>NC_091283.1:497199096-498493471 GCF_032444005.1 Ranitomeya imitator | reverse complement strand
GCAGGGTCATAGCATAGTGGGGCAGTTGGGTATTTGTCATGGGTGCCAGAAGGACTCAGCGACTACACTGCATTAGTACACTGGGTTATGGCTAGTGTGGGGCTAGTATGTTTGTCCCTGAACAGTATAGGTTTTCCTGGAATAGTCCTTACACCATTGGCCTGATTTCATGCATTCAGCTGTACTTGCCTCGGTTTTCAGCCTGCATTCTCGCTCCTTCACAGAAGCCAGATGTTGCTGCAGTTCTTCATTCTCTGTAGAGATCTAAAAAGTCAGATAGAAGAATAAATCAATCAGCTAATCACTTACAAGGGGTAGAGCTCATATTAAATGGGATGTTCCCAACATTAGAAGGCATATTGTTAGAAAGTGCTAGAAGTTACTGATCGGTGGGCTTCAGTCTCTTGGCAGGGAAGGAAGTGGCAATCGGTGAAGGAGCCTGAAGACTGCCCCCCTTCCCAACACCAGCTCTCATCGGGAAGTAACGGCTTGTCTTTTATACCCCATTATAGAATGGTGCTCCAGAATACAGTCTCCTATTATTCCTGTGTCTTACAGCCCAATAAGTGGATCGCGCTTACATTGCGGCACTTCTGCTGTAGATTTACGATCTGTGCCAGGAGCTGGCTGATCTCCTCCTGCTGCCGGGCTGCATCCTCTCCTCTTCGTGCCAGCTCTTCTGCCAGCAATGCCACTTGTCTGCTGGCTTCAGCTAAAAACAGGGCAAAATGGTTTTATACTGCAGCAAAAAAAAGCACCCGCCTTACTCCAGATCCAAAGCATTTCAAGGGAACTAAGTAAAAATCCATGCGGGCCCGGCACTTCTCTCCTTTACCTTAAGGAAAAATTCCCATATAACATACTTCCAGCAGTGGGTCTTAGCCACAATCCCACTGTCCTAGGCAGCTGTCAAGTGTCAGCACTAGTGACACATGGGAATAGATACTACACTGAGTGTGGGCGACACCACAAGAACGTGGATCTTTGACAATGTCATAAGTCAGCCATTTTGTTATTGACATTACCATGAACGTGGTTAAAGTGTAACATAAATGGCAAGTCGACTTAGGACTGATGACTGGGTGTCCTAAAATGTTTTATGGAAACTTACAGAATTGTTCGACACAGTCCAGCATCAAGGACCCCTCCTGATCCTCGTAATCGTTGGTGGCTTCAAGTATGTGATCGGCCTGAGGAAGGAAACATAGCAATTGTGAGACATCACCTACAGGTCGCAGATTTTCTACATAGCACCTCCATGTGGCTGACAGCATGTACAGCACCTTCAGGAACCAAACAACAATAGTACCTCTAGTCAGCTGGTACCATGCTCCGAACCAGGAGCACATATCCAGAACTGCTGACAAGGCATCTACAGGCTGCAGACACCATGCAACAGTAGTACCTCTAGTCAACTGGTAGCATGTTTAAACCAGGAGCACACATCCAGATCTGCTGACATGGCCCCTGCAGGCTGCCCAACCCCACATAGCACCAACATTGCCCCAGCCATACAGCTCACCTCACTGCGCATCTTCTGGTTCTCATCTTCCAGGCTCTTCAGCTTCTGCTCCAGGGTATCCAGGTGGATGCTTTGTTGTAGGCAAAAGGAAGACTGATTCCTCCGCAACCTATCAAGAAAAATCAAGAAAAAAGAAGAGACCCGTGAAGACACTGATATGAGGGACAGTGCTCCTCTCCGGAACATTTATAAATGAGAAGTCCTTACGGGGTAGCAGTGACAGACACCGGTTCACTGTCCGAGTTGCTGGTATACAGGTGAAGAAGATCTTCCCGCATTGAGATGTCATGTCGCAGCTGAAAGACCTGAAACCGCACCAACAAAACATAGGAGAGATCAGAAAACCATGGCAGATTTTTATCAGAAGCATGTATGATCTGTTATACCTGACTGCCATTATTATTTCCTTTACCTCCTCTTTGGCAGCCTCCAGCTGTTCCTCTAGGAAATCATTTCTTGAGGTCAGTTCCTGATTTTGTTTTAGAAGAGACTGTCCAATGCGAGCGGCCAGCTCCAGGTCTCGCTCTTTCTAAAAATGAAGAAAGAAAGAAAACTCTTACATTTTTTTTTTTAAATTGACAAAACTAGGAAATACAGTTCCCGGAAACTGGCACTAGGGGACAATGTGTGACAATTATACATACAGGGGTATAAAGCTGCATATGTATTGAGCTCCCCCTAGTGGTGACTGCATACAGCCTGAATTTCATCACTGGACTCCAAAAGTGTGAGAAAGGAAGTAGAGGAGTGTCACCGCTCAGACCCCTGTAATGGTACAGTGGGTACAGAAAGTATTCAGACCCTTTTTAATTTTTCACTCTTTCTTTCATTGCAACCATTTGGTAAATTCAAAAAAGTTCATTTTTTTCTCATTAATGTACACTCTGCATCCCATCTTGACTGAAAAAAAACAAATGTAGAAATTTTTGCAAATTTCATAAAAAAGAAAAACTGAAATATTGCATTGTCATAAGTATTCAGACCCTTTGCTCAGTCACTCATATTTAAGTCACATGCTGTCCATTTCCTTGTGATCCTCCTTGAGATGGTTCTACTTCTTCATTGGAGTCAGCTCTGTGTAATTAAACTGATAGGACTTGATGTGGAAAGGCACACACCTGTCTATATAAGACCTCACAGCTCACAGTGCATGTCAGACCAAATGAGAATCATGAGGTCAAAGGAACTGGAGAAGGAGCTCAGAGACAGAATTGTGGCAAGGCACAGATCTGGCCAAGGTTACAACAGAATTTCTGCAGTACTAATGGTTCCTAAGAGCACAGTGGCCTCCATAATCCTTAAATGGAAGAAGTTTGGGACCACCAGAAGTCTTCCTAGACCTGGCCGTCCAGCCAAACTGAGCAATCGTGGGAGAAGCACCCCAAGATCACTGTGGCTGAACTCCAGAGATGTAGTAGGGAGATGGGTGAAAGTTCCACAAAGTCAACTATAACTGCAGCCCTCCACCAGTCGAGCCTTTATTGCAGATTGGCCCAACGGAAACCTCTGGTTGCCACTGAAGGAAACATGAATATGGCCAAGTACAGAGATATCCTGGATGAAAACCTCTTCCAGAGTGCTCTGGACCTCAGACTTGGCCGAAGGTTCACCTTCCAACAAGACGATGACCCTAAGCACACACCAGAGGCGTAGCTAGAGCTTTTGCCGCCCGGGGCTGCTCCCGAGTTTGGCGCCCCCCCGCTCAATACACACAAAGTTTCCCAAAAATAGTTTTCCTGTTTTGTAGAACTTAAACTGGGCCTAATGGTGTCACCCCCACATGCCAAACCTGTGACTTTTAATTAATTAATATCAGAGAGAACAAATGACCGCCATACACAACAGAATCCACTATACCAAGACCAATAATATCACATACAGGAAGAAACACCACCACACCATGACCAGACCACATAGTGACCGAATAATACTATATACAAGGGACAAACACCGCCTCACCATGACCAGATCACATATTACCACCACTTGGTGACCAAATAGCACATACAAGGGACAAATACCACAACACCATTTCCAGACCACATATTACCACCACATAGTGACTGAATACTACAATACTGATCAGTAATAAAAAAAACAAAATACAATACTATCACCATAAGTGCCAGTATTCACAGGAGATCTGTACTTTGTATGCAGTGTCTGTGTAGAGGTAATACAGAGATCGCTGGTGGTATTATACACAGGAGCTCTGTATATAATGTATAGGTAATACAGTGATCACTGGTGACATTGTACACAGGAGCTCTGTATATAGTATACAGTGTATAGTGTCAGTGTATAGGTAACACTGACTCACCAGTGACGTCTCTAGATGAAGTCCTTCATTCATCTTTCATCCAGCACAGACCGCCATCATTTCTCCCAGCCAGCACTCGTTTCTGCAGGAAATAACAGTTATCTCGAGCTCCGCTTGCAGAACACATTACTTAATTTTTAACAACTTCTACATTACACCACATGAAGAAAAAAAGGTGATATAGTGTCACTCTGCACACTAACAGGACCGCCCCCCCCATTTAAAACAGTATACTCAAAAAATAACATAAATACATCACTGCAGTAATAACATCCCTTAATTAGCCCCTATGGTAATATTATTCCCCACACTGGCCCCGTTTATCTCATTCCTGGCTCCAGCCATATGTTCTCGCATCCTGCCCTCATGAGTATCCATTCTACCCCATATGATCTCCCCATCCTGCCCCATCTGTCTCCATCGTATCCATCCTGCCCCATGATCCAATCCTGCCCCATGTCTTTCATTCTGCCCCGTGTCTCCAATCATGCCCCGTATCTACATTCTGCCCATGCCTCCAGTCCTGCTCCCAGTGTGTCCAGCATATTACCCCCAGTGTGTCCAGCAACCTGCCCCAGTATGTCCAGCAACCTGCCCCAGTATGTCCAGCATATTGCCCCAGTGTCCAGCAATCTGCCCCAGTGTGTCCAGCATTGCCCCCAGACAGTGTGTCCAGCAATCTGCCCCAGTGTGTCCAGCATATTACCCCCAGTGTGTCCAGCAATCTGCCCCAGTATGTCCAATTGTCCAGCATTGCCCACAGTGTGTCCAGAAATCTGCCCCAGTGTCCAGCATTGCCCCAGTGTGTCCAGCATTGCCCCCAGTGTGTCCAGAAATCTGCCCCAGTGTGCCCAGCAATCTGCCCCCAGTGTGCCCAGCAATCTGCCCCAGGGTCTCCAGCATTGCCCCAGTGTGTCCAGCATTGCCCCTAGTGTGTCCAGCAATCTGCCCCAGTGTCCAGCATTGCCCCAGTGTTTCCAGCATTGCCCCCAGTGTGTCCAGCATTGCCCCCAGTGTGTCCAGCATTGCCCCTAGTGTGTCCAGCAATCTGCCCCAGTGTCCAGCATTGCCCCAGTGTGTCCAGCAATCTGCCTCAGTGTCCAGCATTGCCCCAGTGTCCAGAAATCTGCCCCAGGGTCTCCAGCATTGCCCCAGTCTGTCCAGAAATCTGCCCCAGTCTGTCCAGAAATCTGCCCCAGTCTGTCCAGAAATCTGCCCCAGGGTCTCCAGCATTGCCCCAGTGTGTCCAGCATTGCCCCCAGTGTGTCCAGCATTGCCCCTAGTGTGTCCAGCAATCTGCCCCAGTGTCCAGCATTGCCCCAGCGTGTCCAGCAATCTGCCCCAGTGTCCAGCATTGCCCCAGTGTCCAGAAATCTGCCCCAGGGTCTCCAGCATTGCCCCAGTCTGTCCAGAAATCTGCCCCAGTCTGTCCAGAAATCTGCCCCAGTCTGTCCAGAAATCTGCCCCAGTCTGTCCAGAAATCTGCCCCAGTCTGTCCAGAAATCTGCCCCAGGGTCTCCAGCATTGCCCCCAGACAGACAGAGTCAGAAAAAGAAAAAGAAAAAAAAAGTAAAATCCTCACCTCTCCCGTTCCCAGCGTAGGTCCGGTGCATTCAACGTCTCTCTGGGTCTGCAACGCTCAGGACAGAGGCTGAGCGCGCAGTGATGACGTCATCGCACCCTCTGCCCTGAGACGTCGCAGAGTCAGAGGGCGCTGAAGACGCTGCAGCTACCGCACAGCCGCAGGAACCAGGAGAGGTGAGTATTAGCGCTGGCGGGGGGGGGGTGGGGGTGGGGGGGGGGGCGCCCGAAGATTTAAAGGGCACACATCTTTTTTTTTTTTTCCCTCCTCCTGCAGCGCCGGCCGTGACCCGCCCCCCGCAGTGTGCCGCTCCTCCTGCGGCCCGCCCCCCCCCCCCCCGCACCCCCCTTCCTACGCCACTGGCACACACCTAAAATAATAAAGGAGTGCTTTTAGAACAACTCTGTGACCATTCTTGACTGGCCCAGCAAGAGCCCTGACCTAAACCCAATTGATCATCTCTGGAGAGACATGAAAATGGCTGTCCATCAACGTTCACCATCCAACCTGACAGAACGGGAGAAGATCTGCAAGGAAGAATGGCAGAGGATCCCCAAATCCAGGTGTGAAAAACGTGTTGAATCATTCCCAAGAAGACTCAAGGCTGTACTAGCTCAAAAGGGTGCTTCTACTCAATACTGAGCAAAGGGTCTCAATACTTATGACCATGTGATATTTCAGTTTGGTTTTTTTTATTATTATTATAGCGCCATTTATTCCATGGCACTTTACATGTGAGGAGGGGTATACATAAAAACAGGTACAATAATCTTGAACAATACAAGTTACAACTGGTACAGTAGGAGAGAGGACCCTGCCCGCGAGGGCTCACAATCTACAAGGGATGGGTGAGAATACAGTAGGTGAGGATAGAGCTGGTCGTGCATTGGTTTGGTCGATCGGTGGTTACTGCAGGTTGTAGGCTTGACGGAAGAGGTAGGTCTTCAGGCTCTTTTTGAAGGTTTTAATAAATTTGCAAAAATTTCCACATTTCTGTTTTTTTTTTCAGTCGAGATGGGGTGCAGAGTGTACATTAATGAGAAAAAAAATAAACTTTTTTGAATTTACCAAATAGCTGCAATGCAACAGAGAGTGAAAAATGTAAAGTGGTCTGAATACTTTCCGTAGCCACTGTATATTATGAAATGATGGTGTGTTATACCTTCAATGCAAGTGAAGTCAGAGCTCTTAGGCTTCTTTCACACTAGCGTCGGAATCTCCCCGTCGCAATGCGTCGGGGAGAGATTCCGACGCTAGCGTTTAACGCTTTGCACAATGGGTGCAGCGGATGCATTTTTCCGGCGCATCCGCTGCCCCATTGTAAGGTGCGGGGAGGTGGGGGCGGAGTTCCGGCCGCGCATGCGCGGTCGGAAAAAGCGGTCCGTCGGGAGAAAAAAACGTTACATGTAGGGTTTTTTTTTCCCGACGGTCCGCCAAAGCACGACGCATCCGTCGCAAGACGGATGCGAAGTGTGCAAATCCGTCGCCAATAGAAGTTTATGGGGAAAAAACGCATCCTGCAAGCACTTTTGCAGGATGCGTTTTTTCTGCAAAACGACGCATTGTGACGGATTTACAAAAAACGCTAGTGTGAAAGTACCCTTAGTGAGCCTTATTCCACGTTTTGCTATGGAGCCCTTTGAATCTTCTAGTATCACCCGGCTACTTTACTTCCTAAGTAACAGCCCAGTATTCTTCCATGTGTGATACTCTGGCACTATGTATATGCTGACGAGTGAACGCCGGACACAATCTGCTATAATTTGCTCTGATCTGGATTTCAGTGATCCTTCTGTAATCCGGGTGGTGAACCTTCTGTGACGCACCTCTCGTTACCCAAGCATTACATTCTTACCTCCTCGAGAAGACTGGTCACAGCGTCTATGTCCCGATAGGTCTTGGTCACTCGGCCCACCCGCTCAGAACACAGGACTGAAATTGAAAAGAATAAAAAAAAAAAAAATGGAGAAAAAAAATATAGATAAAATTAAAACATTTTTTCCCCATTATAGCAAAGATAAAGCCATGACTATTATGTGTCCCGGTCAGTGTAACTGAAACAATAGCGCTCTCTCCAGGGTAGCCATCTTTTTAATTCAAGATTAATTAAAATAAATGCACCCCCTCCATAATATTGGAATATCCTATTTCTGGTAAGTCGCATGCTCACTGGGCACAACCATAACCTTGGCCGGGGGGGTGTCTTGTCATTGGCGTAGACACTAATTGGCAGTAATTGGGTCTTGCTGATGGCAAACACTAACTGTGCATTCCAGTAATGGCAAGTATTGGGGTCAGCGTTTCTTTAACCCTTTAAAAACTAAGTTGTCGCCATCTTTTACACCAAGCTGAAAAAAGTTTACAGCACATTATGGAGCTTTCTCTAGCAGTGATCTGAGCGCTCTCCAGCAACGATAACACTACAAGTCCCAGCACTCCCATCCAGTCTTGCCAGTGGCTGGGACTTGTGGTTTTACGACAGCTGGAGAGCGTCAGTCTTCAGATTGATGATTTATGCTGCTGCTCAGGTGGAGATTCCTAGAGAAGAACTAGCATTGCCCGGGGCCACACATAACCGGTCTGCCCAATGCATGTTATTACCTGGATGTCCATACCAAGTGATAAGAGAAGGGTTTCAGGGAGAAAGAGGCCTTGATTAGATGTTATTAGAAAACTATGAGAAAGGTCAAATATGATGACATTTCCATGTGGCAACAAGTTGCTCCCTTCAATAAAAGTGGGGTTTGCTCATAAAGACTAAAAAAAAACGTTCCCATTGGTCAAAACTATTAATTTCAGCCCCATATCTTAATTGTTGTTTTTTCTCTTTCTTTCATGAATTCCAAGTTCACGGTCTACAAGTAGAGTTTAATAGAGCTGCCGGCAGCCCCCACTAGAGGGAGCTCTAAATACTGTTTTATTATGGGGTTCATTCTATAAACTGTCTGCAGTGAGCTCCTAAGCTCCATCTAGTGGTGGCTGCAGGTGGCAGGATTTTTTAGTGAGGCATATGCATGGGGTTTGGAGCTTTGTATCAGAAATTCAGAACTCAAACCACTATTTAGATACATTAAGAAATTAATCAGGGCCATGGACAATAAGAATATTATCCTGAGTTAGACAAAGGTAGCAGAAAACAAACATACATCAGAACCCACGTTGTCTTTAGTGATGATTTCCAGCCAGACAAGAATCAACCATTGAATAGTGACTAATAAAAAATCTGGAGACATTTAGGAAATGTACCTGTGCCGCGACTTAAGGATTTGATTGTGTCATCTAACTGAGGACCTAACAATTCCTTATGTACTATGGGGTGGATACCAGGATACCTTTTTGTTAATAAGTGATCTGTAATTTGACCAACTTGGATGTTAATGACTCTCCAGATCTACATTTAACTTACTTTTAGTGCAAGCTGAGCCTTGTGGTACCCAAGTCACATCAGGAAGCCACAGGGGCCTGCAATACATCATTTGCTCTGGACAAGTAGGACTTCCCAGGCCACCCATACACCAGGGATGGGTAGATGCTATCTAAAAGGTTCAGACCACCAGAAAACAAGGAAAGTAACCAGCTGTGCTCACCCTTACAGACCTAGTAAAGCACCACCACCAACCTCCAATGTCTCCAATCTCAGATCCCTCAACTATCCCCTAGGACCTTGCAATCACAAATAATCGACAAGAGCTGACCATCCAATTTACCAAGGAGGACACAATTATCTACTAAGGAATGGCCCCTTTCTCTCCGCCATACAGGCATGTTGGACCCTACCTTCCAGGTCATCTGTTATCGAGTCCTCATCAATTTCGAAAATAATATTTCCATTGCATTCATTGTCGTTTCCATGGTGGAATGAATTTTCCCAGAACTCCATGGCTGCCAGAAGGCGAGTACTAGTACCCTCAATGGGGAATGTGAACCCCTACAGGAACTTTACTGGGAATTTTGGAGAACAGGCAGCTCCCAGCGCTGTGCCTGCTCATATCCTGACATCCACAGTGTGCAGACATCAGAGGCGGTGGCAGTGTGTGGCACTCTGCAGTGTCGGTGTGTGCAGTAGGGAGCCTGCTCTGGTCTGGTCCTACCACCCTGGGTGCCTGTGTATATATACACCTGGCTGGGCAGTCCTACTCCCAGGACAAGGGCGGGACAAGCTGCCAAAACAACACTCTCCCCTCCACAATAACATACAGGGCTCCTTTCAGATGGTAATAAGCAAGTGACCCACCCCTTCATTCCTATGGGAAAACATCTTCTATATTGTGACTGCAGGGGAAATGTAAGAAGAACTCCCCCTTTTCAGTTATGAGCAATGGTATGTTCCAAGCAGTGACAATCCCACACCTGCTCTTATCTCTAAGCCATAAACATAGGAATGGACACAATAACAAAGTGTACAAAGACACGTCCGCAAGACGCCCCATATACAAATGGGGGCAAAAAAGACAATAACACACTGCCACGTATGGACCGAAAATCTGTAGATCAATATGTCCAACAAGAGGAAAATGTGTAATTATTATATTACATACATATACACACAGCGGGGAAATAAGTATTGTACACGTCAGGAATGATGCAGGGAAAGACTATTAAACACATGAAGAAAGAGAGGTGCAAAAAGCCCTGGAAAGTCAGGACTCCAGCGGAAATCTATCAGTAATAAGAAAGCAATCCTGCCACTTAGTGAGAAATAATCTCAGCGGTTCAACTGATGGCCTATAAAACGGTGTCTCATTACCAAAGTGCCACCCAAGAAGCATCTCATGATTAGTGATGGGTGACCCCTGGATATTCGGGTCCGACTGAACAGTAAAAAAAAAGTTCACTTCGGGTTCAGGGGTAAAATCATTACAGCTGGTCAGAGAGCCACTACTCCCATCAGCATAATTAAAAAACAAAACACACACAACATGGATTCCTCTGTATTTCTGATAACCCACCAGGCACAACTGACAGCTGCTGGCTGCAACCCACCGCTGTCAGCTTCAGCAAGGTTGGTTATCAAGAATAGAGGGACGCCCACACTGTTTTTATCTAATTATTTAAGCAAATAAAAATAATAATAATAATAATAATAATAAAAAAACAGTGTGGGTCTGCTAAAGCAGACACCTGGGGGCTGGTATTCTTAGCCTGGTAAGGGGCCATGTATATTGACCCCCCAGCCTAAAAATAGCAGCCCGCAGCCGCCCAGAAAATTATGGCTCTTTGCCCGACTCTTCCCATTTGCCCTGTAACGGTTGCAAGTGGGGTTCATATTTGTGGGGTTGATGTCACCTTTGTATTGTCAGGTGACATCAAGCCCACGGCTTAGTAATGGAGAAGTGTGTATAAGACACCTATCCATTATAGAAAATAGAGGGGAACCCACACCGTTTACTTCACTTATTTATTTATAGCGCAGGTAGAGGCTGATGAATACCCCCAGCCACACCTGCTGTCACTGTTATTAGAGGCAGCAGGGGTAGGCTGATGAGAGTTAAGGTACCGTCACACACAACAATTTCTTTAATGATATCGTTGCTTTTTGTGACGTAGCAAAGATATCGTTAACAAAATCGTTATGTGTGACAGCGACCAACGATCAGGCAACTGCTGGGAGATCGTTGGTCGCTGGGAATGATCAGGACCTTTTTTTTGGTCGCTGATCACCCACTGTCATCGCTGAATCGGCATGTGTGACGCCAATCCAGCGATGTGTTCACTGGTAACCAGGGTAAATATCGGGTTACTAAGCACAGTAACCCGATATTTACCCTGGTTACCATTGTTAAAGTTAAAAAAAACACAAAAAAACAGTACATACTCACATTCCGATGTCTGTCACGTCCCCCGGCGTAAGCTTCCCGCACTCACTGTGTCACAATGGTAACCAGGGTAAACATCGGGTTACTAAGCGCGGCCCTGCGCTTAGTAACCCGATGTTTACCCTGGTTACCCGGGGACTTCGGCATCGTTGGTCGCTGGAGAGCTGTCTGTGTGACAGCTCTCCAGCGACCACACAACGACTTACCAACTATCACGGCCAGGTCGTATCGCTGGTCGTGATCGTTGGTAAATCGTTTAGTGTAACGGTACCTTAATAGTCCTATCAGCCGCCGCCTGCTGTCTCTTATCACTTAAATGTAACTCATCATT
Source organism: Ranitomeya imitator (assembly GCF_032444005.1). NCBI lineage: Eukaryota > Metazoa > Chordata > Amphibia > Anura > Dendrobatidae > Ranitomeya > Ranitomeya imitator. The sequence continues at coordinate 498,481,900 of NC_091283.1, read as the reverse complement.
CTCCCCTGCTCACACCGATCGCCAGCAGAACAGGGAAGAATGATGAGAGAAGTGTTCAGCACCCGGCGCCAGGCAGCAGCAGTTACTGTAACGCTTCTTACCCAGCGCCGATGCATGTCACACGGATGACATCTTTGTGTGTTAGACGTGTGCTGGACGTTTTGCGGCCTGTGCCGACATAAAAAAAACTGATGTGTCAATGGAAACACACTGACATGTGACCAGACCTATTCATGTGAATGGGTCTACGTGTGTACGCGTCTCCGGTACGTGTACTGCCACGTTCAGTACAAATTGTGGGACAATTGTTGGTGCCATTTTTACCCACTTTTTGTGTGAAAATGTAAAATCTTTGGCTAAAACAAAATTTTGGTGGTAAAAATGTAGTTATTTTGTCTTCACTGCCCAATGGTATAAAATTCAGTGACACACCGATAGTGTCAATATGATCACTGCATCCCTGGATGAATTCGTTGAGAGGTGTAGTTTGTAAAATGGGTCACTAATGGGGGGTCTGCTATTCTGGCACCTCATTGGATCTCTCAGTGAATCATGGCACCTGCAAACCATAAAAGTAAAATCTGGCGCTCCTTGCCTTTTGAGCTTTGCACTGTGCCTGAAAAATATTTTCCGATTACATGTAGGGTATCGGCGCACTCATTAAAAAATGGACCTCAGTTTGTTGTAAAAAAAATGTCCTATTAACCCTTACAAAAATTAAAAACTTGGGGCTAAAACAACATTTTAGTGGTAAAAATGTAATTTATTCTTTCTTCTCCGCTCAGTGGTATAAAATTCTTTGAGGCACATGTGGTGTCAATATGATCACTGCATCCCTAGATGAATTTTGGGGAGTGGAGTTTGTAAAATGAGTTCACATATAGGAGGTTTCTGTTGTTCTGGCACCTCAGGTTTTCTGCCAATAACATGGCACCCTCAAACCATTCCAGCAAAATCTGAACTCCAATATGGCGTCTCTTCCCTTCTGAGCTTTGCACTGAGAGCCTCAAAAGTAGTATTCCCCCACATATGGGATATCAGCATACTCAAGAGAAATTGCACAACAAACTGTATGGTGCAATTTCTCTTGCTACCCTTATGAAAATACAAAATTTGGGGCTAAAATATTTTTTGTGAGGAAAATGTGATTTTATTATTTTCACGGTTCAATGTTATAAACTTTTGTGAAGCACCTGGGGGTTCAAGGTGTTCACCATGCATCTAGATACATTGGGTGGGCTAGTTTCCAAAATGGGGTCACTTGTGGGGGGTTTCCACTGTTTAGGCACATCAGGGGCTTTCCAAATGCAACATGGCGTGCAATTTCAATTCTAGCCAATTTTACGTTGAAAAAGTCAAACGGCGCTCCTTCCCTTCCGAGCTCTGCCATGCACTCAAACAGTGGTTTACCCCCATATATGGGGTATCGGCGTACTCAAAACAAATTGCACAACTTTTCGGGTCCAATTTCTCCTGTTACCCATGGGAAAATAAAACATATTTTGGATTTTTTTTTTTAAACATTCCAAAAATTCCTGTGAAGCACCTGAAGGGTTAATACACTTCTTGAATGTGGTTTTGAGTACCTTGAGGGGTGCATTTTTATAGACCCTCAAAGTGACTTCAAATGTGAGGTGGTGTAAAAAAATAAAAAAAATGGTGTTGTAAAAATGAGAAAACGCTGTTTAACTTTTATCCCTTATAACTTCCTAAAAAAAAATACATTATGGTTCCAAAATTGTGCTGATGTAAAGTAGACATGAGGGTAATGTAACTTATTACCATATATACTCGAGTATAAGCCGAGATTTTCAGCCCCCAAAAAAGGGCTGAAAGTGCCCCCCTCGGCTTATACTCAAGTCGTGGTCGGCAGGTGAGGGGGAGCGACGACTGTCACATACTCACCTGCTCCTGGCGCTCCTCACGTGGTCCCTGCATGTCCCCTGGTCTCCGGCAGCTTCTTCCCCTGTTCAGCGGTCACGTGGTACCGCTCATTAAAGTAATGAATATGGACTCCACTCCCATAGGGATGGAGCCGCATATTCATTACTATAATGAGCGGTACCAGTGACCACTGAACAGAGGAAGAAGCTGCTGGCGCAGGGAGCAGGTGAGTATTTCATATTTACCTTCCCTCATTCCACCGCCACTCCGTGTCCTCTGCAGTGACTGTTCAGGTCAGAGGCGCGATGACGTATTAGTGTGCGCGCCGCCCTCTGCCTGAACAGTCAGTGCGGAAAGACGGGACGCTGAGGAGCAGCGGGCAGCGACGAGAGGGGAGTATGTAATTTTTTTTATTACAGCAGCAGCAGCATTATATGTGGCACATTGTTATATGGAGCATCTTATGGGGCCATAATGAACTGCATGAAGCATTATATGTGGCACATTGTTATATGGAGCATCTTATGGGGCCACAATGAACTGTATGGAGCATTATATGGGGCACATTTTTATATGGAGCATCTTATGGGGCCATAATCCGCATTTGTGCAGCATTATATGGGGCATATTTTAATATGGAGCACTGTTATAACCTGGTGGTTAGGAGCACCCGTAATGACCTGATAGTTAAACCTCATACAGGACGAGCTCTGGGATGTGAGAGCTCTGCTGACCGCAAGCCCTAATCCTATCACACACACTACAAATAGCCGTGGAGCGCTCCTGACCAGACCTATGTGCCTCGTCACAGCCTAAGAACTATCTAGCCCTAGAGAAAGAAAATAAAGCCTACCTTGCCTCAGAGAAATTCCCCAAAGGTAAAGGAAGCCCCCCACATATATTGACTGTGAGTAAAGATGAAAGTCACAAACGCAGAAATGAAACAGGTTTCAGCAAAGGGAGGCCAGACTTACTAAATAGACAGAGGATAGGAAAGGTAAGTTTGCGATCAGCACAAAAACCTACAAAAGACCACGTAGAGTGTGCAAAAAAGACCTCCGCACCGACTCACGGTGCGGAGGGGCCACACTGCATCCCAGAGCTTCCAGCTAGCAAGACAAAATCATGAAAACCAGCTGGACAAGAAAACAATGAACAAATAATGGCTATCAGGAACTTAGCTTCTGCAGGAGAAGGCAAGTCACCAGAGAGATCCAGGAGCGAACTGAACCAATGCAAAAGCATTGACAGCTGGCATGGAGTAACGATCTGAGAGGAGTTAAATAGAGCAGTCAACCAAAGGATAAACCACGTCACCTGTGTAATGAACCTCAGAAGCAGCAGCTTCACTCACAGCCACCAGAGGGAGTCCATGGACAGAACTCGCCGAAGTACCATTCACGACCACAGGAGAGAGTTCGACAACAGAATTCACAACAGAGCACCATATGGGGCCCATCGTAAATTTTATGGAGCATTACATGGGGCGTATTTTGCATGGAGCATCTTATGGGGCCCATAATGAACTGTGTGGAGCATTATATGGGGCTCCTGATTAAATATGGATATTCAAAAACACAACCTTACTGATGTCTCAATTAATTTTACTTTATTGGTAACTATTTTTATTTTTGACATTTACCGGTAGCTGCTGCTGCATTTTTTACCCTAGGCTTATACTCGAGTCAATAAGTTTTCCCAGTTTTTGTTGCAAAATTAGGGGGAGTCGGTTTATACTCGGGTCGGCTTATACTCGAGTATATACGGTAAGTATTTTGTGTGACATATCTCCGTGATATAGTGGCATAAAAATTAAAAGTTGGAAAAATGTGAAAGTTTTAAAATTTTCACCAATTTCCGTTTTTTATTTTTACAAATAAACACAAGTCATATCATAGAAATTTTACCACTATCATGAAATACAATATGTCACGAGAAAACAATGTCAAAATCACTGGGATCCGTTGAAGCATTCCAGAGTTATAACCTCATAAAGGGACAGTGGTCAGAATTGTAAAAATTGGCCCGGTCATTAACATGCAAACCACCCTCGGGGGTAAAGAGGTTTAAAATATAAATGTTGCAAATTTCCTTGAAAAAATGAAAAATTACTGCTACATTTTTAAACCTCCTAAAAGGCTAACAAAATAAAACAACATTTTACAAATGGTGCTGATGTAAAGCAGACATGAGGGAAATGGTATTTATTAATGTTTTTCTGTGGTATGACTATCTGGATTAAAGGGATAATCATTTAAAATTTGAAAATTTAACATTTTTACTTTTTTGTTAAATTTCTGATTATTTTTTATAAATAAACACAAAACATATCGACCTAAATTTACCATTATCATACATTACATTGTGCCACAAAAAAAATCTCAAAATCAGTGGGATCTGTTGAAGCGTTCCAGAGCTATTAGCACATAAAGGGACACTGGTTAGATTTCAAAAATTTGGCCTGGTCACTAGGGCAGAGGTGTCAAACTGCATTCCTCGAGGGCTGCAAACAGGTCATGTTTTCAGGATTTCCTTGTACTGCACAGGTGATAATTTAATCACCAACTCATTATTTGTGTAGGTGATTAAATTATCACCTGTGCAGTACAAGGAAATCCTGAAAACATGACCTATTTGCAGCCCTCGAGGAATGCAGTTTGACACCCCTGCACTAAGGGGTTAAATACATTTCAGTAAATGTGTTCAATACTTTTTCCCTGTGGCATTTCTCATTATTACACATAACTTAATTTATGGACATCTCTGGTTTGATTTCTTTGCCTGTGTGGATTGGATGAGTTGTTACCGACATCTGGTGAGAATTTCATGCCAATTGGCGACATGTTCAATACTTCTTTCACCAGCCATTTTTTTTTATATACGCGCTAAAAGGAAAAAAAAAAAAAAAAAAGCACAAATGAACACCATTACTACTTTCAGCAGCAGGAAGGTTGGGATCACTGCCATAGGCACAAAGTAGCACTGCAGAAACTGATGCACAGAGTGGCACAGATCTCTCCTGCCAGCGATGCGTGATGGTATAATAAGGGGACGACCACATAGAATTTAATCAGTCATTTTATATGTATAAACCATCAAACCACACAACTAAAACAAATTCTGCCGATCAAAGGAACAGAGTATTGGGTATGTTAAAGGGGATGTCAGGTGAAAAGTTGTTATTATCACGTATCCACAGAATAGGTGACAACTTGCTAATTGTTGTTGATGTAACAGCTGGCCTTGCAGAACTTTCAAGGTATGTGCACAAGTTGCAGATCCGCAAGTGATTTACAGTACAATGGGAAAAAAAAATGCTGCGCCAATGGTGCGGAAAACTCAGCACGGAAAACGCAGCAGATTCAAAAAAGGACCATGTCAATTCTTTTTCAAGGTGATCTATCTACCTTCTATCTTTGTGTGTGTGTGTGTGTGTGTGTGTGTGTGTGTGTGTGTGTGTGTGTGAACATTATTCTTCAATGGAGTATGTAAATGAAGAGGTTGGACAAGAAATGACATCACAATTTTATTTTTATTTTTTCTCAATAATAGATATTTATTTAGCTTTCAAAAACACAGACAAATCAACACGAAAAAAGGCAAAAAAAAAATAACGCATCAAAAACGCAGCAAATCCGCATCTGCGTTTTCTGGCAAGAGAGGGAAGAATCTGCACAGAAAATTCCACAGGCAAATCTGCAACATGTGCATATACCCTTACAGAGTATGATGCAACTAATTCATTAAGAAGAGCATGCCACTTAATGAATTAGACACAGCTCTTTACTGGCATGGGCTGCCGCCAGAAATACTGCCCCAATCAGGAACTGGAGTAGGTTTCTGGAGTAAGCTACACGACTTGGAGTAACTTTTCATGACTGACAGACGGACGTAGCTACAGCCTATCCATGCTCCACCATATTGGCATAGCCGGTCAGGACTGGCAGAATAAACCCAAAAGTTAGAAATTGCGCAGAAATATTGAGACTTAAAAACCTTCATGAATCACCCCAAAGAGTCTGACATATGTGGGGTGAAGAGGTAACACACCAGCCTGGTGCCTAAAGGGGCCGTGATCCAGATAAGCCTCACCAGCACTGGAGAAATAAAAGCTTAAGGTACCTTCACACTGAGCGACTTTAGAACGATAACGATAGCGACCCGTGACGTTGCAGCGTCCTGGATAGCGATATCGTTGTGTTTGACACGCAGCAGCGATCTGGATCCTGCTGTAAGATCGCTTGTCGGAGCTAGAAGGCCAGAACTTTATTTCGTCGCTGGATCACCCGCTGACATCGCTGAATTGGTGTGTGTGACGCCGATCCAGCGATGTCTTCACTTGTAACCAGGGTAAACATCGGGTTACTAAGCGCAGGGCCGCGCTTAGTAACCCGATGTTTACCCTGGTTGCCTAAAAAAACAAACACTACATACTTACATTCCGGTGTCTGTCGCGTCCCTCGCCTTCAGCTTCCCGCACTGACTGTGAGCGCCAGCCGTAAAGCACAGCGGTGACGTCACCGCTGTGCTCTGCTTTACGGCCGGCCGGCGCTCACAGTCAGTGCGGGAAGCTGACGCCGGGGGACAGACACCGGAATGTAAGTATGTAGTGTTTGTTTTTTTAGGTAACCAGGGTAAACATCGGGTTACTAAGCGCGGCCCTGCGCTTAGTAACCCAATGTTTACCCTGGTTACCCGAGGACCTCGGCATCGCTGGTCGCTGGAGAGCTGTCTGTGTGACAGCTCTCCAGCGACCACACAGCGACGCTGCAGCGATCGACATCATTGTCTATATCGCTGCAGCGTCGCTAAATGTGACGGTACCATTGAGCATCTCATACAGATAAGAATCAGCTGTAAACTCAGATTAGCAGCCTGCACAAGGGTTACCAAGTGTGAAAGGGGAACTTGCACAAAGGAGTGTAAAATGTTGTCATCAGGGAGAAAACTACCGTAGGTTTGTCTTTATGGCTGTGCATAAGATGAATGCCATAATCCTAATAAGTGGCTGTGATGCTGAGAATGTGGAAACACTAAAAATGTAATACCCCTGAAATTTCTAGGTCTTCTAGTAATACAGGTAAGTTTATAAGGGTTCTTTAAGGCTAGGCCCATTGGAGCAGCCATTATGGTGCCCCCATGAGGCACTGTACACTCCCCAAGAAGCCATATTCTGATACTTATATACTGTGGACAAGTACTACAGTACATACAGGCCTAACAGACCGGCAGTTTTCAGTTCAGGGCGCGTTAGAGAATTAAACCTGAAGACAGTCGCGCTGCTACCGAGGTGGTGAGGAGGGAAGAAGAGGGCGGTCTCCCTGCCTTACTGCTTTGGGCCTGTGGCCTCCAGAACACAGGGGCACGATCAGGAGGTCAGACGGAGCTCAGTGGCCAGCACACTGCTTGGGCTTGCCAGGATACAGGGTTAGGGGAGTATATAGGTTTTTTACATTTTCTGAAGCATTTTTCCTTTTTTTGTGGGAGAACTCAGGCAGCATTATTAGCATACATGGGAGGAACAAATATAATTTTTCTCAATATGACCGTTTTGGGGGGCATTATAATTATATGTGCAGGAACTCAGGAGGGCATTTTTACAACACATGGGGTGATTGGGAGCATTATTTCTACACATGGGGGGAGAGACTCGTTACTACTGCACAGATTTATGGCAATAGAAATAATGTCCCCCTTCTATCCTGCACATTTATATATAATTGTCTAAGGGTCACTTCCGTCTTTCTGTCTGTCCTTCTGTCACGGTTATTCATTCGCTGATTGGTCTCGCCAGCAGCCTGTCATGGCTGCTGCGACCAATCAGCAACGGGCACAGTCCGGAAGAAAATGGCCGCTCTTTACTCCCCGCAGTCAGTGCCTGTCGCCCGCATACTCCCCTCCGGTCACCGCTAGCACAGGGTTAATGCCGGCGGTAACGGACCGCGTTATGTCGCGGGTAACGCACTCCGTTACCGCCGCTATTAACCCTGTGTGTCCCCAATTTTTTACTATTGACGCTGCCTATGCGGCATCAATAGTAAAAAATGTAATGTTAAAAATAATAAAAATAAAAAAAACCTGCTAGTATCACCCTCTGTAGTCGCTCGCACCGGCCGCCATCTTCCGTTGCAGGTTCCGGTGGCAAAGATGGTATGGGAGAAGGACCTGCCATGACATCACGGTCATGTGACCGCGACGTCATCACAGGCCCTGCGCGCATGCACTAGAAGGACCTGCCATGACGTCACGGTCATGTGACCGCGACATCATCACAGGCCCTGCGCTAGAAAGACCTGCCATGACGTCACGGTCATGTGACCGCGACGTCATCACAGGTCCTGCGCTCATACCAACCCTGGGACCGGAAGCTGCCGTGGACTACAAGGGGCCCTCAGAAAGGTGAGTATATGTTTATTTTTTAACCTGTGACAAACCTGGCTGGGCAATATATTACGTGACTGGGCAATATACTATGTGCCCCTGTGCTGTATACTACGTCGCTGTGCAATATACTACGTGGCTCTGTGCTATATACCACATCACTGGGCAATATACTACGTCACTGGGCAATATACTGCGTGGCTCTGTGCTGTATACTACGTCACTGGGCAATATACTACGTCACTGGGCAATATACTACGTGGCTCTGTGCTGTATACCACATCACTGGGCAATATACTACGTCACTGGGCAATATACTACGTAACTGGGCAATATACTACGTAACTGGGCAATATACTGCGTGGCTCTGTGCTGTATACTACGTCACTGGGCAATATACTACGTCACTGGGAAATATACTACGTGGCTCTGTGCTGTATACCACATCACTGGGCAATATACTACGTAACTGGGCAATATACTATGTGGCTCTGTGCTGTATACTACGTTACTTGGCAATATACTACATCACTGGGCAATATACTATGTGGCTGCGCAATATACTACGTCACTAGGCAATATACTACGTGGTTGGGCAATATACTACGTAACTGGGCAATATACTACATTGCTGCGCAATATACTACGTAGCTGGGCAATATTCTACATCACTGGGCAATATACTACATGGCTGGGCAATATACTACGTGGTTGGACAATATACTACGTCATTGGGCAATTTACTACGTGGCTGGGCAATATACTACGTCACTGGGCCATATACTACGTCACTGGGCAATATACTACATGGTTGGGCAATATACTACGTCACTGGGCAATATACTACATCACTGGGCAATATACTACGTGGTTGGGCAATATACTACGTAACTGGGCAATATACTACGTAGCTGGGCAATATACTACGTCACTAGGCAATATACTACGTGGCTGGGCAATATACTACGTCACTGGGCAATATACTACGTGTCTGGGCAATATACTACGTGGCTGGGCAATATACTACGTGGCTGGGCAATATACTACGTGTCTGGGCAATATACTACGTGTCTGGGCAATATACTACGTCGCTGGGCAATATACTACGTTGCTGGGCAATATACTACGTGGATGGGCAATATACTACGTCGCTGGGCAATATACTACGTCGCTGGGCAATATACTACGTCGCTGGGCAATATACTACGTGGGCTGTGCAATATACTACGTGGACATGCATATTCTAGAATACCCGATGCGTTAGAATCGGGCCACCATCTAGTATAATTATATTTGTCTTTGTTATAAACTCTGCAGATGAGTTGTGGTTGGAAGAAATGCTCATGTCGGTCTGGGCCAGATGGGTAAAGTGAATGACTCCATCAGAAAGAACGTCAGCTGTAAGTCACTATGTAACTGTACGGGGATCGCTTATATATTCTGCAGCACTGGTATCAAACACTACAGGGTCACCATATGGCCATAATATCAGTATCGGTCTTTGTATAGGTTTTTTTTTTCCAGTTACAGAATTTTCTGGCTGACGTTCCCTTATACCTGTGATTGGGGTGACCCACGGTACATGTTTAGATCAGAGGCCCACTGAAGCCTTGTTTTGCTCCCTCCTGCTGAAAGCCAAGCTATGCCTCTGAATGAAGAGCAGAGTTAAGGATGGCAGATAAGGCGTAAAGGGGATGCCCAAGATTAAACCCCTTCTCAATCCTCATGTCTTCCCTTTTAACATAGTCACATACATCTGGATGAATCATATTCATCCGCAGAAACAGAGCTGCAGCTTTCACCTCTTCTCGATGCATGGGATTTGTCCGAAGGCGGGGAAAGTGAAGCGGCTGTGGATGGCCACAGGGATTGAGTGACAACGTTAAGCGATCCCTGGGAGAGCCAGCGCTGACACGATGCTGGCACAGGAGGGGAGTTTAGGTGTTATTGTATTAGAAGGGTGAGACATGAGGATTGAGAAGAGGTTGTCTAAGTAGTGGGCAACCCCTTTAAGAATCCTGAGGACAGTTTCTGGACACATTAGACTGCTATGTACACCAAAAGCCATTTTAAACTTGTTGGGGATGAGAGCAGTAAGACCGTGCTTTCACTTAGGTTATAGGGTAAATGACACGTTCGCTCTGTGTAACTAAGGTACCAAGATTCCTATGTGAGACGTGTTTATACCAAGCACCATTTCTACCTCCCAACATGCCAAGATCCAGCACGTTATATACTATGGTTATAAGGTATCAACCAGAGCGCTCACATGAGCCTACGTCCTAATTTCGTATCTAATTGGCCAAAAGACAGAGGAATCGTTCTGAGGCATAACTTTGTAATATTAAATCCATCATATAAGGGTGGCTAGCTCCTCACAATATGATTGTTTGATTAGAAGGACAGGTTGGAATCACCATTGCCTTCAGAGTTGAAGGAATTTTAGGCTTTCAATCCTATACCCCATATACAAGCCAAGTATATCTGCTCTTACCTGCATCTGATACATGACGACCACAGATGCAACGCCATACACCCAGTGTACATTTAGGAAAATCAAGCTAATTATGCAGCAATGCTATCTCTAAAGCCTATGTCCATGGGGTATCATGAGGTTCCTTGGCATCAATGCAAAATCTACGCGTATAATAGGACCTCCATAGATCATGTGACCTTTATGACACTGGTGCCTTCCTATGTGGTACAGGGTCCTTTATGCCCACCACACACCATGCCCTGCAACAAATGCTGCCTATGATCTACCTACTGTATAGCACAGCCTGGCCCATGTAATAGTGGCTATAGTAGTTGTCACTGAGGTTTCTACATAGCATAAATAGCTAAAAAATGGTGAACAGGGGAGAACACTGGAGATGTATTTACTCCGGAGTTTGGGGAAGTCATCTGAAAGGCTGTTTGGCCATTCAACGCAGAAGGAAAAAAATAAATCACAATGGTCCACATTGTTACGAACAGCGAAAAGTCTTCTGTGACTATTATGTTCAGGTAGCTTCCTTGGTAAAACCTAATCCCATAAATAACAGCACTGATCACAGGGCAGGGCCTTCTGGAGAACACACCTGCTGGATCACCGGAGCACGGGCTGGATGGCTGCCCTGACTTCTGTGGAAGTGGTTTAATGTGTGTGACTGATAAAGTCCTGAGTGCCAAGTCTCCACCAAGCTGTGGGCCTGGCCCAGTCATGTGTTTTTGGGTATGTTTTAAGGTCTTCAAGTCTCCACCAAGTTACTGTTGGGCCAACAATGTGTTTTGGTTAATACAGTGGTGTAGTGTGTTGGGGGTCTGTAACGGGGTCTACCAAGCAGGGGTACCTCCTTCAGTACGACCCCGTGTTTCAGGAGGTCCACTCTGCTTTGGCTGGAGTCTGAATGAAGGACGCTGGCTGGAATTGCTTGGTTACATGGGCGCATATAAAATCTCACTGCTTCTCCAATCTGACAACACTTTACTCACAGGACACAGAATATATCACACAGATACAGAGGGCAGGCCAATAGAAAAGCGGCAGGCCAGACATACATTACAATAGCCGCAGGTGGCCGGAGCCTGCTGATATTTACTGTGGGAATTACAAAGGTGGGGGGCGTACAAAAGGGGAATATCGTGTCCCCTCTGCGCAGGGGCGCAGCCTGTGGGCTGATGCATTAGGGACAAGCATCTCACATGGAACCTATTATAGATACATATAACTGCACAACATATTCTGGGTGCTGAGTGGTTCCGTAACATGTAACACGGTCATCTTGTGTACCCATTCATTATTGATCATGAATTAGTAATGTCTGCTAATTCAGTCCTTTAGGAGTTGCATCACTGGCAGTAACACTAGGAGCACAGAGTTGGCAGTCACACATGGTCCTGATGTTCCCCCTATGGCCCTCTGCAGCATTACTTAATATCACGCATAATAAACCAGGGGCCTGTGGTAAAAATTATTGCACTAACACAAAAAAAATGCACACAGTCCAAACATACAACCTGGCAGAAAAATCCCAACAATTTAGGTTGAAAAGGTCATATTTATCTATCTTGGTTAAAATTCCTCTCTCCACTATTTCTACATGTAACAATATTACACTTCCAACTCTATGGGAAGAAAGGGGAATTACGAGATTGGGAGACGTCTATGACGGTAGCTCTTTCATAAAATTTAGCAACCTAAAAGAGAAGTTTAGACTCCCGTCATCGACGTTTTTACAATTTGTAATGTTAAAAGAACAAGTCATGAAGTTTCTCCAGAAGGGTCCTAAATTCTCCGAAGCATCCTTAAACTTAGTAAGTAACACGGAACACGGAGTCTTTTGGAGTCACAAATATATTTATGACTGGTTTAATCATGATTGGGAAATGCCTAAACACCCCTATATACGCAAGTGGGAAAGGGAACTGCAGTCTACCTTTACCAGAGAAGATTGGGAGGACGCTCTGTCTTCCACATATCATTCCACGTTATCTATGTCTCTTCAAGAATGTCATTTCAAAGTAAATACCCGCTGGTACTATACTCCAGCAAGATTAGCTCATATTAACCAAGATGGATCTGCCTCCTGTTGGAGAAAATGTGGCATTAAAGGGGACCTCCTTCACATGTTTTGGCATTGCCCAAAACTAAAACCTCTCTGGACACAAATATCTACCCTTATTGACAAAATTTATGGCAAACCACTAAATTTAACTCCCCATATAGCTTTGCTTTCCCTGGGCCTCGAGGACCTTAGTCTAGATAAAAGGAATATGATTATACAAATACTACTGGTAGTAAAAAACAGCATAGCTTTTAACTGGAAACATCATCTCCCTCCTTCATTTTCAGACATAATAGAACAACTATCTCTCCATAGGACATATGAATTATCCTTCGCCCTAGCGAATAACCAACTGGTGAAATATACAAATAAGTGGTCTCACTGGGACAATATATATCCATAACATCTATTCTCATAGATATATATCTAATATACGTACCTTAAAAATTGCTGTATAAAGTTTACTTTATTTTTGTACATTTCAGTTTATTTTTACTGTATATCTATAAAGTGATATAAAGCGTTTATAATACCCAAAATTGATATTGAAGCAAAATAAAGCTTTATAGAGAATGATTAAATATAAAAATATTATATGGTATGTTATGTTACATATCGGCAAAAATGCCTATAAAAATGAGTCATGTTTTGTTACGAAAACGAAAATATTGGAATGTACTTTTTCTGTACTTTTTCTATATCTTTAAAACGATATGAAGCGTTTGATACGCTTAAAATTGTTAATGAAACAATACAAAGTCTTATAGACACCCATTATATGTCAAATGTCTATTATAATATGGAATATTATATGTTATATGTTACCTAATGACAAACAATGCCTTCAAACTTGAATCTTGTTATGTTGCTAAAATGAAAATAAACATTGGAAAAAGAAAAGGTCATATTTGATTAAGAAGAACAGTGAAACTCCATTAATTTGAATGCAAAAATCCAGAAATTCTGATAACTCTGAGAATATCTGCAATATGAGGCGGAGGCAGAAGATGGGGCACATCAGTCTGCATTAGCTACCAAAAGAGAGTCTGGATTAGAAATGATGAGACAGAACAGGACAATACAAGCCAATGTGTTCAGATGCAAATTACAATATATGAATTTCTCCCATGATGGTCAGGAGGCAGCTCCATTGTGTTCTTAACCATAACATTGTGGGAGGACGCTGGGAGGTCCCCGAGAGGAAGAGAATGGGGCACTGACATGACGAGGAGGCCACATTAATATGCAAATCATGGGATACACCATGCGCTCCACAGATCCAACTACAGATATTCCACAACATGTAGACTAGTGTACCCCAGCCTGTGACTCCAGGTTATGTCTGTCGAGGAGAGCAAGATAGGAGTTGTAGTTTTGCAACATCTGGTGACTGGTTAATATATCTACTATATTCCCATACTATGCTTGCAGCTGCCTTTGATGTCTTCAGACAGCAGAAACAAGGATTTTTTCCAATAGGAATGTGGCTTAAAAATGGCCTTATCCCTTCCACACATTATTACACAAAAATAACTAAAAATTGAAAAACAAAAAGAATAGAAAAAAGAAATGATATATAATTTAAACATACCAACCCCCCCACAACGTACTTAGACTGGTTTCCATGCCAAATTCACGATGCTTTCAGCAAGATAAAAAAAGGGGAGAAACGTGTGTACGTATGAAATTACAAATATATATATATATATATATATATATATATATATATATATATATATATATATATATATATATATATACACACACGTACAGTGCAGACCAAAAGTTTGGTCACACCTTCTCATTTAAAGAGTTTTCTGTATTTTCAGGACTATGAAAATTGTACATTCACACTGAAGGCATCAAAACTGTGAATTAACACATGTGGAATTATATACTTATTCAAAAAAGTGTGAAACAACTGAAAATAGGTCTTAGATTCTAGGTTCTTCAAAGTAGCCACCTTTTGATTTGATGACTGCTTTGCACACTCTTGGCATTCTCTTGATGAGCTTCAAGAGGTAGTCACCGGGAATGGTTTTCACTTCACAGGTGTGCTCTGTCAGGTTTAATAAGTGGGATTTCTTGCCTTATAAATGGGGTTGGGACCATCAGTTGTGTTGTGCAGAAGTCTGGTGGATACACAGCTGATAGTCTTACTGAATAGACTGTTAGAATTTATATTACAGCAAGAATAAAGCAGCTAAGTAAAGAAAAACGAGTGACCATCATTACTTTATGGCCATCATTACTTTAAGAAATGAAGGTCAGTCAGTCTGACAAATTGGGAAAACTTTGAAAGTGTCCCCAAGTGCAGTGGCAAAAACCATCAAGCGCTACAAAGAAACTGGCTCACATGAGGACCGCCCCAGGAAAGGAAGACCAAGAGTCACCTCTGCTTCTGAGGATAAGTTTATCTGAGTCACCAGCCTCAGAAATCGCAGGTTAACAGCAGCTCAGATTAGAGACCAGGTCAATGCCACACAGAGTTCTAGCAGCAGACACATCTCTACAACAACTGTTAAGAGGAGACTTTGTGGAGCAGGCCTTCATGGTAAAATAGCTGCTAGGAAACAACTGCTAAGGACAGGCAACAAGCAGAAGAGACTTGTTTGGGCTACAGAACACAAGGAATGGACATTAGACCAGTGGAAATCTGTGCTTTGGTCTGATCAGTCCAAATTTGAGATCTTTGGTTCCAACCACCGTGTCTTTGTGCAACACAGAAAAGGTGAACGGATGGACTCTACATGCCTGGTTCCCATCGTGAAGCATGGAGGAGGAGGTGTGATGGTGTGGGGGTGCTTTGCTGGTGACACTGTTGGGGATTTATTCAAAATTGAAGGCCTACTGAACCAGCATGGCTACCACAGCATCTTGCAGCGGCATGCTATTCCATCCGGTTTGCGTTTAGTTGGACCATCATTTATTTTTCAGCAGGACAATGACCCCAAACACATCTCCAGGCTGTGTAAGGGCTATCTGACCCAGAAGGAGAGTGATGGGGTGCAACGCCAGATGACCTGGCCTCTACAGTCACCAGACCTGAACCCAATCAAGATGGTTTGGGGTGACCCGTTGAAATCCAGGTGGACCTTATGCTGGATTTTATCCTTGTAGGGGGTGGCACGAAGGGGGTGATCTCGGGAATATACGAATTCCTTTTATTCTCTTTCTTGGAGGAACACCCTATTAGAGCAAGGGCAAAATGGGGGAGGCTGACCTGGGGGAGATTGATAATGATCATTGGGAATCAGTACTGGACTATGTGCCCAAAATATCAATGAGTGAGCCTGGGAGGCTGTCACAATTATTTGTTATTCATAGGGCTTATAGAACTCCGGATATGTTATTCAAAGCCGGATTGAGATCTAGTTCAGAATGCCCCAGATGCTTGCAGTCTGAGGCGGGCATCCTTCATATGCTGTGGCAGTGCCCCAGGTTGTCCTCCTTTTGGGTGGTGTTGCTGAATAAAGTGGGACTGGCATATGGTTGTACTGTGCCGTGTGATCCTTTGGTATGTGTTTTGGGATATGTTGAGGAGATTATAACTGATAAGTTGTATAAAATGGTTATTGCTAGACTGTTATTTATCGCGCGAAAGTTGATTGCCAAATTCTGGATTAGGGAAGAGCCACCAACAAGGAGAGACTTTATGAAGCAAGTGGACCATATTATTGCTTTGGAGAGGAGTATCTACGTTAGGAGGAACAAGACGGACCTCTTTGACAGGTTGTGGAACCCGTGGCTTGAATCAATGTGATTTAAAGAACTTTCGCCCCATTAGGAGGATTATTGACAAGTCGTCTTCCTTTTCTTGTACTTTTATATAGGACAATGGGGGGGGGGGGGGTCGTCTCTCGACAGGTCTCTAGAGGGGGGTGGGGAAGGGGGGTGGGAGTTTGGTTTGGGACTAAATATGTTTTCTTTTAAAATGCATTGTACATTGGTATATTGCTGATAACAAAGTATCCCTTTTATTGTTTATGTACTATATTTATGGTTTAATAAAAAATATCTGATTTAAAAAAAAAAAGATGGTTTGGGGTGAGCTGGACCGCAGAGTGAAGGCAAAAGGGCCAACAAGTGCTAAGCATCTCTAGGAACTCCTTCAAGGTTGTTGGAAGACCATTCCCGGTGACTACCTCTTGAAGCTCATTAAGAGAATGCCAAGAGTGTGCAAACGCAGTCATCAAAGCAAAAGGTGGCTACTTTGAAGGACCTAGAATATAAGACATATTTTCAGTTGTTTCACACTTTTTTGTTAAGTATATAATTCCACATGTGTTAATTCATAGTTTTGATGCCTTCAGTGTGAATGTACAATTTTCATAGCCATGAAAATACAGAAAAATCTTTAAATGAGAAGGTGTGTCCAAACTTTTGGTCTGCACTGTGTATATATATATATATATATATATATATATATATATATATATATATATATATATATATATATATACATACATACATACATACATACATATATATACATACAAAAAGAAGCAAAAGAAGGCAGCACTCCAATCCTTGTAAGGGTGAAAAAAGTGAGATTTATGCAGCCCACATCTCTGTGCAACGTTTCGGCTCACACTGAGCCTTTTTCAAGCCTTGGCTTGCCTTCTTTTGCTTCTTTTTGTATATGTTTTGGATGGAGGAGTGGACCACTCTACCCAGGAGGCCAGGCACCCACTGGTGAGCATTGTGTTGTTCCAATTTTACACTCTCTCTATCTATCTATCTATCTATAATAATAATAATAATAATTTTATTTATATAGCGCCAACATATTCCGCAGCGCTTTACAAATTATAGAGGGGACTTGTACAGACAATAAACATTACATCATAACAGAAATACAGTTCAAAACAGATACCAGGAGGAGTGAGGGCCCTGCTCGCAAGCTTACAAACTATGGGGAAAAGGGGAGACACGAGAGGTGGATGGTAACAATTGCTTTAGTTATTCGGACCAGCTATAGTGTAAGGCTCAGGTGTTCATGTAAAGCTGCATGAACCAGTTACCTGCCTAAGTATGTAGCAGTACAGACACAGAGGGCTAATACTGCATAAAGTGTATGAGAACATGATGCGAGGAACCTTTTTTTTTTTTTTTTTTATTATAAATAGGCCACACAGGGATCGTTAGGTTAATGCATTGAGGCGGTAGGCCAGTCTGAACAAATGAGTTTTTAGGGCACGCTTAAAACTGTGGGGATTGGGGATTAATCGTATTAACCTAGGTAGTGCATTCCAAAGAATCGGCGCAGCACGTGTAAAGTCTTGGAGACGGGAGTGGGAGGTTCTGATTATTGAGGATGCTAACCTGAGGTCATTAGCGGAGCGGAGGGCACGGGTAGGGTGGTAGACTGATACCAGGGAGGAGATGTAGGGTGGTGCTGAGCCATGGAGTGCTTTGTGGATGAGGGTAGTAGTTTTGTACTGGATTCTGGAGTGGATGGGTAGCCAGTGTAATGACTGGCACAGGGTAGAGGCATTGGTGTAACGGTTGGTGAGGAATATGATCCTGGCTGCAGCATTCAGGACAGATTGGAGCGGGGAGAGTTTTGCAAGAGGGAGACCGATTAGTAGAGAGTTACAATAGTCCAGACGAGAATGAATAAGTGAAACAGTCAGAGTTTTTGCAGAGTGGAAATTAAGAAAAGGGCGAATTCTAATGTTTTTGAGATGCAGGTAAGAAGAGCGAGCCAGTGATCGGATGTAGGGGGTGAATGAAAGGTCAGAATCAAGGATGACCCCAAGGCAGCGGGCATGTTGCTTTGGAGTAATGGTGGAACCGCACACGGAGATGGCAATGTCAGGCAAAGGTAGGTTAGTAGAGGGAGAGAACACGAGGAGTTCAGTTTTTGACAGGTTTAGTTTCAGATAGAGGGAGGACATGATGTTAGAGACAGCGGTAAGACAATCACTGGTGTTTTCTAAAAAGGTCGGTGTGATATCGGGAGCAGAAGTGTATAATTGGGTGTCGTCAGCATAGAGATGGTACTGGAAACCAAATCTACTGATTGTTTGTCCAATAGGGGCAGTATACAACGAGAAGAGTAGGGGGCCTAGGACTGATCCTTGAGGAACCCCAACAGTAAGGGGAAGGTGAGAGGAGGAGGAACCAGCAAAACATACAGTGAAGGATCGGTCAGAGAGATAGCTATCTATCTATATACACACACCGTATTTTCTGGTGTATAAGACGACTGGGCGTATAAGACGACCCCCAACTTTTCCATATAAAATATGGAATTTGGGATATGCCCGCCGTATAAGACGGGGGTCATCTTATACGCTCAGTCATCTTATACGGCGTGTGGTTCCCAGGGTCTGGAGGAGAGAAGACTCTCCTTCAGGCCCTGGGATCCATATTCATGTAAAAAATAAATAATAAAAAAAAAAAAATATGGATATACTCACCCCTCCGACGAACCCTGGCTGTCACCACTGCAAGCGTCTGCCTCCGTTCCTAAGAATGCAGAGAGTGAAGGACCTTCGATGACGTCGCGGTCACTTGAGTGGTCAGGTGACAGGTCACCTGACCACGACGTCATCGAAGGTTCTTCACTCTGCATTCTTAGGAACGGAGGCAGACGCTTGCAGCGGTGACAGCCAGGGTTCGTCGGAGGGGTGAGTATATCCATATTTTTTATTTTTATTATTTATTTTTTACATGAATATGGATCCCAGGGCCTGAAGGAGAGTCTCCTCTCCTTCAGACCCTGGGAACATCCAGGATCGCTCCCTGCACACGCCGTACCCGGCGTATAAGGCGACCCCCGACTTTTGGGACAATTTTTAGGGGTTAAAAAGTCTTCTTATATGCCGGAAAACACGGTGTGTGTATATATATATATATATATATATATATATATATATATATATATATATATATATATATATATATATATATATATATATATATATATATATATATATATATATACACACACAGTTAGGGCCAGAAATATTTGGACAGTGACACAAGTTTTGTTATTTTAGCTGTTTACAAAAACATGTTCAGAAATACAATTATATATATAATATGGGCTGAAAGTGCACACTCCCAGCTGCAATATGATAGTTTCCACATCCAAATCGGAGAAAGGGTTTAGGAATCATAGCTCTGTAATGCATAGCGTCCTCTTTTTCAAGGGACCAAAAGTAATTGGACCATGGACTCTAAGGGCTGCAATTAACTCTGAAGGCGTCTCCCTCGTTAACCTGTAATCAATGAAGTAGTTAAAAGGTCAGGGGTGGATTCCAGGTGTGTGGTTTTGCATTTGGAAGCTGTTGCTGTGAGCAGACAACATGCGGTCAAAGGAACTCTCAATTGAGGTGAAGCAGAACATCCTGAGGCTGAAAAAAAAGAAAAAATCCATCAGAGAGATAGCAGACATGCTTGGAGTAGCAAAATCAACAGTTGGGTACATTCTGAGAAAAAAAGGAATTGACTGGTGAGCTTGGGAACTCAAAAAGGCCTGGGCGTCCACGGATGACAACAGTGGTGGATGATCGCCGCATACTTAATTTGGTGAAGAAGAACCCGTTCACAACATCAACTGAAGTCCAGAACACTCTCAGTGAAGTAGGTGTATCTGTCTCTAAGTCAACAGTAAAGAGAAGACTCCATGACAGTAAATACAAAGGGTTCACATCTAGATGCAAACCATTCATCAATACCAAAAATAGACAGGCCAGAGTTAAATTTGCAGAAAAACACCTCAAGAAGCCAGCTCAGTTCTGGAAAAGTATTCTATGGACAGATGAGACAAAGATCAACCTGTACCAGAATGATGGGAAGAAAAAAGTTTGGAGAAGAAAGGGAACGGCACATGATCCAAGGCACACCACATCCTCTGTAAAACATGGTGGAGGCAACGTGATGGCATGGGCATGCATGGCTTTCAATGGCACTGGGTCACTTGTGTTTATTGATGACATAAGAGCAGACAAGAGTAGCCGGATGAATTCTGAAGTGTACCGGGATATACTTTCAGCCCAGATTCAGCCAAATGCTGCAAAGTTGATTGGACGGCGCTTCATAGTACAGATGGACAATGACCCCAAGCATACAGCCAAAGCTACCCAGGAGTTCATGAGTGCCAAAAAGTGGAACATTCTGCAATGGCCAAGTCAATCTCCAGATCTAAACCCAATTGAGCATGCATTTCACTTGCTCAAATCCAGACTTAAGACGGAAAGACCCACAAACAAGCAAGACCTGAAGGCTGCGGCTGTAAAGGCCTGGCAAAGCATTAAGAAGGAGGAAACCCAGCGTTTGGTGATGTCCATGGGTTCCAGACTTAAGGCAGTGATTGCCTCCAAAGGATTTGCAACAAAATATTGAAAATAAAAATATTTTGTTTGGGTTATGTTTATTTGTCCAATTACTTTTGACCTCCTAAAATGTGGAGTGTTTGTAAAGAAATGTGTACAATTCCTACATTTTCTATCAGATATTTTTGTTCAACCCTTCAAATTAAACGTTACAATCTGCACTTGAATTCTGTTGTAGAGGTTTCACTTCAAATCCAATGTGGTGGCATGCAGAGCCCAACTCGCGAAAATTGTGTCACTGTCCAAATATTTCTGGCCCTAACTGTATATATATATATATATATATATATATACATACATACATACACACACACAGCGCCCCAGAGTCCTGGTTCGTTGCAGTAATGTTATTCTTCCACCAGGGGTGGAGGTTACGTCTGAGGGGCAATGAAGGAGGTCTTCTGTCCAGGTATCACAACCACACACACACTTCACACTCCAGTCCACCAGAGGAGCAAAGGTTCTATCTACTAGGCCACTCCTCACACTTAGGTAAAACTGGTAGTTGGAGGGAAAGTTAGGGAGTTCCTGGCTGGGGACCAACACGGAAAGATCTCCAGGTCGAGCTGGCTGGAGTGATCTCCAGTCAGATCCAAACTGCGGTCTGAGGAGGACGAGGGTACACGAAGCTGCGCCTGCATCCCATGTGGCAGCATCCTAAGAAAGGACACGAAAGGAAGTGTGTTGCAGTGAGTGAGCAATGAAGTCATAGCAACAGGAGTGAAACATCAAAGGGAGACCAGCTAGAAGCAGGCTGCCTCTTTCTGAAGCGCAGGACCGGAAGCCAGAACACCGAGGGAGTAAAGAGCTCTATGCCGTTACTTCAGAGACTGGCAGGACAGTTAATTCCACGTTAGCTGCCCGACCATTTACACAGGGGGCACGGTGGCAACTTGTGGAGGCCGGGGCATCTCTAGGGTCCCTATAAAAAGCCTCAGGCCACCAGTCATACGTGTTTTGTTCTATCCGACCACGGGGAACAGTGAGAGGAGTAACAACAGTGAGGACCTTATTGGAGCTTATGCAAGTAGGGACCTACTGTATTACTGGGCGCTAGGGGAAGGCTATTGAATTCCACCTGGATAAGGGGGATCTGGATTTGCCTTCAGACCAACCTGACTCTGCCTACCCTGTGGTCCCTACCCTGGACTGTGGATGCTGAGGCCTTCAGTAAAGGTAAAGAGACTGCAACCTTGTGTCCTCGTTATTCACTGCGCCTTACATCATCCACCATCTACACTCTGGGAAGCCCTGGGGACATACACCTGTGGGAAGGTATACCATCTAGCTGCCATAACATCACCCCAGCGGACCCCTAAGCAGCGTTGGTCACCCTGACCGAATACCACAGGTGGTGTCACGAACATTATCCCTTTAAAGACCTATCCCCCCCATTTCATCAACAGACCTCCCGAGGGTCACGGACCGGGTCAGCCACCGTGACATCCCCATTGACTACAGAAGGGCCCGGATCCGAGTACCCCACGGCCCCTGGGGACGCTATATATATATATATATATTTATATATATATATATATATATATATATATATATACATATATATATATACATATACAGTGGGGCAAAAAAGTATTTAGTCAGTCAGCAATAGTGCAAGTTCCACCACTTAAAAAGATGAGAGGCGTCTGTAATTTACATCATAGGTAGACCTCAACTATGGGAGACAAACTGAGAAAAAAAAATCCAGAAAATCACATTGTCTGTTTTTTTATAATTTTTTTTGCATTTTATGGTGGAAAATAAGTATTTGGTCAGAAACAAACAATCAAGATTTCTGGCTCTCACAGACCTGTAACTTATTCTTTAAGAGTCTCCTCTTTCCTCCACTCATTACCTGTAGTAATGGCACCTGTTTAAACTTGTTATCAGTATAAAAAGACACCTGTGCACACCCTCAAACAGTCTGACTCCAAACTCCACTATGGCGAAGACCAAAGAGCTGTCAAAGGACACCAGAAACAAAATTGTAGCCCTGCACCAGACTGGGAAGACTGAATCTGCAATAGCCAACCAGCTTGGAGTGAAGAAATCAACAGTGGGAGCAATAATTAGAAAATGGAAGACATACAAGACCACTGATAATCTCCCTCGATCTGGGGCTCCACGCAAAATCCCACCCCGTGGGGTCAGAATGATCACAAGAACGGTGAGCAAAAATCCTAGAACCACGCGGGGGGACCTAGTGAATGAACTGCAGAGAGCTGGGACCAATGTAACAAGGCCTACCATAAGTAACACACTACGCCACCATGGACTCAGATCCTGCAGTGCCAGACGTGTCCCACTGCTTAAGCCAGTACATGTCTGGGCCTGTCTGAAGTTTGCTAGAGAGCATTTGGATGATCCAGAGGAGTTTTGGGAGAATGTCCTATGGTCTGATGAAACCAAACTGGAACTGTTTGGTAGAAACACAACTTGTCGTGTTTGGAGGAAAAAAAATACTGAGTTGCATTCATCAAACACCATACCTACTGCAAAGCATGGTGGTGGAAACATCATGCTTTGGGGCTGTTTCTCTGCAAAGGGGCCAGGACGACTGATCCGGGTACATGAAAGAATGAATGGGGCCATGTATCGTGAGATTTTGAGTGCAAACCTCCTTCCATCAGCAAGGGCATTGAAGATGAAACGTGGCTGGGTCTTTCAACATGACAATGATCCAAAGCACACCGCCAGGGCAACGAAGGAGTGGCTTCGTAAGAAGTATTTCAAGGTCCTGGAGTGGCCTAGCCAGTCTCCAGATCTCAACCCTATATAAAACCTTTGGAGGGAGTTGAAAGTCCGTGTTGCCAAGCGAAAAGCCAAAAATATCACTGCTCTAGAGGAGATCTGCATGGAGGAATGGGCCAACATACCAACAACAGTGTGTGGCAACCTTGTGAAGACTTACAGAAAACGTTTGACCTCTGTCATTGCCAACAAAGGATATATTACAAAGTATTGAGATGAAATTTTGTTTCTGACCAAATACTTATTTTCCACCATACTATGCAAATAAAATGTTAAAAAAACAGACAATGTGATTTTCTGGATTTTTTTTTCTCAGTTTTTCTCCCATAGTTGAGGTCTACCTATGATGTAAATTACAGACGCCTCTCATCTTTTTAAGTGGTGGAACTTGCACTATTGCTGACTGACTAAATACTTTTTTGCCCCACTGTATATATATATATATATATATATATATATATATATATATCTATCTATAATATAACGCTGGGAGCGTCACTCTGTCCGAAGCCTCTATAGACTGCGCAAGCGCCGGCGCAGTCTGGGCCTCACAGAGCGACGCTCCCGGGAGATCGCGGTGTGCGTTCACACTGAACACACACCGCGATCTCCACCGCAGAAGCAGGGACCGCCAGGAGGGTGAGTATCGGCCTATATTCACCTGTCCCCGTTCCATCGCTGAGCGGCGCCATCTTCCCGGTCTTCGGTCTGTGGCCTTCAGTTCAGAGGGCGCGATGACGCGCTTAATGCGCGCCGGCGCCGCCCTCTGACTGAACAGTCACAGTCAGGAGACCGGGAAGATGGCGCCGCTCAGCGATGGAACGCCGGACAGGTGAGTATAGTAAGTGCTGGGGGGGCCTGAGCTGGCGGCGATACCGGCACCTGACCCCCACAGCGCGCCGGTGTCCCCGCCTGCTCAGGCCCCCCAGCACTCGGCGCCGAGCGGGTCAGAGGCAGTATGGGGACGCAGGATGGAGCAGCACATAAGGATGGGGACGCAGGATGGAGCAGCACATAAGGATGGGGACGCAGGATGGAGCAGCACATAACAGTATGGGGACGCAGGATGGAGCAGCACATAACAGTATGGGGACGCAGGATGGAGCAGGACATAAGGATGGGGACGCAGGATGGAGCAGCACATAAGGATGGGGACGCAGGATGGAGCAGCACATAAGGATGGGGACGCAGGATGGAGCAGCACATAAGGATGGGGACGCAGGATGCAGCATGAACATAAGGATGGGGACGCAGGATGGAGCAGCACATAAGGATGGGGACGCAGGATGGAGCAGCACATAAAGATGGGGACGCAGGATGGAGCAGCACATAAGGATGGGGACGCAGGATGGAGCAGCACATAAGGATGGGGACGCAGGATGGAGCAGCACATAAGGATGGGGACGCAGGATGCAGCAGCACATAAGGATGGGGACGCAGGATGGAGCAGCACATAACAGTATGGGGACGCAGGATGGAGCAGGACATAAGGATGGGGACGCAGGATGGAGCAGCACATAAGGATGGGGACGCAGGATGGAGCAGCACATAAGGATGGGGACGCAGGATGGGAGCAGCACATAAGGATGGGGACGCAGGATGGAGCAGCACATAACAGGATGGGGACGCAGGATGGAGCAGCACATAAGGATGGGGACGCAGGATGCAGCAGCACATAAGGATGGGGACGCAGGATGGAGCAGCGCATGACAGGATGGGGACGCATGATGGAGCAGCGCATGACAGGATGGGGACGCAGGATGGAGCAGCACATGACAGGATGGGGACGCAGGATGGGAGCAGCGCATCACAGGATGGGGACGCAGGATGGGAGCAGCGCATGACAGGATGGGGACGCAGGATGGGAGCAGCGCATGACAGGAAAGGGAACGCAGGATGGAGCAGCGCATGACAGGATGGGGACGCAGGATGGGAGCAGCGCATGACAGGAAAGGGAACGCAGGATGGAGCAGCGCATGACAGGATGGGGACGCAGGATGGAGCAGCACATGACAGGATGGGGACGCAGGATGGAGCAGCGCATGACAGGATGGGGACGACAGGATGGGGACACAGGATGGAGCAGCACATGACAGGATGGGGACGCAGGATGGAGCAGCACATACCACGATGGAGACAATATACCAATATAAATGCTCGCCACCCGGGCGTAGAACGGGTTCAATAGCTAGTATATATATATATATATATATATATATATATATATATATATATATATATATATACACACATACATACATACATACATATATATATTTATATATATATATATATATATATATATATATATATATATATATATACACACATACACATATATACACATACATATATACACACAGTAATGGATATACATATTAGTCTGTAGACAAATCAAAGGAACACGTTCAGATGTGATAAACACGCAAGGACCTCCCAAAAGAAATAAGGATAGGCCGCAATGAATGTAGAGTTCAAAAACATATAGTTTATTCGTATCAAAAAGATAAAAAGCCACAGGCTGTTATACACAACCGTTTCGATGAATTCTTCTTCCGGGGGCGCAAGAGTTCATCGAAACGCGTGTAGGTGTTTGCTCAGGTCTCGTGTTATCCCACTGTGATAAATATGTTTTGAGGTTTCCTATTCTTTGTAAATGAACCCGCATTATTACTGGCACACTGCTTGAGGTTTTTTAGGATAAGTAAGTACCAACAATAGGGTAACACCCAGGTACTATTATTTGTAGCCCTCTCAGTAGATTACCTATATGCGTGGTTTATTAGATCTATGCAGTTGGCACTTTTTTATATGGGGTATTCCCTTCAGGCTCTCTCATACATATTATCTATTTCCAGTATGTTTATTTATATGGCATAAAGCCATCTCTTGGCTTGCTTAAATATTTATTACAGTTGTTTACATACTGGTATCAGTGTATGATTTACACGGGATCTGTTCATATGATCGGAGGTAGTTTTTCATTATGTTTGGATTGTGTATAATACCCACATGCATTTTCGCAAACTGCAGTCTTTCTTTTTTAGGTCTCTGTGTCAGCAGTGGGGTCCTCCTGAATCTCCTGCCATAGTGTTTCATTTCATATAAATGTCAACGGATAGTTCGCGCTGACACTGACGCACCCTGAGCTTGCAGGACAGCTTGAATTTCTCTGGAACTTGTTCGGGGCTGCTTATCCACCATTCCGACTATTCTGTGTTGCAGCCTTTCATCAATTTGTCTCTGGCGTCCATGTCAGGGAGATTAGCTACAGTTCCATGGGTTGCAAACTTCTTGATTATGTTGCGCACTGTGGATAAAGGAACATCAAGGTCTCTAGAGATGGACTCGTAACTTTGAGATTGATGATGGCTTTAAAACAAGTTTGGTTCTTATGTCCTCAGACATTACCTTCTCCTCTTTCTGTTATCCAGACTTCGCGTGGCACACACAGACACACAATGCAAAGATTGAGTCAACTTCTCACCTTTTTATTTGGTCTCAGGTGTGATTTTCATATTGCCCACACCTGTTACTTGCCACAAGTAAGTTTGAATGAGCATCAAATGCTTGAAAAAAAGTTGTTTACCCACAATTTTGCAAAGGTGCTAACAATTTAGTCAGGCCAATTTGGGGGTTTTGAGTGAAATTATGTCCAATTTGTTTTTTTTGCTCAGTTCAATTACACACATCAAACATGTGTATAACAAAACATGTGTAATTGCAATAAATTTTCTGGGAGAAATACTTAATTTTGTCGAACAATTTCAAGGGTGCCAACACTTTCTGCTGTGTGGTGTGTGTTGTATTATGTTTCTTGTTGCGATTCTTTAACTCGGGTAACATTTAGGAGCTGATGACACAAAGTTATTCTTTCTAATCTGAAGTTTGGCTGCCTCCACATTGTGATACATAACATTGTGATACATAAAACAAGTAAGAACGTTCAGCAGTGTCTGCTATATAGTACAAGGCAGGGTTGTCTCCCGCTGTTCAGGGCAGCTGCTGCTATCTGCCATGTGTCATTAGCATGATGGCCACGTTTACCAGGCTGGGTGAAGAGGGTGCGAGTCTTGGAGGGCTAGAATGAAGTACTGGGCTGAGATAAACAATGTGAGCCAGTGATGATGCACAGATGCATGACCAAAACCTCAGCTCCCATCTGTAGTAATATCCGAGGATTCAGCTTATCCCTGACCTCATTTTAGAAGTGGCACAGATTTTAGGTTTCACAGGCATCAATACATTCTTTGATGTCTTCATCTGAGCTGCAATGTATAACATTGGCCTGACCAAACATACACACACAAGTACCACAGACCAAACATACATACACGTCTGACACATACAACAATGACCAAGTATACACATCTCATACTGAACACACGCACATACCACACCTATAATAATGGCTAAACATACACTCACATACCACACATTTAATAAATGACCAAACACACACACATATACATAATGGCCAAACATACACACATACAGTTAGGTCCATATATATTTGTACAGAGACAACATTATTCTAATTTTAGTTATAGACATTACCACAATGAATTTTAAACAAAACAATTCAGATGCAGTTGAAGTTCAGACTTTCAGCTTTCATTTGAGGGTACCCACATTAAAATTGGATGAAGGGTTTAGGAGTTTCAGCTCATTAACATGTGCCACCCTTGTTTTAACCAAAAGTAATTGGACAGATTCAATAATTTTAAATAAAAGGTTTATTTTTAGCACTTGGTTGAAAACCCTTTGTTGGCAATGACTGCCTGAAGTCTTGAACTCATGGACATCTCCAGACGCTGTGTTTCCTCCTTTTTGATGCTCTGCCAGGCCTTCACTGCGGTGGTTTTCAGTTGCTGTTTGTTTGTGGGCCTTTCTGTCTGAAGTTTAGTCTTTAACAAGTGAAATGCATGCTCAATTGGGTTGAGATCAGGTGACTGACTTGGCCATTCAAGAATATTCCATTTCTTTGCTTTAATAAACTCCTGGGTTGCTTTGGCTTTATGCTTTGGGTCTTTGTCCATCTGTAGTATGAAATGACGACCAATCAGTTTGGCTGCATTTGGCTGGATCTGAGCACACAGTATGGCTCGGAATACCTCAGAATTCATTCGGCTGCTTCTGTCCTGTGTCACATCATCAATAAACACTAGTGACCCAGTGCCACTGGCAGCCATGCATGCCCAAGCCATCACACTGCCTCCGCCATGTTTAACAGATGATGTGGTGTGCTTTGGATCAGGAGCTGGACCTCGCCTTCGCCATACTTTTCTCTTTCCATCATTCTGGTAGAGGTTGATCTTGGTTTCATCTGTCTAAAGAATGTTCTTCCAGAATTGTGCTGGCTTTTTTAGATGTTTTTTAGCAAAGTCCAGTCTAGCCTTTTTATTCTTGATGCTTATGAGTGGCTTGCACCTTGCAGTGAACCCTCTGTATTTACTTTCATGCAGTCTTCTCTTTATGGTAGATTTGGATATTGATACGTCGACCTCCTGGAGAGTGTTGTTCACTTGGTTGGCTGTTGTGAAGGGGTTTCTCTTCACCATGGAGATTATTCTGCGATCACCCACCACTGTTGTCTTCCGTGGGCGCCCAGGTCTTTTTGCATTGATTAGTTCACCAGTGCTTTCTTTCTTTCTCAGGATGTACCAAACTGTAGATTTTGCCACTCCTAATATTGTAGCAATTTCTCAGATGGGTTTTTTCTGTTTTCGCAGCTTAAGGATGGCTTGTTTCACCTGCATGGAGAGCTCCTTTGACCGCATGTTTACTTGACAGCAAAACCTTCCAAATGCAAGCACCACACCTCAAATCAACTCCAGGCCTTTTATCTGCTTAATTGAGAATGACATAACGAAGGGATTGCCCACACCTGTCCATGAAATAGCCTTGGAGTCAATTGTCCAATTACTTTTGGTCCCTTTAAAAACAGGATGGCACATGTTAAGGAGCTGAAATTCCTAAACCCTTCATCCAATTTTAATGTGGATACCCTCAAATGAAAACTGAAAGTCTGTACTTCAACTGCATCTGAATTGTTTTGTTTAAAATTCATTGTGGTAATTTCTATACCCAAAATTAGAAAAATGTCATCTCTGTCCAAATATATATGGACCTAACTGTATACCACACATATAATAAATGGCCAAACACACACACACACATATAATAAATGATCAAACATACACACATATACATAATGGCCAAACATACACACACACATATAATACATGACCAAATATACACACATATAGTAATGGCCAAACATACACAGATGTAATAATGGCCAAACATACACACACATACCACACATATAATAAAGGCCAAACATACATAGATGTACCGCAGGGGTCAGTATTGGGACCTGTTCTCTTCAACATATTCATTAATGATCTGGTAGAAGGTTTACACAGTAAAATATCGATATTTGCAGATGATACAAAACTATGTAAAGCAGTTAATACAAGAGAAGATAGTATTCTGCTACAGATGGATCTGAATAAGTTGGAAACTTGGGCTGAAAGGTGGCAGATGAGGTTTAACAATGATAAATGTAAGGTTATACACATGGGAAGAGGGAATCAATATCACCATTACACACTGAACGGGAAACCACTGGGTAAATCTGACAGGGAGAAGGACTTGGGGATCCTAGTTAATGATAAACTTACCTGGAGCAGCCAGTGCCAGGCAGCAGCTGCCAAGGCAAACAGGATCATGGGGTGCATTAAAAGAGGTCTGGATACACATGATGAGAGCATTATACTGCCTCTGTACAAATCCCTAGTTAGACCGCACATGGAGTACTGTGTCCAGTTTTGGGCACCGGTGCTCAGGAAGGATATAATGGAACTAGAGAGAGTACAAAGGAGGGCAACAAAATTAATAAAGGGGATGGGAGAACTACAATACCCAGATAGATTAGCAAAATTAGGATTATTTAGTCTAGAAAAAAGACGACTGAGGGGCGATCTAATAACCATGTATAAGTATATAAGGGGACAATACAAATATCTCGCTGAGGATCTGTTTATACCAAGGAAGGTGACGGGCACAAGGGGGCATTCTTTGCGTCTGGAGGAGAGAAGGTTTTTCCACCAACATAGAAGAGGATTCTTTACGGTTAGGGCAGTGAGAATCTGGAATTGCTTGCCTGAGGAGGTGGTGATGGCGAACTCAGTCGAGGGGTTCAAGAGAGGCCTGGATGTCTTCCTGGAGCAGAACAATATTGTATCATACAATTATTAGGTTCTGTAGAAGGACGTAGATCTGGGTATTTATTATGATGGAATATAGGCTGAACTGGATGGACAAATGTCTTTTTTCGGCCTTACTAACTATGTTACTATGTTACTATGTTACTAATAATGGCCAAACATACACAGATATAATAATGGCCACACATATCCATATACAACACGACCAAAACATACAAATAAAACACTGAACACACACACATACTGTATACACCACAGTGAGTAAACATACACATATACCACTAAACATACGTAGTTCCGCGCCGAGATCTCATCTCCCGAGATCTTGGTGCTGAGATCTCCATCTGCGCATGTGCCCGACCGGCGGTCAATTTTCCCGGAGTCCACAGCACAGGAAACTATGGAACTGCAGGAGCTCTGGCCTTTCACAAAATGTCGGCAGAGGCACCCCGCACCCCCGGAGACACCCGCAGCACTGGACACCCCTGGCAGCACCGCCGGGCACCCCTGCAGTGCCGCACACCCCGCAGCGGCATGCCGCACATCGGAACACCCCCTCATGCGAGCCTGCGGCCTGCAGCATCACCCCACTTCTGCCACCTCCAGCACCGACCCTGGGACCCCGATTCACTGCAGCTACCACCCCTGGTAAGTAATAAGATGCATGGATTATAAGAAGTACCACCATTTTATTTTTAAAAAAAATCCCTATTTTTCTCCTCAAAATTTGGGGGTGCGTCTTATAATCTGGAGCATCTTATAATTCAAAAAATACAGTAGTTAAAAAGACTATTTGGTATCCCCAAAACTTCTGGAAGAATACTCTGAGGACTGACAAGACAAAAGTTTAACTTTTTGGAAGATCTATGTCCCATTAGTAGAAGAAACACAGCAATTCAGAAAAGGAACATCATACCAACAGTCAAATATGGTGGTGGTAGTGTGATGGAGTAGGGCTGTGTTGTTGCTCCAGGACCTGGAAGATTTGCTGTGGTAAAAGGAACTATGAATTCTACTAGCTACCAAAAAATCCTGAAGGAGAATGCCCGGCTATCTGTTTGTGACCTTATGCTGAGGCACCGGTTGGGTTATGCAACAGGACAATGATCCAAAACACACCAGCAAGTCCACCTCTGAATGGCTTAAGAAAAACAAAATTAAGACTTTGGTGTGGCCTAGTGAAAGTCCTGACATTAATCTGATTGAGATGCTGTGGCATGACCTTAAAAAGGCCGTTCATGCTCAGAAACCCTCCATGTTGCTGAATTACAACAATTCTGCAAAAGTGAGGTGGCCAAAATTCTTCCAGAATGTTGTAAAAGACTCATTGCAAACGCTTGACTGCAGTTGTTGCTGCTTAGGGTGGCACAACCAGTTATTAGGTTTAGGAGGCAATCACTTTTTCACACAGGGCCCTGTAGGTTTGGATTTCTTTTTAAAAGCCTTCATTTATAAACTACATTTTGTGATTACTATCTTTGTCTAATATTTATATTTGTTTGGTGATCTGAAACATTTAAAGGGAACCTGTCACCACCCCCCAGGGCGTTTTTTAAGTAAAAGAGTCACCTTCAGCAGCACAAAGGCTGCATTCTGTTAAGGTGGCTGTTATTTCTCTTAGCCCTAGGAACGCAGAAATACAGACTTTTATAAATTGCCCACATGGGTTGAGCGAAACAAATCGGACAAATTCAAAAATCGCCGACTTTCAGCAAAGTCGGGTTTCATGAAACCTGACCCGATCCTAGTGTGGTATCGGCTATGAGGTCGGCGATCTGCGCGCAAAAGTCGCGTTTTGTATGACGCTTTCAGCACAATTTTTCAGCCAATGAAGGAGTACGCAGAGTGTGGGCAGCGTGATGACATTGGTCTCGGTCCCCACCATCTTAGAGAAGGGCATGACAGTGATTGGCTTGCTTTCTGCTGCGTCACAGGGGCTATAAAGGGGCATGCACGCTGGCCGCCATCTTACTTCTGCCGATCTTAGCATAGGGAGAGGTTGCTGCAGCTTCATCAGAAGAAGGGATATAGTTAGGGAGGGAAGATTAACCCCCAAACTGCTTGTGCTGTAGCGATTTCCACTGTCCAACACCACCATTATTTTGCAGGGACAGTGGAGGCTATATTTTTGTGCATCAGCTCTGTAGCTTATTAGGCTGCCTTATAAGGCTCCCTGATAGCTGCATTGCTGTTTGCACGCCGCTGTGCAAACCAACTGCTTTTTTAAAAGCAAAAATCCTGTTGCTCCTTTCTGCACAGTTATCTTGTTTATTTGTCCACACTTTTGTGTGCAGCAGTCCTTTTTATTGCTGCCATACTTTTCCTGAGATCATTGTGGGGAGATTGAAATTGTACTACAGTCCTTGTATTTTTTCATATATCTTTCTGCCACTTACATTGTGTTGTTTTATACACTGGGCCTGAGTTTTGGTTCAGTCTCCCCAAAAAAAAGGGAGATTTAAATTCTCAGCAAGTTTATATACACATTCTACCTTGTTTTACAGTACCATATAACGGTTGTTATTTTGGTTAGATTTTCCAAAAAATGAGGAAGTCTGGTGGAAGAGCCCGTGGGCGGTGGTTGCCAGCTGGTACTGATGGTGATGCATCTGGTGGTAGTGGCAAAAGCACAATAGCACCTAAGGCTGGAGGTGTTGAGCCAGCGTCATCGTCTGGCTACACAAGGCCTTGAAGGCTGCCTTATCTGGGAGTAGGAAAACAGCTTTTAAAGCCGGAGCAGCAGGAAAAAGTTTTGGCTTTCCTCGCTGACTAAGCCTCTAGCTCTTTCACCTCCTCTTCAGAAAGTTCCAAATATAAAAGCAGCGAGTCGTCAGTGGATGCTCCCGGTCAGGAACAAGACGTTTCCTTGTGTCCTTCACCCAAACCAAAAGTGAAGGATGCGTCAGGCGACACTACAGGTTACTCCATGGAGCTCTTTACACATACCGTGCCTGGGTTAGAAAGGGAAATTGTTAACTGCCCATTACACGATGAATCGGACATGGAGTGCACTGATGCACAGCCATAGCTAGATTATAATGCTGTTCCATTGACTCAGATCACTACATTGCCCTCGCAGTGTACTGAGACAGAATCTGACCCTGATGAGACTATGGAGCCCAGTCCCGAACGCTATAGCACCTTACACGGTGACACAGAGGAAGGTGCACATGACATTGAAGAGGAGGTGATAGATGACCCAGTTGTTGACCCAGATTGGCAGCCATTGGGGGAAGAGGGTGCCGCTGCCAGTAGCTCAGAAGCGGAGGAGGATGATCCGCAGCAGCCATCTACATCGCAACAGCTGTCATCTGGCATGCCCGTATCAGGCCAAAAACGTTTGTCAAAAACAAAAACACTTTTAGGACAGCGTGGCCATCCGGTGAAAGTAGCACAGAGTGCAATGCCTGAAAAGGTATTCCATAGTAGGAAGAGTGTAGTGTGGCAATATCGTTGCAAGGCCAAAGCAGTCAGGGAATAACAAGGTTATTGGTAGGAAACACTGTATGTAGGCCAACATCAAGAATACCATCACCAACCCTCTCTCAATCCGCCATGTCCACCACCATCACTGCTAGTTCCACCATATGCAGCTCTCCAGTCCAGCTCACCCTACAAGAGACTCTCGTTTTGTAAAAGAAAGTACTCATCCTCTCATCCGCATACACAGGGTTTGAACGACCACATTGCTATACTAATCTCGTTAGAGATGATGCCCTACCGGTTGGTTGAAAGCGAAGTTTTCAAAGACCTGATGGCCTACGCAGTACCACGCTATGACTTACCCAGTCGGCACTTTGCGAGAAAAGCCATCCCAGCCCTCCACCAGCATGTCAAAGACCGCATTGTCCATGCACTGAGGCAATCAGTCAGTGGAAAGGTGCACCTCACAACAGATGCATGGACCAGTAGGCATGGCCAGGGATGTTACGTGTCCATCACGGCACACTGGGTTAATGTGGTGGATGCAGGGTCCACAGGGGACAGCCATAGTGGGACAGTTCTGCCTAGCCCTCGGTCTAGGAAACAGTTGGCTGTAGGCGTTCGCCACACCTCCTCCTCCAGAAGCGAAAGCTCGTCCATAGAGCGCAGTCGCACGACCACTCCATCCGCAGCTGCCAGTGTTGCACATGAGCCGAGGTGTCCCATTATCGAACAGCTAGTGGTAAGCGTCAGCAGGCTGTGTTACAAATGAAGTGTTTGGGCGACAACAGACACACCGCGGAAGTACTGGCCGAGTACTTGCAGCAAGAAACTCAGTCATGGCTGGGCAGTGTACATCTTGGGGCAGGCAAGGTAGTCCGTGATAACGGAAGGAATTTTATGGCTGCCATAGCCCTTTCAGAACTGAAACACATTCCTTGCCTGGCTCACACCTTGAACCTGGTGGTGCAGTGCTTCCTCAAAAATTATTCGGAGTTACCAGCCCTGCTCCTGAAGATGCGAAGACTTTGCTCGCACATCCGCCGGTCGCCTGTACACTCCAGCCATATGTTGAACCATCAGCGATCGCTGAATCTTCCCCAGCACCACCTAATAATCGACGTTGCAACAAGGTGGAACTCCACACTGCACATGGTTCAGAGGCTGTGCGAACAGAGGCGTGCTGTAATTAATTTGTGGGAGGATACACATACACGGGCAGGCACTTGGATGGCAGACATGGAGTTGTCTGGTGTGCAGTGGTCAAAGCTACAAGATCTCTGTCAAGTCCTTCAGTGTTTTGAGGAATGCACACGGCTGGTAAGTGCAGACGACGCCATCATAAGCATGAGCATCCCACTAATGCATCTGCTGATGCAAAGTTTGACGCACATTAAGGAGCTGGCGTCTGCAGCCAAGGAGCAGGGAAGCTTTGATGACAGTCAGCCATTGTCGGCTCAGGGAACTCTCCTGGACGAGGTGGCAGACAAAGAGGAGGAGGATGATGATGGGGATGAATATTTATGGGAGGAGGATGCTTCTCAGGGGGCAATACAAACTGGTGGCATTGCAAAGTCAGGTACAGGGTTTTTGCGGGACACAAGTGATGTTGATTTGCAAGAAAGTGCTCCTTACCCCAGCACAAGCAGTGAATTGACACCTGGAACATTGGCCCACATGGCTGAGTATGCCTTGCATATCCTAAAAAGGGACCCCCGCATTATCAAAATGATGACCGATGACGATTACTGGTTGGCCTGCCTCCTGGATCCACGATAGAAAGGAAAATTACAAAATATCATGCCACATGAGAACCTTGAGCCACTATTGGCTACCAAACAAGCAACTCTTGTAGACCGTTTGGTTCAGGCATTCCCAGCACACAGGGGGGGTGATGGTTCTCACACGAGCCGTGGGCGCAACATGGCAGAGGTGTTAGAGGTGCACAAATACGAAGTGGCGTTGGACAGAGGGGTTTTATGACCAGGTTGTGGAGTGATTTCGCAATGACTGCTGACACGACAGGTACTGCTGCATCGATTCAAAGTGACAGGAGACAGCATTTGTCCTGTATGGTTACGAAATAATTTTCCTCCCTTATCGAAGTTCTCCCTCACAGGTCATTCCCCTTTGATTACTGGGCATCTAAAATAGACACCTGGCCTGAATTGGCAGAATATGCATTACAGGAGCTCGCTTGCCCAGCTGCTAGTGTGCTATCAGAAAGAGTCTTCGGTGCTGCTGCTTCAATACTGACCGAAAAAAGGACACGGCTGGCTCCCCGAAATGTTAATGATCTAACCTTCATTAAAATGAACCAATCATGGATTTCAAATTATTTTGCCCCACCTTCCCCTGCTGACACGTAGCTTGCCGGAAAAATGTCTTGTTTTTGGCCTCCTCTTATTGACCTCTCAATTCCTCCATTTGCAGCTGCTGAATGTCCACCATAGGCCATTTTTATACCTCCCTAAATGGGCTGACTCCCCCCACAGGGCCGTGGTCACCACCTGGCGCAAGCACCCGTGCAAGTGCCGTTTGCCTGGACAGGTGGGTGGGCCCACTCTTGGGCGACGGCACTGGCACAGGGTCCCTCATAGTACAATGAAGTGTCTCTGATGGTGGTGGTGCACAACCAACGTCAGACACACCGTCGTAATATGAGGGGCCCTGTGCCAGTACCGCCGCCCCCGAGAGAGTGTTCACCCCCCAGCTCAAAACAGTGCTCTACCACTTGCAATACTTACCTCTCCCTGCTCCACCACTGTGTAGTCTGTGCTGATAAATCCTTCAATGGCACTGCCAATACAAATTTGTTGAAATGATAGATGATAGTTAAAATATACAGGGGCCCTGGCCTCCATTTAGACTAGTTAATACTTTGCGCCTACTACCACTGTCACTACCACTGTCTGCTACTCAGCAGAGGAGCCCACCCCTGTACCTAGCTATGCCATCTGTTTAGTCCTGTTACCAATTTTGAACTGCATTTTGCCTACTTTATTATTTGGGCCTACTACCTGTGTCTGCCACTCATTACAGTTGTCCTCCACTGAATAAAGCAATGCCGCCTATTTAGTCCTGTTACCAATTTTGAACTGCACTTAGCCTACTTTATTATTTGGGCCTACTGTGTCTGCCACTCATTACAGTTGTCCTCCACTGAATAAAGCAATGCCGCCTATTTAGTCCTGTTACCAATTTTGAACTGCACTTAGCCTACTTTATTATTTGGGCCTACTACCAGTGTCTGCCACTCATTACAGTTGTCCTCCACTGCCTGCTATCTGCCAATATTTCTCGGGCATGCACAGTGCGTGCTGACCGGAACGGACATCAGGCGATGATGTAATGCTCTCGCGCCTGCGTGGAGGGGAGGCCCAAGATCCCGCCCCACAGTGTGTTATGATTGTTTTAACACTGCGGGGCTGAGAATCTGGAGCCTGCACAGTGGAGCGGGTCACCATGCTCCATTCAAGATGGTGCCGAAGTCTCGCAAGACTTCACAAATCTCGCAAGACATCGGCACTATCTTCAATAGAGCACGGTGTCCAGCTCCACTGCGCAGGCGCTAGATTCCCAGCCCTGCAGTGTGAATACATCATAACACACTGCGGGGCGGGATCTGGGGCCTCCACTACACGAAGGCGCCGTCATGACAAACAGATGAGGCGGAGGACACAGTGGGATGATGGACGGCTGCGAGGCGGCTGAGTCAGGGGGAGAAGACATACCTCCGGGACACAATAGAGGTTTGGCGGGAAATTTATAAAAGTCATTATTTCAGTGTTACTAGGGATAAGAACCATAAGAGTCACCTTCACAGAATGCAGCCTTAGTGCTGCAGAAGGTGGCTCTTTTACTTAAAAACACTCTGGAGGTGACAAGTTCCCTTTAAGTGTGACAATCATGCAAAAGAATAGGAAATCGGAGGGGGGGACTTTCACACAACTGTGTGTATATTACATACATACATATACACAGATATACTCATACATACACACCCACATAAAAACACTGGCCAAATATAAACATAAATCACCAAACATACACATATACCACACACAGATGACTGACCAGACATACGCACCACACACAGGAAGCACTGTTCACCATTACGACCGCCATCCAGTGCAGCCTAGAGGGGCAGTCACCCAGTCAGACACAGCGGGGGCCTAGTCACTGAACATGTAGCTATCTGCAGGGTGAAGCATAAGACTACAGTATAAGAATAGAGTCCTAATTCACAGATAATCTCTGGCGTACACGCGGCTTAATCTCCACAGATCGTAGCTGCAAGCTCTTTCCAGAATAATGATGTTAATGAGTCCGGGCAGCATCCTTGAGTCGCACGGCTTGTGTGACGACACTGTGCGGCAATTTCTATTTCCATCTTTTGCCTGTCACCTGCATATGATTGAAGGAATAGTTCATGAATCATCCCCTAAACTAAAGCGACCTCAGAGACGGCAAAAGGAGTCTCATTAGGAAGCCTCATGACAATTTGTCCGGCAGCGGCTCTCTGTTTATTTTCCAGGTGCCCATTAGATTGACCCATTACAGTCAAATACAAACCATATGGGGTCCAAAGGATAGAGCACAAAAAAAAAAAAAAAAAAAACACAAGAAAAAAGAAAATCACTTTTCTCAGCCACCTGACGTTAGTGATTGGCAGTCATCGGTGACACTTGTACATTACGGAATTGCACTATAAGCAATTTATGAGCAGATGCCGGCCATGCGGCATTCCAGACCCAAAGCTCCAGTGTCATCAATTGCCCCTTATGGTCTGGCATGGGTCACATTGGTTGGACCCCCACAGAGCGGGTATTACAATTCCCTGGTAGGTATCCTTTCTTCATGAGAAGATGCTATATGGAGTGCCTACAGCTCTTCTGGTAATCTAATGGGGGCATGTTAGGCAATTCCATAATACCATAATATGGAGTTTCCCTTGGATGTGGGGCAGAAACGAGGGTCAGGCTACACAACTGAATTGGATAGTTGCTGCATCATAGGAAATTGCTGATAATGCAATTCCATAAGAAGCGATTTTCCTATGGCTTTCGTGGACTGCACTTGTAGGAGGTTACGATTGTTGACTCCTTTTTCTGAATCGCCCTTCTTACTCACAAGCTTTCAAGTAGTTAATTATTCTGGAGCTGGTTAGGGCAAATCCCCTGCAATAATGAGATGCAAGACAAGTGTAGGCGAGTAAGGATGGATCCCATCATCTCCGGCTTCTTGCCTCCTGGCTACAGGAACCTTAGTCTTGTAGAATGTGAGGGATGAGATCTGAGCACAAACCCTAGTCCCTCCTCTCTCCTTTGGTCGCCCTCCATTGATGATGTGCCGCCGGTCACATCCACAGTCCATAACCGGTGAGGCAGGAGCAGGAAATTCCGGCTGTCACTCAGGAATCCAGCCAAACATCTGAGCAGAATGAGGGCAGTGCAAACAGGCACATAGGCTGCAGTGCTACATGTGTGGCCCCCTATAGGGCAGCACCTGGAGGGTCTACAGGTCCAGAAGGCACCAAGCCATGTGGCAGCTCTGCAATCTTAGGTGCCAATCATAAATGTAGCAACTGGACTGGTGCTTGAAGGACCTTTCACACGGCTGATGTAGATAGTATGGGGCTCGAATTATTGGTAATATGATTGGTGGGCCCCCATACAGTTTTTCTATTGTCTGCAGCACATCCTCGCGAGTTGTGCTGCAGATTATGTGATTTTTAGGCCTCACAGACGATCCAATCAACTGATTAACAAACACATGGCTGATCGGTGGCATGTTCATATCAACCAATGGTCGGAAACCAGGGTTTTTACATACAGTGGGGTATCTCCAATGGAGGAAAAACACCCAGCTGTTATGGGGCCCATGAGAGAAGCTCACTTTACTGTCCAACCAAGACTTTCTAGCCAACCTATTCTGTGACTGCATCTACATGCCATGACCCCAACTGAAACTCCCAACACACAATGACTCCACCAAAAGGTCCTACATTTTTTTTGTATTTTCTTTTTTTTTTTTTAAGACAATTCGGACTTCTGCATTGTACACTTAGAAACCAGAACATCCATATTATGAAACCTTGAATTGTACTAGCTTTGCCACCTTGTCCTGTTCTACCCCAGCTAAATATTTCCCTCCATTCCCGTTCTAACACGATCTCACGCTTCAAGGAGTTGTCTAGATAGAACTGATCGTGCTGTGTCGGTAGAGGAGCTGTGTGAGCGACCACACTAGAGTACCACCAGGTACCCCAAAACATGGTTCCATAAGAAATTTCAGTTCTGTCTACAAGCAGCATGTCAAAGAGCCAGAGGAGCTGAACCCACTGATTATATTATATCTATATCAGTGGAAACATCTAGAAGAACTTGCCATAAATATAAACCCATGCTCATTCTGGGCTTAAAGGGGCTCTCTCACAAACAAAGTTTATTTCAATCAACATATCTTGGAATAATACTAATTTCCACAATTGGATGTGTTTAAATAAAATGTTCCTGTGCTGAAATAATCTTAGAAATGTGCCCCTGCTGTGTACTGTGTAATGGCCGTGCCTGATTGTGCGGGAACATGGTCTGATCATACCACAGCTCCTGGGCAGGGGAGGAAGCAAAAGTGAGTATACAGACAGGACAGCACCTGATTCGTTCTTTCAGGTAAAACATTGCTTAACCCCTTCACGACATGTGCCGTACATGTACAGCGCATGTCATGTCACTCCCTTTGATGTGGGTTCCGGCGGTGAGCCCACATCTTTCCCAGCATATGCAAGCGGTTTTGAACAGCTGACATGTGCCCCTAACAGCCGCAGGTAGAGTCACAATCCACCCGCGGCTGTTAACCTGTTAAATGCTGCTGTCAAACGCTGACAGCGGCATTTAATGTAGTCGCGCCGGAAGCGCATCACTAATCCCACTCGTGTCACTAATTCCGCCCATCGGGTAGATGATGGGTTGACCGACAACCCAGGGTCTGCAGCAAACCCCTTAGGTTGTCATTGCTTTATTGACTTTTATATTATATGCCATTTTCGGAGACCCACAATTTATTTTTCTGCCGTTAAGAGTGATATGAGGCCTTGTTTTTTTGAGTGTTGGGCAGACATTTTTATTGATACCATTGTGTGAAATATACAATGTTTTGTTTGCTTTTTATTGCGTTATATGTCTTAATTGCAGAAACCACATTTGGGAGCTTTAGTTTCTTTAAGACATTGAACTTTTAAATAATTTTAGTGTATCTAGTTTTTATTTCCTTATGTCTGAACTGGAAAGAGGGGGTGGATTATTTTACGTTATATCTTATTTACCGTATTTTTCGGACTATAAGACGCACTTTTCCCCAAAAAAATTTGGGAGGAAAATGGGGGGGTGAGTCTTATAGTGCGAACACAGGCTGGCCGGGCAAGGGGGGTTGTAGCAGAAGTGTGGCGATGCTGCGGCAGTGCGGAGTGCACCTAAGCAGGGTCCCTTCATCAGGTTGCAGAGGCAGAAATGTGGTGGCGCCGCCACCCAGTGTCCATCCTGAGCAGAGTGCATCACCAGTTTCCCTGCGGCTATCTTCCTGAAGCTGTGGACCACCGGAGGCTTCAGGAAAATGGATGCCGGAGGCCGCACATGCGAAGATTGAAATCTTGGCAGCACTCGGCTTTAGGAAAATGGCCGCCGAGATCTCAATCTGCGCAAGCGCGGCTTCAGGAAGTTGGCCACAGGGAAACCAATAATGCACTCTGCTTACTGTGGACACCGGGCTGCTGTGCCACCACATTTCTGCCGCCGGCATCCTGAAGAAGGGACCCTGCTGAGGTGCACTCCGCACCCCATCGCCACACCTCTGCCGTCGCCGGCATCCTGAGGATGGGACCCTGCTCCACCTCTGCCTCAATGCCGACACCGGACCCGCAACATCGCACTCCGGGAGTGCAGCATTGTCCCACTTCAGCTGCCACCGGCTTCCTGAGGAAGGGACTCTGCCTTCTGTGACCACGCTGTACCACCGCTGTGTCTAAGGTACGATACCTTAAATTCTGACAATAAGATTGACCCCGATGTTATAAAAATCTTTTTTCTGCTATTTTCCACCCCAAAATTTGGGTACGTTTTATGGTCCGAAGCGTCTTATAGTCCGAAAAATACGGTATTTATTTTACTCACGTATATAGCGCCATTAATTCCACAGCGCTTTACAGACATTATCATCATTGTGCCCATTGGGGCTCACAATCTAAATTCCCTATTAGCATGTCTTTGGAATTATTTTTACGTTAATTTTCTGTCCCTGCAATCGGAATCTTAGATCGTTGGATCACGTGTGCTGTACATACTGCAATACTACTATATTTAGTTTATAGTGAAATTGACTGGTCTCCCATGAAGCACAGGCATATTCTGGACTTCAATGGAGGACCAAGATAGCAGCAAACAGGGTTTTCGGGGTAAAGAGGGAAGAGTGAAGCAGGGCTCTCCTCTCAAGAAAATAAGGAAATGTACTGTAGTATTGTCAAGCACCAGACTGCCCTTTTATCACAAGTGGACCCATTTTGCTCTTGTTGGGGGTTCACTCTCCTAGGGGGCTCTGAGAAAACTTCATCAAGTTATCATTTAACATTCCTAAACTTCTTAAAGGTTTGTGGCAAAATTAAAACTCAGCTATCCATAGTGTTGGGGTTTGACCACAAAAGACCCCCAGTGAATGGGGTTCCCAGTGTCCTGTGTGTGAATAGAGCACAGGACTGAAGGACATAGGTGAGAACAGTGACAGTCACTTGGACTGAATACAAGCAATGTGCATGTGGAAGTCTTGTGCTCCACTAACACGAAGGGCATTGGAACCACTGTTCTCATGATCCAAGAGGATCCCAGCTATCAGAACATTAGGATAGATGTAAAATGTTAATTTTGGGACAAATCTTTTTTTAATGGGCACAGTCCTTGGTCTACTGGATTAGAAACTCTTATGTAGGAGTTATAATGGTGGTCATGATGGTGGTCACCCTATAGCTTGACTGTAAAAATATCACCAAGGCTTTCTTTGCCGAGTTGAACTTGCCATGCAGAATAATGAGGATACCGGTGGGCCCCAGAAGGCTCGGACATAATAACGGCTCCCACCCTGCAGAAGAGCGCCCCAGGGCAGTGAGAATCTGGAATTGCTTGCCTGAGGAGGTGGTGATGGCGAACTCAGTCGAGGGGTTCAAGAGAGGCCTGGATGTCTTCCTGGAGCAGAACAATATTGTATCATACAGTTATTAGGTTCTTTAGCAGGACGTAGATCTGGGGATTTATTCTGATGGAATATAGGCTGAACTGGATGGACAAATGTCTTTTTCGGCCTTACTAACTATTTTACTATGTTATTTAGAGCAAACCAATGCCATGGAGTCCCAGAACCGGTAGATGTAATGAAAACATGTGGAAGCCAGCACTGCAGCGATCAAGCTTCCATGTTATGTCGCCACTTCATATCTAATCTGGTATTCACCTTCCCATGTACCCAGAGCTCACACCCCGCATCTTTGCTGACAACAAGTACAAAGTTCACTCATCTGAGGAGCCGCCTGCAACACCTCCCTATAGCGATAAGGAACAAGGAGTGTGGACTCAAGCTAGGCCATAACCCCTCACTGACTGTAAACACCTGGGCATCCCATCCCCCACAGCCTGGAGCCATGCAGCAGCCACACTAACTGGGACAGAACACATGAAGACTTTATTGATGGTCATCAGATCATGTATTATACACCTATATGATATTTGTGGTATGTATACGCAGGATTATTGACTATTAGTGACCATATTGTGTACATGGGACTCGCGTTCCTTAAAGAGGTAGTCCTATCCTTGCCTTATTTATGGCTTATATTCAGCGTGTGTCACACATGTATGATAAGTGCAGGTCCCAGAGGTGGGAACCACATCTATCTCCAAAAAGGGGGTCCCCCAATTACCATACAGTCTATTGTGCCACCAGCCCACGTAAGAGAGGTGGTCACACATGGGCATGGTTCTATCCAATCACTTAAGGCCCCGTCACACATAGCGACGCTTGAGCGATTCCGACAACGATACGACCTGTCAGGGATCGCTCAAGCGTCGCTATGTGGTCGCTGGTGAGATGTCAAACAGTGAGATCTCACCAACGACGCAGCAGCGATGCGGCGACCTG
Organism: Ranitomeya imitator; assembly: GCF_032444005.1. Classification (NCBI taxonomy): domain Eukaryota; kingdom Metazoa; phylum Chordata; class Amphibia; order Anura; family Dendrobatidae; genus Ranitomeya; species Ranitomeya imitator. Next base: position 498,437,155 of record NC_091283.1, on the reverse strand, counting down.
TAGCGACCTGTACAACGATACTATTTCATGACGATTCAATGGGACGTTCTGTCAGCGAGGTCGTTGGTAAGGTGTCAAACACAGCGATGTGTGCTACCCAGCGGGACCTCAACGATCAAAAAATGGCCCAGGCCATTCCGACACGACCAGCGATCTCACAGCAGGGGCCTGGTTGCTGCTACGTGTCACACATAGCGAGATCGCTACTGAGATCGCTGTTGCGTCACAAAACTTGTGACTCAGCAGCGATGTCGCTAGCGATCTCGCTGTGTGTGACGGGGGCTTTAGGCTGGTTCCTCAAGTCCAAGTTTCACAGCCTGTAATCTCTTTCCTAGACGCGGGTCTTCTTGCCCAAACTCAACAACCCAATATATATGCCTATGACTCTATTGTGCTTGGGTCAAGAGACCTGCAGTTGGTCCTTCCATGGGAGCTAAGAAAACAGGCCTGTGTCCTTCCAGGCTCTGGAGTCAGGGTCAGCTTCGGGCCAGAGCTGGAGTCAAAGGTTGGAAAAACAGAGGTTTGAGATGGTAAATTGTCTTATCAACTGCCCAACCTTGGTATCTGCAACTTCTACAAAAGGTGGGGAGTACCCTCAGGGGTTTAGGTGGCTGTCAGGGGGAAGTATAGAGCCCCCCTAGCCCATGGGTTGTGCCTGGTATCGGAGCTCAGTTCCATTTCAGTGTATGCGATATACCAGACACGACTACGCACAAGGAGGTGTCGTTTAGGAAAAAAAAGCTCCTTTACTAATCCCTGAAGTGGGCTTTATACTTGCTATTTTCCTCAGAAGCTTACGTTCTTGCAGTCACCCGCAAACAGGTACCAGGGCACTGGGCAACTGCAGGATTTATACATTAATTTGAGGTCATTTATGCAGTAAAGGGGATGTCTGGTTTTGTCAACCTCATCTCATACTGCAGGACTCCCCATGTCAGGCCTTGGGTGCCCTGTAATCAGCTGGGAGCTGAAATTCTGTGGATGCCAGTGGTTTGGGGTACTGCAATAGAAGGGTACCAGAATACAGTTCAAAGAGTTGGAAAGGATTCACAAAATTGGTCTGTTTTGTTTCCAAGAAACAGCGCCACTCTTGGCCATGGGATGTGTCTGGTATTGCAACACCGCCCCTGTAAAGTAAATGCTGCTATAGACAGGAAAGGAGTTATACCAGGGGAAAATGTTGCTGGAGCGGTGCCAGCACCAGAAATGAGCACAGGTTGTTAATATTTTATTTGGGGGAATATACAGGAGCACTTGAGAAGTAGTGGACAACCCCTTTAAGGATCAGATGTTTGAAACTCGCACCGTGCTTCTGGAGAAAATGCCTACCTACCTCGATAAAGGACAGTGCCAACCTGAGCAGTCGGCAGCACCCACACTAGCCGCAGCCCCTGGCACGTACTCCCGGGTAGGTTCTTGGCATTGGTTGCATTTTCTCCCTGTGCTTAAGTGGATTTATTCCCCTTCCCAAAACGATACCGATCCTCTATGAAATAGGTCCCGGTGTATGCAGTACATCAAGAGGCAACTTACGGAAATATTTCAGGGTCTCCTCTATCTGCTCAGGGGTGAGGCGCAGAGGTAGATCTGCCGGGAGCACGGGGGTCTGCAGCCAGTCATCGTGCTCGTAGCCAAACATGGTGTCGGCGCGGAGGGTGTAGTGCGGGAGCCGCTCCTGCAGCAGGCTGATGATCTCCACCTCTGGAACGTCCCCACTGGTGCACACATCTGGGGAGGGAAAAGGGAAAATCTGTTGGAAAACTCTCTAATCATTCTCAGCCAATAACATTCATTGGTGGCTTTCAAGATCTCAGCTTGCTGCTCCAGAATGGCGACCAGATCCCTCTGCCTGGTACATAAAGATGCCTGTGATGCAATCGGCGATCATCATCACGTGACTTGGATACAGTTTCAGTCTCTGGATGTAATTAACGGTGAATTCACTTCACTGGCAGCAAACAGAGATATTGAATATAATGAGTAATGCAGAAAACCTTTTTTTTTCCCCCAGCTAAATTAGGTTTACAGTAAAGATTATTGCAAACCTTCCACATAATGGAAGGAATTGCAAAAGATTTGCCATTCAGGATCTCAGAAAAGGTGACTGACAGCCTTGGTGGGAGCAGGAAGACCTTATATTACCCAGCTACAGGGCTATGAATTCTGAGAAACAACACTGCCCTCTGCTGGACACACAACAACATTGCAATTGTAAAATGCTTTCCTATTGTGCACAATTTATTCCTGGCAAAAAGTGTAATCAGTAAGAAGAATCTGAGGGCGAAAGATACATCCATAGCATCTAATGAAATAATACAATCATGAATATATAGTATCTCACAAAAGTGAGTACACCCCTAAGTAAAAATGGCCAAATTGTGCCAAATAGGGTATGTGCACACGTTGCAGATTTGGCTATTTAACCTGCGGATTTTTCAAAAACGGTGCAGAAAAATCCGCACACGAATCCGCAACGTTGGCACATAGCCTTAGGCATTTTCTCTCCCTGGTGTCATGTGACTCTATGTTACAAGGTATCAGGTGTGACTGGGGAGCAGGGTGGTAAATATTTGGTGTTATCGCTCCTACACTCTCTTAGGGTATGTGTCCACGTTCAGGATTGCATCAGGATTTGGTCAGGATTTTTCATCAGTGTTTGTAAGCCAAAACCAGGAGTGGAACAATAAGCGGAAAAGTATAATAGAAACATATGCACCACTTCTGTATTTATCACCCACTCCTGGTTTTGGCTTACAAATACTGATGGAAAACCCTGACCAAATCCTGATGCAATCCTGAACGTGGACACATACCCATACTGGTCACTGGAAGTTCACCATGGCTCCTCATGGCAAAGAACTGAGGATCTGAAAAATAGAATTGTTGCTCTACTTAAAAATGGATAAGAGGCTATAAGAAAATTGTCTGCACCCTGACACTGAGCTGCAGCACCGTGGCCAAGACCATACAGGTCTTTTCACAATAGATGTACGAGTGCTTCCAACATTACCGCAGAGGGTAAAGGGGTTGGGGGATCCGCCTGTCAGTGCTCAGACCATACATCACACGCTGCATCAAATTGGTCTGCGTGGCTGTCATCCCAGAAGGAAGCCTCTTCTAAAGGTGATGCACAAGAAAGCCTGTAAACAGTTCCGGTAATCCGTGTCCTTAGTCTGGTCTTCAGCAAACTATGTCCTGTGGTCTGATGAGACCATGATAAACTTATTTGGGTCAGATGGCATCAACTGCTATGTGGCGGCAATCAGGTGAGGAGTGCCCATACAAAGTGTCTTGCCTACAGTCAAGCATGGTGGTGGAAGTGTCATGGTTTGGGGCTGCCTGATGTGGGGAGCTACAGTTCATTGAAAGAACCATGAATGCCAACATGTACTGTGACATACTGAAGCAGAGCATGATTGCCGCCGTTCAGAAACTGGGCCATAGGGCAGTATTCCAACGTGATAACGACCACAAACACACCTCCAAGACCACCACTGCCTTGCTAAAGAAACTGAGGGTAAAGGTGCTGGACTTACCAAGCATGTCTCCGGACCTAAACCCTATCGAGCATCTGTGGGGTAACCTCAAATGGAAGACGGAGGAGTGTATGGTCTCTGACATCCACCAGCTCCTGATGTCATCATGGAGGACTGGAAGAAGATTCCAGTGGAAACCTGTGACGCTCTAGTGACCTCCATGCCCAAGAGAGTTAAGTCAGTGCTTGAAAATAATGGTGTCCAAACACAATATTGACATTGTGGGCACAATTCTTCCATTTTTACTTATGGGTGTACTCACTTTTGTTGTCAGCGGATATAAAATATTTACAAAAATGTGAGGGGTGTACACACTTTTGTGAGATAGTGTACAAACTCCTTGCAGATGTTGTCCTTAGTGGGATTTGAACACAGCAGGCCTGTCGCCTCTACCAAATTTCCCTTTAGTCATGTGGTCTCTATACCCAATCATACCCTAATGACTGTACGATACTTCAGGTCTGAGCCAGGACAGGTAGACAATTACTAACCACAGCCATCAGCCGCTGCCCTGCTCATGTGCCATGCTGCCATCTAGTGGCATTAGCTCATGTACCATGGGGCCTAAGGGTTAACGTTTCTCCTTGTGGAGAGTGACAAGCCAAGCCTGACATGCTAGAGTTTTGTGTGAAAAACTATGTATGTATGTATGTATGTATGTATGTATGTATGTATGTATGTGTATATGTGTATGTATGTGTGTGTATATGTATGTGTGTGTATGTATATGTGTGTATGTGTGTGTATGTATATGTGTATGTATGTATGTATGTGTATATGTGTGTGTATGTGTATATGTGTGTGTGTATGTATGTGTGCGTGTATGTATATGTGTGTGTGTGTGTGTGAGTATGTATGTATATATGTGTGTGTGTATATATATATATATGTGTGTGTGTGTGTGTTTATGTGTGTGTATGTATGTGTGTGTGTGTGTATGTACAGTATATATATATATATGTGCGTGTGTGTATATATGTGTGTGTGTGTGGCGTGTGTTGTGTGTGTGTGTGGGTATGTGTGTGTGTGTGAATGTGTGTGAATGTGTGTGGCATGTGTGTAAGTATTCAGTGTGTGTGTTTGTATGTCTGCATGAAAAATTGGGCATGTACGAAGTAAGTGATTGACTTGATGAGCGCAAGTGTGTGAATTCTTGGGCACAGGTATGTTCCATGTGTGCGACTGAGTGTATGACTTATTGCACCAATATATGTACTCAGTGGCTATAGTGCACTCACTATAGGGAGGGAAACTATGGCACGGACTCTGGAATCTCCACTACCAGACGAACTGTGGAGGACTCAATCAAAATCTCTTCCTTTAGACCCATGAATGAAGTTTATAAATACACTAGATGGTGGCCCGATTCTAACGCATCGGGTATTCTAGAATATGCATGTCCACGTAGTATATTGCCAGCCATGTAGTATATTGCCCAGCCACGTAGTATATTACCCAGCCACGTAGTATATTGCCCAGCCACGTAGTATATTGCCCAGCCACGTAGTATATTGCCCAGCCACGTAGTATATTGCCCAGCCACGTAGTATATTGCCCAGCCACGTAGTATATTGCCCAGCCACGTAGTATATTGCCCAGCCACGTAGTATATTACCCAGCCACGTAGTATATTGCACAGCCACGTAGTATATTGCCCAGCCACGTAGTATATTGCCCAGCCACGTAGTATATTGCCCAGCCACGTAGTATATTGCCCAGCCACGTAGTATATTGCCCAGCCACGTAGTATATTGCCCAGCCACATAGTATATAGCAGAGCCATGTAGTATATTGCCCAGTTACGGAGTATATTGTCCAGCCACGTAGTATATTGCCCAGTTACGGAGTATATTGTCCAGCCATGTAGTATATTGCCCAGTTACGGAGTATATTGTCCAGCCACGTAGTATATTGCCCAGCACAGAGCCACGTAGTATAGAGACGTAAAAAAAATATAAACATATTCTCACCTTCCGAAGGCCCGTTGGAAGTCCTGCTATACTTACCATCCGCCGCCTTTGACGCTCCTCGCCACGCTCCCAGGAACGCTCCATTGCAAGCGGCAAGGTCCTTGTCATGCAGGTCCTTTTCGCACAGGCGCACAGGACTTGTGATGACGTCGCGTTCACATGACCGTGACATCATGGCAGGTCCTTCTGCCACACCATCCGTGCGACCGGAACGAGCCGGTTGCATCGCGAGGACCGGGAAAGGCGGCGTAGGGGAGTATATAATCATTCTTAATTTTTTTAATTATTTTTAACATTCGATGTTTTTACTATTGGCGCTGCATAGGCTGCGTCAATAGTAAAAACTTGGTCACACAGGGTTAATAGCAGCGGTAACGGACTGCATTACACCACGGCATAACGCGGTCCGTTACCGCTGCCATTAACCCTGTGTGAGGGCAGACTGGAGGGGTGTATGCGGGGAGTAAGGAGCGGCCATTTTCTTCCGGACTGTGCGCGTCGCTGATTGATCGCGGCAGCCATGACAGGCAGCTGCCGTGACCAATCAGCGAACAAATAACCGTTACAGACAGACAGACAGAAGGACAGACGGAAGTACCCCTTAGACAATTATATAGTAGATTGCATAAAGTGGGTGGAAGGGGGGAAAGTTTTTCCTTTTGGCGAGCAACAAATTAGCATATAGCGACTAATGGGCCATGCAATGGGCCCCTGATAAATTAAATATGCAAAATAGCCTCTTCAGAGATGAAGAGGACAGGAACTCTAGAGGCACCTATTGTGGTAGTAGTCTAATATGGACCCTTTAACGAGCCTTGTCACATGACTTACGATAAAAGCGAAACCAGATACTCTATTTGACAGGCATTTTGGGGTGTTTGCCCCTCGCTAGTTCAAATCAAGAGAAGTGAAGTGGCCCCCGACAGTCCTCTTGCTCTCTTAGGAGGATATTTTCATTATTTATATGGCTGGCAAGTCAACTGCTTTTTCAGGACTCCTCACTTGGTTTGTGACTGTGCGACCAGTCCCGTCCAAATCTTATTTCTTTTGTGTTCCCTATGACTGCTTTATATGTAGCGTCTAAGTGGACATACTGTAGTTCCACCTACCACTCTCAGCTTACATCCCCCTTTATACAAGCGACACCGTCACCCCAACGCACGTTTCGCTGCTACTTCATCAGGAGGCATGATGAAGTAGCAAACGTACGTTGGGGCTCATACAGACTGACACAACTACGTTGTAAGTCTCTTTATACTGTCCTTTAGCTCTCTAGACATATTGGTAACACTGCTCTACCTCTTTATAAAGTGAAAGCAGATTTAGTGCTTATCACCACAGACTACACCTTTGTTGGGCTGTACTCAGCCTCTTTGTTGTTAAGCCTGGATATGTGGTGATAGTTTCTTGTACTTTTATTCCTGCTGTGTACATAGAGTGTGGTTTTCTCGCATTTGGTCTGTTCCAATTGTTTTACGTGACAGATTTATTGTGATACTTTGCACAAATAGTTTATGGTCATGCACTTTATTTAGTCAGTTTGTCTGTCCCCCCAATGAAGCTCAGCAGCCTCTGTATTTTACTCATTAAATTTTAAAATGTTAGGATTATACTCTATGAGCAATCAGTTCATTTTTTTTTAATTACGGCAACAGTGCTAACCACAGCCACCATATGGGAAATAGTCATGGACATGCCCCAAGTGCACTACCAGCCTGATTTGCATATGGTGCTACGCTAGATTCCTCATGACTGGCACATTGGATCGCTACAAGTCTCTATAGAGCTATGCCACCACTTCCATGTGTGAAATCATGCTAGTGTTCCGATTACGGACATGATCTCCCATCCAGAAGATGAGCGATGACTTGTGTGGGGGTCCGACCACTGATTCTGTGATTGAACGGTTGTGTTTGCTTCTTTGTATTCTTTAGCAATGTAGTCACAGCAGCCTTCATTTCACTTGGGGCACTTACAGTATCAATTTTGTTTTTAAGCAAGTGTGTATTTTGGTGCTGTGATGCCCTCCATATTGGCCAAACGTCCGACTATCCAATTGCCTACAGCTGAATGACAATCCCTATATACATGGGCGCTCTGTTCTGCATGTATGCGCTCTGATTGGGGAGAGGGGGTAAGCCACTACGGGAAACAATGACCATTATATGTGGAAACTCAAGAAGTCTGATCCCCCACCTCCAACAAAAGCCAAAAATGTTACACAAATTAGATGGGGGCCCGGTCTAAAGTCTTAGGCTATGTGCACACGTTGCAGATTTGCCTGCAGATTTTTCTGCACTCAATCTGCATCTCTTGGCAGAAACGCAGGTGCGTTTTTGATGCGTTTTTGAAAGCTAAATAAAGATGTATTATTGAACCAAAAACAATTTCTTGTCTGACCTTCTCTTTTACATTTGTCCAACCCACACTCCATTACACACACACACAGATAGAGAGATAAATAGATAGATAATAGATAGATATAAATATAGATAGATAGATATGAGATAGATAGATAGATAGATAGATAGATAGATAGATAGATAGATGAGAGAGAACGGAAAATGTGCATGATTTCAATGGAAACATGCATGGAAAACCGGATTTGGAGGCCGGATTCATCATTTCACATCTCAGTTTCATAAATTTTTTGCCGGATCCGTCACTGGGCGTTTTTTGCGCCGGACAGAAAAAACGTTCTTCTGTACGCTTGTTTTCTCCATCCGCCGAAAACAGCTTATCTGACAGATCCGGCAAAAAATGGATGAAACGTGTGGCCATCAGGCACAATCCTGCGCTAATACAACTCTAGGAGGAAAAAAACTGATCTGGCGGAAAAAAAATGGATCCGTTTTTTTTCAAAACTCGCTGGATTGTGCCTGACGACAAAAACCTGATGTGTGAAAGTAGCCAGATAGATATATCTGTAGATTCATAGATATATCTATCTATTTATACATATATCTATAGATATATCCATAGTTATCCATCTATAGATATATAATTACAAGGCCTATGTTTATTAATGAATGTTTAACCCCTTAATCCCATATGACGTACTATCCCGTCGAGGTGACCTGGGACTTAATTCCCAGTGACAGGATAGTACGTCATATGCAATCGGCTGCACTCACGGGGGGAGCGCGGCCGAGTGTCAGCTGACTATCGCAGTTGACATCTGGCACTATGTGCCAGGACCGCCCCCGGCACACTGCAATCAAACATGATCGCAGCATTCCAGGGGCATAGAGAAGCATCGCGCAGGGAGGGAGCTCCCTGCGGGCTTCCCTGAGACCCTCGGTACAAGGCGATGTGCTCACCTTGTACCGAGTGCCTCCTCCCTGCAGGCCGTGGATCCAAAATGTCTCACCAGCGCCTGCTCAGAGCAAACGCTGGTAAGTCTGAATGTAAGATCGCTGATCTGACACAGTGCTGTGCAAAGTGACAGATCAGCGATCTGACCCTATAGTGTGATGTGCCCCCCCCCCCCCCTCCTCCCCGGACAACGTTAGAAAGTAAAAAAAAAAAAAAAATTTAGATGTGTTTAAAAAAAAAGAAAATAAAAAAAAAAAATTCCTACATAAAAAAATATATATATTGTTCCCATAAATACATTTCTTTATCTAAATAAAAAAATAAATAAAAGTACACATATTTAGTGTCGCCACGTCCGTATTGACCCGACCTATAAAACTGTCCCAATAGTAAACACCTTCAGTGAACGCCGTAAAAAAAAAAAAATAAACGAGGCAAAAAACAACACTTTATGATTATACCGCCAAACAAAAAATGGAATAACATGCGATAAAAGAGACGGATATAAATAACAATGGTACCGCTGAAAACGTCATCTTGTCCCGCAAAAAAATGAGCCGTCATACAGCAACATCAAAATAAAAAAGTTACAGTCCTCAGAATAAAGCGATGCAAAAATAATTATTTTTTCTATAAAATAGTTTTTATCGTATAAAAGCGCCAAAACATTAAAAAATGATATAAATGAGGTATCGCTGTAATCGTACTGACCTGGAGAATAAAACTGCTTTATCAATTTTACCAAAGTGGAACGGTATAAACGCGCCTCCCCCTCCCCCCTCCCCCCACCCCACACACACACAAGAAATTCATGAATAGCTGGTTTTTGGTCATTCTGCCTCAGTAAAATCGGAATAAAAAAAAGTGATCAAAAACTGTCACATGCCCGTAAATAATACCAATAAAAACGTCAACTCGTCCTGCAAAAAACAAGACCTCACATGACTCTGTGGACCAAAATATGGAAAAATTATAGCTCTCAAAATGTGGAGACGCAAAAACTATTTTTTTGCAATAAAAAGCGTCTTTTAGTGTGTGACAGCTGCCAATCATAAAAATCCGCTAAAATACCCGCTATAAAGAGTAAATCAAACCCCCCTTCATCACCCCCTTAGTTAGGGAAAAATAATAAAATTTAAAAAATGTGTTTATTTCCATTTTCCCATTAGGGTTGGGGCTAGGGCTGGGGCTGGGGATAGGGCTGGGGCTAGGGCTGGGGCTAGGGCTGGGGCTAGGGCTGGGGCTGGGGATAGGGCTGGGGCTAGGGCTGGGGCTAGGGCTGGGGCTAAAGTTAGGGTTAGGGTTAAATTTAGGGTTAGGGCTACAGTTAGGGTTTGGATTACATTTACACTTGGGATTAGGGTTAGGGGTGTCAGGGTTAGGAATGTGGTTAGGGTTATGGTTGGGATTAGGGGTGTGGTTGGGGTTAGGGGTGTGTTTGGGGTAGGGTTTCAGTTAGAATTGGGGGTTTCCACTGTTTAGGCACATCAGGGCTCTCCAAATGCGACATGGCGTCTGATCTCAATTCCAGGCAATTCTGCGTTGAAAAAGTAAAACAGTGCTCCTTCCCTTCCGAGCTCTCCCGTGTGCCCAAACAGGGGTTTACCCCAACATATGGGGTATCAGCGTACTCAGGGCAAATTGGACAACAACTTTTGGGGTCCAATTTCTCCGGTTACCCTCAGGAAAATACAAAACTGGGGGCTAAAAAATAATTTTTGTGGAATTTTTTTTTTTAATTTTCATGGCTCTGCGTTATAAACTGTAGTGAAACACTTGGGGGTTCAAAGTTCTCACAACACATCTAGATAAGTTCCTTAGGGCGTATACTTTCCAAAATGATATCACTTGTGGGGGTTTCAATGTTTAGGCACATCAGTGGCTCTCCAAACGCAACATGGCGTCCCATCTCAATTCCAGTCAATTTTGCATTGAAAAGTCAAATCGTGCTCCTACCCTTCCGAGCTCTGCCATGCGCCCAAACAGTGGTTTACACCCACATATGGGGTATCAGAGTACTCAGGACAAATTGCACAACAACTTTTGGGGTCCAATTTCTCCTCTTACCCTTGGGAAAATAAAAAATTGGGGCGAAAAGATCATTTTTGTGAAAAAATATTTTTTATTTTTACAGCTCTTCATTATAAACTTCTGTGAAGCACTTGGTGGGTCAAAGTGCTCACCACACATCTAGATAAGTTCCTTAGGGGGTCTACTTTCCAAAATGGTGTCACTTGTGGGGGGTTTCAATGTTTAGGCACATCAGGGGCTCTCCAAACGCAACATGGCATCCCATCTCAATTCCTGTCAATTTTGCATTGAAAAGTCAAATGGCGCTCCTTCCCTTCCGAGCTCTGCCATGCGCTCAAACAGTGGTTTACCCCCACATATGGGGTATCGGCGTACTCAGGACAAATTGTACAACAATTTTTGTGTTCCATTTTCTCCTGTTACCCTTGGTAAAATAAAACAAATTGGAGCTAAAGTAATTTTTTTTGTGAAAAAAAGTTAAATGTTCATTTTTTTTAAAAAAACATTCCAAAAATTCCTGTGAAACACCGGAATGGTTAATAAACTTCTTGAATGCGGTTTTGAGCACCTTGAGGGGTGCAGTTTTTAGAATGGTGTCACACTTGGTTATTTTCTATCATATAGACCTCTCAAAATGACTTCAAATGTGATGTGGTCCCTAAAAAAAAATGGTGTAAAAATGAGAAATTGCTGGTCAACTTTTAACCCTTATAACTCCCTAACAAAAAAAAAAAATTGGGGTTCCAAAATTGTGCTGATGAAAAGTAGACATGTGGGAAATGTTACTTATTAAGTATTTTGTGTGACATATCTCTGTGAGTTAAGGGCATAAAAATTCACAATTGGAACATTTCAAAATTTTCAACATTTTCGCCAAATTTCCGTTTTTTTCACAAATAAACGCAGGTAATATCAAATAAATTTTACCACTATCATGAAGTACAATATGTCACGAGAAAATGTCAGAATCATTAGGATCCGTTGAAGCGTTCCATAAAGGGACAGTGGTCAGAATTGTAAAAATTGGCCCGGTTATTAATGTGCAAACCACCCTTGGGGCTTAAGGGATTAAAAAAAAAAAAGACAAAAAAAAAACCACGGAAAAAATGGCGTGGGCTCCCGCGCAATTTTCTGCGCCGGCCGGGGTCCAATATTTGTAGCCTGGGAAGGGGTTAATACCCATGGCCCCTCCCAGGCTATGAATATCAGCCCGCCTTTACTGGCTATTAAAATAGGTGGACCTAAAAAAAAAAATTACGTGGGGTCCCCCTGTATTTTATAGCCAGAAAGGCTATGCAGACAGCTGCGGGCTGCTATTAATAGCCTAGAGAGGGGCTATGGATATTTGTCCCCCCCCCCCCCCCCCCCCGGCTACAAATACCAGCCCCCAGACGCCCCAGAAATAGCGCACCTGGAAGATGCGTCAATTCCGGCACTTAGCCCCTCTCTTCCCACTCCCCTGTAGCGGTGGGATATGGGGTAATAAGGGTTTAATGTCACCTTGCTATTGTAAGGTGACATTAAGCCCAGTCAATAATGGGGAGGCGTCAATGAAGTGAAAGAGTTAAAAAAAAAAAAAACACAACCAGAATAAAAGTATTTTAATATTCTTAATTTCACCATACTTGGCATACTCGATTGCCTGCAAAAAATTAAAAATAATAAACCGTATACTCCCTTTCCGCCATAGCCCAATTACTAACGAGTGTCCCACGACGATTTCCCCTATAGATCAGTGACATCGGGTGATGTCACTGCTCTATAGGGCCTCCAGTGACACACTGACAGGAGACAATGGCTCCTACAGTGCATCACTGAAGAGGTTACCTGAGTTCATTGGTCTCACTTTATGGCAAAGCTGCATGAGAATTTTCCCACACAGCAGTGCCACAAGTGAGAGTAAGAACTATTTCTCACAGTGGCTGAGGGATACAGTGCGGAAGGATACCTTCTGTCACTGTATCCCGGTGCCACTGGAGAGCGGTCGCATCAGCTGATGTGGCTGCTCTCCACGGGAGATCGTCGTATTAATTGGATTTCTGCGGACACATGGAGTATAGTGTTTGTTTATTATTTTAATATTTTTTACAGGTGAGCAATGGCTTCGGGGATCAAGGTGATGGTGAGTATGTACTCTATGTTGTATGTACTGTATGTGTTGTGTATATGTACTGTATGTCTATATGTATGTGTTGTATGTTGTATGTACTATATGTCATATGTTGTATGTACTGTTAGTTGTATGTACTGAATGTCATATGTTGTATGTTATATATTGTATGTACTGTTGAATGCTGTATATATTGTATGTCATATGTTGTATGTACTGTTGTATGTATTGTATGTCATATGTAATATGTTGTATGTACTGTATGTTATATGTTGTATGTACTGTTGTATGTACTATATGTCATATGTTGTATGCAATGTACTGTTGTGTGGACTGTATGTTGTGTGGACTGTATGTTGTGTGGACTGTATGTTGTGTGGACTGTATGTTGTGAGGACTGTATGTTGTGAGGACTGTATGTTGTGTGGACTGTATGTCATGTGTACTGTATGTCATATGTTGTATGTTCTGTATATGTGTGCATGTTTTTTTTGTTTGTTTGTTTATTTTTACATTCAACACATTACCCGGATGATGACTACTACTGTCCCATCATTGGCTAATGTGTCAATCACTATCACTGTAGCATGCATAGCCCGATGGGACTTGTAGTCCCATCAGACGATGCCTGCACACACACACACACACGGACAGCGCTGCACACATCCAGACAGCCCCGCACACATCCGGACAGACCCGCACACACCCAGAACGTGTGCACATAGCCTTACCTGTATAGTCACTTTTAAGGACCACCATGATGACCCTTAATAGCCCACCATAGCATCATATCTTTAGAAATAGGAATAGTATGATTGTGGCACCCGGTGACCATGTACCCGCTCACCTGTGATTGTAGAAGCATCTCTGACATGGCGGCTTCTCTCTGCTGATGCCGTGTGTTTGTCATCCTCCTGGACTGTGAGTTTGCTCTCAGGCACTGGGATATCACTGGAGCACGCTGGTGGGTATCTGACAGCCTCCTCACGGAATTCGGAGGGGTCCAGCTTGGCAGGAGTCAGCGGGAGATGCAAGCTGCCATTCACTGAAGGTTTTGGGAAGCCCTGCTCTGGTAGGCAAAAGAGATATCCAGGCCTCTCCTGGGCCAGGCTACTGATGATCGCCCTGTGTAAAGACAAAACAAACGGGGTCAGGTCTATAAACGAGCTGATAACAGAGAGCAATAGCACAACATCACCAATACAAAAATCACTCCAGTAGACTCATGTCTCGGAGCTGGTAACATTGTGTTCAGTACTTTCCTAACATTATCTGTTTTCAGGAAATCTGGGCACAGGCTTACTAGCCACCCAGAAAGTCCTGGACTGTCAGTAAAACAGGCCACTTTTTCCCTGTGCATATAAAAAAAATTAATGTCCAAGATTGTTCTGAAGCTGCTGGAGAATATTAGGAGAGCAATTTTCATACACTGCTCAAAAAAATAAAGAGAACACAAACAACAGAATATAACTCCAAGTAAATCAAACTTCTGTGAAATCAAACTGTCCACTTAGGAAGCAACACTGTTTGACAATCAATTTCACATGCTGTTGTGCAAATGGAATAGACAACAGATGGAAATTATTGGCAATTATCAAGACACACTCCATAAAGGAGTGGTTCTGCAGATGGGGGCCACAGACCACATTTCAGTACCAATGCTTTCTGGCTGATGTCTTGGTCACTTTTGAATGTTGGTTGTGCTTTCACACTCGTGGTAGCATGAGACGGACTCTACAACCCACACAAGTGGCTCAGGTAGTGCAGTTCATCCAGGATGGCACATCAATGTGAGCTGTGGCAAGAAGGTTTGCGGTGTCTGTCAGCGTAGTGTCCAGAGGCTGGAGGCGCTACCAGGAGACAGGCCAGTACTCCAGGAAACGTGGAGGGAGCTGTAGGAGGGCAACAACCCAGCAGCAGGACTGCTACCTCAGCCTTTGTGCAAGGAGGAACAGGAGCAGCACTGCCAGAGCCCTGCAAAATGACCTCCTGCAGGCCACAAATGTACATATGTCAGCACAAACTGTTAGAAACTGATTCCATGAGAATGGTCTGAGTGCCCAACGTCCACAGATGGGGGTTGTGCTCACAGACCAACAACATGCAGGACGCTTGGCATTTGCCACAGAACACCAGGATTGGCAAATTCGCCACTGGTATCCTGTGCTCTTCACAGATGAAGGCAGGTTCACACTGAGCACAAGTGACAGACGTGACAGAGTCTGGAGATGCCGTGGAGAACGATCTGCTGACTGCAATATTCTATAGCATGACCGGTTTGGCAGTGGGTCAGTAATAATGTGGGGTGACATTTCTTTGAAGGGCCGCACAGCCCTCCATGTGCTCGCCAGAGGTAGCCTGACTGCCATTAGGTAACGAGATGAGATCCTCAGACCCCTTGTGAGACCATATGCTGGTGCGGTTGGGCCCTGGGTTCCTCCTAATGCAGGACAATGCCAGAGCTCATGGGGCTGGAGTGTGTCAGCAGTTCCTTCAAGATGAAGGCATTGAAGCTATGGACTGGCCCGCCCGTTCCCCAGGCCTGGATCCGTTTGAACACATCTGGCTGGGACATCATGTCTCGCACCATCCACCAACGTCACGTTGCACTACAGGCTGTCCAGGGGTTGGCGGATGCTTTCGTCCAGGCCTGGGAGGAGATCCCTCAGGAGACCATCCGCCTCCTCACCAGGAGCATGCCCAGGCATTGTAGGGAGGTCATACAGGCACGTTGAGGCCACACACACTACTGAACATCATTTCCTTGTCTTGAGGCATTTCCACTGAAGTTGGATCAGCCTGTAACTTCATTTTCCACTTTGATTTTGAGCATCATTCCAACTCCAGACCTCCGTGGGATATTAGTTGTGATTTACGTTGATAATTTTTAGGTTTTATTGTTCTCAACACATTCCACTATGTAATGAAGAAAGATTTACAACTGGAATATTTCATTTAGTGATATCTAGGATGTGGGATTTTAGTGTTCCCTTTATTTTTTGGAGCAGTGTATCTAGGGGTATACATTGGAATGGGAATAACTTCCCGAAAGCCAAGGGTCCGATCGCTAGGACCCCCTTGCGATTCCTAGAACAGGTGCTCTGTGTAGTCTTGTGTTAATGGAGCAGCGGTCGATCATTCATTCCTTGCAGGACCGCAGTATGGCACTCTGCGAGCTCATGCACTACCATTAAGAATGAATGGAGTGAGTGATCATGGTCAACCTGCGCTCAATTCACTTCTCGGAGCCCCAGTTCTTGGGATTGGTGAGGGCCCCAGCATTCAGACTCCTAGCAATTGTGAATTTTGATAGGAGACGGAATAACTTTCAAACTCGAGACTTAAAACTTCAATATCTTGCTTTATTACGGCTTTCCATTGTGTTCATAAAAAATTTCATCTCTAATCGATTTTTGTGACAAGTCCAGAAAAAACAAAATACAAAATCAAGTTGGCTACCCTGGGGTCTGCTGTTACACCTACAGTTAGAGATGATACTAAGGAGTCCTAAATCCATACACTTTATAGTTATATGGGGTCATAAAGCATTGGTTCTGATGTAACACATAGAAAAGAAAAAAAAGGATGCATTATTGCAGAAGTAGGAGGTTTACTATTGAGGACTATGTGAAATCTGCAACCCTTCTGTCCCAGAAATAACTGGACTCTGCTACTGTTACCCATAGATAAGGGAGGAATTTTTTGTCATAGGATATGCAAGTAGTGTGAGTAATAGGACCTTTACCTTATAAATCTTGCAGTAACACCAGTTTTACCAGCAGAGGGCACCAAATCAAACCGTTAGTTTCCGTATTAAAGGGTTTGAACAGTCCAAGTACAGGCGCTTGGTGCTTCATGGTGGGGTCAATATACACCGTCCCACCTGTTTGTTTTCCATCTATCTCCACTAGTGATGAGCGAGCATGGTCGTGTGACAATAGAATCTCTTTGGTGTGCTCTAATACCTTTGTGCGGCATTTTTGCAGGAGGATTTGCTTGTCATTTGAACATGCTACGGCCGGGTTCCCACATCTGAGTCTGGTGGTCTGGGTGCAGACCCTGAAGCACGGTCCGGACCCAGGTCTCCTAAAACGACAGTTCCTGTGTGCCTATATGACTGTCGCGTTGGGGACCATGCATTGCACTCCGCACCCAGACCGCGAAACAAGTGTTCGTGAAACCAGTGTACTCCTTGCAGAAAATGTGAAAAGAATGTTCACGCTACTTATCTCTTTAGTATTTTCCCATCAGCTTGAACAAAAATCAGGGACTAAATTTCCTACAGCACGAGAACTCCACTATCATTATCAGATATGACGCAGATTTTGGTACAGAAGCCAAACTGAAAGCCATGTCGATCAAATCAAGCATGTGGGAACAGACCCGTAAAAGGGTCACCTGGGTCTGACATCTTGGTGGCGTATCCATAATATAGGTCATTGTAATGTGTATAGAATAGCACAGCCCTGTATATGGCTTCGTGGCCTCTCCCGGGTAGCTCCTATTCAGGTGGATGGTTTAGAGCTGGAGTTGCCGACATCCATTGACAAGAGCGGCATTGTGTTCTAAAAACACTGTTGGTTGCTATTTAGCATGTCCTTCAAAATCACAAGCCTCATTGCTGTCACAAAGCGGCCTGAATTCTGAGGTCCATGATGTTGCTTCAGCCATTAAGCCTATGAAGACAAAACGTCTGACCTCCAATCCCAGGATTTCACTTATCTCCACCTAACGATCAATATTCTCAAGGGATTGGCCAACCTTGCTGACAAAGCCGTAGATATAGAGGGGGCTATGTCCGGTAGGAGCGGGCTCAGAGCTCATATGAAGCCTTCTACACTAGGCTCAAGTCAATGTTTACCCAGAACAAACACAGGTACAAAGAAACTGGGCTTTCAGCTCAACAACTTCACAAGCTATTGTCCCAGGCGGATGTTCTGGACTGTGTACCCACATAATCCTCAGATCAAAGACCCCCAGCCTTCAGAGGAGGACTCCTCCATTTACTAAAAAAGATAAATCTTAGAAATATTTCTTCATGTTATCTGTTCCTCAATTAGAATTTCTAGTCAACGTTTCCAATATGGCCGCCATTTGATTCTTGCTGCCCTCGTCTAGCGTCGAGTACGGTCCAGCGTGACCGCCAACCTTCACATCTAAGCTCGCCATCTCGGACGCCACATCACTAAGAGCGGGCCTGCAGCACCCGAGAACGGCTGCGACACGGTGCCGAGCGGTGTCTTTAGGCTCCGTTAACTCTTTACATCCTTCTAGAGCGGGAGCTGCAGACAGCTGAATGGAGCCAGGGATCGGATCACCACCCGTTTGATGTTGAAGAGAAGAAGTCAAGAATATGAAGAGTCTGGACAACCTCTTTAAAGAGGTTTTAGTTGGCCTTGCCCTTTAATTATATAAAATATAGTCACAGACTCCTCTCTACTGCTAACAAGAAGCCAAGAATTTGGTTTTACATGGGAGTGAAAAATCACGCCCATCTCCACCCCGCTATGTCGCTTTCAATCATTCCCCCTAAGGGCGACACCTGACAGAAATCTGACAAACAGTTTGACTAGGTCATAGGCAAACAACTTTTAGTAGGGGGCAAATGTCCTGCGATATTGGGGGCTTTAGCTTTATGAGAATTCATCAAGTGGACAGACTTAGGGAACAATCAGGATAACCCATACAGAGTTTCCTATACATCAGATATTGGGGAGAAAAAAGGATGGGGCATATCGATCATCAACATGCCTGATCCTATATTCCCACAAGAGAGAAGGCAGCAGCATATTCCCTGAGCCAGAAAGTAACCAAGCAGACATCCTGCTGACAGCGGAATAAGAAGATTTTACCGCTGGTAAAAGACTTTATAGTTAGACAGCTATCACATGCCCTCTATAAAGGGAGTCTATGAGGACAAAATGACTGTTCATAGGCAGCACAGGCGCTCGGTGTAGCCATGGCCGCGCAGTTCACTGCGACTTCCCACCATCTCCATATTCCTACATTACAGAAGCCATAGAATGACGGAGATAGATGGAAAACCAGAAAGTGAGAAGATGCGCTGAACTGTTCGGCCACACCAAGGGTGCACCGAGCGTCTGTGCTTGGTTTGACCCGTCATTTAGTCCAGACAGAACCTCTTTAAGGCTGGTTAAGCTGAATAGTTCTTTAACCCTTTGAAAGGCTGCTATAGTTACAAGCTTTACTAAATATCTTGGAACCAAATAATAAGCTGAAAAAAATCCATAGACATCATTGAGTGGAACATATCCAGACATAAAGCTAACGTCTATGGTGAACTCTAATTGTCTGCTCATTGCTTTCATTAGTCATTCGTCTAGGCAGACCCATCGAGAAGAGAGGCTGTCGTCACCCGGGGACAGTTATCCGCTGTAGCATGGAGCGTGCGCTGACAGGTGTGAAAGGAGCGTCCTGTAGACCATGGACTGTTACCAGGTCGGGAATATTTCAGGACGCTAGCAATGATGAGTGGACAGGGTGGTGGCCTCCATTATTTTGGCAGTATTGTAGCTGGCCATGTCAGAGCTGACAACCGATGTCTAGGCATTAAAGGGAATTGGTCCCCCCTGGACATATGCAACCTAAGGTCCCTTTAAGGTTGTGTATTCTGTAGTGTCAAACAATGGACAATAGCAGTTGATTGTTATCCCAGGTACAAGGGTCTGGACTAAAGGTACCGTCACACTAGACGATATCGCTAGCGATCCGTGACGTTGCAGCGTCCTCGCTAGCGGTATCGTCCAGTGTGACAGGCAGCAGCGATCAGGCCCCTGCTGTGCTGTCGCTGGTCGGGGAAGAAAGTCCAGAT
Source organism: Ranitomeya imitator (assembly GCF_032444005.1). Taxonomy (NCBI): domain Eukaryota; kingdom Metazoa; phylum Chordata; class Amphibia; order Anura; family Dendrobatidae; genus Ranitomeya; species Ranitomeya imitator. The sequence continues at coordinate 498,417,361 of NC_091283.1, read as the reverse complement.
CTTTATTTGGTCGCTGGACTCCCCGCAGACATCGCTGAATCGGCGTGTGTGACACCGATTCAGCGATGTCTTCACTGGTAACCAGGGTAAACATCGGGTAACTAAGCGTAGGGCCGCACTTAGTAACCCGATGTTTACCCTGGTTACCATCCTAAAAGTAAAAAAAAACAAACGCTACATACTTACCTACAGCCGTCTGTTCTCCAGCGCTGTGCTCTGCTCTCCTCCTGTACTGGCTGTGAGCGTCGGTCAGCCGCAAACGAGAGCGGTGACGTCACCGCTCTGCTTTCCGGCCGCTGTGCTCACAGCCAGTACAGGAGGAGAGCAGAGCACAGCGCTGGAGAATAGACGGCTGTAGGTAAGTATGTAGCGTTTGTTTTTTTTTACTTTTAGGATGGTAACCAGGGTAAACATCGGGTTACTAAGCGCGGCCCTGCGCTTAGTTACCCGATGTTTACCCTGGTTACCAGCATCGTTTTTCAAGCTGAACATACGGTCATTTCTGTAGTCACTATATGTGACTGCAGACTGCCAAATCTTAGCTGTGTACACCATGCCCACAGTCAGGACTCCCCCCTGTTGGTAGCTTGAGGGGTCAGAAGACCACAGGTATGTGATTTGCATACTGCCAGTGACTTATCACACTTCTATCAGTAGCCTAAAGAAGCGGATGAGAAGATAGTTGGCACCTGACCACAACTATACATTTCGCACACTTGTGGCCATGTTTTGACCGCTCAATTTGGCAATTTGACAGCAAAAATGTATACTGAAGCAAAAAAGAAAAAACACTTTCAAGAGATCTGTAATTTTTTTTTTTTTTACATCTGAAGCAGCATAACATAGGAGCAGAGATCTTGATTCCAGAGCTGTTTGGTGTAGTTTAAAAAAAAATCAGTTTTAATCAGCAGCAGATCATCACTAGAGGGACTAGTAAACCTGTTTCCAGGTAGTCCTCCATATTCATGTGTTCTGTATAACCCCACCCCCACCACTGACTGGCAGCTTTCTGCCTATGCAGAGTGCACACAGAAAGTTGCCAATCAAGGGTGTGGGCGGCGTTATAAAGGGCTTAGCATCTGCTGCAAAGAAAACAGTGATTTCATCAAAACTGCAAAAAGCAGCTCAGTAAGTGACACATTGCTGGAATCAGGGTCTCAGCCTCTACATTTTACTCCCTATATCCGATCACTCACTCGCTCCTGTCACCTGCATCTTAAAAACATCTCCAGAATCCGACCTTTTCTCACCTTTGAAACTGCTAAGACTCTTACTGTCGCTCTCATTCATTCCAGTCTGGACTACTGCAACTCTCTTCTGATCGGTCTCCCTCTTTCCAAACTTTCTCCTCCCCAATCCATCTTGAATGCGTCAGCCAGGGTCATATTTCTGTCCAGCCGCTTCATCGATGCCTCCATCTTGTGCCAGTCATTACAATGGCTACCCATTCGCTACAGGGTCCAGTATAAACTTATCTCTCTCACCCACAAAGCTCTCCACAGTTCTGCACTACCTTATATCTCCTCTCTCATCTCCGTCTATCGCCCTACATGTGTCCTCCGTTCTACAAATGACCTAAGACTAACATCCCTCGTAATCTGAACCTCACACCTCCATCTCCAAGACTTCTCTCGTGGTGCGCCAGCTCTCTGGAATGCACTTCCCCAGACGATCAGACTGATACCTAGCCCCGACCTATTCAAGCGCGCTTTAAAAACCCATCTCTTCAAACAAGCCTACCACATCAACTACTCAGTAAACTAACTTTGCCCTGTTCCCTCCTGCCAAATATTATTCTGAATCTGCACCCTCCTATTCATCTGTCTCCACACCCTCCATGCACATGATAACTGCACTTGATACTTGACTATTGCACTTAAACACACGGGCTGATGACCGGATCATGCAGCTTTATATGAAAATCCCTATTTATTATAATTGCCAGACCTGAAATAACAAGCACTTTTCACCTATTGTGTCCCCCCATTTCCTAGTAGATTGTAAGCTTGCGAGCAGGGACCTCACCCCTAATGTCACTGTTTAAATTGTCTGAACTTGTACTGAATTTATTGTCTGTACATGTCCTCGCCTAATTGTAAAGTGCTGCTGATTATGTTGGCGCTATATAAATAAAAATTATTATTATTATTATTATTACTACTATTACTACTATTATTATTATTATTACTACATTTATTGTCTGTACATGTCCTCGCCTAATTGTAAAGTGCTGCTGATTATGTTGGCGCTATATAAATAAAAATTATTATTATTATTATTATTATTACTACATCATGCTGCTCGCAGATGAAATAGAAAAAAACCTAAAAAACCTTGAGATAGATTCCCTTTCAATTGTCCTCATTTTATCAATCGTTTGACATATAGTGATTACGCCAAAAGTTTTGATCCAGGCGCTGTGAGCCGTGATCTCTGTAACAAAGGAACGAAGCTCTCAGCTGTGGGCAGTGCTATATGCTACGTGAGCTGTGCTATATGCTACGTGGGCTCTGCTATATGCTACGTGAGCTGTGCTATATGCTACGTGGGCTCTGCAATATGCTACGTGAGCTCTGCTATATGCTACGTGGGCTCTGCTATATGCTACGTGGGCTCTGCTATATGCTACGTGGGCTCTGCTATATGCTACGTGGGCTCTGCTATATGCTACGTGGGCTCTGCTATATGCTACGTGGGCTGTGCTATATGCTACGTGGGCTGTGCTATATGCTACGTGGGCTGTGCTATATGCTACGTGGGCTGTGCTATATTTCTCTGCTGTATCTGTGCATCATGGTGGTATATGTTAACGAGGGGGGCCCACTGAGACTCTTTCGCCCGGGGCCCTCAAAAAGCTGGAGCAGGCCCTGGCTTCACTGATTGATTGTTCGCGGCCGGGCGTGACCAGCAACAGGTGCAGTCAGGCCGCAAATTGGCGCAGAATTTGAACCACGCTTCGCTAATTGGTCGCGCCCGTCTGGCCAAATCCTGTGTATAAACTGCATTATTCTGAAAACTTCATAAATAAACTACATGCATATTCTAGAATACCCGATGCGTTAGAATCGGGCCACCATCTAGTAATGATATATTAAGGGATTAATTAGCACAAAATCACATTTACTTAAAGATCTGTCACAGAATACGCCATCTAGTAGATACCACCCTCATTACAGACCCGGGGAGCCGGTAGTAACCTGAATCTCCACAACCTCATGATGGTATGGGGCACTGAAGTTCACCATGAGGTAATTGGAGGGTCTATTCATTAACCCATTAACTACCACTGATGAGGGGGCCACCTCAACTGCTTCTCTGCTGGTCCAGTCTCAAGATAAAGAGCTTAGCTGGCAAATATGGACTTTGTCCCTCATGTATCATAAGTGGTGCCCCTCCACCACCACCACCTTACAGCTAGTGTGTGCCCATCAGGTGTAAAATTGTATATATTCATTATACATATATTGTTTAATTATTCTTCTACTACTTTTTTTTTTACAGGTATTGTTCTTTTCTCACGGTAATATGTAGAGGTGTCGATATAGATTATATATATATATATATATATATAGATAGATAGATAGATAGATAGATAGATAGATAGATATGTTTGTGTGTGTGTGTATATATATATATATATATATATATATATATATATATATATATATATATATATATATATATATATATATATATATATATATATATATATATATATATATATATATATGTTGTGCAACCACAACTCTCAGCATCCCCAGTCAATGGAAGTTTGAGTTATAGTGCAGCAGGTATTACACAATAAATACAGGGGTAAAGAATGGAAAAGAAAAGAAAAAAGTAAGAGAAAAAAAAACAACATCTGGTACTAACCTGCCAAGCTTGTAGCGCATGTTGGCTGGAGGAGAGGGCTTCTGCAGAGGGGAGAGGGCTTTATGTGGCCCTCACATGTTGGCAGTGGAGGAGCAGAGAACCTGGAGGCTGAGCACAGTGACTGGGAAGACTACAGAGCCGGCTGCTATGTAAGTATGAGAGGAGGAGGAGGAGCGGATGCTGAGCGCACAATGGGAGTCATCCTGCACACAACCAGGGGGTTACACACTAAATCCTGCTGTCTTGTAGGAATAGTTCACACAATTAATTGACAGAGATTATCGTTTGCTTAGACGACAGAAGTTTGATGGAACAAGGAATAACGAGATCTTCCGAAGATACTACAGCAAAAGGCGGAATATGGCTTTTGGGGGGTTAAGCTAAACTCCCATCATAGAATATCATACCCATAACCTGTAATATTATATTTTTCAAGAAAGGCATCCAGGCCCCTCTAGAATTTTAGTAGTGAAGTTTTGGAAAGTACAGGATTCTTTTCCTGGGGAAAGGACAGGAGAAAATGGAGATAGAGATGGGAATGGTCTCCATGGGATCACACACCCAACTCGATTTATAGACAGTGATCCACCAAAATTGAGCACTAGTTAGCTGAAGAGGTAGAACAATCTGCCATTATCTCTATTTGGGAAAAATCATCTTCTCAAAATTATGTTGTTGTTTTTTTAAGCTCTTATGTTCAACTGCAGCCCAGTTCCCAAGGGGGACAAAAATGTATTCTGCCCAAGTATTTAAAGCTAAGAACTGGGCTCGATATGACATCCATCTCTGAAACCCACCTTCCCATAATAGGCGGGCTCTAATGTGCAGGGACACAATATTGGCATGGAAGGCAATTCAGAAAAAGTGCGGCTTGCCTTTCTGTATCTTGACAGTCCTGGTACTTTGGGTTGTCTTTCTGTATCTTGACATTCCTGGTACTTTGGGTTGTCTTTCTGCATCTTGACATTCCTGGTACTTTGGGTTGTCTTTCTGCATCTTGACATTCCTGGTACTTTGGGTTGTCTTTCTGCATCCTGACATTCCTGGTACTTTGGGTTGTCTTTCTGCATCTTGCGATTCCTGGTACTTTGGGTTGTCTTTCTGTATCTTGACATTCCTGGTACTTTGGGTTGTCTTTCTGCATCCTGACATTCCTGGTACTTTGGGTTGTCTTTCTGCATCCTGACATTCCTGGTACTTTGGGTTGTCTTTCTGTATCTTGACATTCCTGGTACTTTGGGTTGTCTTTCTGTATCTTGACATTCCTGGTACTTTGGGTTGTCTTTCTGCATCTTGACATTCCTGGTACTTTGGGTTGTCTTTCTGCATCTTGACATTCCTGGTACTTTGGGTTGTCTTTCTGCATCTTGACATTCCTGGTACTTTGGGTTGTCTTTCTGCATCCTGACATTCCTGGTACTTTGGGTTGTCTTTCTGTATCTTGACATTCCTGGTACTTTGGGTTGTCTTTCTGCATCCTGACATTCCTGGTACTTTGGGTTGTCTTTCTGCATCCTGACATTCCTGGTACTTTGGGTTGTCTTTCTGTATCTTGACATTCCTGGTACTTTGGGTTGTCTTTCTGTATCTTGACATTCCTGGTACTTTGGGTTGTCTTTCTGCATCTTGACATTCCTGGTACTTTGGGTTGTCTTTCTGCATCTTGACATTCCTGGTACTTTGGGTTGTCTTTCTGCATCTTGACATTCCTGGTACTTTGGGTTCTCCCAGAATTCCACCAAGGCAAAGAGTTGTGAGGGGTGTGATAAAGGGATATTGAATATAAACTCTTTAAACAGGACTCCGAACCACAATGGTTGACGTGTGGAGAGATTGTAGATACATTTGAATTAAGCTTAAAAACTACAAATTCCCATATGCTGAGATAAAGAAATATTTAATGCAGTCGTTGGTAAATGTAAGGAACAAATTAAACTCCAATAAATTAGATCATTTTTATCCATCAAAATGATTTTAAGAGCCAATCTCCATAATGTATGACAAGATGAGAATATGTCTTTTGTCCTACTCCCTAGAGCATGGGTCAAGTAGCTGGGTGATGAGGGAACTGAAGAAATAAAAAAAAAAAACAGACTAGCACCTCCGAACAGAATGAAACAAGTGTGAACAGGTTCAAGCTGCATATATTGGGAAAAAAATATATATAAAGCATGGGGTGTGCTCCAAAGAAGCACATTCAATAAGTCAGAGACACAGTCCTGTATAATACATAGGACCAGCTACAGTTTCAATTCGCCACCATGTCCTCTTAATCCTGTCAGGATCACAGAGTGTCCTATATATCAAACCTAAAAAAACTACCGGTATTTGCTACATGGCCAATTGTGCTGAAGTACAGAATTTTTGGAAGCAGGTACAGGGAATTATGGTTGATATTGATTATTAAATTTGACAATACCCTTAGGCCCCGTGTTATTTATTTTCCGTTATTGGGAAAGAGCGGAGCGGGTTCCTGAGAGTCCCATCAAGAACTTACAGACTTGCTCACTCAGTCCTTATTCTATCCAAAAGGTGCTTCCTTAGGGTTCGCTCACACGAACATAAAACACGGCCGAGGATTAGGCAATGTTTTATCGGACTGCACTCGGACCAATGTTATAACTATGGGGCAGTGCAGATCAAAATCGCAGCATGCTGTGAGAGGCTCCTGAAATCAGATCACACGCATCCATACAAGTCCATGGGTGCGTGTGAAACAACGGACTGCACTCAGATGTGCTCTGAGTGCAGCCTGACATCCGCAGACTCTGACAATGGAGTAGATGGAGATATTAAGTTCTCCATCTTCTCCATACCTGTGATACGATTCTGGCTCATGTCACCCCGGCCTTAGACTGAACTCACAATCTCATCTATATGAAGGATACTTCCCCACTTAGTCATCTTATCAATGTAGAAATGATTGATATAGAACATAATAGAGACAGAAGCAGTTTCTTTAAAAAAAAAAAATGGAGAGTATTTATTGGAAAAATATTATAGTGATCTAGCAAAGGTATAAGTCTTTCATGCTGGTATCTTCTGAAGGATTTGAAGGGGAATTTATTTTGCCTATGCCATCACATAACATGATTTGATACGGATGTCGACCAGAAGGGGGCTGAGGTATGGGGGTTGTTAATTTTGCTTTACCAGTGTCAGACCTTCATTTGGGGTATGACTTCTGTGTCACAAGCGTGCGGGGCATGTGACTGGTGAGGCGACGATCGGCAGCAGACAGTGAAAAGATGACAAGTGGTGAGCAGTGTGCACCTCAAGGGCAGGGATAGGTGACATGGTTAGGTCTGCTGATGAGAAGGAAGAAAGGAAGGCCAAAGTGTGACCCGAAACTTACATTAACCAGACTGGTAAAGGTCTGCTTCAACACTGCAACTACTGCGTGGAGAGTAAGGAGACAAGTAGTGCCGGCTTCAGGAGTGGAACCAGGACGATGAGGCCATAACAAGATAGGAGACAGAATAGGGTAGGGCCAGCTTTAGACCGAGTAGTTGGGTGGGTGCTTTCCGGATCAGTCTGAAGAGCCTGTATGGTGATGGGCATGAGAAGCTAGTAATAGTGACCGCTGAGGAACATATGCGAGAATTGGGCCTTACTGAGGACATTGTGAGAACCGAGCAAGTCAGGGTGCGGAAGCACAAGCCTAGGCATTCAGAAATTCACTACTGGATGGAGAAAGTTGTGTCAGGTGCCAATTTGGATTTCTGTTGAAGCTCTGCCATATTTACAAGCGTTGTGCCTCGATATTGGAAGATTCTGCAAAATTTTAAACCATTTCCACGAATTTGAAGTCTGTCAGTGTCTCATTGGGGATCAAGTTACCCCTTCATCCAGCAGGGGTGATAGAGAGATTCCACGTTTGTGGCTTGTTTAAAGCAAAGACCTTTTCCTATGTAATACACAATGTACCAGGACCTAGTCCACAGTCTTACTAATACTGAGATACTGGTGTGTTTTGGTGCCATTCAGTGGGTACGAGACCACATTGTGGCAAAAGAGTATCCAGGCAAGGAAGGTCACTCTAAGCACTCCTACTGACGAGCACACAGGTGGGCTGCGGGCAAAAAAAAAGCAAGGGACTGAAAACCTGAGTGGAACCGTGCATTGGGACCCTGAGTTGGCACCATTAGAGTGCAGAAACATAGATATCCAAAGCACCAGAGGTGATGTGCAGTTTGGGAACCATTGTTGAGTTAGTGTGTTCTATGTAGGAGCCTGGAGGTGAAAGATGACCAGTATTGGACCAACTCTTCTCATGCTACAATTACACAGGTACCTCAGACATTTCTCCTCCCTCCCAGGCACCAGGACCTCCATGCTTCCCATACTATTATGGTAGTCCAGAGGTACTAGAGCTTCAATGTCTCATCTCCCCTAATACACAGGATTCTTACATTCAAACACACAAGAAGTAGGAACTGTACCCCCGAATACCTCCTACTTTTCACCATCACAGAGGTGGAGAAATGAAGGACATTCATCTCCTTGTAATATAACCTCACAAGCACCAAGCTCCTCAGCTCAGGGAATAAAAGTGCTGTTCCATCATGTATTCCCTCTAGTGATACCTAGAAGAATGCGTTCATTGTCTGCACTTATTATTACAGTGCCATTGAGAAGGACACAGTGGAAAAAAATTCTAAAGTACTTGGGACCCAAAGGCATAGCTATTCAGAGTACAAGACTGGAGAGTGCCACAAGAAGGCTGGAGAGAGAGCAAGATGTAGAGCTCCAGAGAGGCAGTAAAAGGAGAGATCTACCCACTTCATAAAGAGTAAGAGCCACCAGGGTCCTAAAGACAGACTCATCAAGGGCGTAGAACAGTACAACCTAACAAGCGAACACGTAGAAACAAACAGGGGGAGACACACCCGGAGTCACTGAGCACTGAGCATACTCGCATGACACCTTATTCCAGCACGTTCGCTCATCACTAGTGACAATATGGTCACTATTCTGCAAAAGTCGAGTCTGAATTCCACCAGCCCATTATTGCTACTTTAGACTGGCGATAAATAGATGCTCCATACAGACACTTGCCCCATTTGCTGTTGCTGCGATAAAAAAAAAAAAAAATCACATAATAACCTCTCCGTCGCTCAGGCCCCCGGCACTTTCAATATTCACCTGTCCTCGTTCCAACCGCCGATCCATCTTCTTCAGCGTCTTCTGCAGTGACGCTCAGGCAGAGGGCGCGCACTAACCACGTCACCACGCCCTCTGACCTCAGCGTCACTGCAGAGGACGTGGAAGATGGAGCAGCGGCTGGAACGAGGAGCAGGTGAATATCGCGCAGCACTGCGCTCCCCTCCCCGTTATAGTCACCTGCTCCTGGCGCTGTACTGTCCCTGCTTTCCGGCGCTGGCAGCATCTTCCTGTATTGAGCGGTCACCGTTACCGCTCATTACAGTAATGAATATGCAGGTCCACCCTTATGAGAGGTGGAGCCGCATATTCATTACTGTAATGAGCGGTACCATGTGATCGCTCAGTACAGGAAGAAGCTGGGGAGCCGGGGAAGCAGGGACCGCACCAGCCGCCAGGAGTAGGTGAGTATAAGTAGACAGCCCCCGGCCGCTCCCCCTTCCCTGCCGAGTCAGCTCCCTGATGTGCCGCTAGGTGAGGGCCCCTGCTGGGGGAGCGGTGGTCCTAGGCACTGGCAGCTGCCTGCCCTTAACGTCGGCCTTGAATGGGCCCCCCTATCTCACCAGGGCCCCGGCACTTGCCCGGGTACGCCGGGTGCTGACGCCGGCCCTGGGTAGCTGTGTCTGTCAGCACAGTGTCCAGAGCATGGAGCAGATCCCAGGAGACAGGACAGTACACCAGGAGATGTGGAAGGAGGCTTAGGAGGACAACAACCCAGCAGCAAGACCTCTACCTCCTCCTTTGTGCAAGGAAGAGCAGTGCCAGAGCCCTGAAATGACCTCCAGTAGGCACTAACATCCATGCGTCTCCTCAAAAGGAAGGAAGGTTCACACTGAGAACATGTAACAGACGTGACAGAGTCTGGAGATGCTGTAGAGAACGTTCTGCTGCCTGCAACATCCCTCAACATAACCACTTTGGCAGTGGGTCAGTAATGGTGTGGGGAGGATTTTTCCCTGACTGCCATTAGGTACCAGGATGAGATCCTCAGACCCATGCAGGTGCAGTGGGCCCTAGGTTCCTTCTGATGCATGACAATGCCAGACCTCATGTGGCTGCACTGTGTCAGCAGTTCCTGCATGAGGAAGGAATTGATGCTATTGGTTGCGCTGCCTGGTCCCAGACCTGAATCCTCGGTCCATCCACCAATGTCACATTGCACCACAGACCAGGAGTTGGTGGATGCTTTAATATAGGTCTGGGAGGAGATACCTCAGGAGAACATCTGCCGCCTCATCAGGACCATGCCCAGGCATTTTAGGGAGGTCATACAGGCATGTGGAGGTCACACACACAACTGAGCATCATGCCCTTGTCTTGAGGCATTTCCACTGAAGTTGGATCAGCCTGTAATTTGATTTTGAGTATCAATCCAAATCCAGACCTCCATCGGATATTAAAAATCATCAGTATAAATCAAAATTATGTTTTATTGTTCTCAATGCATTCCACTATGTAATGAATAAAGATTTGCAATTGGAATATTTCATTCAGTGATCTCTATGATGTGGTATTTTCGTGTTCCCTTTATTTTTTTAAGCAATGTACATAAATCAATATCCACATCCCATAGCAGCCATAGGAGTGACTCTGGAATACCTATAAAATGTCATCTCCCCTATGGTCATGGACTGCATCATTCTCCACTACAATGCAGGATGCAGTCGTGTTTAGACTAGTGCCCAGAACATGCTGCATGTAATGTGGATTAAAGAGTTATTCCAATCTTCATAGATGGGAATTGCTTGTAAAAATAAGCACTTTTGCAATTTATTACTTATTAAAATTTGCTGAAGTTCTTAAACTATTAACACTTGTCTTTTGTTCACATCTTGTTGCCTAGAGGGGAAAAAAAAAAAAAAAAAATCGCTACTGCTGTAAATCTAGCTTTTAAAGGGGTTGTCCACTACTAGGACAACCCCTTCTTGATAAAAAGGTTTAGGCTTTATTATTTTATGGGGGGAGGGGGGGGGTATACTCCCTTCCTGTGCCGTCGCCATTTCCGTGGTGTCGGCACTTGCGGCCCCGGGGCTCCCGTTCAGTTATGACACGTGATGATGGTGCCCAATCAGCGCTGGCGTCCCTGTCTCCGCCTTAGGACTAATTGAACATGAAGAGGAAGTCTGGGCTGCAAATGATCTTGGACTTCCTCTTCCTACTCAATGCCACAGGAGACAGGAACCGTGAAGCAAGAGCTGATTGGGCCCGACATCATAACAGCACGGGAGCCCAGGGAGATGGAGTGCCGACCCTGGGGGGAACGGTGCCAGAATGGGAGGGGACTATAAGCAAAGCGAGGGGTATGGAAAGAACTTTTCTAAGTAGTAGACAAGTTCTTCAAGCACTGCACTGAAGCTCACAAGGATTAGGAGTTAACAGTGGGCTGCAGCAATACTGGGCAGCTTGGAAACAGTGCTTACAAGCTCAATGCAGGCAAGCTTGTAAGCATTGTGCATGGTGGCTGTGCAATGATCGGTCTCCAAGGCAACGAACAATAATGAAAAGTGATACTATGTTGAGATTGAATGAAAATTTTAACAAACAGTAAATTGCAAAACTACTTGCACTTACAAGTGTTATCTAATGTAGTGCTGCAGTAGCACACTGTGCAGTGATGAGGCAGTGACCCAGCAAAGTTCCAACACAAAAAAGTCTCTTTAACGTTCAACTTAAAAAAAAAAAAAAAGAAAATGAAAAGAAAAAAAAAAAAATCGCAGCCGGGCACATATCCTCTGGATTACAGTCACTAAACACGCCAGTTCAACCCTCACCCGTTGCAGAGGGCAACTACACAATATCCTCCGGGTCGCAGCCGGGAACCATATCCTCCAGATAACAGTCCACTTCTGGCGTGTTGCTGTGGGCGACTGCACCGCTGTGTACGCTGTGGGGTGCCAAGCTTTTCTGCTGCCTTGGCCATTTGGCTCCGCTAGCCTGTGTTGCCTCACACAGGTGGAGCTTCTGCAAAGCCTTCTGCCCTGTACTCCTCCAAACACCAGACTGACACTGACTCTGAACCTGACACACCCAAAACCCTATACTTCAGGGTTTTTAACTTGAATCTGTGGCCTTCAGCCACATGGAAAACCCAGCCAGGAATGAAATGGACTGCACGACTACCATCCTGCTGTCTGTTACAAAACAAAAGCCCAGAGCAGGATTTCCCTAAATTTGAGCTGGACACATAGTATGCCCACGACCAATACTCACTTTCTATTCCACATTGCAATCACAACTACGCCTGTGACTGCAATGCACTCCCATTGCCTCAATACGCCTCTGTGCGCATCCTGGGGGGGACACACAGCGACCACTACAGTTATCACCGGTCACTGCCTAACACTAATAATATCCATTTATGAAGATGGAAAGGACCTTTAAGCTTAAGGAAATCCATAATCTATTATTTATCTGTACCTTAATTACTTTTTATGTGTGATTATTGAGCATAGATTTTCCATCCTGTTCCCTTCCTTTACTCATGACATGACACAGACAATGTGCCGCAGCATCTACTGTGTCACTGGCAGAGAAATGTCATTCTCCATGTGATATTTGCCCAGTAAACATGTTGATGGAAACTGCATCAGTGGCTTTTGTGTTGCCATGTAGTTAGGGAGTAGATGCTCAGCCCTCCCTTTCCCCCTTTTCTCCCAAGGGCCTCTGGTTGTCCGTGCCGCCTCACACGTAGGTTATGTGCACCGGCCATGGGGGGGGGGGGGGGTTTGGGGAGTCTTTGTAGCTTATACTGTATTGTTATGTCCTGGGGTAATGTGGTGCCACAGCAATAAATAACCATAGCCTGTCCCTCTCATTGTAAGGACTCCAAAAGCAGCGACCGTAGGGACTTTCTACAGACAACCAAGAAGATATGTGACCTTGTCTACAGCAGAGGTGGGCTTACACGGGCAGATTTCCACTGGTAACAAGAACCAAAAGGACAAGCTGTAGAGGGACAAATGTTCATTAATACAATTGTTTGGTCTCCATATTGTCCATGTGTACACAAAGAGCATGAAGGATGAAGGCAAAGATGTGGTCAGATAATCCAAGATCAGGGAAGGCGTCACCGGTTCAATATATGCAGTGTAGGTCACGAGCAGAGAGATCAGGTTATAAAGGATTCCAAAAACAAACATTCTAATGCAAGTAAAAAAAAATCTGTAAGCCTATAGCCACCACTAGAGGGATCTGACTGCATAGCGATTTCGACAGCTGCCAATAAACAAGACATGCCCGCTCCCTCACTCTTCTTAGAATATACCAATCTTAGAGTATCTTTTGATATACCGGTAACTCTATGTTGTGACTTACCAGTTCATGGCAAGGGTCCACATAGCCAGAGACTGTAACTACAATCAAAAAGGATACAAGCCTTTGACAAAGAAAAGAGTAACGCCATCTTTTTTATTATACATTTCTTGGAGGAATAATAAGAATATAAAAACAAAGTTAAAAAAAAAAATCCTCTGGAGTTATTTTTTTTAGGAATTCTAACATTTAATAAAAACAGACATGCCAGGAGAGCAGAAACATCATTATTAAAGGGAACCTGTCACCCCCAAAATCGAAGGTGAGCTAAGCCCACCGGCATTAGGGGCTTATCTACAGCATTCTGTAATGCTGCAGATAAGCCCCCAATGTATCCTGAAAGATGAGAAAAAGAGGTTAGATTATACTCACCCAGGGGCGGTCCCTCTACGGTGGGCTTCGCGGTTCGGTCCGGGGCCTCTCATCTTCTTACGATGACGTCCTCTTCTTTTCTTCACGCTCTGGCACAGGTGTACTTTGTCTGTCCTGTTGAGGCAGAGCAAAGTACTGCAGTGTGCAGTCAGGAAAGGTCAGAGAGGCCCAGCACCTGCAGCACTGCGATACTTTGCAGACAGACTACGCCTGCGCCAGAGCGTGAAGACAAGAGGACGTCATCGTAAGAAGATGTAGGACGCTTGGCATTTGCCACAGAACACCAGAATTGGCAAATTCGCCATTGGCGCCCTGTGCTCTTCACAGATGAAATCAGGTTCACACTGAGCACATGTGACAGACGTGACAGAGTCTGGAGACGCCGTGGAGAGCGATTTGCTGCCTGCAACATCCTTCAGCATGACCGGTTTGGCAGTGGGTCAGTAATGTTGTGGGATGGCATTTCTTTGGAGGGCCGCACAGCCCTCCATGTGCTCGCCAGAGGTAGCCTGACTGCCTTTAGGTACCGAGATGAGATCCTCAGACCCCTTGTGAGACCTTATGCTGGTGCGATTGGCCCTGGGTTCCTCCTAATGTAGGACAATCCAGACCTCATGTGGCTGGAGTGTGTCGGCAGTTCCTGCAAGATGAAGACACTGAAGTTATGGACTGGCCCGCCCATTCCCCAGACCTGAATCCGATTGAACATATTCGGGACATAATGCCATGCACCATCCACCAACGTCACATTGCACCACAGACTGTCCAGGAGTTGGCGGATGCTTTAGTGCAGGTCTGGGAGGAGATCCCCCAGGAGACCATCCACCGCCTCATCAGAAGCATGCCCAGGCATTGTAGGAAGGTGATACAAGCACTTGGTGGCCACACACACTACTGAGCATCATTTCCTTGTCTTGAGGCATTTCCACTGAAGTTGGATCGGCCTGTAGTTTGATTTTCCACTTTGATTTTGAGTATCATTCCAAATTCAGACCTCCATTGGATATTAATTTTGGTTTACATTGATCATTTTTATGTTTTATTCTTTTCAACACATTCCACTATGTAATGAATAAAGATTTGCAACTGGAATATTTAATTCAGTGATATCTAGGATGTGGGATTTTAGTGTTCCCTTTATTTTTTTGAGCAGTGTATATGGAGCCCATTATTACTGTTTGTAGGGTTATGTGAGGCCCATTATACTGTATCAGATACAGTGTGAAGGATTGTCCGGGGTCATCATACGGTCTCAAGGCCATTATGCTGTTCGCATGTGGGGGCCACTATACTGTATGGAGGTGTGTGTGTGTGTGTGTGTGTGTGTGACACACTTGGGACATCATACTGTTGTGTTGGGGACAATTGGCAGGGGAGTTTGGTGGAGTAAAGTAGGGTTATCAAATGGTGCATATGGATGGTACTGTGAAGGCATCATGGTAAGTTTTGGGGGCACTTTTGTGGCAACATACTTTACGTGGGGAATCTAGGGACTTCAAAAAAGGAGGAAAATTACTTTGAGAGGGCAGCAAAGTTGCGAAATATGCTCTTCTGTGGCCCTGTTGAAATTTTTTTATTTTTTTTTGGGGGGGGGGGGGAGGGAGAGGGGGCGGCATGAGGCCCCCTATTACAACTTCTGCTATTGGGTCCACATGATGTGTTTGTATGCCACTGGCCTGGAGGTTTTTAACCCTCTCTTTCCCTTTTTACACACTCTTTTCTTGTAGTATTTAAATGCATATTCGAAAACAGTGTAGTGCGGGACGCTGTATCAAATCGGGAATTACAGGGTAACGTGCTGTTTATTTTGCAACTTCCATTGCCAGCGCAATGCGCCACTGTGGAATAATAAAAAATTGGTTTGCTATAATTTTTTCGACAGATAGCTTGAGGAATTAATTAAAAAAAATACCAAACAGCGAGTCTCTGCATCATGATCTAAACCTTACAGAGGAATCCTCCATTATCTACTTATACGGCACATCAGATAGTGGTGATCATGAGAAGAGAGGTGTAACTTCAGAGGAATCCATTCTTTTGTATTAGTATAAAATGGTCTCACTAGTGATTTACAATTTTGAAGATGGAGTGTGACGCCTGCCCCCTCCTCTTATTATTACTTTTAGTTCCTAGGCTGAGGCATCTTTTATACAGGATTCTCTGGCCTATCATTCGCTCATCAGAGCATAAAAGATCATTGAGGACTAAGTAAAGGCTTCAGCCATAATTGGAGAGGAAAAAGGGGAACAAAGGAAGGATTAGGAAAGAATAATGAACCCCATTGTGCCATAGCTTAGAGAGATCTACAAACCCTGGTTCTGGTTCAATAAGGACTTCTCAAATCTAAATCTCTGGCACTACATGTATCCACAAGTGGGTGATAACCAGATTTACTGGCTATTTGGGTTTTACTTTTGGAAATAAATTTACAGAGTATTGTAATCAATCCTCAATTAGGGACAACATGGACACTGTATATATCTGTAGAATGTAAGCCCCCAAGGGCAGGGTCCTCGCCCCTCTGTATCAGTCTGTAATTGTTAGTTTGCTTACCGTAAGTGATATCTGTAATTTGTATGTAACCCCTTCTCATGTACAGCACCATGGAATCAATGGTGCTATATAAATAAATAATAATAATTATATACCCAGATTCTATGCATCATTGTTACACATATATAAGATTTTACCTGTATACAACTTGGAACAACAGCCAGGGGTAAAGTAGGAAGACAATGTCAGAACAGCCTGACTGTTGGTGTGCTGGATGTCTGACATACATAACGGGGTAAAGCAGGAAGACAACGTCAGAACAGCCTGACTGTTGGTGTGCTGGATGTCTGACATACATAACGGGGTAAAGCAGGAAGACAACGTCAGAACAGCCTGACTGTTGGCGTGCTGGATGTCTGACATACATAACGGGGTAAAGTAGGAAGACAATGTCAGAACAGCCTGACTGTTGGTGTGCTGGATGTCTGACATACATAACGGGGTAAAGCAGGAAGACAACGTCAGAACAGCCTGACTGTTGGCGTGCTGGATGTCTGACATACATAACGGGGTAAAGTAGGAAGACAATGTCAGAACAGCCTGACTGTTGGCGTGCTGGATGTCTGACATACATAACGGGGTAAAGCAGGAAGACAACGTCAGAACAGCCTGACTGTTGGCGTGCTGGATGTCTGACATACATAACGGGGTAAAGCAGGAAGACAACGTCAGAACAGCCTGACTGTTGGCGTGCTGGATGTCTGACATACATAACGGGGTAAAGTAGGAAGACAACGTCAGAACAGCCTGACTGTTGGCGTGCTGGATGTCTGACATACATAACGGGGTAAAGCAGGAAGACAACGTCAGAACAGCCTGACTGTTGGCGTGCTGGATGTCTGACATACATAACGGGGTAAAGTAGGAAGACAATGTCAGAACAGCCTGACTGTTGGCGTGCTGGATGTCTGACATACATAACGGGGTAAAGCAGGAAGACAACGTCAGAACAGCCTGACTGTTGGTGTGCTGGATGTCTGACATACATAACGGGGTAAAGTAGGAAGACAATGTCAGAACAGCCTGACTGTTGGTGTGCTGGATGTCTGACATACATAACGGGGTAAAGTAGGAAGACAATGTCAGAACAGCCTGACTGTTGGTGTGCTGGATGTCTGACATACATAACGGGGTAAAGCAGGAAGACAACGTCAGAACAGCCTGACTGTTGGCGTGCTGGATGTCTGACATACATAACGGGGTAAAGCAGGAAGACAACGTCAGAACAGCCTGACTGTTGGCGTGCTGGATGTCTGACATACAAAACGGGGTAAAGTAGTAAGACAATGTCAGAACAGCCTGACTGTTGTAGGTCAATCACGCGGTAAAGTATCCGGGGGTACCTCTGCACCCCCCTATAACTACACCCCTGCCATTATCCAGAGCATACAGCTCTGCAAGACCCAATATGCCCACTACACTAATTGCCTTTTAATTTCAATAGGAA
This sequence comes from Ranitomeya imitator, assembly GCF_032444005.1. Taxonomy (NCBI): domain Eukaryota; kingdom Metazoa; phylum Chordata; class Amphibia; order Anura; family Dendrobatidae; genus Ranitomeya; species Ranitomeya imitator. The sequence goes on along the minus strand of NC_091283.1, from coordinate 498,399,642 downwards.
TTGTATGGTTGATGTCACCTGTGGGGGAGGGGAAATTAAACACTCTGCTGCCAGCCTTCCCCACAGATTACTTCTGACCACTAGGCATGTCAGCAGCAGGATACTCCATGACCAATGTATTATCAGAGTGCTCAGAGTAAAAAGTATCTTCCAAAGTTTGCTGCCCGCTTTCTCCTGTTGTCTGATATGGGGTCTAGTAGGACAAATTCTCTTCCTCCATTCACGCCAATAAAAGAAATGACTGCATGGTTTTCCTTCCGCCATAACTACCCAACTAGTGGGAACAGCAGGAAAATGCCGCAGCCATCATCTTATAAATCCACCACATGGAGTAGGCCTCTAGACCCTAGCAGGATTAATGGTCACTCCATTTCTGCGATAATTGCGATTAGACATACACTTTCTTTGGGTGGGAGATAAATGTCCTTGGTGAGAATTCTAAAATAGACTACAATTTCTGACTATTGGGAAAAGGTTATTTCCTGGTGCGCCCCAAGTGACTATGTAAGACAAGCCCAGCAGACAAACCAGTTGCCAGTTTCAGGCCGTAACCTTTATCCTTGTGGTGAAGCTATATCATGATGTAATGCAGTGAATTGCTCCGTTACTCCTTGCCCTACACAGACCTGACCGATAATCAGCAAACACTGGTGATAATAATACAGTGACAGTCCTTGAGACGTGACTCCTATTAGGCCTGCTGCCAAAGTCACATACATCCGACTGTCTGGTCACTGACCTGCTCCAAGAATTGCCATCATCTATGGACCTCATCTCAAAGACCACTCTTTAGTGATTCCATTAATGAACACAACCCTTTTCTGATGGTCACCTTTTAAAAAGATCTCATCCACATCTTAGGGTAGCTTCCTCTGAAGGTCACCCTATTCAAACACAAGTGATGTCTTATCTTGGGGCCTAACTGCCTTTTCTGAGGGGCTCATTTAGGCCTTTAGATATTCAGGAACCATATGACATAACTAGATGTGCTTCTCCATCTTAGTTCCTATTTAGCTTGCTACGCATTAAATACGTACGTAAGCTTCATCAATGACATCTTTTTCAGCCTTCTAGCACCAGTGTCCGACTGCACACAAACATACATTCCCCTTCATATTACAAGGCAAGTTCCTGCTGGTTTCGCCTGGTTGGCAGCCGCTAATTCTTGCTAGCTGTAGATAAAGCCTACCTCCTATTTAAGACAGGTAAGCCTGTTTATAGCTCTTAACCAGAATGAGCAAATAATTTAAAGGCATTTCTATGGTTTCCTATAGAATTCAACCTTAAAGGTGCAAAAATATGTGTGGATTAAAATCCAGCCCCTTGCCAAGCCATCTGCCTTTACAAACACTTGTGGAAGATTGTATCGTTCTAAAGAGCTCACCAATACCAGCGAGGTCCTGTACGAATACACCACCAGTTTATAAAGTTTATTCCCTCCTAAATATTCCACCATCACCCGTCAATGATATTATTAAAAGTGGAATCATTTAGGAACCGCAGTAACTCTGTCACAAAGTGTAGACCATGTAAAGTTACAGCGTGGGGTCACCAAATGCTTGGGCGCACAGTGCATAAAGGTCATAGATTTCGATAGCTGAGCAGCTACATGGAAGCCTTACATCACCAACCGCAATGTCAAGAGTTGGATGGAGTAGTGTAAAGCCACTGTCACTGTACTGTAGAGCAGTGGAAATATTTTCTGTTAAGTCCGATTATTTGGCAGTCTGATGAATCCCTGGAGAAAGCCACCTGCATTGTGCCAACTGTAAAGTTGGGTGGAGGAGGGATAATGCCATGGGGTTGGCCTAGGCCTCTTTGTTCCCTTATTGGCAATCTTATACTTCAGCATACCAATACATTCTGGACAATTGTGGCTACCAACAGTTAGGAAAAAGTTAATTTCTGTCCCAGAAGGACTATGCCCCAATGCACAAATCTAGGTCCATATAGGCGAGGATGGGGGAGTTTGGTGTGGAAGACTTGACTTGGCCACCCAAAGCCCTGTCCTAAATCCCATCCTACACATTTGGTCTGAACTAGAACAGAAATTTTAAGCCAGGGCCTCTTCAACAACAGAGACTGACCTCAGAAATTCTTTACTGATGAATAAGAAAAAAAAATTGCCCCTGACACCTCCAAAGTCTTGTAAAAAGCCTTCCCAGAAGAGCAGGAGTTGTTTTATCTGCAAGGGGACCAACGGCAAATTACTGCCTATGGATTTAGTAGGGAAGGTCAGAAACGCTCCTGAAGGTGTCCCTGTACTTTGACCATATAGTGTATTTGGAATAACAAAAATAATACTTAGATTTCCCACAAGAACACTGTTCTATCAAAGGCTCAAATAATAAAAGGGTTGTCCACTATTCCGACAACCCCTATGTCCTCCCACCTTCCAAGCAAAATAATAACATCCATTGTTATGTCACTTGATCTCCACAGCCCATCAACGCTGGCTTCAGTTTTCTCTCCTTCGGACAAATCAAACATGTGGAAGACGTGAGAGCGGACGCAGCTCTGACTTCCCCAGATGTCAATGATGTCCTTAGGAGAGTGAATCCAGCACTGATTGGTCTCAGAGACCGCGTGACCGGGAGTGCCAGTGCTGACCGCTGTAACGGAGCCAGCCCGGAGGAGAGTACAGGTGTTATTTTACTGCGGGGTAGTGGACAGCCCATTTAAAGGGAGTCTGTCACCACATTACACCTATGGGCACACAGATTATACACTGCTGAAAACAGATGCCTGGTTGTTGAGTATCACTATATGAATGACCTCTTCCAGGCTCCAGGGAGGATCTTGTCTGGAAGATATACATCTGCAGGTTCCTCTCAGCTTCCAGCTCACAGGCAGACAGAATTGCAATACAGCAGAGCTCAGAGAGCTGCAAAAAAGTATTTTTGCAAGCAGACAAAAGTTAATTTCTCCTGTTTTGTGTTAGTTACTTGTCTCACACTGCTAACTGCCTCTTCATGTAAAAAAGTCTCTGGAGGCAGAGTTCTCTTCCAGGTAACATCCTCCCCATAGCCTGGAAGACGACATTTCCCTATAAGAGAAATGTGGATTTCTCTGGAATAAAACATCAGATTGCAGATATCATGGGATCATTCTACTCAGCTTCCTATGACCTACATGCCCGTATAGATGGCTTAGGAGGATTGATCCTACTGACAGATTCCCTGTAATATATATTAAGAGACAGTTTCTGCTTTGTAGCTACTTTGTTCTCTTTGGAAAGGCGAGCTCAAAACTTAGGGGTCCCTTATCCACTAGATTTCATGGATTGAACACGAATGTGCAAGGTTCTGCTGTTCATCGGCACTGCAACTAAAGCAAAACATGGGAAGGGCGAGCCGGATGGTCGTGTCGCCCTTCAGTCCCATGATGGAATGACCGTGCCTCAGAAGGGTTTGGTGGTGCATACAGCACAGGGAAGGTGAAGGAAAATCTAGATCTATACATCACAGCCCCTACCACTTCACACGTGGCCTTCATAGGAGTAGACGGTAATCTGGACACATTAGGACTGATATGTTTTTAGTTGCTTTCTATAGGTAATTTGCCGGCTTATTATCAGAATACAGATTCCATGGAAATTAGGTATTGCTTGTTACCGCACGTCCTCTATGTCCTCCCACACCTCCACTACTTCCCTGCCCATTAGTGGACTTTGCCCCACACACTGTCCTGTGACTTCATTATATCTAATAATGGAATAACCTTCTTTTGACTTTGAGTTAGAAAGGACTAACGTGTGATATAACGAGAGGCAGAATCAAGAAGTAACGGAGATATCAGAATGGACACTACAGTAGCTAAATTGGCAGTGGGGATAAAGGGGCATCAGATAAGTCCATGGTCACAGATATGTTGATTGTGCATGATGCCTGCGACTACTTGGTTTTGAAGGGGTTAATAATAATCTTTATTTTTTATATAGTGCTAACATATTCCGCAGCGCTTTACACATTATCATAGCTGTCCCCGTTGGGGCTCACAATCTAAATTTCCTATCAGTATGTCTTTGGAATGTGGGAGGAAACCGGAGTGCCCGGAGGAAACCCACGCAAACACGGAGAGAACATACAAACTCTTTGCAGATGTTGTCCTTAGTGGGGCTTGAACCCAGGACTCCAGCGCTGCAAGGCTGCAGTGCTAACCACTACATTCTAAACTTCTGTAGCTAGAACAGAAGAAACCAGAAAAATGGTGAACGGTATACGATTATAAAAATACCTTTATTCACAACTAGATGGTGGCCCGATTCTAACGCATCGGGTATTCTAGAATATGCATGTCCACGTAGTATATTGCCCAGCCACGCACTATATTGCCCAGCCACGTACTATATTGCTCAGCCATGTACTATATTGCCCAGCCACGTACTATATTGCCCAGCCACGTACTATATTGCCCAGCCACGTACTATATTGCCCAATCACGTAGAATATTGCCCAGCCACGTAGAATATTGCCCAGCCACGTACTATATTCCCATCCACGTACTATATTGCCCAGCCACGTACTGTTGTGAATTCTGTGGCCAAGCTCCCTCCTGTGGTCGTGAGTGGTACTTCGGCTGGTTCTGTCTATGAGCTTCCTTTGGTGGATGAGAGTGGTACTGCGGCTTCTGAGTTTCCTTCCTCAGGTGATGAGGTTAAGTCGTTAGGTGCTGCTCTATTTAACTCCACCTAGTGCTTTGATCCTGGCCTCCAGTCAATGTTCTAGTATTGGTCTTGCTTCCTCCTGGATCGTTCCTGTGGCCTGTCTATCCTGCATAAGCTAAGTTTTGCTTGTGTTATTTTTTGTTTGCTATTTTTTCTGTCCAGCTTGCTATATTGGTTTTTCTTGCTTGCTGGAAGCTCTGGGACGCAGAGGGAGCACCTCCGTACCGTTAGTCGGTGCGGAGGGTCTTTTTGCCCCCTCTGCGTGGTTGTTTGTAGGGTTTTGTGTTGACCGCAAAGCTATCTTTCCTATCTTCGGTCTGTTCAGTAAGTTGGGCCTCACTTTGCTAAATCTATTTCATCTCTGCGTTTGTATTTTCATCTCAACTCACAGTCATATGTGGGGGGCTGCCTTTTCCTTTGGGGTATTTCTCTGAGGCAAGCTAGGCTTATTTTTCTTTCTTAGGGCTAGCTAGTTTCTCAGGCTGTGCTCGAGGCGCATAGGTCTGGTCAGGAGCGCTCCACGGCTACCTCTAGTGTGGTTGGATAGGATTAGGGATTGCGGTCAGCAGAGTTCCCACATCTCAGAGCTCGTCCTATGTTTTTGGTAATTGTCAGGTCACTTTGTGTGCTCTGAGCTTCAAGGTCCATTGTGGTTCTGAATTACCTGTTCATAACAATGTACTATATTGCCCAGCCACGTAGAATATTGCCCAGCCACGTAGAATATTGCCCAGCCACGTACTATATTGCCCAGCCACGTACTATATTGCCCAGCCACGTACTATATTGCCCAGCCACGTACTATATTGCCCAGCGATGTAGTATAAAGCACAGAGCCACGTAGTATATTGGCCAGTCACGTAGTATATTGCCCAGCCACGTAGTATATTGGCCAGTCACGTAGTATATTGCACAGCGCCACATAGTAATTTGCCCAGTCACGTAGTATATTGGCCAGTCACGTAGCATATTGCACAGCGACATAGTATACAGCACAGAGCCACGTAGTACATTGCCCAGTCACGTAGTATATTGCCCAGCCACATAGTATATTGCATAGCGACGTAGTATACAGCACAGAGCCACGTAGTATATTGCCCAGCCACGTAGTATATTGCACAGCGACATAGTATACAGCACAGAGCCACGTAGTACATTGCCCAGTCACGTAGTATATTGGCCAGTCACGTAGTATATTGCACAGCGACGTAGTATACAGCACAGAGCCACGTAGCATATTGCCCAGCCACGTAGTATATTGCCCAGTCACGTAGTATATTGCACAGCGACGTAGTATACAGCACAGAGCCACGTAGTATATTGTACAGCGACGTAGTATACAGCACAGAGCCACGTAGTATATTGCCCAGTCACGTAGTATATTGCCCAGCCATGTAGTATATTGCACAGCAACGTAGTATATTGCACAGCAACGTAGTATACAGCACAGAGCCACATAGTATATTGCACAGCGACGTAGTATACAGCACAGAGCCACGTAGTATATTGCCCAGCTACCTTGTATATTGCCCAGCCACGTATGTAACAGGTTACAAAATAAAAAAGAAACATATACTCACCATCCGAAGAGCCCGTTGTAGTTCCGGCGCTTGTGTGCGGTGCACGCGGCAGCTTCCTGTCCCAGGATTGTTATGAGATCAGGACCTGTGATGACATCGCGGTCACATGACCGTGACGTCATGGAAGGTCCTTCTCTCATAGCATCTTTGGAAGCGCTTGCAGTGCCGAGGGGAGGCCGCAACGGCGGAGGGTGAGAATAAAGATGTTTTTTTTTTTATTATTATTATTTTTAACATTATATCGTTTTACTATTGATGCTGCATACGCAGCATCAATAGTAAAAAGTTGGTCACACAGGGGTAATAGCTGCGTAACCGGAGTGCGTTACACCGCGGTCCGGTAACGCTGGCATTAACCCTGTGTGAGGGCTGACTGGAGGGGAGTATGGAGCGGGCACTGACTGACTGCGGGGAGGAAAGAGCAGCCATATTGCCGCCGGACTGCGGCCGTCGTTGATTGGTCGTGGCAATGGTCGTGGGCGTTTTGCCACGACCAATCAGCGACTTGGATTCCATGACAGTCAGAGGCCGCGACCAATGAATATCTGTGACAGAAAGACAGATAGACAGAAAGACGGAAGTGACCCTTAGACAATTATATAGTAGATAATAGGGTACATGGTGGCAACAAAAAGAGAGCACAGACAATGGATTAAATAACATTACATAGTCCATAAAAAGGGGGTAAAGTATCAAAAGGGGGTAAAACATAGAGAAACACCAAAATGGTATGGTCTAGAGCAGTGTTCCCCAACTCCAGTCCTCAAGAGCCACCAACAGGTCGTGTTTTTAGGATTTCCTTAGTATGGCCCAGGTGATGGAATTGATGCCTGTCTAGATTATGGAGTTCTCACCTGGGCATTACTAAGGAAATCCTGAAAACATGACCCGTTGGTGGCTCTTGAGGACCGAACTTGGGGAACACTGGTCTAGAGCATGAATAATATTCACAGCGTGACCGTGCATTCACAAATTGATACAAAGGTAATGAGGTGATCAAGATTGCTTGAATGATGATGCCAGAAAACAGGGAGGGTATACATGTTTCATCATATTCAAGTAGAAGATTGAACCTACAAAAATGAAGGGCCTAATCATCAGGTACATACCGAAACGCGCGTCGGGGTGAGCACCGTATTCCACACAGGATCCCACCCGATCCAGGTAATCCTGAACTCATTTTCCATACCCTTCCCATATACTTTCAGATCCGTTTTTTTTTTTTAGGTTAAATCTTCTACTTGAATACGATGAAAGACACAACTACATAGTTCCATGAGACATATATACCTTCCCTGTTTTCAGCCATCATCATTCAAGAAATCTTGATCAAGACATTACCTTTGTATCAAATTGTGAGTCCATTGTCACACTGTGAATATTATTCATGCTTTAGACCAGGTCATTCTGGTGTTTCTCTGCTAGGCTTTACCCCTTTTTGCTACTTTACTCCTTTTTAGGGACTATGTAATATTATTTTATCCATAGTATGGGAGCTCTATTATTGTTGCCACCATGTACCCTATTATTGTGAATAAAGGTATTTTAATAATCATATACTGTTGACCACTTTTCGGGTTCCTTCTATTGGTTTGGTCTAATTTCTGATTGGTCTATCCGATTCATCCATGCAGGCATACATCTATCTAAGATGAGGGTGATACTGTTAAGGAATTATCTGTACAGATATAGATGTATTGTATATACTCGTCCTTTACAACATGTGTTCAATAACTTGTGTAGCTAAGCATGGGGTAGACAGCAAAACATTGTCAATCTGTTATTCGAGAGTTCATGAAATATGGGGAGACCTCATTTCTGATCTGGGTTTAAATTACGGTAAGTCATGAACATACTTAAGACTATAAACACTTTGGCCCAAGATTCATCAGTATCTCTGCACCTTATCTTCTGGCGTAAAAACAAAATAGTAATGTTTAGGTTTGCACCTTATTCATTATTCAATTTGTAAAGTTAACTTGACTTTTTTTTTTTTTTAATTAATTTCTTCATCAAGATGTTGTAGTCTTCAGTCATCGTCAATTTACAAAGCTGCCTCATTTTATTTTTGCATAGTCTAAGACTAAAACGGGCTATTTTAAAGGATCTTGCGACTTTTTTTTCATATAAAAAGGTTTTAAGAAAAGGTATAAAAAAAATAAACAACAGCATCTTTGATTTTGCACAAAAAATTATGAACCTGTAGGCGCCATTTTGAGGAATTCAGTGCCAAAACCAGCAACAAATACCAAGAGACAAAGAAAAAAAAAATGTCTCCTCCCCCGGTCCAAAAAAAAAAAAAGCAAATGATGAATCGGGGCCTTAATGTACACGGTTCAGCATAGGAATACGTGCAGGTTGCCTGCATGCAAACTGATAGGAAGCGCCATAAAGCTCTTATCCAGGAAGCCACCTGTTCACAGTTATCATGTCACGGTTCACAAGGTTCCCGGTAAAAGACAGCAAAGTAATAAGGAGATAAAACTGCACAGCGTCATGGATGAAAACTCGGCTACACAGAGGACCTTATGTGTATACTCACCGGGAAACATTTCCCACTCACCATTGGATTAGTTTATAATTATTAGGCCACATTCACACGTTCAGTATTTGGTCAGTATTTACATAGTTGCGTAGGTTGAAAAAAAGACCTAGGTCCATCAAGTTGAACCTTTCTCCACCAATTGTACAATTCGTCACTAATCTAGCTATAACCTGCAATGTTATGTGTATCAAGGAAATCTTCCAGCTCTTTTTTGAAAAGCTGTTATAGTGTCTGCCATTACTACCTCTTGTGGTCAGCATTCCACAGTCTGATTGCTCTAACTGTAAAGAACCCTTTCCTATGTAGCTGCCGGAATCGCCTTTCTTCCACCCGTAATGACTCCTAGTCCTTTGTAAGGTCAATGGAAGGAATAAGTCATGTGCCGGTCTTTGTACCGATAGATAGATTATATATATATATATATATATATATATGTTTTGCCCAACATTTTTATGTGGCCTCACCAGTGACTTATAGAGAGGTAACAATACGTTGGGACTGCGGGATTTTATCTCTTATCATACACCCTAAAATCTTGTTTGCTTTTGCAGCTGCTGCCTGACATTGAGCACTGCTGCTCAGCTTACTTGTAACCAGAATCTCCAAGTCCTCTCCTGTTCTGTTGTCCTGAGTACACTCCCATTTAATGTATATGCAGCAATAGGATTACCCCGTCACAGGTGCATTACTCTACATTTATCTACGTTAAACCTCATTTGCAAAGTGTTTGCCCATTCAGTCATCTTATACAGATTGATTTGCAATATTGCAATGTCAAGGTCAGATTTTAGTATCCTACATAGTTTGGTGTCGTCGACAAAGAGACACTTTACTCTCAATCCCATCTACAAGGTCATTAATAACAAGGTTAAAAAGAATCGATGCTAGCACAGATTCTTGTGGTACCCCGATGCTGACTATATCCCATTTAGAGAACATACCATTTATGACAATACTTTGTTTCCTGTCATTTAGCCAATTCCTTACCCATCTGAATACAGTTTCCCCCAGTCCCTGCATATGGAGGTTCAGAATAAGATTGTTATGTGGTACAGTATCAAATGCCTTTGCAAAGTCCAGATAAATCACATCAGCCACATTACCTACATCCAGATTTGCACTCATCTCCTCATAGAAACCCAACATGTTAGTTAGACAAGACTTATTCTTCATGAATCCATGCTGGTTGTCAGTTATTATATTATTCTCTGCAATATATCTCTGCAGGTTATCTCTCATAATGCCCTCAAAAATTTTGCACACTACTTATGTCAGGCTTACCAGACGATAGTTGTCAGGATCTTACCTTTCTTAAATATCGGTACCAAATCAGCCACCCTCCAATCCCGTGGCACCACCCCTGTTACAAGAGAGTCTAAGAATATCAGAAATAGTGGTCTCTCAATTACTGAGCGCAATTCACTCAATATCTGTGGATGAATGTAATCTGGGCCAGGCATTATGTTAATGTTTAACTTGCTCAGATATAGAAGTACTTCTTTTTTTGTTAAACTAGTTATAACAGGTTGTTAATTTTTATTTTTGCCTTCTTGAATGATCACTGTAAAAGACCGCTCATTGGTGAACACACATGAAAAGAGCCTGTTTAATATCTCAGCCTTTTCTTTGTCCTCTGTAATTATCTTGTTATCGTCATCTTTTAAAGGGAACCTGTCACCCCCGTTTTTTGAGATTGAGCTATAAATACTGTTAAATAGGGCCTGCGCTGTGTGTTCCTATAGTGTATGTAGTGTACCCCGATTCCCCATGTATGCTGAGAAATAACTTACCAAAGTCGCCGTTTTCGCCTGTCAATCAGGCTGGTCAGGTCGGGAGGGCGTGGTGACATCGCTGGTTCTTCCTCAGCTTTACGTTGGTGGCGTAGTGGCGTAGTGGTGAAGACACAGCGCGCGATCTGCGCTGTCATCCCTTTCGTCGGTGGGGGCGGCCATCTTCCTGGGGCCGCGCGTGCGCAGATCGAGTGCTCTGCTGCACGGGGCTTCAGGAAAATGGCCGCGGGATGCCGCGCGTGCGCATTAGAGATCGCGGCGGCCATTTTCCCAAAGCCGAGATGCAAACTCGGCTTTGGGAAAATGGCCGCCGCGATCTCTAATGCGCACGCGCGGCCCCAGGAAGATGGCCGCCCCCACCGACGAAAGGGATGACAGCGCAGATCGCGCGCTGTGTCTTCACCACTACGCCACTACGCCACCAACGTAAAGCTGAGGAAGAACCAGCGATGTCACCACGCCCTCCCGACCTGACCAGCCTGATTGACAGGCGAAAACGGCGACTTTGGTAAGTTATTTCTCAGCATACATGGGGAATCGGGGTACACTACATACACTATAGGAACACACAGCGCAGGCCCTATTTAACAGTATTTATAGCTCAATCTCAAAAAACGGGGTGACAGGTTCCCTTTAAGGAGCTGGTACTATGTTTTTTTTCTTTTTGGCATTGATGTATTTATAAAAAAATATGGGGATTTATTTTAATGTCATTGGCATTTTGTTTCTCTGTAGATAACTTTGCTAGCTTGATTTCTTCTTTACATTTCTTATTTAGATCTTTATACCCCTGAAATGCTATTTAACATCAGAATTTGGAAGCCAATACCAGGAGTGGGTGGAAAATACAGAAGTGGTGATGTGTTCTATTATTCCTTTCCTCTGATTGTTCCACTCCTGGTTTTGGCTTACAAACACTAATGTAAAACACTGAACGTGTGCACAGGAAAATTGCCACTTCATAATGTGTGCGGTTTTTTTTTTGCTTTAATATTGGAGGTTTTGCCTTTGCTGCAGCCAAATGTCAAAGGAAATGAGGCCTTTAAAAAAAGAAAGCGAGATGGAGGAAAAAATTGCAAATAAGTAGCATCATAAAGTGCAAAATTGGGCTAGATGGTCATGCGGCTCAACCTCAGATGTTACCTAGGGAGGTTGGGTTGTGTAACCAGATGGGTGGTGACGAAGAAACAAGAGGTGGAGAAAAGTCAGATAGGTGGAGCCAAAGAATGAAAGACTCACGTCTTACAACAAACCTCCTTACCACATAGTATCCAATTACAATTGTTGATGTCTGTCACATTTAAAGGCAATTTCCTTGTTCTACGCAGGGGCAGAAGTGCCGTCATTGATAGTCTCAACATGGGATCAGCCACATCTAATGGAAAAACTCAATAAAAGCACAGCGGTCTAACTTTACCCAAACTGACCTACTAGTGGCCTGGCAGCTCCACCGTATACATATCACCATTCTAAAACATGCCAACATGAAATCCCAGTGTGTAACAGCCAACAGATCTGCTACATAAGAACACTGTAGAGGCGGATATAAGCAAGAGATAGCTGTAGGTGACAGTGGTAAAAAAGCAGATGTCCCCTCCCCATTATTAGCCACTGTCATTCTCCCTGCAGTAATTATGGGAAGAGGATGCAGGGCACGTCTAAACCTATTACACAGAGTGCTTTAGAGGAACGCTCATAACTTATGGGACAGGACGGAGATGCCAGCAGCGTTTTGGCCAAATGGCTGAATATCAGCTTTAACCCTTAAAAAAGCTTCAAGTTACGGACAACCCTAACAGGATTATATCATTATACATTCCCATGCAGGCTTACAGGGACTGTACATATAGCCTTCAGTGTAATAATAATAATAATAATAATAATAAATATAATACATATTTTTTTATGTATACCCCTTTTCACATGTAACACGCCATGGAACAAATGGCGCTATATTAATAAATAATAATAATAATAATAATAATAAGTGGGGCTCGGTGGCAGTTTTGGTGAATAAAACTAACTTTATTAAAAATGTAGTGCAGACAAAGCACACATGTAATCCATACCCAAAAAACAGTGAAAACAGGTAGCGTTTTTACGGCCAATACAGAAGGTTTTTCCTGCAGAAACAAAATAAAGCTAAAACGCTACATGTGAACATAGCCGTACTCCTGTAATATGGTAAAGATAGGCAACACTGTATATTTAGGCAAATCTATTAAAGACGAATTGTTGCCAGGTCACAAGTGACCAGTTGCTCTTATTCTCTTCCGATGCCCCCATGAATTTACTTTAATTTGTACCGAATCCCTTTTTAAAACCTCCATATAGTTGCAGAGATATGGGCCTTTTATTTTCATTGTCTTTACTACAGGGGTTTGGTTGAATGGACTCTTTGGGGATCTGTCTTTACGATGTTCTGCCTAATTATCCTGTGAGCAATGCCCCCTTAAAAGTATGTGAAAAACGGTAATCTTGTCCAGCACTCAATCTCAAGGACTAAGAACAGTACGTAGTTCTAGGCTTGAAATGGGTCTGAATTTTTGCAGAATGTCCTGTTTTCATATCTTTTTAATGGATCAATAAAGGTCTTTTTTTAACTTGGAAAATTTGGAGACTGAGTGCCGAACAAGATGACCATGTTTCACAAGTCTTCTATTATCCATCCGACTCGGATTCAGTGCCCATGTACACCTTGAGCGTTCACGTTTTTTTCCATCGGGTGAGCTGAACATTTCTTTTTTTAATCACTAAATAATCTCTAGAACCATATGGTAGAAGAAAGAAAAACGCACCTACTAAAGGGAGCCGCAGGAATAAATTAAGGGTAGAAACTGGTCACTTATGACCTGGTGACAGGTATTCTAAGTGCTGGTTAAATATAGCTTTCTGAGCTACAAGCACTTTTAGTACTCCTTCCTTTCCAACTTTTGACCATTTTCTTGCAATTTCAGCCCCATAACTTAGCCATATAGTGCCCAAGAAACAACATATTGCCATTTTACCCTTGCCTGAAGTCCACATAATACAGCATTTGCTTCCTCCAATATATCATCATATACCTCTAAATAATAATGGATGGTCCGAGTTTGCTTTTCGGTTTCCCATTCTTGGGAGACCCCTAGTGAACAGAGGTCTTGGGCATTTTCCTAAAACAGTCGCTGGTCATTTTGTTATAACAGAGCATCCATTGATTTAATATAGGGCCAGCGCAGACAGTCTGGGTATATAAGCACTGCTGTCAGGTAGTGTATACTCTAAAGTTGGGGGGGACATGGCATAGGGCCAGCCTGTGAAGCCGCACAGGGGGCCAAGATGTAAGGGGGCTCATTCCTGCCTCCAAAGCTGCAATCAGCCCATGTCACAGGCACATAAATAGGTGCATTATGAGAAATTATTGGGTTGCAAAGGGCCATGTGCTTTTCTTACACAGGGATCCTCTTTCTTGAGGACCCCGATATATGGTCAGAACCCTGTTTATTTATGTAAAGTGCCGTAGTATGGATTCCTGGGATATGTGGGCTGTATATGGGATATCTGCAGGCTCGGACGCTCTCGTATGAAAGTCATCAGACACCTGCAGAGTTTGCAGTCCTGCAATCAGACAAGCACAATGTAAAGAAAGCAAGGCATAGCGGACTTACTGCGTCTATGAGCACCAGTGCAATGCTCTGCGACAGCTCCCTGTGGCAACGCTGTTCGCTCTTGGTCTCCAAGTACACAGTCTACAGTTCCTCAGTCCCAGCCTCCTGGCACTTTAACCCCTGAGCATACGGATGCAACCACTCAGCTGCTGTTTGAGGATTCACATTCGCAGCCACTTGTAAGCACCTGGGATGAAGAGAAGAAATTCAAAAAAATGAAAGTGAGAAATCCAATATCAGCTACGACCCTTACTAAATTATGCATACAATGGAAAGTATAGAAATATCTGAGTGAGTGTTATTCGCCATTTTCATATTTGCAATGGAAAGTTTCGGTGCACTACTGCTCTTAAGATCAGAGGAGGGTTCCCATCAATTGCACCCTGCAAATCAGATGTATGAAATCAGTATGGCCTAAGGCGTTATGTATAAACACGTCAGAGGTGTAACGTGAAGACCACCAACGACCCAAACTGCAACAGGTCCTTCACCTACCATGTAGTACTGCGGCTTCTTCTGGTCCCAATGGCTACACCCCTGCTTGTGAACCCAAGAATGGTTATTGACTTGAGAGTTCGGATATCGTGTCCAGACTAAAGGTAAGAGAACCAATTCTCAAGACTCCATCGGCCAGGTCAGCAATCTGTAACCGCTGGAAGAGAGGTCTGCGAGTCTCCTTACCCCCCATAATTCAGGCATTTTCTTTTGATTAGGCAGGCTGGCGCTACATCATATGTGCATCGCACCGCTATAATGACATTGGATCAGTCAAGCTAATCAAAAGATGAGCGGGGATGTAAGGAGATGTGGAGGCTACCTGTCCAACGGTCACAGATTACTGACCTGCCGACAGACCGGAGTCCCACAAATCAATTATCATGTGTCTGGTCCAGACAATGATCACTTCTTGACCAAATAAGGCAGTTTGGAAGATGGCAACCAGTTCTGGGGAACTATACTTTCCAAATTATGCTTTCCTGTGTGGGAAAATGAGGAATACCACCATTTCTGAACATCTTGTATACTGCATTTTCACCAGTTTTACCTTCCACAAGCGTTATTTCTTAAGTTCCAATTGACTCTGAGCTGCTGGGAAGAGGTGAGCTGCTCAAATGTCTCCCATACACAACACACAGGGATGGATTCCTGCTCTCCACTCCTTAGTTAGCACACACAGACAAGCAGCAGAAGGATGGAAGAAGCAGAAATGACATGTATATCCAGCTCTTGGATGAAGTAAAAGACTTGTTAGAAAGCTCAACACAATCTTTCTGTGTCTCCTGCTTTCTGTTCTGCCACTCTTTTCCTGCACCTCTTCCCTGCTCCACAGAGCATAATAGGAGCTGTCACCTGATTCCTCACTGTGCTAGAAGGCCATTTTGTTCATGCAAGAGACTTGAACTGGATAGATAGATAGATAGATAGATAGTGAATTACAAGTTTAGGAGGCAGGGGAGAGGTGGCTCATAAGTGGAGATTTCTCTGATTAGATACATTACAAAGTTGCTCATATTTCCTTGAATTATTGATTTATGCAAAGTTTGCTGAAAGTACAGTTACGTTTATTACAGCAATAAACAGTAATCTGCTGCCAGACACCTTGGGTAAAACCAACGCTTAGGACTTTCTTTGCTCACAACATCTACAGACTAGGAATCTTGGGACATCCGGTTTCAAATAAGAGGATGGTCCCGCCGAAATCAACGGATTGCCAAATTAAAAAGTGTTGTCTGGTCTTAAAACTACAGTTCCCCACTTACACTATGTGACTGCAGACTCATGAATCCTCATATCTCGCACAATGTGCAGATTCTTTGGTACCGATGTCGGGAGCAGGGCCGGACTGGCCATCGGGCACTTCAGGCAAATGCCAGAAGGGCCGGTGGCAGTAGTGGGCCGCTCGCCAGCACCGATTCACCCCCCCCCCCCCCCCACCAGCGCATTCAACTATACCGGCGTCTATGAAGCCGGTACAGTTGAATGCAATGATGGAGGAGAGAGCGTCTGCTGTCGCTCCCTCACCCATCATTCCCCGCTTTGCCTCTGACACTGTGGGTGCGCGATGACGTTATATCATCGCGTACCTGCTGTGTGTCAGACGGGCAGACTACAGATGCTAAGACCGGAGCCGGGAGCAGTGCGGGACATGAGGGGGGCTGGCTGCATTACATTCTATGGGGGCTGGCTGCATTACATTCTATGGGGGGCTGGCTGCATTACATTCTAAGGGGGGCTGGCTGCATTACATTCTAAGGGGGGCTGGCTGCATTACATTCTAAGGGGGGCTGGCTGCATTACATTCTAAGGGGGGCTGGCTGCATTACATTCTAAGGGGGGCTGGCTGCATTACATTCTAAGGGGGGCTGGCTGCATTACATTCTAAGGGGGGCTGGCTGCATTACATTCTATGGGTGGCTGGCTGCATTACATTTTAAGGGGGGCTGGCTGCATTACATTCTATGGGTGGCTGGCTGCATTACATTCTATGGGTGGCTGGCTGCATTACATTCTATGGGTGGCTGGCTGCATTACATTCTATGGGGGGCTGGCTGCACTACATTCTATGGGGGGCTGGCTGCACTACATTCTATGGGAGGCTGGCTGCATTACATTCTATGGAGGGGCTGGCTGCATTACATTCTATGGGGGGGCTGGCTGCATTACATTCTATGGGGGGCCGGCTGCATTACATTCTATGGGGGAGGGCTGCATTACATTCTATGGGGGAGGGCTGCATTACATTCTATGTGGGAGGGCTGCATTACATTCTATGTGGGAGGGCTGTATTACATTCTATGTGGGAGGGCTGTATTACATTCTATGTGGGAGGGCTGTATTACATTCTATGTGGGAGGGCTGTATTACATTCTATGTGGGAGGGCTGTATTATATTCTATGTGGGAGGGCTGTATTATATTCTATGGGGGGTTGTATTACATTCTATGGGGGGCTGTATTACATTCTATGGGGGCTACATTATATTCTATGGGGGGCTGTATTATATTCTATGGGGGGTTGTATTACATTCTATGGGGGGGCTGTATTGCATTCAATGGGGGCTACATTATATTCTATGGGGGGCTGTATTATATTCTATGAGGGGTGATTGCATCATACTCTATGAGGGGGCTACATTATACTACATGAGGGGGCTGCATTATATTCTCTGGGGGGTTACATTATACTCAGGGAGCTACAATATATTCTGTGGGGTGGCTGCATTATACTCTGGGCTGGCATCATTATACTATATGTGGGCTGCATTATACGGTATCGAGGACTATGGGGAATACATTATACTATATGAAGAACTATGGGGTGCACTATACTATGGGAAGTGAATTGTACTACATGGATGACAATGGTGGGGCATTATACTATATGGAGCACTATGAGGAATGTATTATACTATTTGGAGGACTGAGGAGTGTATTATACTATATGAGGGACTGAGGAGTGTATTATACTATATGGAGGAATTGCGGTGTATTTTAATATATGGAGAACTATGAGGAGTGTATTATACTATAAGGAGGAGTGTATTATACTATATGGAGGACTATGTGGAGTGTATAATACTATATGGAGGACTGAGGAGTATTATACTATATGGAGGACTGAGGAGTGTATTATACTATATGGAGGAGTGAGGAGTGTATTATACTATATGGAGGACTGAGGTGCACATTATAATATATGGAGGACTATGGGGTATTATACTAAACAAGCAAAATGCTGCCTTTTCATCGAGTGATTGGATTGTTTATGTGGGAACAGAAATCCTTGTTCTCAGCAGGACATTGCCGGTGTAAACTGTAGATGTGCTGCTGATAAAATGTTACTATATGGGGACAGATTGATCTAATTGTGATTGTTCTGTTCCCTTCATTCTTTCTCAGTTGGTGTAAAGAGGCCGAGAAACAAGCGAACGACTTCAGTATTGTCAATCACACTCGTTTAGTGGCCTGAGATCAGCGCATGTAAACACAGCAGAAATGCTTCGCAGGGAGACCAGGCAAGGATGATGACAGTTGTAGTTAGCACCCGGCGCCTGGGAATAGCGCTAACTCTACTGCTTTTCCCAGCCGCCAGAGCATTTAATTCTGGTATGTGTAATGATTTTTAGGGTTGATGTCAGCCGCGTAATGTCAGCTGCTATCAATCCCTGGTGTAAGTAGTGGAGAGGTGTCTATCAGACACCCCCAGTACTAGCCCAGAGCTGGCGAGAACTAGCGACTCTGAAGAGCAGTGACGGTAGTAACAATACCGCTCTTTACAGTCGCCGAGCTCAGCGCAAGACTCAGCGGAATATCTGAAGAGCGGTGACGTTACTGATGTCACCGCTCTTCAGAGTCACCGGGTCTCATGCTGCACAGCAGAACCAAAAGTGGCTGTAGGCAAAGTTTATGGAGCATCAGAATGAGGTTCCATAGCCTTTGGTCGTCTCAATCCCTTCATTATCTACGAGATCCAGTTATGTAGGTAAAGTAGCGGCTTTTCTTGGTACTGCAACTAAAAGCAATAAATAGGACTGAGCTGTAATGCTGGATACAGCTGTAATTATATGTTATACTAGATGGTGGCCCGATTCAACGCATCGGGTATTCTAGAATATGTATGAACCGTAGTTTATTTATGAAGTTTTCAGAATAATGCAATTTATACACAGGATTTCGCCACCAATTAGCGAAGCGTAGTTCAAATTCAGCACCAATTCGCGGCCAGACTGCGCCTGTCGCTGATTGGTCACGCCCGGCCGGCCACGAACAATCAGTAAAGCCCGGGCCTGCTCCAGGTTTTTCAGGGCCCCAGGCGAAAGAGTCTCAGTGGGCCCCCTTCTTTAACACATACCACGATTCATGATGCACAGATACAGCAGAGAAATATAGCACAGCCAAGTAGCATATAACACAGACCACGCAGCATATAACACAGCCCACGCAGCATATAACACAGCCCACGCAGTATATAACACAGCCCACGCAGTATATAACACAGCCCACGCAGTATATAACACAGCCCACGCAGTATATAACACAGCCCACGCAGTATATAGGAATGTGGGCACCATATCCCTGTTAAAAAAATAATTAAAATAAAAAATAGTTATATACTCACCTTCTGGCGGTCCCCGGATCAAGGCCAGGCGTTTAGCGTCATCATTTCGCGAGACCGCAATGTATGGACCGGAGCGTTGCGAGGGGCAGGAAAGGCGACGGAAGGTGAGAATATAATGATTTTTTTTAATTATTTTTAACATTACATCTTTTTACTATTGATGCTGCAATAGTTAGGGCTAGGGTTAGGGTTGGAGCTAAAGTTAGGGTTAGGGTTGGGGCTAAATTTAGGGTTAAGGCTAGGGTTGGGGCTAAAGTTAGGGCTAGGGTTGGGGCTAAAGTTAGGGTTAGAGTTGGGATTATGGTTAGGGTTTGGATTAGGGTTGGCATTAGGGTTACGCTTCGGATTAGGGGTGTATTGGGATTAGGGTTAGGTTTGAGGTTAGGGTTGAGATTAGGATTAGGGGTGTGTTGGATTTAGGGTTTTGATTTGGGTTATGGTTAGGGTTGACATTAGGGTTGTTTTGGGGCAAGGGTTGTGATTATTGTTATGGTTGTTTAGGATTATGGATCGGGTTGGGGTTAGGGTTGGAGTTAGAATTGGGGGGTTTCCACTGTTTAGGTACATCAGGGGGTCTCCAAACATGACAGCCAATTTTGCGCTCAAAAAGTCAAATGGTGCTCCCTCCCTTCTGAGCTCTGCCGTGCGCCCAAACAGTGGTTCACCGCCACATATGGGGCATCAGCGTACTCGGGATAAATTGGACAACAACTTTAGTGGTCCAATTTCTCCTGTTACCCTTGTGAAAATAAAAACTTGGGGGCTACAAAATCTTTTTTGAGGAAAAAAAATATTTTTATTTTCACGACTCTGCATTCTAAACTTCTGTGAAGCACTTGGGCATTCAAAGTTCTCACCACACATCTAGATAAGTTCCTTAGGGGGGTCTAGTTTCCAAAATGGGGTCACTTGTGGAGGGTTTCTACTGTTTAAGCACATCAGGGGCTCTCCAAACGCGACATGGCGTCCGATCTCAATTCCAGCCAATTCTACATTGAAAAAGTAAAACGGCACTCCTTCTCTTCCAAGCTCTGCGGTGCGCCCAAACAGTGGTTTACCCCCACATATGGGGTATTGACGTACTCAGGAGAAATTGCACAACAACTTTTGTGGTCTAATTTCTCCTGTTACCCTTGTGAAAATAAAAATTTTGGGGCAAAAAGATCATTTTTGTAGAAAAAATGTGATTTTTTATTTTCACGGCTCTACGTTATAAACTTCTGTGAAGCACTTGGGGGTTCAAAGTGCTCACCACACATCTAGATAAGTTCCTTAGGGGGGTCTAGTTTCCAAAATGTGGTCACTTGTGGAGGGTTTCTACTGTTTAGGCACATCAGGGGCTCTCCAAACGCAACATGGCGTCCGATCTCAATTCCAGCCAATTCTGCATTGAAAAAGTCAAAAGGCGCTCCTTCACTTCCAAGCTCTGCGGTGCGCCCAAAATGTGGGTTACCCCCACATATGGGGTATTGGTGTGTTCAGGAGAAATTGCATAACAAAATTTATGGTTACATTTCTGTTTTTACACATGTGAAAATAAAAAAAAAATGGTTCTGAATTAAAATGTTTGCAAAAAAAAGTTAAATGTTCATTTTTTCCTTCCACATTGTTTCAGTTCCTGTGAAGCACGTAAAGGGTTAATAAACTTCTTGAATGTGGTTTTGAGCACCTTGAGGGGTGCAGTTTTTAGAATGGTGTCACACTTGGTTATTTTCTATCATATAGACCCCTCAAAATGACTTCAAATGTGATGTGGTCCCTAAAAAAAAAAGTGTTGTAAAAATGAGAAATTGCTGGTCAACTTTTAACCCTTATAACTCCGTAACAAAAAAAAAAATTTGTTTCAAAAATTGTGCTGATGTAAAGTAGACATGTGGGAAATGTTATTTATTAACTATTTTTCGTGACATCTCTGTGATTTAAGGACATAAAAATACAAAGTTTGAAAATGGCTAAATTTTAAAAATTTTCGCCATATTTCCGTTTTTTTCATAAATAATCGCAAGTAATATCGAAGAAATGTTACCACTAACATGAAGTACAATATGTCACAAAAAACAATCTCAGAATCAGCGGGATCCGTTAAAGCGTTCCAGAGTTATAACCTCATAAAGTGACAGTGGTCAGAATTGTAAAAATTGGCCTGGTGATTAAGTACCAAATTGGCTCTGTCACTAAGGGGTTAAAGTGACTACAGACCTGAAGTTTAGGATCAAACAATCCCTTTAATGTATTAGCCCATCTAAAATTGCATCATGAGACATCTTTGGCTAAGGGCACTGTCTTCATTCCCAGACAGTCAGTCCAACCCTGTATTGATGATTGCATAGCTGAATCCATGTTTTAAGGAATAGCTATAACCAACATAGCTGAATTTGCTGACTGCTGTAACCTGTAGTTCTGCAGGCATAATTTTAGTATTTTTTGTGCATATCAAGAATAAAAGCATTAATCGGCAGATGTTACCAGGTGAACACAAGCAGACATCTTAAGGTACCGTCACACTAAGCGACGCTGCAGCGATATAGACAACGAGCCAACCTAAACTAGATCGCTGGAGCGTCGCTGTTTAGGTCGCTGTAGAGACGTCACACAGCGCAACTCCAGAACGATGCAGGATCGATCCAGTGACGTAACGGTGACTCACTTCTCGTTCTCGCTGGTTGTTAGCTCCATGTCAAACAGCCGGAGTGTACCGATCCGACACACATCTAGGGGCCCTATGCTCGTTGCTGGCATTGTTGCTTTTGATGTCAAACATGACGATACACGCCGACCTGGCGACAAAATAAAGTTCTGGACTTCTAGCTCCAACCAGCGATGTCACAGCGGGATCCAGATCGCTGCTGCGTGTCAAACACAACGAGATCCCTATCCAGGACGCTGCAACGTCACGGATCATTGTCGTTCTCGTTGCAAAGTTGCTGAGTGTGACGGTACCTTTACACTCGGGTATCTGATACTATGCTGAATCACAGGAAGGTGGAGTGCCACACCTACTATCAAGGGTAGATTAAAATGCAGACAAATGGCTCCAGGGCCCGCTATTGTAAATGCACATGCTTCATTATGTACACAGCTTCATAGCATCCTATTAATCTCATAAGCGACCAAAGTCTTGTAGATTTCCTGGAGAGATCCTGAAAAAAATCCCACTTATGAATATCCTGTACAAATGAACATTAGAGACTTTAGCACTGAGCTCGATGCGTCCTTTGCTTGAAGGTCCAAACTGCTAAGCTTTATGTGGAGAAAGATCTTCGATCTTAGTATGAAAGACATGTTCTCCGACTCTTGGGGCATCAATGGAGTCTGCATTGGTTCCTTGGTGGATCAGGGTAGAGCAAAGGTGTAAATGGCCATTATAGTGTCCAAAGAGGTGTGACGCCAGCTTTCCTCAGACCAAGACTGGCAACTAAACCAACCTCGGTGCTTTGCATTGTAGGACACACACTTATGAGACAGAATAACTTGCCTGGGTCGCATCGTGGTGACAATCACCACCATTGTTCCTCATCAGCATTATTGCCTTTTGCCAATACCCCAGCTACCTTCACAGTCTACTTACATCCCGAAAATATACCATCAGCGCTTGTATACTAGGTCTATGTTCTGACAGGTAGGACAATGAGCACATTCCCCACCATACAATGTAATGGGGGAAAACTCGGGCACGTAGGACATGTCCCAGCTTTACTGTAACATTACTCTGCTGGAGATGTGTAATTCCTATGTGAATTTTACCAGTGGAAAAGTAATCCCTTTCAGAGCTGCCAACGCAAGAAGCATACAGACATGACGAGGCATGAAGAAGAGTTTGCGTCTTCATTGTAAAGAATGCTGGCGCCTCAGCTCCATAATTCAGATCCAGAGGAGGCAAAGGAAAATCAGAAGACAGAATAAAGAGTACATGGGAGAAAGAGAGAGGAAACTCGTGCAGAGAACCCACGGACAGAGAGCCGTCGCGCAGAGAACCTACGGACAGAGAGCCGTCACGCAGCGAACCCACGGCCAGAGAGCCATCGCGTAAAGAGCCCACGGCCAGAGAGCGGTCGTGCAGCGAGCCCACGGCCAGAGAGCCCACGGCCAGAGAGCGGTCGCATAGAGAGCCCACGGCCAGAGAGCCGTCGCGCAGCAAGCCCACGGCCAGAGAGCCGTCGCACAGAGAGCCCACGGCCAGAGAGCGGTCGCATAGAGAGCCCACGGCCAGAGAGCGGTCGCATAGAGAGCCCACGGCCAGAGAGCGGTCGCATAGAGAGCCCACGGCCAGAGAGCGGTCGCATAAAGAGCCCACGGCCAGAGAGCGGTCGCATAGAGAGCCCACGGCCAGAGAGCGGTCGCATAGAGAGCCCACGGCCAGAGAGCCGTCGCGCAGTGAGCCCACGGCCAGAGAGCCGTCGCACAGAGAGCCCACGGCCAGAGAGCGGTCGCACAGAGAGCCCACGGCCAGAGAGCGGTCGCATAGAGAGCCCACGGCCAGAGAGCGGTCGCATAGAGAGCCCACGGCCAGAGAGCGGCCGCATAGAGAGCCCACGGACAGAGAGCCGTCTCGCAGCGAGCCCACGGCCAGAGAGCCGTCGCACAGAGAGCCCACGGCCAGAGAGCGGTCGCATAGAGAGCCCACGGACAGAGAGCGGTCGCATAGAGAGCCCACGGACAGAGAGCCGTCGCGCAGCGAGCCCACGGCCAGAGAGCCGTCGCGCAGCGAGCCCACGGCCAGAGAGCCGTCGCACAGAGAGCCCACGGCCAGAGAGCGGTCGCATAGAGAGCCCACGGCCAGAGAGCGGTCGCATAGAGAGCCCACGGCCAGAGAGCCGTCGCGCAGCGAGCCCACGGCCAGAGAGCCGTCGCACAGAGAGCCCACGGCCAGAGAGCGGTCGCATAGAGAGCCCACGGACAGAGAGCCGTCGCGCAGCGAGCCCACGGCCAGAGAGCCGTCGCACAGAGAGCCCATGGCCAGAGAGCGGTCGCATAGAGAGCCCACGGACAGAGAGCCGTCGCGCAGCGAGCCCACGGCTAGAGAGAGCGGTCGCATAGAGAGCCCACGGCCAGAGAGCGGTCGCATAGAGAGCCCACGGCCAGAGAGCGGTCGCATAGAGAGCCCACGGCCAGAGAGCGGTCGCATAGAGCGCCCACGGCCAGAGAGCAGTCGCATAGAGAGCCCACGGCCAGAGAGCGGTCGCGCAGGGAACCCACGGACACAGGGCGGTCGCGCAGAGAATCCACGGACACAGGGCGGTCGTGCAGAGAACCCACGGACACAGGGCGGTCGTGCAGAGAACCCACGGACACAGGGCAGTCGCGCAGAGAACCCACGGACACGGGGCGGTCGCGCAGAGAACCCACAGACACAGGGCGGTCGCGCAGAGAACTTACGGACACAGAAGTCGCGCAGAGAAACCAAGGACACAGAGGTTGCGCAGAGAAACCAAGAACACAGAGGTTGCGCAGAGAACTCACGGACAGAGCGGTAGCGCAGAGAACTCACGGATAGAGCGGTAGCGCAGAGAACTCACGGATAGAGCGGTAGCTGAGAGAACTCACGGATAGAGCGGTAGCGCAGAGAACTCACGGATAGAGCGGTAGCGCAGAGAACTCACGGATAGAGCGGTAGCGCAGAGAACTCACGGATAGAGCGGAGAGCAGAGAACTCACGGATAGAGCGGAGAGCAGAGAACTCACGGACAGAAGGCACAAACAAGAAAAATGCAACAGTGAGTGAGAGCATGAGCGACTCCCAAGAATCCCAAATTAATTCGATTTTTTTTGTCGCAGGGTCTGGAAGGGCAGCATCCCTCCTAGATTTTGCTCATCTATACTCATGGTTATTTCGGACAATAAGTGTATCCATCTGTACCCGGCAGCCACTTGAACATTTGTTTGAACATTCTTGTTAATGGGTTTGATTTTAAACCCCAGCACAATATTTGTTCCAATTTTAAAGGAGTTTTCCCATGAACAAAATTCATTTTAATCAAAAGATCTTGGAATAATAATAATTTCCACAACTGAATGTGTAAAATGTGCTGAGAATCTTATAAATGTGCCCCTGCTGTGTGCTGTGTAATGGCCGTGTCTGACAGGAGCATGGTCTGATCATACCACAGCTCCTGGGCAGGGGGGGGGACACAAAAGCGAGCATACAGAAAGTGCAGCATGGGATCACAGCTGAATCTTTCTGTGAGTTAAAACACTGATTAAAAACAGGCAGTGAAATGTTTTGCCTCTCAGAAAGTATCAGCTGTGATCCCATGCTGTCCTGTCTCTATAGCCTCTTCTGCGTCCTCCCCTGCCCAGGAGCTGTGGTATGATCAGACCATGTTCCTGTACGGTCAGACACGGCCATTACACAGTACACAGCAGGGGCACATTTATAAGATTATCTCGGCACAGGAACATTTTTTTTTATCACATCCGATTGTGAAACTTATTATTATTCCAAGATGTATTGATTGAAATGTACTTTATTCGTGGGAAATCCCATTTAAAAGGAACCTGTCACCCCGTTTTTTCAGTATGAGATAAAAATACTGTTAAATAGGGCCTGAGCTGTGCGTTACTATAGTGTATTTTGTGTACCCCGATTCCCCACCTATGCTGCCGAAATACCTTACCAAAGTCGCCGTTTTCGCCTGTCAATCAGGCTGGTCTGGTCAGATGGGCGTGGTGACATCGCTGTTTCTTCCCCCAGATCTTGCATATCTTTCCGTTGGTGGCGTAGTGGTTTGCGCATGCCCAACAGGCGAATCCACTGCGCAGCTGAAGGAAAAGAGCGCGATCTGCGTTATTCAGCCGTTTATCGGTGGGCGCGGCCATCTTTGTGAGGCCGCGCGTGCGCAGATGGTACTGCTCGGCTTCCCGGGGCTTCAGGAAAATGGCCGCGGAATGCCGTGCGTGCACAGATGGAGATCGTGGCGACCATTTTCCTGAAGCTGAGTTCGCATCTTGGCTTCAGGAAAATGGCCACCGCGATCTCCATCTGCGCACGCGCGGCATCCCGCGGCCATTTTCCTGAAGCCCCGGGAAGCCGAGCAGTACCATCTGCGCACGCGCGGCCTCACAAAGATGACCGCGCCCACCGATAAACGGCTGAATAGCGCGCTCTTTTCCTTCAGCTGCACAGTGGATTCGCCTGTTGGGCATGCGCAAACCACTACACCAACAACGGAAAGATATGCAAGATCTGGAGGAAGAAACAGCGGTCACCACGCCCATCTGACCAGACCAGCCTGATTGACAGGCGAAAACGGCGACTTTGGTAAGGTATTTCGGCAGCATAGGTGGGGAATCAGGGTACACAAAATACACTTCAGTAACGCACAGCTCAGGCCCTATTTAACAGTATTTTTATCTCATACTGAAAAAACGGGGTGACAGGTTCCCTTTAAGGGCTGGGTACTTGCGGCATGATACAACCACAGATCAAAGATAAACTTTTACAGATCAATGGTCTTTTAAATGCCCGTTTACTCAGGTAGACCAAAGTAAATGATGCACAGTGAGCAATCTATACTAGATCGCTCAGTATCCATAGGCTGCCATAGTTCTCGGCAGTGTGAGTCCTGTTTAAACAGGATGACGCATGGTCGATAGCGATTATTATGTTGCCATGTAAACACCCCCTTACTTTACAAATCTTGTATAATCCTCAACATATCTTACCTCCATTCCAACATAAGAAATGCTTTACAGGGGTTGTCCAGTGATAACGAACCATCACTTACTGATAGAATAAGTTATTGATAACTTATTGATCAGTGGGGGTCCGACCACTGGGATCGGCAGCAATAAGCAGAACAGGGAACTGTTAAATCCATTAGAATGGGGCAGCAGTGCATATGCTCGACTGTGGCTCTATTCATTCCCTATGGGGTTGCAGAGAGCTGCAAACTGCTTTTTCCGGTATCCCCACTGTGAATGAATGGAGCAGTGTTCAGGCGTCCAACCTGTCACGTCATTTTGTAATCGGGATAAAGATTCACTGTGAAGGACGAAAATTACCTATTCTAACGATTAGTGCGGGTCCCAGCAGTGGGATACCCCGGATGGGTAATAACGTTGTTTCACTGGACTGCCAGTTTAAGAGTGAACGTTATGAAAATGAGATATTTGTAGACAGCTGCTGGGACCTTAGTGTCTGAAGGGCTGTCACAGTGTAGAAGGATCAGCTTTATTCTTATTTGCGCAAGGAAAGACTAGTAGGAATGGGTTGAAACTGAAAGGGAGGAGATACAGATTAGATATCAGAAAAAACTTTTTGACAGTGAGGGTGATCAATGAGTGGAACAGGCGGCCACGAGAGGTGGTGAGTTCTCCTTCAATGGAAGTCTTCAGACAGAGGCTGGACAGACATCTGTCTGAGATGGTTTAGTGAATCCTGCACTGAGCAGGGGGTTGGACACGATGACCCAGGAGGTCCCTTCCAACGCTAACAGTCTATGAAAGGCAATAACTACGATTATATATATATATATATATATATATATATATATATATATATATATATTAGTTAATTTTAGAACAATCCGTAATGCCTCTTAAGGCATGATAGGAGTTGTAGTTTTGCAAGCGAGCAGCAATGTCCTATATAGTTTGTTTCCAGCAAGGAGATGGTTAATATAGGTGTGTATGAGCAGCTGACACCGGCACACCATGGCTCTGTGCCAGACTTATTTTCCCTTGTACTATAAGGTGCACGTGTGCCGGCTGCACGCCTTGTAAAGCAGCAGACAGCTGTGATGGCGACAGTCACCCTGACTCAGGGTTTAAGTATAAGGAACCTGGCGAGGCGACTCCGTCCCTATGCCCTCCATCTTCCCATGAGACGTGCTGCAGTTCCAGTATAATAAAGGCTAATAGCACACATTATATGTGCCTCCACCCTCTCATATTACAGACCGCTCATAAACGGCTTCATCTGATCACTCCACGCTATATTCCAGGCGGATATAATCGTTTAATGGTTTACATTACCCAATGACATAAGTCCCGCATTCGCATCATTAGATCATCTAAGTGTGCAGGTGAATTTATACACACTGCACTGGCTATAGGATTATATGGAGGGCACAAAGCCACGGCTCTCAGCCATCTTGGAGACCTAAGGACCTTCCACACAGAGGAACGGTATGAGATTGGCAAGTGTAGGAGGTGCAGGGGTCGCAGTGACATCTGGGCCCTAGAGCCTACAGGTGGTCCAAAAGGTTGCTTTGACCAATATAAAAAGACCAATGCTATTAAAGATCCGTAACAGCTTTCGAACCTGTTGGAAATGTTGTATTGGGGTATACAACCTTTAAAAGGGGTTGTCTCAAGTTCATAAATTGGTACAATTGCAAATTGCTTGTAAAATAACAAACAACTTTCCAATGTACCCCTCTCAATTCTCAGGAAAGGAGGGAATTCTAATTTGATAAGAGTACAGCTTGCTGCCAGGGTTACCGGCTACCTAGTGAAGGAGCACACGCTATGCTCAGGCTCTATGCTTTACAGCCTGCTTACGTAAAGTGGCTGGATCCAACCACCTTCAGTCCCCTGTGGTTTTGATATGCTGCAGAAGAAAAGCGGTTTCTGCTAGCAGAATGGGACATAGTACAGTTGTGGCCAAAAGTATTGACACCCCTGCAATTCTGTCAGATAATACTCAGTTTCTTCCTGAAAATGATTGCAAACACAAATTCTTTGGTATTATTATCTTCATTTAATTTATCTTAAATGAAAAAACACAAAAGAGAATGAAGCAAAAAGCAAAACATTGATCATTTCACACAAAACTCCAAAAATGGGCCAGACAAAAGTATTGGCACCCTCAGCCTAATACTTGGTTTCACAACCTTTAGCCAAAATAACTGCGACCAACCACTTCCGGTAACCATCAATGAGTTTCTTACAATGCTCTGCTGGAATTTTAGACCATTCTTCTTTGGCAAACTGCTCCAGGCCCCTGATATTTGAAGTGTGCCTTCTCCAAACTGCCATTTTTAGATCTCTCCACAGGTGATCTATGGGATTCAGGTCTGGACTCATTGCTGGCCACCTTAGAAGTCTCCAGTGCTTTCTCTCAAACCATTTTCTAGAGCTTTTTGAAGTGTGTTTTGGGTCATTGTCCTGCTGGAAGACCCATGACCCAGGGAGACCCAGCTTTCTCACACTGGGCCCTACATTATGCTGCAAAATTTGTTGGTAGTCTTCAGACTTCATAATGCCATGCACACGTTCATGCAGCCCAGTGCCAGAGGCAGCAAAGCAACCCCGAAACATCAGGGAACCTCCGCCATGTTTGACTGTAGGGACCGTGTTCTTTTCTTTGAATGCCTCTTTTTTTTCTCCTGTAAACTCTGTTGATGCCTTTGCCCAAAAACCTCTACTTTTGTCTTATCTGACCAGAGAACATTCTTCCCAAACGTTTAAGGCTTTTTCAGGTAAGTTTTGGCAAACTCAAGCCTGGCTTTTTTATGTCTCGGGGTAAGAAGTGGGGTCTTCCTGGGTCTCCTACCATACAGTCCCTTTTCATTCAGACGCCGACAGATAGTACGGGTTGACACTGTTGTGCCCTCATACTGCAGGGCAGCTTGAACTTGTTTGGATGTTAGTCGAGGTTCTTTATCCAACATCCGCACAATCTTGCGTTGAAATCTCTTGCCGTGTCAACTGGCTACAAGTGTGATTTAGTTATTGCCAACACCTGTTAGGTGCCACAGGTAAGTTACAGGTGCTGTTAATTACACAAATTAGAGAAGCATCACATGATTTTTCGAACAGTGCCAATACTTTTGTCCACCCCCTTTTTTATGTTTGGTGTGAAATTATATCCAATTTGGCTTTAGGACAATTCTTTTTATGTTTTTTCATTTAAGACAAATTAAATGAAGATAATAGCAAAGAATTTGTGCTTGCAATCATTTTCAGGAACAAACTGAATATTATCTGACAGAATTGCAATACTTTTGGCCACAACTGTATATTTCGGGCCAGCGATATGACCATGCTGCTAGTCCGAACGGTCTTTCTTCTGAAGCACATTGCCCTAGCAAAGCAGGAAGCCATGGGCCAGGAGCAGAGCATTCCTGGAGATAAAACCCCTTTAAGCTGTATATGCCCCATATACATTTGGCAGACAGCTACCTCTCCTGAATCCCTCATACACAGGAACTTTGAGATTTACCAAACACTCATGTGCTCTCCCAGAGAACAGATCCTTCTCTCCCCCAACATCATGTGTCAGGGAAGAGTCGGATGGCCCCAAAACAAATTAGACTGTCGGCGGGTTCAGCCAACTTAAGTTTTAAGTGTATAGGGGCATTTCTGAGAGAAGTCACTTTCTAGATGGGTAGTATATAGAGTTCTGACCAAGTCTCCCACCGCATGGGACAACAAGGGTTCCTTGAAGGCATGTCTTCCACTGTGCTTGAGTGTGCAATTGGACACAAAGGATCAAAGAGTCAAGTAGAGCATCTCTGTGTTACACGCAAGAAACATTCCAAAAGCTCTGCTTTGTGGGACTCTTTGGTGGAACCAAGGACATTTGCAAACTTTTCCATGAATGTGAGAACTGTTCCCTCTTTCTTGGGACACTCCTGGACATTACGGGATAGTTGGCAAGCAGCTTCACACATCCAACATTTAATGCCCGAGTATGTCAGCGAGTCTCCTAATACGAACTAAACAGCTTTAGGCCTCCTTCACAAATCCGTTTTATTATGTCAGTATAAGGTCCGTTTTGTAGGACACCCATTGAATTCAATAGTGATGCGCACATGTAGGGTTTTCCACACAGACCGTGTGTCTTTGTGAAAAAACGGCAGACATGTTGAGTTTTTTTTTGCGTAAAATGGACAAACTGCATGCCGCACACTGATGACACATGGATGTGATCCATGTGTCCTCAACGTGACACGTGCGGTACAGTTTGTGCTGTTCCCAGGCGCCGGCCGGCTGCTGAAGGCAACACTCATTTTCTCCTGCTTACACTAAGATCAGCGCTACCAGTAGACAATGATGGGAGTTGTATTCAGCAGCAGCTATGTCCCTCCTGTGTAAGATAAATAATTACATAAAAAAAGCCTGTGGGCTAAGGCATAATTTTCAGAAGAGACAAAGCCCACGGCTGGGAGCTGATGTTAATAATATGGGCCTAGGGACAATATCCCAAAAGATTCCCAGGCTATTAATAACAGCTCACAGCTTTTTGCTTAGCCTTTCATGGTGAATTTACAGGGGACCCCAGAAAGAAAAATGATGTAGGGTCCCCCTATGAATTCAAACCAGCAAAGGCTAAACATACAGCTGTGGGTTGATATTAATAGCCTGGGAAGGGGTCATGGATATTTCATCGGCCCTCAGCCACCGCAGAAAGGGCACATCCATAAGATACACCAAATCTGGTGCGTTTCCTGGCTCTTCCCACTTGTCCTGTATCGGTGGCAAGCGGGGTTCATATTTGTGGGGTTGATGTCACCTTTGCTATGTCTGGGGACATAAGTTTATTGTCTCAGATTACTACCATCAGCCCCCAGCCGTGGGCTTTCCCTCTGCTACTGTAGTTATGAAAAGGTTTTTTTATTTAATTATTTATCTTACACAGGAGGGACACAGTGTCTGCTGAATACAACTCCAATCATTGTCCCCTGGTGGCGCTGATCTCAGCGAGACCAGGAGACAATGATGAGAGTTGCCTTCAGAAGCCGGCCGGTGCCTGGGAACAGCGTGAACTGTACCATTTCTTCCCAGGGGCCAGTACGTGTCACACAGACACACGCACAGCACACGGATGTAACACATGGACACACAGAAAACAAACACGTATACACGGATGTCACATATGCACACGGAACTCACCAGCAATGGTTTTTCCTTTACAGGAATCACCAGGAAGTGTGAAGGAGACCTTAGAGGCCTATATGGGAATGTCAAGTTCAGAACAGGAGTGGCAGTCAGGAGAAGGTGCTCAGACTGTAAATTGTGACTGTGTGAAGCCGGCCTAAGGCTTTATTTAGGCTCTGCTGCTCAGTTCTTCCATGACAGGTCCTGGAGCCAGTTCTGTTACTTGCAGTATTAGTTTTGTCATCAATCAACAGAACCAGATGGACCCAGTTATAAGTCAGTGGATTTTGTGGGGTGATATTTATTCTGTCATGACATCAACGTGAGCAAAGACTATAAAATAAGGAGATGAGAAGAGGAAGAGCGGCTACGCACAGACATTGTGGATGGATGTGATATCAGTCTGTAACTTTTATCTTAACTATTCAGTGCTGCGGAGGACTTAGCCCCTGTGGTTATGCAAACAAGGGAGCTTCAGTGCACCATTGCCATGGCTAAGCTATGGGTCCTCATCCTGCATCTTGGGGACTTCTCTGCTTCTGATGAACAGCGCTCGCTTCCTAGAGCAAATGCGGTCCCACATGGGTGCAAATGTGCACCGACACTGCCTGTGCGGGATGCTCATGCTCACACACTTCATTGCAAACATACACAGTGACCGGGCGCATTCTCCGACCTTGCTCTTCATTGCTGACCCCGATTGCTGTGCTGGTACATCTGGAAGTGGAGCGAGAAGCTTCATAGAGGAGGAGAGGGCAGATTACGTGCACCTCTTGACTTACCGTAACTGCATCACCAAATAGGTGATTATCTCCCTGACAACAATAGATGACAGCTAATATAAAATAGCACTACCTTATCTGCATGGGTTGAACTCTGAAAACTCATATGTACAAGAGCATCTCATAAAATTAGAATATCATCAAAAAGTAAATTAATTTCAGTTCTTCAAAACAAAAAGTGAAATTCATATTATATAGAGTCATTACAGAGTGATGTATTTCAAGTGTTTATTTCTGTTAATGTTGATGATTATGGCTTACAGCCAATGAAAACCCAAAAGTCATTATCTCAGTAAATTAGAATACTTAATAACACCAGCTTGAGAAAATGATTTTACAAGCCGAAATGTTGGCCTACTGATATGTATGTTCAGTAAATGCACTTAATACTTGGTCGGGGCACCTTTTGCATCAATGTGGCGTGGCATGGAGGTGATTAGCCTGTGGCACTGCTGAGGTGTTATGGAAGCCCAGGTTGCTTTGATAGAAGCCTTCAGCTCATCTGTATTGTTGGGTCTGGTGTCTCATCATCCTCTTGACAAAACCCCATAGATTCTCCATGGGGTTATGGTCAGGTGAGTTTGCTGGCCAATCAAGCACAGTGATACTGTTGTTTGTAAAGGTCTTGGTACTTTTGGCAGTGTGGACAGGTGCCAAGTCCTGCTGGAGAATGAAATTTCCATCTCCAAAAAGCTTGTCGGCAGAGGGAAGCATGAAGTGCTCTAAAATGTCCTGGTACATGGCTGCGCTGACTTTGGTCTTGATAAAACACAGTGGACCTACACCAGCAGATGACATGGCTCCTGAAACCATCACTGATTGTGGAAACTTCACACTAGACCTTGGAAATCAAGGTCCCAGAGTCAGAGAGTGGAGAGGCCACAATCCAAGCTGCTTGAGGTCTAGTGTGAAGTTTCCACAATCAGTGATGGTTTGGGGAGCCATGTCATCTGCTGGTGTCGGTCCACTGTGCTTTATCAAGACCAAAGTCAGCGCAGCCGTCTACCAGAAATTGTTAGAGCACTTCATGCTTCCCTCTGCCGACAAGCTTTTTGGAGTGGAAATTTCATTCTCCAGCAGGACTTGGCACCTGTCCACACTGACAAAGGTACCAATACCTGGTTTACAAACAACAGTATCACTGTGCTTGATTGGCCAGCAAACTGCCTGACCTTAACCCCATAGAGAATCTATGGAGTATTGTCAAGAGGAAGATGAGACACCAGACCCAACAATGCAGACGATTTGAAGGCTGCTATCAAAGCAACCTGGGCTTCCATAACCCCTCAGCAGTGCCACAGACTGATTGCCTCCATGCTACGCCGCATTGATGCAATAATTGATGCAAAAGGAGTCCCGACAACGTATTGAGTGCATTTACTGAACATACATTTCAGTAGGAGAACATTTCGGATTTTAAAATCATTTTTCAAGCTTTTGTTATAAAGTATTCTAATTTACGGAGATAATGACTTTTGGATCTTTCATTGGCTGTAAGCCATAATCATCAACATTAACAAAAATAAACACTTGAAATAGATCACTCTGTTTGTAATGACTCTATATAATATGAGTTTCACTTTTTGTATTGAAGAACTGAAATAAAATTACCGTAACTTTTTTGATGATATTCTAATTTTGTGAGATGCACCTGTATATACATACACAGGCTCAGACTGGCCCACAGGAAAACGGGATAATCCTCCGGTGGGCCCCTGTGCAGTAGTGTGCCACTGCCCTCCTATAGGAGCAGTAATTGGCACTATATACATGAATCACTATATACAGACAAACGCAGACTCTTATTCATTTAATAATCTACCCTGTTCATTGTTTGGGCCCACCAGTTACCAACTCCAGGGCCCCACTCACCCATTTAAGTCTATGGGTTCGCGTGAAACATTAGACTGCACTCAGATGTCATCCGAGTGCAGTCAGATATACACGCACAGAGACTATGGAGAAATTAATTTCTCGGCACCTTTGCTGTGATTCTCTAATGCGCGAGGATCGGATCACAATCAGATGGCACTCAGATCAAACTCTGCTGGATAACTCCTTTAAGGTTTTTTTTATGACAGCTCCGCCTCTTTTCTGAGAAGTGGGCTGGGTTTAGCTAGAGAGGCGTGGTCTATGACAGCCTGGCAGATCCAATGTAAAGGTTAGCGCACATATACTCCCGCTCACGACTGGAGTACATTTTCTACCTCCGGCCAGCCCGAAAGATGTGCAAATCTGACGAACCCTACCCCAGCGAACTTTTGTATGATAACAGCAGTCTTGATGAATTTCCCACTCAGCACATTACCGCCACATTGGAATCTTTTCGATTAAAGTCACTCATACACATCACGCTTTTCCTACGCACCGCAGGTGTCATCGCACGAGATCTTTGTATAGCCCCGAGGGGCATCATTTTCTATTCAACCTCTCGGTATCCCCCTAATCCTCACAACCAAGTCACTCAGACGGAAGACGCTTCTCACAGCAACCAATAACATTGCTTCTTTCGTTTTCAGACGGGTCTCAGAAAAACGAGAGCTGGAATCTGATTGGTTGCTATGGGCGACAGCACCATTTTGAAGTAGTTTTTATAAAACTCTCCCGCCCCCCTCAAATAACGCATGACCTTCACACAATAAGTTTCTTAGTAGTCACAGTCATTCATAAACAGGAATTGTATGTAAGCAGGAAATTACAGAGCAAATCCAAATAGCTGACACTCCACCGGTAGTCTGCAACCTGTGGCTGCTGGGGGACTACAACTCCCAGCATCCCTGGGGGCTGTACTCCCTCTGTATTTGTGAAGGCGCAGGCCTGTACTCACCCCTCAGTGTCTGTCAGTGTCACTCTGAGCCTCAGGACACATCTCCTTCCACTTTCCAACTGTGAGGAGCTAGACAATCATTGAACAGTCCTAAGTTAGAGGCAGGTGTGGAGCTCAGCCAGTGCATGCTGGGAAATGTAGTCATAAAGCCAGAGAGGCCAGTGAGGATGTGCAGAGTGCTGACTACAACTCCCACAGTTCTCTCCTGCTGCAGGAATGTCCTGCACCTCCCAATAGGGAAGTAGAGGAGCTCCTGAGGGAAGGTGATGGCCACTGTCCTGTGCACAGATAATGGTGGCACATGGAAAGTCTTCCCCTTTAAGATAATCAAGACAAAAAGAACTTTGGAGCAAACAACCACAAAGTATAATAAAAAATTAAGTTATACAAAATAAGTAATGTAGGACAATATCCAGAACAGAGCAAAAGATAGGGTTAATGGTGCACCAAGAGTGATGGCACCCACAGGACAAGAACATAGGCCGCTATTCCATATATGGTCAACACAAGGATCCAAAAATAAAATGCCTAGTGCATGTAGTCTCAGATATAGCTCAATATAATCACATAGATCGCGGGCGGTAAAATCCCTCCATATCAGGCAGCCAAGTGGCTATGTGAAAAGCTTAATAAGGGAGACCCGAGACCATTAGTAGAACTTACCCATGCTCTTGTCCATAGGGATACCCACGCGCCCCTACGCGCGTTTCACAACAGCTTCCTCAGGGGGCAGAGTGATAATCCATATTCCCCATTATCTTCCTTAAATAGCCACCTAATGATCACAATTAGCGGCGCATGTGGCCCGAGGCAGGCGCAGCAGAGCCGCATCACTCCGGCGCCATCATGGCGCTGCGGGTCACGGGGAAAGAGCCGATGACGTCAATGACCCGCATACGTCACAACCAGGTGCCGGCAATGATGCCGCAGCCCGCGACCACATCGGAGACATGCGCACCAGTGACAACAGATTCTGAATCCCTCCCATTGGAACGGGACGGGGTTTTGCCATGTCCAACACCGGCTTGAAAGGTACCAAATATATAGGAATTTAAATACATACAAAAGCCACAGAAGATCATGAATAAACCAAAATACAATAAAGTGAAAGTGCATAAAGTGCCATAAAATACAGAAATACATCAAATAACAGTATAACAATCAATCATTAGTGCTGACAAAGCAGAATAAATACAGTACATATAGATATATAATATAAATATCATCCAAAAATAATCATATTCAGTGTTGCCATTCCATTATGTGCATCCAGAGCTGTGATTCACAATTGAGGATGAAGACTCATTTCTCCAACAATAAATATTATTCAGGTGTGATACTAAATAAAGTGAAGACAAATAATGTTAAAAATACAATAATAAAAGAAAAAGTAATAAGAATAAAGAATATAAAAACAAAGGGAAGAAGTCATAGGTCCAGAGATGACGTCAAATATTACAAGAATGATGAAAAGCTCAGTTGCTCATTAAGACCCGCCGGTGTCATTGTATCTAAAGTCACAATCCAACGGCACTCTTTTTGTGTAAGGATGCGCACATTGTCTCCTCCACGTATGCCCAAATGGACACAGTCAATCCCCCAAATCTTCAAATCACCCGGGTTACATTTGTGTTTCAACCTAAAGTGCTTGGGGATTGTTTTCAAAGAATCCACATCGTCCACATCACGGGCGGCCTCAATATCTCTCACGTGTTCGCGAGTGCGAACTCGTAATTCACGAGATGTTAGTCCAATGCATACCAAATTGCAGCTACATTTAGCATAGTACACCACATGTGTGGTAGTACAAGTTATATACTCTCTGATCTCAAATGTTTTGAGGCCATTCGATGATGTGAAGGACGTGGATTTTAGATGATTTTTACACGCCAAACACTTTCCACAGGGAAAGAAACCTTTCCGTTTTCCACTAGAATTGAAGAGAAATGTCTTTTTGGGGATATAATGACTAGCCACCAGTTCATCTTTCAGATTTCTACCCCTGCGTGACGTCATGAGAGGTGCAGTCGAGAGTTGCTGACATAGAGTAGGGTCGGTCCTTAGAATTGGCCAGTGTTTAGTGAGGATTCTCCTCATAGTATCCCATTGTTGATTGTACGTGGATATGAAGCGAATAGCTCCGTCACCGCTTTTTTTATTTTTATTATTTTGCCCAGCCAAAAGATCACTGCGATTTGTTGCTTTCGCTCTAGCATATCCTCTTCTAATACTCCTGCTACTATGTCCCCGATCTCTGAATCTCTGCCCAAGGTCCATAGCCTGTCTCTCAAACAATGAATCTGAAGTACAAATTCTCCGTGCCCGGAGAAATTGACCGGTAGGGATGGCATTAATTGTAGACTGAGGATGTGAGGAGGCCGCATGTAGGAGTGAATTGACGGATGTTTCTTTACGATATAGATCCGTATGTATAGATCCATCGTCATATACCCTCAATTCAACATCCAAAAAGGAAATTCTGCTTTTATCAAAATTATAGGTGAGTCTGATGTTGGACCTCCCGCAATTCAATCCCACCATAAACTCATCCAATTCAGAGGCAGATCCCTGCCAAATAAACAACACATCGTCGATAAACCTAAACCATCCAAGGATCTGGGGAGCGGCATGTGCGCCATCCAAAAACAAACCCCTCTCCCAAAAACCGAGAAAGAGGTTTGCGTAAGAGGGCACACGCCGCTCCCATTGCTGTACCCCGCCTCTGAAGAGAGAAGCGGTCCTTGAACGTAAAAAAATTATGGGTGAGAATGAAACGCAGGAGGTCCAACACCAGCTCACGTAAATCAGCTTCCAGATTACTGTTCTCAAGGTAGAAACGTGCAGCCTCCAAACCATCCTCATGATCGATACTCGTATATAGCGATTCTACATCCGCTACAACGAGAAGTGCATCAGAATCAAGAAAAATGCCATCTAGTCTCCTCAGGACGTCCGTAGTGTCCCTGACATAGGAGGGCAGCGTCTCCACCTGGGGATGCAAATAGTGTTCGATAAATTTACAAATTGGATCGCATAGCTCTCGAATGCCAGAGACAATAGGACGTCCCGTGTTGTGAATTCTGTTGTCGATCTCCCTCCTGTGGTCGTGAATGGTACTTCGGCGAGTTCTGTCTATGGGCTTCCTCTGGTGGCTATGAATGAAGCTGCTGCTTCTGAGGTTCCTTACACAGGTGATGTGGTTTATCCTTTGGTTGGCTGCTCTATTTAACTCCTCTCAGATCGTTATTCCATGCCAGCTGTCAATGTTTTTGCATTGGTTCAGTTCGCTCCTGGATCTCTCTGGTGACCTGCCTTCTCCTGCAGAAGCTAAGTTCCTGATAGTCATTATTTGTTCACTGTTTTCTTGTCAAGCTAGTTATCATGATTTTGTCTTGCTAGCTGGAAGCTCTGGGATGCAGAGTGGCCCCTCCGCACCGTGAGTTGGTGCGGAGGTCTTTTTTGCACACTCTGCGTGGTCTTTTGTAGGTTTTTGTGCTGATCGCAAAGTTACCTTTCCTATCCTCTGTCTATTTAGTAAGTCTGGCCTCCCTTTGCTGAAACCTGTTTCATTTCTGCGTTTGTGACTTTCATCTTTACTCACAGTCAATATATGTGGGGGGCTTCCTTTACCTTTGGGGAATTTCTCTGAGGCAAGGTAGGCTTTATTTTCTATCTCTAGGGCTAGATAGTTCTAAAGGCCCCTTCACATTAAGCGACGCTGCAGCGATACCGACAATGATCCGGATCGCTGCAGCGTCGCTGTTTGGTCGCTGGAGAGCTGTCACACAGACCGCTCTCCAGCAGCCAATGATGTTGGTAACCAGGGTAAACATCGGGTTACTAAGCGCGGCCCTGCGTTACTTACCTAACGCTGTCTGTCCCCGGCGCTCTGCTTCTCTGGTCTGGCTGTGAGCACAGCAGCCGGAAAGCAGAGCGGTGACGTCACCGCTCTGCTTTCCGGCTGACCGATGCTCACAGCCAGTACAGGAGGAGTGCAGAGCACAGCGCCGGGGACAGACAGCGGTAGGTAAGTATGTAGTGTTTGTTTTTTTTTACTTTTACGCTGGTAACCAGGGTAAACATCGGGTTACTAAGCGCGGCCCTGCGCTTAGTAACCCGATGTTTACCCTAGTTACCAGTGAAGACATCGCTGGATCGGTGTCACACACGCCGATCCAGCGATGTCCACGGGAGATCCAGCGACGAAATAAAGTTCTGGACTTTGTTCAGCGACCAACGATCTCCCAGCAGGGGCCTGATCGTTGGTCGCTGTCACACATAACGATTTCCTTAACGATATCGTTGCTACGTCACAAAAAGCAACGATATCGTTAACGATATCGTTATGTGTGAAGGTACCTTTAGGCTGTGACGAGGCGCCTAGGTCTGGTCAGAAGCGCTCCACGGCTATTTCTAGTGTGTGTGATAGGATTAGGGCTTGCGGTCAGCAGAGCTCCCACATCCCAGAGCTCGTCCTGTATGAGGTTTAACTATCAGGTTGTTCCGGGTGCTCCTAACCACCTGGTCATAACAGTACAGCTGGCCCAAAGTATTAATGCATCTCAATAGAGGGATAAGAGAACTTCTGAGACCATTTTTTTTTCTTTGCACTGTGTTTTATCTTTCTTTTCCCCTAGACCTTTGGGTGGTTCAGGACACAGGTGTAGATATGGACATTCAAGGTCTGTCCTCTTGTGTGGATAATCTCACTGCAAGGGTACAAAACATTCAAGATTTTGTGGTTCAGAATCCTATGTTAGAGCCTAGAATTCCTATTCCTGACTTATTTTCTGTGGATAGATCTAGGTTCTTGAATTTCAAAAATAATTGTAAACTGTTTCTAGCTTTGAAACCCCGCTCCTCTGGTGACCCAGTTCAACAGGTAAAAATCATTATTTCTTTGTTGCGTGGTGACCCTCAAGACTGGGCATTTTCCCTTGCGCCAGGAGATCCTGCATTGCGTGATGTTGATGCGTTTTTTCTGGCGCTTGGATTGCTTTATGATGAACCAAATTCAGTGGATCAGGCAGAGAAAATCTTGCTGGCTTTGTGTCAGGGTCAGGATGAAGCGGAGGTGTACTGTCAGAAGTTTAGAAAGTGGTCTGTGCTTACTCAGTGGAATGAATGTGCCCTGGCGGCAATTTTCAGAAAGGGTCTTTCTGAAGCCCTTAAGGATGTCATGGTGGGATTTCCCACGCCTGCTGGTTTGAGTGAGTCTATGTCTTTGGCCATTCAGATCGATCGGCGCATGCGTGAGCGCAAAGCTGTGCACCATCTGGCGGTATTCTCTGAGCATAGGCCTGAGCCTATGCAGTGTGATAGGACTTTGACCAGAGCTGAACGGCAAGAACACAGACGTCGGAATGGGCTGTGTTTTTACTGTGGTGAATCCACTCATGCTATCTCCGATTGTCCTAAGCGCACTAAGCGGTTCGCTAGGTCTGCCACCATTGGTACGGTACAGTCTAAATTTCTTTTGTCCGTTACTCTGATTTGCTCTCTGTCGTCCTATTCTGTAATGGCATTTGTGGATTCAGGCGCTGCCCTGAATTTGATGGACTTGGAGTTTGCCAGGCGCTGTGGTTTTTTCTTGGAGCCCTTGCAGTATCCTATTCCATTGAGAGGAATTGATGCTACGCCTTTGGCCAAGAATAAGCCTCAGTACTGGACTCAATTGACCATGTACATGGCTCCTGCACATCAGGAGGATATTCGCTTTTTCGCGTTGCATAATCTGCATGATGTGGTCGTTTTGGGGTTGCCATGGCTACAGGTCCATAATCCAGTGTTAGATTGGAAATCTATGTCTGTGTCCAGCTGGGGTTGTCAGGGGGTACATGGTGATGTTCCATTGCTGTCAATTTCGCCTTCCACTCCTTCTGAAGTCCCTGAGTTTTTATCAGATTACCGGGATGTATTTGAAGAGCCCAAATCTGGTGCCCTACCTCCTCATAGGGATTGCGACTGTGCTATTAATTTGATTCCTGGTAGTAAGTTTCCTAAGGGCCGTCTGTTTAATTTATCTGTGCCAGAGCACGCCGCTATGCGGAGTTATATAAAGGAATCCTTGGAGAAGGGTAATATTCGTCCGTCATCGTCACCATTGGGAGCAGGGTTCTTTTTTGTGGCCAAGAAGGATGGTTCTTTGAGACCTTGTATTGATTACCGCCTTCTTAATAAGATCACAGTCAAATTTCAGTATCCTTTGCCGCTGCTGTCTGATTTATTTGCTCGGATTAAGGGAGCTAGTTGGTTCACCAAGATAGATCTTCGTGGTGCGTATAATCTTGTGCGAATTAAACAGGGTGATGAATGGAAAACGGCATTTAATACGCCCGAGGGCCATTTTGAGTACCTGGTTATGCCATTCGGGCTTTCTAATGCTCCATCTGTGTTTCAGTCCTTTATGCATGACATCTTCCGAGAGTACCTGGATAGATTCATGATTGTATATTTGGATAACATTTTGGTCTTTTCGGATGATTGGGAGTCTCATGTGAAGCAGGTCAGAATGGTGTTCCAGGTCCTTCGTGCGAATTCCTTGTTTGTGAAGGGGTCAAAGTGTCTCTTTGGATTTCAGAAGGTTTCATTTTTGGGTTTCATTTTTTCCCCTTCTACTATCGAGATGGACCCTGTTAAAGTTCAGGCCATTTACGATTGGACTCAGCCGACATCTGTGAAGAGCTTGCAGAAGTTCCTGGGCTTTGCTAATTTTTATCGTCGCTTCATCGCTAATTTTTCCAGTATTGCTAAACCGTTGACTGATTTGACCAAGAAAGGTGCTGATGTGGTCAATTGGCCCTCTGCGGCTGTAGAGGCTTTTCAGGAGTTGAAGCGTCGTTTTGCTTCTGCCCCTGAGTTGTGCCAGCCAGATGTTTCGCTCCCTTTTCAGGTTGAGGTTGATGCTTCTGAAATTGGAGCAGGGGCTGTTTTGTCACAAAGAAGTTCTGATGGCTCGGTGATGAAACCCTGTGCCTTCTTTTCTAGAAAATTCTCGCCTGCTGATTGCAATTATGATGTGGGCAATCGGGAGTTGTTGGCCATGAAGTGGGCATTCGAGGAGTGGCGACATTGGCTTGAAGGAGCTAAACATCGCGTGGTGGTCTTGACGGATCACAAGAATTTGACTTATCTCGAGTCTGCCAAACGGTTGAATCCTAGACAGGCTCGATGGTCGCTCTTTTTCTCCCGTTTTGATTTTGTGGTTTCATACCTTCCGGGATCTAAGAATGTGAAGGCTGATGCCCTGTCAAGGAGTTTTGTGCCTGACTCTCCGGGTGTTCCGGAGCCGGCGGGTATTCTTAAAGAAGGGGTAATTTTGTCTGCCATTTCCCCTGATTTGCGGCGTGTGCTGCAAAAGTTTCAGGCTGATAGACCTGACCGTTGTCCTACGGAGAAACTGTTTGTCCCTGATAGATGGACTAGTAGAGTTATCTCTGAGATTCATTGTTCAGTGTTGGCTGGTCATCCTGGAATCTTTGGTACCAGAGATTTGGTGGCTAGATCCTTTTGGTGGCCTTCTTTGTCACGGGATGTGCGTTCTTTTGTGCAGTCCTGTGGGACTTGTGCTCAGGCTAAGCCCTGCTGTTCTCGTGCCAGTGGGTTGCTTTTGCCCTTGCCGATCCCGAAGAGGCCCTGGACGCATATTTCCATGGATTTTATTTCTGATCTCCCTGTTTCTCAAAAGATGTCGGTCATTTGGGTGGTTTGTGATCGCTTCTCTAAGATGGTCCATTTGGTACCCTTATCTAAATTGCCTTCCTCCTCTGATTTGGTGCCATTGTTTTTCCAGCATGTGGTTCGTTTGCATGGCATTCCAGAGACAATCGTCTCGGACAGAGGTTCCCAGTTTGTTTCGAGGTTTTGGCGGTCCTTTTGCGCTAAGATGGGCATTGATTTGTCTTTTTCTTCGGCTTTCCATCCTCAGACTAATGGCCAAACCGAACGA
Organism: Ranitomeya imitator; assembly: GCF_032444005.1. NCBI lineage: Eukaryota > Metazoa > Chordata > Amphibia > Anura > Dendrobatidae > Ranitomeya > Ranitomeya imitator. The sequence goes on along the minus strand of NC_091283.1, from coordinate 498,355,917 downwards.
ACTAATCAGACTTTGGAGACATATCTGAGATGCTTTGTTTCTGCTGATCAGGATGATTGGGTGTCCTTCTTGCCTTTGGCTGAGTTCGCCCTTAATAATCGGGCCAGCTCGGCTACTTTAGTTTCTCGTTTTTTCTGTAATTCTGGTTTCCATCCTCGTTTCTCTTCAGGGCAGGTTGAGCCTTCGGACTGTCCTGGTGTGGATGCGGTGGTGGACAGGTTGCAGCAGATTTGGACTCATGTGGTGGACAATTTGACATTGTCCCAGGAGAGGGCTCAACGTTTCGCTAACCGCCGGCGTTGTGTTGGTCCCCGACTTCGTGTTGGGGATTTGGTTTGGTTGTCATCTCGTCACGTTCCTATGAAGGTTTCCTCTCCTAAGTTTAAGCCTCGTTTCATTGGGCCATATAAGATTTCTGAAGTTCTTAATCCTGTGTCATTTTGTTTGGACCTTCCAGCTTCTTTTGCCATCCATAATGTGTTCCATAGGTCGTTGTTGCGGAGATACGTGGCGCCTATGGTTCCCTCCGTTGATCCTCCTGCCCCGGTGTTGGTCGAGGGGGAGTTGGAGTATGTGGTGGAGAAGATTTTGGATTCTCGTGTTTCGAGACGGAAACTCCAGTACCTGGTCAAGTGGAAGGGTTATGGTCAGGAAGATAATTCCTGGGTTTTTGCCTCTGATGTTCATGCTGCCGATCTTGTTCGTGCCTTTGATTTGGCTCATCCTGATTGGCCTGGGGGCTCTGGTGAGGGTTCGGTGACCCCTCCTCAAGGGGGGGTACTGTTGTGAATTCTGTTGTCGAACTCCCTCCTGTGGTCGTGAATGGTACTTCGGCGAGTTCTGTCTATGGGCTTCCTCTGGTGGCTATGAGTGAAGCTGCTGCTTCTGATGTTCCTTACACAGGTGACGTGGTTTATCCTTTGGTTGGCTGCTCTATTTAACTCCTCTCAGATCGTTATTCCATGCCAGCTGTCAATGTTTTTGCATTGGTTCAGTTCGCTCCTGGATCTCTCTGGTGACCTGCCTTCCTGATAGTCATTATTTGTTCACTGTTTTCTTGTCCAGCTGGTTATCATGATTTTGTCTTGCTAGCTGGAAGCTCTGGGATGCAGAGTGGCCCCTCCGCACCGTGAGTTGGTGCGGAGGTCTTTTTTGCACACTCTGCGTGGTCTTTTGTAGGTTTTTGTGCTGATCGCAAAGTTACCTTTCCTATCCTCTGTCTATTTAGTAAGTCTGGCCTCCCTTTGCTGAAACCTGTTTCATTTCTGCGTTTGTGACTTTCATCTTTACTCACAGTCAATATATGTGGGGGGCTTCCTTTACCTTTGGTGAATTTCTCTGAGGCAAGGTAGGCTTTATTTTCTATCTCTAGGGCTAGATAGTTCTTAGGCTGTGACGAGGCGCCTAGGTCTGGTCAGAAGCGCTCCACGGCTATTTCTAGTGTGTGTGATAGGATTAGGGATTGCGGTCAGCAGAGCTCCCACATCCCAGAGCTCGTCCTGTATGAGGTTTAACTATCAGGTCATTCCGGGTGCTCCTAACCACCAGGTCATAACAGTCCCGGGGGAGAGACAGGATCCTTATGGACCTTGGGCAAGAGATAAAAAGTAGAGACAACAGGACACTTAGGTTACCGTCACACTGAAACGACGCTGCAGCGATACGACAACGATGTCGATCGTTGCAGCGTCGCTGTGTGATCGCTGGAGAGCTGTCACACAGACCGCTCTCCAGCGACCAACGATCCCGAAGTCCCCTGGTAACCAGGGTAAACATTGGGTTACTAAGCGCAGGGCCGCGCTTAGTAACCCGATGTTTACCCTGGTTACCAGCGTAAACGTAAAAAAAACAAACACTACATACTTACCTTCCGTGTCTGTCCTCTGGCGCTGTGCTTTCCTCTGCACTGTCAGCGCCGGTCAGCCGTAAAGCAGAGCGGTGACGTCACCGCTGTGCTTTCCGGCTGGCCGGCGCTCACAGCCAGTGCAGAGAAGCACAGCGCCGGAGGATAGACACGTAAGGTAAGTATGTAGTGTTTGGTTTTTTTTTACGTTTACGCTGGTAACCAGGGTAAACATCGGGTTACTAAGCGCGGCCCTGCACTTAGTAATCCGATGTTTACCCTGGTTACCAGTGAAGACATCGCTGAATCGGCGTCACACACGCCGATTCAACGATGTCAGCGGGAGATCCAGCGACAAAAGAAAGTTTCAAACGATCTGCTACGACGTACGATTCTCAGCGGGGTCCCTGATCGCAGTAGAGTGTCAGACACAGCGAGATCGTAAGGATATCGCTGGAACGTCACGGATCGTGCCGTCCTAGCGATCAAAGTGCCACTGTGTGACGGTACCCTTAGTTACCAATCCACTCAGAGTTTTTTTTGGAAATAACCCCTCTCTCATATGCCATCTCCAAGATACACAGTAATTCCTCTCTAAATGCTGATAGAGGATTCTGTGATAGCTGGATATATGTATCCTTATCTCTCAACTGTTTGAAAGCTTCCCTCTCATATTTCCCCACCGGCCAAATAACGACATTCCCCCCCTTGTCAGCTGGCTTGATGACAACGTCATCAAGTAATTTAAGATCTTTTAAAGATGTCTGGTATCACATTATGGTATCTGTATTTGAGATATTGTTTCCCTTTAAGATAATGCAGTCATAATAAATATAGGCCAATTATAGCGCAAACTAGCCCTCTCCTCAACATGGCAACTTGCCATTCAGGCCTCTGAGAAAGCCGAGTGATTCCTACTTGCACTGGCAGTCATACTTTCTATAGTATATACTTAGCAACTTTTGCAGACGGCGCTCTGGTAGCGATAAGGTCTCCGAAAATGTTTGCCCACGGTCCTACTATTTTTTTTTCCCATTCTTTCTTTAAATTTTAAAATTTAAAGAACAAAAAAACATTTACACGTACTATAGGACGATACAAGCAATACAAAAAGAAAATCAGGCTCACAAGTCTCATCATAAAGAAATGCAAAACGGAAAAAAAACAATAAAGGAAGTGGGAATGGAGGAGGAGAGAGGGTGATCTGACCAATAATCACTGAAAACCTATCTAATCAGGTAAAACAAATGTAAAGGTCCGAAGCCTTAAATAGAAGAAGGTGGCAGAGGAGTAGCATATTTCGAAGAGGACCACAGTTTCCACGTCTTGGTGATTTTGGATCTGAATATATGGTTTTGAGCAAGATGAAACTCCATATGAAAATGAGTTAATTTTATCACAGAGTTGAGAAAGGGATGGAGGAACTGGAGCCTTCCACATTGAAGCAGTACACTGTCTAGTAGCAATACGGATGTGTACCACCATGATCCTGTGATCTATAGGGAGGCAATCAGTTCCCATATTTAGAACTGCAAAAGCAGGGGAAGGGACAGTTTTAACATTTATACGCTCAGATATCAAATCAAAAACACCCACCCAGAACAATTGAATCGGGACAAAACCAGAAATTATGAGCTAAAGAACCCACGGAACCATATACCTTCCAACACAAGGGGGACAGATTTTGAGATCCATGAGCCAGTCTATCAGGGGTCATATACCACCTCATATGCACCTTCTTCAATTGTTCTAAGTGATTTATGCAACGTGAAGATTTAAGTATACAACTAGAGGCCTCCTGAACCGAAAAGGAAAGGCCCAAATCCTGTTCCCATCTCACCATATACGGCCAGGTCCTACAGTTTTTAAAGGTGTAACGTACCCCAATATCTGTCCCCAACAGTGCGTACCGCGCTATGCAGAAGAAAGTGCCAGCGCGAGTTTCCAAGAAGTGTCAGTGGGGCGCAAGAGGTTCCAACTCTTCTTGGGGTCCAGGACGTCTCTTCTTTTCCCACGAGTCTCCTGGATGTATGAAAAATTGTCCTTGATTTCTCATCTGTGTAGCGTTTCCCGTTTTAGTCATTGCATTTTCCATTTAAAAAGGATGCCATATGAATTGTGTCTATATGGCATGGGGTTTTTGGCACACCCATTGCGTTTATTGGCTGGGCTGGGCAAATAAATGTATAAAATGTATACAATGTGATATTCTGGATTTTATATTTGATATTCTATCTCCCAATGTTAAAATTAACCTACCCTTAAAATGATAAACTATTCATGTCTTTGTCAGTGGCCAATCTTACAAAATCAGCAAGGGATCAAATACTTATTTCCACCACTGTATGTGAGCAGTCACTGTCAGACTGGGTTGGCAAAGGCCCAGTAGTAACATTGATTATTGGGGCCACCTGAATTATTATTATTATTATTATTATTATTTTATTATTATAAGCACCATTTATTCCATGACGCTTTACATGTGAAAAGGGGTATACATAATAAAAACTAGTACACTAATTGTAAATAATAAAAGTCACAATGGTACATTGGGAGAGAGGACCCTCCCGGCTCACAGTCTACAAGGGATGGGTGAGAATACAGTAGGTGAGGATAGAGCTGGTCATGCAGCGGTTTGGTCGATCGGTGGTTACTGCAGGTTGTAGGCTTGTCGGAAGAGGTGGGTCTTCAGGTTCCTTTTGAAGGTTTCCACGGTAGGCGAGAATCTGATGTGTTGGGGTAGAGAGTTCCAGAGTTGGGGTGATGCGCGGGAGAAATTTTGTATGTGATTGTGGGAAGAGGAGATAAGAGGGGAGTAGAGAAGGAGATCTTGGTTGCATGTAGGTAAGTACCGGGAGACGAGGTCACAGATGTATGGAGGAGACAGGTTGTGGATGGCTTTGTATGCCATGGTTAGGGTTTTGTACTGGAGTCTCTGGGTAATGGGGAGCCAGCGCAGAGATTGACAGAGGGGAGAGGCCGGGGAATAGCGGGGGGACAGGTGGATTATTCCGGCAGCAGAGTTTAGGATAGATTGGAGGGGTGCGAGAGTGATAGGCTATGTGCAGACATTGTGGAATTTTCTGCACAGATTCTTACTCTCTTGGCAAAAAACGCAGTTGAAAATCCACACGGATTTGATGCGGATTTTCATGCGGATTTATATGCGTTTTTGTAAGCTAAATAAAGATATATTATTTAACAAAAAAAAACAAATTGTGATGTCATTTCCTTGTCCAACTTCTTCTTTTACATACGCCACTGAAGAATAATGTTTACACACAGATAGATAGATAGATAGATAGATAGATAGATAGATAGATAGATAGATAGATAATACCAGGCCCGACGTTAAAGGGAACCTGTCACCTGAATTTGGCGGGACTGGTTTTGGGTCATATGGGCGGAGTTTTGGGGTATTTGATTCACCCTTTCCTTACCCACTAGCTGCATGCTGGCTGCAATATTGGATTGAAGTTCATTCTCTGTCCTCCATAGTACACGCCTGCACAAGGCAAGATTACCTTGCACAGGCGTGTACTATGGAGGACAGAGAATGAACTTCAATGCAATATTGCAGCCAGCATGCAGCCAGCGGGTAAGGAAAGGGTGAATCAAACACCCGAAAACTCCGCCCATATGACCCAAAACCAGTCCCGCCAAATTCAGGTGACAGAGTCCCTTTAATGAAATTAAACACAGTTTCCCATATTTATTATATGCCTAATTCCTGCGACGCCCTCGTTCTCCTGAAAAAAAATAATAATAAACAAACACAATGCTGTAATGCTGTAGATAAGCCCCTGATGTATCCTGAAAGATGAGAAAAACAGGTTATATTATACTCACCCAGGGGTGGTCCTGCGGTGGTCCGGTCCGATGGGCGTCGCGGTTCGGTCCGGGGCCTCCCATCTTCTTACGATGACGTCCTCTTCTTGTCTTCATGCTGCGGCTCCGGCGCAGGCATACTTTGTCTGTCTTGTTGAGGGCAAAGCACAGTACTGCTGTGCGCAGGCGCCGGGAAAGGTCAGAGAGGCCCGGCGCCTGCGCACTGCAGTACTTTGCTCTGCCCTCAATAGGGCAGACAAAGTATGCCTGCGCCGGAGCCACAGCATGAAGACAAGAAGAGGACATCATCATAAGAAGATGGGAGGCCCCGGACCATACGCCCATCGGATCGGACCGCCCACCCAGGTGAGTATAATCTAACCTCTTTTTCTCATCTTTCAGGATCCGTTTGGGGCTTATCTACATCATTGCGGAATGCTGTAGATAAGCCCCTGATGCCGGTGGGCTTAGCTCATCTTCCATTTTGGGGGTGACAGGTTCCCTTTAATAAATTCTCCCATACATTTTCTATGAAACTGAGATGAACCTTCAAACTAATGCGCTCTTCTTTGCTAACTTTTTTTTTAGAAATGTCCAGCTGCAATGACAGACTCAGCCTATGGGCAAGAGGGGCGCTGTATTTAATATAAAACAAAGACTATTTCTTTAGGTTTTGTATAATGCTTGATCACGGTATAGGGAAACTCATAATTTATTTATCACAGTCTGTGCTTGGTGTCAGTGGAGTCGTCGCACTGGCCAGAACTAAAGTCCAATGTGAGCGTCCAGGATGTCGGCCCTCTCTTTATACCGGATGGCGCAGATATTTTTCTTGCTTTTTCCTTCTTGGACTTTGAGATCTTGGTTTTGTCATCTGTTTCCTTCCCATAAATGACTTCATTACTAATCCGCCTTCATCTCCACTTCCTGCCGTCTTCATATGTAAGGATGCGAATGCTATGTACATAGTAATAGTACAATGTCTGTCCACATCCAAAGCAGGAAAATCTGTTCTGATCTGAAACTTTTCTCACAAAACAACCAGGACTCAACCATAATACATTTATTTTGCTTGTTTATATAGCACTATCATATTCCACAGTGCAGTACACACATTATCATCACTGTCCCCATTGGGACTCACAGAATAATTCCCTATCAGTATGTCTTTGGAATGTGGGAGGAAACCGGAGAACCCAGAGAAAACCCACGCAAACACGGGGAGAACATACAAACTCATTGCCAGGACCCCAGTGCTGCAAGACTACAGTGCTAACTACTGAGCCACCATGCTAACCACTGAGCCACAGTGCTGTCCATTTTATCTGCACTCATACATTTGAACATTGATTTGTGTTCCTCATGCCTTTTATATTTAGTTTATATGGTTTTTTTTCGGCCCCCATATTAAAGACGATCACCTATCTTACAGATTTTTGGGGGATCCAACCTCTGGGACCCCCACTGTTCTTCTCCAGAACTAGGCAGTGAAATGCCCCATCTGAATGGAGTGGTGACTGGACATGGGCATCACCGCTCGACTTTTTCCAACAGTCCTATGGAGCCAAACATGCACAACCACCATTCCATTCCAGTCGGACATTTCAAGTCCCGTTTTCTGGATCAGTAGGGGTCCAACCGCTGAGACCTTTGGATTGGAGTGAAAATTTAAATGTTGGAGTAACCCTTTTAGAATAGACATGCCCATTTCTACTTGTCAAGATTAAGGAGTCATGGATTAGACATCTGATGACCCACCTTCTCCACGTCCTATTGGTTTCAATGTGCACTGAAATCTCCTGTAGCACAACAGCATGAGAAATGAAGACCAGTCACTGCTTGCTTGCAATCAGCTGTCATGAGGTGCAACAAGTCTGCCCCTTAGTGGGCAAATATAGAATTGCAGAAACCATTAAAATCCATAAAGACATCTCCAGAGAGGTTACATACAGTGGGGAAAATATCTATTTTATATACTGCCAATTTTGCAAGTTTTCCCACCTACAAAGAATGGAGAGGTCTGTAATTGTTATCATAGATACACTTCAACTGTGAGAGACAGAGTGTAAAAAAAAATCACATTGTAGGATTTTTAAACCTTTAACCCCCAATGGTGGTTTGCACTTTAATGACCGGGCCAATTTGTACAATTCTGAACACTGTCCCTTTATGAGGTTATAACTCTGGAACGCTTCAACGGATCTTGGCGATTCTGAGAATGTTTTCTTGTGGCATTTTGTACTTCACTTTAGTGGTAACATTTCTTTGATATTACCTGCGTTTATTTGTATAAAAAATGGAAATTTGGCGAAAATTTGGAAAATTTAGCAATTTTGAAACTTGGAATTTTTATGCCCTTAAAACAGAGAAATATATCACACAAAATACTAAATAAATAACATTTCCCACATGTCTACATCAGTACAATTTTGGAAACAACTTTTTTTTGGTTAGGAAGTTAAAAGGGTTAAAAGTTGACCAGCGATTTCTCAGTTTTACAACAAAATTTACAAAACAGTTTTTTTAGAGATCATACCACATTTGAAGTCACATTTAGGGGTCTATATGGCAGAAAATACCCAAGTATGACCGCATTCTAAAAACTGCACCCCTCAAGCTGATCAAAACCGCATTCAAGAGGTTTATTAACCCTTCAGGTGTTTCACAGGAGCAGAAGCAATGTGGAAGGAAAAAATTAACATTTAACTTTTTTGTCACAAAAATGATCTTTTAGCAACAATTTTTTTTAAGGGTAACCGGAGAAATTGGACCCTAAAAGTTGTAGTCCAAATTTTCTGGAGTATGCTGATACCCCATATGTGGGGAAGGGGGGGGGTCACTGTTTGGGCGCATGGCAGAGCTCGGAAGGGAAGGAGTGCCGTTTGACTTTTTCAACCTAAAATTGCCTGGAATTCAGATGGGACGCCATGTCACATTTGACGAGCCTCTGATGTGCCTAAACAGTGCAAACCCCCCACAAGTGACCCCATTTTGGTAACTAGATCCCCCCCCCAAGGAACTTATCTAGATGTGTGGTGAGCACTTTGAACCCCCCAAGTGATTCACTAAAGTTTATAATGCCCGGATGTGAAAAAAATATATTTTTTCCCCACAAAAATTATTTTCTAGTCCCCAATTTTTTATTTTCACAAGGGTAACAGGAGAAATTAGACCCCAATACTTGTTGCCCAGTTTCTCCTGAGTACACTGATACCCCATATGTGGGAGAAAACTACTGTACTGGGCACACGTTGGGCTCGGAAGGGAAGTAGTGATGTTTTGGAATGCAGGCTTTGATTAAATGGTCTGCCGCCATCATATTTCGTATGCAGAACCCCTGATGTACCTAAACAGTAGAACACCCCACAAGTGACCCCATTTTGGAAACTAGACCCCCCAAGGAACTTATCTAGATGTGTGGTGAGAAATTTGAATCCTTAAGTGTTTCACTAAAGTTTATAATGCCCGGGCGTGAAAATAGAAAATCCTATTTTTTGCCCACAAAAGTGACCTTTGAGGGTATGTGCACACATTGTGGATTTGACGCTGCGGAATCGTAGCAGTTTTCCATGCGGTTTACAGTAGCATGTAAACCAAATCCGCAGTGTACATGCTGTGGAAAATACCACGCAGAAACGCTGCGGTGTATTTTCCGCAGCATGTCAACTCTTTGTGTGGATTCTGCAGCGTTTTACACCTGTTCCTCAATAGGAATCCGCAGGTGTAAAACCGCAGGTTAAATCCAAACAAAAAACGCAGGAAATCCGCGGTAAATCTGGATTGGCTGAAACAACGAGAAAGGCTGTGACTGGCTGTTCAGAAATGAACAGTCAATCACAGCGATTGGGAGGGTTGGGGGTTGTAGACAGACCCCAGGATGCAGAGGCCATCTTCCCTGAGGTAAGATGGCGTCAGAATTTTAATGCGATCACCGCGATTTAAGTCGAGATGTCGCATTAAATGCCATGACGTACTATCCCGTCCATGGGAACTAAGTCTCAGGTCACATGGATGTAGTACATCCAATGGCAGAAAGGGGTTAAATAATTAAATTACATTTTTTTGCATGAAATAAGCATTTGATCACCTACCAACCAGCAACAATTCTGGCTTTCACAGACCTGTTAGTTTTTCTTTAAGAAGCCTTCCTACTCTGCACTCATTACCTGTATTAATTGCACCTGTTTGAACTCGTTACCTGTATAAAAGACACCTGTCCACACACTCAATCACACTCCAACCTCTCCACCATGGCCAAGACCAAAGAGCTGGATAATGACACCAGGGACACAATTGTAAACTTGCAGAAAGCTGGGATGGACTACAGGACAATAGGCAAGCAACTGTCATGATCCAGACCGGGTTTTGAGTACTGTTTTCCCTTTTTCCCTGTTCTGGTCATGACAAGAGTTAACCTTTCCCAGCCTCAGTCTGGGCTCAGGTTGGCTATTTATCACCGCTTCTTCCTGCTGACTCCAATTGCTCTGATGTGTACTGCTGTGTTTGCTGTCTGAACCCGTGTCTGTTTTCCCCATTCCCGTCTTGACTCAATGTTTCCCTTTAGTGTGCTGACTCCCTGGTTTTGACTTGGCTTGTATCCTGACCTGCTTCTGTTTTTTGTCTTCTGGCTTATCCACTTCTGGCCATTACTGATCCCTGGCTTGTCTCTGACCGTGAGTTTGCTTATTCCTTTGGTACTGCACTACAGTCTATGATCTGACCCGGCTTGTTTTACTATTCTGCTGCCTCTCGTGGTAGCCTCACTGCTGCACTGCAGGCCGGCACTGTTTAGCTGCAGTCCTGCTTCCACTCTACTGCCATCTAGTAAACAGTAAAAAGAAAGCATTTGCACTACTAAAGCAGGATGGCACCATTGAAGCTCTAAAAAACTATAGGGAGAAAAATACTTTATCTAAAAAACTAATTAAAGCTGCCAAAAAGGAAACAGAGAAGCACATTGCTAAGGAGAGTAAAACTAATCCCAAACTGTTCTTCAACTATATCAATAGTAAAAGAATAAAAACTGAAAATGTAGGTCCCTTAAAAAATAGTGAGGAAAGAATGGTTGTAGATGACGAGGAAAAAGCTAACATATTAAACACCTTCTTCTCCACGGTATTCACGGTGGAAAATGAAATGCTAGGTGAAATCCCAAGAAATAATGAAAACCCTATATTAAGGGTCACCAATCTAACCCAAGAAGAGGTGCGAAACCGGCTAAATAAGATTAAAATAGATAAATCTCCGGGTCCGGATGGCATACACCCACGAGTACTAAGAGAACTAAGTAATGTAATAGATAAACCATTATTTCTTATTTTTAGGGACTCTATAGCGACGGGGTCTGTTCCGCAGGACTGGCGCATAGCAAATGTGGTGCCAATATTCAAAAAGGGCTCTAAAAGTGAACCTGGAAATTATAGGCCAGTAAGTCTAACCTCTATTGTTGGTAAAATATTTGAAGGGTTTCTGAGGGATGTTATTCTGGATTATCTCAATGAGAATAACTGTTTAACTCCATATCAGCATGGGTTTACGAGAAATCGCTCCTGTCAAACCAATCTAATCAGTTTTTATGAAGAGGTAAGCTATAGGCTGGACCACGGTGAGTCATTGTGGTGGTATATCTCGATTTTTCCAAAGCGTTTGATACCGTGCCGCACAAGAGGTTGGTACACAAAATGAGAATGCTTGGTCTGGGGGAAAATGTGTGTAAATGGGTTAGTAACTGGCTTAGTGATAGAAAGCAGAGGGTGATTATAAATGGTATAGTCTCTAACTGGGTCGCTGTGACCAGTGGGGTACCGCAGGGGTCGGTATTGGGACCTGTTCTCTTCAACATATTCATTAATGATCTGGTAGAAGGTTTACACAGTAAAATATCGATATTTGCAGATGATACAAAACTATGTAAAGCAGTTAATACAAGAGAAGATAGTATTCTGCTACAGATGGATCTGGATAAGTTGGAAACTTGGGCTGAAAGGTGGCAGATGAGGTTTAACAATGATAAATGTAAGGTTATACACATGGGAAGAAGGAATCAATATCACCATTACACACTGAACGGGAAACCACTGGGTAAATCTGACAGGGAGAAGGACTTGGGGATCCTAGTTAATGATAAACTTACCTGGAGCAGCCAGTGCCAGGCAGCAGCTGCCAAGGCAAACAGGATCATGGGGTGCATTAAAAGAGGTCTGGATACACATGATGAGAGCATTATACTGCCTCTGTACAAATCCCTAGTTAGACCGCACATGGAGTACTGTGTCCAGTTTTGGGCACCGATGCTCAGGAAGGATATAATAGAACTAGAGAGAGTACAAAGGAGGGCAACAAAATTAATAAAGGGGATGGGAGAACTACAATACCCAGATAGATTAGCAAAATTAGGATTATTTAGTCTAGAAAAAAGGCGACTAAGGGGCGATCTAATAACCATGTATAAGTATATAAGAGGACAATAGAAATATCTCACTGAGGATCTGTTTATACCAAGGAAGGTGACGGGCACAAGGGGGCATTCTTTGCGTCTGGAGGAGAGAAGGTTTTTCCACCAACATAGAAGAGGATTCTTTACTGTTAGGGCAGTGAGAATCTGGAATTGCTTGCCTGAGGAGGTGGTGATGGCGAACTCAGTCGAGGGGTTCAAGAGAGGCCTGGATGTCTTCCTGGAGCAGAACAATATTGTATCATACAATTATTAGGTTCTGTAGAAGGACGTAGATCTGGGGATTTATTATGATGGAATATAGGCTGAACTGGATGGATAAATGTCTTTTTTCGGCCTTACTAACTATGTTACTATGTTAGTGGAGCCTGCACCTATTTGCATTGCAGCAGCGTGACACAGCTTGGTGAGAAGGCAACAACTGTTGGCGCAATTATAAAACAATGTAAGAAACACAATATAGCTGTCAATCTTCCTCAGTCTGGGGCTCCATGCAAGATCTCACCTCGTGGGGTAAGGATAATGCTGAGGAAGGTCAGGAATCAGCCTAGAACTACATGGGAAGACCTGGTTAAATCCCTGAAGAGAGCTGGGACCACAGTCTCAAACATGACCATTAGTAACACACTATGCCATCATGGATTAAAATCCTGCAAGGCATGCAAGGTCCCTCGCAAGCACATGTCCAGGCATGTTTGAAGTTCACCAATGACCATCTAGATGATTCAGAGGAGGCATGGGAGAGGGTCATGTGGTCAGATGAGACCAAAATAGAACTTTTGGTATCAAATCCACTGTCCTTTTTTGGAGAAAGAAGAAGGATGAGTACAACCTCAAGAACACCATCCCAACCATGAAGCATGGTGTGGGAAACATCATACTGGGGAATGCTTTTCTGCAAAGGGGACCGGATAACTGCAACATATTGGAGGGAGGATGGATGGGGTCATGTATCGTGAGATTTTGGCCAAAAACCTCCTTCCCTCAGTAAGACCATTGAAGATGGGTCATGGCTGGGTCTACCAGCATGGCAATGACCACAACAGCAAGGGCAACTAAGGAGTGGCTCCGTAAGAAGCATTTCAGGGTAACCAGTCTCCAGATCTGAACTCGAGAAAAATCTTTACAGGGAACTGAAACTCAGTGTTATATATACACAAAAAAAGGTTGCATTCTATCGTGCAAAAGCATGTCTAATCTGAAATATATGAAATATGAATAGCAAAATGGCTTTTGAACATTAGGAAAATATTAAAGAGACGCTTTGCACAGAATTTGATATAATCAAATAGTGTGAGCCCATCAACCGTCGTCAAGGTGGTCTCATAAAACTGATGGGTCCCTGACCCCCCTGTCCAAATGTGAACACTTACCGAAGGCCAATGTCTGTATGCCTGGGTGAATGTGGACACCTCTGTTCAGCAAAGCCTACATATGAGTTGGCCGGGACCAAGTGTGATGAGATGCAATTAAAAACCACATGGTGATGGGAGGAGTGCTTAGTCAGTCAGCTACCATAGAAATGACAAAAAAAAAAGACTCGCACATCCAAACTAGTGTGAATAGGTGCATACCAGGAGCAGCTACCTCCATACATAAATATACAAAAAAGGTTGCACTCTATCGTGCAAAAGCATGTCTAATCTGAAATATATGAAATATGAATAGCAAAATGGCTTTTGAACATTAGGAAAATATTAAAGAGACGCTTTGCACAGAATTTGATATAATCAAATAGTGTGAGCCCATCAACCGTCGTCAAGGTGGTCTCATAAAACTGATGGGTCCCTGACCCCCCTGTCCAAACGTGAACACTTACCGAAGGCCAATGTCTGTATGCCTGGGTGAATGTGGACACCTCTGTTCAGCAAAGCCTACATATGAGTTGGCTGGGACCAAGTGTAATGAGATGCAATTAAAAACCACATGGTGATGGGAGGAGTGCTTAGTCAGTCAGCTACCATAGAAATGACTGTTGATGGGCTCACACTATTTGATTATATCAAATTCTGTGCAAATCGTCTCTTTAATATTTTCCTAATGTTCAAAAGCCATTTTGCTATTCATATTTCATATATTTCAGATTAGACATGCTTTTGCACGATAGAGTGCAACCTTTTTTGTATATTTATGTATGGAGGTAGCTGCTCCTGGTATGCACCTATTCACACTAGTTTGGATGTGCGAGTCTTTTTTTGTCATTTCTATGGTAGCTGACTGACTAAGCACTCCTCCCATCACCATGTGGTTTTTAATTGCATCTCATCACACTTGGTCCCGGCCAACTCATATGTAGGCTTTGCTGAACAGAGGTGTCCACATTCACCCAGGCATACAGACATTGGCCTTCGGTAAGTGTTCACATTTGGACAGGGGGGTCAGTGTTGTGAATTCCGTTCTTGGGCTCCCTCCGGTGGTTGTAAGTGGCACTTTTGTGAATTCTGCCCTTGGGCTCCCTCTGGTGGTTTTGAGTGGAACTGCCGCTCCTTGGGTTTAGCTTTAGCAGCTGCTTTCACTAATCGTCTCTCCTGGCTCTGCTATTTAACCTGGCTCTAGTCTTCAGCCTATGCCACTTGTCAATGTTTTCAGGCTGGATTCACATCTCTGCTTGGATTCTCCTGGTTTCCTGACCAGTTCTGCAAAGATAAGTTCTGGCTTTGCTCATTTCAGTCCACATGTTGTGGACTTATTGTTCTGTGCATTTTATTTTTGTCCAGCTTGTCATTATGGATTTTTTCTGTTAGCTGGAAGCTCTGGGAAGCAGATTTACCCTCCATACCTTTAGTCAGGTGTGGAGATTTTGTAAACGCTGTGTGGATTGTTTTGTAGTTTTTATACTGACCGCACAGTATCCTTTCCTGTCCTATCTATCAAGCTAGACTGGCCTCCTATGCTAAAATCTGATTTCATCTCTGCGTATGCTATTTTCCCCTCCTCTCACCGTCAATATTTGTGGGGGGCTATCTTTCCTTTGGGGATTTTCTCTGAGGCAAGATAGGTTTCCTGTTTCCATCTTTAGGGGAAGTTAGATCTTAGGCTGTGCCGAGGGGTCTAGGGAGCGTCAGGTACCCCCCACGGCTATTTCTAGTTGCGCTGCTAGGTTCAGGGTCTGCGGTCAGTACAGATACCACCTCCTTCAGAGCTTGTCTCATGTTGTTCCTAAACCACCAGATCATAACAGGTCAGAGACCCATCAGTTTTATGAGACCACCTTGACGACGGTTGATGGGCTCACACTATTTGATTATATCAAATTCTGTGCAAAGCGTTTCTTTAATATTTTCCTAATGTTCAAAAGCCATTTTGCTATTCATATTTCATATATTTCAGATTAGACATGCTTTTGCACGATAGAGTGCAACCTTTTTTGTATATTTATGTATGGAGGTAGCTGCTCCTGGTATGCACCTATTCACACTAGTTTGGATGTGCGAGTCTTTTTTTGTCATTTCTATGGTAGCTGACTGATTAAGCACTCCTCCCATCACCATGTGGTTTTTAATTGCATCTCATCACACTTGGTCCCGGCCAACTCATATGTAGGCTTTGCTGAACAGAGGTGTCCACATTCACCCAGGCATACAGACATTGGCCTTTGGTAAGTGTTCACATTTGGACAGGGGGGTCAGGGACCCATCAGTTTTATGAGACCACCTTGACGACGGTTGATGGGCTCACACTATTTGATTATATCAAATTCTGTGCAAAGCGTCTCTTTAATATTTTCCTAATGTTCAAAAGCCATTTTGCTATTCATATTTCATATATTTCAGATTAGACATGCTTTTGCACGATAGAGTGCAACCGTTTTTGTATATTTATGTATTGAGGTAGCTGCTCCTGGTGTGCACCTATTCACACTAGTTTGGATGTGCGAGTCTTTTTTTTGTCATTTCTATTGAAACTCAGTGTTGCCCAGCGACAGCCCAGAAACCTTAAAGATATGGAAAAGATCTGTATGGAGGAGTGGGCAAAAATGCTCCTGCAGTGTGTGCAAACTTAGTCAATAATTACAAGAAACGTCTGACACCTGTAATTGCAAACAAAGGTTTATGAACTAAATATTAAGTTCTGTTTTTCTATTGTATCAAATACTTATCTCATACCATAAAATGCAATTTAATTATTTACAGTTGAGCGAATATGTTCGGCATCAGTTGATGATTCAGTTTGTTCATGAGGTTTGTCTGGATACGTGGTTCTGCGTGACCTCGAAACACGTTGACGTTTAAACCTTATTAAATAAATGTTTTAACTTTACCTATATTTTAATATCAGCAGCGCATGAGTGATATCTTCGTCTTCTCTCTAGAAGGAAATCTGCTGAGAGCCAGCCACCAAGTCTAAGATTAATATACTCATAGGCGTCGAAGTACACTTCCAAGGCAAGAGCTTCCTCTGTTCAAAATAATTATTTCAGACACTCAGGAGCCAGTGATAAGTGATGAATATTGGGTTTGCATGAAGCCAATATTTATGGGAGGTATATTTTCGGCGTCGTGGTGAAGTGATAAACATAAAGCATTCAATCACATCACCGTAATGCCAACCTAACACCTCCAACTTAATATCATCAGATGGATGATGCTATCCATGCCATGTTTCATCTTTATAGAAAGATAAAATTGTGATAGGAAACATGACCACAATATCTCCTGCTTGCGACCTCCAGGGTCAAATATATCCTCAAAGTTTAGGATCTCATAATCTTATAAAGACTTAGCGCATCCCACAACCAGCCCCCCCATATGCCCTCCCCAATAGGAGGTATGTTGGCGTAACACTGAACTAATAAAAATAAGAGATTGGGTTTTTTTTATTTGTAATTTCTGAAAGACAAAGTGCTCTGTGGTTATGTCCACTGCTCTAAGGAGTACTTCCCTCCACTAAGCACTGAGCCATTTCGTGACACAGGTTTAGTACTTTTCTTTTCTTATCCCTTTTATTACATGCGATTGTATATACCATTTGTTTTATTCCCATTTTTTTACATCTTTGTATATTTTTTATAAACACTGAATAGTTTTCTGTATTAAATATAAAAAATGTAATAGCTCTGTCATAGAGGAAAAATAAAATCCGTAAGACCTTTCCCCCTCACGTTGAACATATGGGGAAGTGGGAAATTACTTGTAACTTTGAAACAGCTGACACTTCTAACTCCTTTTGAAGTAGAAACTCACATTGAGTATATGGGAAAAGGAGAAAGAAACTAATCAAAGCAATATTTGAAGTAGAGACCTCCTAACTTGGACATGTGATTAAAACAGGGAAAAGGCTAGGGGAAAGATAGCTGAGATAATAATAATTAATAATAATAATAATTTTATTTATATAGCGCCAACATATTCCGCAGCGCTTTACAAATTATAGAGGGGACTTGTACAGACAATAGACATTACAGCATAACAGAAATCACAGTTCAAAATAGATACCAAGAGGAATGAGGGCCCTGCTCGCAAGCTTACAAACTATGAGGAAGAGGGGAGACACGAGATGTGGATGGTAACAATTGCTTTAGTTATTCGGACCAGCCATAGTGTAAGGCTCAGGTGTTCATGTAAAGCTGCATGAACCAGTTAACTGCCCAAGTATGTAACAGTACAGACACAGAGGGCTATTAACTGCATAAAGTGTATGAGAACATGATATGAGGAACCTGATAATGTTTTTTTTTTATGATAGGCCACACAGGGATCGTTAGGTTAATGTGTTGTGGCGGTAGGCCAATCTGAACAAATGAGTTTTTAGGGCACGCTTAAACTGTGGGGATTGGGGATTAATCGTATTAACCTAGGTAGTGCATTCCAAAGAATCGGCGCAGCACGTGTAAAGTCTTGGAGACGGGAGTGGGAGGTTCTGATTATTGAGGATGCCAACCTGAGGTCATTAGCGGAGCGGATGGCACGGGTAGGGTGGTAGACTGAGACCAGTGAGGAGATGTAAGGTGGTGCTGAGCCATGGAGTGCTTTGTGGATGAGGGTAGTAGTTTTGTACTGGATTCTGGAGTGGATGGGTAACCAGTGTAATGACTGGCACAAGGTAGAGGCATCGGTGTAACGGTTGGTGAGGAATATGATCCTGGCTGCAGCATTCAGCACAGATTGGAGCGGGGAGAGTTTGGTAAGAGGGAGGCCGATTAGTATAGAGTTACAGTAGTGAGATCTGTTTACACGAGGAGAAGAAGTGGAGAGGCTGCTTTTGTTCCAAGAAAGAAGCATCCTGGGTTCAAAGGGTTGTGTCTCCATTGTCCTGATCTGAATATTGGGGTTTTGAATCAATCCGATATTTATGGGAGACAGATTTTCAGCGTCGTAGCGAAGGGATGGATGTGACACATTCACTCACATTGCCGTGAGGCCACGTATTAATGTTTCCATAAATAATGCAAACTAGGCCATATTTGATCTATATGTAAAGGTAAAATCATGATAAGATATATGGCGTCAATATCTACAGCCTTTAACCTTCAGAGGCGAAGCTATCCTGTAAGTTGGGGATCTCATAAAATTCTAACAGACCCAGCACATCCCACAATGAGCCCCCATATGAGCTCATCAAGGGGAGCGACATGAGAATAACTTTGAGCTAATAAAAAGCAATATTTGGGTCTGGGTCATTTGTCAGTCCTTGGAAAATATAGTTTACTATGGGTTCTGTCTGTTTATTTTCCCAATCAGAGTGCTTCCCTCTACTATGCTGTGAGCCACTTCCATGACCAGGTTTAGTCATTCTTTTTGGTTATTCCTTTTTATTTTGTATAATTGTATATATGGTATTGTGTTGTTCCCATTTTGTGTCATCTTCTATATTTTGTATAAACACTGCCTATCTTTTTGGATTAAATATATAATATAATAATAATCTTTATTAATATAGCGCCAACATATTCCACAGCGCTTTACAGTTTAACAGTTTCAAACACAAACAGTAACAACGTTAACAATACAATAATTAAAGCAAAATAAAATGATCCTGCTCGTGAGAGCTTACAATCTACAATGAGGTGGGGGAGATACAAAGTACAGGTGTGTATTTACAATGATGTATTTACAATGATGGTCCAGCCATCTTCAGGGGGTGGGGGATAGATGGAGATAGTGAATGGGCTACACACACACACAAACATAAAATGAGTTTGATTACTGAATGTGATAGGCCGCTCTGAACAAATGTGTTTTGAGCGAGTGACTAAAACTATGCAAATTGTGGATGGTCCTAATATCTTGGGGTAGAGCATTCCAGAGGATTGGCGCAGCACGGAAGAAGTCTTGGAGTCGGGAGTGGGAGATACGGATTAGTGCAGAGGTTAGTCGAAAGTCATTTGCAGAGCGGAGCGGTCGGTTAGGCCGATAGACAGAAATGAGGGAGGAGATGTATGGGGGTGCCGCACTGTGAAGAGCTTTGTGGGTGAGAACAAGTACTTTGAATTGTATCCTGTAATGAATGGGCAGCCAGTGTAACGACTGGCGAAGAGCGGACGCGTCCGAGTAATGATTAGCCAGATGGACGACCCTGGCTGCTGCATTAAGGATAGACTGGAGAGGGGAAAGTCGAGTAAGGGGGAGGCCAATTAGTAGAGCATTACAGTAGTCCAGGCGGGAGTGGATCAGGGCGACAGGGCTTTTTGTTGTTTCCATGGTGAGAAAAGGGCGGATTCTAGAGATGTTCTTTAGGTGTAAGCGGCAAGAGATTGAGGTGAAGGAGAGATTGGAGTCAAACATAACACCCAGACAGCGTGCCTGCTGCCGGGGTGTTATTATGGTGCCACCCACGGAGAGGGAAATGTCAGATTTAGGGAGGTTAGAAGATGGCGGGAGCAGAAGAAGTTCAGTTTTGGAGAGGTTGAGTTTCAGATAGAGAGCAGACATGATGTTGGAGACTGCAGACAGACAGTCAGTGGCGTTCTGTAGTATAGCGGGGGTAAGGTCAGCATTTCATAGCTCAGTCCCCCCTGCTCTGCAAACCACACCCATGCAGCCATACGCTACCTGTAACGAGTGTTCAATCGGCCTGTATAAATATTGGTTGTGGCAGAGAGTAGTCCTTTTGTTATTGCGAAGCTGGCATTGACTATGCAGAGTGTATATACATATATTCCATACATTGGAATCTGAGGTGTATATACCATATGCTTATTGTTAGTTCCCCAGTAACCAGCCTAGTACTGAAAGCAGCCATATCCCACATCCTTGCCCCCATGTGTCTCATTCCTGGCCCCAAATCCATCATGTCTCCATCCTGCTGACCTCACATTCATCATATCTACATCCATCTGGCACCACATCCATCACGTCTCCATCCTCTGGGCCCCACATCCATCATGTCTCAATCCTCCTGGCCCCACATCCATCATGTCTCCATCCTCCTGACACCCCCTCCATCACTTCTCCAGCCTCCTGGCCCTACATCCATCATGTCTCCATCCTCCTGACCCCACATCTATCATGTCTCAATCCTCCTGGACCCACATCCATCATGTCTCCATACTCCTGGCCTCACATCCATCATGTCTCCATACTCCTGGCCTCACATCCATCATGTTGCCATCCTCCTGGCCCCACATCCATCGTGTCTCCATTCTCCTGACCCCATATCCATCATGTCTCAATCCTCCTGGCCCCACATCCGTCATGTCTCCATCCTCCTGGACCCACATCCATCATGTCTCCATCCTCCTGGCCTCACATCCATCATGTCTCCATCCTCCTGGCCTCACATCCATCATGTTGCCATCCTCCTGGCCCCACATCCATCGTGCCTCCATCCTCCTGACCCCACATCCGTCATGTCTCAATCCTCCTGGCCCCACATCCGTCATGTCTCCATCCTCCTGGCCCCACATCCGTCATGTCTCCATCCTCCTGGCCCCACATTCTTCATGTCTCCATCCTCCTGACCCCACATCCATCATGTCTCAATCCTCCTGGCCGCACATCCGTCATGTCTCCATCCTCCTGGCCCACATCCCTCCTGGCACCACATCCGTCATGTCTCCATCCTCCTGGCCCCACATCCATCGTGTCTCCATCCTCCTGGCCCCACATTCTTCATATCTTCATCCTCCTGGCCCCACATTCTTCATGTCTCCATCCTCCTGGCCCCACATCCATCATGCCTCTGTAACGGGGTCCAGGGTGGTAGCCGTACCGAGGGATTGCTGCTGCTTCCTTATCACACCCTGACGCTCCGCTACAGAAATATCATGTCCATTTTGTGGTGTGCTGTGTGTGTCAAGTAGTTCACCCACCTGTGAGTCAGAATCCTTCATAGCATACAGGGCTCCAATACGTCGCAGACACACACAAATGTTATCAAAGTCAATAAAACTTTACTCAATTCATGCATCTTCATAACAGACTTAATCCAACAATCTTCAAAAGACATAAGAACTTCTCCTCCTGCACTTTCCCTGGTCTTTTCCTTCAGCTTATCTTCTAGCACTGTGGCTTCCAGACCCGCAGTCCCCTGGGAATTCCAGCTTTCTGATACTAGGTTGCCCCTGCAATTCCTGTTCGGACCGTGAGTCCCAGACGTCACGGGAGGTAACCCACAGACAAGCCACCAACCCTTCCAGACTGCCTTGCTTCCCACGTGCTTCAAGATCTAACATCTCCAGACCTGCTTCCCTCAGTGCTACTTCTGTCTCTTTCAACTGTAACTTAAAGCACAACTACTACCGCTCCTTCTAGAACAATTCCTTTCACTCTGCTCTAGCTCCTCCCACTACCTGGAAATTACCTCAGAAAGGCGCTCTCCCTGCCACTACACTGGCCCCGCCCCTTTTCTCAACTGTCACTACTCTGACTGAAACCCACTAGCCCTCCTATTGGCTAAACTATTTAACTGTTACTGAACCATTTCTTATCCTATCTTAATCTAAATCTGAATCTAGCATACAGCTCTATAGTGCCCCCATTAACACTAACCCGCAATACACTGCCATAACCCTTACCAATGCTGACCTACCACTGCCACTGACTATCCCTATTCCTATCCCTAACACACAAATATCAGAACAGTGTCAGCCATTATTTTATTATACAGTGTCAGTTATCATATATTACACAGGGCACACAGTAAACACAAAACGTACCCGGTGTCATTAGGTAGGCATGTACAGGAATGCAGGGCTCAAACCAGCCGCCTGCACACCACCTTACATCTCCATCCTGCTGGACTCACATCTACCATATCTTCATCCTCTTGGCTTCACATCCATCATGTCTCCATTCTCCTGGCCCCACATAATGTCTCCCTGTCCCCCATATTACAACTTTTCACTAAAAGAAAAAGTTTCTTCTTACCTAGCCACGATCCAGCGGCGTACTCTTCCTTCTTCATATGTGGCATGGCAGGCACATGGCAGATACCTCATACGTCGGCGCCGTGCTCGCCAACATCAGCTGCCAGCCTCATATTGGCGGGCGGCTGTTAACTACTGCCGTTGGCTTCCTGCACGGCAATATAATTCAACTGAACGTACATTCTGCCCGCCCAGCCTACCCCTGACCCTGAGGCTGGTGGGCAGAAGCAAAAGAGGGGGATGCCAGCGTTTCTCACCCAGTCCAGGCACCCCCTCTTTTTGCTTCTGCTCACCAGGCCCCATACACCAGAAAGGGTAGTAATGAACTGATGGCGGCCATATAGAGACATACCTGGGGCTGGCTGTGGGGACATATGTGAGGACATACATGAGGCTGGCTGTGGGGATATATGTGGGCCTGGCTGTGAGAACATAAGGGGCTGGCTGTGTAGCATACGAGGGGCTGGCACTGGGAAAATATGTTGGGCTGGCTGTGGGGACATACCAGGGGCTGGCTGTGGGGAAATACATGAGGCTGGCTGTAGGACATATGTGGGGTTGACTGTGAGGACATATGTAGAGTTGCCTGTGGGGACATACATAGGGCTGGTTGTGGATCTGGTGGTGGACACTAGAACAGGTGATTGCTGCAGGTGTTATCATATTATATGGGAGACTGTGGGGATCATTATACCTGGCCTGCGGGAACATCATATTATATATGATATGTGAAGGGCATCACATTGTATAGGGGGCTGTGAGGAACATTATACTGGGGGCTGTGAAGGGTATCATACTATATAGAGGGATTTGGGGAGCATCATACTACATAGGGGGCTGTAATGGGACATCATAATGTATAGGGGATTGTGGGGGACATTATATTGGAGGCTGTGTAGATATACTGTATAGGAGGCTGTTGAGGACATTCTATGCTATAGTGGGCTGTGGTGACCATATTGTGTAAGGGGCTTTGGGGGACATCCTACTGTATAATGGGGGCTGTGGTGGACATTATACTGCATGGGGGGCTGTGGTGTACATCATAGTGTAAATTAGGGGGCTGTTGTGGATATCATATTGCTTGGGCTGCTGTGGTGACCACCATACCTTGTAGGAACGAGTGATGAGGGGTACAGTTTGGAGAGGACAACGTGGTAGGCATAGTGTGAAAAGGGATCACAGAATGGATATGGAGAGGGAGCAGCGTGAAATGTGGGCACAGTATGGAGAGAGGTTAGTATGTTTGGAAGACTGTGGAGATCTAGAGAGTGTAAGGGAAAGTAGTGGAGAGGGGACAGCTATGGTATAGGCTGTGGTTCATAAGGGTCGACAGTGTGGCGGTTATATATGATAATGATAGTGGTGTGGGTATAGCTGTAATGGCTGACAGTGTGGTGGTTATAGATAACTAGATGGTGGCCCGATTCTAACGCATCGGGTATTCTAGAATATGCATGTCCACATAGTATATTGCACAGCCCACGTAGTATATTGCCCAGCCACGTAGTATATTGCCCAGCCACGTAGTATGTTGCCCAGCTACGTAGTATATTGCACAGCGACAGCGACGTAGTATACAGCACAGACATGTAGTATATTGCCCAGCCACGTAGTATATTGCCCAACCACGTAGTATATTGCCCAGCCACGTAGTATATTGCCCAGCCACGTAGTATATTGCCCAACCAC
Source organism: Ranitomeya imitator (assembly GCF_032444005.1). NCBI lineage: Eukaryota > Metazoa > Chordata > Amphibia > Anura > Dendrobatidae > Ranitomeya > Ranitomeya imitator. The sequence continues at coordinate 498,331,794 of NC_091283.1, read as the reverse complement.
GTAGTATATTGCCCAGCCACGTAGTATATTGCCCAGCTACGTAGTATATTGCACAGCGACAGCGACGTAGTATACAGCACAGACATGTAGTATATTGCCTAGCCACGTAGTATATTGCCCAGCCACATAGTATATTGCCCAGGCACATAGTATATTGCCCAGTCACGTAGTATATTGCCCAGTCACGTAGTATACAGCACAGCGCCACGTAGTATATTGCCCAGTCATGTAGTATATTGCACAGCGACGTAGTATACAGCACAGCCACGTAGTATACTGCCCAGTCACGTAGTATATTGGCCAGTCACGTAGTATATTGCCCAGCCACATAGTATATTGCCCAGACACGTATGTAACAGGTTAAAAAAGAGTTAAAATAAAAAATAAACATATACTCACCTTCCGAGGGAGCCCTTGTAGTCCTGTCGCCTGTGTGCGGTGCAGGTGGCAGCTTCCGGTCCCAGGGTTGGATGAGCACAGGACCTGTGATGACGTCGCGGTCACATGACCGTGACGTCATGGAAGGTCCTTCTCGCATACCATCCTTGGCCCCGGAACCTGCCGCTTGCACTGCCGAGGAGAGGACGCGACGACGGAGGGTGAGAATAGCAGGTTTTTTGTTTTTTTTATTATTTTTAACATTACATTTTTTTACTATTGATGCCGCATAGGCAGCATCAATAGTAAAACGTTGGGGACACAAAGGGTTAATAGCAGCAGTTACGGAGTGCGTTACCCACGGCATAACGCAGTCCGCTACCGCCGGCATTAACCCTGTGTGAGCGGTGACCGGAGGGGAGTATGCGGGCGCCGGGCACTGACTGCGGGGAGTAATGAGCTGATTGGTCATGGCAAAATCAACGACTTGGATTTCCATGACAGACAGAGGCCGCGACCAATGAATATCCGTGACAGACAGACAGACAGAAGCGACCCTTAACAATTATATAGTAGATTAAGGCAGACAGTGTGGAGGCCATATACCATTGGAGGTTTATTTAAGGCATAGTATGGACATATACAGGGTGGAGCGCGGTAATTTGCTTTTTTGCACTGCATGCTGTGGCGGCACTGTCGGTCGAAGAGAGGGAAGAGTGGGTGTGGCTTACAGTGGCTGATGGGAGATTTGTATTCCTCTGCCTTTCAGTTGCCATCATGCAGTGGACACGTGAGGAGAGGTCATTTTGTGTTGAAGCGTATTTTTCAAATGCCCACTCGATCATTGCAGTGCAGCGTGCTTTTCGTTTACAATTCGCTGTTCCTCCACGCGGACCTGTTCCTGGACGGCAATCAATTGTAAATTGGGTGAATGCATTCAGAACAGCAGGGAATGTGTCATGTGTACGAAGGAGACCTGAGAGAAGGATTACAACACCACAAAACATCGAGAGAGTTAGAGCAGCAGTACTGCAATCTCTGAGACCTCTGCATTCGGACCGCGTCACTGTGTGGTGCGCCATATCACGAGTAGGCATCATTGTCCTTACTTTTTTCAGGATAATGGTCGTGCCATAACTGTGAACTCCGAACGGTACTTGTCTATGATACAGGATTATTTTCAGCCGGCTCTTGAGGCAATGGAACTAGAGGATACATGGTTCCAACAGGATGGTGCCACTGCACACACAGCGAGGGTTACCATGAATTGTTTGAGGCAAATGTTTCCTGGACGGTTTATCTCTTTGAGGGGAGATGTGAACTGGCCAGCATGCTCACCAGATTTAGCCCCATGCGATTTTTTCCTTTGGGGTTACCTGAAGTCTAAGGTGTATATCAACCGTCCCAACACCTTGGAAGACCTAAGAACAATATTGAAGCTGAAATTGGCAGAATACCAGTGGACATGCTTGTTAGAGTTCATGAAAACTTCAGAAAACGTATGCAGCAGTGTGTGGATAGCGAAGGTCGACATTTGCCAGATACACTATTTAAAACCATGTAATTTAAAAATTCCATTACTGTTCAGTATAATTAAAATATAAAATAAATTTTTCTAATGATCATAATTTTTTTATTTCATTCCCAAATCAGCAAATTACCGCGCTCCACCCTGTAGTTTTATGCAGGGGGCATTGTAATGACACTCCTATTTTAACGGCACTGTGTCAAAATGTGCTGCAAAAAACTAGAGAAGAGGGAATATGGAGACAAGAGCTGTGGATGTGAAAAGTCATCAAGGCGTCAAGACAAGATGGAGACGAAAAGAGAGAGAACATGTCACCTACAGTATAAGGTACCTGTATGTAAATGTTTACTTACTGATACTGACTACTTCTCATCAGTACCGTGGTTCCTGTATGGTCCGAAGTCTGATAAAGGCTGATAACTCCCAGCATTTCCTTACCATTGTTAAGAATATACTGGGAGTTGGAATTTCATGAGACACAAATGTATTTGGGCTTGACTTGACATTACAATTGATTGCTATACTAAGCTTGGTGATGTTTTCATGTAGTGATGGTGGTTCTAGTGACGTATAAATGTAGTTATGATGGTACAGGTGTTGTATTTATTTATTGATGGTGGCTCTCGTGATGTATCCATGTACTGATTGAGGTTCTAGAGATGCATTAATGTACTGATGGTGGATCTGGGAAGGAATTCATGTGCTGATGGTGGGTCAGGTGATGTATACATGTACTGATGTTGGTTCTAGTGACCTATTTAATTTATTGATTATAGTTCTGGTGCTGTATTTATGTACTATTGATGGCTCTGGTGTTCTGTTTATGTACTGATGATTATGTTGGTTTCGTATTCATGTACTAATGATGGTTCTGGTGATGAATACAGCACTAGAACCATCATCACTTCATAAATACATCACCAGAGTCATCCATAGTATATGAATACAGCACCAGAACAACCATAACTACATGAATACATCACCAGAACCACCATGAGAACAGGAATAGGACACAGGACCCACTGTGAGTACATTCATTTGGCTCCAGAACGCCCATCAGAACAGGAATATAGCATCAGAACCACCATCAGTATAGGAATACGGCACCAGAACTACCATCAGTTTTGTTGCAAACTGTATATGTCGCATCGCATGACGGACGTAAAAAACAGCATAAGTATCCCTTTATCTATAATGGGGTCTGTTTAGTTTCCATTAGGGTATCCGCCAAATGCTGGACACCTTAATTGAAAGCAACTGGACACCATTATAGTTAAGTTATATTAGTTTCCATAACTGTCCTTATGTCTGACATAAAAAATATAGGATGTCGGGGATGAATATCACTTTTTTCCCCTCGGACTGTGTAAAAAATTAATGATTCTATATCTATCTTTGAAAACACTCTCTGTTGAGCCTCAAATTTAAAGTACATCTTTTTTTAACTTTTGATGGCATTATTTGGTGAAAAAGGGAACAATTCTACTGGAAGTGGTAGTCAAATATTTGTTTCCAGACCCATCGGAGGGGGAGGGGGCTATAAGGGCTCTTTCACTTTAGTTTCCGACACATTCCTTTTCTTGGGGGCTGTGGGTTCGTCTGGTGGGGGGAACTATCGGCTTCATCTGCTTAGGGCACCAAAATACCAAGTCTCGACCCTGTATGATAGGACATATTGTAATGCATTCTTTCCAGTAGCAGCTAATTAAAATCATATAATTTACTGGTTTTTTTTTTTAATAAAAGTTATCATTCAACGTCATTAATTTTTCTATTGTATTATGTTTAACAGCTCTCCCCACACAGTAGTATGGCCCACGGCTCCCCACCAAACGGAGTACGATGGCCCCACAGGTCCCCCCTCATACACACACATGCACAGTAGGATAACCCTACAGTTTGCCGCTACACATAGAAGAATCATCTTCATTATTTGGTCCTCAACTGGATAATATTTTAAGTCATTAATGGGGGTATCCTACCTAAGCACTAACAGGCAGGTAATTGCAACTAACCAACCTGTTGTGCATGGTGCCGTTCTTCCCCGACTCAGAAACCGCTCTTGCCGGGGATGCAGAAGCCTCCGCTGACATCACGTCTTCAGAGTGGAGGCTTCTTCACGACTCCTCAGTCGATGAGGAGGACTTCCAATGTCATTTTGACAGCCGTATCCTCGCTGCCTAACTGTGGGATCAGCTGTCAGTCAGAATGATTTCGGAAATCATGCCCTGTCACGTCGGCAGAGGCAGCTGAATCCGGAGAAGGAGAGGTATGTGACCGCTCGGTGACGGGAAAGAATAGCACCGTGCACTATGTGCAGGTAAGCTGCAGTTACCTGTCTATTCATGCTTAGGTAAATTTTTTGTTTTTATAAAGTCTCGGACATACCCTTTAAGAGCTTTTCTTTAGACACAAAAACAGTATTTTAAGCCAAACTGGTTCCTAATAAGGAAAAGATCTCCATTATTCAGACTAAATAGATTTTAATTATAGACAGAAGGGATTCAAAGCTAGGCAAGCATCCTTCTTTAAAGTCAATAAAAAGTATTTAAGTCAGAAGAATCAGGATCTTTACTGCCAGGTCCGAAGTCCCACCTGTAATATAAGCCTATTCTAATTTCTTCCAGCCCTAGTAAATTCCTTTATTCAACACGGATTTGTGATGATACTGAGAAAGATTCCTCAAACATTATTTAAACACATTGTTAGATCTTCTAAAAACAGTTTGTTTGTTTTTTTTAAAGATATTCAAGATGGAAACCATCCAGTGCTTCCTGGCTATCATAGTGTGTATGGGCCAGAATGGTGGGATATTAGTTTATGGAGTCACAATGGTAGACATTTTTAGCAAATAGGGTCGTAGTTGGGGATTTTCTTAATGTATAGCATGACAAAGGGGGACATAAGTAAAGTCTCACATTGTGGTCTCATTCTATAATGTCCTCTATTGTGGGGATGTTACAACTGTAATAGGGCATAAAAGGTGGACGCTATTACTGTATAAGTGCCATTGGGGAGGGCTATCACTGCTGTATTTCGTCACAAAGGCAGACATTACTGTATGGGGGCACAAAAAATAATTTACTAGTGTACAGGGGACAAAATATAGGGAATATAAGTAGAGACGAGCGGATTAAGCAATATTTTAATTTGCCTGTTTTTCACAGAGTTTCTTGAGAAATTCGATTCGCAGAGATATGATCCATGAATTTAATGTCCCTAATTATTATTATTTATTTATAGAGCACCATTGATTCCAATGTGCTGTACATGAGGAGGGGTTGCATACAAAACACAAATATAAATTACGGTGAATATACTAACAGACTTGTCCCGATGAGAGGACCCTACCCTGGTGGGCTTACACTCTACAGGAAAATGGGGAAGGAGACAGGAAGTGCGGGGGTTGCGGCAGCTCTGGTGGTGAGGTGGTATCGGGGTTACTGCAGGCTGTAAGATTTCTTGAAAAGTTGGGTTTTTAAGTCCCGTCTGAAGGTTCCGAATTGTAGCCCCGATCTGTAAGATAAAGGGGCTCATGGGATTACAGGACCTTAAGGTACAGTTAGGGCCAGAAATATTTGGACAGTGACACAATTTTCGCGAGTTGGGCTCTGCATGCCACCACATTGGATTTGAAATGAAACCTCTACAACAGAATTCAAGTGCAGATTGTAACGTTTAATTTGAAGGGTTGAACAAAAATATCTGATAGAAAATGTAGGAATTGTACACATTTCTTTACAAACACTCCACATTTTAGGAGGTCAAAAGTAATTGGACAAATAAACATAACCCAAACAAAATATTTTTATTTTCAATATTTTGTTGCAAATCCTTTGGAGGCAATCACTGCCTTAAGTCTGGAACCCATGGACATCACCAAACGCTGGGTTTCCTCCTTCTTAATGCTTTGCCAGGCCTTTACAGCCGCAGCCTTCAGGTCTTGCTTGTTTGTGGGTTTTTCCGTCTTAAGTCTGGATTTGAGCAAGTGAAATGCATGCTCAATTGGGTTTAGATCTGGAGATTGACTTGGCCATTGCAGAATGTGCCACTTTTTGGCACTCATGAACTCCTGGGTAGCTTTGGCTGTATGCTTGGGGTCATTGTCCATCTGTACTATGAAGCGCCGTCCAATCAACTTTGCAGCATTTGGCTGAATCTGGGCTGAAAGTATATCCCGGTACACTTCAGAATTCATCCGGCTACTCTTGTCTGCTCTTATGTCATCAATAAACACAAGTGACCCAGTGCCATTGAAAGCCATGCATGCCCATGCCATCACGTTGCCTCCACCATGTTTTACAGAGGATGTGGTGTGCCTTGGATCATGTGCCGTTCCCTTTCTTCTCCAAACTTTTTTCTTCCCATCATTCTGGTACAGGTTGAACTTTGTCTCATCTGTCCATAGAATACTTTTCCAGAACTGAGCTGGCTTCTTGAGGTGTTTTTCTGCAAATTTAACTCTGGCCTGTCTATTTTTGGTATTGATGAATGGTTTGCATCTAGATGTGAACCCTTTGTATTTACTGTCATGGAGTCTTCTCTTTACTGTTGACTTAGAGACAGATACACCTACTTCACTGAGAGTGTTCTGGACTTCAGTTGATGTTGTGAACGGGTTCTTCTTCACCAAATTAAGTATGCGGCGATCATCCACCACTGTTGTCATCCGTGGACGCCCAGGCCTTTTTGAGTTCCCAAGCTCACCAGTCAATTCCTTTTTTCTCAGAATGTACCCAACTGTTGATTTTGCTACTCCAAGCATGTCTGCTATCTCTCTGATGGATTTTTTTTTTTCAGCCTCAGGATGTTCTGCTTCACCTCAATTGAGAGTTCCTTTAACCACATGTTGTCTGCTCACAGCAACAGCTTCCAAATGCAAAACCACACACCTGGAATCCACCCCTGACCTTTTAACTACTTCATTGATTACAGGTTAACGAGGGAGACGCCTTCAGAGTTAATTGCAGCCCTTAGAGTCCATTGTCCAATTACTTTTGGTCCCTTGAAAAAGAGGACGCTATGCATTACAGAGCTATGATTCCTAAACCCTTCCTCCGATTTGGATGTGGAAACTATCATATTGCAGCTGGGAGTGTGCACTTTCAGCCCATATTATATATATAATTGTATTTCTGAACATGTTTTTGTAAACAGCTAAAATAACAAAACTTGTGTCACTGTCCAAATATTTCTGGCCCTAACTGTACCTTCACACATAACGATATCGTTAAGGATATCGTTGCAACGTCACGCTTTTTTGACGTAGCAACGATCCCGCTAATGATCTTGTTATGTGTGACAGCGACCAACGATCAGGCCCCTGCTGGGAGATCGTTGGTCGCTGGGGGATGATCAGGACCATTTTTTGGTCACTGATCACCCGCTGTCATTGCTGGTTCGGTGTGTGTTACGCCGATCCAGCGATGTGTTCACTTGTAACCAGGGTAAATATCGGGTTACTAAGCGCAGGGCCGCGCCTAGTAACCCGATATTTACCCTGGTTACCATTGTAAAAGTAAAAAAAAAACAAAAAAAAACAGTACATACATTCTGATGTCTGTCACGTCCCCCGGCGTCCACAGGGTTAAAACTGCTTTCGGCAGGAGCGCTGCTAATGCACGCGCTCCGGCCGAGAGCTTCCCTGCACTGACTGTCAGTGCCGGCCGTGAAGCAGAGCACAGCGGTGACGTCACCGCTGTTACTGCCGGCGCTGACAGTCAGTGCAGGGAAGCTCTCGGCCAGAGAACGTGCATTAACAGCGCTCCTGCCGAAAGCAGTTTTAACCCTGTGGACGCCGGGGGACATGACAGACATCAGTATGTGAGTATGTACTTTTTTTTTGTTTTTTTTTTACTTTTACAATGGTAACCAGGCTAAATATCGGGTTACTAAGCGCGGCCCTGCACTTAGTAACCCGATGTTTACTCTGGTTACCCGGGTGCTGCAGTGGGACTTCGGCATTGTTGAAGACAGTTTCAACAATGCCGAAGTCTTTCCCCTGATTGTTGGTCGCTGGAGAGAGCTGTCTGTGTGACAGCTCCCCAGCGACCACACAACGACTTACCAACGATCACGGCCAGGTCGTATCGCTGGTCGTGATCGTTGGTAAATCGTTTAGTGTAACGGTACCTTTAGGCTGTTAAGTTAATTTGTAAGGTTATCAATGCCTAACTCATGTTTCTTTTGTTTGAGATGCTCAAGGGTTAACTGTACAGGTTACTGGGCAGATTTTCAGACTTGGAGACAGCTTTTCCCGCAAAAAATATGGACCAATGGACGGATTGGACACCTAAGGGAGGGGGTTACTGTCCGGTATTTAAGGCTGAGAGGAATGCCTATATTGGCATTCTGACAAGGCACAGTAGAATTTTGCCTTCCCACCTACCCCTTTTTCATTAAGCGTACTGTCGCAATGCTTTATTGAAGGGCGGTAACCCTAAGCCATCTGGCTGTGTGATCTTTATTAATTATTTAAATGGACTGGTTGACTGACTCGAGTCAAGTAAGGACTGAGTTGGTAAGGTATTATGATTACAAAGTTATATTTGACTAGATGGTGGCTCGATTCTAACGCATCGGGAATTCTAGAATATGTATGTAGTTTATTTATGAAGATTTCAAAATAATGCAATGAATACACAGGATTCAGCCGGCCGGGCGCGACCAATTAGCGAAGCATGGTTCAAATCCCGCGCCAATTCGCGGCCGGACTGCGCCTGTCGCTGATTGTTCACGGCCAGCCGCGACCAATCAGTGAAGCCAGGGCCAGCTGCAGGTTTTTGAGGGCCCCGGGCGAAAGAGTCTCACAGTCAACGTAGCATATAACACAGCCCACGTAGTATATAGCACAGCCACGTAGTGTATAGCAGCCACGTAATATATAGCACAGCCCACGCAGTATATAACACAGCCCACGTAGTATATAACACAGCCACGTAGTATATAGCACAGCCCACGTAGTATATAGCACAGCCCACGTAGTATATAGCACAGCCCACGTAGTGTACAGCACAGCGACGCAGTATATAACAGCCCACGCAGTATATAACACAGCCCACGCAGTATATAACACAGCCCACGCAGTATATAACACAGCCCACGCAGTATATAACACAGCCCACGCAGTATATAACACAGCCCACGCAGTATATAACACAGCCCACGCAGTATATAACACAGCCCACGTAGTATATAGCAATGTGGGCACCATATCCCTGTTAAAAAAAATAATTAAAATAAAAACTAGTTCTATACTCACCTTCCGGCGACCCCTGGATCCAGCCCAGGCCTTTAGCGATGCTCGTCGCGACGCTCCGTTCACAGTAATGCCTTGCGGCAATAACCCGTGATGATGTGCAGTCTCGCAAGACCGCTACATCATCATCTCGTGAGACCGCTACGTCATCACGGGTCGTTGCCGCAATGCATTCTTGGGACCGGAGCGTCGCAAGGAGCGGGAAAGGCTGGCGCGGACAACGGAAGGTGAGAATATAATTTTTTTTAAAATTATTTTTAACATTATATGTTTTCACTATTGATGCTGCATAGGCAGCATCAATAGTAAAAAGTTGGTCACACAGGGTTAATGGCAGCGTTAACGGAGTGCGTTACACCGCGTTATGCGGACGCTTGCGGAAGGAGTGCATAATAAAAAGGCATTACAGTCTATGGGAACGCATATACAGAAATCCCATGAGCCACGCCCATTGGGCGTCGCTTGTGTCAAGGAAATTCTCCTTGAAAAATGTTTTCATAACAAATGCATGCGCATAAACAACGCGAACACATGCAAAAATGCATGCAAATGTTGCGTTTTTCTATCTGTTATGCGTAAGTTGATGTGGATAAAAAAAGCAGTGTTATCATGCGTTTTGCCATGCGTTTGCGGTTGTGTACGAAACGCTGCGGAGGGAGCGTATATGAGCCATACATACGGGGGGGGGGGGATATGAGCCATTCATACAGGAGGGAGGGGATATGAGCCATGCATACAGGAGGGGGCGGAATAGGGGCCATGCATATGGGATGAGCCATGCATACGGGGGGGAATACAAGCCATGCATATGGGATGGGAGGGAGATGAGCCATGCATACAGGAGGGGGGGGGATATGAGCCATGCATACAGGAGGGGGGGAAATATGAGCCATGCATACGGGATGGGAGGGAGATGAGCCATGCATACAGGAGGGGAGGGGGGCATTATACAGTATTGAGCATCATGTGTGGCCATTATACAGTATTGAGCATCATGTGTGGCCATTATACAGTATGGAGCATCATGTGTGGCCGTTATACAGTATGGAGCATCATGTGCGGTCATTATACAGTATGGAGCATCATGTGTGGCCATTATACAGTGTGGAGCATCATGTGTGGCCATTATACAGTATTGAGCATCATGTGTGGCCATTATACAGTATGGAGTACTGTGTGGCCATATTTGTTTTTGGTTATAATTATTGTGTATGAAACAGTGTGATCAGCAGTGCTAAATGGGTGTGGTTGGGACGTGGATATGGGTGTGACTAGTTGTGAAATGGGTCTGGTCAGAGGCATGGCCTAAAATTTGCTGCAGCACACTACGCTCGCCGCAAACTTTATACCTCTTTCCCTTCTTCAAAAGTTGGGAGGTATGATACCGTATTTGCCAGATCACGGCAAAGTGTCACAAATCCCATAGGGAATGAATGAGGCCAAACGCAATGTTGCCGTAAGTGATCCGTTACGCAGCAGATGCAGGAAAACTGCCGGATCTGCTGCAAAAGGCGACTTTCACATCAGCGATTTTTGTTAAAGTCACTGCCAATAGTGTCATACTCACCAACGGGGCAGGGCAGCACTAAAAGTGCCTAGGGCAGCAGAAACGCTAAATACGGCCCTGGTCGGAATGTACTTACAGTTAGTGTGATGGCAGCAGGAGTCGGACGAGTCTTCCGGTGGTCCAACGCTGTTCCCATCCCAGCCTGGTGCAGCTGGTACGGCAGTGTGAGGGGCTCCTGCGACATTTTATGGAAGCCCGAAACCCCCGCACTTCTATTGCCTCGATGCTGTGGCCTCCGGGAAAATGGCCGCTGAGATCTCAATCTGTGCATACCTCAGCCTCTGGCAGTCATTTTCCCGGAAACCCCAGCATCGAGGCAATAGAAGTGCGGGGGTTTCAGGCTTTCACAAAATGTTGCCGGAGCCCCCGCACCGCCGAACCGGTGCACCAGTCTGGGTCATATCATTGCCGGACCACCAAACACCCCCTGTGATTCCGCTGCCGATACCCCCCCCTGGGTAAGCTGAATTCAGGACTGTAAGACAGACCTCCATTTGATGCATTCATTTTTTTCCCCCCATTTTCCTTCTGAAGATTTGAGGTGCGTCTTATTGTCCATAAAATACGGTACGTATAGCAATATGCACACCTGCTTACTGAGCCGAGTGACACCAAGAGGTGGATGTACAGTGGGGAAAATAAGTATCTGATTCACAACTGATTATGCAAAGCATAATAATTTGGGCATCTATATAAGCCTGTGCCCTGTTGGTCCAGTCTGGGATGGAGATTATCATGTATTAAGTGAAATACACAAAACACATTTTTTTTTAAATTTGTTTTATTAGCTGCTTTGCGTCTATACAAATATTACAGTATAAAGATAAGCATTTTCCAAGTTTTATTCAATCATAACCGTGAATGAAAAAAAAAGTAAAAAAAAAAAAAGTCGAACACAAAGCAGCAGATTAGATTTATTGCCAAAACAGATTCATATGAAACTGAATAGGGGAATGTATATACATGGTTAAAAACATTTCCACAAGTTACTAATATAATGTGCATTTCGGAACTCAAACATCAATGCTCGGAGATAGTACGGCAATACTTTTAATAGTCCAGGTATTACTTTAAGAGGAAAAATAGGCTTTAAAGTGCACCTTTTGCCCACACACAAGACAACCACCTTGGGATTCCACTTTTTGTCCAAGTGCAGGGTGTTAGGCTTCACAAGACATTGAGAAAACAAAACAAAAATCATAAAAATATGAAGACTCTTATATTACTCGCACACTTAAGTGTTAACAGGTTTTTTTTTACTATACATTTCCATTACTATCAAGATTAAAAAATAATAAAGAAATTCTAAAGTCTCCAACATGGTGATAAGCAGTAGCACTTGCACAATATATGAATATAAAGGGAAAAAAAAAAAGTAACCATCTAGTACTGGGTCGGGCTACTGATCTGCTGCGCTTTCTCAATATGCTATATATTTTGGTAATGAAAGAAGATTGTATTAAAAAAATAGTTAATATTTTTTCCTGTTTCTTACAAATAAAAGAAATAAACTTTACAGATGCGTCTCATACATCAAGGAAAGGAACCATTTTTTGTCTAGTAAAAAAAAAAATAATGCAAAGTGATCATTGTGTGAATTGAAAAAAAAAAAAACCTACAACACCCCCACCTTAATTATTTTTTTTTATATTAGCAGATAAGTATGATACATATTTATATCCCATACTAATCTACTTGATATAGATATTTTTATAACGGTTGTCTGGGAATAGAAAAGAACATGGCTGTTATGTTCCAAGAACAGCGCCACACCTGCACACAGGTCGTATGTGGTATTACAGCTCTGTCCCATTCACTTCAATAGAGCTGAGCTGCAATACCAGACACGACCAACGGACGAATGTGGCGCTATTTCTAACAGGCAACCCTTAAAGCAAACCGGGTGTGTGTGTGTGTGTGTGTTTGAGATGATTGTTATAACAAAAAAAAAAAAATGGACGCATCAATCACAACTGGACAATAATGCATTAGCAAACATTGAAAAAGGTTTTTTTTTCTTTTTTTAAATGAAAATTTTTTTTCCTAAAGTTTTTAAACCTTAAAATTTCCACAGTGTCAAAGGACGAGCTGTATAAACAGAGAAACAGCAAGAAAATCTGAATTAAGTCTTAAATGTGGGCTATATTCACAAAAAGCCAATTACCCAGCTTAAAAAAAAAAAATAACCCCCAAAAAAAAAAATAAAAAAAAAAAACTCCCTCAGCCACTGTAGCGACACTGCACGGCTGTGTGTAGCAAGGAGGACAGCAATAAGCGTGTGCCAAGTCTTACATGTGTCGCTATGGGGGGGCACAAAGCACTGCAGCAGGTGGGGAAATGGGCAGACGAAACAACCTCGCGTTACAGCTCCTTATTACTGGAAATGTACTGCAAAAGCAGAGGAGAAGCTTTCAGCATATTAAAATTATTAAAAAAATAAAATAAATGAATATATTTATAAATCTCTAGAAAAAAAAAAAACACTTGAGGCAAATGCAAAAAATGTAAAAAGATTTAAAAGGCGCATGGAGCAGAGCAGTGTATCAACTTCAAGGCCTGGCAGATAAGGGGTTAATACACCGCCCCCTAAAAGCAAAATCCCCAATGGTTAAAAAATATTTAAAAAAAAAAAAAGACCCCGTGCAAAAGTCTAAATAAAAGCTTCTCTTAAAAAGGGAGACAATTGGGGTAAAAAGAGGTGCAGGGGCAGGGTCTTTGTAGGCACTTCGGGCTGGATTGTATTCTTCCACAGTGAGGCGCTAGAGGGGAAAACAGAAAAAAAAAACAGGATCAGATAACATAAGGAAAGCCGTACTGGACCAGTCCATCTATGGACTACAGCCCCCATCACTCCCCATATACCGCACAGTGCCCGATACAGCCCCCACACACAATAGTGCCCAAATAACACTATAGAATGCCACCGTCACCGCCAAGTACAATATATAAACATATTGCATGCGTGTGTGTACGCGTGCATGCGTGTGTACAAGTGTGTGTGCGTGTATGTACGTACGTTCGTGTGTTCACTCAGTGCTCACCCGATGCCGCCATGCGTTGGCTGACATGTATGGGGCCGTTGAGGTATCCCTGTGTGATATCCCGATGTGTTAGGGGAAATCAGGATTAAACAGCGCCTAGTCTCACTATTCAGAAAAACCACATGTGTGAATGGGGCTAACCGACAGCTGAAGTATACAGACACCATAACCTGGTCATTTACTTCTAGAAATCGTGAAAAGACAAAAAAATTCCCTTTAAATTTGACTCTACAGATCAGAACTTTGGACATCATGCTGTGGACCAAGGCCGTGTTCACACTAATGTTCCACAACTAATCCACGGGTGTTACTTGATATTTGGCTGTGGATTTCCCCCACTCCAATACAAAGCCTAATAACCAGCATACTGGAGATTTGAAATCATAACCCTGCTTTTATTCTCATGTGGATTTTGAAAGCACCATTTACTTCTGCACTGTAAAGTGATGCGGATTTGCGGTCCAGATTCCGCAACGTGTGAACACAATTTAAGAGCATCAGCCCCCTGCCTACAAACCTTGAGCGTGTGGATTCAGGACATAATGTTATCATTGTATGCCAGCCTTCCATGGTCACTGTAGCCATCCATGCCATAATCTGGGTCCATATCTCCCATGTGGTCTGCTTGCATGTCATCAGGGTACATGGCACGATAATTCTCCATTTCTGCAAGGATTGAATAGTCACGTAAAGTGTATAATACAAAAGACCAAGAAAAAAACATGAGAAATGGAGATAATGATTTCATTGTATAGAGGAATGCAAATTGTCTCATTAAAGGGTCGACATTGACTGTTAGGATAGCTGCTTCCAATAGGTGGCACTAGAGTTCTAGTCCTCTTCCTCTCAGAAGAGACAATTTGCATATTTCCCAGAGGAGCATTGCGGCTTTAGGTCTTCTCATATCGACATGCTTAACATGTCACTCTCCGCAAGGAGGAATTATACTTCTTGGATTGTATAGAGGAAAAAGATACGTAATTTATAAAGTGCATTACCACAAGTCACCGCCAGAGGGCATCAGCACAATAAGAAATCATTAACTTCAGAAACTTACATTTGCACCAGAGGGCCACCGACACTACAGAGGGCCACCGACACTACAGAGGGCCACCGACACTACAGAGGGCCACCGACACTACAGAGGGCCACCGACACTACAGAGGGCCACCGACACTACAGAGGGCCACCGACACTACAGAGGGCCACCGACACTACAGAGGGCCACCGACACTACAGAGGGCCACCAACACTACTTGTATTTTCTGTTACTTTTGTTATTGATCAATACAAATTTGAATCTGGATATATAGTTGTGAATCAAGTCATAGGTTTTGATTCCATGAGGAGACAAAACTTGGTTGGATGATTAGTATTTTGCTTATTTTACCCTATTTAGTGCTGATGCATCACACACAAAACGCATTACAAAAATATTTAAAGACCCAAGTTGTAATGTAACAAAATAGGTACAAAATCAAGGGTGGTGTGGGGGTTTTAAACACTTAGGCAAGCCACTGTATATACTTATGGGAGCCTCTGTGCTCTATCATGTGCAGTTAAACAAAATCTCACTGGAATAGACAGACTATTTTCATAGTCCTTAATTGTATAGGCGATTAATCACTTCATAAATTTTTGATTCCACATATTTCACACGATAGTCACAATGCAAAAAAAAAAAAAAAAGACGTGCGATTCAAAAAAAAGAACACAATAAAAATTATCTTTATTAATAACATTTAACATATATGTTAAATATATGTTAAATTGTGACTATCATGTGAAATATGTGGAATAGACTGACTGCAGCATTTAAGTGGTTAACAGCAGCATGCAAAAGAGCTCAGTTCCACTCGCTGCTGTTGACCACTTAAATTCCGCAGTCAATCTTTGCCATTGACATTTAAATGAAATGTGCACCGGTAATCGAGCACATGAGCTTCCATTTCCCCCACCATGACTAGATTATGGGGCACCGATGAGTTGTCATGGCAGTCGGTGGCCTACTGAATGTCCCCATCACTGCCATCTTGGTAGCTAAAGAGTGACCTCCATAGGAGACCACAACTTACAATATGTAGTGTAATACTGATGCATAGTAGAGGGAAAAAAAAAAAAAAAGAAAGGAAAAAAAATATATATTTAACCCCTTCACGGCATAGGGGGAGACAAGACATGCACCGTACCATGATATAGGCTCCGGCACTAAGCCCACAATTTTTCCGGCACATGTCAGCTGTTTTGAACAGTTGACATGTGCCCCTGACAGCTGCAGGTGGAATCGCGATCCACCCGCAGCTGTTAACCCATTAAATGCTGCTGTCAAACTCTGACAGTGGCATTTAACAAGCGCTTCCGGCCAGAGCGCCGGAAATCCCTCCCATCTGTGACCCCATCACGTGATCGTGGGTCACAGATACGTCTGCATGACAACTAGAGGTCTCCAGAATACCTCTATGGTTGTCACTGCCGGATTGCTATGAGTGCTGCCCGGTGGTCGGCTCTCATACCAAGTCAGTAATTCTGCTACATACAGGTGATCTGATCATTGCCTGTATGTAGCAGAGCTGATCGGTTATGGCAGCTTCTAGTCTCCCATGGAGACTATGGAAGCATGCCGAAGTAAAAAAAAAAAGATAGAAAAGTTCAACCCCCCCCCCCCCCCCCCTCGACCCACTCAAAAAAATTAAAAAGAAAATCAAACACACACATATTTGGTATCGTTGCATTCAGAAATGCCTGATTTATCAATATAAAAAATGAATTAACCTGATCGCGAGTGAGAAAAAGGTCAAAATGCCAGAATTACTTTTTTTGGTCGCTGCAACATTGCATTAAAATGCAATAACAGGCGATCAAAATAACTTATCTGCATCAAAATGGTATTAAAAATGTCAGCTTGGCACGCAAAAAATAAGCCCTCACCCAACCATTGATCACGAAAATTGGAGACGCTACAGGTATTGGAAAATGACGCAATTTGGATTTTTTTCACCACGTAAATAAAAAAAAAAAAAAAAGAACCTATACACGTTAGGTGTCTATGAACGCGTAATGACCTGGAGAATCATAATAACACGTCAGTTTTAGCATTTGGTGAACATAGTAATATATATATATATATATATATATATATATATATATATATATATATATATATATATATATATATATATATATATATATATATATATATATACACATACACATACATACATACATATATACACACAAAAAAAACAGTAAAAACCAATCATGTCGTTCAAAAGTACAACTTGACCCCCCAAAAAAAACAATCCCTCACATGGCTGTATAAAAAAGTTATGGCTCTGAAGAAGGGGAGCGAAAAACAAACGCAAAAATGAAAAAGGGCTCTGTCATAAAGGGGTTAAAACAGAAAGAAGAAAACTGAAAAGTTAAAAAAATATAAAAATTTGAATCATCCCCTCTGACCCTCATCAAGTAAAAAAAAAAAAAACAACAAAAAACCTAAAATGAATATAAAACCGTCAGCTCGCCACACAAAAAAAAAAAAAGGGTCTTGAAGGAGTTAATATAGAATATGAAAATGGGTATAGCCCATGAACTAGTCCCTTTAAAAGCTGTTCTTATCTGACAGCGGGGCTACAAAGAATAGGCTCCGTAACTTACCATCTGGGTAAGGGTCTCCAATGGGGATCATGCTTTGAGCCTACAAGAGAAAAATGAAAATGGTCAGTTTAACCCATACAGCCCCGACGCCATGATCTGCAGATGGAACGTGCATGGAAAACCCTAGTCGTAAGAATAGGAATAGCAGCCAGTCTAGCGGAGCTCCCATTACTTACCGCGTCCCAGGCTGCGGGGTCCTGGCGGAAGATTGCATTCGTCAGTTCCACAGACACTCTCTTCCTGTAATCAGGGTTCTTGTCCTCGGAGATCCGGAACAGGACAGCAGCGGCATAGGTGGCTGGACAAGAAGGGGAAACTAAGGTTAGCTGCTCTGCAACCACAGGAGGTCACACGGCAAAAACCCCACGAGTCTCACCTGTGCCCTCGTTACGGGAATGCAGGAGCTCCATAAGTGGGGCAGAGGCTCCCTCCGCATCAATGGTCTCGGCGGCCTCTTTGTCCTGAGCCAGCTCGCACAGCACTCCTGCCGCCACTCTCTGGATGTTCTCTACTGGGGAGTATAGGAGCTGTACGGAATCAGAAACCATCGTGTTAGTAGGGACCGCGATCACAAAGCCTCTGCCTGCACGCATATATGGGATTACATATGAGCTCAATTAGTCTCAAAAACAAATATAAAAGGAGGGTAAAAGGGGCCAATACCCTGTGGGCTTCAGACAATACAGAATGATTAACTACTAGGTTGTAAATCAGCTTTATTTGAGCCCTGTGTGGCAGTATTATTTATTGCCACTTTTATTTAGCCTAGGCGTGGATTCAGGGCCGGTTTTAGGCAAAGTGGGGCCCTAGGCAAACATTTAAAATGGGGCCCCAAATGCTAACATATTGCACCATCAAACAGAAACATTTTGGTTGTAGCTACATGCGCTGATTTCAGGCCACTAAACGAGTGTGATCAACAATATTGAAGTCATTCGCCGCTTGTTTCCCAACCTCTTTACATTGGCTGAGGAATAATGATGGGGACAGAATGATCACTAGTAAATCAATCTGTCCCCATACAGTATCATCTTAGCAGCATATCTGCAGGTTTAACTGAGCGATGTGCTGATGAGAACAATGATTTTTGTTCCGGCATATACTGTACATACACCGTACATACACATACTGTACATACATACACTGACATACCTTACATGCATACACACACAGTTATATACACATATAGTATACACATACCGTACATACACCGTACATACACAGATATACATACAAATACAGTATATGCAAACACATATATACCTTACATGCACACAGATACATACATATACCGTCATACATACACATACCGTACATACACACATGCATATACCGTACATTCACACAAATACCGTACATACATATACCATACATACACACAGATACACATACATATACCGTACATACATACACATACCTTACATGCATACACACATATACCGTACATACAGATAGTTATATACACATATAGTACACACATACCGTACATACATATACCATACATGCACCCAAATACACATACCGTATATATATACACATATACCTAACATACAGATACACATACATGTACCATACATACAGTATATACACATAGTATACACATACCGTACACATACATACACATCTACTGTATGTAAATGCACATAAACATACATATATACCATATATCCAAAGAAATTTATTGCACATACAGATACACAGATACTGTACATACATACACACAGACATACACATACTGTACATGCATACACACAGCCATACAAATATACCATACATACACACATATGCCGTACATACATACACAGATATACAGACAGATAGAAACATACAGACAGATGCACACACACATACATACATACAAGCACACATATACACACATGGTAATCTTGTATAGGTGATCAGATGAGCCCTGGATGAGGTCACATAGTTCAGTTGCAGAGGGCTGCAGACCCCACTGTGGGGGATGGGACACAGAGCAGACAGCACTGATATCAGCCCCCTGGTGCTGCCGTGCTGTCCCGTGCAGTGAGTTCCTCCCCCATCTCTTCACAGTGAGGAGACGCTGCAGCCTGCTGGGGACAGAACAGTGGAGGGAGCAGAAGACCCCCTAAGGCCCTCTTCCTCCACTGCTGTCTCTATGTGCTGTGCGGTGGGGCCCCTCACCTGACTGTAGGGGTGAGTACTCACGATTGGGACGCGCCATGCAGGAGGACAGCAACAAGTGAGCGCTCTCCTCAGTCTGGTCATGGTGAGGTAAGGGAAGCATTCATTGGCCAGCGTCTCTCCCTGCATGACACGCCCCCCTTTTTGATCTCCTGCACTTCGCGCCCCGCTCTCTCCCTCGCACTGGGTGTTCCATCATTATAGGAGGGAGTGAGAGGGGCCCGATCCTGCATAATACCGGGCCTGCCTGCAGGGGCCCCCCTCCACCGCTGGGCCCTGGAGCAGTGCCATCAGCAGTGTGTCCGCCCCTGGCTGGGGGTCCCTAGGCAGCTGCCTAGTCTGCCTGCCCCTAACGCCAGCCCTGCGTGGATTTTAGGAGGGTCAAAAAGGACAAATATCCAGTGGACTCCATCACACTCTGGGGTAGGATTCATAACAGGATCAGTGTTATGTCAGCACTGTGTGGCGGTATTATTTCTTCAGACTGTTTCAGTCAGGTGTTCATGTTACTTTCAATGGGAAAGAGTAAGGGCAGTCTCACACGTCCAGATTATTCCGGTACCGGAAAAATCGGTACCGGAATTATCCGTATCCGTGTGCCCCTGCGTTTCATCAGTGTGGCACACGTGTGCCCACTGGGTACCACACGCACCGTGCAGGAGACAGCGCTAAAGTTTAGCGCTGTCCCCTGCATCTGGTGCTGAAGCCGCGATTCATATCTTCCCTGCAGCAGCGTTTGCTGTAGAGAAGATATGAATATTTTTTTTTTTGTTTGTTTCTTGTGTTTAAAATAAAGCTCCATGTCCCCACCCCCTGTGCGCCTGCCCGCTGTTCTTAAAATACTCACCCGGCTCCCTCGCTGGCGCTGCTTCCTGTCCTGGCTGCACCTTGTGTACTGTATAAGCCGTCACGTGGGGCCGCTCATTTACAGCAATGAATATGCGGCCCCACCCCTATGGGAGGTGGAGCCGCATATTCATAATTGTAATCGGCAGCCCCACGTGACCGCTCATACAGTAGAAGGTGCGGCGAGGACAGGAAGCAGCGCCAGCGAGGCAGCCGGGTGAGTATTTTAATAACAGCGGGCGGGCGCACAGGGGGTGGGGATATATATATAAATATCTATCTATCATTTTTCTTCGCCATTAACTCTAGCCCTTTTAGAGCTATTGACAACTGCCCAGGGGCGCCCACTGTACACTCCTGTCCATATATGTATGGTATGTGCCGGAGCAGTAAATCAGACGACCGTGAATGATTCCTATAGGCACTTAGCCCACCTCCCATCCCCCACTGTATTGGCTCCGGTGGAGCATTAGGGGCTATATACACAGATCTCATACACCGTGTATTGATCCTCCATGTCTCATTGAAGAAACCTCGGTTTTAACAGTAACTCTGCCCATCGACATCCCGGAAATATGGATCAAGTTAATGGAGCAATTAGATGCACAAATGACTAATTAATGAGGCGGTATTCTTCTATACTAATCATTTACAGCGTGCAGCGGCCAGCGCTGGAATATCCAGGGACCACGGCCGCACAACACTTCCTCTGCAGAGCGGCTGCCACATTTGTCAGCATTTATTGCCTACGTGGAGGCTTCCAGCAGCCATCACACCGGGCCTAATGGCCAAGGTCAGGAAAAGGGCGCGTAGTGCAGTGACTATTCAGCATCAGGACAACGTGCTCTTGGGGACGGGATTTCTATTCTATAGCAATAAACCACCTTCGGAGGACACCATCTTTTTACGGGCGAGAGCAGACACCTCTGGGTTTAATAAACCGTATGACACTCCTTACTGCAATACGTTATAGCCAAGGTTAAATATCCAGATAACTAAAATGGAATTTATTCTAGAGTCTGCGCCATTATGGGCTGTGCCTAATATTACAGCTTTATTCAGGTGACGCGCAATACCAGACACGGCCATGGACAAGAGTGGCGCTGTATTCCTAATTTCATACGGCCCCATTAGCCAGTTCTTGGCGCGAGGCAAGTATGACAATCTTTTAGAGCATAATACAAATGTTGCTTTTTGATATGCCATTTCATGTTCCCAACTCGAAATGACAAGCCCATGAGGATAGATCAAACACATGGAAGTCCATTATTCTACATTCCATACTATCCAAATTTTGGCAGCAAAGGCATCTCAGCCAAATTCCCCACAATCTGCCCTTTAACCCCTTAGCAGACTAAAGGCCATTTTATGACAGTCTGTACTCTGGGCCTAAAGTTGGCCAGCTGGATGATAACGGTATATTAAAGAAAACCTGTCAGTAAGTAGTGATGGGTGAATGTGCTCGGATAACAGCATAGGTCGCCCCCTTTTAAGCGCTAACCTTAGTTCTAACAGTGGAATATTAAACAGGAGATTCCGCCCCGCTGTGTTACATATGGACACACCTCAATGGGGCATATGGAACTCTTGGCCTTTATGAATCAAATAAATATGTGAACCCCAACCTGTGCACCCACCAGTGAATCACGCATGCGTCACGCATCATTACCTGTACAAACAAGGGAATGGTGTTGAGTCTGTAGATTTCCATGCGATTCATGGGCTCGCGGGCCAAGATGTGCAGGGCTCCGGTGCAGCCTTCCACAATCTCCTCCATTCTGACACCATCCTGGGGAAATAGTGTATGACAGCCAATGACTACTAACCGGAACCTTTTCCACTCTACTTAGCACCATGAATCAAGAGAATGGCTGGACATAAAAAATTCATGTTGTCAGAAGTAAGGGACGGTGACAACATTCAGGATGTTTGCACCTGGGGATGTGATCGAGACTACGGCTCGCCCCTGAATAAAACATTTAGGCGCAAAGGAGACCGGCAAAATAAATGTAATCCTGGCAGCAAAGACATGCCACGGATCTCCAATGTCCACAGAACTAAAAAGGTGCAGCGTGGAGAGGACGGCACAGATGCAAGAGTGGTAGAAGGAAAGGCAAAATGTATTTCTTTCCCTCCAGACGCCTTCATCAAAGGGCCAATATATGGGCCCATGCCGAAGACCAACATGCTCCACCCTTCCTTAATATCTACCATGTTTTTCTGATCATCTACAACTACCTTAAGTCTCTCCAACAACCCAACACTATTTAGGCAACTCCCCTCCCCCCAAACACAATCTAGAAAGCCACAGTGGGTCCAACATACTGGGATGGGTAGATTTCATATCTGCCAAACCAGATTGTAAAAAACATTGATGTCCAGCAGCCACTTTCTTCAGAGAGTGATGACTACACAGGGACTGGTCTAATCTGTTGTGGCCCATTGGCATATCACAGCTTACAACCCATCCAAAAACCAGTGCCCTGTATGTCCAGCATGCAACAAAACATGGCACCGCCATATGACGACCCCCTGAACTCACCGTGTACGGCTGCTGGGTTCCTGACGCTGCGTGTCTCTGTGCATCCTGGTGAGCTTTAACCAGCAGCTGCACCAGACGGGGGATGACCCCGGCATCATGAAGTGGGGCGTGATTGGCAGGACACAGCGCCAGGTTTCTTATCAAGCCAATGGTTGCCTGTAAATTTGACAAGTTACAATTAAAGAATACAGGAGAAAAAACAGCCAGACATATTGCTGTATACAGAATTAAAGGGGTATTCCAGTCTCCAAGATCCTATCCCAATATGTAGCAGGAGTAATCATAATAATATTAGCAAATACCTCCAAATAGAAATGTAGTATAGTTCTTCTGATTCACTAGGTCTCTTTCCTCATGTGTGGGCATTGTAGGACCTTAGGTATCTATAGTTCTGACCTCTAGAAACTAGCTGTCACAATATCAGTGGTCGTAACCATGGATACCTAAGGTCCTGCAATGCCTGCACATGAGGAAAGACATAGCGAATCAGACAAACTATACTACATTTCTATTTGGAGGGGATTGCTAATATTAGTATGATTACACCTACTACATATTGGGATAGAATCTTGAGGATGGGAATACCCCTTTAAGTGATGCAGTAACAGCTCAATGAAGACTGATTTATTATTGTGCCAATGGGAGCAGTACAAGCTTCCCTGGTAATGGCAGCAGGCAATGTACACTAGGACCATCTTACCTTGACCAGAGGCCACTGGAAGGGTTGGCCGATCAGTTTGACAATGGCTGGGATGCCATAGTGAAGTCTCACGGAGTTCTGAGCCACCTCTGCATCAGAGTGACGACTAGTGAGATGTCGTAGAGCACAGACTGCGGGCTCGGCAATGTCGTCCTTGTCACTTGCTCGGAGGATGGTGTGGATCAGAGATTCCACCCCGTTGCTTTGGGTCACCAGAGTTTTGTTGCGGCTGTTGTTGCAGGTCAGGTTGGACAGAGTACCTGTCGCGCAGGTCAGGACATTGACGTCGTCTGAGCTCAACTGGTTCACCAGGATCTTCAGCACATTGTCCAGGCCCTCCTGCAAATAAAAGCAACAACCATTGTAACTATAAAAAGCAAACTAAACTCTGCACCATGACCGATATGATGAGTCTTGGAAAATAATATACATATTTACCAATGTGCCATATGGTGGCATAACACACTGAAGGTCTCCATGCACATTAGATAAAAGGATGCCAAAGCTGTCAATTTTGGCTGATCATCTCACATGTATGGGAGCCACTACTGATGTCAAGGGGCATAAGGATAAGATCACATTTAATCGCCATCTCCATTTGGAGATCAGTTGCTGGCAGATGAGACAGGCTGAACCTGGGGAAATCGTGAGAGATCAGCCAAACGTACTGCTGACAGCTATGTAACGTGTATGGCCAGCAGAACACCTAAATACCAACAGCACCCTTGCCCACAAACACTTGCAGGTAATTAAGAGCCCACACAAGATTTTCTCAGGTTCTTTAACATCTGTACTAGACAGAACAGAATATAAATAAGATCTGTTAGCTGCTGGCTGATGGTTTCCCAAGAAACTTTCTTGCACAGAGTAAAGCATGAAGGAATGACTGACACAGCTGCTGTATACAAAGAAGGACTATTGAAGGGTAAAGGTTTTAAAGAACCTCTCATTTTTAATGACAGATGAGGTCAACGCTGCATAATGGTTTCCGCTCTTCTGGATTACGCAGCTACAAATAAAGGAGTAAGTGGTGATAAATGGGAGAGGACACAAGGCCGAGTGTTCCAACGCACGCTGAGGTGTGGTCGGCTCAAACCACAAACCTCGGCAGGCTTACATGCAAGGTGTGTGCTGTATCTCAGCCGCGTACACACCTATGTTTGGTTTAATTGCTGCCTGTAATATTGTTCTGCAGCTCGTCACAGGAGCAAAATGAGGGCGACTCAAACTCCTCCATTTTATGGGATCATCTACACCATCTGTCATCGCTGAATCAAGGTTGTATTGCAGATAGACATTATATTTGGCCACCGTGTAAAAGTCCAGGTGGGAATTTGTACAAAACACATCTGCCCACGGCCTGAACCTACGCCCTGACACAAAGATCAGATGAGAACTGGGTATGGAGAGCGTCGGGAGTGGTGAGACCAGAGATCGAGAAGACTTCCATCCATTCCACCAATGGTGGGACCTTACCAAGATCAGACAAGTATCTCTCAGAATGGGCCAGTGTCTTGTTGTGTACCCATACACAGGAGAGTTGAAGCGCTATCCTTCACCTCTCTCGCGTACTATGTAAATGGGTGTTAGGGTATAAACTCTTCTCTCAGAAAATAAGATCTACCATGTTGGCTTTCAACATGCACTCCTCACCCACCACCTCCAAAGAAGGTCTACCTATGTCCCATGCACATGCACGCTCACCTTAGCTGAACATACTTGTTTTCAATGAGGGATTCAAGTCAAATCTCTCAGCAAGTAAATGTTCAACCATCACCGTAAAGGTGGCATTTTAGCAGCGATTTTGCTGCAATTTTACATAGTGCATTAGATGTGCAAAATATGCATCGTTTTACAGTACAAGTATAATCAATGAGATTTCTGAAATCTCACGAACACACTTTTCTGCAGGTACTTTTGAGCCCTTCTGCTTTTTTGCCAAGACACAATATGTCCATTCTTTCAGTGTTTTTCCAGCACTTTTTACCCATTCAAAAGAAAGTAAAATATGCTACAAAAAAAAAAAAAAAGGAAAGATGCATATATTGTACACAGCACTTTTCCTGACACCACTCTGGTTTTTTGGGGAGGAAAAAAAAAACACTGTGAAAAAGCAGACCCTAAAAGGTACAGAATCTACACCTGATGGAAGGTGGGAGTGGGACAGATTACCCGGATGAAATCTAGAACATATCTGTCCTGGTGACCAAGTAGAAATAAGCAGAATTTGTAGGCATTTCCACAATTTTTAGAAAAAAGACCTACTAGCTAATAAATGGATGTGCCTACGCATAAATATGGCTGTGATTTGGCATTGTGATCTGGACGTATTAGGAATCTGCTGATTACAACGCCCCATGACACAAGGTCCGTATGTCTCATGTAATTTTATGAAATCTGTCACAGTGCCGAGAGTGAGTACACGGCCCATGGTGTAATCATTGACTTCCTTATAAATATTGCTTCATTTTGTACAAGCCGAATCTTTATGAAAAACACTTCCCTTTTGTCAGATAGGGAAACCAGATATTTCTCCGAAAACTTCATGTCTTTATACATGGTCATTTGGTTCCTGTACGGATATTTTTGGACTTTAGCATGAGCATTTCCTTAAATGTAAATGGATATAATTTGGAGGCTTAAATATACACTATGGATCCAACTGCTTACAAGATCTAATAATTTAGATTTGTGTGAAGAGTCACCCTGGACTACAGAATGCCTGTAGATCACCAACCAGTAGACATCAACCATACATTAGTGGTACCCATCAATCTACCGGCCACACTTAATATTCCCCATCGACTTTTACAATGGCAAGTTCCTCACCTGTTTAGTGGCCACATCAGACAGGTTTCTCAGAGTCCACAAGCAGTTCTGTACAAGCCTAGGGCTGGAGCTTGTGAGATGTTTCCCCAGAGCCTGCATTCCTCCTGGAAGCAAAGATGACAATTAAAGAGCTACCAAAGGATGACTAGAAACGATAAAAAGGCTGACGAGACCCAAGGCAACCACAAAAAGCATGCTGTGACACGTACCTGGTCCTAGTGTTTACAACCGCCTGAAACACAACAGAATCCTTCAGGCCACAACTAAAAATTGTGCTATTAACATTCCTAAGTAGTAATTTTCACTTTTATCTTGGATCATGAAGAGCTCTAATATCACTCTAGTGGGGGGTATAAGCTCAGCCCTTGGCTACACAAGGTCGACCTATCCAATAAAGTTTCTATTCTACAGACAAGAGTAAGAGCTGATTAGATCTATAGACCACGAGCAGAAGGATCAGAGCACCTCAACCTTGAAGACAGCTTGCCCAAACATGAAAATGGATGCAGATGTGGAAAGTCAAACTCTGGTGACCTGCACTTAAGCAGCGCACCTAAGGAAGGCAATCACTTCCACACCATAACACATGACTTCTAGGATCTCCACTCCTGGGAAAAGGACTACATGGCTGGGCTTCCCTTGTGAGCCAGCACTGCACGCAGACATGTGTGACAGGTTATGGAGCAGCTTTTGCATGCTTGGTGCCTTCAAGCCATGCCAGAGCACATCACAAAGGGATGTCTGACGGCTCAGAACAGACGGTCTAGCAGCTGACTCACTGAGTGGAAAGCAGCGGAATTAGTGGAGAAGGATTACAGAAAAAAAAAAATCACAATAACAGATTAAAGGAAAATTGTCCTCCTCCTCTGCAAGAATGCAGAAGTTTCAGTCATACATCACCAGAAACTAAGAAAGCCCCACTCCCAAGAAGAGGTCACCATATCATCTTACAATCTTAAAGGGGTACCACAGTATTAGAAAAACATTGCAGTTTCCCTCCATAAACAGCACCAAGTCATGACCTTACATGAATACCAATGGCATGTCGTTCCAAGTGGTCGTGGGCATCTTCACATATAGCCAAGTAGAACAAGAGAAAATTAAATTCCAACTGTGACCTTACAGACTGGGCTGGGAAATCCAAAAGAAGTGAAAGGAAATGTTGTGGCCACAACCGAGAAGCCATGGAACATAACATCCACAGCTGTATCTACAAAATATTCCTCTGGGATCTTCTACTATCCACCAATTTGTGACTAAAAACAGACAGGGAAAAGGGAAGGGAGGACAAATACGTTCTTCTACCACTCAAAGACTTTAGTGCCAAATGGGTCACAACAAAGTCATCACCTGCTTCAACTATGGCGGGCTTGTTGCTTGGGCACACGGACAAGACTTTTAGCACCCTGCTGGTGGTCCACAAAAGCTTCTCGTAGTTGTATGTCCTCATGATCTGCACAAGCCCTTGGGGTCCTCCGTTGGCCAGGATGATGAGCTGTTGAGATGTGGGGGTGCGAGTTAGTTTAATAGACCCTTTTTCAATGTTACTACAACACTTTAAAAAATACACAACAACATTGCCATCAATTTCTGAGTTTTCCTCTCAGATACTTTACCCTTAAGTGATACCCGTTTGTAAGGTAGAATCAGAGGCCAATCAGAAAATGAATAATAGTAAGAAACCTAGCACTCAACTTAGGTGGATGATACGGGAAAATTTATTGTAGTAAATACAAGAAAACGTTTCGGTCGATGTTGACCTTCATCAGTTACTACAAAAATCGTCAGAGCACAAACAAGTGTGTAAGTATATATAACAAAAGGTAGTAAATGCTAAATAAATCATATATAGCCGCATATATACAAGTCCTTATCTGTAAGTGTGCCTATTTACTTTGTTGACCATCCGGCTCCCACGAACGTAGTCCATTTGTTTACCTTTATCGTCTTCTTTAATCTATTTTTTTTATATAGCGCTAACATATTCCGCAGCGCTTTACAGTTTGCACACATTATCATCGCTGTCCCCGATGGGGCTCACAATCTAAATTCCCTATCAGTATGTCTTTGGAATGTGGGAGGAAACCGGAGTACCCGGAGGAAACCCACGCAAACACGGGGAGAACATACAAACTCCTTGCAGATGTTGTCCTGGGTGGGATTAGAACCCAGGACTCCAGCGCTGCAAGGCTGCAGTGCTAACCACTGCGCCACCGTGCTGCCCATGCCTTAAATCTTTCATATAGGTTTACCCAGGGAATAAATTTACCCCCAAAAGGCTACTATCCATCGGCTACTCGGTACATCTCTATACCCACTGGGCCACCCTATCACTCACTTTTACCTTCCGATCACCCATAGAGATTTGCGTTGTGCTTGATTCTCGGCTCTGCCAATATATTACTGCATGTTAATATGACCTCGCATTTATTTTGTGTATATACTTTTGTTGGTATAATGATTTATTTAGTATTTACTACCTTTTGTTATATAAACTAACACACTTGTTTGTGCTCTGACGATTTTTGTAGTAACTGATGAAGGGCAACATCGACCGAAACGTTATCCTGTATTTACTACAATAAAATCATCCACCTAAGTTGAGTGCTAGGTTCCTTACTATTAATCTGTATGGTTTGGGAATTTAACCTTAGCACCCTTCTTCTAGTTGTGCTCACGGTTATCTCTTTACGAATCAGAAATTGAAGACCTCTATAGTTGGGAGGTTGGAATCTTCTCATAGATGTAAAGGTGCTGAAATCTCATAAAAATGGTCTATTATTGACCCAGAAACTGCACCACTCTTGTCTACAGGTTGTGGGTGATATTATAGTCACGTGAATACGCCAAGCATAAATACCAGGTCCAGACATTGCCAAAAGAGGTGCAGTTTCTGGATAGAATTTTTATCTTCAAACATCAGCTTTCTTCAAGAGATAGCACCTCTGTCTATGGGTTGTGTCCCATAGCGCAGCACAGCTCATTCTAAGTGAATGAAGCCCATCTATAAAACCGTACAGAAATTTTCCGATGAAGTCATGTTCACTGCAAGACCACGCTTCTTACTGCAGATTCTAAATAGCAATGCCAAACCGGGAATGCGGAAGGCACTGATTAGTGCGCATACACTGGGGATATCATTATCTAGATACATACAGGATTAGTTCTAAGTAGATATTTATAGATAATTGATCCAAGAACCATTCAAAATTGCTCTCACCACCTTGCTCTGTATTTAGATAGGATTATTTTAATTTTATTTTTTGGGGGGGGGAGGGGGAAGAGGGCGAGGTGGGCAGAAGTTGGTGGAGGTGGGCAGGAGGTGGTGGTAGTAATGTGCTTTCTTTCCACAGTTATTCAACTGACATTGCAGATCTTCCCGAAACACAGATCTTGAAGTCTTTTATGCTTTATTATGTGGTTTGGACGACAGCTTGTTACAATAGGCGCAAGCGCGGTACGCGGCTGTTTATTACAATCAAGGACAAAGCGAGCACACAAACATCCACAGACCGGTATCTGACTTCTAGCTGAGGGAGCAAAGAAATATTGTAATAGAGGTTTCCAATAAATTGCGTTTAGCACGATGGGACAAGGTCATCATTCTGCAGAGTCCACTTTTTAAGATGCCATGAATGTATAAAGTTGTCCATACCAATGTGTTTTCCCATTTTTGACGGCCAGTTCACCCTGAGAAATGTTCCTTAACGGGCATCATTTTTGATATATCAGTAGTAGAGATGAGCAAATATGGTCAGAAACGATTGCTGAATTTGCCATATTTGTGCCAAATTTATGTTTTTACGTTTCCAAACATATTGCTCATTTCTACTCCCATTGACGCCCAATGGCGTTCGACGAATATTGCAAATACAATATTCGCTAGCAATCGTAATCCAACTGAATACTGAAACATTTGCTCAGCTCTAGTCAGCAGTTCTGCTCAGTGGAGGTCTGAGGATAAAATGAAGGGACAAACGCACAATACTATCTGCTAAGACACAGTCTGTTATTTTGGTGATTTTTTTTATCCAAGTCTGTTCCATCATTAAGATCAAATTAAGTGACCTTAAGCGCCCGACTCAAAGCTTTTATGCCAGAAAATGTGTGTCAAATGTTTTAAAAAGATCAAAAAAAGGTTGTGCAAAAGTATATGCAACATTTGCTGTTTTCATGCCAGTGTGAAGTAGTTCTGCCAATTTAGGGCGAATTGTGAGCAGTCAACGCAGGGCTGGGCGTAGTGTGGCTACACCAACCTGTCAAATATTGCCAAAGTGTCAGCATTTTGAAAAGTGGTGGCAAAGTGGCTCAGTGGTTAGCACTGTTGCTTTGCAGCGCTGGGGTCCTGGATTCAAATCCCACCAAGGACAGCATCTGCAAGGATTTTGTATGTTCTCCCCGTGTTTAGGTGGGTTTCCACTGATAATTTATGTAAAGCGTTGAGAAATACATACAAGTAATCCATAATAAATAATAGTAAAGCATTTCTGGAGCAGCATTGCTGGTGAGGATCAATGGAGGCACATGCCCCAAGAGAATGCACCAAATTCATTAACTGGTGTGCACCTCTTAATGGACTTGGAGCATCATATTCCAGCAAGCCCTTTAATACTGGTGTACAGAACGTATAAGACATTATCAGGAGTGAGCTTTGCTAGAAATATGTATTTCCCGATACTATGATTGTAAACAGGCTGCCAATCACCCGATAAACAAGCAAACCGATTACTCGGGTGAAGTTATTTTTACGCTTGTGCAATTGTCTCCGTTCTCGGCAGCACATCTACCTGTGTAAATAGTACTTGTGCTGCTGAGAACCCTGGCTATGCATACAGATTAATAGAATTAACAATCAGGGTGTATGGAAGTGCGACCAGCAGATCTATAAAGGCTGTTAAATGACAGCCGACTGGCTTAGACAAAGCCAAATCATCCCTCACTTAATGCGGTAGATTAGCTAGTCTAAATCCATGCTCAACTTTGGGTGCTATAGTTTCAGTTTTCACTACGTCATGTCGGCTCACCTTGCTCTCCTGATTTCCATATGCTAAGAGTTGAAGACAATCTGTTGTAATGGCCAAAAATTTGGGGTTGTTCTTGTTAAGCAATGGGACCATTTTCTGCAATCCATCAGCCAAACGTACAGCCATCTTGGCACCTTCCTGGTAGAGCAGGAGATTGTGCAGAGTCGTAATGGCATAAAATAGCACCGACTCCACGGGAGAGCTAGAACATAAAAATAAAACATTAAGTTGTGATACCTGTATAGAAAAAGAAAACATTGGTTTTAATGGTCTAATCGAGACCAAGGCTTGGTGGGGATGTTACCTAAGCATTCGAACAAGAGCAGGAATTCCTCCAGACTTGAAAATGGACAAAAGCCCTTCTCGATGGTGGGACAAGTTGTGCAAAATGCTAGTAGTACAACGGGCAGTTTCCATGTCGCTTGTGTTCTGCATGGTACGTACAACGGCTGCAACGATCTGTGGGGACTGCATCAGTGCTCTGCGGGATGCTTCCTTTTTGGAGAGCTGGTTAACAATCATGGAGGCCTTGCTCACTACCACCTGAGGGAATAAAATGAGGACACTTGTGTCACTTAGATCAATGTCCCTAGTCTCTACCTTTTAATCCCTCAAGGTTAGTCTGCTCAAAAATTTCCCCTAACCATATTTCTCTAGATTCGATGTGACCTTACCGGATCCTCATCGTTCAGGAGTTTGGTCAGTTCAGGGATGGCGCGGGTTGCCAGTTCAGCATCATCTTGGTAGTTGATGAGGTGGACAATGGCAGATTTCAGCATCTGTGAAGGTTCGGCAAGTTTCTGCACATTGGTCTGTTGCCCGTCAATTTGTGTTGTTAATAGGTAAGATGAGTCTTCCACAGTTTCTGGATACATCGCTGCACGAACACGCTGGGCTCGTGTCATGGCAAGCTGGGACTCCATGTCTATGAGATGAAGGAAAAGATGAAAACCTCAAATTAAAAATCCTTGAAATTCCTCAGCAGTCAAGTAGCATCTACAACGGTTCAAATTAAGGTTTAATGCATGAAAATGCCCCCCATAGACATGCAAAAGAGAGCAGTCAACCTGGAACAGTATCAAACTCAAGCCTGTCTATTGCCAGCAGTCCCATAGATAGGGCAAAATACTCAACCTCCACTCCATTCACACAGAGCTACAGAGTTCAGTGGGGGTCACAGCAGTTAGACCCCCAGCAATTGTAAACTGAATCTATATATATCCACCTACAGTGGATAAAGGATAACTTCTAAACTTTGCACAAAGTCTTTAAGGGTTCGTCCCATTTTATAGTGTGATGAAATATTTCTGGGGTATGCTCTCACTTTATGATCACAGACCGCTGGGGATAAACTAGGTGCAGGATGAGTAGCACTGCAAGACTCCCTGGGCCATTTTTTCCTGTTCAGTGATGCCCGGCCATCCATTGAGCAGGAACCTATGGCATGCCTCCATTTCTTAATGTGGTTCCCAAAGGGAGGGCCTCCAGGAGCAACAAATCTTTGAAAGGAATACCCCTTTAAAAAGCGAGATCCAAGCAAATGAGGACTTGCCATTACCTCTTTTCCCCTCAGATGCCATAGATCCCAATAGCCAACCACCATATAAAGGAAAATTATTTACGGAGCCCCTGCTAGTCACTAGATAGGGGCAGAAGGAGCAAAGTCTCCTCAAGCAGCTATTCCTATCCACATCCTCGCAGCCTATTTACAGTGCAGTTGGCAAATTACCCTAAACTGTTACAGACGGGAGAACTGTTTAATTAAAAGCAACAAAGAAAATGGCTAACAAGACGCACTTGGCAAACATACAATGCATTACAGGAACACAGTCCATTAAAATTCTCCTTGCAAAGCTGAGACTATGTTGTGCGAACAGTATGGGCTGGTTAAATAAGAAGGGGTGAAAACGTGCGTCAAGGTAATTCTGATACGTCCATGAAAATCAATAGGTCTTAACAGGAGTCGCAAACGCAGTTCCAAAACCCAGGACGGGTGTAGGATACTGGAGCTGTAACCAGCTCAGGGCTGCAGTCTAGGCTGACTGTGTAGGAAGTCGCCATAAGGACCCAAACAGCTTCTAAAGAGCTTGCTTAAATATGCTGCAGACAAGTGCAGGGTAACAATGAAGCCTTTATGCCGTTGCCCAAGGTCAGAATCGCTGCCACGCTAATGGTGCCAGCTGCAATAAAAGGAAACGTTACAGTTTCCCCTGGAAATTCACACGGAAGAGACATGCTGTGAGAAGCCCAGGCAAACAATAACCTTGTATGGTACGCGCCATCTATGGACACCGCTGAAGGCCTGACAAAAGGAGTGGGACACAAAAATGAGAAACAGACCGCCACTGTACTGGGGGCATCTCTGTATAAAGTTGGCGTCTGAAGGTCAAGATAACACGATAGAGGTAGAACCTAATGTCAGGACAAGCAGCACCAAAACAAGAAAATATAAAAACCACTTGGAAAGCCAGCACTAATGTCTGCAAGTTTTTATATTAAAGTGGTATTCCCATCGCCAAGATCCTATGCCAATATGTAGTAGGTGTAGTAATAATATTAGGAAATACCTCCAATTCGAAATGTAGTATAGTTCTTATGATTTGCTGTGCCTCTTTCCTCACGTGCAGGCATTGCAGGACCTTAAATATCCATGGTTACGACCACTGATAGTGACAAGTTAGCTAGTTGCTAGTGATTGTAAACATGGATACCTAAGGTCCTGCAATGCCTCCACATGAGGAAAGAGACATAGAAAATCAGAAAAACTATACTACATTTCTAATTGGAGGCATTTGCTATTATTCCTACTACATATTGGGATAGGATCTTGGAGAAGGGAATACCCCTTTAAGGCCCCCATACAAATCACATTAAAAGTAGACCAAAACTGCCATTTATGGAGGGAGCAGCCAGCCACCTGTTGTGTTTGGGGGTCCACTGACAAACAACGAAGAAGAAAAGGAGTGGGCAGTTAACTATAATGCCAGACCCGTTAGTTCCCAGGGGAGAAAAGCCACCCGAGATTATCTGGAAAAGACTTTCTTCCTTCTCCGCATGCACGCTCCACCACAGCGCATGTTCATGTGTATGGGAGGAGTCGATGTGGATAACTGATGGGTGAACTAGAGTCCTCCAACAGCTCTTTCTCCTCGTAGTCTATAATGGCATGCTACAGAGGCGATATCACGACTACAGCATACGTGAATGATGGAGCCGATCACTGCGCTCAGAGGTTTGAACGTTGAACCCAATGATTGGCTGCAGTTGTCACATGTGATGTGGTCATGACATCATACCTGCAGGTGGCAACAGACTTGGCGCAGCGGCATACGGCTGCCACTGAAGCAGGGGGGAAATGAGTATAGTTGATTTTATAGACCGTGGAAGCCTATTGGATAAAAAAAGTAAATAATTTTTGGAAAACCCTTTTAAGATTATGGTAAGTGAGGAAATTTTCGTTGTCCATGAACATTAAAGGGGTCGTCCAATATCTGAACAACCCCATTTTTAAGGAAGTAATCCCCCTTGTAAAATAAAAATAACATACTTATCCACCTTCTACTTAGTTCCAGTGCTGTCAGTGTCAGATTCGCCAGGGTTTCAGGTCATCATTTTGCCACGAGCCCTGCAACGCTACTATCGGACAAATGGAAGTAGTGACAGTGCCTGCCGGGCTCAGGTGGCATAACAATTTCACGCGAGCCCTAGGAGCTCTAGTGCCGACATTGCTGAAGCGGCACCACATGGTGTGGGAAGTAAGGTATGGTGTTTTTATTTTACAAGGTGGACTTCCCAGGTAGTGAACAACCCTTTTAAATTGAGAGGAGTGATGTTCATTCCTAAAGAAAATACCTGGTCCTTGCTGTTGCTGCTGTGAGTACGTGGTGGTCTTCACGGTGGTGTACTGTTGAGAGTATCCCAAGTCGTCATCGTCCAGCAGCACGGTCTTGCCATTCAGCGATGGTGCTGAGGTGTTAATTCCAGAGTTGATGCCGGAATCATAGGTGTAAGTCTTCTGCCACTCCGTGACCTTAATGGGCCGCTCCGCTACCTCGATTAACTCCATTCTACTTCTGTGGAGAAGAAAACAGCGAGGATCAGTTACGTCTGCTCAGCTAATGTGCCCGCAATACACACAGCGCGACACGGCCACACGAAGCCATCTGTTTGCGAAGAGAAACCAGTAGCTAAACATGAGCAGGAGACAACACTAAATCAACAGGCCACGTATGAAGCAACCCGTACAGGCAATGCCACCTAAATATACAGGAAACAGACTAAAGTGAGGTATTCTGCCACTTTTAGGAAGAGTTCTGGTGTTTGGGAGACATTCAGCTTCTCCAGAGAGGAAAACACAAAAACCTCAAGACATTTACACAGCTGGCGTGCTTGGTGAAAATGTTTTATGCAGGAGACAGATGGTGTGTAGTAATAGGATGGGAAAAAAGCGGCAGCGATTCGCGGAGCACAGGCAACGCACTTGGGTGGCACATAGTGGGTCTCCGCTGAACGCTCAGATATACTATACTACAACAAAGTTAGAGTAACACAGGCGACACGCTATACTATGTTCTTCATCGCCATGTTAATAGCAATACGCTCATTAGGCAATGCCATTAATGGCTGAATACACAGTTGGGTAGCTACAGCTTCCGAGAGGGGCCTGGAAAGAACAGAAGCTGGAAGACAATATTCCCAGTTTGATATCAGCAGATGCTCTGCAAAATGCATTTTTAAAGATGGTCTTGGAATTGGGATAGAAGCTGAGCAGTCTCAGGGCTCTAAAGGAATTGGCAAGCCAAAAATCCCATTATCACACCCCTGATCCTGAGGAAATAATCATCAGTGAGCTTTCATGGCAAAAGATGAGACTTCAGAGCAAACGAACATTACAACATCAATATATAAGAACAGAAGAGTTGGCCAACCAAGCTAAGTTAGGACATGCAATATCAAAGTTCCTCTGACAAGGTTGACAACATATATCCGTGGTCAGATCCATCCAACTTTACTTGGCCATAGCCGTTAGATTGTTTTAAGATCCACCAAAATCTCCTACAGCTGTGGAGTGATATTTCATGGCAGTGGTTAACAGGAGAGAAGTGATGTATAGTTTCTTTTGAACATTGGCCATACATGGTCTCATTTTTGGCCATACATCAGAACCTTCCCAGATCCTCCCGAGTGTTCTCCCCATCAACTCAGTCACTAGTCATAGTAAAGTATGCAAACCTAGTTCTGCCTACAATGAGGAAGGGAAGTATCTCCATGTCAGAAGACTGGAAAACACCTCAATGATGGAGCATAGCATCTTGGCAAGATATCTCAATATATATATATATATATATATATATATATATATATATATATATATATATATATATATATATATATATATATATATATATATATATATATATATATATATATATATATATATATATATATATATATATATATATATATATATATATATATATATATTATATATTTTTTTCGGCACCAAAACCCAGACCGATGGCAGGAAAACCGTTGTGTGAAATACGTACTTTGATACATTTTTAACGTGCATTTTTTCCCTTCATTCATATAAATGGGGGAAAAAAGCTGCAAGAATGTGAAAAAAATGCTTTGAAGGATCAAGTTGCAAAGCGAAAAAAAATAAGCAGCGTGCATGAGGTTTCAGAAATCCTATTCATTCACTTTGCTGGTGCTCTAAAATTCAGTGTTTTTTTTTCCCTTGAAAAGACACAATGTGTGAACCAGCCCTTAAGGTACCGTCACACATAGCGACGCTGCAGCGATACCGACAACGATCCGGATCGCTGCAGCGTCGCTGTTTGGTCGCTGGAGAGCTGTCACACAGACAGCTCTCCAGCGACCAACGATCCCGAGGTCCCCGGTAACCAGGGTAAACATCGGGTAACTAAGCGCAGGGCCGCGCTTAGTAACCCGATGTTTACCCTGGTTACCATCCTAAAAAGTAAAAAACAAACGCTACATACTTGCCTTCCGCTGTCTGTCCTCGGCGCTCTGCTTCTCTGGTCTGGCTGTGAGCGCCGGGCAGCCAGAAAGCAGAGCGGTGACGTCACCGCTCTGCTTTCCGGCTGACCGACGCTCACAGCCAGAGCAGGAGGAGTGCAGAGCACAGCGCTGGAGGACAGAGAGCGGTAGGTAAGTATGTAGTGTTTGTTTTTTTACTTTTAGGATGGTAACCAGGGTAAACATCGGGTTACTAAGCGCGGCCCTGCGCTTAGTTACCCGATGTTTACCCTGGTTACCAGCAAAGACATCGCTGAATCAGTGTCACACACGCCGATTCAGCGATGTCTACGGGGAGTCCAGCGACGAAATAAAGTTCTGGACTTTCTTCCCCGACCAGCGATCTCCCAGCAGGGGCCTGATCGCTGCTGCCTGTCACACTGGACGATATCGCTAGCGAGGACGCTGCAACGTCACGGATCGCTAGCGATATCGTCTAGTGTGACAGTACCTTAAAGGTACCTTCACACATAACGATATTGTTAACGATATCGTTGCTATTTGTGACGTAGCAACGTTATCGTTAACGATATCGTTCTGTGTGACAGCGACCAACGATCAGGCCCCTGCTGGGAGATCGTTGGTCGCTGAATAAAGTCCAGAACTTTATTTCGTCGCTGGACTCCCTGGAGACATCGCTGGATCGGCGTGTGTGACACCGATCCAGCGATGTCTTCACTGGTAACCAGGGTAAACATCGGGTAACTAAGCGCAGGGCCGCGCTTAGTAACCCGATGTTTACCCTGGTTACCATGCTAAAAGTAAAAAAAAAACAAACACTAGATACTTACCTACCGCTGTCTGTCCTCCAGCGCTGTGCTCTGCACTCCTCCTGTACTGGCTGTGAGCCGGAAAGCAGAGCGGTGACGTCACCGCTCTGCTTTCCGGCTCACAGCCAGTACAGGAGGAGTGCAGAGAAGCAGAGCGCAGCGCTGGAGGACAGACGGCTGTAGGTAAGTATCTAGTGTTTGTTTTTTTTTACTTTTAGCATGGTAACCAGGGTAAACATCGGGTTACTAAGCGCGGCCCTGCGCTTAGTTACCCGATGTTTACCCTGGTTACCGGCATCGTTGGTCGCTGGAGAGCGGTCTGTGTGACAGCTCTCCAGCTATCAAACAGCGACGCTGCAGCGATCCGGATCGTTGTCGGTATCGCTGCAGCGTCGCTTAATGTGAAGGGGCCTTTAGTCATCAGTCTGTGGGATAGGAGTCTCATTTCAGAGCAGACAATGGTTGGGGTAAAGTAGTCATGTGATGAGGTTTGTTTATGGGGTGGACACCATCTATAGGTGGCACCAGAGATCTACAGTATTTTTTTCTTCCTCTGAGGAAAGCTACCGTACTTTGCCTTCTCAGGGAGTGTAGTCTGGCGTAGAAGTCTTACTAAGCAAGAAGACTGTACCACCTAGAGTCTTGGACCTAGACAACTATTTGCATGGAAGCCAAATGGCCTTATTACATACTACTCCTGGACGCCTGATGTTAAAGTATCTGTTTGAAAATGAAAACCTAGAAACCTAGTTTCTGATCTGGCAGGGCCTAGGAGATATGCAGATTCCTCCGCAAGGTCTTTCCTTATTCTGAGAAAGTTGCAAATACACCTTATTCTAAGCTCATGAAGGGATGCTAAAGCCATAATACAAGCAAACGGATTAGCTTCTTACTACTGTATAAGATTACTACTATGTTTGAAGGACCTACGGGACCATATCAAACATACAAAATTATTAAAGAGTTGTCCAGTGATATGTGATAACTTGTTGATGTGTGGATGTCTGACCACTGGGACCATCACTGATCCTCAGAATGGGCACCTTTATCCCTGTTAGTATGTAGTGGCAATGGGCATGCTAAACCCTATAGAAAATCAAGTGACCACTCAATTTTGTAACAGGGATAAAAGTGACCAGTCAGGGGAATATTCCCGCTTGTGTCCTTAAGGGCAGGTCCTAGCGGTCAGTAAGTTTTCACCTATCCTGCAGATAACAGCATTGATTGCTGTAAACAATTTAAAAGAAAAATTATTAATTTAGCATGTCAACCAATATGGTTGCGTTTACACCTTTACCTTGATCACAACCAGTAATTATAAGAGTCCTTAGTGACACCTTGGCCACTTCCACCTTGTCGACCTCTTGACTACTTCCACCTTGGTGACTCATTGACCAATCTGGAGAAAACCTGAAGTTTGACTATGGATGGTATCAAAATTGATCAGACAATACAAAGGTTTTTGGGGGTCAAAGTCTGTAGTCCAATGTGTGACACTGGTGAATGAAAGACCCAGACAAAACTGTGAAGCTGAAATGTTAGAAGACCACGTGAATGCAAATGCTGGAGTGTGCACATGGGATTGGTGGAAGAAGGTGGCAAGATCAGTGAAGGGAAGACTTGATGAATCCTAGACAGTAGCTACCATTGTGAACTGTGGTAGCCCATGATCAAGCTATCCTTGCTAGCCAAAAAAAAAAAATTTCAAGAAGTTTTATAAGTATGGGTACAACCCAAATCTAATGAAGGTCTTTAGACAAAAAGGTCATTCAACATGAAAACTTACCGCGAGAAAGCAAAATGATTCTTGAAACAGAAGAAAGACGACAGGGAGTGGAGGAGGACGAGAAGACGCCTTGTTAGAGAATAATGTGCCAAATGGGGGTGCAGGGAAAAAAAGAAAAATAAGCAAGACAACAAACAAGCAGAGACAAAGCCAGCTGCTTGTCAGAGGGCGGCACACCCAGAACTGGAATGTCAGCCTGTCACAGAGTCCCTGGGCTTCCTCTGGAGTTACAGGGTGGGGGAGAAGCAGCCAAGCTGGTTTACCTAGAAAACGAGAGGCAGGGAAGAGATGGAGATTTGGTTTCAGGGCTTTCTCCAGGAACAGGCTCATCTCTCTGCTGCCCCATGGGACTGGCGGACAAAGGGCCACTCAATATGCTGATCACAAGCACAATGCGAAGAGTGTGTCAACACAATGTTACTTCAATGAGCCACTGCGAAGGTTTTGTGTGACTGGAAAATGTAGACATGCTCCCAGTATACGGGAAACAAAAAGGACACACTTGATGCCAGGATTTGAGGGCACTTATCTGTGTGCTGCAATTGTGAGAGCCACCTGGCTGTATCAGACGATTACAGCTGGCAGAACAAGGGACAGTGTCCCAGCGGGCAACACCAGGATATAGGATATGTGGAAATATGGTGCCAGGCTGTGCTCTAGTGGAAGAGGCAGAGCTTTACAGGGTACAAAGGGCCCCTAGGCCACATAAGGAGGCGCTAGCATTATAAATGGCACAAGAAAGGTGAGCAACTTACGATAATAATAATAATCTTTATTTCTATAGTGCCAACATATTCCGCAGCGCTTTACAGTTTAACAGTTTCAATGATAGATTTTGGTCCTGGGACAAGAAGCTCCAATAGGTCCGGAACCACCCAAAAGGCAC
Source organism: Ranitomeya imitator (assembly GCF_032444005.1). Taxonomy (NCBI): domain Eukaryota; kingdom Metazoa; phylum Chordata; class Amphibia; order Anura; family Dendrobatidae; genus Ranitomeya; species Ranitomeya imitator. The sequence goes on along the minus strand of NC_091283.1, from coordinate 498,290,780 downwards.
AGATTTAGGGTTACATAGCAGTATCTTGTTCTGCCTCTCCTAATTCTCCATTTGCCGACCCTCCTCCGCCATGTAAGTATGACAAACCAGGAATGTTGTGATATCCGGACTGGTGGGGGCATCATCAACAAGTTTGTACAGATCCTATATTAATCATAAATTCCTTTATAGAAAACAGCGAGGAGGAAGCACAAGTTACACAGTCACACATTGCTGCGGCTGCTGGCACTTGCCCTGTACACCATGGTCTTCTGAGACTGGCACTGGGCAACATGCAGATGATTCTGCTGGTGATGGTATGCCCCAGTGCTATGCCAACCTGCCCGCACTGGGCCCGATGCCTCTCCCCAGCCTGAAAAACCTGGGGCTGCCTGTCAAGCACATTATCCTGCACTGCCGGGCATGCTCTGCCACACCGCTAAATAATGCACCGAGTGACACATTCACTTCCCATCTGAGGCAGGAGACCAAGACTGTCAGAGAGGATCCGGCTGACAATGCTAAAGTACAGCGATTCCTACAAATTAAAAACAAATGGCGGCATTATTTAGTGGCTGGTGTCCACATTGCATGTGCATTGTATACATGTGTTACCGCACTGTAAACCACCCAGGGCTGACAGGAATGTTCCTGGGGTGGGGGGGATGACGGGGGAGGGGAACGGGTGACATCACAAAGCCAAACCACAGCGACATCTGTCAGGTCAGATATACAATTAGTAATTCAGCAATGAATCACAATGCCGCCACACCACGAGGTAAAACTAGCCATAGACGTGAGATATTTATCTGCAGACAAGCTCGATTTAGTAGCATCTGCTTAAGAGTCATCCGGCACATGTTACCAAATGTAGTTGGTTCAGAAAATGGTCTGCAGATAAATATCTTAAGCCAGGCAAGGCTATCATATTCATATACAGTGGCTTGCAAAAGTATTCACCCCCATCTGGGTAAACATTTGGTTACATTACAACCGGTGGTTAAATATTTTTGCAATCAGATGTGTATGTGATGCATCAGACTATTTGGTGCTAAGTTGGTGAAGTGAGAAAAAATTAGGAATAAATTAAATTGGTATTAAATAAATAAAAATTGGCGTGTATATGTATTCACCCCTTTTGCATTAGTCATATGCTTAGTAAAAGAAAATCTGATTGTGTGCAATCTAGGTGTCACATGGTCTGTCAGTACATGCACACCTTTTCTGAAGAGGCACCACTAACCAACACCATGAAGACCTCCAGACAAGGGACGAAGTTGAGACGTACAAGTCAGGCTTGGGTTAAGAAAGAATATTCCAATCTGATGATCCCTGAAGCACCATCGAATCCATCATCAAATGGAAAGAACATGGTACAACAAACCTGCCAAGAGAGGGTCGCCGAACAAAACTCTCAGCCCCGGGCATCAATCAGAAAAACAGCACACAGACCAAAAGGTAACCCTGAAGGAGCTGCAGAGTTCACAAGCAGAGCTTGGAGTATCTGTCCATATGACCACAATAAGGCTAGTTTCACATTAGCGTTTTGAGGAGCTGCGGAGGGCTGCGGACTCCCTCCACGAAGCCCCGCCCTCGGCCACACCTCCGCCGCTAACTCTGCCTACTTCTGCATGCGGCCTGCGTACCTATCTTTAACATTAGGAACGCAGGTCGTGCGGCTCTATGCCGATGCTTCTGCATGCGTCGTTTTGACAATGTGGAGAAAAAAAAAAGAAATTGCAACCAGCTGCGTCCTATGCTGATCGCCGCATCGTCAAAACGACACATGCGGAAGCATCCGCATACAGCCGCACGACCTGCATATCTAATGTTAAAGATAGGTACGCAGGCCGCATGCAGAAGTAGGCGGGTCTAACGGCGGAGGTGCGGCCGAGGCTTCACGGAGGAAGTCCGCAGCTCATCAAAACGCTAATGTGAAACTGGCCTAAGCCATACACTCCATAGAGGTGGCCTTTATGGAAGAGTTGGCAGAAAAAAAGGCTTTAGTTACACACAAAAGTTTTACGGCTCATTTTAAGTTTGCCAAACAACATGTGGGAGACTTCCCAAATTTACGGAGGAAGGTGCTGTGGTTAAAGAAGACCAAAATTTAACTTTCTGAATACCAATGCAAATGCTATATCTGGCTCCAAACCAACACAGCTCATCACCCCAAGAACACTATTCCCACAGTGAAACATGGTGGTGGCAGCATCATGATCTGGGTGTGTTTTTTTCGCAGCAGGGACAAGGAAAATGTTTTGAGTCAAGGGGAGGATGAAGCTTCACCTTCCAACAAGACAATTACCCAAAGCATACTACTAAAGCAATACTCGAGCGATTAAAGGAGGAACATGTAAATGTTTCGGAATGGCCTAGACAAAGCCCAGATCTTTATCCAATTGAGAATCTGTGGTCAGACTTGAAGATTGCTGTTCACCAGAGGAAACCATCTACGGTAACTTGAAAGAGCTGGAGCAGTTTTGCCTTGAGAGATGGGCAAAAATCCCAGTGGCCAGATGTGGAGAGCTCAGACTTATCCAAAGTAACTATAATTACTGCAAATAGAGTCTCTGCAAAGTACTGACTTTAGGGGGGTGAACAGTTATGCACACTGAAGTTTTAAGTTATTTTGTCCAATTTGTTTTTTTGCTTCACAAAAAAAAAAATGTTCATAGTTGTATGTATGTTTTTACATGAACTGATGCAAACTCTTCAAAAGAAAGTGAAATTCGAGGTTGTGAGGTAGCAAAAAACGAAAATTGCCAGGGAGGGTGGGGGTGAGTAATTTCACAAGTCCCTGTATAAAGTTTAGGACATTTTAGGTCTTGGGGTCACTAAAGGGCTATGCAAAAAGCTAGTCTGTTGGACGAGTGTTTGCTCAGGCACAAATAAATTACATATCCCTAGGGGTTGTCATACTTTTATTGCAAGGGTCCGACTCCCAATTTACTGACAGATGTGCTGTTAACAGGATCTGCTGTTGTATCGAGTCAATATACAACCGCACCGTACACAGTGTAGTGCCCTCTCAGATATTGCAACACAGCACCCATTGAAGTGAACGGAAACTGAGCTACAGAACCTACACGTATATGGAGCCGAGCTGTTCAGACACCGTACACCTCCAGAGGACGTGCAACCTGTTAACATCAGATCGGTTGGGAAACCGAGTGTCAGACCCTTATATGATAATAGTGAGCTACCTTAAGATGGTTAGATCTTCAATATTGTAGTCCTAGACATACCCTTTAAACATTTTCCATCAAATAACAGATGAGGGACCACCCAGACAGTTATTAGACTCATCAAAAGTGTATGGCCAAGCTTCTGGAGTCCAGTGAGGCATGGATGGGAAGTAGAGTGCTACCGAACCATACCCATCTAACAATGAGCTAAGGTGAATTGAATAACGGCTTCTCACTGGATCGTAGGCATGGTGACCATAACAGTATTGAGCATGTACACCTTCAGGATGTAATTTTCCATCAAGATTTGGGTGGAATCTTTGCATAATATGACACCATAGGAGGTCTGACCATGGTCAGCTGAAGCTCGTCTGTCACATACTTGGGGTAGGATTTTTGCCAAATAGCTCTAAGACCACACATATAGGTCTATAACCATCTTACTACTAAGGCTATGTTCACATGGCCTTTCTGCATTGCGTTCTGTGGCCCACCTGAAAGCGGCATGATGCAGACGGCAGGGCCATAGACAGTTCAAGAGAACCCTTTTATGGTTTTATTTTCTGAATATCTCCACACAGGCCAAGACACATTATCTGCTAGGTCTCGTGTGGAAAAATAAGCAAAATTACATATTACAGTCACGTTAACTCCTTTCCTGTCATTACGTTCTATGGCTCCATCTCATTTTTAGTGGGATTTAACCCACGTGCGTTCAGCACCGATAATATGGCTTTGGCAATGGCCTTTTTTTCTACATGGATGGACAGACCAAGCGTCTACCAAGCAGAAATCCTTGCAAACAGCTCCATCCTGAATTAATGATACGTTTCCAGCATGCCGCTGCTGTAGACTGAAAACTTCCATTTTCTGTTCATTATAGCTGTGAGTGAAAGTTGCCACATAGAAGACGAGGTGCTACTCCCCGGAGGGGACACGTCAGATTGATCTCTGCTGCAGAGACACAGCGGATGCCTGGCCATTAGAAGAAACAAAGACAATGATGGCGACTGGAAATGAGATTAAGAAAGACTTGTGCTTCAAACAGGTGCAACTTGAGGATCAAAGTCCTCATCAGACAATGCTGTTCTGTGGAGAAGAATATCGGGAACCACCTTCCTAGAATCCATTTTAGACCTAAATTGATTGTTGTAATAGTTTAAGCATTTTTCATTTCATTAGATCGGGCACACATTTCAATTTCTATCGCAAATCAAGAATACAGAGATTCTGGGGTTTCAGCTAGGCATTTGTTCTTGAAGGATCTCTGCAAAGACTATACATTAAAGGAACCCACACATTAGATGAAAGGCTTATAAAATTGTAGATTTTGACCAAAACGTCCAATTACCAGATAGTAATAGTAAAAAAAAAACAAAAAAAAAACAACTAGTTCGGAATGATGGAATTTTTTTTGTCTGATCTGCATAATTAGTTGGTAAAAATAAAACCCAATTTTGTCCAATGTATTCTGTGTGGTGTATGAGATCAACACTGAACAAGCGATCATTTGTTGGCACATCTTGATGGAACACGCATGGGGACCTTGACATTTCTTAAAAGGTCTCAGATAATGTCCCTACCTGACGGTAACTTCCGTTTGCCTCCTTTTTGTGCCGTGGACAGGAGAAAAATGGAGAGCAAAAGGTAGGGTGACTATTTGAGACATGTATAGTCGCTTTCCAGTGCCAGCGTGGAGGGCTGCTTCTTTAATATAGGATTATAGAATATTTCCCTGTGTCTCAAAAATTCATATAAAATCATATATTAAGTCTGAGGGATGGGGGAGTGTTCTGCTCTATAACATGCTTTATTGTATTGGTACACGGAGAACATTCCCATATGGAAGAGTCGTGTGGGCTTTTTGCTGCCATACAGGCTCTGTGTACGTGTTGTGTTCATAATCGGCCATCTGGATCATCAAATATTCTGGATTATTATAAATAAATCCGTATATAAAACTCACTTCAAAGGGGACGAGTTCCTAGACGAAAAAAATGTGAATAATGAAAATGTGAATGTGTCAATACAAAATCTGCTTCTGTTTCCCCGTATGGTTCCCTTTCCCTCATCTCACGTCCCACTTTGTTGCTATTTTGGAAAGGATTGTTGAATTATTTTTTTTTGGATGACCGCTCATTAGATAACTGGAATTGTATTAGATGTATTGCAAGACAAAAAAAAAAAGGAGCTCATCTGAACAAGTGTGTTAGAAAGCGCTATTCCCCAGTGTACACGTGACCGGTGATCAAGGAAACTATAAATTTGCTCTTTGGTCTTCAATCTCATCTTTTACGTAGACCTAAAAATCCTTGCTCGAAGGTAGCGCATCCTTATCTAAACTGTATAGTGGTAGGTGGGTGTGAGGTTCAACCATGGCACGCCACGAATAAACGTTTGTTTGAAATCCTACATTTGCCAATACTAGTAAATGAGCATCGATCGACAGGCTGGCTTGGTCAGCGCTCATTAGGAGCCCATGAAAAAGAACCCCAACTTTCACTGAGGGAAAGCACAGGTAGACCAAAGACCGTACAAAGGTTAGATATTCCCCGGGCTTTCGGCTTCAGTCTTTATATTCATTACTGGTTAGGAAATCAATACATCCAAGCGGCACCTTACTACCACCACCTAAACGGGTGTTTCCAGGCATCTTGATTCTTATGTAGACCACAAACTGGTCAAGTTAATAGACGTCGAACAAGGTACAGACTGGGGCTGAAATTCAGTCCTGGCCTTTGAAATCACACAGGCCCATGTTGTCCCCGTCCCCATAAACCAGATAGGATATATTACTAATATTACCCTGGATGGAGGAAAGGAAGATTTTCTACAAGACTAATATTTCTAATGATACCCGTGGCCTGCTGGGTAAGTGACGGAGTCAGCAACTTTGTGCTCCATCACAACTCTTAACAGTATGAGGGTCTTGAGAACACAGATTCTGTTAACAACACAGCAGACAAGGCAGCCTATGACCAGACAGGCCCTTCTGGCATTTGCCAGAATTGCTAGTCCGGCCCTGCGTCGAACTATATAAAAAATGCTTTGGTTTAATGAATTTAAAAACCACTTCATGTCTCAATTTGTTGATAAGCGACATGTACGTTTTCACTAGAATTGTATATTTAACCCTCGGTTTGTCTGTACTGCCCCCCCCTCCCCCCACCATTCCGCTACAAGACAAATTGGTCTTCTCAACTTGAGCAGTTGATGAGTTACCAGCTCTGCAAAGAGGCAAGTCCCCCAGCACCGCTGACAGCTCCGGTAACTGTGTGGATATGTGACAGCCCAGGCATGAGCTGCGATTCTGAAAGCCCCAAAGATGTCAAGCTAATTCTGATTAACAGGCCCTGACTGCCTCTACTCACTGCCGCTTGTTACAATTATCTACTTAATGAGAGCAGAATGAGCCTTTCTGCAGGGCATGGCGGGAGAGGAAGAGACGCCGTTGTCCAGGACATGTTCTTTAACAACCTCCAAAATAATAGTCTCCGGGGGGAAAAAAAAGGCCCGAAAATTAAAAATGAATAAAAATCTACACTCTAAAGGATCTTTTTCAAAGAAGTGTCAAGCCCGTCAATTAGCAGAGCTCTACATAGGGGATATGGAGCGAGTGGTCTGAGAAAGGCAATTCGGTCAATCTAGTCAAAATGGATACACATTTGGGGTTTGTATATGGAAATCTGACAATGCAATCTTTTGTAGTCATTCAATAGTTTTGCAACCATCCTAACAGTCTGAAACTACTTGGTCTACAAATAAGTAAAAACAGGGAGGGGGGGATGTAGCTGCAGATACTCTGTATATGCATGCTATGAGAGGCAAGAAAACAGACGGCGAGGAGCAGCAGGAATCCGCCCCACAGTAAAAGTCAAGATGATACCAGAAAGATCTGGCATCCAAAAAGGCATTGTGTGCACCCAACAATGTCAAGGAGTTAGGCGGGTTCCATCCTGACACATCAAGAAAAAGAATGCATGATTGAAATGTTATAAGGGCTGTGCAGGACTAGAGAAGCATGGCTTCCTTCTGACAAAAGCAGTTCCATACCTGTTCAAGGGTAAATTATTGAAGATCAGTCCGATCCAAAAAATTGTGAGATGCCTTACTAAAGAACCCAAGGACACTTGCAGCGCTGTTTATCAGAGGGAAAAAAGCAGCCATGTTTTCCTAATACTAGACAAAATGGTCACATGGAAAAAACAAGGCTGTACTAATAAAGCAAAATGGAATACAGTGACGGAAATAAGCATTTGATATCTTGCTGATTTTGTAAGTTTGCCCACTTTTATTTTTTTTTCTTATTATGTACATTCATTTGCATTTAGCAGTGAGAAATAAGTATTTGATTCCCTACCAACCATTAAGAGTTCTGGCTCCTACAGACCAGTTAGACGCTCCTAAGCAACTCGTTACCTGCATTAAAGACAGCTGTCTTACATAGTCACCTTTATAAGACTCCTGTCCACAGACTCAATTAATCAGTTAAACTAACTGCTACAACATGGGCAAGACCAAAGAGTTATATGGATGTCAGGGACAATATCATAGACCTGCACAAAGCTGGAATGGGCTACAAAACCATAAGCAAGATGCAGGGTGAGAAGGAGACAACTGTTGGTGCAATAGTATGAAAAAAATGGAAGAAATACAAAATGACTATCAATCGACTTCGATCTGGGGCACCATGCAAAATCTCACCTTGTGGGGTATCCTTGATCATGAGGAAGGTGAGAGATCAGCCTAAAACTACACAGGTAGGGGGGGGGGACGACTTGTTAATGATCTCAAGAAAACCATTATACCGTAAAGGTTTAAAATCATGCAGTGCCCACAATGCCCCCCTGCTCAAGAAGGCACATGTGCAGGCACATCTGAAGGTTGCCAATGAACACCTGGATGATTCTGTGAGTGATTGGGAGAAGGTGCTGTGGTCAGATGAGACAAAAATTTATTTCTTTGGCATTAACTTAACTCGCCGTGTTTGGAGCAAGAGAAGTGCTGCCTATGACCCAAAGAACACCATCCCCACTGTCAAGCATGGAGGTGGAAACATTATTTTTTTGGGGTGTTTCTCTGCTAAGGGCACATCACTACTTAAATCGCATCAATGGGAGAATAGCCATGTACCGTAAAATTTTGAATGACAACCTCCTTCCCTCCACCAGGAAATTAAAATGGGTCGTGGCTGAGTCTTCCAGCAAGACAATGACCCAAAACATACATCCAAAAAGAAGCACATTAAAGCCATGGAGTGGGTTAGCCATTCTCCAGACCTTAATCCCATAGAAAACCTATGAAGGGAGTTGAAGCTCTGAGTTGCCAAGTGACAGCTGCAAAATCCTAATGATTTAGAGATCATCTGCAAAGAGGCGTGGACCACAATTCCTCCTGACATGTGCGCCCACCTCATTAACTACAAAAAAAAAAATCTGACTGCTGTGCTTGCCAACAAGGGTTTTGCCATCAAATATTATATCTTTTTCCAGAGGGGCAAATACTTATTACTCACTGCAAAATGAAAATAAATGTATATAAATTTATACAGTGATTTTCTAGATTTTATTTTTGATATTCTTGCTCAATGTTAAAATTAACCTACCCTCAAAATTATAGACTTTTCATGTCTGTCAGTGGACAAACTTACAAGGGATCAAATAATTATTTCCTTCACTGTATATTTTCTTAGGAGTGGTGTTTACAACTATATGATGATATGATGGTGTCTAGAGATATATATGCCTAGTGTTGCTATATTCTCTACTTGGATAATGTCTACAATGGTTTCAAACCAATATGTAACAAAACCAAAGATATCAGCCTTGTATATGTAACATGAGGTCAAATAGTGAAAGGAGGCACCAGAGTCAAAGTCATCAGTATTAGCGACCAATATTTTAACCCTCGTTAGCCTTCACCACTATCGCCTGCCAATAATGCACTTCCCACAAAAGGGGACCTAACCCACCAAGACTGGGCACCTTCTTCATAGCAGCCCCATGACCTGCCTCCATGGTACTCACGCTCTTTATTACACAGGACATGTATAATTCCTGGTGGTTCACAAGTAGGTTATGGGATGGTTGGAGTTAACCTACAATAGGATATGGTTCCTGCAGAGAGGCACATGGAAATGAGAATGATCCTTCCTGAGACGGGTAGGAAGCGACATCGTTTACCAGCACAGACTCGAGCACAATGAAAAGTAAAATCCACCGCAGTCACTCTTCATGGAGTTATGAGGTTCGAAGATTTTCACTTACAATATCAATGTACCCTGAGATGCTGCAGCTCAGGAGGTCCATCAGATGGAGGAGGATGTTTCTCTCCTAAAAACTTCACCATTTCCCTCTAGGAGATCAAATACAACATTTGCTAAACCGAGTGACCATATGATTACAACAAGGAGAGTTTCTACAAGACATCTTGTTTGGTTCCTCACCTACACGTTCTCAGATGATATCAGTCGTGTTGAAAGGGTAAAGAAAACCAACATTTTTGATCATAAAACGTAGACGTTGGTTTCTCGTCACACTAAATTGGCTGCCAGCGCTATAAACATAACATGTCTGACATCACTGTGTGAAGATAACAGATTTCAGGACTTCTGATGGGCAAAAAAAAAACCACAACAGCTTTGAGGGACTAAACTCCTGCAAGGTGGCACTAACAAATGATCAAGCTCTCATGGAGTAATGTCAACATGGGGTAAGCAGAGGCTGAACAATGGCGTTACCTTTCCATTGTGCAGACAGAAACCAGACAGATCTTGCATACAAATATGGAGGATGGAGTAGACAGGAAAGGAATTTTAAGTTTTTACTACTGTTGTGCTGTGCCAACAACTTCTCATTTACTTCTCAAGAGGTATTTAGTTATTTTGGGTCTACACGCAAGCTTGTGGGGATTTTATGAACAAAAAAAAATAATAATAATCTATTTGTACAAGTTTCAGTTATATCCAAAACTTTATCATTAAACAAGATATCCATATCCAATTGAATAGGTGTAGTCTATGGTGGAATCATGTGTTCAATTTGCCTGCAGTGCCCCAGCAGGAGAAATGAAATACTACCTGGCCCTCACTTAGCACGGAAGAAAAAAAAAAACTTCCAGAATCAGTGGAGAAGTAGCCATTGCAGGAGGTATCCGTTTTGATAAAAAAAAAAAAAAAAAACACAGTTAAAGGTCTTCTTTAAGACTTTTGTAGCCACTAGTGATGAGTGAACATGCTCAGGTAGCGTGTTATCCGATCATGCTCAGGTGTTATCAGAGTCTCTTCGGCATGCTTCACTAATAATGTTCGGGTCCCTGCAGCTGCATGATTCGCGACTGTTTGACAGCCGCAGGGACTCGAACAGATTATTCAAGCACACGTAAAATATACCCCGATAACACGTTATCCGAGAACATTCGCTCATCACTAGTAGTCTTTCCTGCTGAAGCAAACAGACTTGGTACACATTATGAGGAGCATGTTGACCATGTAAGTGTATACACATATAATTATCTACCATTTCTGCCATCAAGAGTTTTAAAACATCAAAGGCTATAGAACAAGAGCAAATATTGACCTAGCTCACATGTCCTCAGATGGCATACTTCTGGCACATTGGTTCACTCATTATGCCATAGGCAGTCACAGCAATTCGTAATTACGGTAATCATTGAACTCGCTCCAGAAAGCTCACCCATAATCAAAAACCCAGGACCATACATTTCTTAGATCCCTTTAGTTTTCGGATACCTGGCTCTTACACTGAGCTCTTTCTTGTTATCAAAGAATCACGTCTGTCTCTAGTCTGGCTCCAGAAGTCTGAAGCATATTGTTAGTTCCTGAAATACAGTATGTAAAGGATTCCAAGTTATGGATAAAGTAATTAACTATTGTAAAACAGTGGACGATATTGGAGGGAGTATGCCTAGAGCTCAGGCATATGGCCTACCGGTGGACCATTGCCAATGGAGACTAACCTTCTGTCCTACTGACTCTTAGCAGATTGGCCAAGTGTCTCACATTAGTGATGTCACCATCCCAGTTTTGAGGTCACTAGACCCAGATGTACATACATTATAGCTAGCTGTATAGTCTCAAAAAAAAAAAATGTACCGTAGTTTTCAAACTACAAGGATCCATTAATGTGGTCGCTGATGTCAGGCACCAGGTAAATGCATCCAGTAGGTGTCTAGTTCACCATAGAATGGCAAGGCACCAGCCCCAAAAAGGGTGCTCAGCAAAGCCGCCCTAAGAATCTTTGCTAAACTATGGTAACATTTTTTTTTTTTTTTTTTTTTTTAATTCATATCCCAGCGGTATGGCACAGTTCTTAGATCGAAATAAGAAGAGAAATGATCCAGCTGAAGGCGGAGGTGGTTCACACTTTGTGAGACTTTATTAGACAACTAAAACGATATATCGTTCTTCAAAAAAGTCTTTGCATAGCAAACACCTGGCACACCAGTAAGGAGGATCAACGCGTTTCAACTATGAAGTCTTACTCATGATCAGATCATGTGCCAGGTGTTTGCTATGTAAAGACTTTTTTGAAGAACGATATATCGTTTTAGTTGTCTAATAAAGTCTCACAAAGTGTGAACCACCTCCGCCTTCAGCTGGATCATTTCTCTTATCTCCATTTGTTGTGGGCGCTCACCCCTATCCATGCTGGGCGTTGGTAGGTCTGGGGGTTCCTTCAAAGACCGGTAAGCTGACTACATTCTTTTTTTTTTTTCAGTTTTTAGATCGGTCCGCTTTTTGGTTGGTGTGTGTCAGCCATCGTTGCTGTGGCTCTTTGGCGCGGTGAGAGTTTTGCCTGGTGCCATGAGTGCAGTGGGGCCCCTGGGTCACTCGCCCTATTGGTGCAGTGTCATGGCGGTCACAATACAGCACCAACAACACGTGGCAGTGGACATCTATAGACTGATCAAAATGTTAACCAAAGAACTCAGGGATGAACGCTATGGGTAATGAACTCCAGATACTTAACTGTAAGAGATGAAAAGCAGTAGAGGAACCATAGCCTCAGACGCTCATAAAACGTGTCCATTAGAGCAATCTTTACATAGAATCATATGCACTAGAGCTCCCGTTACCGTTCAGAGTCAGCATCGAGATTTTACAGCAATTAGCTGGCTATAAAAAGCAGTGGGGAAGGCACGGGTCAACGTGCAGGGCTACCATTGTATATGAGGCTGAGCAAGCTCTAGGGCTTTTTGTCCTAAGACAATAAGGAAAGTGAAGCAAGAATAGGATGACTCAGAATATGCACAGAGTTCCCTGTATCCTTTAGATAAAGCATTGTATAAAGCCGAGAACTGACTGTACAGATGCATTGTGGAGCGCGGTGTGAATTCGGTAGAATTGGGGTGGCTCGCTGCCTCTAGGCTTTTAGGAATCTGCTTCTTCATAGGTTTCATTTCAAGGCAGAAAAGCAGAGAATAAAATGTAGATCAGCTACCCAGACTTAACAAGAAATGTCACTGGAAACACAATGACCTGGGGCGAAGTAAAAATTAGGGTGCCACCTGAAACTGGCACAATATAAAAGGCAGATGACCCTAAACTGTGCATACAACCTAGTAGTGCTGGTATTCTAAAACAGCTGATAAAATATTATAAGGGAACTCCAAGAGTCGTTTCACATATGGTAAGGTTTTAATACTAGAGGTTCGTACTGGTCCCGAACACAGTCACCGTGAAGGGGTGGGAATGGCTTTTATGGGGGGGGGGGGGGGGAGGTTTGTTATCAAAATTATGTTAACCAAGTAATTTATGCCATTTTCATGCAGTATTGCCATTTATTTACTGCAGGGTATTTGCTCACATCGTTTTTATCATAAGATTCTCTAATAAGACTGACCAGAATCCGACCATTTCTCACCGATGCAGCAGATAGCACATGAAAGTCGCTGGCCCAGTAACTGGTGGCCAAGGGCGTCAAAAGCAGCCGGAAGAGAAAGCCACTGGTGTCGTGTACTGGGTAATGGATTAGCAAGTGATATCTCTGTTAACTTGTCTAAGGATTGTGTAAGGTGTGGAAAAGATCTTCTACTTCCATCCACCCATATTAGAAATGGCACCACACTGGTCTGTAGGCAATTAATGGTATTGCAATTCTTCCCTATTCTAATCAATAGTCATGAGCGGACAAGGGTGACATTGCATTTGGGAAAAGGCAGATACATTTTTCTGGCCCTGGAAGCCCATTTAAAGAGGACCCATCATTTGCGATAAACATTTATTTATTCTTTTTTTTTTTGTGTAAATGCAGCAGTTCTCCTGAATCTGGGGTTATTGTCTTTTGTTCCTGCGCCTCTCCATTTCCTTGTACGTAAGTTAGTCTTTTTACCCAAGTGGTCATAGTCCTTAACTCTCTTTATTTTAATCTGGCAACTTTTATACAGAAAACCCTATAAATTAAAAAATAAAAAAAATAGTTCAAGACTGTGGTCTTTCCCACAGAGTTAGGACTCTGCACCCCCATTTCCACTTTCATTTGTAGTCACAGATACCATTTGATCACATGAGCCTCTGTCTGCCTCTATGGGGGGGGTGATTGTGCTTTCCTATGAAGTTGCGCATACATTCAGGTCTCGTAAGGTCACACGAGCCATTCTTCCATCCCGCTGAACAGCAATTACGGTGCAATCACCACCTTCCCTGCTGCAAGAGATTAAGGCAGCGGAGTGCGGCTAAAACAGATGCCAAGCTACAGATGTTTGGGCATAAAGCAAGAGCAAGTCTAAATTGTGCCCATGCGGTTGCAAGATATTTTAATTAGAGTGATGGGTCCAATCTGTTAATGGACCCGGTGGGAGGGAACGGGTTAATAAATCGTGCCATGCTCTAATGTGTCCCTGGGACAATCAAATATGATGCTGGAGCTTTATGGTCTGGAGAAACCTGTGTACTGAATTTAAAAAAAAGCAAGTATAAAAACACTGCTGGTAAAAAAAATAAATAAATAAAACTATGCCATATTCTGAACGTGTGGCATGGGTGACTAGCACAACTAGACTGCTGAAAAGCTGATTTTTCCTAATCTTAATTGAGCCCTCTGATCACATCTGACAATCTGGTTGCTAGGAATATCACTACCTAACAACTAGTCATTTCAGTTCAGTTGTCATATAGCAGATCCTTACCAACCATATTTAATCCAGGGCAACAGAAGAGGCGAGGAGGTTGATGGCATCTTGTAGGCCTGTACCAAAGTCATTATTTAATGGCCTTCGGCTTGATCTTGAGCCACGGCGACTTGATGGATGAACGATCTGTAGGAAGAACGATCTTGTGCAAGCCTAGATAGGTCCACCAGGGTGTTCTCCGCCATAATTTTGTTTCTATCAAGCTATCGGGATGCTGGTCATCCTCTTCGCCCTGTCCCTTACATTGTTCTGACCATGATGTCCTTCTCCAGTGATTGCTCGCTTCGCATAATGTATCCAAAGTAGGCAAGTTTTAGCTTGGTGATCACTTCTTGGTTGGTTTGTTCTTCTTGCTATCCATGGCATTGATAACATCCTTAATTTCGTAGGCATCCATTGTGTCTTGTTTCTTTATCGTATCAGTTTCGAATCCATATGTTACTACAGAAAAGACCAAGACTATGCACGAGCCATGTCTCCGTTGCCAGTGAAAAGATCCTCAATTTGAAGACCTTGTAAATTCATATTACACCATGGCTACCGCCTGTATCTAGTACAGACGAGCAAGTAGACAAGTGTGAGCCCAAAAATAGTAATTTAAAGTATTTACTAGACTGACAACCAAGTTGTTCGATAAGACACTCGTCAGCATTCCTGACCTAAACCTAAATTCCAAGGGAGGGATGGAGGTAGGTAGGTAGGAAGGTATGTAACAGGTCATTTTCTGGTGATAGCTTCTTTTTCAGGTCTTAAGGTGGCTATGTACCTACACATGAATGTGTTCTCAATGGGAAAAAAAGGGAATAAGCCGCTGCCAGAAAGCGATGATGGTATTATTAGTGCTGGAGATCATCAATTTGATTCACGCTACATTGGTCCTGCCTCCAGTCCAGACCCCCATGGCAGCTGGCTTTTACTAGAAAGTTCTACACCATAAAGACGTGTCGCAACAGACATTAATTTTCAATTCACCCGCTTATATAGTTCCATTAATTCCACAGCACTTGGTAGACATTGTGAGGAGATGGCCATGGACTTATTTCAGCACGGGAACTGGTACGTCGATCTTATTGTTGCATTTATTAGAGATTTGGAAAGTGTTCAGCCTCACAAATCAATGTTTCCATTCAGTGACAGTAAGCAGAGAAAGGCTGGCTGGATCTCACATATACATCAGGACTACATTAGCATTTCTGTCCTGCATCTGGTGGGCGCATGTGTGTCCTTGTTCCTCTCGGCAGGGGGCATCTCTAATACCACAGGCTGGAGACTGGGTTTCTGTAAGGGTATGTGCACATGTCAGGATTTCTTGCAGAAATTTTCCTGACAAAAACCGGACATTTCTGGCAGAAATCCGCATGCGTTTTTACCGTTTTTGACACGTTTTTGGTGTGTTTTTTCCCCAAATGCATAGAATTGCGGGAAAAACGCAGAAAATCCGCAAAAGTAATGAACATGCTCATTTTTTTATCGTGATACGTTTTTTTCGCGGAAATCCATGTGCACAAAACATGCAGAATGCATTCTAAATGATAGAATGCATGATGTATGCGTTTTTAATGAGTTTTTATAGTGTTTTTAGCGCGAAAAAACCTGAACGTGTGCACATAGCCTTATATTCTTCATTCTCAAACCTATAAACAAATGTTTAAGGAGGGGGGTGTGAACACTTTTGCCCATCCAGGAGAGGGAGAAGAATAAGCAGTTGGTGCAGTGATGCTGAGGATCTGTTGGTGAGGGCCTGATGCCCCTGTATGGATGGCCTATGGAGACTGAAGATGGGTTGCCGGCTGGAGATTAATACACATGCTACGGTCGTGATACCCATCGTCTGGGTATGAGGAACTATCTTAAGGCAGCCGGAGTGGTAGACATGGCTCCGGCCATGGTATGAAGCATGGACTGACTACAGACTATACTGGTAGGAGAAACAAAGGCAGTGGGCTGACAAAAAGTTGGAGACAGTGGAAATATCGGCGCCAGGATGGGATCTTGTGGACTGGGGACACTGCATTGTGACTATCTACCCAGAATTGCTGTAAGACCATGGATGTAAGGAATAAAAATAGTTGCATTATTAACCTGCCTAGGTGATTATTACAGTCCACAAGCTCAGATCTTCACAATCATCATGACGTCGTAAACCCTACAAGGCACCTGACGGATGCTTGGTAAAGAACTGAAGACCAGCTTTCGGCCCAGGGAGGTGCAATTTGAGATGTACATCTCTAGTTAGTGCTCGAGCACAAAGAATAGAGTATATTGAAATTCAACATGCCCCATTCTCCTTTTGAAACCCCCCCTTCCCCCCCCATACAGTTGGCTCATCTGCCTCAGAAAGGGAACTCCACTCTTAAAGGGCCCCAACATAACAACAGGCAACACAGGAAGGTTTCAAAACAAGGTGCTACTATCTCACTGTCAGTCTGGACTATGTCATGGAGAAAAATGTAGGCTGTGCAAACATGCACTAGCTCAGCACTGAAACATCAAGCAAGTATTCAACACAGACACGCTAGAACAACTCCCCCCCAGCAACAAAGAAGGGAGTGAGAAATGCACATAAATCTGGATAATGGCCTCTCAGATCTGCAGAAGAATTACAGACTTCAGCATAGGAGGGCTATTTAATTGGACACTGGTGTTTTGCTTTCCGCTCTCGTAGATATGGAGCGCCCTGGCTAGACCTTTATCCCATTCCCAATCCATTAGCACACAACGCATCTGACAGCTTCTCATACACAACTAGTAAATGCATTATGTAATGAGAAACGCGGCAGCGGCAAACAGGGGGCAGCGGCAAACAGGGGGCAGCGGCAAACAGGGGGCAGCGGCAAACAGGGGGCAGCGGCAAACAGGGGGCAGCGGCAAACAGGGGGCAGCGGCAGACAGGGGGCAGCGGCAGACAGGGGGCAGCGGCAGACAGGGGGCAGCGGCAGACAGGGGGCAGCGGCAAGGATGGCTGCCTACTATCCAGGTCAAATGGCCCAATAGGTCATTCACGATGGGCAAACTATACATAAGTTATCACAGGGTGACAAGAATTTGCAAGGAGGGTACTTATGACTAAATCAAAGTCATGTTAAGGTAATTGATAATGTTATAGAAATCCCTTTCTCCCAAATCAAAGGAATCCACAGTAAATTACGGTAGTAGTAATCATAGACAGACTGCAAAGCGGTAAATAGGGTCTCTCCAGTACTTCGTGTGCTGTAGCATAGTTACTGCATAGGACCATATTCTCTCTTAGAAGCTTCTGTACAAGTTCACCCACAGGTACAGAAGATATGGGAGCCATATTACGTAACAATACAACAAGGAGCTTGAATACGTAATATGTAAAAGCCCAGTTTTCGCTTCGTTAAGCCAAATGTCAATTATATATCGGTTATATACGGCTGATTGCCGCCATCCTGATATTTACGTGAAGTAACAAGCCTGAAAATGTGACCTCTCTGGTTAGACGTGTTTTCAGACAGACATTGTGATGAATGTGCAGTTTCCAATCATTTACACCACAAAGCGGCCACCTCCCATAAGTCTATTAATTGCTGTCTCAGAAGCTTAAAACTACAAAGTAGGCGGAGAAGGAAAAATTCAAAAATCCATATATTCATATCAGCCCGAGTGGCGGGTATTGATGGCTATTACATCTAGAGGTCAATACGGGCAATTTAAAAGACAATTTGTCAATCATGGACGCACTGATGGCATTAAAGCAGAAGTGTGCCGTACAGCCTGCAGCTGGGTCATCTCACAGAGGCACGAGAAAGCAGCGGCCCCAAATACATACCACATAGAAAAAGGATAGTAAGGCATAAAAATACCCAAATGAAGTTCAATTGTATAAAATTCCAATATCAGGACCGTGGTATATGGGACAAAGCTACAATACCACATCTGGCCTGTGGACATGAATGGCACAGTTTCTGAAAGTCTTGTTCACACTGGCAGCATGACGACGTGACCTACTGGCCACAGCAGAGAGGTACTGCCCAATATAAGGGACTGTGGTGGTTTAATAACATGTCTAAAAAAAAAAAACACAACATAAAATCAAAAAGTCAACGTTTCGGCCTCAAAAAGGCTTTTTTTCAGGACGGTAGCCGGCATGTTAAACCTAACCAGGAATGTTTCAGCTCACTTCCAGCAAGCAGAGATCTTAAAGCGTGAGGAACAACTATAGAGTTGACGGGAAAGTTGCAGATACAGCCAGTTGTTCCTTCGTCAGGCCCATGGTGGCTTCATCAGTCGGCACCAGTTACATGCCCTCTGCCCCGTACCCCGATCAGCATGGAGATGCGAGCTCTGGGCCGGGCAGTTCTGCTTGTTGACACTGATGGTAAAGGGAGGCCGGGCCCCTGCTGTTAGAATGCAAGGAATGTGAATGTAGTCTGAAAACAGGTTGATGTGGGGGCCTTCAGCCTCCCCTCCTCCGGGAACCAAAACAATGCGAGCAATGGGTGAAGTCTCTATACAGCCGCAGGGGCCACAAGCAGCAAAACCATCCAGATAGCTCCTAAAGTAGGACGAGAAATACATTAGGGTGATGGCCGCCCTGGATCTGTGGCGAATATAGAAAGAGGAGCGGGTCACTGACCCCGAGTGTTTTCAGATCACAACAATTCGTGGTGTAGGAAAATCTGAGTGTGATACACCCACAAAAGGGCGGGAAAATTCAGCACCGCCGCAATTCCAATGTCATCTAGAACACAGGGGCAACCACAGTAGTAATAGCAGATCGTCAGTTTTGAGCGCCCCCACTACTGCCCGATCGCTCAGAATTTTCTGTTAATGCATTAAAAATATTATTTAATGGTTTACCTCAAACATTCTTGCCCGATGCTCCGATTCTGGTTTCTTTAGTCTTTGGCAATCCCCTTTACTCTGTGGTTTGAGGTAGAGCGAATAGGGAATATGGGATACGCAAACTAGCTCTCCCCTAGAAGAGTAAAAGGGCTCTCGTGCTACCTATTGGAGGTGGCTATGTTCCCATAATGAGTTTTTGGTGAGAAATTATGTTGTGTATTATTGAAAAAAAAATGCAAGTAACCCATTTTTCTTAATGGGTGCAGAAAATCTGCAACATCAAAACTCCCCAAAGCTCAACGTGAGCATGTGGCCTAAAAGTCAATGTCTGACCCAACAAGTCGGGCCACATGACTAAAGGCACGGTCAGACAGCGGCTTATCTCCCTGCCAAACAAAAAGATTGGCCAAATAACTTAGGACCCACAACATCATAGGTCACAGGAGAGATTAGATTGTTGGCCAATCTTGTCGAAATTGGAGGGTCCAGCCAACATTTATCGAATAGTTCCCCAAAATGAAATTCCACCCATCAGCAGGCAGCAATTTTCAGGGATTTTAACCCTTGTTAGCACAGGGCAGGGAAATGAATGGCCGGGTGAGAGCCACTCACTTCCATTTGGAGGGTACCTCTATGGTGACAATGGGAAGTTTCAATGCCATATGTGGACATGGCGTTAAAATCAGAGTTGCAGGGACCAAAGAGAACAGCAGCAGGCGGGTAAGGATCCCGGGCAGGCACAGAATACCAGGTATAACATCCACCACCACCTGCTCTGTACAAACACACCTGCACGCCACAATATTTGATCAGTTTCTAAAATAATATGCAAGACAAACCAACCTTACCCTGTCCAGACGCCAACGAAGCGGGCACTCATGAGATCATCCTGCATAAATGAACACAGGGTGGCAACCTCCAGAATAGGACTAAACTCATACATTTCCATCCTGTGACCCTCCCCAATGCTCAGCATGACAAAAGAGCCAAGTACTCTACTCACACCCAAAGCTTAACTTACAACTCCTGCTGGTACATTCAAGTCAAGTCCTCAGGATTGCCAACCGTCCCTGGAACTGGGCCGTTAAGGTAGCGGGGGTTTAGGAAAACCATGTCCAAAAGACTATTTGCAGTTTCTGGGGCGGGACATAAATGCTCCAAATCTGGTAGTGTAATGTTGGAAAGTATGAATGATGGCTACCCCAGAGGGCTTGCTAGGTTATATGTCAAGACTGGTGAGTACAGACCTCTTGTGTAGGAAGGATAGGTGGTCAGGCATACACATGACAGCTCCATTCTAGCAGGTCGGACCCCCACCAATCTATAGTCACAGGCAATAGCGGTTTTCATTGGAAAACCCCTTTAAAGGTCACAGGCCCGGCATAGACATTACAAAATTGGGCAACAGAGGCAAATATCTAAAATGTAGAGTGCTGCGGAATATGGTATGTTAGCGTTATAGAAATACAAATATTATATCTAGGATCATTGGCCTGCTGGACTTCACGAACCGTGGAGCTGTGGCCTACACCTTGTCCCATACAGGTACATTAGCTACTGACATGCGAGAATGATTGGTGGGTTGTCCAAATAGCTCCACTGAGGGAAGAGAGGTGCCAAGCCCTAAAAATAACACTGACTCTGTAGTGGTCCCAAAAACTGGAGATCTCCACCCAGAGAGGCCATCATAGAGGAACGCCTTTGAGGCTTAGCACAAATGGACTATGGAGAAGGGACGTTTTTCCACATAGGGTCATGGCCGTATTATCCCTGGCAACTTCTTGTGGCCATTGTGCTAGCCTGCTGACAGAAGCTCAGCAAAAGCATTCTTGCCTTTTAACCCGGCTACCATAAATCTCAAGATAAACAGAAGGTGGGGGAGGAGGGCAAAGATCGCATGCCCATCTTGGTTCCTCAGCCAACAGCAAAAAACCACCAGAAATGCAGCCAAGATGATAACTTTGCTCGTAAATCTGGCACAGGCCGAGCTGGAGCATGGCAAGGGTTAACAACGAGGAAGTTCATCACACCGAACACAATGAAATCAGATTTCAGACGCAGCAGAAGCCGCCAGGAAAAGAATTTCCATTTGTTTGAAAAGCAAAACAAAAAGATTCCAACTGGCAGGAGGACCGTGCCAAAAATAGCCAGCGCAAATGTACTGAGCGCCTGGGGAGGCCGCGGCTGCCAAAAATGGGGGCTGTGAGTACACGGACGGGACGGCTAATAACAGCAGAACAATAGGGGGGCAATATGGTTTACAGCACGCGGCGCTCCAACATCTGCAATGGGAAAGCTGGGAACAAACCAGTATGGCCGCCATTACATAAGGGGGTCAGCCAGCTTTCGGAGAGTTCATCAGTGCAATTATGGGGATATACGGCGGTCAGGGGGCTAGAGGAGGCCTGCCATTTAAGTCTGCGGGAGACGTGTTGGCGGCCATATTGGTCATCACCCAAATTTTCAGCTAAGAAAATTTCAAAGAGTTACACCAGATTCTGACCTAGTTTAAAAATTCACAGAAAAAATACATACAATTTTTTTTTTTACGACTTCCAGTTTCATGCTTTTTTTGGCAACTCCGCCAAAGTGGGTGGAGCCGGAAAGTGTCACCACCCACCCAACAAATTTAGAAGTGGAGACACACATTACGCCGGAAATGTAACTCCGGTCCCTAACTGTTTCCATACAATGAGTGTTTTATCACCTGGAAATCATCACTGCCTGGACCACAGCTCACGTGACTGATAGACCGACCATGCTCCCGCCATGATAAGCAGCTCACTGTCAATAGATAATGTGCACAGAAAACTGTGGGTGGGGGCAGCTGTCTGACCTCTGCTACATCTAAAAACACTGATTGGGTCACAACTGCTGCAATCAGTAAACTAAGTGATACATCATTGGAAACAGGGACTCCTTTCCTACATTATGCTGCTCTCAGATGAAGTAGTAAAAACCCGGTGACAGATTCTCTTTAAGTGGTGTGCATCTCTTAATGAATTAAGCGCTTCTTGTTCCTGAACGCCCATCATTAAGATGCCAGTCGTAATGAAATCGGGGCCTACCACTTTAAGGTTGGGTTAAAGCGGGTGTATTTATGAACCGTATATGGACAAAGTCTCTCAAACCTAAACCACCACATACACAAGGCCATTAGTTCCGGTCGGGAGACCCCCAGACAGTCGGGCATTGTACAGTTTACGCATCGATAAAGGGGCAGTGCACTTAAACAACCCCTTCTTAAATGCCATATACCACCCGCTAGTAAGTGCCGATTCATATTAAATGCTGCACTTCTTGCACCAATCATGCAACGCCCCATTGAGAAGACTTGCGAGTCATGGTAATTATGACTGCAGGAGAATGAACAGACAGCTTTCCAGTCCTCAGCTTGAAAATGTGTTTCATAAGTCATTACCAGTCAGGAAATCAACTGATGCGGCAGAGAGGTGCCGCCTTTCATGTCTGTAGGTTTCCTGTCCTTGAAGTGCGGATCCTCCCTCTCATGGTGCTGTCATGGGAGACCGAATAAAATTTGATTCATAAGTAATTCCCGGTAGGTGAACATTACCTGCTATTTATTTTCCTCAGATCTTTCCTCTTTTTGACCTCCTCTCCATAGGGCAGAGCCGTGACCTGCGACTTCACTTAATGAACAGTGTCTGTAGGGAGCCTGCGGTAGTCTGAGACACACCCCCTGTCTTATAGGCTCAGCCTCTATGTTTGGTTGTAGCTCTGCCTCCTCTGATTGGTTGCTATGGTACACAAGCTCACCAGGCATTAGCGCATGGAGAGCAGATTTAATATAACTGGTTTTAAAGGGAACCTGTCACCCCGTTTTTTCAGTATGAGATAAAAATACTGTTAAATAGGGCCTGAGCTATGCGTTACAATAGTGTATTATGTGTACCCTGATTCCCCACCTATGCTGCCGAAATACCTTACCAAAGTCGCCGTTTTCACCTGTCAATCAGGCTGGTCAGGTCAGATGGGCATGGTGACATCGCTGTTTCTTCCCCCAGATCTTGCATACATTTCCGTTGGTGGCGTAGTGGTTTGCGCATGTCCAACTTCTGAATCTACTGCGTAGGCGAAGAAAAAACATGCGATCGGCGCTATTTCCCTGGTGATCGGTGAGGGCGGCCATCTTCCTGAGGCCGTGTGTGCACATATGGAGTCCTCTGCTGCCCGGGGCTTCAGGAAATCTTCATCTTCAGAAGATGCGAACTCGGCTTCAGGAAAATGGCCGCCGCGATCTCCATCTGCGCACGCGCGGCATCCCGCGGCCATTTTCCTGAAGCCCCGGGCAGCAGAGGACTCCATATGCGCACGCGCGGCCTCAGGAAGATGGCCGCCCCCACCAATCACCAGGGAAATAGCGCCGATCGCGCGTTTTTTCTTTGTCTGCGCAGTGGATTCAGAAGTTGGGCATGCGCAAACCACTACGCCACCAACGGAAATGTATGCAAGATCTGGGGGAAGAAACAGCGATGTCACCACGCCCATCTGACCAGACCAGCCTGATTGACAGGCGAAAACGGCGACTTTGGTAAGTTATTTCAGCAGCTTAGGGGTGGAATCAGGGTACACAAAATACACTATAGTAACGCACAGCTCAGGCCCTATTTAACAGTATTTTTATCTCATACTGAAAAAACGGGGTGACAGGTTCCCTTTAAGCTTCCGTATTTCAGGATCCCAGTACACCACGGGCCGTAGGTCTCCTGACTTCCCGACAGCGGAGGGGCGAGAAATAGCGGAGGGGTGAGAAATAGTCTACAGCCCATTCTGACAACAGGTGAAAATTAATATTGTGACAGCCAAGAGAACATTGGAAATAGTAGAAGTTTGGAAAACTGAAGACTATCAGCAAGTTGTTTCATTTTTGTTCTTTAGAACTGGACAAGCCCTTTAAATCTCATATTTTTGTACCACAATTTAGGGTTTTCTCAGATTTCCAGAGATAGCTGAAAATGAGATGCTTCCACCAACGAAGAGGTGAGGCGGACCCCGCAGGTAAGGCCGGTGTGTCAACAGAAACTCTTGTCAAAGTGTTGACTTGGCTTCTGCTTGCAGGTAAGCGAGTGAGATTAAGCGCTAGTCACCAGGACACGCCAGCAACGCCCAGCTGCCTGCAGCTTCCTACAGCTCTGCTATAACCTGGCAGCGTCTCGGCCTCACCCCAAGGCCCTGCCCTTGTCTGATTACTCTTTGTAGTGAGAAACCTTCCCATGACTAAACCAGGGAGTAACCCTGAAATTTCTCACATGGATGAGATATGGAAAGTGCAGCTGGGTTAACTCCTACACCACCGGCCTAAAACCAACCAGGCACAGGCACAGGTAATCCAAACTGGTTTCTATGTTCTCATCATTGTGGTGACAATCGGTTCCACATTTGAGACTATAAGGAGTTGGAAAGTTAAAAAAAATTCTAATGACCTCAATAACCAAGCTCCACATTTGTTCCCAATTTGTGAGTTTCTGTTCTGCAATACGCCCCCACAGCACCCCCGACACCCACATGACCCCTTTAGATTCCTAAAGGAGTACGATTCCCCCAAAATAAACAGATTACTTAAAGGGACGTTCACAGGACACATTTTAAACTTAAGGCGGTTAGGGGGTCATTTGATCGTCATACGCTGTGTGACCCGGGGGGAAGCAGCGTACAGCTGGATCCATAGTGTAATATGGTCAGATCCGGTCCTACAGAGTGGGAACTGCTGTGGATCATATATGGGGGGCACTGATAACGACCCCAAAAGGTCATATGGTGGTCTCATCATTGCCGTGTACTGACGTCTATGCATACAAGTACACCTTTGGCGACGCTATTACACCATTGCCTTAGTAACACCCAACTCTCACGGTATTAATGTCCCATCTGTCAGCAGACTACAGACGTCTACCTGCGGCAGCCATGACTGCACTATAGGAATATTCCATAGTCCCTCCCTACTCCTTCCGCTGGTGGTTGTTGGCCGTCACGTTGAAGTTAACACCCAGGTATCACTTAAGGGGAAACTCGGGCTAAAAATGGGAGGATTGTATAAACCTCAAGGCAATAATAAAAGGTCATGCATATTTAAAGGGGCAGGTACACACAGAGAGGAGCATACACAGACCTGCAGGAAATAATCCTGGCCCTCTATAGTACACAGAATGGACACCACATACCCTAGTCTGGAAGGGAACAAATGTGACAGCGCACATCTTCCAAGGGGGTCTTCAGAGTAATTCAATATTCTGACTATGGTGGGCAGGGGGGCTCATAGCGCTAATTTACTCCAAATCCATTCAGGACCCCAGTTGTCAATTCACAGACCCCCACCTCTAAAAGTGATGCCCGCCCTCGTACGCTTACACATATACCCATCACACACAAAACAAACACCGCCTGGGGCCATCCAGCAACCTAAATCCTGCTCCCACTGATGACAAAGGCAGAATATCCCCCGCACAGGCGGCCATTGTCCTGCTGGATCAGCAAATAAAGGCAGAATATTCCCACTAGTGGCAGCGGGCATGAGGGCGGACGCCCTGCCCCACCGAAGTGCAAAGTTCACAGCACAACAAGGGGATGCGCCGCGCTCCTGACAGCGGAGGGGGGACACAGGCTACACCCCATACTGACATAATGCTGTGACAGCCGGGAATACTACAACTGCTGCCTGTCATCTCCTAGACAGCACAGATCAGGGTGTGCACAGGTCACAGGTATCACAAAGGAGGCCATGCCTGCCCACAATGAGGAGACTACGGGGAGCAGGGACGAGTCTGTCAGGTGCTGCAAGGCTGCACTGGGGGGTTTACATAGGACTGCAATGTGTCCGAATGTACGCGCATAGTTATAGGACTGCCAGATATTTGCCTTGAAGGTCATGCAGTTTATAAGGGGGAGCAAAGGGCAAAAGCGACGGCGCAGCGCACAGATGTAGCAGAGCCAGGAGGCCAGAGAAGCAGCGAGACATCTCAGCTCTGCTACATCGGTATACACTATGCACAGGTTGTGTCACAGCAAAGAATGGTTACTCTGGGCATGTGGAGGGCGCCCCCTAAACAGTCACCGCACCCTACAACACCACATAACGTATATATAATACCATAATGCTACAATAAATAATAATAACGTATATTAACGCCATGATTTAGGCACAACGACGCGGCATCTATAGGGTTGGGGGTCTAACCGTATATATATATATATATATATATATATATACACACACATATACATCACACAGTGGCCATGCTCAGTGCAACCCCTAACTGCAGCTGCAGAGGCACCACAACTCCCAGCCAGCATGCCAAGTAACTCCCAACCTTCCAGGGCTCGCTGGGAGTTATGGTTCCACACCCACAGTAGCCTCCCTCCCAGGTGACAGCGCATACAGCACACAACTGGCCCCCAGCCCATTGCTCCCCAGGTCAGACACACAGGTAGTGTGCCCCTCCCCCCACCGCTGCCGACACACAAAGGAGCAGGCCCAGTACACATAGAAAAACGGCTCCAGTCATTACCCTGCGGTGAAAGTCGCTGGAAGAAGCGCCTCTATCCTCGCACTCACCCAGACCTCAGCGCTCCAACAACTAACCCGAACACAGGGCTAGCTGACAGCGACAACCACCTCCCAGCCAATGAGGAGCCGCCCCTATCCTGTCCACGCCCGCCAATTGCACCTCCTTGCTATCTTATTGGACAGCGCATACATCAGTCATTTCTCCACCTTTCTTGCTATTCCCGCCCATTCTGGTTTCTATTGGTTAAATCGTACGCTCTTTTTCTTTGTCGGCTTATTATTGGTTACAAGTTCACAGCGTGCAAAATGATTGGATACTACTCATGTCATTTAAATCAAGTTGAGCCTATAAGAAGCTTGGAGCCGCCTAGCTGAATTTTATGTGACCCCGCCTTGGGATTACGTCATAGTTTCACCTGGGCAGGTAAGGAGCTGGTGAGTCAGGGGTTAGTCATCATGCACCCAGACGTATACCGACACGACGAGCAGCAGCCGGCAGGCAATGCCTGGTCTGTGGTTATCAGCTGTGCACCAGGTGTGCGTGTATATGGAGCACTGGGGGGCAACACTATGGGGGTCCCAAACACGGCCAGCAATGGCACATTACTGAACTGTGCATGTAATGATACAGAAAATCCGCACAAGTTCGGATTCTGATAGTCCAGAAAACCCTACTTAACCCTTTAAGGACATGATGTTTTTGGTTTTTTTTCTCAAAAGTTACACAGCAACCACAACATCTGAAGGGTTAATCAACTGGGATTGGCGCCTTCTCTGATCCCAGCGGTAGCGGCAGGACCCTTACTGTATATGGCATCCCGCTGGCGCTGCATGTGGTGCAGGCACCACCCCTGTACCTGCACTACAACTATGATCACATCTTATTTTTGCCCCAATGTTTCCATCCTTTTCTGTGTGTTTCTTGAAGTCTGTTTGGGGTCATTATCATGCTGGAAGACCGATTACCTAGGACACAAACCCACCTTTCTTACGCTGGGCACTACATTGTCTCTCAATCTTTTGGTAATCTTCAGATATCACAATGCCTTGCACAGTCAAGGAACCCAAAGGCAGCAAAACAACCCCAATACGTATTTGAACTTCCACCATATCTGACTGTAGGTATTGTGTTCTTTTCTATGTAGGCCTCATTCCGTTTTTGGTAAACAGTAGAATGATGTGCTTTACCAAAAAGCTCTGTCATCAAGACTTTCTCAGAAAAACTTTCGATTACTCATGTACAGTTTGACAAATGGCTGTTTTTTTTGTTTTGTTTTTTGCCAGCAATGGGTTCCTCTTGGGACTCCTGCCATAGCCTTTCATGTCATTCAAATGCTGACAGTTTGCAGCCTGAGCCTGCAAGATGGCTTAAATTTCATTGGAACTTGATTGGGGCTTCTTGGGGTATGTTTCCACGTTCAGGAAACGCTGCGTGTTTGACGCTGCATAGAGACGCAGCGTCAAACACGCATCATCCAGATGTTACAGCGTAGTGGAGGGGATTTAATGAAATCCCGTCTCCTCTATGCGTGGTAACACGCATCCGGCAGCCCTGTGATATCGGACATGCGGCGCGTCTTTTTAGATTGCAGCATGTCCGTTTACCTTGCGGCGACGCTGCGCCGCCGCAAGGTATAACACAGGGCCCTATGTGTGGGGTGCGATGAACACATCCGGCATCATCGCGTCTTCAGAAGGGGGCGGAGCTTTGGTCGGAGTAAGTTTGCCGCTCCGTCAAAACTGCCGACCATCCTGAACATGGACACGTACCCTAATCCTCCATCCAGACAATCCTATGTTGCAGCCTTTCAACAAAATTTTCTCTGCCGTCCAGGTAGACAAGCTACAGTACCATGGCTTGTAAACGTCTTATGTTGTCCGCTGTGGACAGAGGAACATCAAGATTTCTGGAAATGGACTTGTAACCTTGAGATTGTTGATGTTTTTCAACAATTTTGGATCTCAAGTCATCAGTGTGTTTTTTTTTTTTTTTTTTTGTCCATACTTAGTGTGTCACATCCTTGCTGCCGCCGCTCCCCGCACCCTGTCATTCTCGCTTCTCGCGTGTCTTCGGCTTCCAGGCGCGCCTCCTCTGCTGAAGATCCCAGCCTGGCGTCTTCTCCAGTCTGTCTCTCATCGGATGCGTGCGCACGCTGGTTTGAGTGCTGCGTGCGCACATTTGAGGGCGTTCCTGCCTTCCCTTCCTGTCCTCTCTATTCCTTTGGAGGACTCCAACCCGGAAGCACTACTTTGCGCTGCCTTATTACCCTGCCCCTTCCTCCTTACTTTGCCTTGTGTTCATTTTTGCTCCACAAGTGATTCTGGCCGCACCATTGTGTTCTTAGACCTGACCTTGTGCTTATTCTCCTTCTAGGTCCTGTTTACATTCCCCGTCCTGTCTGTTCCTCCTGGGTCCAGCCTGCTAGTCCGTCACCACCGTTCAGTCCTTGTTCCTGCCTCCAGTCTGCCTGTCCTCATCTTCCATCCGTTTTAACGAGCATTGCATACTGTATAAAAAAGTTGTTAACCTGCTATTTTGCAAAGGTGCCAACAATTGTCACGCCCATCCTGGGGGGTTTTTGTCCAAGTTGCCTTTTTTTTTTTTTTTTTGTATTCCAATGCTCACAAAGGAAATAAATCTGTAATTAAATTACATTTCTGGGAGACATACTTCATTTTCTGTAACAATTTCAAGTGGGCAACACTTCCGTGACTGTTGGCCAACACGTGGAGCTACCAGAAGACTTCCAGATGATCTATGACTTGTGGCTAGAGAGAAGTTTTCTCGAAGCCCATATCGTGGGAAGAGCTGCTGCAATAACTAGAACATCTGCCCAATGATGAGAAATGACTTCTCCATATCGCATTTATAACACTAGTTACGCTTCAGAAACGGCCTCTTATTGCCATTCCCTAATATATCTGGGCCAAATGGCTACAGTCTATACATTTTAGATGCAGTGTAAATATGAATGGTTTTCGAAAAGAGCTTGCCCTTCTTTAGTGTTTTCCTTCTGCAGATTTTAGTTCACTCCATATGTAAAAGTAATATTTCTGCTTCAAGAGGTCAATTTCTATCTGACCTTCCATCTATCGACCGAGGGGAAGATTAGGGTGAGTTATAGGGTAACAAATATTTATATTTTATGTATTGTCAATTGCATCGTAGTACCAGATGCGGAGTGCAACGTACATTGGGGAACTTCCATGACTGTAGTAGCAAATTGCAGGTTCCTGGGGGAGTAAAAAAAACTCATTAATCCTTAACATTAGTCATAAAGGAAAAAAGACACCTCGGAAATGATTTTGTTAATTTCACAACCCTTAAAGGGAACCTGTCAGCAGGATTGTGCACAGTAACCTACAGACAGTGTCAGGTCGGCACCGTTATACTGATCACAATGATACCTGGGTTGATGAAATCCGTCTTGTGGTTGTTAATCTTTATTTTCAGTTAACGCAAGTGCCGAAATGTGATCGCGCTAGCGCAGATAGAGCATCTGCTAGCTCTATCTGCGCTAGTGGACCCGGAAACGCTGCAGCCCGTGTCCCAGGGTCCGTCACATCGCTAGCGCACGCCCATTTTGGGTATGCGCTAGCGATGCGTCCGATATAGGACTTAATAGCGGCGTTAACGGACTGCGTTACACCTCGTTATGCCGCGGTGTAATGCAGTCCGTCTAACGGACTGCCTATAACGTAATGTGAACCCAACCTAGGGCTCACAGGTGTTGCTGGCACAGCAAGACAGAGCAGCAGCTGCAAAGGGGATGTCAAGCCCATGCAGTGGTAGGGATGTGGACTGTCTTGCCGTGTTCCTGTCCCTAAAGACAACAATCGCGCTGTATGTATAATGTCATGCGGTTTTACATGTAATAGTCATGTGCAGCTTATGTAATGTACAGCATTTAAGTCACGTAAATTGTTAATGTGCAAGGTAAGCATATGACTAGCTGTAGGATAGCATAAGTATGCTTTATGGATTAAGTGGGTTAGCAACAACATAGGATAATGACAATAGGTTTAGTCTATAGCAGGGGTCCCCAACTCCAGGCCTCGAGGGCCGCCAACAGTGCAGGTTTTCAGGATTTCCTTAGTATTGCACAGGGGTTGGAATCATCGCCTGTGCAGATGATCACATTACCACCGATGCAATACTAAAGAAATCCTG
This sequence comes from Ranitomeya imitator, assembly GCF_032444005.1. NCBI lineage: Eukaryota > Metazoa > Chordata > Amphibia > Anura > Dendrobatidae > Ranitomeya > Ranitomeya imitator. The sequence continues at coordinate 498,259,957 of NC_091283.1, read as the reverse complement.
AAAACCTGCACTGTTGGCGGCCCTCGAGGCCTGGAGTTGGGGAGGAAACGGTTAATGATAGCACTAGCCCAGTGGGTGGGAACTAATGTTAATAAATAGGGGGCACTTCCTGATAGTGTCAAGTTCAGGTACAGTGGGCTGCTAGGAGCAGCATGGGCCAATCATTCGAGGCACTGGGAGGCCTTATGGACATGTCTGTATGTGTAAATCAAAGGGCTTGGGACAGATATCAAGTAGCGGCAGGTGGCTGGTCCCGGGTGCACTGCTGAAGTTGACAGAAGATCCCTGAGGCTGATGGAGTTGGCTGGCTAAGGGGTAGTCCAGGACAATGAGTTGCAGGGCTGAATAAATACTGTACGAAGGAAGAAACCTGAAATGCTGTGCCCTATCCCACATGTCACCACCTCCTGAACTTGAACTGACCAGTAAACGTTTGCCTGTTGTAAAGAACTTGGTGTCCCTTGTGTTGTATGTGGTGGCTCCTGAGGATTGGAAGCAGCAGAGGGCTGTGGCCTACAGGTGAGTGTGATGCACCCCACACCTGACAGCACACTGGGATAGCATCAGGTACGGACTGGGACTGATATTCAGCCCTGGCATTTTAAATCACACAGGCCCATGCTTTACCTGTCCCCAAGGACCAGATGGGATATATTTTCTTGGGGAAAGCAAGATTTACTACCAGACCAATATTTCCATGATGCCTGTGGCCTGCTGGGGTAAGTGATGGAGTCGGCGACTTTGTGTTCCATCACAACTCTTAATGGTGTGGGTCTTGAGAACACGGATTCTGTTAATGTAGCAGACAAGGCAGCCCACGACCAGACAGGCCCTTCTGGCATTTGCCAGATGGCCAATCCGGCCCTCGACAGCAATGTCTGGAAGGTGCCAGAGCGAAACTGGACAGCAGCTCAGTCATGACTACCACTCTCGCACTCTCTACACAGTACAGCCGGATCAGCAATAACTATTGTTGCAGAATTGTTACCAAATAATGTTGGAACCACAAAATAGCACTGTTGGGCATGGGGGCAGGAAGTAGCGGTGCTGGAAGCATGGAATAGCTGAGATGTGCTGCTGAGGAGCAAAGTAGTGACAGGATGTCTACTACCTGAATCAGGCTCGGACTGGCCCACCGGGGAACCGGAGAATCCTCCGGTGGGCCCTGGCACTGACACCTGCTGGCAGGGCCTCCCCCCGCTCCAGGGCCCCCCCCCGCCTTGAATACTCACCCTGCCTGCTCCAGCGATGGTCTCAGCGTCTGCACTGCAGCTCGTCCTGAACGAGCGGTCACGTGACACCGCTCATTAAGATCATGAATATGCGCATATTCATGATCTTAATGAACGGTGTCACATGACCGCTCAAGCAGGAAGAAGGTGCTGCGCCGGCGCCGCCGCCAGGAGTCGGGACAGAGCGCGAGGGAGGGATGTCGGCACGGCCGTGCAGTGGGACAGGTGAGTATGAGGGACGGGGGGGAGGAAGGAGGACATAAGCCGGCGCGCCGAGCAGGAGCGGGTGCGGAGAGAAAAGCCTGCATACAGGGGGGAATATAAGCCATGCAGGGGGGGAATATGAGCCATGCAGGGGGAATATGAGCCATGCAGGGGGGAATATGAGCCATACAGGGGGGGTATAAGCCATGCAGGGGGGAATATGAGCCATGCTTGGGTGAATATGAGCCATACAGGGGGGGGATATAAGCCATGCATACAGGGGCGGACTATGAGCCATGCATACAGGGGCGGACTATGAGCCTTGCATACAGGGGGGAATATAAGCCATGCATACAGGGGCGGAATATGAGCCATTCATACAGGGTGGGGGATATGAGCCATGCATAGGGGGTGGGGAATATGAGCCATGCATACATGGGGAGATATGAGTCATGCATACAGGAGGGGGTAATATGAGCTATGTATATGGGATAGGAGGGAGATGAGCCATGCATACAGGAGGGGGGGTCATTATACAGTATTGAGCATCATGTGTGGCCGTTATACAGTATGTAGCATCATGTGTGGCCAATGGACATTATACAGTATGGAGCATCGTGTGTGGCCGTTATACAGTATGGAGCATCATGTGTGGCCAATGGACATTATACAGTATGGAGCATCATGTGTGTCCATTATACAGTATGGAGCATCATGTGTGGCCATTATACAGTATGGAGCAATGTGTGGCCATTATACACTATGAAGCATCATGTGTGGCCATTATACAGTATGAAGAACTGTGTGTGGCCATTATACAGTATGGAGCATCATGTGTGGCCGTTATACAGTATGGAGCATCATGTGTGGCCATTATACAGTATGGAGCACTGTGTGGCCATTATACAGTATGGAGCACTGTGTGGCCATATTTTTGTTTGCTTATAATTATTGTATATAAAACTGTGTGATCAGCAGTGCTAAATGGCTGCAGTTGGGACGTGGATATGGGTGTGACTAGTTGTGAAATGGGTCTGGTCAGAGGCGTGGACTAAAATTTGCCGCGGTGCACTACGCGCGCCGCAAACGTTATACGTCTTTGCCTTCAAAAGTTGGGAGGTATGGTACCACATTTGCCAGATCACGGCAAGTGCCGCAAATCCCATAGGGAATGAATGAAGCCGAAGGCAGTGTTGCTGTAAGTGATCCGTTACGCGGCAGATGCAGAAAAACTGCCCAATATGCTGCAAAATGCGACTTTCACATCAGCGATTCTTGCCAAAGTCACTGCCAATAGTGTCATACTCACCAAAAGGGGAGGCAGCGCTAAAAGTGCCTAGGGCAGCAGAAACTCTAAATACGGCCCTGGGGGGCTACATTATATTCTGTGAGGGGGCTACCCCAACCCTTGCTACATTATTAAGACGTGAACTACCTTATATTATACCCTGATATTAGGGCTTTTTACCGCACAATTGGTGGTCTTGTATCTATTTCTATGTAGCTACATAGTGGGCCCCAAGAATGATTTTCTCTGGTGGGCCCAAGGTGCTCCAGTCCGACGCTGACCTGAATAGTCTGGCTGCTCAAGCCAGGCCTAAATTTCCTGGATGGCTGATTCTGTCTGTCCTTCATTCACTGGAATCAGGACAAGTGAGCCACAGTCAGATCATACGGGCAATAAGTAGAGATGGAAGTGTTTGGCAGCTCCCCTTAATGTCCGTCTTAAAGTCAGAAACTTCTTTTTGGAGGTGGACGTGGCCCCATTTATCTCTTGGGCTCTGTACGGCCTCTCAAGATGCACTAAAGACATGTCTGCCCCTGGGTGGGACACCATTGTGGCATCTTCAGAGCGCAACCTCTTCTCACCCTTTTCTAGTGTTGTTCCCCCCCCCCCCCCAGCTCTGTTCTATTCTTTTTAGTTTTACAGCTTTTGCGCTTCAACATGAGTAGTTTTTTTTTTTTTTTTTTCCCCTTTTAACCACATAAATATTTGTTAGTAAATCTGTCTTGCTTTATATGGTCATGTCTTGTATGTAGCGAGCTCCTCGTCTGCATTAGTGAATGTGTTGTGGTTTTTGTAAGGAGGAGGAGGAGTAACTCATCAAGTCCCAGACAAAACAGGGGTGTGGGGGACTTGGTAAAATCACACCTTAAATTTTGAAAAACTTATTCTTTTGCTGCATATCTTTTTTTTTTTTTTTTTTTTTTTTTTTAGATGCTATAAAAAGGCAATTTGCACATATCTGGCCCCAATCAGGGGAATCAGGAGCACAATAAAAATCCAATGCGGGAGATTGTGACAAAGAAAGTAAAGGATGACGAGAAAAAAGATAGGTATGTAAAGGGGAATAGCTGGACACTTAAGGTACCTTCACACTAAGCAACGCTGCAGCGATACCGACAACGATGTCGATGACTGCAGCGTCGCTGTTTGGTCGCTGGAGAGCTGTCACACAGACAGCTCTCCAGCGACCAACGATGCCGGTAACCAGGGTAAACATCGGGTTACTAAGCGCAGGGCCGCACTTAGTAACCCGATGTTTACCCTGGTTACCATCGTAAAAGTAAAAACAAACACTACATACTTACCTTCCGCTGTCTGTCCCCCGGCGCTGTGCTTTCCTGCACTGGCTGTGAGCACAGCGGCCGGAAAGCAGAGCGGTGACGTCATCGCTGTGCTCTCCGGCTGGCCGGCGCTCACAGCCAGTGCAGAGAAGCAGAGCGCCGGGGGACAGACAGCGGAAGGTAAGTATGTAGTGTTTTGTTTTTTTTAACTTTTACGCTGGTAACCAGGGTAAACATCGGGTTACTAAGCACGGCCCTGTGCTTAGTAACCCGATGTTTACCCTGGTTACCAGTGAAGACATCGCTGAATCGGCGTTACACACGCCGATTCAGCGATGTGTGCAGGGAGTCCAGCGACGAAATAAAGTGCTGGACTTTCTGCAGCGACCAACGACATCACAGCAGGATCCTGATCGCTGCTGCGTGTCAAACTGAACGATATCGCTAGCCAGGACGCTGCAACGTCACGGATCGCTAGCGATATCGTTCAGTGTGAAGGTACCTTTACACTATTTTTCTCTAGTAGCCTTCCACGACAGCCACCAGGAGGTTGTCTCCATTCCCTAATGGGGGACAGGAAGCACAAGAGGTTAAAAACCCCTCCCATTAACCAGTGTCTTTCCTGTCCCCCATGGGGCATGGAGAGGTTCCTGGTGCGCTGCTGCGGCGGCTCTAGCAGAGTACCTGTATTGATTTCCTTGCCGGGCACTTAAGGTCGGGCCCCCCGCGGCTTCCTCCTGCGCTGTGCCTCCCGTCTCCTCGGATTCTGGGACCGCATTCCCCGGCCTCCTGCGTCCTCTTGCGGGGACAAAGCTGGTCGGGGTGCCCGCTGGAGGCCTCCCTGAGCTCTCCGGCGTCTCCCCCTCCAGCGCACGCTGTTCGGCGACCCGGAAGTCAGGTGACGCTCCACTTCCGGGTCGGCGCTCCTGTGCAGGAGCGATACAGACCAGAGCGATGGATCACCGAACGGCGTGCGAGGCACGCTGCATCCTCGCACGCCTGCCTGGGACTCCGGAGGGGGAGGTGCGGCTATTTGCCACGCGCTGGTGCAGCTTATTTTCTATATAAGCTGCGAAAACGTCTCAGGTAAGCTGCTGTAAGCATGGATGCGTCTTGCCCTGCAGCTGCAGAGCCCAGCGCTCCCCAAGCCCTAGTAAGTACGGCAGAGGGGGTCCCATTTAAAGGTACATTTTTTTTTTTTTTTTATACCTTTTCTTACACGGCTTCCTCTCTCATTGCAGGGAGTCAAGCCTGGCCCTAAAAACATTACTAAGCGCAAATGTGCCACCTGTAATGTAAAAATGCCACCAGATTGGCAGAAAAAGTTATGCCAACCTTGCACGGATAAAATCGTCAGAGCGGAACACCCTTCTTTGATTGATGAAATCCGCTCCTTGGTTAGGCAGGAGGTTCAAACCTCTTTGGCCACACTCGCCCCACCTCCACTACCACCACCATCCTCACCTGGTCCATCACTCCCCAAAAAGAGAAAAATCCAGGAGTACTGAGTCAGAGTCTGAGGGGTCTTATACGTCTTCCTCTGTCAAATGGGAAGATGCGTTACCCCGTAAATCTGCGGAAATTAGGAAATACCTTTTTTCCTCTGAATATATTGAGGAATTGGTATCTGCAGTGAGGAACACCATGGGGCTAAAAGAGGAATCAGTTCCTCAGTCTATACAAGACGAACTGTTTGGTATACATACTGAAAAACAACCCGGGTTCCCCGTCCATAAAAGCATAATTGATATAATTAATAATGAATGGGAATTGCCCGAGAAACGGCTAACAACGCCTCCAGACTTTAAGCATCGGTTTCCTCTTGATGAGGACCTAATAAAATGGGACATTCCAAAAATTGATGTCCAGGTGGCTAGAGTGGCTAAAAAGACGACTCTGCCGTTCGAGGATTCCTCCCAATTAAAAGACCCCTTGGATAGGAAGATTGAGAGCCTTCTCAAAAAGTCCTGGGAAACGTCTACCTCAGCCCTCAGATTCAATATAGCATCCACCTGCGTGGCCCGCTCTCTCTTCCGTTGGATAGAAGAGTTAGAAAGCCACATCTCTCGGGGTACCCCAAGAGAGGAGGTACTGGACTCTTTGCCTATCTTACACAGAGCAACAGGTTTCCTTGCAGATGCCTCACTAGAATCTATCCGGGTGGCCGCCAGATCCTTGGTCCAGACAAATTCAGCCAGAAGAGCTCTCTGGTTAAAGATGTGGAGCGGAGACGTTACGTCAAAAATAACTGTGTTCTATTCCCTTTAAGCGTGACTACGTGTTTGGGCCCTCCTTAGATGACATCTTAGAGAAAGCCACAGACAGAAAGAAAACCCTTCCTGAACAGAGGCCTCCCAGGAAGCGTTTTTTTCGACCCTCCCAGCCCCAGCCCTCCCAGGGTAGAGGGAAAGGAAAAACAGGGAGGTGGAGTTATGCTAAGGGGAAGCCTAAAAACATCCTTATTCCCCAACAAACACAACAAGAAAAGCAATGACTCCGATCCGGTGGGGGGGAGGCTTTCGAACTTCGTTCACAGTTGGCAGAATATCTCCAACAGCCCCTGGGTGGTGAGTGTTATCCAACAGGGTCTGCTGATAGAGTTCGATGCGCCTCCTCCCAGGATCTTAAGAGTCACCTCCCTGTCATCTCGGGAGACTCAAAAGTTGATGATGGCTGGAATACAGGACTTGCTAAACTCAAGAGCTATTTCCGTGGTCCCGGTGAACGAGCAGGGGAAAGGACACTATTTCCGTATATTCATAATAAAAAAGCCTTCTGGGCAATCTCGGATTATAATAAATCTGAAAGCTCTCAACAAATACATAACCTACCGCAAGTTCAAGATGGAGTCATTAAAAACAGCCATCCCTCTAATAGCTCCTCATTCACATATGGCAACAATAGACCTCAAGGATGCCTATTTCCATATTCCAATACATCCTTGCCACAGGAAATACCTGAGATTTGCGGTCCAATTCAACCAAAAAATCTTACATTTCCAATACAATGTTCTCCCCTTCGGGATCTCCTCAGCCCCAAGGGTGTTTTCCAGAGTCATGGCGGAAGCAGTAGCCCATATCAGGAGCCAAGACATCGCTATAGTCCCGTACTTAGACGACCTGTTAATAATTGGTCCTTCCGCCGAAGTTCTCAATCAGAGAGTTTCCAAAACTCTGAACATCTTACAGGGTTTGGGTTGGATTCCAAATCTAAAAAAGTCTCAGCTATCACCATCAAAGGTGAGGAAATTCCTCGGAGTCCTCCTGGATTCAGAAGGTCAAAAATCCTTCCTACCAGAGGAACATCGGATAAATCTAATTTCCAAGGTCTCACACTTCAGAAAACAACGTTCTCCGACCTTACGAGCTGCGATGTCTCTTCTGGGATCAATGACGGCCTGTATACAATCGGTCCAGTGGGCTCAGAGCCACTCCAGAGTTCTGCAGGCGCACATCTTGGGGAACTGGAATGGGAATCCAAATTCCCTAAACAGAAGAGTTTACACACCAGGGAAGGTAAAAGCTCGTTAACCTGGTGGGCGATCCAATCAAACCTACTGAAAGGAGTAGACTGGGTGCAAGATCCGCTGGTTACGGTAACAACGGACGCCAGTCAAAAAGGTTGGGGAGCAGTGGTCTCGCAAATCCCATTCCAGGGTCACTGGAATCAGAAAGAAAGCTCCAGTTCCTCCAACTCCAGAGAATTGTTGGCAGTGGAGAGGGCCCTTCTGGCAGCCAGCAGTCTCATTATAGGTCAACATGTCAGAATTTATTCGGACAATATGACGACTGTTGCGCATCTAAAACACCAGGGGAGTCCGAAATTCAACCATCTAAGAGCAATATCAGACAGAATATTTTGCTGGGCAGAAAAACATCTCTCACTTTCAGCGATACACCTCAAGGGGTCGGTGAACGTTCAGGCAGATCGCCTAAGTCATCACGACTTGCATCCAGGAGAATGGAGCCTGAAGGCGGATGTTTTCAGAATGTTGACAGACAGGTGGGGTCTTCCCGAGATAGACGTTCTAGAGCCCAGCCAGAATGCACAGGTCAAGAACTACTTCTCCCTAAACCCCAAGGACAGGTCTCAGGGAGTAGACGCCTTCGCTCATGCTTGGAGGTTCCATCTAGCATACGGGTTCCCTCCAATACCGTTACTTGCGAAGACCCTTCGGAAGATCCGGGACGATCAGGTCCAGACTATCTTAGTAGCTCCAGCATGGCCGAAGAGGAGCTGATACCACCTCATCGAAGAACTGAAGGTGGACGGTCCAGTCTTTCTTCAAGTATCAGAAGACCTTCTCTGCCAGGGCCCCTTTTATCATCCGGAACCGCAGAAGTTCAAGCTGGCAGCCTGGCTATTGAAGCCCAGGTACTAAGAGCTAAGGGCCTTTCAGAGTCAGTAATCTCTACTCTACAGAAATCTAGGAAACCTATTACCAATGCCATATATGGAAAAATCTGGAAGAGATTCTCCTCGTGGTGTCATCCTCATAAACCTGACCCTTTTCATCCTAATATTTCACAAATATTAGACTTTTTACAAAAAGGATTAGAGTTGGGGCTGAAGCCAAGTACCTTGAAAGTTCAAGTATCAGCCTTGAGTTCCGTCTTTGATCAGGACCTTGCGGGTCATCGTTGGATAAAAAGGTTTATGGTTGCAGCATCAAGACATTGTCCAAGAAGACAAATTTTCGTACCATCTTGGGACTTAAACATAGTCCTAAAAGGTCTTACGGCTCCTCCATTTGAGCCATTATCTTGTTCCTCACAACTTCTGTCCTACAAGACGGCCTTCTTGGTTGCAATTTCTACCGCAAGAAGAGTAGGGGAAATACAAGCCCTTTCAGTAAGAGAGCCTTATCTTACCATAAGAGATGATTCCATTGTGTTCCGTCCAGATCCTTGTTTCCTACCGAAAGTAGTGTCAGAATTTCATCGATCACAGGATATAGTCCTCCCATCGTTCTGCCACAATCCTTCAAATCCGGAAGAACACAGATTCCATACTTTGGATGTACGACGTATAGTGTTATACTACTTAGAACATACTAAATCATTTAGAATTGACAAAAATCTCTTCGTTCATCTTTCTGGCAGAAACAAAGGCAAGAAGGTAGCGAAGAGTACCATTGCCAACTGGATAAAAAAAGGCAATTTCTGAAGCATACTCAACTCAGAATATTGCGGTTCCTGCGGGCCTAAAAGCCCATTCCACCAGATCTACTTCCGTCTCTTGGGCTGAAAGGGCTGGCGCCTCATCGGAGCAGATTTGCAGGGCAGCAACATGGTCTTCCCTACACACTTTTACTAAGCATTATAGATTGGACTTCTGGTCCAATCGGGATCTTGCTTTTGGCCGAAAGGTTCTTCAAGCTGTGGTCCCTCCCTAAATACAGAATTGGTTGGCATTCCTCCTGGTGGCTGTCGTGGAAGGCTACTAGAGAAAATAGAATTATTCTTACCGTTAATTCGGTTTCTAGGAGCCTTCCACGACAGCATTAATTCCCTCCCGATGTTCTTGGATATTTTTTTCTGAGAACCTAAAGGTAACCGGTGCTATGGGTTCAGTTGTAAGTCACTGGTTAATGGGAGGTGGGAGGGGTTTTTAACCTCTTGTGCTTCCTGTCCCCCATTAGGGAATGGAGACAACCTCCTGGTGGCTGTCGTGGAAGGCTCCTAGAAACCGAATTAACGGTAAGAATAATTCTATTTTTTTTAAAGGAAGGTCTACCTAGCTTGTACTGTGTTCTGCTGCAGGAAGTCCTCTGGACATGGCTGTGTGCATGTAGCCTAAGGCCTCTTTCACACTGTCTTTCTTTTTCCTTCGTTTTGTGAAAAAAAAAAAAAAAAACCGCATCCAGCAAATGGTGCTACTGGATCCGTTTTTTGTCATAGACTTGTATTAGGCTACTTTCACACTAGCGTCGTTTGGAATACGTCGCAATGCGTCGTTTAGGGGAAAAAACGCATCCTGCAAAGTTGTCTGCAGGATGCGTTTTTTCCCCATAGACTAACATTAACGACGCATTGACACACGTCGCAACCGTCGTGCGATGGTTACATCGTGTTTTGGCGGACCGTCGGCAGCAAAAAACGTTACATGTAACTTTTTTTGCGTCCTGTCCGCCATTTCCGACCGCGCATGCGCGGCCGGAACTCCGCCCCCACCTCCCCGCAACTCACAATGGGGTAGCGCTTGCATAGTATGCGTCGGGCCGACACACGCAACGGCCCCGTTCTGACGCTAGTGTGAAAGTAGCCATTGTGACGGATGGCTACACGTTTCATCAGTTGTGCACTGGATCTGTCATAAAATTGCTGTCCGTCGCAAGCCAAAAAAAGTGGCTTAAAAAAAAAACCTGCACATGATGAATTGCATCCATAGTGAATTTCAGTCTCGCATAGCTGCTCCTTTCACAGTACTCTAAACCTGAATCCACAGAGGTGTGCAGAGGTATTGTACTTGCTTCTGTGTTTCTTCAATGCTGACTTACTAGGTTCATTCCAGTTATCAAAAGCACAAAACAATTGGAATATCAGAAGTTACAGGAACTGGAGGCTTTTTGACAAGAACAGTGGGCAGCTTTACCATCTGAGAAAATAAAGAACCTCATCCCCAAGTACCCCAAAAGACTTCAAGCTGTCATTGATGTTAGAGGGCGCAATACACGGTATTAAGAAATGGGGTATGTGAACTTTTGATCAGGGTCATTTGTATGTTTTTGGTTGTCATGATTTGATTTAAAAAGAGAAAACACAGTAGTTTAACAATAAATGGCTTCACCCAACCACTAACCATGAGTGGAGAGAAAGTTTTGGTGTTATCATTCGTATTTTTCGGAAAAAAGGCCAAGAAAGTGAACATTTTTCTGGGGTATGTAAACTTTTGAGCAAAACTGTAACAAATTTATTAAGAGTCTTGTTGCATTCTGCTCCTGCATATTATTATTTTTTTTTCTTTTCATTACTGGAATCTATTGGGGGCATTTTAGTGCTGAAACTACGGGTATGGTTGTCAGGGCTGGCTCCAGGTCTTAGTGGGTTCCGGGCTGAAGAGTCTCAGTGGGTCTCTTTAACCCATACCACAATTCATGATGCACAGATACAGTAGAGAAATATAGGTATAGTACAATGCCAAAGATTTTACTTATTACATGAGTGATGCCAACCATTGAAAAATTGGACAGTATAGTCCTCCATACAGTATTATGGGCAACACATAGTGCTCTACACAGAATAATGAGCCTCAGTATGAGCAAACAGTATATGATGGGCCCCTTATAAAGTTTTATGCATTTATCCAAACAAAAAAAAAATGAAATACCTCTCCTCCTCGCTGGCTGCTGCTCTTCTCTGGACTCCTCAGCATCGCCGTCCTCTGGCTCTCTCCGCTATGACTGTTGAGGCGGAGGGCACACTGTAGTGACACCATCGCACCCTATGATATGAAACATAAGTCAGAAGACGCTGCAGTGGAAGAAGTGGTCCTGAACAAGCAGGGGAAGGGCCACATGCAGGTGTTGGAACCAGAATCCCATAGCTCACTTGTGTCCCTGACAGCGAGTGGGCCTGCCTGACTCCTTAGGGCCTGTGGCATTTGCCTGGGTGCAGATGCCGGCCCTGATTGCTGTACAAGAATAAACCATGATAGTTGTTCTACTAAACAGCTATGGACCAGGGCTAAGAAGTTTTTAAAGCCCCTTGCACATGATTCATGCATGCCAAGCAACCAACGACAAAGTTGTCTCAAATCTGCTGGATCCTAACGTGTCTAGTGTGAATACCTCTCTAAGACTGGTAGGACCCTGTTGCAACTAAAATCCACAACATGCTGCAGGGCGGAGTGCTTGGTCAGAGAACTAATATACAAATGACAAAAAGACTGACTGTCACTTGCACATGAGCCTGGAGATGCCCTGGTTAGAATCCTGTGTCAGATTGCCATTTGTAAAGTAACTGCATGGTTACTGAGCAAATGGGAAAACTGGCTCATGGGTCTTTTTTTTTTTTTTTTTTTTTTTTTTTTTTTATGAGAGTGCGGATCACTCAATTACACGCGCTGTGGGCATTACAAAGATGTAATGGTACATATTGTTAGAGAGAGGCAGAAGTTTAAGTATAGGGTGAGACAGGAGATTGGGTTCATACTACCAGTAACCCACCATGGACAGAGAAACTGAGCTGGAGCCACTGAATATACCTTTAATAGAAAAGTTAAGACTTTACGCAGACCTTTCAGCCCATCTGTGTAGAGACTGTGGTAAACACCTGCGCAGGCCCCCCGCCCCCCATTAGAGGAACCTAGCATTGTTACCAGGGGATTGGGGACCTGGCCCAAGATTAAAGAGAGGGGGTTGAGGGGTAAAACAACCTCCTGTCTCTGCAGTAATTGGTAACAAATCACAGCACCATTATTGGGCTCCCCATTTCGAGCTGGTTTCTCTATATGCCTCATTGTCTATGCTTTAAATGTCTGTCATGAACTGTGGGGAAAATAAGTATTTGATACTGTTGATTTTGCAAGTTTTCCCACCTACAAAGAATGGAGAGATCTGTAATTTTTTTTCATAGGTATACTTTGACTAGAGACAGGATCTAAATAGGAAAACCAGAAAATCACATTGTATTATCTTTAAATAATTAAACTTCATTTTGTTGCATGAATTAAGTATTTGATCACCTAAGAAGCCACAAGAATTCTAGCTTTCACAGACCTGTTAGTTTTTCTTTGAGAAGCCCTCCTACTCTGCACTCATTGCCTGTATTAATTGCACCTGTTTGAACTCATCACCTATATAAAAGGCACTTGTCCACACTCAATCACACTGCATCCTCTCCACCATGGCCAAGACCAATTAGCTGTCTATGGACAACGGGGACAAAATTGTAGACCTGCTACAGGACAATAGGCAAGCCGCTTGGTGAGAAGGCAACAACCGTTGTTGCAATTATTAGAAAATGGAAAAAACACAAGATTACTATTGTGAAGACATGGGGTTCTGTGGGTGCTCTAGTCCGCTAGTCAAAACCGCATCGACAAGGGATCAACCCCCCCTGGCTTTCCCAAATGCATCCGTGGGGCTGAGGTGACTGGTGCGTCCAAACCTTGACTACCCCAAACGAATTCATGGGTTCAGTGATGGTCAATGGAGCAGATATGTATTCTTTCAGCCGGTGTCATGGTTCCCTAATCTGGCATCCCATAGAATGTCAAATCTGCTATCCTGTAGTGTTCCTGGCTGTGGTTTTGTATGGAGTCTCTGGTTCTTTGGGTTTCTTAACCAGAGAGCTATCTTATCACAGAGGCCTATTTCCTATTTATAGTTAACTGTCCTTCAAGCCATCATTTACACATCAAGGGTAAGGGGTGATGAGATTAACTCGCATTAATTTATTCAATTTGCATATTGGAATTGAGATACTGATTTGGCTTTTATCCTAAAGGTACTGTCACACTAGACGATATCGCTAGCGATCCGTGACGTTGCAGCGTCCTCGCTAGCGATATCGTCCAGTGTGACAGGCAGCAGCGATCAGGCCCCTGCTGGGAGATCGCTGGTCGGGGAAGAAAGTCCAGAACTTTATTTCGTCGCTGGACTCCCCGTAGACATCGCTGAATCGGCGTGTGTGACACCGATTCAGCGATGTCTTCGCTGGTAACCAGGGTAAACATCGGGTAACTAAGCGCAGGGCCGCGCTTAGTAACCCGATGTTTACCCTGGTTACCATCCTAAAAGTAAAAAAACAAACACTACATACTTACCTACAGCCGTCTGTCCTCCAGCGCTGTGCTCTGCTCTCCTCCTGCTCTGGCTGTGAGCGTCGGTCAGCCGGAAAGCAGAGCGGTGACGTCACCGCTCTGCTTTCTGGCTGCCTGGCGCTCACAGCCAGACCAGAGAAGCAGAGCGCCGAGGACAGACAGCGGTAGGTAAGTATGTAGCGTTTGTTTTTTTACTTTTTAGGATGGTAACCAGGGTAAACATCGGGTTACTAAGCGCGGCCCTGCGCTTAGTTACCCGATGTTTACCCTGGTTACCGGGGACCTCGGGATCGTTGGTCGCTGGAGAGCTGTCTGTGTGACAGCTCTCCAGCGACCAAACAGCGACGCTGCAGCGATCCGGATCGTTGTCGGTATCGCTGCAGCGTCGCTATGTGTGACGGTACCTTAAGTCATATTGCACGACTCGTTAATGGGTTGATTGTGACTTGTAGGATCGCTACTTCCAACAGGTGGCGCTACAGAGTTTAAGTCCTCTTTTTCTCTGAAGAGGCAATTTGCATAGCATTTTCATATTTTTTTTTTTTGCAAGTCACCAAGCTTCATGTCCTGGTATAATGTGCAATCACAGATCAGTAAACATAATTGTTCAGTGACCCTGCATTCCTGTTTTGAAAAGATAAGAGTTCAATAAACTGTAGGAGATGATATATAAGAGGTAAATAACAACCATTCATCAATTTACAAATATCAATTCAACCTACAAGAAGTCAACCTAAAGATAAGTTTATAGCTTCTGGCTTACTGAAAATACCGTAGATGTCTGGATAATTAAGATTAAATGCTATGTCGTCACAACTGTCAATCTTCCTTGGTCTGGGGCTCCATGCAAGGTCTCGCATTGTGGGATAAGCATGATTCTGAGAAGGGTCAGGAATCGGCCCAGAACTGCGCGAGAGAACCTGATCTGGTCAATGACCTGAATAGAACTTGAACCACAGTCTCAAACATTACCCTTGGTAACACACTACGTCATCATGGATTAAAATCCTGCAGGGCACACTAAGTCCCCCTGCTCACACCAGCACACATCCAGGCCCATTTGAAGTTCACCAATGATCACCTGGATGAGGCATAGGAGAAAGGTCATGTCAGATGAGACCAAAATACAACGTATCGTATCAACTCCACTTGCCGTGTTTGGCAGAAGGATGAGTACAACCCCAAGAAAACCATTCCAATCTTGAAGCATGGCAGGGGAATCATCATTCTTTCGGGGTGCTCTTCTACGAAAGGAACAGGATGACTGTACTGTATTGAAGGGAGGATGGATGGGGTCATGTATTGCAAGATTTTGACCAACAACCTCCTTCCATCAGTAAGAGCATTGAAGATGGGTCATGGCTCGATCTTCCAGCTCGACAATGACCCGAAACACACAGCCAGGGCAACTAAGGAATGGCCCCGTGGACTAGCCCACGGAAGACAACAGTGGTGGATGATCGCAGAATACCGTATTTTTCGGACTATAAGACGCACCGGACCATAAGACGCACCCCAAATTTTCAGAATAAAAATAAGGGAAAAAAAAAATGTTTCAAATGGCGGTACGTCTTACAGTCCGAATTCAGCTTACCAGTGAAGGGATCAGCACAGGTGGAGAAGTGGTCACAGGGGTCTTTCGGTGGTCCAGGCTGGTGCGTTGGCCTCCAGGAAATCCCATCCCAGGCTGGTGCTCTGTGCTTGGGCAGGGGTGGAAGCTCTGTGCTTCGGGGTAGTGGCTGTGCTCCGGGGCAGGGGCTGTGGTTTGGAATAGTGGCTGGGCTCCGGGGCAGGGGCTGGGTTCCGGGGCTGTGCTGTGGGGCTGTGGCAGTGGCAGCAGCTCTCTGGGCTCAGTGAGGGCTCCGATGGCATTTCGTCAAAGCCCGGTGGCCCCCCGCTCATCCGTTAATGGCATGACCATGTTGCGGTGACCTCCGAGAACATGGGCGCCGGGAAAATGGCCGCCGGCTGGCACACGCTCAGATTCAGATCTTGTTGCTGAGATCTCGTTGATGAGATTTGAATCTGAGCGTGCGCCGGCCCGGCGGCCATTTTCCCTGCACGCATGTTCTCGGAGGCCACCGCAACATGCCATTAACGGATGAGCGGGGGACCTCCGGGCTTTTTCGAAATGCTGTCGGAGCCCCCACTGAGCCCAGAGAGCTGCTGCCGCAGCCCCACAGCACAGCCCCCTGCTCGCAGCACAGCCACAGCCGCACCAGCATGGGAAGGGAGGCTGCATCGGGACCGCTGCCGCATGATTTGTAAGTATATTGCGACTACAAGACGCACCCTCATTTTCCCCTAACATTTTTGGGGAAAAAAGTGCGTCTTGTAGTCCGAAAAATACGGTAATCTCCATGGTGAAGAGAAACCCCTTCACAACAGCCAACCAAGTGAACAACACTCTCCAGGAGGTAGGCGTATCAATATCCAAATCTACCATAAAGAGAAGACTGCATGAAAGTAAATACAGAGGGTTCATTGCACGGTGCAAGCCACTCATAAGCATCAAGAATAAAAAGGCTAGACTGGACTTTGCTAAAATATCTAAAAAAGCCAGCACAGTTCTGGAAGAACATTCTTTGGACAGATGAAACCAAGATCAACCTCTACCAGAATGATGGAAAGAGAAAAGTATGGTGAAGGCATGGTACAGCACATGATCCAAAGCATACCACATCACCTGTAAAACATGGCAGAGGCAGTGTGATGGCTTGGGCATGCATGGCTGCCAGTGGCGCTGGGTCACTAGTGTTTATTGATGATGTGACACAGGACAGAAGCAGCCGAATGAATTCTGAGGTATTCAGAGACATACTGTGTGCTCAGATCCAGCCAAATGCAGCCAAATTGTTCGTCGTTTCATACTACAGATGGACAATGACCCAAATCATAAAGCCAAAGCAACCCAGGAGTTTATTAAAGCAAAGAAGTGGAATATTCTTGAATGGCCAAGTCAGTCACCTGATCTCAACCCAATTGAGCATGCATTTCACTTGTTAAAGACTAAACTTCAGACAGAAAGGCCCACAAACAAACAGCAACTGAAAACCACCGCAGTGAAGGCCTGGCAGAGCATCAAGAAGGAGGAAACAACGTCTGGTGATGTCCATGAGTTCAAGACTTCAGACAGTCATTGGCAACAAAGGGTTTTCAACCAAGTACTAGAAATGAACATTTTATTTAAAATTATTGAATCTGTCCAATTACTTTTGGTCCCTTAAAAACAGGGTGGCACATGTTAAGGAACTGAAACTCCTAAACCCTTCATCCAATTTATACCCTCAAATGAAAGCTGAAAGTCTGAACTTCAACTGCATCTGAATTGTTTTGTTTAAAATTCATTGTGGTAATGTCTATAACTAAAATTAGAAAAATGTTGTCTCTGTCCAAATATATATGGACTTAACTGTAGATCACTGTCTGGAGGGGACTTTCTGGGCAAATAGTTTGGGATTGTTTTTATGTCAAAGTGTGACAAGTTTTGGCTAATTTGGGCTTTGGTTCTTCTATAGGATTTCCTTTCACTTTTGCTGTAAATATCCAACTAGTAAACACCATGGATGGTGCATGATACGTTTAGACAGTGTCTCCCTGTATTATCTCAGCTTTCACCTGACTTGTACCTCGTCTCATTACAAAAGCAAACGCTTCCCAACTGCATTCCCCAGACGTGAGTATTACAGCCATATAGGGTCTACACTCCAAAAGCTAAGGGTCTTCTTCTTGCACGGACAGACTTGCGAATTGCCTGTAATGAGCCGACTGAGAACATAACCAGTCCATTGCAGCTTGTTTAATTTCGCTTTGCATGTAACACTGATCGTGCAGGGATTGTATGATCATTCGTTCCCTCTACCTTTAATTGTTGTCAGCTTTGCATCCCCTATTTACGGTAGGGGATCTACCGGACAATAAGGCTATGCAGTGTCTTTCCAGCCTGCTTTCTTGGCAGTAAAAACTTGTTCAAAATATATTGATTTTTCTTGCATTTTTGCTGGTGTGTGTGTTTTTTTTTTTAATGCGGATTACATGTGTGATTTGTCTACTGTACTCCATTCAAGATGTGGTTCTGGGCTTCTGATTTTAGAGCGATTGTAGGTCCCAGCGATCAGCAAGTTTTTCCCATTCTCTGGAGCCTTTTTGTTTTTTGGGGTGGGGGGGAAGGTGAATAACACTCTAATTGGGAGTGGAAGATATGGGTTCATATTTATGATTAAAGTTATTTTCTGAATGTTTAGTCAAGTAAATGGGCAGTTATGATCAGTACGGAAGTATGTCCACCACTGATATGAATGATCCAGCTCGCTCCAAAAGAGCTAATATCATTGTTGCAGCCATTTCCAATAGGTAAGGGACCCACTTCTACCTCTAAAACAGCAAAGAGCTTCTGTCATTGCATCACAATTGAACTGCAAAAGGCCCATATACTGTTTTTGCACAGTGGCCGTTTTCTCTGTCTGCCACTAATGCATATGGCTGTACATATTCCCCAGCGCCTTTTATCTTTTCTCGTCCCTCGGTTCAACTAGATTGACTTGTTTCTTTTACAACTGTATTAACTATGATGCAGGTCCTTATCAAACATATCGCCGGCACTTAGAAAATGATTGGATAATAGTCATTGGACTACACAGAGCAGTTGTCCATAGCAGTCTATCGGATTACATCTATGCTTTATCCCACAAAGCTCTCCACAGTTCTGCACCGCCTTATATCTCCTCTCTCATCTCCGTCTATCACCCTACATATGCCCTCCATTCTACAAATGACCTAAGACTAAAGGTACCTTCACACATAACGATATTGTTAACGATATCGTTGCTATTTGTGACGTAGCAACGATATCGTTAATGAAATCGTTTTGTGTGACAGCGACCAACGATCAGGCCCCTGCTGGGAGATCGTTGGTCGCTGAAGAAAGTCCAGAACTTTATTTCGTCGCTGGACTCCCTGGAGACATCGCTGGATTGGCGTGTGTGACACCGATCCAGCGATGTCTTCACTGGTAACCAGGGTAAACATCGGGTAACTAAGCGCAGGGCCGCGCTTAGTAACCCGATGTTTACCCTGGTTACCATGCTAAAAGTAAAAAAAAACAAACAGTACATACTTACCTACAGCTGTCTGTCCTCCAGCGCTGCGCTCTGCACTCCTCCTGTACTGGCTGTGAGCCGGAAAGCAGAGCGGTGACGTCACCGCTCTGCTTTCCGGCTCCCAGACAGTACAGGAGGAGAGCAGAGAAGCAGAGCACAGCGCTGGAGGACAGACAGCGGTAGGTAAGTATGTACTGTTTGTTTTTTTTTACTTTTAGCATGGTAACCAGGGTAAACATCGGGTTACTAAGCGCGGCCCTGCGCTTAGTTACCCGATGTTTACCCTGGTTACCGGCATCGTTGGTCGCTGGAGAGCGGTCTGTGTGACAGCTCTCCAGCGACCAAACAGCGACGCTGCAGCGATTCGGATCGTTGTCGGTATCGCTGCAGCGTCGCTAAATGTGAAGGGGCCTTAACATCCCCCGTAATCCGAACCTCGCACCTCCGTCTCCAAGACTTCTCTCGTGCTGCGCCAGCTCTCTGGAATGCACTTCCCCAGATGATCAGACTGATACCTAGCCCCGACCTATTCAAGCGCGCTATGAAAACACATCTCTTCAAACAAGCCTACCACATCAACTACTCAGTAAACTAACTTTGTCCTGTTCCCTCCTTCCAAATATTATCTGCATGTGAATCTGCACCCTACTACTCATCTGTCTCCACACCCTCCATGCACATGGTAACTGCATTTGATACTTGACTATTGCACTTAAACACACGGGCTGATGACTGGATCATGCAGCTTCATATGAAAATCCCTATTTATTATAATTGCCAGACCTGAAATAACAAGCACTTTTCACCTATTGTGTCCCCCCATTTCCTTGTAGATTGTAAGCTTGCGAGCAGGGACCTCACCCCTAATGTCACTGTTTAAATTGTCTTAACTTGTACTGAATTTATTGTCTGTACATGTCCCCGCTTATTGTAAAGTGCTGCGGAATTTGTTGGCGCTATATAAATAAAAATTATTATTATCCAGGTACGGACTGGGGCTGAAATTCAGTCCTGGCATTTGAAATCACACAGGCCCATGTTGTCCCCGTCCCCATGAGCCAGATGGGATATATTCCTAATATTACCCTGGATGGAGGAAAGGAAGATTTTCTACAAGACCAATATTTCTAATGATACGGAGTAAGTGACGGCGTCAGCAACTTTGTGGTCCATCACAACTCTTAACAGAATGGGTATCTTGAGAACACCAATTCTGTTAACAACGTAGCAGACAAGACAGCCCATGATTAGACAGGCCCTTCTGGCATTTGCCAGAATTGCCAGATGGCCAGTCCAGCCCTGGCTTTATCTAAAGGTACCGTCACACTGAACGATATCGCTAGCGATCCGTGACGTTGCAGCGTCCTGGCTAGCGATATCGTTCAGTTTGACACGCAGCAGCGATCAGGATCCTGCTGTGATGTCGTTGGTCGCTGCAGAAAGTCCAGCACTTTATTTTGTCGCTGGACCTCCTGCAGACATCGCTGAATCGGCGTGTGTGACGCCTATTCAGCGATGTCTTCACTGGTAACCAGGGTAAACATCGGGTTACTAAGCGCAGGGCCGCGCTTAGTAACCCGATGTTTACCCTGGTTACCAGTGTAAAAGTGAAAAAAACAAACACTACATACTTACATTCCGCTGTCTGTCCTCGGCGCTGTGCTTCTCTGCACTGGCTGTGAGCGCCAGCCAGCCGGAAAGCACAGCGGTGACGTCACCGCTCTGCTTTCCGGCCGCTGTGCTCACAGTCAGTGCAGGAAGCAGAGCGCCGGGGGACAGACACCGGAATGTAAGTATGTAGTGTTTGTTTGTTTGTTTTTTTTACTTTTACGATGGTAACCAGGGTAAACATCGGTTTTTTTGTTTTTGTTGTTTTTTTTCCTTCCTCTGGATCAACATGTTAGGGCATGTTAGGTTAGGCTATGGATTGAACTAGATGGACTTATAGTCTTCCTTCAACCTTAATAACGATGGGTTACTAAGCGCGGCCCTGCGCTTAGTAACCCGATGTTTACCCTGGTTACCGGCATCGTTGGACGCTGGAGAGCTGTCTGCGTGACAGCTCTCCAGCGACCAAACAGCGACGCTGCAGCGATCGACATCGTTGTCGGTATCGCTGCAGCGTCGCTGAGTGTGAAGGTACCTTAGGGAAGACATGGCTTGAATTCTTTGAGCAGAACATTGAGACGTCCTATTACGACATGGACAACAGACAAAGGTTCTGTTGAGAAAGTATGGTAATTTATCAGTGCACCTATCTTGCCTATCTTCTTTTTTTCAGCACAGTATGTGAAATCTCTGCTTGCAGACGAACTGAATATTTTCTTCAGTCTTCACACGTTCCTTCCCATTGGCAGCAACTGGGAGGGAGAAGTGAAAACTGACACGCCCAGAGAAGACTGCGAAGATACTCCAAACTGAACTGCAAGCAGAGATTTCACATAATGTGCTGCAGAAGAAATGAATATCGCTGCAATAAACTGATTCAACGGAAAACGGTGGCAAAAATCAGGGGAGCTCAGGGATATTTAACTCCATGTTTTTTAGAATGTGACAGGTCCTCTGTGACTATCCATAATTATAATGGTTGTGAAAAGTACCTGATTTGGATACCTCTGTGTTTACATGGATCATTTTTCAGCATGAAATTTTATATTTGGCATAACCAAGTAACTTCGGAACCAGAACCATCAGAATGAGAACCAGTTTTACTGTCTTCCACTGTCTCACAGAGGCTACATGGCAAGATGTCTTCTATAAAATCCATATGCTTTTATAAGGGAGTATGGAAAGGAGTTGTATTTAGCAGATATTTTGGTTCTCAGTAAAGCATTACCGTATGTCCTTACAAAAGTATTGATAATAAGCCCCATTATCTTTTAATTCTGTAGTAGTGGATTTTAAGCAGTCCATGGTTACCTCCAATGCTTCATTTAGGGGACCCTGCAGCCAGGTAGGTTGTCCGCAGGAATCAGTGAGAAATTGATTTCATCTGATTAGCTCATTGTTAACAGAGAAAAGGAGCCTCAAGGTCATTGTGTCTCCTGCGTTTCTAATGGATTTTCAGCCACTCGTTCAGGAAGCCAAGGGGGCAGAATTACTCACTTTACAGGCGTCTCCCTCCTAGGGCTATAGGGAATTGACAAGAAACTGATGGCATTGCACATAGATCACAATCCTAGAACTTGAGAAGCTTTAACCCCTTCTCTTAATGTGTTACCATAGCTGAGCCAAGCAGACAGCCCTGGAAATTGAGTGATTCTGATATTATGGGTATTGTCATGTGTAGTGTTGAGCGATACCTTCCGATATCGGAAAGTATCGGTATCGGATAGGATCGGCCGATATTCAAAAAATATCGGATATCGCCGATACCGATACCCGATCCCAATGCAAGTCAATGGGACCAAAATATCGGAATTAAAATAAACCCTTTCTTTCCTTGTAGGTTCATTCTACATGAAGGAAAACAACTAAGAATAATGCAGGATGTATTTGGGGAGGTGGCGGAGACATTAAAGTCAGAGGTTTAGCCCAATCAAATAGAATAGCATGATTTTTTTTTTTTTTGAAAGACGTTCGGAGTGACAAAGATATTGACTATGTAAATTTTTTTTTTATTTTGTCAGATATTGATGTTTCACTATTCCACGCCCTTCCCCTTCTTTTTTTTTTTTACTTTTCCCACACTTTCATCTTCATCATCATCATCATCAGCAGCATCTTTGACATCAACTTCTTCTTCACCTTATTCATCTTCTTCATCCTTTACCTTTTTTTTTTTTTATTACATTCTTCGTATTCATTTTATTCAACTATTATTATTCTTCCTATTCTACATATTCATTTTATTCAACTGTTATTATTCTTCCTATTCTACTTCTTTATCATATTCTCATTTGTGACAGGCATTCCCGTAGTTGTTATCTATAAAAGTTTGAAGATTACACCTTCCGTTCTGCCAGTCACAAAAGTTACATTTGTCCGCGTTCAGTTTGGCCTGCAGCATCAGGCTTTATCCAGGGGCACCACGAGGAAGAACGGACTCACCCCCATACACTGCTTAAGGTACCTTCACACATAACGATATTGTTAACGATATCGTTGCTATTTGTGACGTAGCAACGATATCGTTAATGAAATCGTTATGTGTGACAGCGACCAACGATCAGGCCCCTGCTGGGAGATCGTTGGTCGCTGAAGAAAGTCCAGAACTTTATTTCGTCGCTGGACTCCTGCTGACATCGCTGGATCGGCGTGTGTGACACCGATCCAGCGATGTCTTCACTGGTAACCAGGGTAAACATCGGGTAACTAAGCGCAGGGCCGCGCTTAGTAACCCGATGTTTACCCTGGTTACCATGCTAAAAGTAAAAAAAACAAACACTAGATACTTACCTACAGCCGTCTGTCCTCCAGCGCTGTGCTCTGCACTCCTCCTGTACTGGCTGTGAGCCGGAAAGCAGAGCGGTGACGTCACCGCTCTGCTTTCCGGCTCACAGCCAGTACAGGAGGAGAGCAGAGAAGCAGAGCGCAGCGCTGGAGGACAGACAGCTGTAGGTAAGTATGTACTGTTTGTTTTTTTTTACTTTTAGCATGGTAACCAGGGTAAACATCGGGTTACTAAGCGCGGCCCTGCGCTTAGTTACCCGATGTTTACCCTGGTTACCGGGGACCTCGGGATAGTTGGTCGCTGGAGAGCGGTCTGTGTGACAGCTCTCCAGCGACCAAACAGCGACGCTGCAGCGATCCGGATCGTTGTCGGTATCGCTGCAGCGTCGCTTAATGTGAAGGGGCCTTTAGTCTTCTTCTGCATATAATTTAGATAATATCTTTTGCTCTGATATTAAGTGTTATGCTTAATGTTCTTCTGCTCTTTGTTCTGCAGCCTCTTGTTCTTCTGCTTCTCGGTCTTCCATCTCGTCGTCTCCAGGGTCGTCGTCTCCAGTGTCGTCGTCTCCGCCGTCGTCGTCTCCGCCGTCGTCGTCATCGGGGTGGTCTTTCTGGTCGTCGACGTTAGGGTCTTCAACTTGGAAATGTAGCAGAAGGTACAAGAAGGCTGAGAAAATGCCAAGAACCAGCTGATGGAACTGGAACTCGGATGGCTACCCGAAGGTTCAAGAGCCTATAGAACTACCGAGGACCAGCTGACGTTACTGGAACCCGGTTACTAAGCAGGAGGTACCCGTGCTAAAAAGCACTACCAAGGACCGCCTGACGTTGGCGGAACTCGGATACCCAGAAGGAGGCACCTAAGCCAAAGGCTCTGCCCGGAACCAGCTGACGGTACTGGAACCAGGATGGGGAGCAGAAGGTACAAGAGCAAAAGACACTGCCGAGAACCAGCTGACGGTACTGGAACCCGGATGGGTAGCCGAAGGTCCAAGAGTCAATGGAACTACCGAGGACCAGCTGACGTTACTGGAACCCGGTTACTAAGCAGGAGGTACCCGTGCCTGAAAGCACTACCAAGGACCACCTGACGTTGGTGGAACTTGGATACCCAGAAGGAGGCACCTAAGCCAAAGGCTCTGCCCCGAACCAGCTGACTGTACTGGAACCAGGATGGGGAGCAGAAGGTACAAGAGCAAAAGACACTGCCGAGAACCAGCTGACGGTGCTGGAACCAGGTGGTGGACCCGAAGGCCCACAGGAGAGGAGAGAACAGCTAGGCCGCGAGGCAGCCGCAGTTACCGAACCCCAACAGTCCTACAGGGGGAGCTGGGCCTACTGGCACTACAGAACCAGCCTTGACTACCAATTCATGCAGCCCACATAGGAAGCTCCTAAACTGGAGGCACCCTGGAGTTGGCTAACCCGACCGCAACACGACCGGGCAAGCATAGGCGTCTCAGTGAGTTTGACACAACCCGGAAACAGCTGACGGTGCTGGAACCAGGCTGGGCACGCGGGAGTACCCGTGACAAAAACACTGCCGAGAACCAGCTGGCGGTGCTGGAACCCAGATGCGTTGCCTATGAAAGATTGTCTTCCTAGAGCCCCAACTAGCGGTGCTGGAGCAAAGGGTAAGCAGGGGGAGCATAGTGTAGGCCGAAGCCTGCACTGGAGGCAGCTTTGTGTCTGCGTTGCGTTTGCAGGACACTTTGCCGGCTACACAGTGGGGGAACAGCTGGCGTTGCTGAACCCCACTAACACAATGGCGGGTGTTTTACTCTGTGCAGCTAGCACTTGCGGGCAAAAACTAGCGATGTTAGAGCCCGTGGTGAAGCAGGAGGAGGAGGAGAGGAGCAGAGTGTAGGCCGAAGCCTAGTTGAACCAATTTCAAAGGAAACCTTTAACCCCCCCTCAGGTGTTTACAAAGTACAAGAGACACACCTTGTGCAGTATTAATGCTGCACAAGTGAAAGGTTGCTCTATTAATTTGTCTACTTGCACACGCTGAATGAAAGACGTACACAATTTAGCCCATTCTACAGTCAAACTGTAGTGGATGCGTGACTTGGCTTTTTAAGGAGACGCAGCACAGGTGTCCCAAATAACGCCTTGGTGCTTGACGCAGCTTCCTGAGCGTTGTTATTTGCTGTACAGGAGTCTGCGCTCTTGTGTTATCCCTTGGCAATGCCCTGTTAGCGCTGCCCGTCTTATGACCTCATTTCATGTTGGCCGATGCGGTTAACGATGGCCATAAATCCCAGACCCACAGTGCCTTTTCATAGTCACACTGCGGTGCTGGGATTCGTGGCCTTGAGCAGTAAATATTTTGGCCGCTCACACACGTTCTTACACCTGCTTCAGACTGGGCGGCCTCTGCTGATCCCTTCTCGCATGCCGCGGCCATGAGGCTGCACAGTCTGAAGAAGGCGGAAGGAGATGAGTGACGACAGGCGAACATATGCACTGCTCGTGCCCATAAACCACACCCTCGCTGACAAAATAAATAAGAAACCGAGGGGCGTTGTTTGGAGCAGGGCGGACGCACAGGCGCAGCCAGCTAACCAATGATGTCAAAAGACGGGAAGCGCTACCAAGGGTGCTGCTGCGTATCATTAGAAAGGAAAGTCACACCTCCGGGACAGTGGAATGGTCTCAATGAGACACATTTTGTACGTGTTTATTTAAACGTGGGCAAGGAGAAAAAGTCAGCCACCTTGTACAAATGCAGCAGTACTGTTGTACAAGGTGGCTGTTATACATAGAAACACCTGGGGGTGAGGGGCAGGCTTCCTTCAATTTCAGTTCATGTGCCTGCGTGGCGTTTGCAGGACACGTTGCCGGCTACACAGCAGGGGAACAGCTGGCGGTGCTGAACCCCACTAACACTTTTTCTGGTGTTTTTCTCTGTGCAGCTAGCACTTCAGGGCAAAAACTAGCGGTGTTAGAGCCCAGGGTCAGCAGGAGGAGGAGAGGAGCAGAGTGTAGGCCGAAGCCTAGTTGAACCAATTTCAAAGGTAACCTTTAACCCCCCCTCAGGTGTTGCAAGGTACAAGAGCCACACCTTGTGCAGCATATATGCTGCACAAGTAAAAGGTTGCTCTATTACTTTTGCTCCTTGCACACGCTGAATAAAACACGTACACTATTTAGCCCATTATACTGTAAAACAATAGTGGAGGCGTGACTTGTCTTTTTAAGGAGACGCAGCACAGGTGTCAAAATTTACACCTAGGTGCTGGGCGAAGATTCCTGAGCGTAGTTATTTGCTGTACAGGAGTCTGCGCTCTTGTTATCCCTTGGCCATGCGCTGTGAGCGCTTCCTGTCTTCTGACCTCATTTCATGTCGGCCGTTGCGGTTAGCGATGGACATGAATCCCAGACCCACAGTGTGTTTTCAAAAAATCACACTGCGTGGCTGGGATTCGTGGCCTTGTGCAGTAAATATGTTTGCCGCTCACACATGTCCTTACACCTGCTTCAGACTGGGCGGCCTCATCTGATCCCTTATCGCATGCCGCGGCCATGAGGCCACCCAGTCTGAAAAAGGCAGAAGGAGATGAGTGAACACAGGCAAACATATGCACTGCACATGCCCATAAATCACACCCTCGCTGTCCAAAAAAAATAAGACACCGAGGGGCGTTGTTTCGAGCAGGGCAGACGCACAGGCGCAGCCAGCTAACCAATGATGTCAAAAGACGGGCAGCGCTACCAAGGGTGGTGCTGCGTATCATTAGAAAGGAAAGTCACACCTCCGGGACAGTGGAATGGTCTCAATGAGACACATTTAGTACGTGTTTATTTAAACGTGGGCAAGGAGAAAAAGTCAGCCACCTTGTACAAATGCAGCAGTACTGCTGTACAAGGTGGCTGTTATACATAGAAACACCTGGGGGGTGGGGGCTGGTTCCCTTTAATTTCAGTTCAGGTGCCTGCATGGCGTTTGCAGAACACGTTGCCAGCTACACAGCAGGGGAACAGCTGGCTGTGCTGAACCCCACTGACACATTGACTGGTGTTTTTCTCTGTGCAGCTAGCATGTCCGGGCAAAAACTGGCGGTGTTAGAGCCCAGGGTCAGCAGGAGAAGGAGAGGAGCAGAGTGTAGGCCGAAGCCTGCACTAGTGGCAACTTTTGGTCGGTTGTGCCAGCGTGGCTTGTGCTGGACACGATGCCGGCTACACAGCAGGGGAACAGCTGGCGGTGCTGAACCCCACTAACACATTGGCTGGTGTTTTTCTCTGTGCAGCTCGCATTTCCGGGCAAAAACTAGCGGTGTTAGAGCCCAGGGTCAGCAGTAGGAGGAGAAGAGGAGCAGAGTGTAGGCCGAAGCCTAGTTGAACCAATTTCAAAGGTAATTTCAAGAGCCACACCTTGTGCAGCATTAATGCTGCACAAGTCAAAGGTTGCTCTCTAAATTTTGCTCATTGCACACGCTGAATAAAACACGTACACTATTTAGCCCATTATACTGTCAAACAGTAGTGGAGGCGTGACTTGTCTTGTTAAGGAGACGCAGCAAAGGTGTCAAAATTTACAACTAAGTGCTGGGCGCAGATTCCTGAGCGTTGTTATTTGCTGTACAGGAGTCTGCGCTATTGCGATCCCTTGGCCATGCGCTGTGAGCGCTGCCTGTCTTCTCACCTCATTTCATGTTGGCCGGTGCGGTTAGCAATGGATATGAATCCCAGGCCCGCAGTGTGTTTTCAAAAAATCACACTGCGTGGCTGGGATTCGTGGCCTTGTGCAGTAAATATGTTTGCCGCTCACACATGTCCTTACACCTGCTTCAGACTGGGCAGCCTCAGCTGATCCCTTATCGCCTACCACGGCGACACAGCACAGCCGTCATTCCAACCCCCTTGGTGCCGTGCGCCACCTCCTCAACGTTGTTTGGTTCTGTCACGGAGCCCGCGCTGTAATGTTATCCCTTGGCCATGCACAGTTAGCGGTGCCCGTCTTCTGACATCATTTAGGTGTCAGGCTGGCAGTGCCTGTGCGTCCAAGCTGCCCGAGATCCAACCTCGCAGTGTCATCTAATGTAATCCCACTGCGGGCCAGGGATCCATGGGCATGCGCAGTGCATATCATCGCCTCTCACTCACCTCCTTCCTGCTTCTTCAGACTGTGCGGCGTCACGGCCGTGGCATGCTATTAGGGATCAGCTGACGCCGCCTAGTCTGAAGAAGCGTGAAGAAGGGGAGTGAGAGGCTAGTATATGCACTGCGCATGGCCATGGATACCAGGCCCACTGTGGGATCACATTAGACGACACTGCGAGGTGGGATTTCGGGCAGCGTGGACGCACAGGCGCAGCCAGGACGACAACAAATGATGTCAGAGGACGGGCAGCGCAAACTGTGCATGGCCAAGGGATAACATAACAGCGCAGGGTCCAGGACGGAATCAAACAACGCTAAGGAGGCAGCGCACGGTGCCAAGGGGGTAGCGATGACGGCTGTGCTGCGTCACATTACAAAGGAAAGTCCCACCTCAGGGACAATTTGACGGTGTGAGGGGACACATTACATGAGTGTGTAGTTCAGCGTTTGCAAGGAGCATAATTTCAAGAGCGACCTTTTCCTTGTGCAGTATTAGTGCTGCACAAGGTGGCTCTTTCAGTAACAAACGCCTAGGGGGGAGGACAGGTCCCCTTACATTTTAGTTGTGCCAGCGTGGCGGTCGCATGACACGTTGCCGGATACACAGCTGGGGATCAGCTGACGTTACTGAACCCCAATAACAGAGGAGCGACTGTTGACTGTGCAGACAGCACTTCCAGGCACCAACTGGTGGTGTTAGAGCCCAGGGACAGCAGGAGGAGCAGATTGGAGGTATTGCTGCACACACAGCTGGGGATCAGCTGACGTTACTGAACCCCAATAACAGAGGAGCGACTGTTGACTGTGCAGACAGCACTTCCAGGCACCAACTGGCGGTGTTAGAGCCCAGGGACAGCAGGAGGAGCAGATTGGAGGTATTGCTGCACACACAGCTGGGGATCAGCTGACGTTACTGAACCCCAATAACAGAGGAGCGACTGTTGACTGTGCAGACAGCACTTCCAGGCACCAACTGGCGGTGTTAGAGCCCAGGGACAGCAGGAGGAGCAGAGGAACAGAGTATAGGCCGAAGCCTGATTGGAGCAAGTTGAGAGGGAACCTTTAACCCCCCCCCCAAGACGTTTGTAGCTGAAAGAGCCATCTTGTGCAGCACTAAGGATGCAAAAGGAAAAGGTGGTTCTTTTAATTATGCTCCTTGCAAACACAGAAGTAAACACTAAAAATGTGTCCCCTTATACCGTAAAACCGTCACGGAGGTGCGAATTTCCTTCGTAATGGGACACAGCACAGCTGTCATTCCTATCCCCTTGGTGCCGTGCGCTGCCTCCTCAGCGTTGTTTTAAGCTGTCACGGAGCCTGCGCTGTTCTGTTATCCCTTGGCCATGCCCAATTAGCGCTGCCTGTCTTCTGACATAATTTGGTGTCAGGCTGTCAGTGCCTGTGCGTCCACGCTGCTCCAGATTCCACCTCGCAGTGTCGTCTAACGTAATCCCACTGCGGGCCTTGGATCCATGGGCATGCACAGTGCATATCCTCGACTCTCACTCCCCTCCTTCCCTCTTCTTCAGACTGTGCGGTGTCACGGCACGGCATGCTATTAGGGATCAGCTGACGGCGCACAGTCTAAAGAAGGCGGAGGGAAATGAGCGAGAGCCCGAGGGGAAGATATGCACTGCGCATGCCCATGGATACAAGGCCCGCAGTGTGATTCAATCAGAAGACACTGCGAGGCGGGATCTCGGGCAGCGCGGCCGCACAGGCGCAGCCAGCCTGACACCAAATTATGTCAGAAGACAGGCAGCGCAAATAGGGCATGGCCAAGGGATAACAGAACAGCGCAGGCTCCCTGACAGCTTAAAACAACGTTGAGGAGGCCGCGCATGGCACCAAGGGGGTAGGAATGATGGCTGTGCTGCGTCACATTACGAAGGAAAGTCCCAGCTCCGGGACGGTATAACGGTATCAGTGAACACATTTTATAAGTGTTAAGTTCTGTGTGTGCAAGGAGCTAAACCAAAAGAGCTACCTTTTCCTTGTGCAGCATTACTGCTGCACAAGATGGCTCTTTCAGTAACAAACGACGGGGGGGGGGGGGGGGGGGGAGGATTGGTTCCCTTACATTTAGGTTGTTGTGCCAGCGTGGCGGTCGCAGGACACATTGCCGGCTACACAGCTGGGGATCAGCAGACGTTACTGAAACCCAATAACACTGGGTCGTATGTTTTTACTGTGCAGCCTGCACTTCTGAGCCGCAACTGGCGGTGTTGGAGCCCAGGAATAGCAGTTCAGGTGGTAGAAAGATGAACACATCAGGAGACCTGGATGACACCCAATTACTTAATCAGGCAGAGGAGTGGCAAATTCCTGCGAGATCCAGGCCTGGTTCATTTTCAGGAAAGTAAGCCGGTCAACGTTATCGGAGGATAGTCGCATGCGACGGTCTGTTAGTACACCACCTGCGGCACTAAAGACACGTTCCAATAAGACACTAGCCGCAGGGCAAGCCAGCACCTCCAATGCATACTGGCTTAGCTCTGGCCATGTATCCAGCTTAGAGACCCAAAACTTGAACGGGGAAGAGCCGTCTGGGAGTACAGTAAGAGGGCAAGCCATGTAGTCTGTCACCATCTGACGGAACCGTTGCCTCCTGCTGACTGGAGCCGCCAGTGATGGTGTAGACATTTGGGGCAGGCACACACAAGTGTGCCAGAGTTGTGCCATACTGGGCTTGCCTTGGGCAGAGGCACTGCTTCTGCTCCCTCTTTGGGCAGAGCCTCCCCCACTGCCTCGACGCACTGAGCTGCTTTGTAAAGCACTAGCAGCACTCCTCTCAGTTGGACTGGAGAAGATGATGGAATTCACCAGTGTGTCGTGGTACTCCCGCAATTTACGCTCCCGGGTCAACGCTGGGATGAGGTTTTGGACGTTGTCCCGGTAGCGAGGATTGAGGAGGGTGAACACCCAATAATCAGGCATGTTGAGAATGTGGTCGATGCGGCGGTCGTTTCTCAGGCACTGCAGCATGAAATCCACCATGTGCTGCAGACTGCCAACTGGCCCAGAAACGTTGTCCCCTGCTTGAGACATGATCTCTGCCCGCTCGTCATCACCCCACCCTCGCTGTACACACTTACCACTGGACAATTGTGTCGCTCCCTCCTCTGGACGGAGCTCTTCCTCCTCCATTGACTCCTCCTCATCCTCCTCACAAATTGGCCCCTGCGTACCCCTTTGTGAGGAACCACGTGGCGCTGACTCTCCAGAAGCTGATGGAAAAGGTGACTCCTCATCCTCCACCTCTTCCACAACATCATCCCTTAACCCTTGCAAAGTTTGCTGAAGCAGGCAGATAAGGGGGACAGTCATGCTGACTAGTGCATCATCTGCACTTGCCATCCGCGTGGAATAATCAAAAGGACGCAAAACCTGGCAGACGTCCTTCATAGTGGCCCACTCTGTGGTTGTGAAGTCTGATCGGCGCTGACTGCGACTTCTTTGCGCCTGATGCAGCTGGTACTCCATAACTGCTTGCTGCTGCTCACACAACCGCTCCAACATATGTAAGGTGGAATTCCACCGGGTAGGTAGGTCACATATGATGCGGTGTTCCGGAAGGCGGAATCGGCGCTGCAGAGCAGCAATGCGGGATCTTGCCAAGCTGGAACGCCGCAAGTGAGCACACTCTAGGCGGACCTTGTGCAGCAGGGCATCAAGATCCGGATAGTCCCTCAGAAAACTCTGCACAACCAAATTGAGCACATGTGCCAGACATGGGATGTGAGTGAGGTTGCCAAGGGCCAAAGCTGCCACCAGATTTCGGCCATTGTCACACACTACCATGCCTGGCTGGAGATTCGCTGGCAGTAACCACACATCGCTCTCCTGCTTGATGGCATTCCAGAGCTCCTGCGCTGTGTGGCTTCGATTCCCCAATGAAACTAGTTTCAAGACGGCCTGCTGACGTTTGGCCACGGCTGTGCTCATGTCGGTCATAGGTAAACGTTCACAGGTCCATGTGGAGGTGGACTGTGACGGCTCCTGCAGAGATGATTCTGAGGAACTTGTGTAAGAGGAGGAGTCAATGCGTACAGACTGGATTCCTGCAATCCTTGGAGTGGGCAGGACACGTCCTGCGCCACTCGCACGATCTGTACCTGGCTCAACAACACTAACCCAATGGGCAGTGAGGGAAACGTATCGCCCCTGTCCATGCTGACTGGTCCACGCATCAGTGGTGAGGTGGACCTTGCTACTGACGGCGTTCAGTAGCGCATGTTTTATGTTTCCCTCAACATGCCTGTGCAGGGCAGGGACAGCTTGCCTGCTGAAGTAAAAGCGGCTGGGCACCTTGTACTGTGGGACTGCCAATGCCATCAAGTCACGGAAGCTGTCAGTCTCCACCAGCCTGAATGAGAGCATTTCCAGGGACAACAGTTTGGCAATGCCTGCATTCAGAGCCTGTGCTCGGGGGTGGTTGGCCGAGAATGCCCGCCTTTTCTCCCATGCCTGTACTACCGATGGCTGTAGAGTAGACTGGGAGTGTGAGGATGACTGGGAAGGTGGTGCTGTGGGTGGAATTACACAAGGTCTCTGGACAACAGTGCCAGAGGTTCTTCCATGGCGATCCTGGGAGGAAGCCAAACCAGCTGTGCGTGAGCTGGAGGAAGAGGCAACACGAGCTGAAGAGGTGGTAGCTGCCGCTGTTGGTTGGCCTACATCTTCAGTGTGTTTCTGTAACTCCACCGCGTGCCTGGTCCGCACATGTTTCCACATATTTGTGGTATTGAGGTTGCTGACATTTTTCCCTCTTTTTACTTTCTGATGACACAGCTTGCATTTGACAAAACATATGTCATCTGCAACTGTGTCAAAAAAGGACCAGGCACTGCAAGTCTTGGGAGCGCCCTTTTTGGCTTTGGAAAGAGACAGGCTCCTAACGGGTGCCAAAGTGGAGGCTACAGGCTCCGCAGTCTTCCCCCTCCCTCTCCCTCTTTGGCCCGTAAGGGGAATCTCTTCCTCAGAGCTGCTCCCACCACCTTCCTGTTCCTCACGCCACGATGGGTCAACGACCTCATCATCTCCACTACCCTCTGCCACCAACTGCTCCTCCTGGGTAGTCTCGGCAGCACAGTACGCACCAGAAAGCGGCACCTGAGTTTCATCATCAGATGCGTACTGCGCTGTGGTCACCGGAGGCACTGGCCCACCCGCCTCTTCAGAGTCAGAGAGACAAAGCTGTTGGGCATCACTGCACACTGCCTCTTCTTCCATTTCTCCAATGCTGCTTGGCTGGCCCCCTGTTTCCAAGCCAAGAGATTCAGAGAACAGAAGTAGAGACGGCTCCTGTCCTGGGCTCTCTGACTGCCTGGCCAATTTGGCAGGTGGTGAAGAGACAGATGGCTGCTCTCCAGTGCTCTGTGCCTGAGAGGATGTGGCACTAACTGAAGTCGATGCCGAGGTGTTAGCTGCCATCCACCCGACAACGGCTTCAATTTGGTCTTCACGCAGCAGCGGTGCACGGCGCTCTCCGACAAAGCTGCGCATGAAGGACTGTTCCCTGCTGAAACTGAGTGACGACGAGTCACCGGTGCCCGCAGCAGGCACAGAATCACCACGTCCTCTCCCTGCTCCTCTCCCTGCTCCGCGCCCACGCCCACGCGCCTTACTCCCTGCCCTCTTCATCTTGGTTGACAGATAAAGATAAGCAGAAAAGTACTAAGGCCTTAGTGTGCTTATTCCTGAAATGCTCCTCCTAACAGGTGTAAGAAACACTAATGTTGTAAAGTGTGGACTAAACTTTATTATTTTTCAAATGTGGCCTACACAAGTGTTAAGTTGTGTTTGGTGAACTTTCCTTTTTTTTGTTTCTGCAGATCGGACTACAGAGCAAGTTTAACTCACACGGGGACCGTGCAGACAGCCGTAAACGGCGCTGCAAGGCCCAAAAACCCTCCTCTAGGTTATCCTATGTAGTGTTTTTCCACTATTTAGCTGGAGACGGGTGGAAAGACACTAATAGGAAATTTGAGAAAAAATGTGCAGCAGGCTGCACTATGAGCAAAAAAGGACAACTGTGTGAGGCAGTGTGAACCCCCCCCTGAGCTGAATACAACCGGGTATATGGCTGCACACAGACTACAGAGTGAGCTGCACACACACACACAGAGACCTTGCAGAACGCTGTTAAAACAGCGCTGCAAGGCAAGAGCAAGGTGAACAGTGAAGAACACACAGCGTTTTGCTAAATTAGCCTTTGGAAAGGAAAATAAAGCAATTAGCTATCTCAACTGGCCCTCAGTTAGAACACAGCGTCCTGTCCCTAACTGAAATCACAGCAGAGTGAGCGCAAAATGGCGGCAGCGTTTTTTATAGTGCAGAGTGACATCATTTCAGCAGCCAATCACAGCCTTGCCAGTACTTACATGCCCACTATGCTAAACAGGATGTGCCCACACTTCCAAATCATTCCTCATTGGCTGCTGCGTTCTGTTTGAATTCTGGGAACTTCCGATTCCGGTATCCGATACGCGGGAAGTATCGGAATTCGGTATCGGAATTCCGATACCGCAAATATCGGCCGATACCCGATACTTGCGGTATCGGAATGCTCAACACTAGTCATGTGAGGTAAAGCAAAATAAATGAAGCTGGACCTAGACATCCCTACCAGACAGTGAAGTCACATGTAATCCATACGACACAAACTTGTTCCACATTACAAGTTATGACCACAAATTAACAATCTGAGACAAAAAGAAATGGTCTCTTCCCTAATTTTGACTCTTGGGTTGACGAGGGAATTATTCACGTAGCTTCATAATCCCACCACCCAACTAGTGTCGTCTAAGCCAATAAAGGCTTGTAAACTTCAGAGCAGGGCAAGAAGCATAGTGAGCTGAGTTTTTAGAGATTTTTCACTAGAAAAACCAAGCCTTATTTTGGCCCAGGGGTTTAATAAAAAAAATAATCTGTACTCCCTTCCCTGAGGTATTTTAAATGGAATGAGAAGGCTGCAGCCACCCATTGACCATTGGCTGCCTGCAACACTAATTTGACATTTCCCCCCCTTGGAAGACACAGCTGCGAGAGCAGAGTAGCGGTGCTCCTCTGGGATAGGACTATGGGTTATTTTATTTTATTACACCCCCTGGGTTAAACCGGCTTTAGTTAAACTCTATCGGAAAACCCATTTTTAGATGGAGTGTAGAGATCTGTGACAAAGTTATGTTGTATATGGACCATAATGCCAACAATCCTGGAACGTTTGGGAGACTCCTGCAAAGAGGGAAGCTCTTCTGGACATTCTGAATAGTTGGCATATCTAAACTATGCAGAATGTAGTACTTTTTGGGATTGCTGCGAGACAACCTGCTCCACCATTAAAGCCTTGGGATCCAAAAGCAAATTCAGCAGGGTTTGGGAAATGGAGATTGTAGGAAAATATCCTCTGGAGCACTTTAAGCTCCCTGAAGGTCTTACCTATGGGTACCATGGTATAGAAAATGCTCAGCACAGCCTAGGAGGGGAGGTGCACAGTCATAGGTTCCCAAACCTTGATATATACAATGCAAGTGACTAGCACACTCCAAAGTGTTGTGATGCAAAAAATGGGGGGTTTATTTACATACAGTAATCAAATGTTTCGGTCGATACTGGACCTTCATCAGTGTACTAATTATAGCAGTATACTTGGTAGAGCCCCCAGATTAAGTGAACATTGCATCCAAATAACAGGCCTTAGAGGTATGGGCCACAAGCGCAGTGGAACCTGCCCACAGCGTGTATCTCGCTCCTGTGGGCAGGTTCCAGCGTCGCTCTATTATCGCTCCAGCGTCGTAGACTGCGGTCACACTTCGCAATGCACGGCGCTGGAGCAATAATTTCTTGACATATTTGCGATGTTGAAGTCGTGCGCTCCTACGTATCAAGCTCCTACACCCATTACATCGTATACAATATTGTGCACACCTTTGTTACACTATGCGATCATGCCGCCACAGCGGGACACTTGATGACGAAAGAAAGTTTCAAACCATCTGCTACGACGTACGATTCTCTGCGGGGTCCCTGATCGCAGGAGCGTGTCAGACACTGCGAGATCGTAACTATATCGCTGGAACGTCACGGATCGTGCCGTCGTAGCGACCAAAGTGCCACTGTGAGACGGTACCTTAAGGCTACGTTCACACGTTCAGTATTTTTAAGCCCAAAATGGAGACTGGAACAATCAGGAAAAGTATAATAGAAACATGTCACCGCTTCAGTATTTGGTCAGGATTTGTAAGTCAAAACCAGTAGTGGGTGAAAAATGCAGACAGGTGAACGTGACCTGAGAGGTAGCAAGAAGCAACTGTGATGTATTCCTCCTTGAAAAAAAGGAGTTGTGTGTCAAACTGGAAATGTCTGGAGTATTGATCTCCAAAATGAGTGCAGCACGGAAGAAGTTCTGCAGTCAGGAGTGTTCAGTGAAAAAAATGAGGTAGATTGCATTGTAACTGTTCTCCCTATTTTTTTTTTTTTTAATTTAGAATGATTTTATCTGTTTGTCTTTTCCTTTCTACATTGACGTCTTGGTTTAGATCATAATTTATGCACTGAACATGAACTGTTGTGCCATAGAGCTGTTTATTTATTCAGGATGATAAATGCACATTACAAATCCATTTTATCAGCAGAGACAGTGAGATGGCCATCAATCTTTCCTGCAGCTGTCTGCTGCCCAGTCCTCCTCTGCAGCTCCAGGGCTAGACTACATTCCAGGGTCCAAGCTCCTTATCTTCTACCTCTCCAAGACCATTTGCCCTATACCTAGGGGCAGCTGGGAAACCATTGTTCTGTTGACAACTTTTAACCCTATACTTGCTGACAATGCATTGACAAGCCTCGGAAAATGTCTTTGTAACGTGTTAGCCTAGCCTTGTACTGCCTAGCCTCTTCATTGTTGCTATAGATAATGACTTGCCCACAAGACCAACTGCGCCAACTTATCTGACCAATTTCCGAAAATTGTAAGTTATGGAATTTTTCTGATTAATGTAAAGAATTTTTCTGCAAGGAGTTTGTTTCTGTTCACTGATCGCCTAGATTTTGATAGTTCGAAGACATTTAGATCAAAGGAAGTCTCCAGGCCATAGGCCGTGTCTGGTATTGCAGCATAGCCTCATTTTTTGAAATGGGACCAGTTACAATGCAACATGCAGCTCGTGGACAGATGGAGCGCTGTCTGGGAAAAATGAAGGTCCTGATGGTCCTGATTCCTCGCCAGTCTTGATGAAGTAACCCGTTCAAGTTGGATTCATTAAGAGGCACAAGCCTCTTAATGAATCTGGTGCATCTGAAATATGGTGTCACAGGGACTGGAGTAAGATTTCTAGATGAGCTGTGGTGTTCCACATCCATCTTAATCAATACGGCAGAGATAAGGCACTCTTTATAGTACCTGCATCACTGTAGGAATGTCCGCAAGTGATTCCAGTAATGCCTCCCACTGCCCCAAACAATTGATTTTTGCTTTCCCTTTCACCCCACTACAACTTGAACTTGACCTTTGTTACCAAGCTTCCCTATGAGGAAGCGGTCCCTTTTTATGGGAGCTTGCCCCTACCACTATGGGCTAGTCCCCAACTTTAACTATGTCTGTCCCCACAGTCTACAGCTGATCTCCTTCTCAAACATTATACATTACAATGTACATTTACTTACATTAAACATATTACATGTACAATGTCTAGCAAAGTCATTTCCCCTATATTAATTCCATGCTGCACACTACTCACATTATGCATAACCTTTACATAACAATTCACGGTATATCACATGACTACCTAATATATTTCTTTAAACTGAGATTACACCTCACATGAATATATATATATATATATATATATATATATATATCACCCTCTAGGGCAGTGGGGTACTTGGGCCGGGTCCAACTGTTCTTAAAGGGGTTGGTCACAGCAGGACTCTACTACGGATGGCCGATGCTGCTTAAAGAGACTGCTGGGGCTGATGGTAATGCAGCAGAGTTAATACAGCTCGCCACAGGTAGAGCTTAGCCCCAGGGCAGTGATGGTGTTAAAGGTGATGATGGATGTTGTGGTGCAGGGCAGGTGATGCAGTAATAATTCAGAGGACACAGCAGGGTGCAGTTTCCACAGTTTACTCAGTTCTTATATGCAGTCCCCAGTCGGGGTGCTGTGTCCTCCTGATCTGTGGTCCAACCAGCTCTCGGGTAATTTGAAGTGCACTTTGCCAGAACTTCCTTCCTGTGTTCCTTTCCTGGCCATCTCGCTGCGCTGGCTCCCACCTCGCCTGCCCTGTACCTTGACAGTGTCCCATGCCAGCAGCCTCGGATCTTGTTGGGCTACGTCCTCTGGGTCCCCTTGATTCTATATGGCTGCCTTTTCAGCGAATGTGTGGATGCGGCTTGCTAGCTGAGCCTTGTAGTCCTCCACTAATCTTGGGGCTGGTTCCCCCAGTGTGACCTGGTCCCTCCACCTGACTATGGTTGGCATGAATGCGGGCCCCATGGGTGGATTGCTCACTACCTGTGCCCCTAGGAACCCTTCTCTCTTCATTCTGTCAGGAACTTCTCTTTCTGTCCTCTGGTGCTGGGACAAGCTCCTCTCTGCTCAAGTTCCTAGCTCCAACTGTCTAACTCCCTAACTCACTCCTCCCTCTTGTTTCCATGACAACTCTATTCTCTTCACCCACACCCTCTACCCATTCCCTCCCTGAACCTGAGGGGTCTGGTGTTGGATGCAAGTGTTGGGTTCTGAGTAGTGCCCCCCCTCCTTACCCAAGAGCGGGGTACCACACCTCTAGATGAGGTGCAGTACTCCTGTGGCGACTGAACCCTCAGGAACGATATAGATATATATATAATATAATTACAGTTAGGCCCAAATGTATTTGGACAGAGACAACATTTTTCTAATTTTGGTTATAGACATTACCACAATATGTTTTAAACAAAACAATTCAGATGCAGTTGAAGTTCAGACTTTCAGCTTTCATTTGAGGGTATCCACATTAAAATTGGATGAAGGGTTTAGGAGTTTCAGCTCCTTAACATGTGCCACCCTGTTTTTTAAAAAGGGACCAAAAGTAATTGGACAGATTCAATAATTTTAAGTAAAATGTTCATTTTTAGTACTTGGGTTGAAAA
This sequence comes from Ranitomeya imitator, assembly GCF_032444005.1. Taxonomy (NCBI): domain Eukaryota; kingdom Metazoa; phylum Chordata; class Amphibia; order Anura; family Dendrobatidae; genus Ranitomeya; species Ranitomeya imitator. The sequence continues at coordinate 498,220,463 of NC_091283.1, read as the reverse complement.
CCCTTTGTTGGCAATGACTGCCTGAAGTCTTGAACTCATGGACATCACCAGACGCTGTGTTTCCTCCTTTTTGATGCTCTGCCAGGCCTTCACTGCGGTGGTTTTCGGTTGCTGTTTATTCGTGGGCCTTTCTGTCTGAAGTTTAGTCTTTAACAAGTGAAATGCATGCTCAATTGGGTTGAGATCTGGTGACTGACTTGGCCATTCAAGAATATTTCACTTCTTTGCTTTAATAAACTCCTGGGTTGCTTTGGCTTTATGTTTTGGGTCATTGTCCATCTGTAGTATGAAATGACGACCAATCAGTTTGGCTGGATCTGAACACACAGTATGGCTCTGAATACCTCAGAATTCATTCGGCTGCTTCTGTCCTGTGTCACATCATCAATAAATACTAGTGACCCAGTGCCACTGGCAACCATGCATGCCCAAGCCATCTGTGCTAGCTTTTTTAGATTTTTTTTTTTTCTATTCGCCACGACAGCACCCACTAGAGAGAGGGGATCCGCCCCTAGGAACAGGAAACCTACAGAGATAAAAGGGGCGGCCCCCCCCTCGCTCCTCAGTTGGTTTCCTGTTCCTAAGTGGGAAACCCTCAGAGAGAATCTCTACAGTTAAGAAGAGGACAGCTCGCCTGGACCGCAGCCTGTACGTCTCTGCTGAGCGATAGGGGCCCCAGAGCGAGTGTCAGAGACGGGAATGTTCCTGTTGGCTCCCCCCTTGTCTGAATGCATCAGCTGGGTTACAACAGTCTCCCTGCTGGGAAAGGGTTGTTGCTCCACCGCTTAATGACAGACTCCCTGTCGGCATATCTGGTAAGTGACACCGTATGAGGGGCTTACCGATTTTCGTCCAGCATGTGGAGCAGCATGGAAGGCTGCGGTAGCAGGCGCCTCTCTTCCTCAATAGCATGGAGGAAAGACGCGCACGCACGCACGCACGCGCTGTATGGTCGGCGTCCCGGATGTAAATGATGAACTTTTGGGTGCGCGGGGTCGTTCGAGCATTCTGGTATGGACGCCTCGGCGTTCAGTAGCGGTGGAGGCGATGCCTGTTAAAGTTATTCAGGTAAAAAAAAAAAAAAAAGGGTGGGGGCGTGTATCCTCAGTTAAGCTACACTATATAAGGCTGATGACACATGGCTCTATGCGCAACATGTCGTCTCAGGAGGATATCGAGCGCCCACTGGAGGATTTAGTCCTGCCTAGTGGTGATGCCAGGAAGAAAAGCAGTGGACACTCGAAAATGAGTGATTCCACTGATAAATCAGTGAAAAAATTGTCCCGTTCTACACCCCAGGCCGATCAGACAACTCTGCAGCCGGTATATATTTTTATTTCCGGATGAGTATGTATATAGCTTCATAGCGCTTACAGTAGTCTCCTTTACTTGTGTCTTTTATAGGCTAAACGGACGGCAAAATCTAAACATAAGCAGTGCGCAATATGTAATGAGCCTCTACCTAACTCTTTTATATAAAGAAATTGTGTCAAAATTGCATAGATAGCACTTTGCAACAGGAGAGTTCGGTCAGAATGAATGACATACGTCTCATGATCCGGGAAGAGCTTCAGTCCTTGGGAGGTAGTCCGGCCGTGAATATTGAAAGGAGAACTAGGAGAACTCTTTCACCTATAGCCGACACATCAGCAGAAAGTGGAGAGGTTGACTCAGACATCTCTCAGAAATTGGATTCCTCGGAGGAGGAGGATTATGTATTTTCCTACGGACAATGTGAATAATTTGGTTAAGGCTGTAAGAGGAACAATGGGGGTGTCAGAGTCTAGGGATCCTCAGACGCCTCAAGACATTATGTTCGCAGGTTTATCGCAGCGAAAGGGCCAGGTATTCCCTGTGAATCAGGCCATTAAAGACCTTGTTAAAAAAGAATGGGGTAAAGGACAAAAGAGGTTTGTGCCAGTATCATGTAAGAGGCGGTACCCCTTTGATGAGGACTTGGCCGTTTGGTCTAAAATACCTAAAGTGGATGCGGCTGTAGCATCCACTTCTCGCCGATCCTCTTTACCTGTAGAGGATGCGGGCTCCTTATCTGATCCCATGGATAGAAAATCAGAGGCTCTGCTTAAAAAGTCATGGGAAGCTTGTGTCACTGCATTTAAGCCAGCGATCTCCGCCACGTCCACTAGTAGATCTATGCTGGTCTGGCTGGAGCAGTTGGACCAAAATATCAAGAGCGGTGTATCCAGGGAGAAACTACGTGCCTCTATTCCTTTGATTAAGGGGGCTGCAGCCTTCATATCTGATGCCTCTATAGACTCGCTCCGCTTGGCAGCCAGAACAGCCAGCCTCACTAATACGGCGCGCCGTGCATTATGGTTAAAGAACTGGAAGGGAGATGCCCAGTCCAGGGCTAAGTTGTGTACCATACCCTGCCAGGGTGAGTACCTCTTTGGAACTGTCTTAGATGAAATTCTCACTAAGGCAGGTGAGAGGAAGAAGGGGTTCCCTAATCCCTTTATTCCTTCTTACAGAAGGGCGTTCAGGAAGCCACCATTCGGCAAGAAGGGAGGCTTCAGAGATCGATGGAAAAATAGAGTTCAAACAAAAAGGAAATTTGTTTAATAAACGCCCCTTCAAGCCAGCGGATAAATTCCGTTGATTATATTTCACCGGTGGGAGGAAGACTAAAAAAATTTTTTAAACAGTGGAAAGAAATAACGGTTAATCCTTAGGCCATTGATTTAATATCCTCAGGCCTCACATTAGACTTTATTCGAACACCTCCGGATTCTTTCCTTCTTACCACCTTAAGATCTAGGCCTCAGCAAGAGGCACTTGAAACCGAAGTTAAATCCCTCTTATTCAAACAAGTCCTAGTAGAGGTTCCATCATCCCAGATAGGGAAGGGATTTTACTCTCCCTTGTTTCTGATTAGTAAGCCTGATGGCTCTTTCAGAACTATAATTAATTTGAAGAAGCTGAACACCTTTATAAGACCCAGAACATTTAAAATGGAATCCATTCGTTCGGCTATAAAGAATCTATTTCCAAACTGTTACATGGTAGTACTGGATCTTAAGGATGCTTATTACCATATTCCTATACACCAGTTACACCAGCAATTTCTTCGGGTAGCAGTTTATATAGAGGGGCAAATTCGTCATCTGCAATACAGGGCAATGCCCTTTGGCTTATCTATGGCCCCAAGGGTTTTTACTAAATTATTATTGGAAGTAATGTCCTTTTTACGTGTAAAGGATACTTTGGTCATTCTGTATTTGGATGACCTATTGATTGTAGGTAAGAACTCCCTACAGTGTGAGCAGAGGTTACAGGAGGTAGTGTTATCCTTACAATCCCTGGGCTGGCTGGTTAATTGGGAGAAATCCAGACTCCAGCCTGTAACGTGTCAGAAATTCCTTGGGCTCCTTCTGGATTCGGTTGACCAGATTTGTAGGCTTCCTGAGGATAAGAAAACTTCCATATTCGATAAAGTGTGCTTAGCAATCAAAAAGCGTAGTATGTCATTAAGAAATGTCATGTCATTGCTAGGTTCTCTGACTTCATGCATTCCTGCGGTTCAGTGGGCACAGTTCCATACTAGGCATCTACAAAAATTTGTATTGGAAGAGGACATTAAAAATAGAGGATGTCTGGATAAAACAGTTTTTCTAACATCGGAAGTAATACACTCCCTTATGTGGTGGTTGGATCGGGAAAATCTTTCGAGAGGGGTTCTATGGGTAATCACCCCTTCCAGTATAGTGACCACAGATGCTAGTCCTGAAGGCTGGGGGGCACATTTTCAGGATCAGTTGGTTCAGGGTCGTTGGTCCAGTTCAGAACTTAACAGTTCCTCTAATGTCAAAGAGTTGAGGGCTATATATTATTCCCTACTTCACTTTCTTCCTCAGCTCAGCGGCTCTCATACAAGAGTCTTCTCCGACAACACTACGGTGGCTTATCTGAACCATCAAGGAGGTACGCGGTCAGACAAACTCAGGGGGTGGCAGCAGACATCATGGAGTTAGCCGAAGGTCATCTGCTATCCTTGTCAGCGGTACACATCAGAGGCATTGACAACTTTCGTGCCGATTTCCTCAGCCGTCACACTCTTCATCAGGGGGAATGGATGCTCAACAGGAAGATTTTCAAATTAATAACAGCTCGATGGGGGGTTCCTCAAATAGACTTGTTTTCCACAAGAGCCAACCGTCAGGTCAAGGTGTTTGCCTCTCTATGCAGGGAGGACAAGCCGGACATACTCTATGCTCTCCAGGTACCATGGACATTCGACCTGGCTTATGCTTTTCCCCCATGGAATCTATTGCCTATAGTAATAAGAAAGATAAGGGAGGAAGGCGCAAGAGTTCTGTTAATAGCCCCATTCTGGCCCAAAAGGCCATGGTTTTCATGGCTGAGGTCAATGTCAGTTTCAGACCCTTGGATTCTGCCTCAGACCGAGGACCTGCTCTCTCAGGGACCATTCCTCCATCCTCAGGTAAAGGGCATGAACTTGACTGTCTGGAGTTTGAGAGGCGGTTACTAAGTCTGAGGGAGTTTTCTAGTGGGTTAATCGATACCCTCATGAAGAGTAGAAAACCTTCAACTACCAGGATTTATGTTAGAATTTGGAGAAAATTTCTTCTGAAGTTCCTATATTCCCTGTGTTAGAGTTTCTACAGAAGGGTCTAGAATTAGGACTCTCCGTAAGCACTCTGAAGGTTCAGGTTTCAGCTTTAGGAGCTCTTTTTAATTATGATGTGGCGGGTAATAGGTGGATATCCCGGTTTATATCTGCATGTGAGTGATCAAGACCAATTAGCATACCACAGGTTCCTCAGTGGGATCTATCTATAGTCCTGGATGCATTGACACAGCCCCCTTTTGAGCCTCTCCATGCAGCCTCACTAAAAAATATCTAATTGAAAACCGTATTATTAGTGGCATTAGTTTCTGCTAGAAGAGTGAGCGATCTCCATGCATTATCTATAGATCCTCCCTTTTTATCGGTGACATCAGATAGGATAATTTTGAAAACGGACCCTTGTTATCTCCCTAAGGTAGCCACTACTTTTCATAGATCCCAGGAGATCTTATTACCTACCTTTTATGAGAACCACTCAACTCCAGAAGAAGTAAGACTTCATACCCTAGATGTTAAAAGGACTGTCCTGACCTATTTAGAGAGAACTAGGGACTGGAGGAAGAGTAGGGCTCTCTTTGTGTCTTTCCAGGGTAAAACCAAGGGTACCAGAGTCACAAAGAACACATTATCTCGCTGGATCAGAGAGGCCATAATCTTGACATGTAGAGCTGGAGGAAGAGATCCTCCAATGCATGTAGGAGCACACTCTACAAGAGCCTTGTCGACTTCCTGGGCAGAAAGGGCGAATGTGCCAATAGACCTTATATGTAAGGCTGCAACTTGGTCTTCACCTAATACCGTCTATAAGCACTATAGATTAGACCTATCTTCTGCTTCTGATCTAACCTTTGGGGTATCGGTCCTTGACTCAGTAAACCCACCCAGTCTATAGTCTCTGTAAATCTCTCTAGTGGGTGCTGTCGTGGCGAACAGAAAATACCGGATTACTCACCAGTAATGCTCTTTTATAGAGCCCACGACAGCACCCATTCACATCCCTCCCTTTTCTTTGTATAGTTGCACGTGGTGCTTTTTGGTGAGGTGTAAATATTAGAAAGATGTAGTATAGGTTGTGTATATGTGTGCGTGTGTGTGTATGTATGTATGTATGTATGTGTATATATATATATATATATATATATATATATATATATATATATATATATATATATATATATATATATAATCCTATTAACTAAAACCTGGCGGCGGTTCCTCCTATTCTCTGTAAAACAACTGAGGAGCGAGGGGGGGGGCCGCCCCTTTTATCTCTCTGTAGGTTTCCTGTTCCTAGGGGCGGATCCCCTCTCTCTAGTGGGTGCTGTCGTGGGCTCTATAAAAGAGCGTTACCGGTGAGTAATCCGGTATTTTTTAGCAAAGTCCAGTCTAGCCTTTTTATTCTTGATGCTTATGAGTGGCTTACACCGTGCAGTGAACCCTCTGTATTTACTTTCATGCAGTCTTCTCTTTATGGTAGATTTGGATATTGATACGCCTACCTCCTGGAGAGTGTTGTTCACTTGGTTGGCTGTTGTGAAGGGGTTTCTCTTCACCATGGAGATTATTCTGCGATCATCCACCACTGTTGTCTTCCATGGGTGCCCAGGTCTTTTTGCATTAATGAGCTCACCAGAGCTTTCTTTCTTTCTCAGGATGTACCAAACTGTAGATTTTGCAACTCCTAATATTGCAGCAATTTCTCGGATGGGTTTTTTCTGTTTTCGCAGCATAAGGATGGCGTGTTTCACCTACATGGAGAGCTCCTTTGACCACATGTTTACTTCACAGCAAAACCTTCCAAATGCATGCACCACACCTCAAATCAACTCCAGGCCTTTTATCTGCTTAATTGAGAATGACATAACGAAGGGATTGCCCACACCTGTCCATGAAATAGCCTTGGAGTCAACTGTCCAATTACTTTTGGTCCCTTTAAAAACAGGGTGGCACATGTTAAGGAGCTGAAACTCCTAAACCCTTCATCCAATTTTAATGTGGATACCCTCAAATGAAAGCTGAAAGTCCGAACTTCAACTGAATCTGAATTGTTTTGTTTAAAATTAATTGTGGTAATGTCTATAACCAAAATTAGAAAAATGTTGTCTCTGTCCAAATATATATGGACCTAACTGTGTATATATGTGTATATGTGTGTATGTATGTATATATATATATATATATATATATATAATTAGGGATTGTACTCGCTCAGGTGCATAGGAGGAAACAGGAGGCACATTCTCTTCAGCATTCATGTAGGTTTATTGCTCCATAAACCACATAGCAACAGGAACAACAGGTAAACAGTCCTACTTCAGACAGTTGAATCCTCAATGTCCATAGTAGAGCTCCGCTCTCTCTCAGACCTGTAGGCACACAGGCTGTGCTATGTCCAGCACGTAGGCTCTCCAGCCTAAATATGGTCTCTGTGTGCTGTTCAGGACGTCTGTCCCCACGTGGAACCGTCCAACACAAAGGCCACTGTGTCCTGCCAGGACACATGGAAGTCTGTCCACTCTTGCAGACTCCCAAACACACCCTCCATGTGCTACACACACACCTCTTTACATAGGTGTAACCACACCCAGGAACCCATCACATGATTAGACATGTGGTTCTGACATCACCACAGGACCTGAAACAAACATACAGTGGGGCAAAAAAGTATTTAGTCAGTCAGCAATAGTGCAAGTTCCACCACTTAAAAAGATGAGAGGCGTCTGTAATTTACATCATAGGTAGACCTCAACTATGGGAGACAAACTGAGAAAAAAAAATCCAGAAAATCGCATTGTCTGTTTTTTTATCATTTTATTTGCATATTATGGTGGAAAATAAGTATTTGGTCAGAAACAAACAATCAAGATTTCTGGCTCTCACAGACCTGTAACTTCTTCTTTAAGAGTCTCCTCTTTCCTCCACTCATTACCTGTAGTAATGGCGCCTGTTTAAACTTGTTATCAGTATAAAAAGACACCTGTGCACACCCTCAAACAGTCTGACTCCAAACTCCACTATGGTGAAGACCAAAGAGCTGTCAAGGGACACCAGAAACAAAATTGTAGCCCTGCACCAGGCTGGGAAGACTGAATCTGCAATAGCCAACCAGCTTGGAGTGAAGAAATCAACAGTGGGAGCAATAATTAGAAAATGGAAGACATACAAGACCACTGATAATCTCCCTCGATCTGGGGCTCCACGCAAAATCCCACCCCGTGGGGTCCGAATGATCACAAGAACGGTGAGCAAAAATCCCAGAACCACGCGGGGGGACCTAGTGAATGAACTGCAGAGAGCTGGGACCAATGTAACAAGGCCTAACATAAGTAACACACTACGCCACCATGGACTCAGATTCTGCAGTGCCAGACGTGTCCCACTGCTTAAGCCAGTACATGTCCGGGCCCGTCTGAAGTTTGCTAGAGAGCATTTGGATGATCCAGAGGAGTTTTAGGAGAATGTCCTATGGTCTGATGAAACCAAACTGGAACTGTTTGGTAGAAACACAACTTGTCGTGTTTGGAGGAAAAAGAATACTGAGTTGCATCCATCAAACACCATACCTACTGTAAAGCATGGTGGTGGAAACATCATGCTTTGGGGCTGTTTCTCTGCAAAGGGGCCAGGACGACTGATCCGGGTACATGAAAGAATGAATGGGGCCATGTATCGTGAGATTTTGAGTGCAAACCTCCTTCCATCAGCAAGGGCATTGAAGATGAAACGTGGCTGGGTCTTTCAACATGACAATGATCCAAAGCACACCGCCAGGGCAACGAAGGAGTGGCTTCGTAAGAAGCATTTCAAGGTCCTGGAGTGGCCTAGCCAGTCTCCAGATCTCAAGCCTATAGAAAACCTTTGGAGGGAGTTGAAGTCCGTGTTGCCAAGCGAAAAGCCAAAAACATCACTACTCTAGAGGAGATCTGCATGGAGGAATGGGCCAACATACCAACAACAGTGTGTGGCAACCTTGTGAAAACTTACAGAAAACGTTTGACCTCTGTCATTGCCAACAAAGGATATATTACAAAGTATTGAGATGAAATTTTGTTTCTGACCAAATACTTATTTTCCACCATACTATGCAAATAAAATGTTAAAAAAACAGACAATGTAATTTTCTGGATTTTTTTTTCTCAGTTTGTCTCCCATAGTTGAGGTCTACCTATGATGTAAATTACAGATGCCTCTCATCTTTTTAAGTGGTGGAACTTGCACTATTGCTGACTGACTAAATACTTTTTTGCCCCACTGTAGATAGGCACGGTTATGCCCCTTACCCAGGGGTGAGGTATATGGGTAGCCAGACCCTCCCATCTCTCATAGCTACCCGTAACCCGGACCCAAACATGCTAAAGAATTTCTTATTGCTTTAAGTGCATTACAGAAAACACTCCGGGTCACATCACAGCAACAAGCCTTCTCTGTGATACATACCTCCCGTTGACTATCCAACCTTTAGCCACGCTAAAATATATATATATATATATATATATATATCTAATATATAATTGCCTAGAATACTACTTCCTGCAATTTGTGCCAACTTCCGTGGCTTTGTCCGGAGCTAATGTCCGGAGCTAATGTCCGGAGCTAATGTCCGGAGATAAGTGACGTCAACAGTGTCCAGTGTCTGATTGGTCGCTCGCAGCAGGCGGCAACCAATCAGAAACGTGCCGTACTGTGACACACTCCGCCCGCCATTTTGGTGTGATTTTTGAATTTTTACCTCCTAGCAAGTTTCATGGCAGCCTAAATATAGTAGCGCCGATACTCACTGAAGCCGCATGGCGCATCACCTGTTAGCGCCGCCAGCCGAAGCACCGCTGCCATCCGGAACCGGAAACACGCGGGCCCCACGTGATCCGGAACCACCTGACAGCGGGCATCGGCAAGGACAGGCCACAGATGAGCGCCTGCGCACCAGCGAGTACCGGACACCCATACAGCAAAAAATAGGCACCATTATTACTGAGGGCAAACATAAGGGCACAACAAAATAAAACAAGACATACTCATAATACCATCCCTCGGACATATGGAGCGCTCCTGGCCAGCCAGCATCCAAAGAGTGACGCAAAAATAAATATATAACGCTGCGATCAGCAATTCCCCACAGGATATGTAATGACTGCACATCAAAGGACAACTGGCCAGACCAGAGCGCCGCATATAGACCGATGATAACAGATAGAAAATAATAATACAAATACAAACAATACAGGACATCAGTGCAAAACATATATGTGGGTGGATCGAACAAATACCCATATACAAAATATACATCACATATATGTTGACAAAAAATAATAAAAAATAAAATGAAAAATGAAAATAATAAAAAAGAGAATAATAAAAAGAAAATAATTATCTAATATATAATTGCCTAGAATACTACTTCCTGCAATTTGTGCCAACTTCCGTGGCTTTGTCCGGAGCTAATGTCCGGAGATAAGTGACGTCAACAGTGTCCAGTGTCTGATTGGTTGCCGCCTGCTGCGAGCGACCAATCAGAAACGTGCCGTACTGTGACACACTCCGCCCGCCATTTTGGTGTGATTTTTGAATTTTTACCTCACAGCAAGTTTCTACTGCGTGGAGGCGGGCCCAGTGACGTTGCTCTTCAAGCTCCTGCCGAATTTCGTCAAAAAAATGATAATACCATTTACCAAAACTATATATATTTAGTTGTGAAGTGGTTCAGTGACATTTTCACACCAATTTTGAACTTTTGTTTGGTGTTTTCTCCATATACTGCCTATTATTTTTGTTCTTTCTTACTATTATTTATTAATTGTATTATTCTTACATTTGAATAAATAAAGTATATATGGATTCTAGACTCCCGATTCTTTAGAATCGGGCTGCCATCTAGTGTATGTATATATATATATATATATATATATATATATATATATATATATATATATATATATATATATATATATATATATTCTTGCGAAAATATTCGGCCCCCTGGAGCTTTTCAACCTTTTCCCACATATCATGCTTCAAACATAGCAATACCAAATGTAAATTTTTGGAGAAGAATCAACAACAAGTGGAGCACAATTGTGAAGTTGATCGAAATGTATTGGTTATTTAAAGTTTTTGAGGAAATTCAAAAACTGAAAAGTGGGGGGTGCAATATTGTTCGGCCCCTTTTACTTTCAGTGCAGCAAACTCACTCCAGGTAAGTTCATTGTGGATTTCTGAATGATCCATGTTGTCCTAAATGCCTAGTGATGATAAACATAATCCACCTGTGTGTAATCAAGTCTCTGTATAAATGCACCTGCTCTGTGATAGTCTCAGGGTTCTGTTTCAAGCACAAAGAGCATCATGAAGGCCAAGGAACACAACAGGCAGGTCCGTGATACTGTTGTGGAGAAGTGTAAAGCCGGATTTTGATACAAAATGATTTCCAAAACTTAAAACATCCCAAGGAGCACTGTGCAAGCAATCCTATTGAAATGGAAGGAGTATCATACCACTGCAAATCTACCAAGACCCGGCCGTCCCTCTAAACTTTCATCTCAAACATGGAGAAGACTGATCAGAGATGCAGTCAAGAGGCCCATGATCACTCTGGATGAACTGCAGAGATCTATAGCTGAGGTGGGACAGTCTGTCCATAGGACAACAATCAGTCGTACACTGCACAAATCTGGCTTTTATGGAAGAGTGGCAAGAAGAAAGCCATTTCTCAAAGATATCCATAAAAAGTGTTGTTTAAAGTTTGCAACAAGCCACCTGGGAGACACACCAAACATGTGGAAGAAGGTGCTCTGGTCAGATGACACCAAAATCGAACTTTTTGGTAACAGTGCCAAATTATATGTTTGACGTAAAGGCAACACGGCTCATGACCCTGGACACACCATCCCCAGTGTCAAACATGGTGGTGGCAGCATCATGGTTTGGGCCTGCTTTTCTTCAGCAGGGACAGGGAAGATGGCTAAAATTGATGGGAAGATGGATGGAGCCAAATACAGGACCATTCTTGAAGAAAACCTGTTGGAGTCTGCAAAAGACCTGAGACTGGGACGGAGATTTGTCTTCCAACAAATCAATGATCCCAAACATAAAGCAAAATCTACAATTGAATGGTTCACAAACAAACGTATCCAGGTGTTAGAATGGCCAAGTCAAAGTCCAGACCTCAATCCAATCGAGAATCTGTGGAAAGAGCTGAAAACTGCTGTTCACAAACGATCTCCATCAAACCTCACTGAGCTCGAGCTGTTTGCCAAGGAAAATGGGCAAGAATTTCAGTCTTTTGATGTACAAAACTGATAAACATACCACGAGCAACTTGCAGCTGTAATCGCAGCAAAAGGTGGCGCAACAAAGTAAGTTAAAGGGGCCAAATAATATTGCATGCCCCACTCTTCAGTTTTTGAATTTCCACAAAATTTTAAAATAACCAATAAATTTTGTTCAACTTCACAATTGTGTTCCACTTGTTGTTGTTTCTTCACAAAAAATTTACATTTGGTATCTTTATGTTTGAAGCATGATATGTGGGAAAAGGTTGAAAAGTTGGTTCAAACCCCACCAAGGACAACATCTGCAAAGAGTTTGTATGTTCTCTCCGTGTTTGCGCGGGTTTCCTCCCACATACCAAAGACATACTGATAGGGAATTTAGATTGAGAGCCCGAACGGGGACAGCGACGATAATGTGTGCAAGCTGTAAAGCGCTGCGGAATATGTTAGCGCTATATAAAAATAAAGATTATTATTATTATAAAAGTTCAAGGGGGCTGAATACTTTCGCAAGGCACTGTACATAGTGGTAGTTCACTCACGTGGTGGCACAGAGAGGTAGGAAAACTGGGTACACCATCTCTTTTAACCCTGTTGTTGTCTTCGGTCTGGGGGGACCTATTTTGAACTTTGGTATTTTTCGGGGGGTTCAAGATGCGGTTCTGAAACTTGCGGTTGATGAGGATGGGTCGGTCGGCCACGGGTTTCAGAACCGCATCTTGAATATTTTAAAGAATATTGAAGTTCAGGGTCGGTCGTTTTTGACCGAAGACAACAGCAGGGTTAAGTAAACCAACTCATGGAAACAAATCTCAGCCTTTTTGGCTAAAACCAGTCCAAGCAATCAAAACGGAAAAAAAAACAACAATGCTGCAATTCCGTCTGTATGTTGTGGGCGGCACCCTGCTCTGACTCAGCGCAGGTTCAGTTTGGACCCAACAAGCCACAAAGCCTCTGGAGACTCCTTTTCTCCTGGCTAGCTGAACACCGACTGCCAGTAGAGCTCAGTTAATTAAACCTAAGCCTCGGATTTCCATCATGTAATTGATCATGACCTCACACATGTCTGTCCGGGAGATAAGAGTGGGTGGAAGACGGTCCACTTTATGAGGGTCCACATAATGCCAGCCCTTTTATGTAACTTAACCCTCTCAACACGTAGTGTGCTGGAGAAAATATTTTCTGGTTTCATCCCACTGACGCTGTTAAGTGTGTATATATATAGCTGAAGAGCCCGGCGTTGCCTGGGCATAGTAAATATCTGTGGTTAGTTATAGCACCTCACTTCTCTTATTTTCCCATCATGCCTCTCATTTTCCCCCTCACATCTCTCATTTTTTCCCTCACACCTCTCATTTTCTCTCTCACTCCTCTCCTTCCCCCCTAACACTTGTCATTTCGACCTCACATCTGTCATTTTCCGATCACTCCACTATTTTTCCTCACTCCTCTCATTTTGCACTCACACCTTTTCATTTTCACCTCAGTATATACATGTTTGTCATCTCCTTTATATATAGTATACACCTGTATGTCATCTCCTGTATATACCTGTTTGTCATCTCCCCTATATATAGTATATACCTGCTGTCATCTCCCCTGTATATAGTATATACCTGTATGTCATCTCCTCCTATATATAGTATATACCTGTATGTCTTCTCCTTCTATATATAGTATATACCTGTAGGTCATCTGCTCCTGTATATACCTGTGTGTTATCTCCCCTCTACATAGTATATATCTGTATGTCATCTCCTCCTGTATTAGACCTCGTTTACACGTTATTTGCTCAGTATTTTTACCTCAGTATTTGTAAGCTAAATTGGCAGCCTGATAAATCCCCAGCCAACAGGAAGCCCTCCCCCTGGCAGTATATATTAGCTCACACATATACATAATAGACAGGTCATGTGACTGACAGCTGCCGTATTTCCTATATGGTACATTTGTTGTAGTTTGTCTGCTTATTAATCAGATTTTTATTTTTGAAGGATAATACCAGACTTGTGTGTGTTTTAGGGCGAGTTTCGTTTGTCAAGTTGTGTGTGTTGAGTTGCGTGTGGCGACATGCATGTAGCGACTTTTGTGAGATGAGTTTTGTGTGGCAACATGCGTGTATCAACTTTCTGTGTGTCGAGTTGCATGTGACAGGTTAGTGTAGCAAGTTGTGTGCAGCAAGTTTTGCGCATGGTGAGTTTTGCGTGTGGCGAGTTTTATGTGTGGTGCGTTTTGAGTATGTGCAAGTTTTGTGTGAGGCAACTTTTGCATGTGTTGCAACTTTTGTGCATGTGGCAATTTTTCCGCGTGTGCAAGTTTTGCGTGTGGCGAGTTTTCCATGAGGTGAGTTTTGCACTTGTGGCGAGTTTTGCGTGAGCCTAGTTTTTGCATGTGGTGAGTTTTGCGCGTGGCGAGTTTTGAGCGGCGACTTGTGTTTCTACTTTTATGTGGCGAGGTTGGTGTATGTGTGGTGAAATGTGTGCTGAGGGTGATATGTGTTCAAGCACATGGTAGTGTGTGTGTGTTCATATCCCCGTGTGTGGTGAGTATCCCATGTCGGGGCCCCACCTTAGCAACTGTACGGTATATACTCTTTGGCGCCATCGCTCTCACTCTTTAAGTCCTGCTTGTTCACATCTGGCAGCTGTCAATTTGCCTCCAACACTTTTCCTTTCACTTTTCCCCATTATGTAGATAGGGGCAAAATTGTTTGGTGAATTGGAAAGCGCGGGGTTAAAATTTCACCTCACAACATAGCCTATGACACTCTCGGGGTCCAGACGTGTGACTGTGCAAAATTTTGTGGCTGTAGCTGCGACGGTGCAGATGCCAATCACACACACACACACACACACACACACACACACACACACACACACACACACACACACACACACACACACACACTCAGATATATATATATATATATATATATATATATATTATAATTATGCAGCGCCCCAGAGATCTGGTCGTTGCAGTATGACGCTCCGCCACTAAGGGGAGTGATGGTACGTCTGATGGCACTAAAGGAGTTCTCCTGACCAGGTATCACCAGAACACATTACACTTCATACTCCGGCCACTAGGGGGAGAAAAAGGCTTTATTTATTGGGCCACTCCTCACACTGGTAAAACTAGGGGTTGGGGAGGAAGTTAGTCAGAAGCTGACTGGGTTGGATTCAGGCAACATCCCGTGGCAGGGGGTGTTGCAGGGAGAAGACACAGGGGGGTCCCTGTCAGGCGTGGGAACCTGGCAGGTGCCTAGCAAACAGAGCAGAACGTAACGGAACTGCTCCTGCACTACCTTGCGGCGGTATCCTAAGAAAGAGACACGAAGGGAAGGATATTGTGGAACAGTGTAAATGAGATCAAGCACAAAGGAGAACCAGTAGGAGTCGTGCCGTGAGACTGAGGCAACATCCTACTGAGCGTAGTCGGTGGCCGGAACACCGCGGGAGTAACTGACTCTAGGCCTTACTTCGAACTCCGCAGGACAGTTAATTATAGGTTGGCTGTCTACCTTAAATTTCCTAAGCAGACATAGGGGGCAACAGTGGGAGAGGGGCGTCTCTAGGGTCCCGGAAGGCCTCCAGGCCTTCCCGTCATACGGGTGCGTCCTAGCCAAAACTTACTGGGGGACGAGAAACCAGTAACATCTGGAACTAAAGAAAGAGAGAGAGATGTAGAGAACGAACGAACGAGAACAGCAGTTGTGAGGACTATTCCGAATTCTCAGCAGGGTAGGACTACAACACACAGGCACTAGTGGTAGGCAACGATTTCCATCTGCGAAGGAAACTCTGTTATTGACTGCACCTCACACTATCACCATCCACCTTACTGGAAAGCCCTGGGGACATACTTCACCCGTGGGAAGGTATACCATCCAGCTGCCATTCCATCACCCCAGCGGACCCCACAGCAGCGTCGGTCACCCTGACCGAACACCACAGGTGGCGTCACGAACCTCTGACAGACTGCACCACCTTTTTTGGACGCCCCTTAGCAGGGTCGCGGACCGAGTCTAGCCACCGTGACAGCCTCCGAACCAGAGAGGCCCGGTACCGAAACGTCGTGGCCCTGTGTCTGGGGGCGCTCCAACTAATATATAATTTCACATGACGCAATTAGTGTCTGCAAGGGTGGAAACGTCACAGCATAGTCCACCACTGCTACAAGAACACCTAAAGTCAAAAAATGTTTGCAACTCTGTGTTGCTCAATCATTTTGCCACTCTTTTTAAGCCAGAATTCTGATGTAGCTGATCTGATGAAAGGGGCAAAAGAATTTTTTTTTTTCCCAAATTTGGGACAACTTGGGACTTTTAAGGAGACATTAGACCTGTTTTTCATTGGGAAGCAGATGGGTTTCTTCCCTAAAGATCCATCAGGGTTCATAGCCTTGCCCACCCAGAAGTTAATTTACACCTAGGGGTGTACATGAACTGCGCATCTAACATTCATTACCTGTCTGGGCACATCCATTCTCTACTGGCTCTGCCAGACAGTTCCATAGAGAGCTTGGCACATGCCGGGTGAGGAAGAAGAGAGCAGCCAATGAAAATAAAACCATTATATTAAACTTGAATCATTTAAATGTGGAATAGTGTTGGAGTTATGGCTTGGTGCTAATGGGTACTGGAGATATCAGTTCTAATACCTGATATTAGCTGTAAATCATTTTAAGGGACCTACTGAAGGGTCAATAGCAGAAATATCTAAAAGTATGGGGCAAATTTATCAACTGTCTAGCCACTAGACATCAAGTTTTCTTCCAATCACAACACAACTTTAATTTTACCAGATCAATTTAAGAAATAAAAGCTAAGATCTGATACATAATGATGTATCATTTTAAAATTCTAGATTTCTCCAGTCACCTTCCACGACAGCGGTACTGGAGGATGTCTCCCCGCCCTAATGGGGGACAGGAAACACAAAGAGGTTAAATACCCTCCCCTTCCTGCCACCTCCAGTGTTTTTCCTGTCCCCTATGGGGCATGAAGAGGTCCTGCGGTAGTGCTGCCGTGGCCGGTGATCGGAGCACTCAGGTCTTACCTAGCCGGGCAGCCTGGGTCGGGATGTTTCTCCTACCTGCGGCGCTGCTCCCGTCTCCCCACATTGTGCGGACTCGGGACCCTTCCTCCGCTCCTCCCGCGCTCCTTCGGGAGTAAAGCGGAGCGGTGTGGTGCGGTCCCCGGCATTTCCTCCTCTCCTCATGGCCGGAAACGGTGGATGCGCGAACCGGAAGTACCCGAGCTTCCGGTTCACGGCATGTGCGTTCCAGCGGTGGAACGCACGCGCGTCGGACTACAGTTTTTGATGGCGGCATAGCGGTTTTTCCCTTA
Source organism: Ranitomeya imitator (assembly GCF_032444005.1). Classification (NCBI taxonomy): domain Eukaryota; kingdom Metazoa; phylum Chordata; class Amphibia; order Anura; family Dendrobatidae; genus Ranitomeya; species Ranitomeya imitator. The sequence goes on along the minus strand of NC_091283.1, from coordinate 498,203,236 downwards.
CGCCTGGGACCGGGAGGAGGAGCACAAGATTGGACGCAGCTTCCACGGTATTTAACCCTGGTAGTCACCTCCGGGTAAGGCCCCCTGTCTGACTGACTGGACTACAGTACTGACTGACCATGGAGGTTGACAGATCTGTCTCTGCTTCTGCCGAGCCCTGAGTCCTCCCTCCTACCGTGAGTAGTGGGTTAAGGTCCCTCTATCCCTGTATTCCTTAGGGTGCCATATACTTAGTCCCCCTTCACTCTCTCTTTTAGGGAGACAAGGCCTCTGCCCCTAGGAAGGACAGATCTTCCAAGACAAAATCGGAAGATCGAAAATGTGGTGTTTGTGCATCAAAGCTACCTTCTTCTTACAAGAAGAGACTGTGCCAGCCCTGCACTGATGAAATAATTCGCTCAGAACAGCCATCCTTGTTTGAGAGCATTAACCCCTTCCCGACCTGTGACACAGTGTATGCGTCATGAAAGTCGGTGCCAATCCGACCTGTGACGCATATGCTGTGTCACAGGATGATCGCGTCCCTGCAGATCGGGTGAAAGGGTTAACTCCCATTTCACCCGATCTGCAGGGACAGGGGGAGTGGTAGTTTAGCCCAGGGGGGGTGGCTTCACCCCCCCGTGGCTACGATCGCTCTGATTGGCTGTTGAAAGTGAAACTGCCAATCAGAGCGATTTGTAATATTTCACCTAAAAAACTGGTGAAATATTACAATCCAGCCATGGCCGATGCTGCAATATCATCGGCCATGGCTGGAAACACTAATGTGCCCCCACCCCACCCCACCGATCGCCCCCCCCCCCAGCCCCCCGATCTGCGGTCCGCTCCCCTCCGTCCTGTGCTCCGCTCCCCCGTCCTCCTGTCCGCTCCCCCCGTGCTCCAATCACACCCCCCGTGCTCCAATCAACCCCCCCGCACTCCGATCCCCCCCGCACAGCGATTTCCCCCCCCCCGTGCTCCGATCCACCCCCCTGCACAGCGATCCCCCACCCCGTGCTCCAATCCCTCACCCCGTGCTCCGATCCACCCCCCCCCCGTGCTCCAATCCACCCCCTTCCCCCGTGTTCCGATCCACCCCCCCGTGCTCCGACGTCCCCCCGTGCCCTGATCTCCCCCCCCCTTATACTTACCGATCCTGCCGGGGTCCATCCGTCTTCTTTCCTGGGCGCCGCCATCTTCCAAAATGGCGGGCGCATGTGCAGTGCGCCCGCCGAATCTGCCGGCCGGCAGATTCGTTCCAAAGTGAGTTTTGATCATTGAGATAGGTTATATCTCAGCGATCAAAATAAAAAAAAATAGTAAATGACCCCCTTCCTTTGTCACCCCCATAGGTAGGGACAATAAAAAAAAAAATAAAGAATTTTTTTTTTTTTTGTTCCACTAATGTTAGGGGTAGGGGTATTGGTAGGGTTAGGGGTAGGGTTAGGAATGTGCACACATATTCTGGTCCTCTGTGGATTTTTCCGCAGCGGATTTGATAAATCCTCAGTGCTAAACCGCTGTGGATTTATCGCGGATTTACCGCGGTTTTTCTGCGCATTTCACTGCGGTTTTACAACTGCGATTTTCTATTGGAGCAGTTGTAAAACCGCTGCGGAATCCGCAGAAAGAAGTGACATGCTGCGGAATGTAAACCGCTGCGTTTCCGTGCAGTTTTTCCGCAGCATGTGTACAGCGATTTTTGTTTCCCATAGGTTTACATTGAACTGTAAACTCATGGGAAACTGCTGCGGATCCGCAGCGTTTTCCGCAGCGTGTGCACATACCTTTAGAATTGGGCTATGTGCACATGGTGCGGATTTGGCTGCGGATCCGCAGCAGTGTTCCATCAGGTTTACAGTACCATGTAAACATATGGAAAACCAAATCCGCTGTGCCCATGGTGCGGAAAATACCACGTGGAAACGCTGTGTTGTATTTTCCGCAGCATGTCAATTCTTTGTGCGGATTCCGCAGCGTTTTACACCTGTTCCTCAATAGGAATCCGCAGGTGAAATCCGCACAAAAAAACACTGGCAATCCGCGGTAAATCCGCAGGTAAAACGCAGTGCCTTTTACCCGCGGATTTTTCAAAAATGATGCTGAAAAATCTCACACGAATCCGCAACGTGGGCACATAGCCTTAGGGTTAGGGTTGGAATTAGGGTTGTGGTTAGGGTTAGGGGTGTGTTGGGGTTAGGGTTGTGGTTAGGGTTACGGCTACAGTTGGGATTAGGGTTAGGGGTGTGTTAGGGGTGTGTTGGGGTTAGTGTTGGAGGTAGAATTGAAGGGTTTCCACTGTTTAGGCACATCAAGGGTCTCCAAACGCAACATGGCGCCACCATTGATTCCAGCCAATCTTGTATTCAAAAGGTCAAATGGTGCTCCCTCACTTCCGAGCCCCGACGTGCGCCCAAACAGTGGTTTACCCCCACATATGGGGTACCAGCATACTCGGGACAAACTGCGCAACAATTATTGGGGTCCAATTTCTCCTGTTACCCTTGAGAAAATAAAAAATTGCTTGCTAAAAAGTCATTTTTGAGGAAAGAAAAATGATTTTTTATTTTCACGGCTCTGCGTTGTAAACGTCTGTGAAGCACTTGGGGGTTCAAAGTTCTCACCACATATCTAGATAAGTTCCTTTTGGGGTCTAGTTTCCAAAATGGGGTCACTTGTTGGGGGTTTCTACTGTTTAGGCACACCAGGGGCTCTGCAAACGCAACGTGATGCCCGCAGACCATTCCATCAAAGTCTGCATTTCAAAAGTTACTACTTCCCTTCTGAGCCCCGACGTGTGCCCAAACAGTGGTTTACCCCCACACATGGGGTATCAGCTTACTCAGGAGAAACTGGACAACAACTTTTGTTGTCCAATATCTCCTGTAACCCTTGGGAAAATAAAAAATTCTGGGCTAAAAAATTATTTTTGAGGAAAGAAAACGTATTTATTATTTTCACGGCTCTGCGTTATAAACTTCTGTGAAGCACTTGGGGGTTTAAAGTGCTCACCTCACATCTAGATAAGTTCCTTGGGGGGTCTAGTTTCCAAAATGGGGTCACTTGTTGGGGGTTTCTACTGTTTAGCCACATCAGGGGCTCTGCAAACGCAACGTGACGCCCGCAGAGCATTCCATCAAAGTCTGCATTTCAAAACGTCACTACTTCACTTCCGAGCCCCAGCATGTGCCTAAACAGTGGTTTACCCCCACATATGGGGTATCAGCGTACTCAGGAGAAACTGGACAACAACTTTTGGGGTCAAATTTCTCCTGTTACCCTTGGGAAAATAAAAAATTGCAGGCTAAAAGATCATTTTTGAGAAAATAATTTTTTTTTTTAATTTTCATGGCTCTGCGTTATAAACTTCTGTGAAGCACTTGAGGGTTCAAAGTGCTCACCACACATCTGGATTAGTTCCTTTGGGGGTCTAGTTTCCAAAATGGGGTAATTTGTGGGGGATCTCCAATGTTTAGGCACACAGGGGCTCTCCAAATGTGACATGGTGTCCGCTAAAGAGTGCAGCCAATTTTTCATTCAAAAAGTCAAATGGTGCTCCTTCCCTTCCAAGCCCTGCCGTGCGCCCAAACAGTGGTTTACCCCCACATATGAGGTATCAGCGTACTCAGGACAAATTTGACAACAACTTTCGTTGTTCAGTTTCTCCTTTTACCATTGGGAAAATAAAACAATTGTTGCTGAAAAATCATTTTTGTGACTAAAAAGTTAAATGTTCATTTTTTTTCCTTCCATGTTGCTTCTGCTGCTGTGAAGCACCTGAAGGGTTAATAAACTTCTGGAATGTGGTTTTGTGCACCTTGAGGGGTACAGTTTTTAGAATGGTGTCACTTTTGGGTATTTTCAGCCATATAGACCCCTCAAACTGACTTCAAATGTGAGGTGGTCCCTAAAAAAAAATGGTTTTGTAAATTTCGTTGTAAAAATGAGAAATCGCTGGTCAAATTTTAACCCTTAGAACTTCCTAGCAAAAAAATATTTTGTTTCCAAAATTGTGCTGATGTAAAGTAGACGTGTGGGAAATGTTATTTATTAACTATTTTGTGTCACATAACTCTCTGGTTTAACAGAATAAAAATTCAAAATGTGAAAATTGCAAAATTTTCAAAATTTTCGCCAAATTTCTGTTTTTATCACAAATAAACACAGAATTTATTGACCTAAATTTACCACTAACACGAAGCCCAATATGTCACGAAAAAACAATCTCAGAACCGCTAGGATCCATTGAAGCGTTCCTGAGTTATTACCTCATAAAGGGACACTCGTCAGAATTGCAAAAAACGGCAAGGTCTTTAAGGTCAAAATAGGCTGGGTCATGAAGGGGTTAAATCCCTCATTAAACAGGAAGTTCAGTCCTCGGTATCAGCCCTTTCCCAGTCTGTTACCTCCGCCACCTCCTCCTAAAAAAGGAAGATGGCAACGGTTACTTCTGATTCAGATTCTGGTGAACTTCATTCCTCCGGCTCGGAGGATTTGTGGGAGAATGAGGGCTCCACTTCCACCCCCAAAGAGGAGAGTAAAAAATACTATTTTTCCTCAGAGGACATACATGAGTTAATTAGTATGGTCAGGGGGACAATGGGTGTTGAGGAGGAGGAGGAGAAGCCATCAGTGCAGGATGAGATGTTCGGTGGGTTAAAACCTAAAAAATTAAAGGGGTTCTCTATACATGAGAATGTACAGAGTCTCATCCTTCATGAATGGGAATCTCCCGAAAAGGGTCTTACTGTTCCCTCTGAGCTTAAAAATCGTTTTTCTCTCGATGGAGACGTCTCTCTGTGGGATACCCCTAAGGTAGACGTGCAGGTCTCTAGAGTGTCAAAAAAGACAACCCTCCCTTTCGAGGATTCTTCCCAACTCAGAGACCCTATGGACCGCAAGATGGAGAGTTTACTAAGAAGATCGTGGGAGACTTCTACCAATCTCCTTAATACAAACATTGCGTCCACCTGCGTGGCTAGATCCCTATTTCGTTGGCTCCGCACGCTGGAAGACCACCTTACCCAGGGAACATCTAGGGAAGTAATCTTAGATTCTCTCCCGCTTCTCCAGAAAGCTACGGGCTTCCTTGCCGATGCTTCGGCAGAGTCCGTAAGAGTGGCTGCCAAATCGGCAGTTCTCTCTAACTCAGCCAGAAGAGCTCTATGGCTCAAGTCTTGGAGTGGGGATATAACGTCCAAAACAAAGCTCTGTGCCATTCCCTTTCAGGGCCGCTACCTGTTCGGGCAGGCCCTGGATGATATTCTGGATAAAGCAACGGACAAGAAGAAAGCGCTTCCGGAACAGAGAAATCCGAAGAAACGTTTTTTTCGTCCCTCAAAAGAGCAACCCTTCCAACGGGAATTCAAAGGGAAAGGCAAATCCGGACGCTGGAGCTATCCTAAAGGGGGGAAAGGTAGGAACATCCTGGTTCCCCAGTCCCAGCAGACCCCGGACAAACAGTGACTATGCCCAGGGCGTTGGGGGGCGTCTCTCGAGCTTCATCAACCAGTGGAGGTCCATTTCGTCGAACCAGTGGGTACTCGACACTATTCAGAATGGACTAAAATTAGAGTTCGAGAGCCCTCCCCCTCTTCACGTAAGGATAACCTCATTGCAGAGTCTCAGCCCTCAGGGCGCATTCCTTTCCGGCCTCCAGAACTTACTCCAGGAAGGAGTAATTTCCCCAGTACCTCAGCAAGAAATTGGCAGAGGACACTATTCCCACCTGTTTCTGATCAAGAAACCTTCGGGGAAGCACCGAATAATAATCAACTTGAAACCCCTGAATCAAGTAATAACCTACAGGAGGTTCAAGATGGAGTCGGTCAAAACAGCGATCCCTCTGATAGGACAGGACTGGGCGATGGCTACAGTGGATCTGAGGGACGCTCATTACCACGTCCCAATCCATCCAGAATTCCGGAAGTACCTAAGATTCGCAATATCTCAGGATCGGGAGATTGTACACTACCAGTTCAACTCCCTTCCCTTCGGAATCGCCTCAGCTCCCAGAGTCTTTACAAAGATCATGACAGAAGCCATTATATTCATCCGTCTTCAGGGGATCTGCATAGTACCCTATCTAGACGATCTACTCATTGTCGCTCCCTCAGTCTCCCGCCTCAGGGCCGACTTAACAAGATCTCTAGAAATCCTAAAGTCGTTGGGTTGGATCCCAAATCTAGAGAAATCGGACCTTCGTCCCTCCAAGAGGAAGAAGTTCCTAGGAGTCCTTCTGGACTCGGAGACGAGGAGATCCTTTCTGCCCAGAGAACGTCAACTCGATCTGGTACAGAAGATAACAGCATTCAGAACCCTGAAGGCTCCTACTCTACGACATTCCATGTCTATGCTGGGATCTCTAACATCTTGTATCCAGATGGTACCTTGGGCTCAAGCCCACACGAGAGTCCTCCAGACCCATATCCTATCATCCTGGGACGGACAGCAGAGCTCTCTCTCCAAGAGAATTTACCTTCCCAATCATGTCAAGGCATCCCTGACATGGTGGCTACGGCTCCGAAACCTCCAACAGGGGGTCAGTTGGGATCAGATCCCGCTAAAGACACTAACATCGGATGCCAGTCAAAGGGGATGGGGAGCTATAGTCAAGGGAACCCATTTCCAGGGCACCTGGGCCCCAGACATCAGAGCAAGCTCTTCAAACTTCAGAGAACTGAAAGCGGTGGAAGAAGCATTAAAAGCTGCATCCTCCATTGTTCAGGGACACCATGTCAGAATATATTCCGACAATATGACCACGGTAGCATACCTTCGTCATCAAGGAGGCACAAGATTCAGGAAACTAAAAACCTTAGCCTCAAACATTTTTTTTTCTGGGCAGAGAGGCACGTCCTCTCTATTTTGGCAGTTCACCTGAAGGGGTCAGCCAATACCCAGGCAGATTTCCTGAGCAGAAGGGATGTACATCCAGGGGAATGGTGTCTGGACCAGGAGGTCTTCCTCTCCCTGATTTCCAGATGGGGGATCCCAGAGGTGGACCTTTTTGCCAACAGTCAGAATGCCAAGCTGCAAACTTATTTCTCCCTAAATATGACAGACAGAGCACTAGGCATGGATGCGTTCTCTCACCCGTGGAGGTTCAACCTCGTTTATGCATTTCCTCCGATCCCATTGCTATCAAAAACTCTACAGAAGATCCAATCGGAACGAGTTACGGCGATTCTAATCGCGCCAACATGGCCAGGGAGGAGTTGGTACAGTGCCCTGTTAGACATGGCTCAGGAAGGTCCAGTATGTCTACCTCAGAAGGAAAATCTTCTTCATCAGGGACCGTTGCTGCATCCAAACCTTCACAGATTGAATCTTTCAGCATGGCTTCTGAGGCCGAGATATTAAAGGCAAGAGGTCTCTCAGATGGAGTAATTCATACTCTCCAAAACAGTAGAAAACCCATAACAAATGCCATTTATGCCAAAATCTGGAAGAAGTTTTCATCGTGGTATCTTCCAGATATTCCAGACCCATTTCATCCAAATATTGCCAAAATTCTGGACTTCTTGCAGAGGGTTCTAGAGTTGGGTCTTAGGCCTAACACCTTTAAAGGTACAGATTTCAGCACTTAGCTCCTATTTCGATCAGGAACTAGCCAAACATCGGTGGATCAGGCGTTTTGTAACTTCAGCGAGTAGAATCCGTCCCAGAGTTCTCAACAATACTCCTCCTTGGGACCTTAATTTGGTCCTTAATAGTCTAACTCGGGACCCTTTCGAACCTTTATCTCAGTCTTCATTAAAGGTTCTTACCCTAAAAACGGTCTTTTTAGTGGCTATTACCTCTGCCAGACGGATAGGAGAACTACATGCCCTAGCCATACAAGAGCCTTACTTAAGGGTAACATCTGATAGTATAATCCTTCGTCTAGATCCTACGTTCCTACCTAAAGTAACATCAGACTTTCATAGAGGTCAGGACATAGTGTTGCCCTCATTCTACCCGGATCCTTCTAATGTAAGAGAGGAGTCCTTCCACACTCTGGATGTTCGCAGAGTGGTTCTACATTATCTTTCACAAACAGAGAGTTGGAGGATTGACCAAAATCTCTTCATTCAACTCTCCGGGAAGAACAAAGGCAGAAAGGCTATGAAAAATACTATCGCCAACTGGATTAAACAAGCCATATCTCTGGCATACTCATCCCAGAATCTACCACCTCCACCATCACGGAAGGCCCATTCTACACGGTCGGTGTCAACATCATGGGCAGAGAGAGGTGACGCTTCTACGGAGCAGATTTGCAGAGCCGCCACCTGGTCATCAGTACATACGTTCACCAGGCACTACAGGCTTGATTTCAACCGGGATTTAACTTTCGGCAGAACAGTTCTGCAAGCGGTTGTCCCCCCCCCTAGAAATTATTTGTTGGTACTACTCCAGTACCGCTGTCGTGGAAGGTGACTAGAGAAAATAGAATTATTCTTACCGTTAATTCGGTTTCTAGGAACCTTCCACGACCGCACTAATTTCCCTCCCTATCTGATAATTTTATTGGATGATTCCTGCACTTAAGTGGTAACTATACATACTACTGTGTCCAGAAAAAAACACTGGAGGTGGCAGGAAGGGGAGGGTATTTAACCTCTTTGTGTTTCCTGTCCCCCATTAGGGCGGGGAGACATCCTCCAGTACCGCTGTCGTGGAAGGTTCCTAGAAACCAAATTAACGGTAAGAATAATTCTATTTTCGCTTTCCTTCTACTGCACTGTGGAGCATACAGTTGTGGTTCATTTCTCTGGGAACAGCTTGATCTTCTGTCTGTTGTCCACTTGCAAAGTGACAATTTTTAGTAATCCTGGATGTTTTTATTTAATAAAATTGAGCACTGTGGTCTAGAAGCTGAATCCATCAGCCCCGACCCCAAATCGCTCTCCTTTTAATGAACACGAATGTGTGTGTATATACGACTGTATACCTGAGAGATTCTGATATACACTTTCTGTGGAGGACCAGGTTATACCATCACACCATGATCAAATGCAGTATAACACCACAAAGACCAAAATAACGAATATTCCCTGTACTGGCTCCAGCACCAGTCCGCACATCTGCTGGGACCAGCTCTCTATTGAGCATGGTGGATTATTATGGCAATCCAGTGCACACCTCTGATGTCAATGTCTTGGGCCTTTTATAATAAAGGAGACCATGTAAGAGATAAATATATATTACCATCCCTTATTACACAGTGCCCTCTTTTAGGTACAGCTCCGTCTCTTACATATCATTATTTATGATGCCCTGTTTTTTTTTTATATACCCTCCTCTTTAGTTAGATATAAACTGAAATAACGGCTGATGGAGCATGAAAAGATTCATTTCTTTGTACAAATCAGGTTTATTGAAGCAAATAAACAATACAAACAATGGTACAGTGCTGAAACAATTGTTAAACTCAACGGGGTACAACCCGTAGATCGTACAAAAAGAGAAAGTCTCAGCAAGTATTAAATGTAGTTGGCCACTGCCAACGATCACACTTTCAAGTTAGCAATGATACTTTTCATAGTTGAAACATATAAAGAGCATCAAAGGCAATCAAGCATTACTAGCTATATTTAATCGTTTATATTAGTATAGAATGTCGCTAGATTTAAGAAGTAAGCAGAAGTAGAAAGAATTAAAGAAACGGAAAGAGGAGGAAAGAAAGAAGAGAAAAAGAAAGAGAAAAAAAAAAAAAGGGGGGGGGAGGAAAGCGGGTGAAGGTAAGAGGGTACGCTAGGTATGAGGAATGCGGCACCCCTCCCGGGCCGACCCCAGGCCCCATGTAGTGGAGAGAAGAACATTGAGTCACCAACATTGGCTTTAGGCCACGACAGCAGGCCAGAGGATAGGGGTAACAACCATTATACGAACGCTCCCATATCGGCTCCAGATATGAATTAGGACCTGGACAACCATACGTCCAACTCCGGGGTCTCCCTGAATACAATCCATGAAGCCCAAGTGTTAAAAAATTTCGCCGAATCCCCCATGGATTCACTTATCAAAAGATTCTTTTCTAATGGAGGAGCTGATGGACTGGTCTTCTGGTCACCGGCTGCTCTATCATCAGTCAGGCTATGTGCACACGTCAGGATTTCTTGCAGAAATTTCCTGACAAAAACTGGACATTTCTACCAGAAATCCGCTTGCGTTTTTTATGCGTTTTTTTCCCAATGCATTAAATAGCAGGAAAAACGCGAAAAATCCGCAAAATTAATGAACATGCTGCTTTTTTTTACTGCGATGCGGTTTTTTTTGCGGGGGAAAAAACGCATCATGTGCACAAAAATTGCAGAATGCATTCTAAATGATAGGATGCATATGTATGCGTTTTAAATGCGCTTTTATCGCGACAAAAAAGCGAAAAACCTGAACGTGTGCACATACCCTTAATTTATATCTAACAAGAGAGAACTATGTAATTAAAGAGGGCGCTGTCAGTAACAGCACATAGCAGTACATAATGGCAGAGGAAGCTTTCTAATAAGGGACCACCCCATACATAATTAGAAAGGATGGTACGTAATAAGGGATGGTGTTATAATAAGAGGAAAGTATGTAAATAAGGATAGCGCTATACGTAATAAGTGAATACATTACAGCAGACCTAGGCAAAGTGCGGGCCACATTCGGCCCCCTGGCTGTCTCAGTCCAGCCCACGTACCGAGACAGCCATGGGGCTGGAAACCAGAGGTCCACGGTCCGCACTGCCTGTCCGCTCGCTGTCTCCACTTGTGCTGACCCCTTGGTGTGTTTTTTCTTTGTTTTTTGTGTTTGAGTGGGCATATGGGGGTGACATGCTGCACATGGGGAGGCTGTGTGGGGCTCATGCAGTGTATATAGGGAGGTTGTGTGGGGCTCATGCAGTATATATAGGGAGGCTGTGTGGGGCTCATGCAGTATATATAGGGAGGTTGTGTGGGGCTCATGCAGTGTATATATAGGGAGGCTGTGTGGGGCTCATGCAGTGTATATAGGGAGGCTGTGTGGGGCTCATGCAGTGTGTATATAGAGAGGCTGTGGGGCTCATGCAGTGTATATAGGTAGGCTGTGTGTGGCTCATGCAGTGTATATGCAGCACCCCAGGGTCCTGGTCGTTGCAGTAATATCATTCTTCCACCAGGGGGAGTGATGTTACGTCTGAAGGCAATAAAGGAGATCACTTTGCCAGGTATCACGAACCACACAACACACTTCACACTCTAGTCCACCAGGGGGAGCTATGCTCCTATTTAGTAGGGCACTCTTCACAATTAGGTAAAACTGGTGGTCTGGATAGAAAGTTAGGCAGAAGCGAGCTGGGCTTCACCCAGTGAGCTGCTATCTGAGCTCCACTCAGGTAGTGGGTCCCTGACAGGGGTGGGATCCTGTCAGAGGCCTAGAAAGAAGGACACGGAGCTGCACCTGCTTACCAATACGGCAGCATCCTAAGAAAGAGACATTGAAGGGAATTGCGTTGCTGAGAGTGAGAAACGAAGTCATAGCAAAAGGAGAGGAAACCAGAAGGAGTTCTGCCCTGTAAAAGGCTGCCTCCTTCTGAGGCGCAGAAGCCGGTAGCCGGAACACCGAGGGAGTCATTGTCTCCAAGCCTGGCTCCAGAGACCGGCAGCACAGCTAATTCCATATTAGTTGCCCGACCCTTTACCCAGGAGGCACGGTGGCAACTGTGGGGGCTAGGGCGTGCTAGAATCCCTGTAAAAAGCCTCAGGCTATAAGTCATACGGGTTTGTCCTATCTTTACCATCAGGGGGACAGAGAGAAAGATATAACATCCACAACAGTTGTGAGGACCTTACAGAGCAGGGAGGTACTACAACACCTAGGCGCTAGAGGAAGGCTACTGATTTCCATCTGATAAGGGGACTCTGGATTTGCCTTCAGACCGGCCGGACTCTGACTGCCCTGTGATCTGGTGCTCTGGACTGTGGACGCTGAAGCCTTCAGTAAAAAGGTAAAGAGACTGCAACCTTGTGTCCTCGTTCTTCCCTGCGCCTCACATCATCCACTATCCACCATCTACACTCTGGGAAGCCCTGGGGGACACACTTCACCTGTGGGAAGGTACACCGTCTAGCTGCCATAACATCACCCAGCGGGCCCCTAAGCAGCGTCTGTCACCCTGACCGAATACCACAGGTGGCGTCACGAATATTTTCCCTTTAAAGACCTGCCCCCCCATTTACAACGGACGTCCCTAGGGCCACAGTCCGGGTCAGCCACCATGACATCCCCTTTGAGAACCGAAGGGCCCGACTCCGGGTACCCCACTGCCCTACGGGGGGCGATCCATTTTTGGCGTCACAAACAAAATCTAATTAAGCCTGAAAATCGGGTCATGTGCGCCTAAGAACTGTACCAGAATTGTATTTGAACTGTGATTTATTAAAAGAACTGTGTATTGCCATTTACCGCCAAAAGTTCCCGCCAAAATTGCAGCGCCACGAGGAACGCTGAAGGGCGTGTCGTCGTGGGTGTGAACGAGCTGAGAAGCACGAAAAATAATGGCCGCCCTGTCCAAATATCTTTGTACCTTGAGGACGTGTCCGTCAGCAGCCGAGATCCGCCTCCTGATCCTCAATAGCGGGCGGAGACCAAGAAACAGAAACCGCCCACTGAGAAGATAGCGTGAAAAGGACAAGGAAGGAACGAGCCACGTAGAGGGCACCATGGCCAGCCGCCCGGAGCCAGAGCATGGAGTCAGAGCAGAGGACTCCCCCAGCTACCCGGAGAGGCACCGCAACCAGGCCTCCACCGCTGATGCCAACTCCCAGCAGGCTGGAGTGGACGAGCTGATTGAACAGCTTCTGCAGCTGCGGGTGAAGACCAAGGCCCCTGTTGTGAATTCTGTTCTTGGGTTCCTTCCAGTGGTTGTAGGTGGGAATGCAGTTGTCTCTGAGTCACAGACCTGGCCAGGTGTATCGGATGATTACAATTCTGACTGGGATATTTAAGTGGGCAGGATCCTTTAGCCCTTGCCAGCAGTCAATGTTCCTTGTGAAGTGTTGGATCACTTTCTGGCTTCTCCTGCTCGCTGCCAATTTCAGCAAAGATAAGTGTTTGGGTTTTGTTTCTGTGGCACACTGCCAGTGTGCTTGTTTCAGTTTTATTCCTGCTCTGATGGTCGGATTCACTGGAGTTGCAGATTTACGCTCCTACATCTTTTAGTAAGATGTAGGAAGTTTTTGTATATTCTGCTGTGGATGTTTTGAAGGGTTTTTATACTGACCGCACAGAACTGTCCTATCCTGTCCTATCTAGCTAGAGTGGCCTCCTGTGCTAATCCTGTTTTTCTGCCTGTGTATGTTTTTTCCTCTCCGACTCACCGCCAATATTTGTGGGGGGCTGTCTATCCTTTGGGGATTTTCTGAGGCAAGATAGTATTCCTATTTCCATCTTTAGGGGTATTTAGTTCTCCGGCTATGACGAGGTGTCTAGGTGTGTTAGGTACACTCCACGGCTACTTCTAGTTGCGGTGTTAAGTTCAGGATTGAGGATTTCTCAAGTGAAAGTTCTCATGCAGCTCCTAGGTCACCGGATCATAACAGGCCCCGTACCGGACACCACCCATGGAGGACCCACCGCTACCGCTTCCTGAGCCGCTGCCAGTACCGCTGCAGACAATGCTGCCGGCAGAGCCAGCCAACATCGAGGACACTGCTGTGGCAGGTAAGAACGCTGACCCTGCCCTGTTGACGGAAGACTCGCTGATAGGCCCCGTAGCAGCGCCACCTTCTCGCAGTACCCACCGCCAGCAGCGTCTCGAACCTTGGGACCAGGTCACGGGGATGAAGCAGTTCATGCAGGCCTCAATCGCACCTACCACACGGATGGGTGAAGTATATGCAGAGCGGACTGTATACCGCTGGATGAATCCCGGACTAAATTTAATGGGGTTCCCCGGGGGAGCAAAACAGAAAGGAGATACTGTGGAGATTTTGAGTTGGGAGGACTACCAGGCCCAGCTTGCCCGCAAGTGGGAGGAAAAGGAAGAGAGACACAAGGCCCAACGTAGAGCCTTCGATAAATGCGACCTGCAAGTCAAAGCCCATGCCCGCATGGACCGTACCATCAACCAGGCCCCGTGTAGGCAGGGCACAGTCGTAGCCTTTAAACTGCAAGGAGGATGGGGCTTTATCAAGGAGCAAGGACTATATGCCGAAATCTTTGAATAGGAGAGACGTAGAATCGCATCTCTGGGAAGGCCACCCAGACAGAGACTTATACCCGGGAGACAGTGTCACCTACACCAGACATTTCGGTTAAAAAGGCTGGTTTGCCCTAGATGTGCGCAAGAAAAGAGACACTGTGACACACCATGCCAGAGCTCCAGCTGTGCCGACTCCTGTAACCACAGCGTCCCCATGTGTAAGGGCCACTGGAACTACCACCACTGTTACTCCAGCATGTACCGTTATTAGGACCACCACATGCATCGTCACAACTACTGCCACTGTTGTGGCTACAGAGCTAACACCCGTGGTGGACTGTGCTTTGGCTACCCCTGAACAGAACACTGTGGGTACTCAGACCCCCATCTGGAGTGAGGGAGCTCCCTATGTAGCACCCGGTAGCTGCCAGGATCTAGCAGGACTACCTCCACCAGTGCTACCTCCAGAACTGCAATAAAGCCTCGGAACACTGACAAGAATGTAAATAGTTATTAAAAACATTTCCTTTTTGCTGTTTTAAAACCCGTCTAGGGTTAACTCTTAAAGGGGTCCCCTGTTTAAAGGGATCCTTTATTTACAAAGTTGCCTTTTCCTTTTGCCTTAAAGACTGTAGGATCATGGACGGTGAATGATTTCTGAACTACTTGTAAATAGTTTGCACCTTCTTAAAGGTGCTTCCTCCTGGTTTTACAAAAGGGGCTTTTACAGAGACTGCCTCTTAACAGGAACTGCTGTTAATCTTGCTGTTTAAAATTACTTTGCATTCAGACCTGAAGAAAAACCCATTGGTGTGGCAGAATTCTGGGTCAGGATACACGTCTTGTAGCTCACCCAAGACGAACGTTGGGGGTTCGTCACGGGTCCCTCGCATCACGTCACCTTTAAATTGACTTGAATATTGATGTGATTAATGTTTTGCACTACCTCAGAAGAAGACTTGAGTTTACCCTTAAAGGGAATGTTCGTTTATTGCACTTTGCCTAAAAGTGATAATGTTTGAAAGTATTGAGTAGTTAGATAGTGATAATGTTTACATAGCTGATAGTATGTAGATTAGGAAATAGTTTAAAATTATGTACTTTTAATAAAATTGGGGGTTAAAATAGATGATGGGTTGAGTAAAATTGAAGGAAAATGCAGTGAGCCCATGGGGGTTGATAGATAGTTCTGCATGTGTAGAAGAATAAAGAATAACTGTTTTGCACTTGAATAGAGATAAAATATTTGCACTTAGTAGATAGCATACCTTTATGGGTAACTGTGTTTCATAGCTAGATAATAACTGTTTTCTACTTGACTTGAAGCCGTGCGCACAATGTAAATGTTATTGTTTGTAATGTTCAAGTGTTCTCACCTCCCATAAAGGGAAGCAAAGTTAAATTAATTTGTTTTATAGCATTTCAAAAATGCCCGGAGTACTGGATTTAACGGGGGGTGCAGCGCCCCAGGGTCCTGGTCATTGCAGTAATGTCATTCTTCCTCCAGGGGGAGTGATGTTACGTCTGAAGGCAATAAAGGAGATCACCTTACCAGGTATCACAAACCACACAACACACTTCACACTCCAGTCCACCAGGGGGAGCTATGCTCCTATTTAGTAGGGCACTCTTCACAATTAGGTAAAACTGGTGGTCTGGATAGGAAGTTAGGCAGAAGCGAGCTGGGCTTTACCCAGTGAGCTGCTATCTGAGCTCCACTCAGGTAGTGGGTTGTTGTGAATTCTGCTCTTGGGCTCCCTCCGGTGGTTGTTGATGGTAATGCAGTTGTTCCTGAGCAGCAGTCTTGGACAGGTGTTTCTGCTAATTGCAAGTCTGACTGGGGTATTTAGCTTTTCAGGACTCATTAGTCCTTGCCAGTAGTCAATGTTCCTTTGGAAGTGTTGGTCATCTGCCTGGCCTCTCCTGCTTGCTGCCAATTCAGCTAAGATAAGTGTTTGCTTCATTTTTTAGACACACTGCTGTGTGTTTATTTTCTGTGCTGATCTTGTTTCTATTTTGTTCCTGCTAGACTGTGCCTGATGTTTTTCTCAGTCTAGTTGGATTCGCTGGAGTCGCAGATATACTCTCCACATCTTTAGTTAGGTGGTGGAGTTTTTGTATTTTTCTGCTGTGGATATTTTGTAGTGTTTTGTGCTGACCGCATAGTATCCTGTACTATCCTTTCCTACCTAGGTAGAAGTGGCCTCCTTTGCTTATCCCTGTTTTCTGTCTGCGTGTGTCTTTTCCTCTCCTTCTCACAGTCATTATTTGTGGGGGGCTACCTATCCTTTGGGGGTCTACTCTGAGGCAAGAGTTTTCCTATTTCCATCTTTAGGGATATTTGGTCCTCAGGCTGTGTCGAGGTGTCTAGGTCTGGTTAGGCACACCCCACGGCTACTTCTAGTTGCAGTGATAGGATCAGGGTTTGCGGTCAGTAAAGTTACCACTGCTCCAGCGAAGGTCATTTCATGCTGCTCCAAGGCCACCTGATCATAACAGTGGGTCCCTGACAGGGGTGGGATCCTGTCAGAGGCCTAGAAAGAAGGACACGGAGCTGCACCTGCTTACCAATGCGGCAGCACCTTAAGAAAGAGACATTGAAGGGAATTGTGTTGCTGAGAGTGAGAAACGAAGTCATAGCAAAAGAGGAAACCAGAAGGAGTTCTGCCCTGTAAAAGGCTGCCTCCTTCTGAGGCGCAGAAGCCGGTAGCCGGAACACCGAGGGAGTCATCGTCTCCAAGCCTGGCTCCAGAGACCGGCAGGACAGCTAAATCCATATGTCATATGCTGATCCTCAAAATTGCATGAGAACAGGACATTCTATGACCCCCCCCCCATGGATCTCCTTCTCCGATTCGAGATTTTCACGAATGTGTGAATGGATCTATATCGTCTAAGGGGGTAGTTCCGTCTGTAACGGAAATCCCACGTCGCTGATTGACCAATCAGCAACAGGCTTAGTCCGGCCGTGAGTTGGCTCCTCCCTACTCTCCTCCAGTCAGTGCCCCCTACCTATTCCCCTCCAGTCAGTGCCAGTGTGTCGCCCCATCCCGGACCAACTTTTTACTATTGATGCTGGCTATGCAGCATCAATAGTAAAAAGATATAATGTAAAAAACAAACAAAAAAAATCATGCTATTCTCACCTTCCGTCGCCTCCGCAGCTTTCCAGCTCCTTGCAATGTGGCCGGCAGCTTCCGTTCCCAGAGATGCATTGCGAAATTACCCAGATGATTTAGCAGTCTTGCGAGACCAGTACATCATCTGGGTAATTTTGCAATGCATCACTGGGAACGGAAGCTGGCGGCAGCATCGGGACAGCTTCGCTGGACGCCGGAGAGAGAGTATATAACTTTTTTATTTTAATTATTTTTTTCACAGGGATATGGTGCCCACACTGCTGTATACTACATGGGCTGTGTTATATACTACGTGGTTGCTACATATTACGTCGTTGTGCTATATACTACATGGGCTGTGCTATATACTACGTGGCTGCTATATACTACCTGACTGCTATATACTACGTGGCTGTCTGTGTTATATATTACGTTGCTGTGTTATATACTACGTGGCTGCTATATACTACGTGACCTGTGCTATATATACTACATGGCTGTGCTATATACTACGTGGCTGTCTGTGCTATATACTACATGGCTGTGCTATCTACTGCGGGGGCTGTGTTATATACTACGTGGCTGTCTGTTATATACTACATGGCTGTGCTGTATACTACATGGCTGTGCTATATACTACTTGGCTGCTATGTACTATGTGGCTGTGCTATATGCTACGCTGCTGGCCGTGACCAATCAGCAATATTGGCGTGGAATTTAACCCCCACTCACAGCGCGACGTACATAGGTATTCTAGAATATGTGATGCTTTTAGAATCGGGCCACCATCTAGTGGATCTATAAAACTCAGAGTCTGTGTGCCATCTGAAGGAGAAAAAATATCTGGCAGCTCGGACATTTCACACGAATTGTGAGAATGCAGCCTAAAGGATTTTATAAATACCATTATCACTCCAAGTCACACAGTGCAGATACAGAATAATACTTGCATCAAGTGATTGCTGACGTCTTGTCTGATTAGCATAGTTTTCTGCTGTTTCTTCTCCATCTAGACAGACCTTCATGTCAACATCTCCCAGCCACCCAATAAATATAATTTTTTCAGTCTGTGACTCTTCCCAGTTAACTGTAAGGGTACCGTCACACAGTGGCATTTTGATCGCTACGACGGCACGATTCGTGACGTTCCAGCGATATAGTTACGATCTCGCAGTGTCTGACACGCTCCTGCGATCAGGGACCCCGTTGAGAATCGTACGTCGTAGCAGATCGTTTGAAACGTTCTTTCGCCGTCTAGTGTCCCGCTGTGGCGGCATGATTGCATGGTGTAACAAAGGTGTGCACGATATTGTATACGATGTGCGCATAGTAACCAACGGCTTCTACATCGCACATACGTCATGAAATTATCGCTCCAGCGTCGTACATTGCAAAGTGTGACAGCAGTCTACGACGCTGGAGCGATATTGTTACGATGCTGGAGCGTCACGGATCGTGCCGTCGTAGCGATCAAAATGCCACTGTGTGACGGTACCCTAAGGCTATGTGCACACAGAATATATGCAAGGTTCTACAGTACAAGCAAAGTGAATGAGATCCTTGAAGTCTCAGGCACACGTTTACGCTGCTTTTTTTCCTTGGAGATTTGAATCAGATTAAAATCTGCATAATCTCAATTCTTGCAGCGTTTTTCACCCATACTAATGAGTGGGGGGAAAATGTGTAACAAAAGCATGGATTTTTTTCTTTTTTTTTTAACGCAGCATTCTTCTTGCCAACACATTAGGATATGCAGCAGAGTTTTCTGCTGCAAATCCTGAGTGTGTGAACAAAGACATAGTCCGTGTCCCCCCCCCCCCCCATTCATTGTAAGTCCTTGATAGCATCCCAATGAATTTGGGGATGGGAGAAGACATTATCAGGTACTGAGCATCCTCCGCCACCTCCTAATTCATTACAAGTCCCTGACAGTCTTCTCCCACTTTCAGTTCATTATAAAGTGTCCTATGCACCTTACCCCCCTCCTCTCCCACTCCCCAACAAATTAAGTCCCAGATTGCGTCCTCCCCATCTCACAATTCATTATGATGCTATCAGGGTCTTAGCACCCTCCTCCACCATCCAATTGATTTTACATCCATATCCAATGTCCTCCTGATCCTGTTCATAAGTCAATTATAAGTCCCCCTTAGTCCCATCTCAATTCCCACATCCCTCATTGCCATTTTCTCCTATAAGCAGCGGAGCTGCAGGATCTCTCCATGCCCGGCACGCCGCATATCATGGGGGGCAATCTGGCCATTGGGCCCCCCACAGCCTCTGACTCCAAGCAACAGGCCAGACTGCCCTCTTTATTACCGCCCGGCAAGGTCCTCCCTCCACCTCCAGGCCTCGGTGCAGCTACGTCGGCTACATGTCCTCCCCTGACATAACCCCAATTGCAGGAAGATTTGTTTCTCCTGAACCTACCAAACTTTCTTTTCAATGGTCCTTGGGGTTATTGCACACCCCCTTGATCACTGATGTTGTAGGACCAACCATTATATTAAGGAATGAGGACAACCGTAGCACCCGCATAGTCTGTCACTGTTATTATGAACATCTTTTTGTTGTGCTTTTCCGAACAGCAAAATTATATTTTTCTGTAGCACCACCTCACACTAATTTAAGTATTAGACGGTTACCCCTCCCCCCCCCCATCCCGCTCCAAGATTATTGTGCTGCCTATATAATGCAAGGATATATTGGATTTTCCTGGAAAAAAGAGTTTCTATGTAGCCACTATCTCATCTTTGGGATGAAGTAGAACATGGCTGAGACCCCGGCACATCAGCTGTCTGCATTCATTTATTTTATTATATTTCCTTTTTTGGGGGAGTTGTGTAGAGTTGGGGTCTATAATCGTCGCAATTCCAGAAGAATGCAAATTTATCAATGTAAGAAATCGCGGCGTTCTCCAACATCAGCATGTAATTGAATACAGAGCCGAGTGTCCATTACAGAGTAGCAGGACGCCTTGTAATTAAGTTCCAGTGTAAATTGATAAATCAAGTTAGACGGCATAGATTTCCTGGGGGATGCAGCTCGGCTTCTTACAAATAAAGAATAGAAGGGATGATTCCGTGACCGGTGAAAGCTTAAAGCATTCTGGGAAAAGTTGTCTGACCTCTACCTGACTCTGAGCGAGTTATGTTGGCCGGGCCAAATGCCACTTACATGAAAGAGGCCGCTCATCCTAAATTACAGAGCAGTAAATAGATTACTAAATAAAATACAGCGCTTACTCAGGTTATACATCCTTACATTTATTACATATAAACCTGACTTCGTTCCATAATTAAAGTGAAGATTCAGATTTCATGAGCAACCTTCCAATAACATGGGGGGAAGGGATGGGATGACAACAGGTCCTCACAACTTCAACATGACCATACACATTCAGCCGAGAGAATCCCAGACCGCTGTTGGGAAAGGTTTGGGAGACCCCATGGATGGCAAATTGTGGCGGTACAGCATAAGATCGCAATGTGTCGCTGCTAAACTTTACACATCTAATTTCTGGCAATGAGTGCGGTAACTTGCGGGTGGCAATGCAACCACGTTGTTTAACATTAATTATCTTGTGGAATGACTACTACATGTAGCTCTAACTTATGGGCATTTACACTGATATATAATTGCAAACGAACGTTATTAAAAACTCTTGTTTCACAATTATCTTGTTCTGTAAACTGGGTACCAATCTCCCAATGAGCGAGAAAAACACTTATTCATTGAGTGAAAGCACAAATATCATCATTCTCGGCGGTGCGTCATCCTGTGTAAACAGGACTCCTGCTGCCAAAAACTATGGAAGGCTATGTGCATTGATGATCTAATATAGCTTGCTCAGAGCACATCGCTTGCTTTGGTCTGCCAGTGTAAACCGGCATTCAAATGACAGCAGTGGGATGGATAACATTCACCGATTGGCAGTTGTATCCTGCCAATGGTTGGACCGTGTAAACAGACTTTTAGGTAAGTGGTGTAAGAAAGCAATAGGTAAGGTCCTGGATGGCAGGTTTGTCATCGAGGTGGCTGGCTGCAGTGATGGAAGTCCCGGGAGAAGGTTGTACCAGTAACAATATGATACTGAGACTGGTTTTATTTTGGGTCTACGATTTGGGAGCGACCAAAAAGCCTGGGTGGGAAAGGTCGCTCCCATAGCCAGTCTGCGTCTGACAGGCCTTATAGGCAGGTGGATTAGCTCTGGGTTGTGTAGTTGTGCAGAGGCTGGAGAAAGACATGGCTCGTGTTATATCCTGAGAGGTTACTGTGGTACCGAGTTGGTGAGACCGTTTGCTTTATATTGCCTTACCCAAAGAAGGGACTATTTTGTTATTCACTTGTGGTGATGGAAGCGGTTTCCATTTTGAGATGAAAAGTTTAAAAAAAATTTATTTTGGTGCAATGCCCAAGACAACCTGTAGATAGATGTGGCATGTTTTGTGGAAGAACAATCTCTTTAAAACATGTCTCCGACAAGGATCACCAATGGAAGAAAAGAATGGCTGTCCAATAATGCAATTCTCTGATTGACAGGGCTCTGTGAAGGAGAACACCACACCTTTCATGTCCTGACAGCAAACAATAGATTTCAGCAAAATAGCTGGTGGCATTGGTGGCCGTCTATTTTGTTATCATTTGTGTGCTACATAATACATTCTAATCTGCATTAATCCCCATCAGGATCCTGCGTGTAAACCAAGCCTAGAAGATTATGTGCCGGGGTTATGGCTTTTACGGAAATACAGGTTACATCAGTTTTCCCATTTACAGCCCTGAATATCCCTGTATCATCTTCTGCTACAGTCAGGAAAACAGGGGCGTGCATGATGCGTAAGTGATATCAGCAGCACCCCAGCCTTTCCGCACCCTTGCCAGACTCATAACCATAAAAAATCTAATTGTGGCATAGTTAAACGATGAATAACTAACTTTGAGTGACTGGCGATGTTGTGTGAGAAAATTGTACATAGTGCGAGAATGGCTCTAACTACAGTAGAGATCCCAGACAATACCCCAGACTTCGGATTATGCCGATGGATCTTCATCAATGGACTTGTTTCTTGAAGGAAGTTCTCAAATGTTGGAGAAACTCATGCTAGAGCATAAAACACTGGATACTAAGACGTACAGTGAAGGAGGTCCCTAAAGAGTTACTTTTTTTATGATTTTGTCCAGTTTTCCTATTTTGGAAAGTTTATGAAACTGTGACATTCACTTGAGATTTGACCTGTTAGTGGCTCCTTGCTTTTTCCCAAAGTCTAGTTGCCTGCCTTCAGCTGATTTGATATCAGAACATGCTCATTTGGAGTACAGATGATGGCAGTGAGCACTTGTGTCTCCAGTAGCTCTTGGAATAAGCTGCTGCAGGAGACTATTTTGGTAAGCAAAACACTCAGAGGAGGAGACAGGTGTTGGCCCTTTCACTGCCATCATCTGTACTCCATATGAGTATGTTCTAATGTCAATACAGCTAAAGGCAGGCAAACAGGGCTGGAAACCATTTACATGCAATGTTATTAAAGGAATGAAATCAAATCCCTTTTAAAATGATGTGAAAAGTTTGATAACTTTCCATACTGGGCAAAATTCTTTAAATAAAAATAAATTAAAGTTTAGTTACTGTTTAATGGATTACTGTAATATCAAGACATTTGAGCATCTCCTTTTCCTTCACAATAAAAGAACAAAAAAAGATTTACTTATTACAACCTATGCCAAGAGGAACAGAAAACCACCAAATCTGTTGACCTCATTGCTATGGTTGTCTGTATTCCAGTACTTTTGATTCTTTATTTCAATACTTTTTCTTCCCTTCCTAGCTCTGAGAGTCAGCATAATGAATTTATGGGGTATTTTTCACCAGTTTAAAAACTCATTACACTCAACAGTTATCAGGAAAACGTTTTCACTACGAACACTTGCTACCACTAATTATCCTCTCGAATCAGGCTGCCAATCGACCAATAAGCCAACAAAATTCTTATTCGATGGTATGATTATTTTTAAGCTTGCCTAAAAATTATCGTTCTTGGCAGCTTGTCCTATATAAACAAGTCATGCTGCTAAGAACAATGATACTCAGAGTGGAAAAAGGGAATCTCTATAATTCAGACTCATGAGCTAACGATATACTAAAGGTTCGTTTATATGGATTGACCAGCAGCATGATGTGACCGCTGATCAGTAAACTTTGACAGATTGGCAGTTGTTTGAATGCCTGTTTACAAAGGCAGACCAAAGAAAACAATGCACACTGAGAGATCTATAAGAGATTGCTCAGCCAGTCCTGTTTACAGAGGGACGAAACACCCTCAAAAAATGATTTATTTATTTTTTTGTTTGCGTTGTGAAAAAAATAATTTAATCTGATAAATGAGCATTTTGCTCCTAGGGTGATAGGCAGCCTATTTACATGGCAAGATGTGAAGCAAGCAATTATAACAACATTCGTTCACAATTGTTTTGCAAGTAAATACAGCTTTACAAATTACGGGCCAAACTTGAACCACTGAAGATCCTGAAGTCCTTTCTTATCAAAGTTCTTTTTTTTTTGTCCTCTTGCACCAACCTCAAATTTTGCATAAGGAAGAAATTTGATTCCCTTGAAACCAAAGAAGATGAAGTTTAGAGGCTGTCAATGATAATGCCTCAGCACAGCAGCTCTTCAGACAAGGTGATTTGAGAAGAAATGTCTCCTTTCATTAAGTAAACTGAGAGAAAATGTACATGTAATGAGTGACCTTCACTATCTGTAGATAAGTAGCTCATATTCCTCCTATCTCAACATAGCAACCCTTAAACTGATAGATTCTTTTGTAAGGAGAAAATGTCCTTGTGCTCAGTAAGTTCAAACTAATTTCATGTTCTGCCATCGTAGATTGGGCCATAAAGTTAAAGGGGAGGTCCACTACCTAAAATGTCCTTTCTAATTATCCTTAGGCTTGGTTCATATTGCGTTAATGTGACCGCGCTAACGGACCTCGTTGCACGGCGAAATTAACGCCGTGCAACGCGTCCGTTAGCGCGACCATTAACAACAATGGGGACGCGCATCACTAGCGCGTGCCATTTTTGGCACGCGCTGGCGATGTGCCGGTGTTTTGTGGCGCGTCGTGGACGCTGCTTGCACGCGACCCCATAAAACAACATTGCGTTAGCGCAATCTGCTAGTGCTAGGCGCTAAATGGATTGCACTAACGCAATATGAACCTACACCGTGACCACTTTTGTAATTACCATCATTATAAAATACTCTACACTTCTCCCTATCGATCTAATCCCTGAATGTGTTGTTGTGTGTGGGGGGTTTTTTGCTTCTTTTTTTAACTGCCCTTCCCTGTGGAAATAAACCACAACCGCGCTAGTAGGAAGGCTTTTTTTTAACTCCATCTGGTAAAGGGTTCTCTGAACTCGCTTCCAAGCTGGCTGGACTCTGCCTGTACCTGTGATCTGGTGCCCTGGACTGTGGCTGCCTCAAGTGTTCAGGAAACCAGGTAAAGAGACTGCAAACCTGTGTCCTCCGTTTCTTATTGCACCACTCACCATCTCCATCTACACACCGGGAGCCCTGGGGACCTACTTCACCTGTGGGAAGTTATACCATCTTAGCTGGCATAACATCACCCCAGAGGACCCCTTTAAGCAGTGTCTGTCCCCACTGACCAAATACCACAGGTGGCGTCACGAGCACAAACTTTATTACAAACCCCTTTAAGGACATTCCCTTTTACTTGGGCGCCCAGAGCCACGGACCAGGTTGCCACCACTGTGACATCCCCTTTAAGTACCGGACTGGGTACAGAGTATCCCCACGGCCCTGACGGGCGAATCTGAAGCAGTGAGTGACACCAGCGCTGTGCTTACTTCATCCACAGCGTCTATCACCATGAATTCAGGACATCTTCAGTGTGTGGCAATGCAAGAAACTGTAGTAACTGTAGCGCCTCCCCCTGGTGACGTCCTGTTTCAGGAGGGGTGACATTCGCTGCAAGCGAGTGCAGCCCTAGCCCCTGTGACACCACATTTGAAATTCCTCTCAAATGAAATGGTATAGGAAAAGAAGTAAAAAAAAAAAAAAAAAAAACACATTTAGGTATTAGCTAGATGGGAAGAAGTGTAGGGTATATTATAATAAAACGAATTAGAAAAGTTGTTAGGGTGTAAGTATAGATATTTATGTAGGACAATTTGGGGGTCGGCCAGACCCTTTAAAGGGAACCTGTCAGCAGGATTGTGTACAGTAACCTACAGACAGTGTCAGGTTGGCACCATTATACTGATTACAATGATACCTGGTGATGAAATCCGTCTTGTGGTTGTGGTGTAATCTTTATTTTCAGTTTTGAGTTAATGATATGCTCATACTCTGGTGCGGGCCTTTGTGGGGGTCTTCATGTTGTGCTATGCTTAGGTATTCATGTGTATGGCTTCAGACAGGTCACTGATCCCTCACTGACCTGCCTCCTAGTTTACATAATGAATATCTAATATATAAAGCTGAATGTGTGTGTGTGTATGTATGTATGTCTGGGATTGGCATCTGCACCGTCGCAGCTACAGCCACAAAATTTTGCACAGTCACACGTCTGGACCCTGAGAGCGTCATAGGCTATGTTGTGAGGTGAAATTTTAACCCCGTGCTTTCCAATTCACCAAACAATTTTGCCCCTATCTACATAATGGGAAAAAAATGAAAGGAAAAGTGTAGGAGGCAAATTGACAGCTGCCAGATGTGAACAAGGGGGACTTAAAGAATGAGAGCGATGGCGCCAAAGAGTATATACCGTACAGTTGCTAAGGTGGGGCCCCGACCCGACATGGGATACTCACCACATACGGGGATATGAACACACACACAAAATGCGCCACACACTACCACGTGCTTGAACACATATTACCCTCAGCACACATTTCACCACAAATACACCAACCTCGCCACATAAAAGTCGAAACACAAAAGTCGCCACTCAAAACTCGCCACGCGCAGAACTCGCCACATGCAAAAACTAGGCTCTTGCAAAACTCGCCACAAGTGTAAAACTCACCTCATGGAAAACTCGCCACACACAAAACTTGCACACACGGAAAAATTGCCACATGCACAAAAGTTGCAACACATGCAAAAGTTGCCTCACACAAAACTTGCAATACATATATGCTAGCCACCTTAGGGAGAGACCCAAGTTGGGCTAAATGTAGCGGGATGAAAGAGACCGAAAAGCCCATGACAAAACTTGCACATACTCAAAAGGCACCACACATAAAACTCGCCATGCGCAAAACTTGCTGCACACAACTTGCTACACTAACCTGTCACATGCAACTCGACACACAAAAAGTTGCTACACGCATGTTGCCACACAAAACTCATCTCACAAAAGTCGCTACATGCATGTCGCCACATGCAACTCAACACACACAACTTGACAAACGAAACTCGCCCTAAAACACACACAAGTCTGGTATTATCCTTCAAAAATAAAAATATGATTAATAAGCAGACAAACTACAACAAATGTACCATATAGGAAATACGGCAGCTGTCAGTCACATGACCTGTCTATTATGTGTATGTGTGAGCTAGTATATACTGCCAGGGGGAGGGCTTCCTGTTGGCTGGGGATTTATCAGGCTGCCAATTTAGCTTACAAATACTGAGGTAAAAATACTGAGCAAATAACGTGTGAACGAGGTCTAATACAGGAGGAGATGACACACAGGTATATACTATATACAGGGGAGATGACACACAGGTATATACTATATAGAGGAGCAGATGACCTGCAGGTATATACTATATACAGGAGGAGATGACACAGGTATATACTATATACAGGAGGAGATGGCATTCAGGTATATACTATATATATAGGGGAGATGACACACAGCAGGTATATACTATATACAGGAGATGACATACAGATGTATACTATATATAAGGGAGATGACAAACATGTATATACTGAGGTGATGAGGTGAAAATGAGAGGTGTGAGGTGAAAATGAAAAGGTGTGAGTGCAAAATGAGAGGAGTGAGGAAAAATGGAGTGATCAGAAAATGACAGATGTGAGGTTGAAATAACAAGTGTTAGGGGGGAATGAGAGGAGTGAGGGAGAAAATGAGAGGTGTGAGGGAGAAAATGAGAGATGTGAGGGGGAAAATGAGAGGCGTGATGGGAAAATAAGAGAAGTGAGGTGCTATAACTAACCACAGATATTTACTATGCCCAGGCAACGCCGGGCTCTTCAGCTAGTTATATATATATATTTTAGAGAAAAAAAAAACCCTTCTGCAGGCAGGCGGTGGCACCTGTGCTGCAGCATGATCGCATATGTAATGAATTATATACACATTTGTTTAATGTAATCCTGAAGTTCCTTAAAAAAAATCCATTTGAAAATGGCGCCGGCCGTGCCTGCACAGTAGCAGCTATTGGTGATCCGATAGCTGCTACTGCGCAGGCGCCAGCAGCGCCATCTTGCTAGATAAAAAAAAATCCTCCAAGATTGCGCCGCATGCGCAGTAGCAGCTATCGGACAGGTCTGAAATGCGCATCGGGGCGGACACACATGCTATTGAGCCTCTCCCTTTGTGGTGTCTTCACTAGGTATGTTATAATCACTCCAATACCTTTATGCCATCTATGCCTCTCCGTACTTACATGGCTTAACTTTATTATTGGCTGGACTCCCTGATACCACTTGGTACTGACTGTGGGCTCCCTTATTAGTAACTGTCTACTATTTCATTGGGTGAAGGGCAGTGGCCATTTGCTATTTACTGTGGTATGAGCTTGTACCGTGTGTCCTGCACGCTTTTGTACTGCAAATATGCACTTTCTCTCCTTTTCATCTGTAATGATATGTTTGTATAATAGTGTTTACATGTTTAAATCTACTTTGGGCTGCATGATTGTCCCTTCTTTTTCCTCCTTTTTGTCTCTAATTTTGACGACTAGCCCAGTACGGTCCTATAGGTAACATAATGGTTACATAGGTAACATAATGGATATTTTATACTACGCAGGTGTGGATTTGTCGTGTTGTTTGTGCGGATTTAGCGCGGATTTCTTGCGTTTTTTTACCCCTTTGGATTTCTATAATGGAATGGTTACAAAAACGCTGCAGATCTGCAAAAAAAATCACATGCTACTTATTTTAATCCACAGCATTTCCGCACGGAATCCGCACCATTAGCACAGCTTTTTTTCTCATTGATTTACATTGTACTGTAAATCACTTGCGGATCTTCAGCGTTTCTGCATGGTAAAAACGCTGCTGATCCGCAGGATATCCGTATCATGTGCACATACCCTAACAGTACTCTATTGATTAATAACGTTGCCCTCAATTCTGTTTGAGCGATTTCAACCTCTTCTAGAAAATAATTTGCCAGAGGGGCTCCAAGGTTTCAAATGCCTGGGGTCCTCCCATAGGGTTTAATCTGGCACTGGATGATTCAGCCGATTGGTTGGTCAGCAGCTATATCAGCTGTCTCTGCCATACATAGAATTTCTCATTCTGCTGATTTGCTCCTGTGTTCTCACTCTATTGGAGGCCTGCTACCACACATCCCTGGAGGTGCCTTATCCCTTCAAGAACATAATGATCAACAGTTGTAAATGCTAGATCCTTTATCTCCCCTGGCAATCCTGTCATGGGCCCCCATGCACATTAAACAGTTGATATTGGTGGGTTGTGCCACGGTTAGCCAAATGTGCGTGCCTATAACAGAGGTCCCCAACGTTTCTTGAGAGCCACATCCAGCTCAGAGAGGGTTGCGAGCCACATTCAGCTCCCGCCCCCCTCATAATAGTGGCAACTAAAGCCCCCATAACAGAAATAATGGTAACCAAAGCTTTTCCACAAAAATCAACCACCCCAAAGCAATACCTCCCATTCAGTATTCTCCTATAAAGCACTCCCAAGACACTGTCACATCCGGCTTCACACATCTCTGACAGGTGGTATCATCTTGTCTCCAGCATACCATACTTACATCATCTCAAAACCCCTAAGACAGCATATGTGCATCCAGATCTGCTCTTCTGTGCAGGGCTGCTCACAAAATTCACCATTTTCAGATTTGCTCTTCATACCTGTTTGCTAGAACTGGAGCTAATGCACCAAGCTGACAGACAGCCATGAGCCACAATTCATGGGATAACGAGCCACATGTGGCTCCGAGCTACAGATTGGAGATCCCTGCCCTATAACAACCAAAACCTTTTGTATTGCCTTTTTTTCACAATGGACTCCATGCGCAAGCCAGTTCAACATGCTTAAGGGTACCGTCACACAGTGGCACTTTGATCGCTAGGACGGCACGATCCGTGACGTTCCAGCTGTAACTTTCTTTTGTCGCTGGATCTCCCGCTGACATCGCTGAATCGGCGTGTGTGACGCTGATTCAGCGATGTCTTCACTGGTAACCAGGGTAAACATCGGGTTACTAAGCGCAGGGCTGCGCTTAGTAACCCGATGTTTACCCTGGTTACCAGTGTAAACGTTAAAAAAACAAACACTACATACTTACCTTCAGCTGTCTGTCCCCGGCGCTGTGCTTCTCTGCACTCCTCCTGCATCCTGTGTCAGCGCCGGCCAGCCGGAAAGCAGAGCGGTGACGTCACCGCTCTGCTTTCCGGCTGACCGGCGCTGACAGTGCAGAGGAAAGCAGAGCGCCGGAGGACAGACAGCTGAAGGTAAGTATGTAGTGTTTGTTTTTTTAACGTTTACGCTGGTAACCATGGTAAACATCGGCTTACTAAGCGCGGCCCTGCGCTTAGTAACCCGATGTTTACCCTGGTTACCGGGGACCTCGGGATCGTTGGTCGCTGGAGAGCTGTCTGTGTGACAGCTCTCCAGCGATCAAACAGCGACGCTGCAGCGATCGACATCGTAGTCGGTATCGCTGCAGCGTCGCTTAGTGTGACGATACCCTAAATAACTCCCTAATGGCTATAGTCAAGAGTGTACAACCCCTTATCATCACTTGGATTCTGTGGGATTCAATGATCCCTACAGCCAAATTAGTTTGTACATAAACTACATATTGCAACTCTGCCCAAGGTCTACTAAAATCCCAACCAGATCTAATCTACAGATATGATAGTGTAGCAGTTCACTCAGGAAAATAGATAAACTAAAAACTGCAACTAATCCTGCCAGTTTCTGTACAGTTAGAGAGCCTGACCCTGCGGACCCTAGTGGTTACTGCGTGAGCTGAGAGAACCCTAACCAAAGTCTAGACAATGGCAACTTGGACCTATGCTGCTTAAAAGGCAGTCGAGCACTTCCCATTCCTCCTAAAGAACCGGAGAGCAGAGTGTAAATTACCTACAGAAGGGAAAGTGTGCTGAAATAGAAAGAGAGATCCTAATATGAATAAAACAAATCATGAAATACAAAAAAAAGGATTAAGTATGTACTGTTAGAAAATATGTCACCTACTTCCTAAAAAGAAACAGAAAGATGCAGGGTAAAGTTCAAAAACAGCAAAGATAATCCCTAGCTGGTCTTTCGCTGACTAGCTTAAACTACAGCAGTATGGCTGGAGATCCAAATGAGACTATCACTAACAGGAAATACCAGCAGGGGAAAATATATAAAGCAGCACCTGAAAGGTGATAGGCGTTTTTCATTTGTCTGCACTGTTACATTAAAAAGACTGAAGTAAGCATAGCAAAATCTAAACACCTGAAGAAAAGAACTATCTGCTGTGGCTCAGCAAACAAAGAAGCTGACCACAAAGCACAGGCTAAAGGGTTCGAAACCAGACACCTGACATCCACCTTATGAACACCGAAATTATCAGGGGCAGATTCTCATAAATGTTTACTCCAGGATATACAGTGGGGCAAAAAAGTATTTAGTCAGTCAGCAATAGTGCAAGTTCCACCACTTAAAAAGATGAGAGGCGTCTGTAATTTACATCATAGGTAGACCTCAACTATGGGAGACAAACTGAGAAAAAAAAATCCAGAAAATCACATTGTCTGTTTTTTTTTAACATTTTATTTACATATTATGGTGGAAAATAACTATTTGGTCAGAAACAAACAATCAAGATTTCTGTCTCTGACAGACCTGTAACTTCTTCTTTAAGAGTCTCCTCTTTCCTCCACTCATTACCTGTAGTAATGGCACCTGTTTAAACTTGTTATCAGTATAAAAAGACACCTGTGCACACCCTCAAACAGTCTGACTCCAAACTCCACTATGGTGAAGACCAAAGAGCTGTCAAAGGACACCAGAAACAAAATTGTAGCCCTGCACCAGGCTGGGAAGACTGAATCTGCAATAGCCAACCAGCTTGGAGTGAAGAAATCAACAGTGGGAGCAATAATTAGAAAATGGAAGACATTCAAGACCACTGATAATCTCCCTCGATCTGGGGCTCCACGCAAAATCCCACCCCGTGGGGTCAGAATGATCACAAGAACGGTGAGCAAAAATCCCAGAACCACGCGGGGGGACCTAGTGAATGAACTGCAGAGAGCTGGAACCAATGTAACAAGGCCTACCATAAGTAACACACTACGCCACCATGGACTCAGATCCTGCAGTGCCAGACGTGTCCCACTGCTTAAAGGGGTTGTCCACTACTTTCATGTAACCCCCCAATGTATCCCCCCAGGGCCCCTATTGCATTGTGTAAATACCTTGCGTTGTCGTTTTTGCCTGTGAGCGGCGCTATGGCTGCAGCTGGGTACGGGTCACATGACCCCCAGACTGCAGCCGCCGCTCATTTCCGCCGACGTCACGACAATTTCCAGGCTCTGAAAATTGACGTGACGTCAGCAGCAGGCGTGACCAGCCCCCACAGTCTGCAGTCACTCAGCAAAAGTGACTGGGCTGGGGGCGGGGCTGCCTGCAGGGCTGTGCTGGGGGCGGGCGGGGCTATGTGTGCTCACTGCTCACGCTGGGATCTGAGGACAGGGCTGTGCTGGCTCTGCTGGGGGGAGTGCGTGGATGCCTGACGCTGGGGTCTGGGTGCCGGCATGTGCCGCTCGGCACCGGCGGTCTCCTGTGCCGCTCGGCGCCGGGGGTCTCCTGTGCCGCTCGGCGCCGGGGGTCTCCTGTGCCGCTCGGCGCCGGGGGTCTCCTGTGCCGCTCGGCGCCGGCGGTCTCCTGTGCCGCTCGGCGCCGGGGGTCTCCTGTGCCGCTCGGCGCCGGGGGTCTCCTGTGCCGCTCGGCGCCGGGGGTCTCCTGTGCCGCTCGGCGCCGGGGGTCTCCTGTGCCGCTCGGCGCCGGGGGTCTCCTGTGCCGCTCGGCGCCGGGGGTCTCCTGTGGGGGGTTGTTGGGGTGTGTGTGTGTGTGTATGTATATATATGTGTATGTATGTGTGTGCAGGCATCGTCCGATGGGACTACAAGTCCCATCGGGCTCTGCCTGCTACACTGACAGTGACTGGCACATTAGCCAATGATGGGACAGTTGTAGTCCCATCATCCGGCTAATGTGTTGAATGAAAAAAAAAAAACACTCAGTACATACATACAACACACACCATGTAACATGCGACGACATGCACCATGCGACGACATGCTACATGCACCATGCGATGACATGCACCATGCTACATGCACCATGCGACGACATGCTGCATGCACCATGTGACGGCATGCGACATGTACCATGCGACGACATGCACCATGCGACGACATGCACCATGCAGCGACATGCACCATGCAGCGACATGCACCATGCGACGGCATGCAACATGCACCATGCAGCGGCATGCGACATGCACCATGCGACGACATGCACCATGCGACGACATGCACCATGCAGCGACATGCACCATGCAGCGACATGCACCATGCGACGGCATGCACCATGCGACGACATGCACCATGCAGCGACATGCACCATGCAGCGACATGCACCATGCAGCTACATGCACCATGCGACGGCATGCGACATGTACCATGCGACGACATGCGTCATGCACCATGCGACGGCATGCGACATGCACCATGCGGTGACATGCACCATGCGGCGACATGCTACATGCACCATGCGCTGGCATGCACCATGCGACGACATGCAGCGGCATGTGACATGCACCATGCAGAGGCGTGCAACATGCACCATGCAGCGGCATGCGACATGCACCATGCGACGACATGCACCATGCAACAACATGCGCCATGCGACGGCATGTGACATGTACCATGCGACGACATGCTACATGCACCATGCGATGACATGCACCATGCGACGACATGCACCATGCGACATGCTACATGCACCATGCGCCGGCATGCGACATGCACCATGCAACGACATGCACCATGCGACGACATGCGACATACAGTACATACATACTACAGACATACAGTACATATAACATAGAGTACATACTCACCATCACTTGTCACTTTGTTCCCCGAAGCCATTGTCACCTGTAAAAAATATTAAAATAATAAACAAACAATATACTCCCTGTCCGCAGAAATCCAATTAAAACGAGTGTCCCACGACGATCTCCCGTGGAGAGCAGGAGCATCAGTTGATGCGACCACTCTCCAGGGGCTCCAGGAACACAATGATGGAAGGTATCCTTCCATCATGTATTCCTCACAAGGTATTCCTACGCCCCTGTGAGAAAATAGTCCCTAGTCTCACTATTGGCATTGCTGGGTGAGACATTTTCCCACGCAGCAATTGCCATAAAGTGAGACCAGTGAACTAGAGTAACCTCAGTGATGCACTGCAGGAGCCATTGTCTCCTGTCAGTGTGTCACTGAGGGTCCTATAGAGCAGTGACATCACCCGATGTCACTGTTCTATAGGGGAGATCGTCGTGGGACACTCGTTATTAATTGGACTGCGTCGGACAGGTAGTATACGGTTTATTATTTTACTTTTTTTTGCAGGCGCAGAAGTATGGTAAGTATGGTTAAATGAAGAATATTAAAATATTTTTTTCCAAATGTGTGTGTTTTATTAACCCTTTCTTACTATTGGATTAGTAATGGATAGGCGTCTTATTGACGCCTCTCCGTTATTAACCCGGCTTCATGTCACCTTACAATAGCAAGGTGACATTAACCCCTTATTACCCCATATCCCACCGCTACTCGGGAGTGGGAAGAGAGGGGCTAAGTGCCGGAATTGGCGCATCTTACAGATGCGCCATTTCTGGGATGGCTGCGGACTGGTATTTGTAGCCGGGGGGGGGGCCAATATCCATGGCCCCTCTCTAGGCTATGAATATAAGCCCGCAGCTGTCTGCGTAGCCTTTCTGGCTATAAAATATAGGGGGACCCCACATCATTTTTTGGGGGGGGTCCTCCTATTTTAATAGCCAGTAAAGGCTACGCAGACAGCTGCGGGCTGATATTCATAGCAGGCTACAAATATTGGCCCCCGGCCGTCGGCTTTCCCCCTCTGGCGCAGAGAATTGCACGGGAGCCCACGCCGTTTTTTTCTTTATTTTTAAAAAATTCAACGCTCATTAAGGCCTCTTTCACTCTTGCGTCGGTACAGGTCCGTCGCTATGCGTCGGGCCGACGTACCGACGCACGTTGTGAAATTTGTGTACGAAGTGGGCAGCGGATGCAGTTTTTCAACGCATCTGCTGCCCATTCTGAAGTGCGGGGAGGAGGGGGCGGAGTTTCTGCCGCAACGGCCAAAAAAACGTTCACTTGAACGTTTTTTCGTGCCGACGGTATTCCAAAACACGACTGATCCATAGCACGACGGACGCGACTTGTGGCCATCTGTCGCTAATACAAGTCTATGGGTGAAACGCATCCTGCGAGCACATTTGCAGGATCCATTTTTTTCCACCGGGATGTTTTTTTTCCGCCGGATCCGTTTTTTTCCGCCGGATGTTTTTTTTTTTCCACCAGATCTGTTTTTTCCACCGGATCCGTTTATTTTCGCCGAATCCTTTTTTTTACGCCAGATCCGTTTTTTCTCATAGAGTTGTATTAGCGCCGGATTACACCTGATGGCCACACGTTTCATCCGTTTTTGGCAGGATACGTCAAAAAAGCTGTTTCCGCCGGACGGAAAACACATACAGAGAAACGGTTTTTCGGTACGTCGAAAAAATGCACAGCGACGGATCTAGCAAAAAACGGATGAAACGTGTGGCCATCAGGCGCTAATACAACTCTGAGAAAAAACGGATCCGGCAAAAAAAAAAAAGGATCCTGCAAATGTGCTCGCATATAGTATATAAGACAGCCTCCCCCATAGAATATAATACACCCCACATAGTATATAAGACAGCCTCCCCCATAGAATAGAATATACCCCCGCAGTAGTATATAACACAGCCACATCTATAATATAACACTGGGAGCGTCACTCTGTCCGAAGCCTTTATAGACTGCGCAAGCGCCGGCGCAGTCTGGACCCCACAGAGTGACGCTCCCAGGAGATCGAGGTATGCGTAAACACTGAACGCACACCACGATCTCCAACGGAGAGGCAGGGACGCGCCAGGAGGGTAAGTATAAGCTATATTCACCTGTCCCCCGTTCCAGCGCTGCGTGCGGCTCTGTCTCCCGGGTCCTCTGCCTGTGATTTTCACAGTTCAGAGGGCGCGATGACACGCTTAATGCGTGCTGCCCTCTGACTGAACAGTCACAGCCAGAGGACCGGAAGAAGTGGCGTGCAGCGCTGGAACAGGGGACAGGTGAATATAGCAAGTGTCGGGGGCCTGAGCTAGCGGCAATACCGGCACCTGACCCCCACAGCGCGCCGGTGTCCCCGCCTGCTCAGGCCCCCCAGCACTCGGTGCCCAGCGACGATAGGTGAGTATGTTATTTTTTTTTTTTTTATATATATATATCGCAGCAGCATACGGGGCATATAATACTATGAAGCATCTTATGGGGGCCATCAACATTTATGGAGCAGTGTATGGGGCATATACTATGGAGCATGTTATGGGGGCCATGAACCATAATGGAGCAGTGTACTGGCCATATGCATGGGAGCAGCAAATTACAGAACGGTGGCGCAGGATGGGAGCAGCACATGTCAGAATGGGGCTGCAGGATGGCAGCAGCACATGACAGAACAGGGGTGCAGGATTTGAGCAGCACATGACAGGATGGGGGCGCAGGATGGAGCAGCACATGACAGGATGGAGACCATATACCAATATAAATGCTCGCCACCTGGGCGTAGAACGGGTTCAATAGCTAGTAGTATATAACACGGCCTCCCCCATAGAATATAATATACCTCCCATAGTATATATCAAAGCCCGCATATAATATAGCACAACTTGCATAGTATATAGCACAGCCCATGTAGTAGTATACAGCACAGCGCGGGTCGTAGTATATACAGCACAGCCCGAATAGTAGTTTACAGCACAGCCCGTGTAGTAGTATACAGCACAGCCCGTGTAGTAGTATACAGCACAGTCCGGGTCGTAGTATATACAGCACAGCCCGCGTAGTAGTAAATACAGCACAGCCCGCGTAGTAGTATATACAGCACAGCCCGCGTAGTAGTATACACAACACACAGCCCACACAGTGGTATATACACAGCACAGCCCACACAGTGGTATATACACAGCACAGCCCACACAGTGGTATATACACAGCACAGCCCACACAGTGGTATATACACAGCACAGCCCACACAGTGGTATATACACAGCACAGCCCACACAGTGGTATATACACAGCACAGCCCACACAGTGGTATATACACAGCACAGCCCACACAGTGGTATATACACAGCACAGCCCACACAGTGGTATATACACAGCCCACACAGTGGTACATACACAGCCCAGCCCACACAGTGGTACATACACAGCACAGCCCACACAGTGGTATATACACAGCACAGCCCACACAGTGGTATATACACAGCACAGCCCACACAGTGGTATATACACAGCCCACACAGTGGTACATACACAGCCCAGCCCACACAGTGGTATATACAGCACAACCCACATCTCATCCCCCCGATAATGGCTCCACACTCTCCTCACCTTTCCTCTTGCCCGCGCTGCTCCTGGCTCCTGTCTCGGCGGCTGCAGTCTGCCCGGGACACAGCAGGTGTGCGATGATATGACGTCATCGTGCACCCGCAGTGTCAGAGGCAGAGCGGGGAATGATGGGAGAGGGAGCGTCAGCGGACGCTCTCTCCTCCATCATTGCATTGAACTATACCGGCGTCATGGACGCCGGTATAGTTGAATGCGGCGGCGGCACTGGCGGGAGTAGGGGGGAAAGAGTGCAGCGGCCCACTACTGGCACCGGCCCTTCTGGCATTTGCCAGAAGTGCCCGATGGCCAGTTCGGCCCTGGTCACCACCCACACACTTCCCTCCTCCTGAACTGCAGCGTTTCTTGGACCCACATCCGCAGCAAAACTGCAGATATTTTCTACATCTCAATGAAAGTTTGAGGCCGGAGTCACACTACAGCGAGATACGGCCGAGTCTCGCAGGTTAAATACAAGCTCTGGCACCGGCACTCCGGAGCGGAGCGTGCGGCTCCATGTATTGCTGTGCGGCTGCACGCTCCGCTCCGGAGTGCCGGTGCCAGAGCTTGGTTTTAACCTGCGAGACTCGGCCGTATCTCGCTGTGTGTGATCCCGGCCTAAGGGTGCAGAAACGCTGCAGTTCGGCACAAAAGAAGTGACATGCTGCGGAGAAAAAAAAAAGCTGCGTTTCGGTGCGGCCTTTTCCGCAGCATGTGCACAACAAGTCTGCGGCTCCCATAGACTTACATTGGTTGTGCACTACAATGCGGATTTGCTGCAATTCTGTGCGGCAAAAAACGCTGCGGATCTGCAATCAAATCCGCAACGTGTGCACACAGCCTTAGCATTTAGTGAGCCTAGCAAAAAGGCAAGCAAAAAACAAGTGTGGGATTGCACTTTTTTTGCAATTTCATCGCACTTTGAATTTTTTTCACATTTCCTGTTACACGACATGGTGAAACCAATGGTGTCGTTCAAAAGTAGAACTTGTCCCGCAAAAGATAAGCCCCCACATGGCCATATTGACGGAAACATTATGGCTCTGGAAAGAAGGGGAGCGATAAACGAAAAAAGCTCCAGGGGTGAAGGGGTTTAGAAACATGGATATGGACATATCTATGGAAATAGATATATAGATATATCTGTATGTATCCATCTATCCCATATCTATCTAATTCTATCCATCTGTCTGTGTCTATCTATCTATCTATCATCTCTCTATCCCATATCTATCTATCTATTATCTCTCTATCCCATATCTATCTATCTATTATCTGTCTGTGTCTATCTATCTATCTATCTATCATCTCTCTATCCCATATCTATCTATCTATTATCTGTCTGTGTCTATCTATCTATTATCTCTCTATCCCATATCTATCTATCTATTATCTCTCTATCCCATATCTATCTATCTATCTATTATCTGTCTGTGTCTATCTATCTATCTATCTATCTATCTATCTATCTATCTATCTATCTATCATCTGTCTGTCTATTATCTATCTATCCCATATCTATCTATCCCACATCTATCTATCTATCTATCTATCTATCTATCTCTCTGTGTAATGGAGTGTGGGTTGGACAAATGTAAAAGAGGAGTTGGACAGAAATGACACCACAAATCTTTTTGAAGAGAGAGGAGGGAGAGGAGGGAGGGGTTTGGGTGTGTTTTTGGAGGGGGTGTGCTAGATTCGGGCTTAGTGGCATTGCAAAGCATCATGGAACTTGTAGTATTAGGTCACAATAAGGAAGTAGTCGATTAACCCCATGAGAGCTGAATCCAGCACTGAAGATGTGCTGCTACAGCATGATAACAGCTAATATTGCTAAAATAAACACAGTAGATGTTTTCAGTGGCACATAATAGCAAGATTTATGAAAAAAAAAAACTTTATAGTAGTGGATAACTTCTTTAAGCCAGTACATGTCCGGGCCCGTCTGAAGTTTGCTAGAGAGCATTTGGATGATCCAGAGGAGTTTTGGGAGAATGTCCTATGGTCTGATGAAACCAAACTGGAACTGTTTGGTAGAAACACAACTTGTCGTGTTTGGAGGAAAAAGAATACTGAATTGCATCCATCAAACACCATACCTACTGTAAAGCATGGTGGTGGAAACATCATGCTTTGGGGCTGTTTCTCTGCAATGGGGCCAGGACGACTGATCCGGGTACATGAAAGAATGAATGGGGCCATGTATCGTGAGATTTTGAGTGCAAACCTCCTTCCATCAGCAAGGGCATTGAAGATGAAACGTGGCTGGGTCTTTCAACATGACAATGATCCAAAGCACACCGCCAGGGCAACGAAGGAGTGGCTTCGTAAGAAGCATTTCAAGGTCCTGGAGTGGCCTAGCCAGTCTCCAGATCTCAACCCTATAGAAAACCTTTGGAGGGAGTTGAAAGTCCGTGTTGCCAAGCGAAAAGCCAAAAACATCACTGCTCTAGAGGAGATCTGCATGGAGAAATGGGCCAACATCCCAACAACAGTGTGTGGCAACCTTGTGAAGACTTACAGAAAACGTTTGACCTCTGTCATTGCTAACAAAGGATATATTACAAAGTATTGAGATGAAATTTTGTTTCTGACCAAATACTTATTTTCCACCATAATATGCAAATAAAATGTTAAAAAAACAGACAATGTGATTTTCTGGATTTTTTTTTCTCAGTTTGTCTCCCATAGTTGAGGTCTACCTATGATGTAAATTACAGACGCCTCTCATCTTTTTAAGTGGTGGAACTTGCACTATTGCTGACTGACTAAATAAATACTTTTTTGCCCCACTGTATTACTTTTTTGTATTTTTTTTTCCATTCCTAGTCTCTGAATATGAAAGAATAGAGCACAAGAAATTACTTCTAGAAAGGTTTTTTTATGCAGAAGTGTTTTAAGGGCATAATGACCTTCACTGGTTATAAGGCTTGGAGAGTGAAAATGAACTCTTCTTCAAAACTTGAAAGAACTGGTGGGTTAAAAGTCATCAGAACATGAATAATGGCCAATGTCGGAGCAGAAATAAATGCCAATTGACTATTTAAGTAGTTTAGTAGTCATTTACTAGCCTGACGAACAAAGATGGGACACAATTATTGCTAATGTGATTGTCCAGTCTCCACATATAATAGCTGACATCGGCAGCACATCACTTGTTTGTGCTGTGCTCTCGATAACAATTATTTTTATGCAAGATGAAAAATCAAATTGTACAATAAGATTGTGGTGTCCATTTGTCGGTTGATTGCCAGCCTGTTTACCCAGGCATATAATTGAAAAAGATTATTGGCTTGTAGTTATTGTATTTAAAATATGATGAGATAAAGAAGGTAGATTTTTGAGTGGGTCATATTTTCTACTGGTACCCAACCCATCAGCATTTTTTTTTTTTTTTGTTTGTTTTTTTTTCATGGCAGAGTGTAACCGATGCCATCTGCAGATATCTTTCCTGTCTGGTGTTGTAGTTGGAAGTCCTGACTAAATCACAGAAACCATAGATCATTTGGTCATTTTTATCATTTTCAACATATTAGCTTAGGGTTTTATTGTCCAGGCTGACAACCTTGATGGAATGACCATGAATAAGTCATTAACCCCTTTACCCCCAAGGGTGGTTTGCACTTTAATGACCGGGCCAATTTTTACAATTCTGACCACTGTCCCTTTGTGAGGTTATAACTCTGGAACACTTCAACGGATCCCAGTGAATCTGACATTGTTTTCTCGTGACATATTGTACTTCATGACAATGGTAAAAATTCTTTGATAGTACCTGCGTTTATTTGTGAAAAAAACGGAAATTTGGCAAAAATTATGAAAATTTCGCAATTTTCCAACTTTGAATTTTTATGCAATTAAATCACAGAGATATGTCACACAAAATACTTACCGTATATACTCGAGTATAAGCCGACCCGAGTATAAGCCGACCCCCCTAATTTTGCCACAAAAAACTGGGAAAACTTATTGACTCGAGTATAAGCCTAGGGTAGAAAATGCAGCAGCTACCGGTGAATTTCAAAAATAAAAATAGATGCTCCATACCGTTCATTATTGCCCCATAGATGCTCCATATACAACTGTGCTATATAGAATGCTCTGCACCTTTGATTATGGCCCCATAAATGCTCCTTATAATGTTGTGCCATATATGCTCTGCACCTTTGATTATGGCCCCATAGATGCTCCTTATAATGTTGTGCCATATATGCTCTGCACCTTTGATTATGGCCCCATAGATGCTCCTTATAATGTTGTGCCATATATGCTCTGCACCTTTGATTATGGCCCCATAAATGCTCCTTAGAATGCTGTGCCCCATATATGCTCTGCACCTTTATGGCCCCATAGGTGCTCCTTATAATGCTGTGCCCCATATATGCTCTGCACCTTTATGGCCCCATAGATACCCCTTATAATGCTGTGCCCCATATATGCTCTGCACCTTTATGGCCCCATAGATGCTCCTTATAATGCTGTGCCCCATATATGCTCTGCACCTTTATGGCCCCATACAGGGCCGGCGTCCGCACCCGGCGCACCTGGGCAAATGCCGGGGCCCTAGAGAGAGAGGGGGGCCCACTCACACTGTCATAGATACAGCTGGGAGAGCAGAGCAGGAGAACATGCTCTCTCCGCCCACAAAGTCACTGCTGGCTGCGTTCTCTTAACCCCTATGTGCCAGCTCTGACACAAGCATAACTCAGTCAGTGCAGCCAGGCAGGCACACATAGGGGTTAAGAGAAGGCAGCCAGTGTGACATTGTTTGTGGGCGGAGAGAGCACGTTCTCTGCTCTGATCTCCGCCCCTGGCTGGGTGTAGTGCTGCTGAAGTTATGAGGCAGATTCAGGAGGAGCTCCTAGTCCTACCAGTGCCTGAGTGAGTGGCGCTGCTATATACTACGTGGGCTGCGCTGCTATATACTACGTGGGCTGCGCTGCTATATACTACGTGGGCTGCTATATACTACATGGGCTGCTATATACTACGTGGGCAGTGTTATATACTACATGGCTGTCTTTATATGCGATCATGAATCAGGGTATGTGTTAAAGGGGGGGCCCACTGAGACTCTTTCGCCCGGGGCCCTCAAAAACCTGGAGCCGGCCCTGGCCCCATAGATGCTCCTTATAATGCTGTGCCATATATGCTCTGCACCTTTATGGCCCCATAGGTGCTCCTTATAATGCTGTGCCATATATGCTCTGCACCGTTGATTATGGCCCCATAGATGCTCCTTATAATGCTGTGCCATATATGCTCTGCACCTTTATGGCCCCATAGGTGCTCCTTATAATGCTGTGCCATATATGCTCTGCACCTTTATGGCCCCATAGATGCTCCTTATAATGCTGTGCCATATATGCTCTGCACCTTTATGGCCCCATAGGTGCTCCTTATAATGCTGTGCCATATATGCTCTGCACCTTTATGGCCCCATAGATGCTCTGCACCTTTATGGCCCCATAGGTGCTCCTTATAATGCTGTGCCCCATATATGCTCTGCACCTTTATGGCCCCATAGATGCTCCTTATAATGCTGTGCCATATATGCTCTGCACCGTTGATTATGGCCCCATAGATGCTCCTTATAATGCTGTGCCATATATGCTCTGCACCTTTATGGCCCCATAGGTGCTCCTTATAATGCTGTGCCATATATGCTCTGCACCTTTATGGCCCCATTGATGCTCCTTATAATGCTGTGCCATATATGCTCTGCACCTTTATGGCCCCATAGGTGCTCCTTATAAAGCTGTGCCATATATGCTCTGCACCTTTATGGCCCCATAGATGCTCCTTATAATGCTGTGCCCCATATATGCTCTGCACCTTTATGGCCCCATAGGTGCTCCTTATAATGCTGTGCCCCATATATGCTCTGCACCTTTATGGCCCCATAGGTGCTCCTTATAATGCTGTGCCCCTTATATGCTCTGCACCTTTATGGCCCCATAGGTGCTCCTTATAATGCTGTGCCCCATATATGCTCTGCACCTTTATGGCCCCATAGGTGCTCCTTATAATGCTGTGCCCCATATATGCTCTGCACCTTTATGGCCCCATAGGTGCTCCTTATAATGCTGTGCCCCATATATGCTCTGCACCTTTATGGCCCCATAGGTGCTCCTTAGAATGCTGCTGGTGCTGCCATAAAAAAAAAAAAATCACATACTCACCTCTCTTCTCAGGACGCCAGCGCTTTCAATAATTACCTGCTCCTCGTGTGGCTCCGTCTCCAGCACTGACGCTCAGCAGAGGGCGCGCACTGACTACGTCACAGCGCCCTCTAACCTGAGCGTCACTGCTAGAGGACGCTGCAGACGGAGCCGGAGCGAGGAGCAGGTAATTATAGCGCTACGCTCCCCTTACCTGCTCCCAGCGCGGTCCCTG
This sequence comes from Ranitomeya imitator, assembly GCF_032444005.1. Lineage (NCBI taxonomy): Eukaryota > Metazoa > Chordata > Amphibia > Anura > Dendrobatidae > Ranitomeya > Ranitomeya imitator. The sequence goes on along the minus strand of NC_091283.1, from coordinate 498,159,612 downwards.
CAGTCCCTGGCTTCTCCGCCGCTGCAGCTTCTTCCTGTAATTGAGCGGTCACATGGCACCGATCATTACAGAAATGAATATGCGGCTCCTCCCCTATGGGGGTGGAGCTGCCTATTCATTTCTGTAATGAGCGGTGCCATGTGACCGCTCAGTACAGGAAGAATCTGCAGCGCCGGAGAAGCCAGGGACTGCAGGGACCGCGCTGGGAGCAGGTAAGTATGATTACACAGCCCCCGCTCCCCCTCCCCTGCTGACACCCGGGTATATGACTCGAGTATAAGCCGAGAGGGGGACTTTCAGCCCAAAAAAATGGGCTGAAAATCTCGGCTTATACTCGAGTATATACGGTAATAAGTAACATTTCCCACATGTCTACTTTACATCAGCACAATTTTGGAACCAAAATTTTTTTTTTGTTAGGGAGTTATAAGGTTTAAAAGTTGACCAGCAATTTCTCATTTCTACAACACCATTTTTTTTTTAGGGACCACATCTCATTTGAAGTCATTTTGAGGGGTCTATATGATAGAAAATACCCAAGTGTGACACCATTCTAAAAACTACACCCCTCAAGGTGCTCAAAACCATATTCAAGAAGTTTATTAACCCCTTCTGGTGCTTCACAGGAATTTTTTGAATGTTTAAATAAAAATGAACATTTTAACTTTTTTTCACAAAAAATTTAATTCAGCTCCAATTTGTTTTATTTTACCAAGGGTAACAGGAGAAAATGGACCCCAAACATTGTTGTACAATTTGTCCTGAGTACGCCAATACCCCACATGTGGGGGTAAACCACTGTTTGGGCGCATGGCAGAGCTCGGAAGCGAAGGAGCGCCATTTGACTTTTCAATGCAAAATTGACTGGAATTGAGATGGGACGCCATGTTTCATTTGGAGAGCCCCTGATGTGCCTAAACATTGAAACCCCCCACAAGTGACACCATTTTGGAAAGTAGACCCCCTAAGGAACTTATCTACATGTGTCGTGAGCGCTTTGACCCACCAAGTGCTTCACAGAAGTTTATAATGCAGAGCCGTAAAAATAAAACAAAAATTTTTTCCCACACAAATTATTTTTTAGCCCCCAGTTTTGTATTTTCCCGAGGGTAACAGGAGAAATTGGACCCCAAAATTTGTTGTCCAATTTGTCCTGAGTGCGCTGATACCCCATATGTGGGGGGGAACCACTGTTTGGGCGCATGGGAGGGCTCGGAAGGGAAGAAGCACTGTTTTACTTTTTCAACGCAGAATTGGCTGGAATTGAGATCGGACGCCATGTCGCGTTTGGAGAGCCCCTGATGTGCCTAAACAGTGGAAACCCCCCAATTATAACTGAAACCCTAATCCAAACACATCCCTAACCCTAATCCCAACAGTAACCCTAACCACACCTCTAACCCTGACACACCCCTAACCCTAATCCCAACCCTATTCCCAACTGTAAATGTAATCTAAACCCTAACCGTAACTTTAGCCCCAACCCTAACTGTAGCCCTAACCCTAGCCCTATCCCTAGCCCTAATGGAAAAATGGAAATAAATACATTTTTTTAATTTTTCCCTAACTAAGGGGGTGATGAAGGGGGGGTTTAATTTACTTTTATAGCGGGTTTTTTAGCGGATTTTTATGATTGGCAGCCATCACACACTGAAAGACGCTTTTTATTGCAAAAAATATTTTTTGCGTTACCACATTTTGAGAGCTATAATTTTTCCATATTTTGGTTCAGAGTCATGTGAGATCTTGTTTTTTGCGGGACGAGTTGACATTTTTATTGGTAACATTTTCGGGCACGTTACATTTTTTGATCGCTTTTTATTCCGATTTTTGTGAGGCAGAATGACCAAAAACCAGCTATTCATGAATTTCTTTTGGGGGAGGCGTTTATACCGTTCCGCGTTTGATAAAATTAATAAATCAGTTTTATTCTTCGGGTCAGTATGATTACAGCGACACCTCATTTATATCATTTTTTTAATGTTTTGGCGCTTTTATACGATAAAAACTATTTTATAGAAAAAATAATTATTTTTGCATCGCTTTATTCTCAGGACTATAACTTTTTTATTTTTTTGCTGATGATGCTGTATGGCGGCTCGTTTTTTGCGGGACAAGATGACGCTTTCATCGGTATCATGGTTATTTATATCTGTCTTTTTGATCGCGTGTTATTCCACTTTTTGTTCGGCGGTATGATAATAAAGCGTAGTTTTTTGCCTCGTGGTTTTTTTTTTTTTTCTTACGGTGTTTACTGAAGGGGTTAACTAGTGGGCCAGTTTTATAGGTCGGGCTGTTAGACGCGGCGATACTAAATATGTGTACTTTTCTTGGTTTTTTTTTTTTATTTAGATAAAGAAATGTATTTATGGGAATAATATATATATATTTTTTTCATTATTTAGGAATATTTTTTTTTACACATTTTGAAATTGTTTTTTTTAACTTTTTTACATTGTCCCAGGGGGGGGACATCACAGATCGGTGATCTGACAGTTTGCACAGCACTCTGTCAGATCACCGATCTGAGAGCAGTGCAGGCTGCTTCACAGTGCCTGCTCTAAGCAGGCTCTGTGAAGCCACCTCCCTCCCTGCAGGACCCGGATCTGTAGCCATCTTGGATCCGGGTCTGGAGCAGGCAGGGAGGGAGGTAAGACCCTCGCAGCAACGCGATCACATCGCGTTGCTGCGGGGGGCTCAGGGAAGGCCGCAGGGAGCCCCCTCCCTGCGCGATGCTTCCCTGCACCGCCGGCACATCGCGATCATGTTTGATCGCGGTGTGCCGGGGGTTAATGTGCCGGGAGCGGTCTGTGACCACTCCTGGCACATAGTGCCGGATGTCAGCTGCGATAGGCAGCTGACACCCGGCCGCGATCGGCCACGCTCCCCCCGTGAGCGCCGCCGATTGCGCTGGACATACTATCCCGTCGGTGGTCATAGGGGCCCACCCCACCTCGACGGGATAGTACGTCCGATGTCAGAAAGGGGTTAAAAAAACAGAGTCTCTAATGTGTGGCCAGATTTAGATATTGTTCAATAACAATGGCCACTTGCAATTACATGTATACATAACCCTCCAACCCTGTTTTAGATCAATCAAAAGCCCAAGAAGCCCTAAAGAATGTGTAGATTACCATATTCATAGAATCCTAGGATGTTAAGGTACCGTCACACTAAGCGACGCTGCAGCGATACCGACAACGATCCGGATCGCTGCAGCGTCGCTGTTTGGTCGCTGGAGAGCTGTCACACAGACCGCTCTCCAGCGACCAACTATGCCGGTAACCAGGGTAAACATCGGGTTACTAAGCGCAGGGCCGCGCTTAGTAACCCGATGTTTACCCTGGTTACCATCGTTAAAGTAAAAAAAACAAACGCTTCATACTTACCTACCGCTGTCTGTCCCCGGCGCTCTGCTTCTCTGCTCTGACTGTGAGCACAGCAGCCGGAAAGCAGAGCGGTGACGTCACCGCTCTGCTTTCCGGCTGCCCGGCGCTCACAGCCAGAGCAGAGAAGCACAGCGCCGGGGACAGACAGCGGTAGGTAAGTATGTAGTGTTTGTTTTTTTTACTTTAACGATGGTAACCAGGGTAAACATCGGCCCTGCGCTTAGTAACCCGATGTTTACCCTGGTTACCAGCGAAGACATCAATGAATCGGCGTCACACACGCCGATTCAGCGATGTCTGCGGGGAGTCCAGCGACGAAATAAAGTCCTGGCCTTTCTGCCCCAACCAGCGACATCACAGCAGGGGCCTGATGGCTGCTGCGTGTCACACTGGACGATATCGCTAGCCAGGACGCTGCAACGTCACGGATCGCTAGCGATATCGTCTAGTGTGACGGTACCTTTAGAGTTTGTAGGGACCTCAAGGATTCTTGTTGTCCAACCCCCCTGCTCAATGCAGGATTCATTAAACATCAGACAGATGTTTGTCCAGCCTCTGTTTGAAGACTTCCATTGAAGGCAAACTCGCCACCTCTCATGGTAGCCTGTTCCACTCATTGATCACACTCACTGCCAAGTTTTTTCTAATATCTAATCTGTATCGTCCTTTCAGTTTCATTCCATTGCTTCTCGTGTTTCCATGCGCAAATGAGAATAAGGGTGATCCCTTTATACTGTGACATCCCTTCAGATATTTGCAGACCGCTATTAAGTCTAGCCTTAGCCTTCTATATTGCAAGCTAAACATTCCCAGATCCTTTAACCGTTCCTCGTAAGACATAGTTAGTTAGTCCACTCACCATCCTGGTAGCTCTTTACTCCAGTTTTTTGTATGTCTTTTATTTTTTCTTAAATTTGGTGCCAAGAACTGTACACAGTATTCCAGATGAGGACTGACCAAGGAGAAGTAGAGGGGGATAATTAATTCATGTGATCTACACTCTATCCTTTTCTTAATACAGACCAGAACTGTTTGCCTTTTTTTTTGCTGAGGCATCACATTGTTGACTCGTGCAGTCTGTGATCTATTAGTATCCCCATGTCTTTTTCACACATGCTGTTGCTTAGTTCTATTCTGTAGATGTAATTTTTTATTTTTCTCGCCCAGATGTAGAATTTTAATTTTCTCCTTGGTAAATATGATTTTATTAGTCACTGCCCATTGTTTAAGCTTATCTAGATCCTTCTGAATTCTTTCTCTGTCTTCTCTAGTGTTAGCTATTAGTGATGAGCGAATAGCTTTGGATAACAACTTATTGGAATAGCTATAGCGCTTACCGAATAGCTGCATTGGGAACCCGGATACCTGGAGCGCTCCCGATAATCAGGTGCCTGACCCTGCAGCTGCATGTGTCGCTGCTGGTGTGACAGTTGTGGCACCCCAGGGTCCTGGTCGTCACAGTAGCATTGCTTTCCTCACGGGGAGAGTGATGTTACGCTTGGAAGCCATGAAAGATATCTCGTCATCCGGTAATTACAATGCACACAATATGTTCACACTCCAGGCCACAAGGGGATCTTTTGATCCTATCCCTAGGAGATTATATATATATATATATATATATATATATATACACTAGCTATTGAACCCATTCTACGCCCGGGTGGCGAGCATTTATATTGGAATATGGTCTCCATCCTGTCATGTGCTGCTTCCATCCTGCGTCCCCATCCTGTCATGTGCTGCACCCATCCTGCGTCCCCATCCTGTCATGTGCTGCACCCATCCTGCGTCCCCATCCTGTCATGTGCTGCACCCATCCTGCGTCCCCATCCTGTCATGTGCTGCACCCATCCTGCGTCCCCATCCTGTCATGTGCTGCACCCACCCTGCGTCCCCATCCTGTCATGTGCTGCACCCATCCTGCGTCCCCATCCTGTCATGTGCTGCACCCATCCTGCGTCCCCATCCTGTCATGTGCTGCACCCATCCTGCGTCCCCATCCTGTCATGTGCTGCACCCATCCTGCGTCCCCATCATGTCATGTGTTGCACCCATCCTGCGTCCCCATCCTGTCATGTGCTGCACCCATCCTGCGTCCCCATCCTGTCATGTGCTGCACCCATCCTGCGTCCCCATCCTGTCATGTGCTGCTCCCATCCTGCGCCCCCATCCTGTCATGTGTTGCTCCCATCCTGCGCCCCCGTTCTGTCATGTGCTGCTTCCATCCTCCGCCCCCGTTCTGTCATGTGCTGCTCCAATCCTGCGCCCCCATTCTGTCATGTGCTGCCCTATTCTGTCATGTGCTGCTCCCATCCTGCGCCCCCGTTCTGTCATGTGCTGCTCCCATCCTGCGCCACCGTTCTTTAATTTGCTGCTCCCATCCATATGCCCCATACGCTGCTCCATAAAGGTTTATGGCCCCCATAAAATGCTCCATAGTATATGCCCCGTACACTGCTCCATAAAGGTTGATGGCCCCCATAAGATGCTCCATAGTATATGCCCCCGTACACTGCTCCATAAAGGTTTATGGCCCCCATAAGATGCTCCATAGTGTATGCCCCGTACTCTGTTCCATAAAGGTTTATGGCCCCCATAAGATGCTCCATGGTATATGCCCCCGTACACTGCTCCATTATGGTTTATGGCCCCCATAAGATGCTCCATAGTATATGCCCCGTACACTGCTCCATTATGGTTTATGGCCCCCATAAGATGCTCCATAGTGTATGCCCCGTACGCTGTTCCATAAAGGTTTATGGCCCCCATAAGATGCTCCATGGTATATGCCCACGTACACTGCTCCATTATGGTTTATGGCCCCATAAGATGCTCCATTGTATATGCCCCCATACACTGCTCCATTATGGTTTATGGCCTCATAAGATGCTCCATACTCTATGCCCCTGTACACTGCTCCATTATGGTTGATGGCCCCCTTAACATGCTCCATTCTATATGCCCCCGTACACTGCTCCATTATGGTTGATGGCCCCCTTAACATGCTCCATTCTATATGCCCCCGTACACTGCTCCATTATGGTTGATGGCCCCCTTAACATGCTCCATTCTATATGCCCCCGTATGCTGCTGCAATATATAAAAAAAAAAACAAAAAAAAAACATACTCGCCTATCGTCGCTGGGCGCCGAGTGCTGGGGGGCTTGAGCAGGCGGGGACACCGGTGTGCTGTTGGGGTCAGGTGCCGGTATCGCCGCCAGCTCAGGCCCCCCAGCACTTACTATATTCACCTGTCCTCCGTTCCACCGCTGCGCGTCATCGCGCCCTCTGAACTGAAGGTCACAGGCCGAGGACCGGGAAGATGGCGGCGTGCAGCGGTGGAACGGGACAGGTGAATATAGCCGATACTCACCCTCCTGGCGGTCCCTGCTTCTCTGTTGGAGATCGTGGTATGCGTTCAGTGTTAACGCATACCGCGATCTCCCGGGAGCGTCACTCTGTGAGGCCCAGACTGCGCCGGCGCTTGCGCTTGCGCAGTCTATAAAGGCTTCGGACAGAGTGACGCTCCCAGCAGTTAGTTCCTGTCAGAGAGACAGAGGAGAGGGCAGACCGACATAGTATCAGGAGGTCTGAAGGAGCCCTGTAGTCCGAGGTACTACAAGCTCTGGAGAAAGACACATACAGAAGGAAAGGATATCGTTCAGTGAGCGTGAAGGAGAGCGAAGCACAGGAGAGTGACATCAGGGGGGACCAGCTGCGAATGAGCTGCCTCCCTCTGAAGCGCAGATAACCGGTAGCCGGAATACCGAGGTTGTAAGAGACTCTACGACTTACAGCAGAGACCGGCAGGACAGCTGAACTGCAAGTTACCTGTCCACCACACGCACCTGAAGACAGAGTAACAAATAGAGCCCGGGGTGTGATAGAATAAAAAGGCTTGAGTTACCTGTCATACAGGTATTGTCCTATCCTATATGGGGGATAGAGAGAAGAACTGTGAGGACCTTATCTGAAGCCATAGGCAGTAAGGGACTACAATACCACCGCGCTAGAAGAAGGCTTTTAACTCCACCTGGTAAAGCAGAACTCTGGATTCGCTTCCAAGCCGGCCGGACACTGCCTGTCCTGTGATCTGGTACCCGGGACTGAGGCTGCCTGAAGTCTTCAGTAAACCAGACAAAGAGACTGCACATTTGTGTCCTCGTTCTTTACTGTGCCATTCACCATATTCCATCTCCCTCCTTGGGGGGCCCTGGGGATATACTTCACCTGTGGGAAGCTATACCATCTAGCTGCCATAACATCACCCAAGAAGACCTTTTAAAGCAGCATCGGTCCCCACTGACTGAATACCACAGGTGGTGTCATGAACATAAACTTTATTCAATTTCCCTTTTACATGGGCGCCCAGGGCCACAGACCTGGTTGCCACCACCGTGACATCCGCTGTGAACACCGGACCTGGTACTGGGTACCCCACTGCCCTGGCGGGCGACTCATCTTGGCATCACGAACAGGATGGACCGACCCTGAGAATCGGGTCATGTGCGCCTAAGAGAATGTGTTGTGCTGAGAGACTGTTAATTGTGAATTGCCGCCAAAACTGCGGCCATTATAGCGCCACGAGGACAGCTGAAAAAGAAAAGTGTGCCATCGTGGGCGGGGACTAGTTGCACGGCATGAAAATAATGGCTGCCCACTCCAAATACTTCTGTACCATGCGGACATGAACGGCGGGAGGAAGAAGCTCCGCCCTCACAGGAGAGAGCGGGAAAGAGATGAGGACGCAGCAAGGAACGTGGAGGATGACATGGCGAGCAGCCTGGACCCGGAGCATGGGGTGGAAGCCGAGGACTCCCCCAGCTACCAGGATGGAAGCCGCGGCGAGCCGTCACCAGAAGTCCCGGAGTTCCTGCAAGCGGAGGTGGAGAAGCTGAGCGACCAACTCCTGCAGATGCAGCTGAGCGCTGAGACGAGGTGGAAGACAGCGCTGGGAGTGAAACTGCAGGAGCAGCGTCCCATCCGGCGGCCCCTGATTCCAGCGGAGGAGATCGGCACCGGAGACACCACAGCAACAGGTAAGGAGACCGACCCTGCCTCGGTAGCCGAGAAACTCCTAGTGGGCCCGCTAGCAGATCCTGTGAGAATAGGACCAGGCCATGGGGATGGAGAGCCACATGAGAGCCCCAATCCAGCCCACCAGTATGCCCGGTGAAATATACTCAGAAAAGACTATATAACGCTGGGTGAACCCTGGGACAGATCTAAAGGGGTTCCCTGGGATGGAAAGGAAGGAGAGGTAATGGAAGTCCTTAGCTGGGAGGAGTACCAACAGTAGCTCGCCTATAAGTGGGAGGAAAAGGACAATGAGTACCAGGCTGGGCGCTAAGCCTTTGATGAAAGGGATCTATGCGCTAAGGCCAGGCCCGCAAGGACAAGCAAATATACCAGGCCCCGCTGAGGCAGGGCACTGTAGTGGCCTTCAAGCTAAAAAGAAGCTGGGGGTTTCTTAAGTAGTCAGGCCTGTACGCTGAGGTATTCGTCAATAGAAGAGACTTAGAATCCCATCTCAGAGAAGGACACCCGGACAGAGACCTGTACCCAGGGGATACTGTGATGTACACCAGCCATTTTGGTGACAAAGGGTGGTACGCTTTAAATGTCAGGAAAGTCAGAGACACTGTTCCAAAAGTAAAGGAAACCAGACAAGCTCTCCATGCATGTGTTGTGACTGTCACACAGCCGTGACACATGCAGCTGTGGCGCCGAACAGCTGATTATCGGGAGCGCTCCAGGTATCCGGGTTCCCGATGAAGCTATTCGGTAAGCACTATATCTATTCGGATAAAGAGTTAAGGTACCGTCACACTGAACGATATCGCTAGCGATCCGTGATGTTGCAGCGTCCTGGCTAGCGATATCGTTCAGCTTGACAGGCAGCAGCGATCTGGATCCTGCTGTGCCATCGTTGGTCGGAGCAGAAAGTCCAGCACTTTATTTCGTCGCTGGATCTCCCGCAGACATCGCTGAATCGGCGTGTGTGACGCCGATTCAGCGATGTCTTCACTGGTAACCAGGGTAAACATTGGGTTACTAAGCGCAGGGCCACGCTTAGTAACCCGATATTTACCCTGGTTACCAGCGTAAACGTAAAAAAAAACAAAAAACACTACATACTTACATTCTGGTGTCTGTCCCCCGGCGCTGGTCACCGCTCTGCTTTACGGCTGGCCGGCGCTGACAGTGCAGGAAAGCACAGTGCCGGAGGACAGACACCGGAATGTAAGTATGTAGTGTTTGTTTTTTTTATGTTTACCCTGGTTACCAGGGGACCGGCATCGTTGGTCGCTGGAGAGCTGTCTGTGTGACAGCTCTCCAGCGACCACACAGCGACGCTGCAGCGATCTGGATCGTTGTCTAGATCGCTGCAGCGTCGCTTAATGTGACGGTACCTTTATGTGAAGCTGTTCGCTCATCCCTATTAGCTATCTCTCCTGGCTTGGCATTGTCTTCAAATTTATTTAGTTTACTTTCAGCTCCCTTATCTAGATCATCTATAAAAATGTTGAATAATAAACAAAGGTAAGTTCGAAGCAGGATATGTTGCTTTTGGCTTTTTTGTTCTTGGTTTTTGAATGGGGTGGGGATCTTATAGTGGATTTTTCTCCAAAAGAAATACAAAAAAAGATTTGAGAGAAGATCTGGTTGAATTGAAGTCCAGGTCCAGATGATTAGAAAGTTGGATCACATTGCATTAAGCACTAGAAAGTTTCAAACCAGACATTCCTCTCCATTTCTCAGAGGTGAAATTCTTTTCACCTGAGAGGCAGCTGTGTGCAAGAGACTTGTGTTACAAGGAGCCATCATCTTGCCTCGTCAGCACATGTACAGGCCTCTAAGGCAGGGTGCTGTCTCTATTCATCCAGGTGTGTCCCAGAAGCGAGGAGTCAGATGGCAAAGGGCGGAGGCCAGAATTCAAATAGTAGCTGTAAAACATTCCTCCAATAACACATGGGTTATGTTACTGCGCAACAAGACAGAAATGTGACAGTACATCATTGAGAAGTATTTCTGAAGCATGTTTTCCTTGCTTTATGTGTGCGCTATGTCAAAGGTACAAATCACTATGGAAAATAGATGTAAAGAGTATATATCATTACAATATGGTCAGCAAGGGGGGTGGCCATATCATTAGTGCAGCCACACAGAGAGCCAAGAGGTGAGGGGGGCCACTTTCATCTCCAAAGCAGGTAGAATTGTGCAATATGAAGAGCTACTGGCCTGCAAAAGGGCCCATATATTGTTCATGCACTGGGGCCTTCTTCTGCTGTGTCCATTCTTGGTGGTCAGTGTATCTTTCCTATAATGTTTGTATCTAGAACTAATTCTTCTAGGTGAAAATCAGGTTTTCTGAGAGCAGAAGTGTATCTAGATGTTCCTGCTCCTGGGGCAAGAATTCAGTTTGTCTCCCCTCCTCTACCCCCCAAGCACATATGTGATTTGCACAATTACAGTAACATGCTGACTAGCTGCTCTTCCTAATTCTCAGGAGGATCAAAAGGTAGTTTGTCACGTGACCGTAAGCATAAAAATCACATATGATTGAGGTGGCTGTAACCAGCAAGCAGAGCTGAATCCTGACCGTGAGTATATTACACGCTGTTAGGATTGGTGTGCTACAAGGCTTCATTTTATAATTAAATGGCTTCTCCAGATTTGTGATGAAAGTCTTCTGAATTCTCACAGCGCATGCACCGCACACTTTTAGGATTCTATCTTGCCGGTTGGCAAGAGTGGATGGTCATGTAAGCTCAAGTATGTGATTTGTATACTTCTGGCCACATTACAACTAGATGTGTCCTGCCTTGCTCAATTCATTTTTATTGAGTGAGGCCACGCATGTCTAGTCGGCACATGCAAATCGCATACTTGTGGTTTCGTCACCTCCCACTCACTGCTGGCACCAGAGAATCTTGACAGCGTACAGTGCACGCTGTGAGAATTCAGAAGTCTGCAGCAACATCACAACCTTATACAGCCCCTTTAATGCTTCTAACATAACATGCCCTTCATAAAGTCACTAATGACCTACTAACCACCAAAGCCAAGCAACACTACGCTGTCCTCCTCCTCCAGGTTTTGTTCTCTGCCTTCGACACAGTAGATCATTCCCTGTTACTACAGATTCTCTCATCTCTTGGCATCACAGATTTGGCCCTAGCTTGGATCTCTTCATGCTTAACAGACTGGACATTCAGCATCTAAAACTCACACACCCAGGGCTGCCACAAGGAATTTTGGGGCCCCATACTGACAAAATTTTTGGGGCCCCATTAAGACTCTGCCTAGGCTCCACCTTAGCCCCGCCTCCACCCCTCGATCTATCCACAGTCAAAAGATTTTTGTTAAGCGGCCACCACAACAAGGTAGACTCTTTTGGCCGGGCCCTACTCTACTTTATCCTATTAATCATATGCTAAAGTATCCAATACAATTTATGCATATTTGTATTTATTTTTACATTTTTAAAATTACCAATAATATCACATACACAGGACAAACACCACCGCACCATGAACAGACACCATATTACCACATAGTGACCTATAATATCACATACAAGGAACAAATACCACCACACCATGTCCAGACCATATATTACCACCAAAGTGACCGAATAATATCACATACAAGGAACAAATACCACCACACCATGTCCAGACCACATATTACCACCATATAGTGACCAAATAATAGCACATACAAGGAACAAATAGCGCCACACCACGGCAGACATCATATTACAACCACATAGTGACTAAATGCTATTATACTGATCAGTAATAAAAAAACACAATACTAATATCACTATACGTGCCATTATACACAGGAGATCTGTACTTGGCATGCAGTGTCTGTGTACAATGTTATGCCCTGGTGGTTAGGAGCACCCGGAATGACCTAATGGTTAAACTCACAGGACAAGCTCTGGGAAGTGGGAACTTTGCTGACCGCAATCCCTAATCCTATCACACACACTAGAAATAGCCGTGGAGCGTACCTAACAGGCCTAGACGCCTCAGCACAGCCTTAAGAACTAACTAGCCCTAGTGTTGTGAATTCTGTGGCCAAGCTCCCTCCTGTGGTCGTGAGTGGTACTGCGGCTGGTTCTGTCTATGGGCTTCCTTTGGTGGATGAGAGTGGTACTGCGGCTTCTGAGTTTCCTTCCTCAGGTGATGAGGTTAAGTCGTTAGGTGCTGCTCTATTTAACTCCACCTGGTGCTTTGATCCTGGCCTCCAGTCAATGTTATAGTATTGGTCTTGCTTCCTCCTGGATCGTTCCTGTGGCCTCTCTATCCTGCATAAGCTAAGTTCTGCTTGTGTTATTTTTGTTTGCTATATTTTCTGTCCAGCTTGCTATATTGGTTTTTTCTTGCTTGCTGGAAGCTCTGAGACGCAGAGGGAGCACCTCCGTACCGTTAGTCGGTGCGGAGGGTCTTTTTGCCCCTCTGCGTGGTTGTTTGTAGGTTTTTGTGTTGACCGCAAAGCTATCTTTCCTATCCTCGGTCTATTCAGTAAGTCGGGCCTCACTTTGCTAAATCTATTTAATCTCTGTGTTTGTATTTCATCTTTACTCACAGTCATTATATGTGGGGGGCTGCCTTTTCCTTTGGGGAATTTCTCTGAGGCAAGGTAGGCTTATTGTTCTATCTTCAGGGCTAGTTAGTTTCTCAGGCTGTGCCGAGTTGCATAGGGAGCGTTAGGCGCAATCCACGGCTACCTCTAGTGTGGTGTGTTAGGATTAGGGATTGCGGTCAGCAGAGTTTCCACGTCTCAGAGCTTGTCCTATGTTTTTGGTAAATGTCAGGTCACCTTGTGTGCTCTGAACTTCAAGGTCCATTGTGGTTCTGAATTACCTGTTCATAACACCCTAGAGATAGAAAATAAAGCCTACCTTGCCTCAGAGAAATTTCCCAAAAGGAAAAGGCAGCCCCCCACAAATATTAACTGTGAGTTAAGATGAAAGTCACAAACACAGAAATGAAACAGGTTTAGCAAAGGGAGGCCAGACTAACTAAATAGACAGAGGATAGGAAAGGTATCTTTGCGGTCAGCACAAAACTACAAAAGACCACGCAGAGTGTGCAAAAAGACCCCCGCACCGACTCACGGTGCGGAGGCGCCACCCTGCATCCCAGAGCTTCCAGCTAGCAAGACAAAATCATGAAAGCAAGCTGGACTAGAAAACAATGAGCAGAAAATAACAAACGGGCACTTGGCTTCAGCAGGAAGAGACTGGTCTCCAGAAGATCCAAGAGCGAACTGAACCAGCACAGGAACATTGACAGCTGGCATGGAGTAACGATCTGAGTGGAGTTAAATAGAGCAGCCAACCAAAGGATTAACCACGTCACCTGTGTAAGGAACCTCAGAAGCAGCAGCTTTACTCACAGCCACCAGAGGGAGTCCATGGACAGAACTCGCCGAAGTACCATTCACGACCACAGGAGGGAGTTCGACAACAGAATTCACAACAGTACCCCCCCTTGAGGAGGGGTCACCGAACCCTCACCAGAGCCCCCAGGCCGATCAGGATGAGCCAAATGAAGGCACGAACTAGATCAGCAGCATGAACATCAGAGGCAAAAACCCAGGAATTATCTTCCTGACCATAACCCTTCCACTTGACCAGGTACTGGAGTTTCCGTCTCGAAACACGAGAATCCAAAATCTTCTCCACCACATACTCCAACTCCCCCTCGACCAACACCGGGGCAGGAGGATCAACGGAGGGAACCATAGGTGCCACGTATCTCCGCAACAACGACCTATGGAACACATTATGGATGGCAAAAGAAGCTGGAAGGTCCAAACGAAATGACACAGGATTAAGAACCTCAGAAATCTTATATGGCCCAATGAAACGAGGCTTAAACTTAGGGGAGGAAACCTTCATAGGAACATGACGAGATGACAACCAAACCAAATCCCCAACAAGAAGTCGGGGACCAACACAGCGCCGGCGGTTAGCGAAACGTTAAGCCTTCTCCTGGGACAATGTCAAATTGTCCACCACATGAGTCCAAATCTGCTGCAACCTGTCCACCACCGTATCCACACCAGGACAGTCCGAAGGCTCAACCTGCCCTGAAGAGAAACGAGGATGGAAACCAGAATTACAGAAAAAAGGAGAAACTAAAGTAGCCGAGCTGGCCCGATTATTAAGGGCGAACTCAGCCAAAGGCAAGAAGGACACCCAATCATCCTGATCAGCAGAAACAAAGCATCTCAGATATGTTTCCAAAGTCTGATTAGTTCGTTCGGTTTGGCCATTAGTCTGAGGATGGAAAGCCGAAGAAAAAGACAAATCAATGCCCATCTTAGCACAAAAGGACCGCCAAAACCTCGAAACAAACTGGGAACCTCTGTCCGAGACTATGTTCTCTGGAATGCCATGCAAACGAACCACATGCTGGAAAAACAATGGCACCAAATCAGAGGAGGAAGGCAACTTAGACAAGGGTACCAAATGGACCATCTTAGAGAAGCGATCACAAACCACCCAAATGACCGACATCCTTTGAGAAACAGGGAGATCAGAAATAAAATCCATGGAAATATGCGTCCAGGGCCTCTTCGGGACCGGCAAGGGCAAAAGCAACCCACTGGCACGAGAACAGCAGGGCTTAGCCCGAGCACAAGTCCCACAGGACTGCACAAAAGAATGCACATCCCGTGACAAAGAAGGCCACAAAAAGGATCTAGCCACCAGATCTCTGGTACCAAAGATTCCAGGATGACCAGCCAACACCGAACAATGAACCTCAGAGATAACTCTACTAGTCCATCTATCAGGGACAAACAGTCTCTCCGCTGGACAACGGTCAGGTCCATCAGCCTGAAACTTCTGCAGCACGTGCCGCAAATCAGGGGAGATGGTAGACAAAATTACCCCCTCTTTAAGAATACCCGCCGGCTCCGGAACACCCGGAGAGTCAGACACAAAACTCCTTGACAGGGCATAAGCCTTCACATTCTTAGATCCCGGAAGGTACGAAACCACAAAATCAAAACGGGAGAAAAAGAGCGACCATCGAGCCTGTCTAGGATTCAACCGTTTGGCAGACTCAAGATAAGTCAAATTCTTGTGATCAGTCAAGACCACCACGCGATGTTTGGCTCCTTCAAGCCAATGTCGCCACTCCTCAAATGCCCACTTCATGGCCAACAACTCTCGATTGCCAACATCATAATTGCGCTTAGCAGGCGAGAATTTTCTAGAAAAGAAGGCACATGGTTTCATCACCGAGCCATCAGAACTTCTTTGCGACAAAACAGCCCCTGCTCCAATCTCAGAAGCATCAACCTCGACCTGAAACGGGAGCGAAACATCTGGCTGGCACAACACAGGGGCAGAAGAAAAATGATGCTTCAACTCCTGAAAAGCCTCTACAGCCGCAGAGGACCAATTGACCACATCAGCACCTTTCTTGGTCAAATCAGTCAATGGTTTAGCAATAAAAGAAAAATTAGCGATAAAGCGACGGTAAAAATTAGCAAAGCCCAGGAACTTCTGCAGGCTCTTCACAGATGTCGGCTGAGTCCAATCATAAATGGCCTGAACTTTAACAGGGTCCATCTCGATAGTAGACAGGGAAAAAATGAAACCCAAAAATGAAACCTTCTGAACACCAAAGAGACACTTTGACCCCTTCACAAACAAGGAATTCGCACGAAGGACCTGGAACACCATTCTGACCTGCTTCACATGAGACTCCCAATCATCCAAAAAGACCAAAATGTCATCCTAATATACAATCATGAATCTATCCAGGTACTCTCGAAAGATGTCATGCATAAAGGACTGAAACACAGATGGAGCATTAGAAAGCCCGAATGGCATAACCAGGTACTCAAAATGGCCCTCGGGCGTATTAAATGCTGTTTTCCATTCATCGCCCTGTTTAATTCGCACAAGATTATACGCCCCTCGAAGATCTATCTTGGTGAACCAACTAGCCCCCTTAATCCGAGCAAACAAATCAGACAGCAGCGGCAAAGGATACTGAAATTTGACTGTGATCTTATTAAGAAGGCGGTAATCAATACAAGGTCTCAAAGAGCCATCCTTCTTGGCCACAAAAAAGAACCCTGCTCCCAATGGTGACGACGACGGGCGAATATGACCCTTCTCCAAGGACTCCTTTATATAACTCCTCATAGCGGCGTGTTCTGGCACCGATAAATTGAACAGTCGACCCTTAGGAAACTTACTACCAGGAATCAAATCAATAGCACAATCACAATCCCTATGAGGAGGTAGGGCACCGGATTTGGGCTCATCAAAAACATCCCGGTAATCCGACAAAAACTCAGGGACTTCAGAAGGAGTGGAAGACGAAATTGACAGCAATGGAACATCACCATGTACCCCTTGACAACCCCAGCTGGACACAGACATTGATTTCCAATCCAATACTGGGTTGTGGACCTGTAGCCATGGTAACCCCAAAACGACCACATCATGCAGATTATGCAACACCAAAAAGCGAATATCCTCCTGATGTGCAGGAGCCATGCACATGGTCAAATGAGTCCAGTACTGAGGCTTATTCTTGGCCAAAGGCGTAGCATCAATTCCTCTCAATGGAATAGGATACTGCAAGGGCTCCAAGAAAAAACCACAGCGCCTGGCAAACTCCAAGTCCATCAAGTTCAGGGCAGCGCCTGAATCCACAAATGCCATAACAGAATAGGACGACAGAGAGCAAATCAGAGTAACGGACAAAAGAAATTTAGACTGTACAGTACCAATGGTGGCAGACCTAGCGAACCGCTTAGGACAATCGGAGATAGCATGAGTGGATTCACCACAGTAAAAACACAGCCCATTCCGACATCTGTGTTCTTGCCGTTCAGCTCTGGTCAAAGTCCTATCACACTGCATAGGCTCAGAGAATACCGCCATATGGTGCACAGCTTTGCGCTCACGCAAGCGCTGATCAATCTGAACGGCCAAGGACATAGACTCATTCAGACCAGCGAGCGTGGGAAATCCCACCATGACATCCTTAACCCTTATCCGGCTGAATAGGTACAATTGTAACTATTCCGTTTTAAAATTGCAATAACTTTTTTTTGAAAAGACGTAGAGGGCTGAAATTTCGTGACATCTCTACATTTTTGGTCCAGAATATATTGGCCAAATTTCAATAAAATATCTCCACCCGCTTCCGAGATAAGGGGTCGAGATCTTTTTGCATCCATAACAAGCTGCATAGGTACAAATGTACCTCATATATTTTGAATGAAGATAATGCAAGGGAAAAAGCATAAATTTTTTTTTTAATGATAATGCTATTTAACTATTATAAACAAGTAAAAAACTGTTCATTTACATTATAAAAGAAAATGTAAGAAACTTTTTTTTATTGATTTTCTTTGCAAGTAATGCATGTTGGCTTTGCTACAGAGTGTTCATCGCAAATGGGTTTCACACAAACCACACAAGACTTTCTAGTCTTGCGTTGTTTTCGCCTCAGGTCTCTGCAGACATAGCAACTACCAACAACAGGGGAGGGTCCACGACTACCATGAGGTATTTTGGGGCCAGCTGCTGGCTGCGATGCTACCACAATGCATCGTCCAAGCACCATTTCTACTGCACCTCGAAGAAAATGGTTTCTCATTATCATTTTGTTTGTACTACGATCTTCAATTGCAATCATACACAGCTGATTTGCGAGATCTTTCAGGAACTTTCTTCGTTGATCCTTTGCCCTGAAGCTTGGATTGTGTTCTCTGTAGATGATGTAGGATGCTAACCCACTGACATCAATCATATTGTAGAAAAATGCCAAAGTCCAACGTGATGTTCGTCGTTTCACAGTGTACTCTCCCAACATTTTATCCATAACATCAACGCCACCTTTTGTTATGTTGTAGTATTTTATTATCTCTGGCTTGGCTGCTAGTGTCTCTTCAACTTCTCCCGTCATGTGCATAGATGATAGAAGCACGACTGATTTGTTCTTCTTTGGTACATATGAACAGACTGTTGCATCATGATTGTAGGCAAAATTTGTCGAGTATACAGGCCTTTCTTTGGCAGGCTGCATGTTGTTAGGTAGGAACCTTTTGTTTTTTCTCACTGTACCAACTAGTGTCATGTTCCAGGAGTTCAATACCTTAGCTAGTTCCATGGTTGTAAAGAAGTTATCGGTGGTGACATTTCTTCCAGAGCCTTTATACGAGCTCACTAGGTCCAATACTGTTCGTTCTCCAATGTTTACTTGTCGAGGACCATCAGTTGGTTTCCCAGTGTAGAGCTGACCTTGTAAAGGGTAGGCATTTGATGAGTCACAAGCCCAGAAAATCTTTATGCCATATTTAGCTGGTTTTGAAGGTATATACTGGGTAAATTTAGTATGACCTCTAAATGGAAATAATTGCTCGTCGACGGTGATACAATGATATGGCTTGTAGGCTCTCTCCAGATTACTGTTCAGCATTGTCCAGATGTCCCGTATTGGTGCAGCTTTATCTGTTTGCACACGTTCTGCACGTGTATTTTCGTTGTCAAACCTGATAAATCTGAGTATCATCTTGAAGCGGTCACGAGACATGGCTGCACGTATAAGAGGCAGAGCAGCAACATTCCACATTTCCTCCAGATTCTCTTTGTTGGCTCTGTGCACACCAGCAGCAATCAGTATGCCCAAAAATGCATGAAGTTCAGTTTCAGTAAATTGCTTGAATGTTTTTTGTGGTGGCCGTTTGGAAGAATCAGGAAAACGTTGTACCAGTTCGTTGTTGTAAGCATCACAAACTCTCTTGGCCTTTCGATTCGTTTCCCGTAATATGATGTCACACATCTCGGGAGTCATGATGGACTTGAATAGCTCTTTTGCTGTATATAGGTTGCTGATTGCTGCAGGGCCACCTCTTTGTCGTAGGACATTACGAGATTTTGTTTGTGCATTTGGCAGTGGATTACTGCACCATTGAGTTTCATCCTTAGCAGTCCAAATGTCGCCTGCACTTTGAGGCACAGAATCATCCTCAACACTTTCGTCTGATTCGTATTCATTTTCATGCTCTATGACCATTTCTTGTTCAATGTCTGAATCTTCTTCAGTAACATCCACTTGTGGTACATAGTTTTCATCATCAGATGGAACATATGGTTCATCCTCATGCTCAGAATCAGATTCTTCTAGCATTCGCATTATTTCGTCAGACGTAAATCTGTAAATATGAAAAAATGTAAAATAAATAATTTTCCGAAATACTACATTATTGGCTTTTCACAAAATTATACTAACCTGCAAACACGTTTTCTTGGATTATGGCGGAAACTAGATCCAGCATTACTATCACTCATGATGACTTGCTAGATGAATTTTGGCTTCGTATTTTGTGCTGAATATAAATAAAACATCGTAAAACAATATGTAGATACTAATTATTATCCATTTTTCGTATAAAAATTATACCTATAGTGATAAGTTTCATACAAAATATATGTAAGCCAAGTCCAGGCTGAAAGACAATTTGACTGTTCTGTCCCCACATAATGAGAATAAAGGTATAACTGGCTGTTAGATGCTGTGAGACTTTCCTACCTTCGTTTCCAAGAAATTGAAGACTTCACAAGCCTAGAAATGTGTGCTCACAGCAATGAGATGAACAGCAAAATGGCTAATGAGAGGAGGGAGGCAGGAAAACAAGTAGAAGCCACTCCCAGTTTGAATTAACTTAATTGACAGCAACATAAGTGACCAGTAACAACACTGAACAATAGATATCAGCATAACATTTGTAGCTGAATGAACTTTAGTTTCTGAAACCAAGTAAAGTCTTCCCACAGTGGAGGTATATGTGAAGGTACAATTGTACCTATGCAGCCTGTTAAGGTTGTAAAATTATGCAGCCTGACAAGGGTTAAGGGCTTCAGAAAGACCCTTTCTGAAAATTGCCGCCAGGGCACACTCATTCCACTGAGTAAGCACAGACCACTTTCTAAACTTCTGACAGTACACCTCCGCTTCATCCTGACCTTGACACAAAGCCAGCAAGATTTTCTCTGCCTGATCCACTGAATTTGGTTTATCATAAAGCAATCCAAACGCCAGAAAAAACGCATCAACATCACGCAATGCAGGATCTCCTGGCGCAAGGGAAAATGCCCAGTCTTGAGGGTCACCACGTAACAAAGAAATAATGATTTTTACTTGTTGAACGGGGTCACCAGAGGAGCGGAGTTTTAAAGCTAGAAACAGTTTACAATTATTTTTGAAATTCAGAAACTTAGATCTATCCCCAGAAAATAAATCAGGAATAGGAATTCTAGGCTCTAACATAGGATTCTGAACCACAAAATCTTGAATGTTTTGTACCCTTGCAGTGAGATGATCCACACAAGAGGACAGACCTTGAATGTCCATCTCTACACCTGTGTCCTGAACCACCCAAAGGTCTAGGGGAAAAGAAAAACAAAACACAGTGCAAAGAAAAAAAAATGGTCTCAGAACTTCTCTTATCCCTCTATTGAGATGCATTAACACTTTTGGGCCAGCTGTACTGTTATGACCTGGTGGTTAGGAGCACCCGGAATGACCTAATGGTTAAACTCACAGGACAAGCTCTGGGAAGTGGGAACTTTGCTGACCGCAATCCCTAATCCTATCACACACACTAGAAATAGCCGTGGAGCGTACCTAACAGGCCTAGACGTCTCGGCACAGCCTTAAGAACTAACTAGCCCTAGAGATAGAAAATAAAGCCTACCTTGCCTCAGAGAAATTTCCCAAAAGGAAAAGGCAGCCCCCCACAAATATTAACTGTGAGTTAAGATGAAAGTCACAAACACAGAAATGAAACAGGTTTAGCAAAGGGAGACTAACTAAATAGACAGAGGATAGGAAAGTGTTGTGAATTCTGTTGTCGGGCTCCCTCCTGTGGTCATGAATGGTACTTCGGCTGGTTCTGTCCATGGACTTCCTCTGGTGGGTGTTTCTGAGTTTCCTGTCACAGGTGACGAGGTTAATTCGTTATCTGCTGCTCTATTTAACTCCACTTAGATCTTTGCTCCACGCCACCTGTCAATGTTTCAGTATTGGTCTAGTTCACTCCTGGATCGTTCTTGTGACCTGTCTTCCCATCAGAAGCTAAGTTCCAGCTTGTATTTCTTTGGTTTGCTATTTTTCTGTCCAGATTGTTATTTAATTTGTTGTCTTGCTTGCTGGAAGCTCTGGGACGCAGAGGGAGCGCCTCCGCACCGTGAGTCGGTGCGGAGGGTCTTTTTGCGCCCTCTGCGTGGTCTTTTTGTAGGTTTTTGTGCTGACCGCAAAGTAACCTTTCCTATCCTCGGTCTGTTCAGTAAGTCGGGCCTCACTTTGCTTAATCTATTTCATCTCTGTGTTTGTATTTTCATCTTTACTCACAGTCATTATATGTGGGGGCTGCCTTTTCCTTTGGGGAATTTCTCTGAGGCAAGGTAGGCTTTTTTTCCTATCTTCAGGGCTAGCTAGTTTCTTAGGCTGTGCCGAGTTGCATAGGGAGCGTTAGGCACAATCCACGGCTATTTCTAGTGTGGTTGATAGGTTTAGGGATTGCGGTCAGCAGAGTTCCCACGTCCCAGAGCTCGTCCTTTATTATCAGTAACTATCAGGTCATTCCGTGTGCTCTTAACCACCAGGTCCATTATTGTCCTGACCACCAGGTCATAACAGGAAAGGTATCTTTGCGGTCAGCACAAAGCTACAAAAGACCACGCAGAGTGTGCAAAAAGACCCCCGCACCGACTCACGGTGCGGAGGCGCCACCCTGCATCCCAGAGCTTCCAGCTAGCAAGACAAAATCATGAAAGCAAGCTGGACTAGAAAACAATGAGCAGAAAATAACAAACGGGGACTTGGCTTCAGCAGGAAGAGACTGGTCTCCAGAAGATCCAAGAGCGAACCGAACCAGCACAGGAACATTGACAGCTGGCATGGAGTAACGATCTGAGTGGAGTTAAATAGAGCAGCCAACCAAAGGATAAACCACGTCACCTGTGTAAGGAACCTCAGAAGCAGCAGCTTTACTCACAGCCACCAGAGGGAGTCCATGGAAAGAACTCGCCGAAGTACCATTCACGACCACAGGAGGGAGTTCGACAACAGAATTCACAACAGTACAAGTAATACAGTGATCACTGATGAGATTATACACAGGAGCTCTGTATATAGTGTAATGGTAATACAGTGATCACTGGTGACATTGTACACAGGACCGCTGTATATAGTATACAGTGTATAGTGTCAGTGTAAAGGTAACACACTGACTCACCAGTGATGTCTCCAGGTGAAGTCTTTCATCTTTGCTTTTCAACTTCATCCAGCACAGACCGCCATCACTTCTTCCAGCCTGGGCTCATCTCTGCAGGAAATAACACAGCTACCTAGAGCACCGCTTGCAGAACACATTACTTATTTTTTTCCCAAATTCTAAACTACAGCAAATGAAGTAAAAAAGGCGACAGTGTTCTGCACAGTAACAGGACCGCCTTCCCCATTTAAAGCACTATCCTCAAAAAATAAAATAAATACCTCACTGCAGTAATATGAACCATGTGTATCCATCCTGCCCCATGATCATGAACCATGTGTATCCATCCTGCCCCATGATCATGAACCATGTGTATCCATCCTGCCCCATTAAACTGCACAATCTGTCTCCATCCTGTCCCATATTCCTGCCCCTTGCGTCTTCAATCCTGCCCCACAATCCTGCCCCATCTCTCTATCCTGTCCCATCTGTCTCCATCCTGCCCCATGATCCTGCACTATCCATCTCCATCCTGCCCCCCTCTCTTATCCTGCCCCCCTGTCTCTTATCCTGCCCCCCTGTCTCTTATCCTGCCCCCCTGTCTCCCGTCCTGCCCAAGTGTCTCCCATCCTGCTCCCCTGTCTCTTATCCTGCCCCCCTGTCTCTTATCCTGCCCCCCTGTCTCCCGTCCTGCCCCAGTGTCTCCCATCCTGCTCCCCTGTCTCCATTCTGCTCAGGGCAGGATGGAGACACATGGTCCATGTGTTCCCATCCTGCCAGTGAAAGATATTGCTTTCAATTAAAAAAACAACAAAAAAAAACTTTCTCCTTACCTTGCCGAGCTCCTGCGGTGATGATGACAATGACCTCATACGCCGGCGACGTGCGCACTGAAGACAGCTGCCAGCAACTGATTGACTTGCGTCTTTAATTAAACCTGTGTCTAGGACGCAGGTTCAGTTACTGCACCGGCAGAAGCCTGCTGCTGGGGTCCGATCAGCAGAAGAAACAAGGCCGATGCGGGTCCCCTCTGCTGATTGGGCCCCATACACCAGTCAGGGCAGTAATGCCCTGATGGTGACCCTGCACACACCACCTCCTCATCTCCCCCCCTATCTATCGGTATCTTAGAAGTTCAGTTCTAAGATCCATGCTCTTCTCCATGTACACCTTCAGTCTTGGACAGCTCATAGTCTCATGCCTTTCAATATCATCTCTATGCTGATGACACACAGATCTACCTCTCTGGACTTGATATCGCCTCCTTACTAACCAGAATCCCACAATGTCTGCTATTTCATCCTTCTTCTCTGTTTGATTCCTAAAACTTAACATGGACAAAATAGGATTCATCAGCCTTATCCCATCTCACTCAATTCCTCCCCCCCCCATCCCCACCAACAGACCTATCCATCAAAATCTTTGGCTGCTCATTCTCCCCAGTCCCACAAGCTCGCTGCCTCGGGGTAACCCTTGACTCTGATCTCTCCTTTAAACCACATATCCTGCTCACTGCAACTCCAAAATATTTCTCGAATCCGTACATTCCTTAAGACTTTGCAAAAACACTACCAGGACCAGCTGCTTGGAAAGAATCACCAAACCAGGGATTCAAGCTGAGGAGGCTAATTTGCATATTCCAGGTGCCTTCTGGGAAAAGCGAAGAGTCTCCCTAAGCTAGAAGATCGTTGGGTACAGCCGGGACCAGCTGCTTGGAAAGAATCACCAAACCGCGTGCCTTACGGCGCGCAAATTTTTGCCTGTAGGACATTAATGCAAGAGAGCTTGGCTGAGTAGATTACACAAGAAGGAAAACACACAGCAAGTCAGCAGGATCTAGGAGCAACATGGCAGATGTGACAACCTACATGGTGAGCTGCAGCATGTGCTACATGTTCACAGATCGACCAGAAGAAGAATTAAATTTCACCTGTCAGAAGTGTAGACTAGTGGCCCTTTTAGAAGAAAAGGTGCGGGGTCTAGAAGAAAGAATAGCAACTTTGAAACTCATCAAAGAGAATGAAGACTTTCTAGACAGAACAGAAGCATCTCTACTGGTCACGGAAGGTGAAAAAAGTGTCAGAGAACCTCCAAAAGCAGATGAGTGGAAGCATGTGACCAAAAGAAGCAAGAAGACCATGGAGAAATCACCAACCACACAACTGAAGAACCGATATCAAATCTTTGTAGAGGATGAAGATGGCACACCTAAGGATGAAGCAATACCAGCAAGCAAAAAAGAAAAGGGCACACAGCAACAAGTGACAGCAAAATGTACAGCCAAGAAGCAACGAAGAGTGGTGGTGGTGGGAGACTCACTACTGAGAGGCACAGAAGCAGCCATCTGCAGACCGGACATAACTGCAAGAGAAGTATGCTGCCTTCCAGGTGCGATGATCAAGGATGTGACCGATAGGATACCAAAGCTCTTCAACTCCAAGGACGTCCACCCATTTCTTCTGATACATGTTGGCACCAATGACACGGCAAGGAAGGACCTACCGACAATCTGCAAAGACTTTGAAGAGTTGGGGAAGAAAGTAAAGGAACTGGATGCACAGGTAGTTTTTTTTCTTCTATCCTTCCAGTAGACGGGCATGGCACCAGGAGATGGAACAGGATCCTTGATGCAAACAACTGGCTAAGACGATGGTGCAGTCAACAAGGATTCGGATTCCTGGACCACGGTGTGAATTACTTGTACGATGGACTCCTCGCCAGAGACGGACTACACCTCAACAAACCTGGGAAACACACATTCGCCAGAAGACTCACTACACTCATCAGGAGGGCGTTAAACTAGAAGAAGAGGGGACGGGAAGAAAAACATTAGACTTGAACAAAGGAAATCCAGGAAAACATACTCAGAAGGGAGGTAAGAACATTTCTAAAACAATCCACAGCGAGGAGATTGGAACAAAACAAAATCCTCTAAACTGCATGCTCGCAAACGCCAGAAGCCTGACAAACAAGATGGAAGAACTAGAAGCAGAAATATCTACAGGTAACTTTGACATAGTGGGAATAACCGAGACATGGTTAGATGAAAGCTATGACTGGGCAGTTAACTTACAGGGTTACAGTCTGTTTAGAAAGGATCGTAAAAATCGGAGAGGAGGAGGGGTTTGTCTCTATGTAAAGTCTTGTCTAAAGTCCACTTTAAGGGAGGATATTAGCGAAGGAAATGAGGATGTCGAGTCCATATGGGTCGAAATTCATGGAGGGAAAAATGGTAACAAAATTCTCATTGGGGTCTGTTACAAACCCCCAAATATAACAGAAACCATGGAAAGTCTACTTCTAAAGCAGATAGATGAAGCTGCAACCCATAATGAGGTCCTGGTTATGGGGGACTTTAACTACCCGGATATTAACTGGGAAACAGAAACCTGTGAAACCCATAAAGGCAACAGGTTTCTGCTAATAACCAAGAAAAATTATCTTTCACAATTGGTGCAGAATCCAACCAGAGGAGCAGCACTTTTAGACCTAATACTATCTAATAGACCTGACAGAATAACAAATCTGCAGGTGGTCGGGCATCTAGGAAATAGCGACCACAATATTGTACAGTTTCACCTGTCTTTCACTAGGGGGACTTGTCAGGGAGTCACAAAAACACTGAACTTTAGGAAGGCAAAGTTTGACCAGCTTAGAGATGCCCTTAATCTGGTAGACTGGGACAATATCCTCAGAAATAAGAATACAGATAATAAATGGGAAATGTTTAAGAACATCCTAAATAGGCAGTGTAAGCGGTTTATACCTTGTGGGAATAAAAGGACTAGAAATAGGAAAAACCCAATGTGGCTAAACAAAGAAGTAAGACAGGCAATTAACAGTAAAAAGAAAGCATTTGCACTACTAAAGCAGGATGGCACCATTGAAGCTCTAAAAAACTATAGGGAGAAAAATACTTTATCTAAAAAACTAATTAAAGCTGCCAAAAAGGAAACAGAGAAGCACATTGCTAAGGAGAGTAAAACTAATCCCAAACTGTTCTTCAACTATATCAATAGTAAAAGAATAAAAACTGAAAATGTAGGCCCCTTAAAAAATAGTGAGGAAAGAATGGTTGTAGATGACGAGGAAAAAGCTAACATATTAAACACCTTCTTCTCCACGGTATTCACGGTGGAAAATGAAATGCTAGGTGAAATCCCAAGAAACAATGAAAACCCTATATTAAGGGTCACCAATCTAACCCAAGAAGAGGTGCGAAACCGGCTAAATAAGATCAAAATAGATAAATCTCCGGGTCCGGATGGCATACACCCACGAGTACTAAGAGAACTAAGTAATGTAATAGATAAACCATTATTTCTTATTTTTAGGGACTCTATAGCGACAGGGTCTGTTCCGCAGGATTGGCGCATAGCAAATGTGGTGCCAATATTCAAAAAGGGCTCTAAAAGTGAACCTGGAAATTATAGGCCAGTAAGTCTAACCTCTATTGTTGGTAAAATATTTGAAGGGTTTCTGAGGGATGTTATTCTGGATTATCTCAATGAGAATAACTGTTTAACTCCATATCAGCATGGGTTTATGAGAAATCGCTCCTGTCAAACCAATCTAATCAGTTTTTATGAAGAGGTAAGCTATAGGCTGGACCACGGTGAGTCATTGGACGTGGTATATCTCGATTTTTCCAAAGCGTTTGATACCGTGCCGCACAAGAGGTTGGTACACAAAATGAGAATGCTTGGTCTGGGGGAAATTGTGTGTAAATGGGTTAGTAACTGGCTTAGTGATAGAAAGCAGAGGGTGGTTATAAATGGTATAGTCTCTAACTGGGTCGCTGTGACCAGTGGGGTACCGCAGGGGTCAGTATTGGGACCTGTTCTCTTCAACATATTCATTAATGATCTGGTAGAAGGTTTACACAGTAAAATATCGATATTTGCAGATGATACAAAACTATGTAAAGCAGTTAATACAAGAGAAGATAGTATTCTGCTACAGATGAATCTGGATAAGTTGGAAACTTGGGCTGAAAGGTGGCAGATGAGGTTTAACAATGATAAATGTAAGGTTATACACATGGGAAGAAGGAATCAATGTCACCATTACACACTGAATGGGAAACCACTGGGTAAATCTGACAGGGAGAAGGACTTGGGGATCCTAGTTAATGATAAACTTACCTGGAGCAGCCAGTGCCAGGCAGCAGCTGCCAAGGCAAACAGGATCATGGGGTGCATTAAAAGAGGTCTGGATACACATGATGAGAGCATTATACTGCCTCTGTACAAATCCCTAGTTAGACCGCACATGGAGTACTGTGTCCAGTTTTGGGCATCGGTGCTCAGGAAGGATATAATGGAACTAGAGAGAGTACAAAGGAGGGCAACAAAATTAATAAAGGGGATGGGAGAACTACAATACCCAGATAGATTAGCGAAATTAGGATTATTTAGTCTAGAAAAAAGACGACTGAGGGGCGATCTAATAACCATGTATAAGTATATAAGGGGACAATACAAATATCTCGCTGAGGATCTGTTTATACCAAGGAAGGTGACGGGCACAAGGGGGCATTCTTTGCGTCTGGAGGAGAGAAGGTTTTTCCACCAACATAGAAGAGGATTCTTTACTCTTAGGGCAGTGAGAATCTGGAATTGCTTGCCTGAGGAGGTGGTGATGGCGAACTCAGTCGAGGGGTTCAAGAGAGGCCTGGATGTCTTCCTGGAGCAGAACAATATTGTATCATACAATTAGGTTCTGTAGAAGGACGTAGATCTGGGGATTTATTATGATGGAATATAGGCTGAACTGGATGGACAAATGTCTTTTTTCGGCCTTACTAACTATGTTACTATGTATGTAGTGCATGCCCTCATGATCTCCTGCCTTGACTACTGCAACCTCCTACTGTGGCTACCATTTTAACACCCCTCAAATAGCATTTCTGACTCCCAGATTACTGCTGAGAACAATGGTGTCACACTTTTCCTCCGCTTTAAGGAGGGACAATCAAACATTCCAAACTGATGAGAAATTGCATTTTACAGGAAAAAAAATCTTAAACATTCTTTCCTGTATAATTACTTGTGTATAAAGGCAAAATTTAAAAAGGATTTTTTTTTTTTTTTTTTTTTTTTTAGTATACCAAAATTGAATTCTTTTATTAAAAATTAAAAATTTCAGTGTAATTTATGTTGGAAACAAGAAGTGCCAAAAATTAGGGACTCTGATATGCCCTGTATTAGACATAAAGAAGAGCCTCATACACATTCTGTATCAAATATTATATATTAAAAACACTTTATGTATTGCTGTCGTCTGATGGTGTGGAAAAGTCGGGTGTAATCCAGGCTTTGTTCATTGTCATCAGCTTGAGTGTGCAAGTACTTTCTGTTGACTGGTGAAAGCGCCTGTCTGTTATGACCCTCTTCTGTGGCAGTAAAAACCTGCTCAGGCAAGATGCTAGCATCAGGGCATGAGACGCAATAGCTGAAGGTTGCAGTGGAATTAGGGAGTAAACTGGTTTTGTTGATCAGGTATTGCTCGACCATCTTTTAAAAACTCTTACCTCCCTGTCAAAAATACCAGATCATCAGGCCCTGGACGCTGGGCTGGTGTCATGAAATTGGCCCAAGCTTTTCACAGTGTACCCTTGCCTCTGCTGTGTGTCTCCCTTGCCTCTCCTCCTTGGTTGGGCAAGTAAGCTTGCCCCCTGCCCTTAGCAATGTCTGATGGGAAATTGTTCCACAATGGCCTTCTGGTATAGCACCATTTTACAAGACCTATCCACCTCAGGAAGAGGATATGCAAAGTTCTACTTGTAGTGTGGGTCTAGCAGGGTGAACACCCAGTACTTTTTTTTTTTTTTCTTTTTTTTGACCAATTTGAATGTAACACGAGGGTCACGGGAAAGACAGCTGTACATAAAGTCTGCCATATGTGCCAATGTCCATACAGCCAACACTTCCCTGTCTCCACCATGATAACTACTCTCCATCTCTTCCTCATCATTCCCCTACTCCGACCATTCACGATATGAGGCTGAGCTGGGTGGTATCTCCCTGTCTCATGTCTTCCACCGTCTCCACCTAGTACGTATGCAAGGTTTCATGCTTAATTGTGAGCAGCAACTGTTGGCACAAACATCGCCGCTCAACATTTTTGTGGAGTCCTCAAATGTCACACATCCAAGGCCACTCTTCAGTTATGTGTGAAGGCTGACCAGAATACCAACTGATGTGTAGGAGCTGCTATTCCACAAGTAGCCTGTGCTGCTCACTGCACTTGCTGGCAAGGCTTTGTGTAGCATTCCAGCTTGTGAGTACTTAGCACCTTAGTCAGTGCACTGGCTTGCTAAACTTCACAACCACCACCTGGTTACACCTATTATAGTGGTATTTACTGTGTGAGGAGATTTACTGTGATGGGGTATTTAGCATTACAGGGCTGGGTGAGATTTCGTGTAACAGGGTATGATTTGAGAACACAAATTTGGGGAGCAAGGAGTGACAGGTGCAGACACAATATGGGGAGAAATTTGAAGACCCAATATGAGGAAGAAGGTATAAGATTGATGGCATCTTTGGGGGAAGGGTGCAGACACAGTATGGTGAGTGGTATGCGTGCAGACACAGTATGAGGATTGAGGGGAAAATGTATAGGGGTGATGGGATGGTTGCAGCGTGGACACATTATGTGAAGTTGGAGGGATGTGTGAGGAGGCAGTTTGGAAAGTGAGAGGGTAAATGTATGAGGAGGGAGGGGGACTTGTGAGAGAACAGTGAGGGGGCCCAGTATGGAAAGGAGGGAGCAGTGTGGAGCGGTCATATTTTGTGCAGGGAATATAGTGAGGCGCAATTATTTATTCACGGGCTCAGAGTAGGGCAAATGTTATTTGCGAACATTATAATCACAAGGGAATCTTTAAGGGCATTGTATTGGTATGTGCTACACAAGACCAGAGAAGATGGAAGTCTGCAGAGACGGATGTGGATGAGAAAACTCATGGAGTCTGGACAAGATGCAGAAGAAACGAAAAAGAATGACTCCAGAGACAACGTCCTCTATAAGGTACCTGGATGTAAAAAAAAATTGTGATACTAATTCTCATTTTTATTTGTTTAGGAGCATTTCTAGAATGAAAATCACACAGCAAATTAACAGCGGAAATATCCATGCAAATATTATGCAGATATTGCTACGACTTCTACATAAATCATACACGTTTACCACTGACTTGATCCTTTGCATTGCAAAGCATAAATTGAGACATTGTTCATGTCAAATCCGCAGCACTGGTCAATTCACGCTGTGAATTTTCTCAGCGAATGGATGAGATGTCATAAAATCTATGACACATTGGTTTTGTGGCTAATACCTATCAGGGGACATTTATCATTGAGTCTGCACCAAAATGGGGGGTTCCAACTCTAAAATATTAAGAAGCAGGGGCGGATTATAAGAGGGTCAATCTGGGCGGTAGCCCAGGGCCCAGTGGTGTGGGGGGGGCCTGGGCTGCCGCACAGATTGGCCGCCGCCATCATTCAGGGCATTACTCGCATGATCGATTCGCATCATATGACAGCACAGTGAGTCACTGTCAGTGACACACAGTGGCACCCCCGGCCGTGAGTCACCAGCCGCCCGCCCCTGTCAGACTGCTGTTGTTGCCGGCGCCGCAGTGGCGACGCGCATGCGCCGACGCGTTAACCTCCTCCTCCTTATGTGCCGGGCCCGTGCGGCTGGCCGCCGTGCCCCTGCCGTGCCGTCACTCTCACTGCCATGCCGTGCCGGGAGCCCCCCCGGACCCGGTGGGCAGAGAGAGGGGGCCCGCATCGGCCCCGTCTCATCTGCTCACCGGGCCCCTGGCGGCGCTGCCTGTGGCGGTTTCCTATTGCCGTGCGGGCGCGCCCGCACGGCAATAGTTAACAGCCGTTGGCCGCAGGCGCGCAGCGCACACGTTGCCGGCGTCTGACGTCATTGTCAGTCGCTGGCGAGTGCGCGCTGCTGGAGGGAGCTCACCGCCTGGATCGCTGGTAAGGTGAGGACTGGAGAATTTTTTTATTTTTTTTTATAACCTAACGGTGGAGGCGGAGCGGAGGAGTCGGACACTGGGGATGGGGGGGGGGGCCAGGGGCAGAATGCTGGGAGCAGGAGGACACAGTCCGGGACTGGGGCAGTCTGATTTCTGGACACACTGGGTCTGGGGGGGCAGCAATGATGCTGGAGGAGGACACAGTCGGGACTGGGGGCCTCAAATGATTGCATTTGCTATTGCTGGACACACTGGGGGGGGCAATGCAGGAGACACTGGGGCAATGCTGGAGACACTGGGGCAGATTGCTGGACACACTGGGGGCAGGACTGGAGGCATGGGCAGAATAGACACGGGGCATGATTGGAGACACGGGGTAGAATGAAAGACATGGGGCAGGATTGGATCATGGGGCAGGATTGGATCATGGGGCAGGATGGATACTCATGAGTGCAGGATGGGAGAACATATGGCTGGAGCCAGGAATGAGACACACGGGGCCAGGATGGGGGATATTATTACCATGGAGGCTAATTAAGGGATATTATTACTGCAGTGCTGTGTTTTTCTTTTATTTTTTGAGTATACTGTTTTAAATGGGGCGGTCCTGTTACTGTGCAGAGTGACACTATATCGCCTTTTTTTCTTCATGTGGTGTAATGTAGAAGTTGTGAAAAATTAAGTAATGTGTTCTGCAAGCGGAGCTCAAGATAACTGTGTTATTTCCTGCAGAAACGAGAAATGATGGCGGTCTGTGCTGGATGAAAGATGAAGGACTTCACCTAGAGACGTCACTGGTGAGTCAGTGTTACCTATACACTGACACTATACACTGTATACTATATACAGAGGTCCTGTGTACAATGTCACCAGTGATCACTGTATTACCTCTACACAGACACTGCATACTAAGTACAGATCTCCTGTGAATACTGGCACTTATGGTGATAGTATTGTGTTTTTTTGTTTTTTTTTTATTACTGATCAGTATTGTAGTATTCAGTCACTATGTGGTGGTAATATGTGGTCTGGAAATGGTGTTGTGGTATTTGTCCCTTGTATGTGCTATTTGGTCACCAAGTGGTAATATGTGGTCTTGACATGGTGCGGTGGTATTTGTTCCTTGTATGTGATATTATTCGATCACTGTGGTTATAATTTGTAGTCTGGTCATGCTGCGGTGGTATTTGTGCCTTGTATGTGGTGATATTGGTCAAGATATACCTAAATTGTATTGCAGATTTTAACAAATATTTTATAGGTTACAGTAGAGTAGGGCCCGGCCATTTTTCTGGAATAATCTGGTTCGGGTATATCATGACCCCCGTCACATGACCCCCGTCACATGACCCCCGTCACATGACCCCCGTCACATGACCCCCGTCACATGACCCCCGTCACATGACCGGGGGGGCCCACAGTGTGTGAACAGCCCGGGGCCCTGGCTACCCTTAATCCACCCCTGTTAAGAAGTGTACTATCTTATAGCCTGATATTAGCACACAATTGGTAGTCTTGTATTTATTTCTATGTACAGTGGGTCCGGAAAGTATTCAGACCCCTTTAAATTTTTCATTCTTTGTTTCATTGCAGCCATTTGGTAAATTCAAAAAAGTTCATTTTTTCTCATTAATTTACACTCTGCATCCTTGACTAAAAAAAAATAGAAATGTAGACATTTTTGCAAATTTAATAAAAAAGAAAAACTGAAATATCACATGGTCATAATAAGTATTCAGACCCTTTGCTCAGACACTCCTATTTAAGTCACATGCTGTCCATTTTCTTGTGATCCTCCTTGAGATGGTTCTACTCCTTCATTGGAGTCCAGCTGTGTTTAATTAAACCAGTGGTGGGGAAACTTTTTTCTGCCAAGGGTAATTTGGATATTTATACCATCCTTCTGGGGGCCGTACAAATGCGGTGCCCCAGGGTACTGGCCGTCACAGTGGTATTGCTTTCCTCCAGGGGAGAGTGATGCTACATTTGGAGGCAAGAAAGGATAACTGCATCCAGGTATCACAAACATGCAACACATTCACACTCCAGGCCACCAGGTCCTATTTATTAGGTCACTTCCCACATATATATAACTGGTAGTCTGTAGGGAAAGTTAGGCAGTTCCAGACAGAAGTTAGTTGCTGGCTGAGCTCAGCTCAGGCAGTTCCAGACAGTAGTCTTGAGGAGGACAGAGGGTCAACAGAGCTGTGCATGCCCTCAGAGCTGCAGCTCCCAGAAAGACATTGAAAGGCAGAATTGTATTGCAGTGAGCGTGAAGGAAGTCGAAGGAAAGGATACCAGAAGGGGACCAGCCCCGAACAGGCTGCCTCCTTCTGAGGCGCAAACCATGGTAGCCGGAACACCGAGGGAGTAAAGACCTCTACGCCTTATTTCAGAGACCGGCAGGACAGCTAATTGCAAGTTACCTGTCCGCACCTACACCCAGGAGGCACGGTGACACCCACAGAGCCGGGTTATCTAAGAGATCCTATAAACAGGCTCAAGTCACCAGTCATACGGGTTTTGTTCTATCCTAAATGGGGGACAGAGAGCGAAACATAGCATCTGTGAGACCCTTATGTGAAGCCATAGGCAGTAAGGGACTACACCACTGCAGCGCAAGGGAAGGCTAATGATTTCCACCTGGACAAGGGGACTCTGGACTTGCCTCCAATCCGGCCAGACTCTGCCTGCCCTGTGGTCTGGTGCTCTGGACTGTGGATGCTGAAACCTTCAGTAAAAGGTAAAGAGATTGCAACCTAGTGTCCTCGTTCTTCACTGCGTCATTCACCATCTACATACTGGGAAGCCCTGGGGATATACTTCACCTGTGGGAAGGTATACCATCTAGTTGCCATAACATCACCCCAGCAGACCCCTTAAAGCAGTGCCGGTCATCCTGACCGAATACCACAGGTGGCGTCATGAACATAAACTTTCCCTTTAAAGACCTTTCCCTTTTATACGGACGCCCCGGGGCCACGAACCGGGTCAGCCACCGTGACATCCCCCTGTGAACCGCTGGACATGGTACCAAGTACCCCACGGCCTCCTGGGGGCACTCCACAAACTCCGCCCACAAAGTACATCCTGACTCTGGCACTAGTTTCAAGATGTAGTCTTTCATTGCATGCACTTCAGTGTTCAGTAGTGAACACTACATGTGTGTGTGCTAACAGAGCAAGAAGAAATTAATGAGCTGGTTGTAATCAAAATACAGCTCCCTGTCCAAGAATGAGGTCCCTGAGAATCTGCTAGGGGGCCTGATAAAATGTCATCGAGGGCCGTAAATGGCCCTGGGGCTTGAGGTTCCCTACCCCTGAAATAAACTGATTGGACCTGATTTGTAAAGGCACACACCTGTCTATATAAGACCTCACAGTGCATGTCAGCCTGAATGAGAATCATGAGGTCAAAGGAACTGGCCAAGGAGCTCAGAGACAGAATTGTGGCAAGGCTCAGATCTGGCCAAGGTTACAAAATAATTTCTGCAGTACTCAAGGTTTCTAAGAGCACAGTGGCCTCCATAATCCTTTAATGGAAGAAGTTTGGGACCACCAGAAGTCTTCCTAGACCTGGCCGTCCAGCCAAACTGAGCAATCGTGGGAGAAGAGTGTTGGTGAGAGAGTTAAAAAAGAACCCCAAGATCACTGTGGCTGAGCTCCAGAGATGCAGTAGGGAGATGGGAGAAAGTTCCACAAAGTCAGCTATCACTGCAGCCCTCCACAAGTCGAGCCTTTATGGTAGAGTGGCCTCACGGAAGCCTCTCCTCAGTGCAAGACATATGAAAGCCCGCATACAATTTGCTAAAAAACAAAAGAAGGATTCCAAGACTATGAGAAATAAGATTCTCTGGTCTGATAAAATGAAGATAGACCTTTTAGGTGATAATTCTAAGCGATATATGTGGAGGAAACCAGGCACTGCTCATCACCTGCACAATACAACCCCAGCAGTGAAACATGGTGGTGGTGGCAGCATCATGCTATGGGGGTGTTTTTCAGCTGCAGGGACAGGATGACTGGTTGCAATCGAAGGAAACCTGTATGTGGCCAAGTACAGGGCAGCACAGTGGCTCAGTGGATAGCATTGCAGCGCTGGAGTCCTGGGTTCAAATCCCATCAAGGACAACATCTGCAAGGAGTTTGTATTTTCTCCCCGTGTTTGCGTGGGTTTCCTCCGGGTACTCCTGTTTCCTCCCACATTCCAAAGACATACTGATAGGGAATTTAGATTTAGAATCCATTGGGGACAGTGATGAAAATGTGTGCAAACTGTAAAGCGCTTCAGAATATGTTAGCGCTATGTAAAAATAAAGATTATTATTATTATTACAGAGATATCCTAGATGAAAGCCTCTTTCAGAGTGCTCTGGACCGAAAGTTCAACTTCCAACAAGACAGTGACCCTAAGCACACAGCTAAAATAACAAAGGAGTGGCTTCAGAACAACTCTGTGACCATTCTTGACTGGCCCAGCCAGAGCCCTGACCTAAACCCAATTGAGCATCTCTGGAGAGACCTGAAAATGGCTGTCCACCAACGTTCACCATCCAACCTGACAGAACTGGAGAGAATCTGCAAGGAAGAATGGCAGAGAATCCCCAAACCCAGGTGTGAAAAAGTTGTTGCATCATTACTAGTGTTGAGCATTCCGATACCGCAAGTATCGGGTATCGGCCGATATTTGCGGTATCGGAATTCCGATACTGAATTCCGATACTTCCCGCGTATCGGATACCGGAATCGGAAGTTCCCAGAATTCAAATTGAACGCAGCAGCCAATGAGGAATTAATGAAAGTGTGGGCACATCCTGTTTAGCATGGTGGGCATGTAAGTACTGGCAAGGCTGGGATTGGCTGCTGAAATGATGTCACTCTGCACTATAAAAAAGCGCTGCCGCCATTTTGCGCTCACTCTGCTGTGATTTCAGTTAGGGACAGGACGCTGTGTTCTAACTGAGGGCCAGTTGAGCTTGCTAATTGCTTTATTTTCCTTTCCAAAGGCTAATTTAGCAAAACGCTGTGTGTTCTTCACTGTTCACCTTGCTCTTGCCTTGCAGCGCTGTTTTAACAGCGTTCTGCAAGGTCTCTGTGTGTGTGTGTGTGTGCAGCTCACTCTGTAGTCTGTGTGCAGCCATATACCCGGTTGTATTCAGCTCAGGGGGGGTTCACACAGTTGTTCTTTTTTGCTCTTAGTGCAGCCTGCTGCACATTTTTTCTCAAATTTCCTATTAGTGTTTTTCCACTCGTATCCAGCTAAATTGTGGAAAAACACTATATAGGATAACCTAGAGGGGGGTTTTTGGGCCTTGCAGCGCCGTTTACGGCTGTCTGCACGGTCTCCGTGTGAGCCCAGCTCGTCCTGTAGTCTGTGTGCAGCCATAGCCGGTTGGATTCAGCTCAGGGTTCGTTACTGGCTCATACCTTGAGAAAAATTTTCCTTTTTTTCAAATAGTGCAGCCTGTTTAAAATTTGAAAAAAAAAATTCCTATTAGTGTCTTTCCACTCGTATCCAGCTAAATAGTGGAAAAACACTATATAGGATAACCTAGAGGAGGGTTTTTTGGCCTTGCAGCGCCGTTTACGGCTGTCTGCACGGTCTCCGTGTGAGCCCAGCTCGCCCTGTAGTCTGTGTGCAGCCATAGCCGGTTGGATTCAGCTCGGGGTTCGTTACTGGCTCATACCTTGCGAAAAATTTTCCTTTTTTTTCAAATAGTGCAGCCTGTTTAAAATTTGACAAAAAAAAATCCTATAAGTGTCTTTCCACTCGTATCCAGCTAAATAGTGGAAAAACACTACATAGGATAACCTAGAGGGTTTTTTTTGGGCCTTGCAGCGCCGTTTACGGCTGTCTGCACGGTCTCTGTGTGAGCGCAGCTCGCCCTGTAGTCTGTGTGCAGCCATAGCCGGTTGGATTCAGCTCAGGGTGCGTTACTGCCTCATACCTTGAAAAACAATTTCCTTTTTTTCAAATAGTGCAGCCAGTTTAAAATTTGAAAAAAAAAATTCCTATTAGTGTCTTTCCACTTGTATCCAGCTAAATAGTGGAAAAACACTATATAGGATAACCTAGAGGAGGGTTTTTTGGCCTTGCAGCGCCGTTTACGGCTGTCTGCACGGTCTCCGTGTGATTTAAACTAGCTCTGTAGCCCGATCTGCACCAAAAAAAAAGTTAAGTTCACCAAACACAACTTAACACTTGTGTAGGCCACATTTGAAAAATAATAAAGTTTAGTCCACAATTTACAACATTAGTGTTTCTTACACCTGTTAGGAGGAGCATTACAGGAATAAGCACACTAAGGCCTTAGTACTTTTCTGCTTATCTTTATCTGTCAACCAAGATGAAGAGGGCAGGGAGTAAGGCACGTGGGCGTGGGCGCGGAGCAGGGAGAGGAGCAGGGAGAGGACGTGGTGATTCTGTGCCTGCTGCGGGCGCCGGTGACTCGTCGTCACTCAGTTTCAGCAGGGAACAGTCCTTCATGCGCAGCTTTGTCGGAGAGCGCCGTGCACCGCTGCTGCGTGAAGACCAAATTGAAGCCGTTGTCGGGTGGATGGCAGCTAATGCCTCGGCATCGACTTCAGTTAGTGCCACATCCTCTCAGGCACAGAGCACTGGAGAGCAGCCATCTGTCTCTTCACCACCTGCCAAATTGGCCAGGCAGTCAGAGAGCCCAGGACAGGAGCCGTCTCTACTTCTGTTCTCTGAATCTCTTGGCTTGGAAACAGGGGGCCAGCCAAGCAGCATTGGAGAAATGGAAGAAGAGGCAGTGTGCAGTGATGCCCAACACCTTTTTCTCTCTGACTCTGAAGAGGCAGGTGGGCCAGTGCCTCCGGTGACCACAGCGCAGTACGCATCTGATGATGAAACTCAGGTGCCGCTTTCTCGTGCGTACTGTGCTGCTGAGACTACCCAGGAGGAGCAGTTGGTGGCAGAGGGTAGTGGAGATGATGAGGTCCTTGACCCATCGTGGCGTGAGGAACAGGAAGGTGGTGGGAGCAGCTCAGAGGAAGAGCTTCCTCTTACGGGCCAAAGAGGGAGAGGGAGGGGGAAGACTGCGGAGCCTGTAGCCTCCACTTTGGCACCCGTTAGGAGCCTGTCTCTTTCCAAAGCCAAAAAGGGCGCTCCCAAGACTTGCAGTGCCTGGTCCTTTTTTGACACAGTTGCAGATGACATTTGTTTTGTCAAATGCAAGCTGTGTCATCATAAAGTAAAAAGAGGGAAAAATGTCAGCAACCTCAATACCACAAATATGTGGAAACATGTGCGGACCAGGCACGCGGTGGAGTTACAGAAACACACTGAAGATGTAGGCCAACCAACAGCGGCAGCTACCACCTCTTCAGCTCGTGTTGCCTCTTCCTCCAGCTCACGCACAGCTGGTTTGGCTTCCTCCCAGAGACCTTGTGTAATTCCACCCACAGCACCACCTTCCCAGTCATCCTCACACTCCCAGTCTACTCTACAGCCATCGGTAGTACAGGCATGGGAGAAAAGGCGGGCATTCTCGGCCAACCACCCCCGAGCACAGGCTCTGAATGCAGGCATTGCCAAACTGTTGTCCTTGGAAACGCTCTCGTTCAGGCTGGTGGAGACTGACAGCTTCCGTGACTTGATGGCATTGGCAGTCCCACAGTACAAGGTGCCCAGCCGCTTTTACTTCAGCAGGCAGGCTGTCCCTGCCCTGCACAGGCATGTTGAGGCAAACATAAAACATGTGCTACTGAACGCCGTCAGTAGCAAGGTCCACCTCACCACCGATGCGTGGACCAGTCAGCATGGACAGGGGCGATATGTTTCCCTCACTGCCCATTGGGTTAATGTTGTTGAGCCAGGTACAGATCGTGCGAGTGGCGCAGGACGTGTCCTGCCCACTCCAAGGATTGCAGGAATCCAGTCTGTACGCATCGACTCCTCCTCTTACACCAGTTCCTCTGATTCCTCTCTGCAGGATCCGTCACAGTCCACCCCCACATGGACCCGTGAACGTTTACCTATGACCGACATGAGCACAGCCGTGGCCAAACGTCAGCAGGCCGTCTTGAAACTAGTTTCATTGGGGCATCGAAGCCACACAGCGCAGGAGCTCTGGAATGCCATAAAGCAGGAGAGCGATGTGTGGTTACTGCCAGCGAATCTCCAGCCAGGCATGGTAGTGTGTGACAATGGCCGAAATCTGGTGGCAGCTTTGGCCCTTGGCAACCTCACTCACATCCCATGTCTGGCACATGTGCTCAATTTGGTTGTGCAGAGTTTTCTGAGGGACTATCCGGATCTTGATGCCCTGCTGCACAAGGTCCGCCTAGAGTGTGCTCACTTGCGGCGTTCCAGCTTGGCCAGATCCCGCATTGCTGCTCTGCAGCGCCGATTCCGCCTTCCGGAACACCGCATCATATGTGACCTACCTACCCGGTGGAATTCCACGTTACATATGTTGGAGCGGTTGTGTGAGCAGCAGCAAGCAGTTATGGAGTACCAGCTGCATCAGGCGCAAAGAAGTCGCAGTCAGCGCCGATCAGACTTCACAACCACAGAGTGGGCCACTATGAAGGACGTCTGCCAGGTTTTGCGTCCTTTTGATTATTCCACGCGGATGGCAAGTGCAGATGATGCACTAGTCAGCATGACTGTCCCCCTTATCTGCCTGCTTCAGCAAACTTTGCAAGGGTTAAGGGATGATGTGGTGGAAGAGGTGGAGGATGAGGAGTCACCTTTTCCATCAGCTTCTGGAGAGTCAGCGCCACGTGGTTCCTCACAAAGGGGTACGCAGGGGCCAATTTGTGAGGAGGATGAGGAGGAGTCAATGGAGGAGGAAGAGCTCCGTCCAGAGGAGGGAGCGACACAATTGTCCAGTGGTCAGTGTGTACAGCGAGGGTGGGGTGATGACGAGCGGGCAGAGATCATGTCTCAAGCAGGGGACAGCGTTTCTGGGCCAGTTGGCAGTCTGCAGCACATGGTGGATTTCATGCTGCAGTGCCTGAGAAACGACCGCCGCATCGACCACATTCTCAACATGCCTGATTATTGGGTGTTCACCCTCCTCAATCCTCGCTACCGGGACAACGTCCAAAACCTCATCCCAGCGTTGACCCGGGAGCGTAAATTGCGGGAGTACCACGACACACTGGTGAATTCCATCATCTTCTCCTGTCCAACTGAGAGGAGTGCTGCTAGTGCTTTACAAAGCAGCTCAGTGCGTCGAGGCAGTGGGGGAGGCTCTGCCCAAAGAGGGAGCAGAAGCAGTGCCTCTGCCCAAGGCAAGCCCAGTATGGCACAACTCTGGCACACTTTTTTGTGCCCGCCCCAAATGTCTACACCATCACCGGCGGCTCCAGTCAGCAGGAGGCAACGGTTCCGTCAGATGGTGACAGACTACATGGCTTGCCCTCTTACTGTACTCCCAGACGGCTCTTCCCCGTTCAAGTTTTGGGTCTCTAAGCTGGATACATGGCCAGAGCTAAGCCAGTATGCATTGGAGGTGCTGGCTTGCCCTGCGGCTAGTGTCTTATCGGAAAGTGTCTTTAGTGCCGCAGGTGGTGTACTAACAGACCGTCACATGCGACTATCCTCCGATAACGTTGACCGGCTTACTTTCCTGAAAATGAACCAGGCCTGGATCTCGCAGAAATTTGCCACTCCTCTGCCTGATTAAGTAATTGGGTGTCATCCAGGTCTCCTGCTGTGTTCATCTTTCTACCACCTGAACTGCTATTCCTGGGCTCCAACACCGCCAGTTGCGGCTCAGAAGTGCAGGCTGCACAGTAAAAACATACGACCCAGTGTTATTGGGTTTCAGTAACGTCAGCTGATCCCCAGCTGTGTAGCCGGCAATGTGTCCTGCGACCGCCACGCTGGCACAACAACCTAAATGTAAGGGAACCTGTCCCCCCCCCCCCCCTGTCGTTTGTTACTGAAAGAGCCATCTTGTGCAGCAGTAATGCTGCACAAGGAAAAGGTAGCTTTTTTTTTTTAGCTCTTTGCACACGCAGAACTTAACACTTATAAAATGTGTTCACTGATACCGTTATACCGTCCCGGAGCTGGGACTTTCCTTCGTAATGTGACGCAGCACAGCCGTCATTCCTACCCCCTTGGTGCCATGCGCTGCCTCCTCAGCGTTGTTTTAAGCTGTCACGGAGCCTGCGCTGTTCTGTTATCCCTTGGGCATGCCCTATTTGCGCTGCCTGTCTTCTGACATAATTTGGTGTCAGGCTGGCTGCGCCTGTGCGGCCGCGGTGCCCGAGATCCCGCCTCGCAGTGTCTTCTGATTGAGTCACACTGCAGGCCTGGGATCCATGGGCATGCGCAGTGCATATCTTCCCCTCGGGCTCTCGCTCATTTCCCTCCGCCTTCTTTAGACTGTGCGCCGTCAGCTGATCCCTAGCATGCCACGGCCGTGACACCGCACAGTCTGAAGAAGAGGGAAGGAGGGGAGTGAGAGTCGAGGTTATGCACTGTGCATGCCCATGGTTCCAAGGCCCGCAGTGGGATTACGTTAGATGAGACTGCGAGGTGGGATCTGGAGCAGCGTGGACGCACAGGCACTGACAGCCTGACACCAAATTATGTCAGAAGACAGGCAGCGCTAATTGGGCATGGCCAAGGGCTAACAGAACAGCGCAGGCTCCGTGACAGCTTAAAACAACGCTGAGGAGGCAGCGCACGGCATCAAGGGGATAGGAATGACAGCTGTGCTGTGTCCCATTACGAAGGAAATTCGCACCTCCGGAACGGTTTAACGGTATAAAGGGACACATTTTTAGTGTTTACTTCGGTGTTTGCAAGGAGCATAATTAAAAGAGCAACCTTTTCCTTTTGCATCCTTAGTGCTGCACAACATGGCTCTTTCAGCTACAAACGTCTTGGGGGGGGGGGGGTTAAAGGTTTCCTTTCAACTTGCTCCAATCAGGCTTCGGCCTACACTCTGCTCCTCTCCTCCTCCTGCTGACCCTGGGCTCAAACACCGCTAGTTTTTGCCCGGAAGTGCTAGCTGCACAGAGAAAAACACCAGCCAATGTGTTAGTGGGGTTCAGCAACGCCAGCTGTTCCCCTGCTGTGTAGCCGGCAACGTGACCTGCAAACGCCATGCAGGCACAGGAACTGAAATTAAAAGGGAACCTGGCCCCACCCCCCCAGGTGTTTCTATGTATAACAGCCACCTAGTACAGCAGTACTGCTGCATTTGTACAAGGTGGCTGACTTTTTCTCCTTGCCCACGTGGAACTCAACACGTACAAAATGTGTCTCATTGAGACCATTCCACTGTCCCTGAGGTGTGACTTTCCTTTGTAATGATACGCAGCACCCCCCTTGGTAGCGTTTCCCGTCTTTTGTCATCATGGTTAGCTGGCTGCGCCTGTGCATCCGCCCTGCTAGAAACAACGCCCCTCGTTGTCATATTTATTTTGTCAGCGAGGGTGTGGTTTATGGGCACGAGCAGTGCATATGTTCGCCTGTCTTAACTCATCTCCTTCCGCCTTCTTCAGACTGTGCGGCCTCCTGGCCGTGGTAGGCGATAAGGGATCAGCTGAGGCCGCCCAGTCTGGAGCAGGTGTAAGGACATGTGTAAGCGGCAAACCTATTTACTGCACAAGGCCACGAATCCCAGCCACGCAGTGTGATTTTTTGAAAACACACTGTGGGTCTGGGATTCATGTCCATCGCTAACCGCAACGGCCGACATGAAATGAGGTCAGAAGACAGGAAGCGCTCACAGCGCATGGCCAAGGGATCACAATAGCGCAGACTCCTGTACAGCAAATAACAACGCTCAGGAATCTGCGCCCAGTACCTAGGTGCAAATTTTGACACCTGTGCTGCGTCTCGTTAAAAAGACAAGTCACGCCTCCACAACTGTTTGACAGTATAATGGGCTAAATAGTGTACGTGTTTTAGTCAGCGTGTGCAAGGAGCAAAACAAATAGAGCAACCTTTTACTTGTGCAGCATTAATGCTGCACAAGGTGTGGCTCTTGTACCTTGCAACACCTGAGGGGGAGTTAAAGGTAACCTTTGAAATTGGTTCAACTAGGCTTCGGCCTACACTCTGCTCCTCTACTCCTCCTGCTGACCCTGGGCTCAAACACCGCTAGTTTTTGCCCGGAACTGCTAGCTGCACAGAGAAAAACACCAGCCAATGTGTTAGTGGGGTTCAGCACCGCCAGCTGTTCCCCTGCTGTGTAGTCGGCAACGTGTCCAGCACAAGCCACGCTGGCACAACAGAACAAAAGCTGCCACCAGTGCAGGCTTCGGCCTACACTTTGCTCCTCTCCTCCTCCTGCTGACCCTGGGCTCAAACAACGCCAGTTTCTGCCCGGACATGCTAGCTGCACAGAGAAAAACACCAGCCAATGTGTTAGTGGGGTTCAGCACCGCCAGCTGTTCCCCTGCTGTGTAGCTGGCAACGTTTCCTGCAAACGCCACGCAGGAACATGAACTGTAATTGAAGGGAGCCTGCCCCCCACCCCCCCAGGTGTTTCTATGTATAACAGCCACCTTGTACAGCAGTACTGCTGCATTTGTACAAGGTGGCTGACTTTTTCTCCTTGCACACGTGGAACTCAACAAGTACAAAATGTGTCTCATTACAGACCATTACAATGTCCCTGAGGTGTGACTTTCCTTTTTAATGACACGCAGCACCCCCATTGTTAGCGCTGCCCGTCTCCTGACATCATTGGTTGGCTGGCTGTGCCTGTGCGTCCCCCCTGCCCGACACAACGCCCCCCGTTGTCTCATATATTTTGACTGCGAGGGTGTGATTGATGGGCACGAGCAGTGCATATGTTCCCCTGTTTTCACTCCCCTCCTTCCGCCTTCTTCTGACTGTGCGGCCTCATGGCCGCGGCATGCGATAAGGGATCAGCTGAGGCCGCCCAGTCTGAAGCAGGTGTAAGGACATGTGTGAGCGGCGAACATATTTACTGCACAAGGCCACGAATCCCAGCACCGCAGTGTGACTTTAGGAAAAGCCACTGTGGGTCTGGGATTTATGGCCATCGTTAACCGCACCGGCCAACATGAAATGAGGTCATGAGACGGCCTGCACTAACAGGGTATTGCCAAGGGATAACACAAGAGCGCAGTTTCCTGTACTGCAAATAACAACGGTAAGGAATCTGCGCACAGCACCTAGGTGTAAATTTGTACACCTGTGCTGCGTCTCCTTAAAAAGACTAGTAGTCACGCCTCCACTACTGTTTGACAGTATAATGGGCTAAATAGTGTACGTGTTTAATTCAGCGTGTGCAAGGAGCAAAATTAAATAGAGCAACCTTTGACTTGTGCATCATTAATGCTGTTCAAGGTGT
The DNA here is from genome assembly GCF_032444005.1 of Ranitomeya imitator. Classification (NCBI taxonomy): domain Eukaryota; kingdom Metazoa; phylum Chordata; class Amphibia; order Anura; family Dendrobatidae; genus Ranitomeya; species Ranitomeya imitator. The sequence continues at coordinate 498,114,638 of NC_091283.1, read as the reverse complement.
GGCTCTTGTACCTTGCAACACCTGAGGGGGGGGGTTAAAGGTAACCTTTGAAATTGGTTCAACTAGGCTTCGGCCTACACTCTGCTCCTCTCCTCCTCCTGCTGACCCTGGGCTCAAACACCGCTAGTTTTTGCCCGGAAATGCTAGCTGCACAGAGAAAAACACCAGCCAATGTGTTAGTGGGGTTCAGCACCGCCAGCTGTTCCCCCGCTGTGTAGCCGGCATCGTGTCCAGCACAAGCCACGCTGGCACAACCGACCAAAAGCTGCCACCAGTGCAGGCTTCGGCCTACACTTTGCTCCTCTCCTCCTCCTCCTGCTGACCCTGGGCTCTAACACCGCTAGTTTTTGCCCGGACATGCAATCTGCACAGAGAAAAACACCAGTCAATGTGTCAGTGGGGTTCAGCAACGCCAGCTGTTCCCCTGCTGTGTAGCTTGCAACGTGACCTGCAAACGCCACGCAGGCACATGAACTGAAATTGAAGGGAGCCTGCCCCCCACCCACAGGTGTTTCTATGTATAACAGCCACCTTGTACAGCAGTACTGCTGCATTTGTACAAGGTGGCTGACTTTTTCTCCTTGCCCACGTGGAACTCAACACGTACAAAATGTGTCTCATTAGAGACCATTACAATGTCCCTGAGGTGTGACTTTCCTTTGTAATGACACGCAGCACCACCCTTGTTAGCGCTGCCCGTCTTTTGACATCATTGGTTAGCTGGCTGCGCCTGTGCATCTCCCCTGCTTGAAACAACGCCCCTCGGTGTCTTATTTTTTTGGACAGCGAGGGTGTGATTGATGGGCATGTGCAGTGCATATATTTGCCTGTGTTCACTCATCTCCTTCCGCCTTCTTCAGACTGGGTGTCCTCATGGCCGCGGCAGGCGATAAGGGATCAGATGAGGCCGCCCAGTCTGAAGCAGGTGTAAGGACATGTGTGAGCGGCAAACATATTTAGTGCACCAGGGCACGAATCCCAGCACCGCAGTGTGATTTTTTAAAAACACACTGTGGGTCTGGGATTCATGTCCATCGCTAACCGCAACGGCCAACATGAAATGAGGTCATAAGACAGGAAGCGCTCACAGCGCATGGCCAAAGGATCACAAGAGCGCAGACTCCTGTACAGCAACTAACAACGCTCAGGAAGCTGCGCCCATGCAAAAAGGTGTTGTTTTCGACACCTGTGCTGCTTTTCTTTAAAAAGACAAGTCACGCCTCCACTACTGATTAACAGTATAATGGGCTAAATAGTCTACGTGTTGCATTCAGCTTGTGCAAGTAGAAAAATTAATAGAGCAACCTTTTACTTGTGCAGCATTAATGCTGCAGAAGGAGTGGCTCTTGTACTTTGTAACACCTGAGGGGGGGTTAAAGGTAACCTTTGAAATTGGTTCAACTAGGCTTCGGCCTACACTCTGCTCCTCTCCTCCTCCTGCTGACCCTGGGCTCTAACAATGCTAGTTTTTGCCCGGAAATGCTAGCTGCACAGAGAAAAACACCAGCCAATGTGTTAGTGGGGTTCAGCACCGCCAGCTATTCCCCTGCTGTGCAGCTTGCAACGTGACCTGCAAACGCCACGCAGGCACATGAACTGAAATTGAAGGGAGCCTGGCCCCCACCCCCAGGTGTTTCTATGTATAACAGCCACCTTGTACAGCAGTACTGCTGCATTTGTACAAGGTGGCTGATGTTTTCTCCTTGCCCACGTGGAACTCAACACGTACAAAATGTGTCTCTTTGAGACCATTCCACTGTCCCTGAGGTGTGACTTTCCTTTCTAATGATACGCAGCACCCCCCTTGGTAGCGCTTCCCGTCTTCTGACATCATTGGTTGGCTACTTGCGCCTGTTCGTCCGCCCTGCCTGAATAAAATGCTCCTCGTTGTCTTAATTATTTTGACTGCGAGGGTGTGATTGATGGGCACGAGCAGTGCATATCTTCGCCTGTCTTAACTCATCTCCTTCCGCCTTCTTCAGACTGTGCAGCCTCATGGCCGCGGCATGCGAGAAGGGATCAGCAGAGGCCGCCCAGTCTGAAGCAGGTGTAAGGACGTGTGTGAGCGGCCAAAATATTTACTGCTCAAGGCCACGAATCCCAGCACCGCAGTGTGGCTTTATGAAAAGACACTGTGGGTCTGGGATTTATGGCCATCGTTAACCGCACCGGCCAACATGAAATGATGTCATAAGATGGGCAGCGCTAACAGGGCATTGCCAAGGGATAACACAAGAGCGCAGACTCCTGTACAGCAAATAACAACGCTCAGGAAGCTGCACCAAGCACCAAGGCGTTATTTTGGACACCTGTGCTGCGTCTCATCAAAAAACCAAGTCACGCATCCACTACAGTTTGACTGTAGAATGGGGTAAATTGTGTATGTCTTTCATTCAGCGTGTGCAAGTAGACAAATTAATAGAGCAACCTTTCACTTGTGCAGCATTAATACTGCACAAGGTGTGTCTCTTGTACTTTGTAACACCTGAGGGGGGGTTAAAGGTTTCCTTTGAAATTGGTTCAACTAGGCTTCGGCCTACACTCTGCTCCTCTCCTCCTCCTCCTGCTTCAACACGGGCTCTAACATCGCTAGTTTTTGCCCGCAAGTGCTAGCTGCACAGAGAAAAACACACGCCATTGTGTTAGTGGGGTTCAGCAACGCCAGCTGTTCCCCCAGTGTGTAGCCGGCAAAGTGTCCTGCAAACGCAACGCAGACACAAAGCTGCCTCCAGTGCAGGCTTCGGCCTACACTCATCTCCCCCTGCTTACCCTTTGCTCCAACACCGCTAGTTGGGGCTCTAGGAAGACAATCTTTAGTAGGCAAGGCAACGCATCTGGGTTCCAGCACCGCCAGCTGGTTCTCGGCAGTGTTCTTGTCACAGGTACTCCCTCGTGCCAAGCCTGGTTTCAGCACCGTCAGCTGTTTCCGGGTTGTGTCAACTTCACTGAGACGCCTATGCTTGCCCCGTCGTGGTGCGGTCGAGTTAGCCAACTCCAGGGTGCCTCCAGTTTAGGAGCTTCCTATGTGGGCTGCGTGAACTGGTAGTCAAGGCTGGTTCTGTAGTGCCAGTAGGCCCAGCTCCCCCTGTAGGACTGTTGGGGTTCGGTAACTGCGGCTGCCTCGCGGCCTAGCTGTTCTCTCCTCTCCTGTGGGCCTTGGGGTCCACCACCTGGTTCCAGCACCGTCAGCTGGTTCCGGGCCGAGCCTTTGGCTTAGGTGCCTCCTCCTGGGTATCCGAGTTCCGCCAACGCCAGGCGGTCCTTGGTAGTGCTTTTAAGCGCGGGCACCTACAGCTTAGTAACCGGGTTCCAGCACCGTCAGCTAGTCCTCGGTCGTGCCATTGGCTCTTGCACACTGGGGCAACGCATCCGGGTTCCAGCACCGCCAGCTGGTTCTCGGCAGTGTTTTTGTCACAGGTACTCCCTCGTGCCAAACCTGGTTTCAGCACCGTCAGCTGTTTCCGGGTTGTGTCAAGCTCACTGAGACACCTATGCTTGCCTCGTCGTGGTGCGGTCGGGTTAGCCAACTCCAGGGTGCCTCCAGTTTAGGAGCTTCCTATGTGGGCTGCGTGAACTGGTAGTCAAGGCTGGTTCTGTAGTGCCAGTAGGCCCAGCTCCCCCTGTAGGACTGTTGGGGTTCGGTAACTGCGGCTGCCTCGCGGCCTAGCTGTTCTCTCCTCTCCTGTGGGCCTTGGGGTCCACCACCTGGTTCCAGCACCGTCAGCTGGTTCCGGGCCGAGCCTTTGGCTTAGGTGCCTCCTCCTGGGTATCCGAGTTCCGCCAACGCCAGGCGGTCCTTGGTAGTGCTTTTAAGCGCGGGCACCTACAGCTTAGTAACCGGGTTCCAGCACCGTCAGCTAGTCCTCGGTCGTGCCATTGGCTCTTGCACACTGGGGCAACGCATCCGGGTTCCAGCACCGCCAGCTGGTTCTCGGCAGTGTTTTTGTCACAGGTACTCCCTCGTGCCAAACCTGGTTTCAGCACCGTCAGCTGTTTCCGGGTTGTGTCAAGCTCACTGAGACACCTATGCTTGCCTCGTCGTGGTGCGGTCGGGTTAGCCAACTCCAGGGTGCCTCCAGTTTAGGAGCTTCCTATGTGGGCTGCGTGAACTGGTAGTCAAGGCTGGTTCTGTAGTGCCAGTAGGCCCAGCTCCCCCTGTAGGACTGTTGGGGTTCGGTAACTGCGGCTGCCTCGCGGCCTAGCTGTTCTCTCCTCTCCTGTGGGCCTTGGGGTCCACCACCTGGTTCCAGCACCGTCAGCTGGTTCCGGGCCGAGCCTTTGGCTTAGGTGCCTCCTCCTGGGTATCCGAGTTCCGCCAACGCCAGGCGGTCCTTGGTAGTGCTTTTAAGCGCGGGCACCTACAGCTTAGTAACCGGGTTCCAGCACCGTCAGCTAGTCCTCGGTCATGCCATTGGCTCTTGCACACTGGGGCAACGCATCCGGGTTCCAGCACCGCCAGCTGGTTCTCGGCAGTGTTTTTGTCACAGGTACTCCCTCGTGCCAAACCTGGTTTCAGCACCGTCAGCTGTTTCCGGGTTGTGTCAAGCTCACTGAGACACCTATGCTTGCCTCGTCGTGGTGCGGTCGGGTTAGCCAACTCCAGGGTGCCTCCAGTTTAGGAGCTTCCTATGTGGGCTGCGTGAACTGGTAGTCAAGGCTGGTTCTGTAGTGCCAGTAGGCCCAGCTCCCCCTGTAGGACTGTTGGGGTTCGGTAACTGCGGCTGCCTCGCGGCCTAGCTGTTCTCTCCTCTCCTGTGGGCCTTGGGGTCCACCACCTGGTTCCAGCACCGTCAGCTGGTTCCGGGCCGAGCCTTTGGCGTAGGTGCCTCCTCCTGGGTATCCGAGTTCCGCCAACGCCAGGCGGTCCTTGGTAGTGCTTTTAAGCGCGGGCACCTACAGCTTAGTAACCGGGTTCCAGCACCGTCAGCTAGTCCTCGGTCGTGCCATTGGCTCTTGCACACTGGGGCAACGCATCCGGGTTCCAGCACCGCCAGCTGGTTCTCGGCAGTGTTTTTGTCACAGGTACTCCCTCGTGCCAAACCTGGTTTCAGCACCGTCAGCTGTTTCCGGGTTGTGTCAAGCTCACTGAGACACCTATGCTTGCCTCGTCGTGGTGCGGTCGGGTTAGCCAACTCCAGGGTGCCTCCAGTTTAGGAGCTTCCTATGTGGGCTGCGTGAACTGGTAGTCAAGGCTGCTTCTGTAGTGCCAGTAGGCCCAGCTCCCCCTGTAGGACTGTTGGGGTTCGGTAACTGCGGCTGCCTCGCGGCCTAGCTGTTCTCTCCTCTCCTGTGGGCCTTGGGGTTCACCACCTGGTTCCAGCACCGTCAGCTGGTTCCGGGCCGAGCCTTTGGCTTAGGTGCCTCCTCCTGGGTATCCGAGTTCCGCCAACGCCAGGCGGTCCTTGGTAGTGCTTTTAAGCGCGGGCACCTACAGCTTAGTAACCGGGTTCCAGCACCGTCAGCTGGTCCTCGGTCGTGCCATTGGCTCTTGCACACTGGGGCAACGCATCCGGGTTCCAGCACCGCCAGCTGGTTCTCGGCAGTGTTCTTGTCACAGGTACTCCCTCGTGCCAAGCCTGGTTTCAGCACCGTCAGCTGTTTCCGGGTTGTGTCAAGCTCACTGAGACACCTATGCTTGCCTCGTCGTGGTGCGGTCGGGTTAGCCAACTCCAGGGTGCCTCCAGTTTAGGAGCTTCCTATGTGGGCTGCGTGAACTGGTAGTCAAGGCTGGTTCTGTAGTGCCAGTAGGCCCAGCTCCCCCTGTAGGACTGTTGGGGTTCGGTAACTGCGGCTGCCTCGCGGCCTAGCTGTTCTCTCCTCTCCTGTGGGCCTTGGGGTTCACCACCTGGTTCCAGCACCGTCAGCTGGTTCCGGGCCGAGCCTTTGGCTTAGGTGCCTCCTCCTGGGTATCCGAGTTCCGCCAACGCCAGGCGGTCCTTGGTAGTGCTTTTAAGCGCGGGCACCTACAGCTTAGTAACCGGGTTCCAGCACCGTCAGCTGGTCCTCGGTCGTGCCATTGGCTCTTGCACACTGGGGCAACGCATCCGGGTTCCAGCACCGCCAGCTGGTTCTCGGCAGTGTTCTTGTCACAGGTACTCCCTCGTGCCAAGCCTGGTTTCAGCACCGTCAGCTGTTTCCGGGTTGTGTCAAGCTCACTGAGACACCTATGCTTGCCTCGTCGTGGTGCGGTCAGGTTAACCAACTCCAGGGTGCCTCCAGTTTAGGAGCTTCCTATGTGGGCTGCGTGAACTGGTAGTCAAGGCTGGTTCTGTAGTGCCAGTAGGCCCAGCTCCCCCTGTAGGACTGTTGGGGTTCGGTAACTGCGGCTGCCTCGCGGCCTAGCTGTTCTCTCCTCTCCTGTGGGCCTTGGGGTTCACCACCTGGTTCCAGCACCGTCAGCTGGTTCCGGGCCGAGCCTTTGGCTTAGGTGCCTCCTCCTGGGTATCCGAGTTCCGCCAACGCCAGGCGGTCCTTGGTAGTGCTTTTAAGCGCGGGCACCTACAGCTTAGTAACCGGGTTCCAGCACCGTCAGCTAGTCCTCGGTCGTGCCATTGGCTCTTGCACACTGGGGCAACGCATCCGGGTTCCAGCACCGCCAGCTGGTTCTCGGCAGTGTTTTTGTCACAGGTACTCCCTCGTGCCAAGCCTGGTTTCAGCACCGTCAGCTGTTTCCGGGTTGTGTCAACTTCACTGAGACGCCTATGCTTGCCCCATCGTGGTGCGGTCGAGTTAGCCAACTCCAGGGTGCCTCCAGTTTAGGAGCTTCCTATGTGGGCTGCGTGAACTGGTAGTCAAGGCTGGTTCTGTAGTGCCAGTAGGCCCAGCTCCCCCTGTAGGACTGTTGGGTTCGGTAACTGCGGCTGCCTCGCGGCCTAGCTGTTCTCTCCTCTCCTGTGGGCCTTCGGGTCCACCACCTGGTTTCAGCACCGTCAGCTGGTTCTCGGCAGTGTCTTTTGCTCTTGTACCTTCTGCTCCCCATCCTGGTTCCAGTACCGTCAGCTGGTTCCGGGCAGAGCCTTTGGCTTAGGTGCCTCCTTCTGGGTATCCAAGTTCCACCAACGTCAGGTGGTCCTTGGTAGTGCTTTCAGGCACGGGTACCTCCTGCTTAGTAACCGGGTTCCAGTAACGTCAGCTGGTCCTTGGTAGTTCCATTGGCTCTTGGACCTTCGGCTACCCATCCGGGTTCCAGTACCGTCAGCTGGTTCTCGGCAGTGTCTTTTGCTCTTGTACCTTCTGCTCCCCATCCTGGTTCCAGTAACGTCAGCTGGTTCCGGGCAGAGCCTTTGGCTTAGGTGCCTCCTTCTGGGTATCCGAGTTCCGCCAACGTCAGGCGGTCCTTGGTAGTGCTTTTTAGCACGGGTACCTCCTGCTTAGTAACCGGGTTCCAGTAACGTCAGCTGGTCCTCGGTAGTTCCATAGGCTCTTGAACCTTCGGGTAGCCATCCGAGTTCCAGTTCCATCAGCTGGTTCTTGGCATTTTCTCAGCCTTCTTGTACCTTCTGCTACATTTCCAAGTTGAAGACCCTAACGTCGACGACCCGGAAGACCACCCCGATGACGACGACCCGGAAGACCACCCCGATGACGACGACGGCGGAGACGACGACGGCGGAGACGACGACGGCTGAGACGACGACGGCGGAGATGACGACACTGGAGACGACGACCCTGGAGACGACAACATGGAAGACCGAGAAGCAGAAGAACAAGAGGCTGCAGAACAAAGAGCAGAAGAACATTAAGCATAAGACTTAATATCAGAGCAAAAGATATTATCTAAATTATATGCAGAAGAAGACTAAGCAGTGTATGGGGGTGAGTCCGTTCCTCCTCGTGGTGCCCCTGGATAAAGTCTGATGCTGCAGGCCAAACTGAACGCGGACAAATGTAACTTTTGTGACTGGCAGAACGGAAGGTGTAATCTTCCAACTTTTATAGATAACAACTACGGGAATGCCTGTCACAAATGAAAATATGATGAAGAAGTAGAATAGGAAGAATAATAACAGTGGAATAAAAAGAATATGTAGAATAGGAAGAATAATAATAGTTGAAGAAAATGAATATGAAGAATGTAATAAAAAAAAAATATAGGTAGAAGATGAAGAAGAAGATGAATAAGGTGAAGAAGTTGATGTCAAAGATGCTGATGATGATGAAGATGAAAGTGTGGGAAAAGGAAAAAAAAGAAGGGGAAGGTCGTGGAATAGTGAAACATCAATATCTGACAAAATAAAAAAAATTTACATAGTCAATATCTTTTTCAATCCGAACGTCTTTAAAAAAAAAAAAAATCATGCTATTCTATTTGTTTGGACTAATCCTCATTGCCTTTAATGTCTCCGCCACCTCCCCCATACATCCTACATTATTCTTAGTTGTTTTCCTTCATGTAGAATGAACCTACAAGGAAAGAAAGGGTTTATTTTAATTCCGATATTTTGGTCCCATTGACTTGCATTGGGATCGGGTATCGGTATCGGCGATATCCGATATTTTTTGAATATCGGCCGATCCAAACCGATACCGATACTTTCCGATATCGGAAGGTATCGCTCAACACTAATCATTACCAGGAAGACTCATGGCTGTACCAGCTCAAAAGGGTGCTTCTACTGAATACTGAGCAAAGTGTCTGCATACTTATGACCATGTGATAATCTCCTATAGTGCGCATGCTGAGATCTTGATATGGGCAGTAGGTGCTCTTTTTAAGCAGGTGAGGCTACTGGGAGGGTAAATCATGTGATGGACAGACAAAACCTTCCACAGATGCAAGAAGCAACTTCTTATAATGATCTCGTTAGAGGGGGACAGGATGGAATGAAACTGTCCGTGTACAATTCCCATCAAAACTACTGGCTAATTCATTGTCTTTTTGCCTTTTTTATGGAGTAATAATTATTTTAACAGTGACTTTTTTATTTGCATCTTCATTATTTAATGTCTGTTTTTATTTATTTATTTATTTTTCATTTTAACTTTTCTTGGTTTTGTCTGTTTTCTTTTTTGTTCGACTATGTGGGAGTGATTTTCCTATTCCAGATGTTTCCGCTTAAATACTCATTTGCAACTTTGCGAAATGACACTAATTTTGCACATTTGTACTCAAGTACCCTAGAGGAGTAAAAGTATGTCTAGGGTGACTTTTGTGCATTGGAAGACTAAGAAGCAACATTAGGGTCATGCGAGTTTTTGCTCTAAAAAGATGCAAAAATGCTAAAAGATAATTAAAGAGTTTTGATTTCATCATCTTGCTTGCACGATTTTAAAGACTTTGGCTCAAGAAACGGCAACAAATACCACAAGCCTATGTGTCTCCGTTATAACAGGCTGGAAACAAACCTTGAGTAGTCTGATCCTAAAGTGGTCCTCTCTTCCTCCTGCTTCTTTCTGGCCTACTGAGTGTATGTTATCAAGAAGTAGTGTATGGATGGAAGGGAAAATAACTTGTATTCAGTAACCAAATACATGCTTGGAGCAGCAGATAAGCTACAGATGCAACACAAAAGTGCAATAGTTCTTAAAGGATATGTCCGGACGCAAATCAATAAGTCTGCAGTCACCTTGTGCTTACTGTGCGCTGCGGGGATTCACCATTTCTGAGACAGGACTGGAAGGTATGTATGAGTTCTACATACTCCCAGTCAGTGGGCGAAGGTTTGCTCTCCATACACTTATATGCAGGGGTGAACCTAGCTACACTGCTGCCTGAGGCAAACTTCAAAACGGCGCCCCCCCAAACACATATACAGTACATCCCCCCTATAGGGCTCCCATCTCATATACAGTCCCCCCATACATTACATGAGTGATAACTATTGTACATTCTACAATAGGTCATACATCAGACAGTACAGTCCTCCTTACAGTATTCTTGGCACCACAGTGCTACTTACAGAATAATGAGCCCCATATATTACTCCAAACAGTATAATGAGCCCCATATATTGCTCCATATAGTATTGTGGGCACTGCACAGCACCTCATACAAAATAACATACCCCATATATTGCTCCATACAGTATAATGAGCCCCATATATTGCCCCATACAGTATAATGAGCCCCACATGATGCTCCATACTGTATAATGGCCACACAGTGCTCCATACTGTATAATGGTCACACGTGATGCTCCATACTGTATAATGGCCACACGTGATGCTCCATACTGTATAATGGCCACACGTGATGCTCCATACTGTATAATGGCCACACGTGATGCTCCATACTGTATAATGGCCACACGTGATGCTCCATACTGTATAATGGCCACACGTGATGCTCCATACTGTATAATGGCCACACGTGATGCTCCATACTGTATAATGGCCACACATGATGCTCCATACAGTATAATGAGCCCCACATGATGCTCCATACTGTATTATGGCCACATAGTGCTCCATACTGTATAATGGCCACACGTGATGCTCCATACTGTATAATGGCCACACGTGATGCTCCATACTGTATAATGGCCACACGGCTCCATACTGTATAATGGCCACACATGATGCTACATACTGTATAATGGCCACACAGTGCTCCATACTGTATAATGGCCACACATGATGCTCCATACTGTATAATGGCCACACAGTGCTCCATACTGTATAATGGGCACACATAAGGCTCTGTACTGTATAATGGTCACACATGATGCTCCATACTGTATAATGGGCTCACATGATGCTCCATACTATATAATGGCCACACATAGTTTCTCCTACACACCTGGCTGCGCTCCGTACACCTTGCACACACGGCTCCACTCCGTACTCAAGCGGCTCTGCTCCATACACCTCGCACACACCCAGCTCTGCTCCATACACCTCATACACACCCGGCTCCGCTCCATACACCTCATACACATGTGGCTCTGCTCCGCACACCTCGTACACATTCAGCTCCGCTCCATACACCTCATACACGTTCAGCTCCGCTCCGTACACCTCATACCCGTTCAGCTCCGCTCCTTACACATCATACACACACTGCTCCGCTCCATACACCTCATACACACACGGCTCCGCTTCATACACCTCATACACACACCACTCCGCTCCATACACCTTATACACACTCCGCTCCATACAACTCATACACTTACCATGGCAACCAGCACAGCATAGTCCTGCAATCCATGGAGGTCCCGATCATGTGACCTTTGACTCCTCCCCTCCTGTGACCTCATCACAGGTCCTGTTTGCACAGAGCAGCCAATATGTGGTGTGCTGCTCTGTGGGTGCAGGGATGACCAGCTGATATTGCACACCGTGGGTTGTGAGCAGGGGCGCACGCACCGCACTAGTGACAGCAAATGTCAGGGATTATGGAGAGTCTGCACCAGGTGTTCTGACCGCCGCCCTGCCACCCCATGTCTTTCAGTGAGGACTGCCGCCTGAAGCAAAGGGCTCAACTTGCCCCATGATAGCGGCGCCCCTGCTTATATGGAGTGAGCCTGTGCACTCTAGTTTACCACGCCCACTAGAAGGCCACATCACTAGATGGGGCACGGCCTCGCTCCATACAAGTGTATGAAATTAGGCGCCGCACCTGGAACGCCCTACCAGGGCAGTGGGGTACTCGGTACCGGGTCCGGTCTTAAAGGGGATGTCACGGTGGCTGCGAACCGGTCCGTGGTCCTGGGTGCCCAATTAAAGGGGAACGGTCTTTTAGGGAATTTGGTATTAAAGTTTATTCGTGACGCCATCTGTGGTTTTCGGTCAGTAGGGACCGATGCCACTTCAAGGGGTCCTCTGGGGTGACGGTATGGCAGCTGGATGGTGACGCTTCCCACAGGTGAAGCGGGGTCACCAGGGCTCCCAAGGTGTGTGGCAAGGGTGTTGTATGCCGACGAATAAGTGGAGGACCAAGTTGTAAAGTCTTTACCTGGTTTACTGATGGTAGTAGTTCACAGTCCAGGGTACCAGGCACAGATGGTGATGTGGCCCGGCCGGCTTGGTGGCAAAGGTGATCCCTCTCCCAGGTGAGGTCCGTAAGCCTTCCCACTTGTGCTAAGATGACGAAGGCCCTGCTGCTTGTAGCTTACTGGCAAGGAATACTCTCTCTCCTGTCCTGGGACAGTTGCCTTCACGGTACACAGTTTAAGTCTTTTTATAGGATCTCTACCACAACCCGGGCTCTTAGAGTACTGCTGTACCTCAGGCTTGGTGCGGGCAGTTAACGTGTAGTCTAGTGCCCTCTGGTTCTGTCATGTGTCTTTAAAGTCCCACAAAAGCCTTGGGCTCCCGGTACCCGGTTTCTGCACTTTGGCTCAGAGGGTGCCTGGTCACAGTTCCCCTCTGAGCCCTGTTCCACTCCTGTGCTCCTTCCCTCAATGCTCCACTGCATGCAACAACCTATCAGGTTCTCCTCTTCCCAGGAGCCGCAGCACAGTCCTGGCTGCCCGGCTCCGCTGTCTGCTCTCTGACTTCCTTCTCCTAGGTCTTCCTGGACCAACTGTCTTCCTTGGTCTCCCTGGACCAACTGTCTTCCTTGGTCTCCCTGGACCAACTGTCTTCCTTGGTCTCCCTGGACCAACTGTCTTCCTTGGTCTCCCTGGACCAACTGTCTTCCTTGGTCTCCCTGGACCAACTGTCTTCCTTGGTCTCCCTGGACCAACTGTCTTCCTTGGTCTCCCTGGACCAACTGTCTTCCTTGGTCTCCCTGGACCAACTGTCTTCCTTGGTCTCCCTGGACCAACTGTCTTCCTTGGTCTCCCTGGACCAACTGTCTTCCTTGGTCTCCCTGGACCAACTGTCTTCCTTGGTCTCCCTGGACCAACTGTCTTCCTTGGTCTCCCTGGACCAACTGTCTTCCTTGGTCTCCCTGGACCAACTGTCTTCCTTGGTCTCCCTGGACCAACTGTCTTCCTTGGTCTCCCTGGACCAACTGTCTTCCTTGGTCTCCCTGGACCAACTGTCTTTCTTGGTCTCCCTGGACCAACTGTCTTTCTTGGTCTCCCTGGACCAACTGTCTTTCTTGGTCTCCCTGGACCAACTGTCTTTCTTGGTCTCCCTGGACCAACTGTCTTTCTTGGTCTCCCTGGACCAACTGTCTTTCTTGGTCTCCCTGGACCAACTGTCTTTCTTGGTCTCCCTGGACCAACTGTCTTTCTTGGTCTCCCTGGACCAACTGTCTTTCTTGGTCTCCCTGGACCAACTGTCTTTCTTGGTCTCCCTGGACCAACTGTCTTTCTTGGTCTCCCTGGACCAACTGTCTTTCTTGGTCTCCCTGGACCAACTGTCTTTCTTGGTCTCCCTGGACCAACTGTCTTTCTTGGTCTCCCTGGACCAACTGTCTTTCTTGGTCTCCCTGGACCAACTGTCTTTCTTGGTCTCCCTGGACCAACTGTCTTTCTTGGTCTCCCTGGACCAACTGTCTTCCTTGGTCTCCCTGGACCAACTAACTTCCCTCACTCTCTTCCTCCAACTGGCTATCTCCTCCTCCAGACCAGGATACTTAAAGCTGGGGAAGCTTCCCTAAATCCGAGTCCTGAGCTCCTCCTCCTGGCCTGGATTCAGAATGTGTTGAATGCGTGTGCTTACCTGGTAAAGAGAATCCTCCTTGCCTCCAAGCATGATATCGCCCTCCCCGAAAGGAAGGCAACATTACTGTACCCACTAGATGGCCTCTGCCTAGGATTATGTATAGCTCATACATACCCTCCAGTCCTGAATCCCCAAAGCACACAGTGCGGAAGCTGAGGGGATTCATGAGTCAGATTTATTGATTTGAGCCAGACAACCCCTTTAATTTAAATGCATTGAACAATAATCGTATGCTCATGAATGGAGAGGGCTGCACATGTGCAGCCATCTCCGCCTTGTCGCGTGCGACAAGCCCCATTCTCAAGATGAAAGCCAGTCCCAGTTTTAAAGAAGCACTCCTCCCATCAAACGTTTTATCCTCTTAATATAAATTATATACTACTGTGTACTTGTAATTGCTCATTTTGCTGTTCTTGTAAATTCTTTCCTCTACTCCATCTAGAAACAGGAAGTCTCTTTTCCTTGCATAAATCATTCCCCTCTTCCCCCTGCCAGGGACTTTTGTAGCAACTCATGACTCATACAGGGAAAATTGAGTTTCTACACAGACCTTAGAAGGATTCGGCTAGTTAGTTTTTAGGGTATGTGCACACGTTGTGGATTCTACTGCGATCTACTGTATGGGGTCACGTGGGGCCGCTCATTTACAGTCATGAATATGCGGCTCCACCCCTATGGGAGGTGGAGCCGCATATTCATGACTGTAATCGGCAGCCCCACGTGACCGCATACAGTAGAAGGTGCGGCCAGGACAGGAAGCAGCGACAGCCAACGAGGGAGCTGGGTGAGTATTTTCAGAATAGCGGGGTGGGGGGCGCACAGGGGGTGGGGACATGGAGCTTTATTTTAAACACGAAAAACCACAAAAAAAATGAATTATTCATATCTTTTTTCCGGTACCGGAATTATCTGGACGTGTGAGACTGGCCTTTTGTGAACTGCAATAAACTGATTTTACTAGAGAAATATATGTGACGTCACCGCTGTGCTCTGCTTTACGGCCGGCGCTGACACAGTGGACGCCGGGGGACGTGACAGACATCGGAATGTGAGTATGTAGTGTTTTTTATTTTTTTAACTTTTACAATGGTAACCAGGGTAAATATCGGGTTACTAAGCGCGGCCCTGCGCTTAGTAACCCGATGTTTACCCTGGTTACCCAGGTGCTGCAGGGGGACTTCGGCATCGTGGAAGACCGTTTCAACGATGCCGAAGTTGTTCCCCTGACCATTGGTCGCTGGAGAGAGCTGTCTGTGTGACAGCTCCCCAGTGACCACACAACGACTTACCAACGATCACGGCCAGGTCGTATCGCTGGTCGTGATCGTTGGTAAAACGTTTAGTGTAAAGGTACCTTAACTCTACCACCACTTATCGGATTTAGCAATCCTAAAAATCAATATTGACCCCTTAAGTCATGCAGGCATGGCTACAGTCATTGCGCACAGTTCTGAGTGTTGACTGTCGGCACACCCCAACACTTTGACTTAAGGTACCATCACACTCAGCAACTTTACAACGAGAGCGACAACGATCCGTGACGTTGCAGCGTCCTGGATAGCGATCTCGTTGTGTTTGACACGCAGCAGCGATCTGGATCCCGCTGTGACATCGCTGGTCGGAGCTAGAAGTCCAGAACTTTATTTCGTCGTCAGGTCGGCATGTATCGTCATGTTTGACAGCAAAAGCAACGATGCCTGCAACGTTTTACATGGAGCTAACAACCAGCGAGAATGATAAGTGAGTCGCCGTTACGTCACAGGATCGCTCCTGTATCGTTCTGGAGTTGCTGTGTTTGACGTCTCTACAGCGACCTAAACAGCGACGCTCCAGCGATCGGCTCGTTGTCTATATCGCTGCAGCGTCGCTGAGTGTGACGGTACCTTAACAGCTCATGGTGCAGTGCATCAGTGCCGAGCTGGCTGTCAGTCAGTGCCTGGGTGTACTTACAGCAACCTCTGTCCTTTGAGCAGTGACTGTAGGCACGCCAGCACCTGCATGACTGAAATCCGGTGGCTCCCGGTGATCACGTTCATTTCCTCCCAGGTGCCGCACTTTCAGTAAAGTGGCCGGGCACCTACATAACACTCATTACCTGAGGTTCAGGCGTGTGGACATATCACTTATGCAACCTGTGCACCAAGGGTAAGGGGGCCCATTCTCCCCTCCAAAGCAGGAAACCACTTTGTCACTTAGAAAAAGAGGGGCCCATATACTGTTCTTGCACAGGCGTCCTTTTCTCTCTATGTCAGGTACTGGTGCAGATGAAGGCTATATCTGCAGGTTAATACCGTTATCGGTCATGACCGGTTCCCTTTAAGTCTGGGGAGAGTAAAGTAATATAGAGACAGAGAGTCGCACACAGTATTGTTGGTTTCTATTGTTCATCTTTCCCCTGAACTGAATTCACAGCAACACTGCTCAGTACTGTAGTATAAGTTCCTTCAGGATGAGGCTGCTCCTGAACATGGGCTAATTGGACAGGGTACTGGCAGATATGAGTGAGTTCTGACCTCCGGTCTCTAAGGGACATGATAGCAGCTAGTCTCCACCTCCTAGCTCAGAGATAACTAATACTAAAGGCCCAACAAAGGGGAAAACTAATAAAAATCATCCAGTAAACAAGTCATATAGTGGCCAGAGATGGTGTCATTTCTCATGTACACATGACAGCTTATTCTCAAAAGTCCCTGAAACTACCTATAAACTTTAAGAGTATTTTTTTGTCTCACTGTTTAGGACTGTCTCTCACTAAGATTGAGTGAGTCATATGAATACACGCTAATAATCACTCTCAGCCCAAGTCATGGCATTCATTGGCCTCCTACACATCTACACCTAGCACTGACTCGCTTGGATCAGTAGATAAGGACATCATTCACCATCACTCATGTTTCACTGGAAAATCCTGAAGTCATAACATAAACCTTCTCTGCGAGGACAACAACATGACGACAACAACACGGAAACTAGGAAACTCCTATGCGTTTAATGGGGTGAGCTACAGCTCCGGAGGGCATTTGCATAAATGCTGCTGCGTGATCCCTTTTTATGTGGTAATGCTGTAATACTACACCCTGAGATGTTTTTGGACTGAAAACAAAATATTGTTTCATCTGATGCTCTCTTAAAAAGGTAATGGCACTGGAAAGAGAAAAATGCCTTTAATATAGTGGCACAATATGGCGGCACAACATATAAACTCCTTTAGTGCTGTTCTAGGGACTGGAAACTTAAGGTACCTTCACACTGAACAACTTAACGATAATGATAGCGATCCATGACGTTGCAGCGTCCTGGCTAGCGATATCGTTGTGTTTGACACGCAGCAGCGATCTGGATCCTACTGTGACATCGTTGGTCGGAGCAGAAAGTCTAGACCTTTATTTTGTCGCTGGATCACCCGCTGACATCGCTGAATCGGCATGTGTGACGCCAATTCAGCGATGTATTCACTGGTAACCAGGGTAAACATGAGGTTACTAAGCGCAGGGCCGCGCTTAGTAACCCGATGTTTACCCTGGTTACCAGTGTAAATGTAAAAAAAAACAAACACTACATACTTACATTTCGGTGTCTGTCGCGTCCCCCGGCGTTCTGCTTTCCTGCACTGTGTCAGCGCTGGCCGGCCGTAAAGCAGATTACAGCGGTGACATCACCGCTCTGCTTTACGGCCGGCGCTTACACAGTGCAGGGAAGCAGACGCCGGGGGACGCGACAGACACCGGAATGTAAGTATGTGCTGTTTTTTTTTTTTTTTTTTACATTTACACTGGTAACCAGGGTAAACATCGGGTTACTAAGCGCGGCCCTGCGCTTAGTAACCCGATGTTTACCCTGGTTACCCGGTGACTTTGGCATCATTGGTCGCTGGAGAGCTGTCTGTGTGACAGCTCTCCAGCGACCACACAGCGACGCTGCAGCGATCGGCATCGTTGTCTAGATCGCTGCAGCGTTGCTAAATGTGACGGTACCTTTAGGTTCACTTATCTATGACCCTAACAAGCTTTTATAATTTACACTTCAGTGACAATTTAGCTAATTTGGTTTAACCATTATGAATCTGGTAACCCTGAGAGGGGGAGATAAGCAGCTCTGGGAGGGCCCCGCTGGTGCCAATCGGCTGAGCAGCCATCAATATGCAATGGCTTAAGCGGCACACAATATTTACTGCAGATTTAGTTGTATTTGTTTTTGGATCTCAGGTTCCTGTTCCTATTTGCATTCTAGAATCTATGCGGCTGGAAGGATTTGTATTGGGAACAGTGGGAATTATGGGATGTGCACCACTGCCACCTAGTGGCTGCTTTATCAAATTGCATCATATTACTTTTACGCACGGTAAAGACATTATTTTGATGGGCAAAAATAGGTTTTCAGTAACCATGCCTTCCCAATGTTTTGACAGGGCCCCTAATGCCAACTATGCCTGTGCCTAAAGAAGAGTTACCATTTAAGAACTACAAGTGCTTCTTAGTAAATTAGAATATCATCAAAAAGTTAATTTATTTCAGTTTTTAAATACAAAAAGCGAAACTCATATATTATATAGGGTCATTAGAAACAGAGTGATCTATTTCAAGTGTTTATTTCTGTTAATGTTGATGGTTATGGCTTACAGCCAATGAAAACTCAAAAGTCATTATCTCAGTAAATTAGAATAATTAACAAAAAAACACCTGCAACGGCTTCCTAAGCATTTAAAAAGGTCCTTTATTCTGTTTCAGTAGGCTCCACAATCATGGGGAAGATTGCTGACTTTACAGATGTCCAGAAGGCAGTCACTGACACATTCCACAAGGAGGGTAAGCCACAAAAGGTCATTGCTAAATAAGCTGACTGTCCACAGAGTGCTGTATCCAAGCATATTAATGGAAAGTTGAGTGGAAGGAAAAAGTGTGGTAGAAAAAGGTGCACAAGCAACCGGGATAACCACAGCCTTGAAAGGATTGTTAAGAAAAGGCCATTCAAACATTTGGGGGGATTCACAAGGAGTGGACTGCTGCTAGAGCCATTGCTTCAAGAGCCACCACACACAGAAGTATCCAGGACATGGGCTACAAGTGTCGCACTCCTTGTGTCAAGTCACTCATGACCAATAGACAACACCAGAAGTGTCTTACTTGGGCCAAAGAGAACAAGAACTGGAATGTTGCTCAGTGGTCCAAGGTGTTGTTTTCAGATGAAAGTAAATTTTACATTTCATTTGGAAATCAAGATCCCAGAGTCTGGAAGAAGCGTGGAGAGGCCACAATCCAAGCTGCTTGAGGTCTAGTGTGAAGTTTCCACAATCAGTGATGGTTTGGGGAGCCATGTCATCTGCTGGTGTAGGTACACTGTGTTATATCAAGACCATAGTCAGCACAGCCGTCTACCAGGAAATGTTAGAGCACTTCATGCTTCCCTCTGCAGATAAGCTTTTTGGAGATGGAAATGTAATTCTCCAGCAGGACTTGGCACCTGTCCACACTGCTAAAAGTACCAATACCTGGTTTAAAAACAACAGCATCACTGTGCTTGATTGGCAGCAACTCGCCTGAACCTTAACCCCATAGAGAATCTATGGGGTATTGTCAAGAGGAAGATGAGACACCAGACCCAACAATGCAGACGATTTGAAGGCTGCTATCAAAGCAACCTGGGCTTCCATAACCCCTCAGCAGTGCCACAGGCTGATCGCCTCCATGCCACGCCGCATTGATGCATTAATTGATGCAAAAGGAGCCCCGACCAAGTATTGAGTGCATTTACTGAACATATGTTTCAGTAGGTCAACATTTCAGATTTTAAAATTATTTTTCAAGCTGGTATTATAAAGTATTCTAATTTACTGAGATAATGACTTTTGGGTTTTCATTGGCTGTAAGCCATAATCATCAACATTAACAGAAACACTTGAAACAGATCACTCTGTGTATTGATTCTATATAATGAGTTTCAGTTTTTGTATTGAAGAACTGAAATAAATGAACTTTTTGATATTCTAATTCTGTGAGAAGCACCTGTAAATGGTGCATATTATTGAGTACAATATGGAGGTGTTGTTTTGCTATAGATATTTCTATTTTATGTATTTCCTTTAAGTAGAGGGCTTTTCGGTCTCTTTCGTCCCGCTACATTTAGCCCACCTTGGGTCTCTCCCTAAGGTGGCTAGTGTGCTGTTCCATGTATATTCCTCAGTTTCCATGTATGTTGTTATATTTTACTCTGCTGCCACCCAATGGCGTTTTTCTGTATGGCAGCTTGTTTTTCATGTATTTCTTGTGGGCATGTCTTACATCCGGTTCAGGGGTCAAATCTTCTCTTCCTCTGGCAGCCATTTCCAGTTTACTTTCTGTTGTGAGAGGACGTGCTTTTGAACTGGGCTTAGGAAGGCATCAGTCTTTCGACCACTCTTTCATGCTGCTCACACTTGCAGACACATTTGGTGCTACATCTTACTGTACCCTGTCTACCCTGCATTTCTGGAGAAGTTCTGTATTACCAGTTATATGCTGTATGTCCAGATCAACAAAATAAATAAATCTGGATTACACAATCCCTGGAGTGCATCATCTCTCTGGACGCTGAGCAGCATTGGTCCTGTCTGCCTCATATCGAGGAAATGCGAAGGTACGATTATCTCTCTCACAACTCTTATTAGTCTGCGACACCTTCATTCGCCTCATGTGGGGACAGAACAGTCGAAAGATTGCCTTGAAGCCCGGCCAGAATCACCCTTATACCACTATTCACGTGCCCGCTCTCTGCCCGCTCACATAGTGCAGCCCTGCTCTGCTAAGAAATCTCCTGCAGCATCACCTCAGACTGCATTGTACATAAAGACTCTCTGTGTATTATACCGCACTGCTGCAGATCGTCGGACCGCAGAACCCCACAATTCTCCAACAACACCTTGGGAATCTTATCAGGGGGTCGCAACTAAGCTGCACCGCAATTTCCAGCCCCCAATTTAAAGGTTCAGTTTCTTAAAGGGACAGCGCACCTTAAATCAAAATGGCCGAAAAGGACCTTCCACAGTTCCCCAATGCTGAAACAGAGCAAATACAACCTGATACTGTCCATTATGAAGACCAGGAAGCCGAGCCCGCTTCCACAGCAGACCCAGATGCACGACCAGTACGTTCCATCAAGCCAACATTAAAGGTCCTCGAGAATTACTGTTCCACAAGGGATGAGTTCAATGACAACTTGGACGACCTATGGGAACGAGTCGCCTCCCTTATGTCAAGCGTCCAACGCCATAAAAATGATGCAGCGGGTTTACAGGACACTATAAGACAGCTAGACGTGGCCCACGGCAGATACAAGAGACTGTCCACAAAGTATGCTGCCTTCCTAAAAGAATCTAAAATCGACGAAGCCCTATCAGAGTTAAGCAAGGCAGATTCCACAGACAGAGAAAGGGACGCCGCCGTGCAAGACGCCAAAGATAAAGCGGAGCTTCGTATCACCCATCTGCAAGAAACTAGATCGCACAGGTCAGCCTCGTCTAAACACTCTGCTCGGTCATACAAATCATCCTGCTCAAGAACTTCAGCCCTCAGCGACAGAATCCTAGAGGCCCGTTTAAATGCAGAGCGGTCCAAACTAAGACGTTCATACACCGAAAAGAAAGCAGAAGCAGAGGCTCGAGCAAAGATTCTTCAAGCAGAAGCGAAGAGAGCAGAAGCAGAGGCTCGAGCAAAGATTCTTCAAACAGAAGCAGAAGCGAAGAGAGCAGAAGCAGAGGCTCAAGCAAGGATTCTTCAAACAGAAATGGAGGAAGAAATTGCATTAGCCGAAGTAAAAATACTCGAGCAAGCATTGAAGCAAAACCTCGACCCAATTTGCCTGCCACCACAGGAAGAAGACGACCCAGCTGTTCGTACCAGAGACTACGTGCAGAAACAGATACCTGCAGCGCACACCTTCTCCAGTGACGTTCAACCCAACATTGCGGAAACGTCCAAGTCAGCCCAACCTATGGTGCCAGTATCGCCCACAGCCCCTACAGAGACCCAAGACCAACGCCGTGATGTACCCCCTCAGGAGCAATCATCATCGCAAGACGACCACAAGGCACACTCCAGCCCGCCTCCACAGTTCAAGCAGCAGTCATCGGAATCTCTAGAGGTTAAACCACAGCTCAACCCTGCAGCGACATCATTCTACCCGGGAACAATTCACCCTTCCACGCCACACAGCTTATACGCCCGAGGGGCACCACAAGCTAATATGGTAACAAGGAGTGAAGGATCAGACATGTCCGAGTTTGCCAGGTTCATGGTGAGCAGGGAGCTAATCAGCACTAGCCTCTCAAAATTCGACGACCGTGCAGAGAACTACAGAGCCTGGAAAGCAACCTTCAAGGCCGCCATTGCTGATCTCAACCTATCCGCGGAGCAGGAGCTCGACCTCATGGTAAAATGGTTGGGTCCTGAATCCACAAACCGTATCAAGAGTCTTAGGACCGTCTATGTGGGGCAAGCTGAAGCAGGTCTCGCTGCGGCCTGGCAGAGACTTGAAAGAACCTACGGCAGCGCTGAAGCCATAGAAAAGTCCCTATTCAAGAGACTGCAGAACGTTCCAAGAATCAACCTTAAGGAAGCCCACAAGCTTCTGGATTTAAGTGACCTGCTTATGGAGCTGGAACTTGCTAAAAGAGACCCTCGTCTGTCTGGACTGTGCTACCTGGACACTGCCCACGGGGTGAACCCGATCATCTCAAAGCTGCCACACAGTCTGCAAGAGAAGTGGGCAGTGTGCGTCTCCAGGTATAAAAGGTCACATGACGTCACCTTTCCTCCGTTCATTCAGTTCTGCAAGTTCATTGACGAACAAGCCCAAATGAGGAACGACCCTAGCCTCGACTTCCTGGAGTCTAACACTGCAGCTCCAGCAACACCTTCATCAAGGTATGAAAGCGTCGCACATAGACGCAAGGACTCAAGGAACAGTGTAAGCGTCAGAAAGACTAACCTGCCATCACCTGCAGTACCTGCCGACAAGCAGTACACTATTCCGTCGAGGGATAAGTCTTTCAATCGTGAGTGTCCCATTCACAAAAAACCACACTCACTGAACAAATGTAGAGGCTTCAGGTCCAAAACCATGCAGGAGCGCAAGAAAATCCTCAACGAACTTGGGGTATGTTTCAAGTGCTGCGCTTCATCAGAACACATGGCCAAGGACTGTAAATCTGCCATTAAGTGTGAAGAGTGTCATAGCGACAGACACCCATCAGCCTTGCACCCAGGCTCAGCCACCAGCGATCCAGCAGTCGCAGTTACCTCTGGTCCCGCTACAAACCATGGCGGGGAGCCACAGAATCACGCCAAGTCCACCACAGCTGTGTCCTGCTCATGCTCAGAGGTATGTGGGGAGAATCAAAGTGCTAAATACTGTGCCAGGATATGCCTAATCAGATTCTATCCAGAAGGGCAGCCAGAGAAGGCTGTAAAAATGTATGCCATCATTGACGATCAGAGCAATCGATCCCTAGCTGGACCTAAGTTCTTTGAAGCCTTTAGAATCAAGGGACCAGCAACGCCCTACACTCTGAATACTTGCTCGGGGCGCATAGAGACTAGCGGCAGAAGAGCACAAGGTTTCATCGCTTCTCCTGTCAATGAAGACGTAGAAATACCCCTACCTACGCTAATTGAATGCGATCAAATACCAGACCAAAGGGATGAGATCCCTACTCCGGAAGCTGCTTTCCACCAACCACACTTAAGGCACCTAGCCAGCGTTATCCCACCTTTGGACACAGATGCTGAAATCCTACTTCTGCTCGGCAGAGACAATTTGAGGATACATAAGGTCCGCCAACAGTGTAATGGTCCTGACTACGCCCAGAGACTTGACTTGGGGTGGGTAGTCATAGGAAATGTATGCTTGGACCAAACAGGAGTCCACTCCTTTAAGACGTACGTACGCCGAGACGGGCGCACTACCTTCTGCAAACCATGTCCTCATCACTATGAGGTGAAGGAAAAGCTTCCAGATTCCGTAGAGCTGCCTGATGTTATCCCTTCTCCCTATGCAGACGACTTGGGAAAATTGGTGTTTCATACCACTAAGGATGACAACAAAGTAGCCCCATCTATGGAAGACAAGGAATTTGTCAGGATAATGGACAATGAGTTCCTTAAGGACGAAACCAATCACTGGGTTTTCCCCTTACCCTTCTGAGCTACCAGGGTAAGGCTCCCGAACAATCGTGAACAAGCCTTGTCCAGATTTAACTCTCTCCAGC
Organism: Ranitomeya imitator; assembly: GCF_032444005.1. Taxonomy (NCBI): domain Eukaryota; kingdom Metazoa; phylum Chordata; class Amphibia; order Anura; family Dendrobatidae; genus Ranitomeya; species Ranitomeya imitator. Next base: position 498,090,841 of record NC_091283.1, on the reverse strand, counting down.
GCACGCTAAGCAATAAACCGGAGATGAAAGAACACATTGTCACCTTTATGGGCAAAATATTCCATAACAACCATGCGGAGCCAGCGTCTCCCTTAAAGGAAAACGAGGAGTGCTGGTACCTACCCTCATTTGGAGTATATCACCCGAAGAAACCTAAACAAATTAGAGTTGTCTTTGATTCAAGCGCCAAACATCAAGGCGTATCTCTCAATGATGTCCTCCTCACAGGTCCTAATCTGACAAACAACTTAGTAGGAGTGTTGATGAGGTTCAGGAAAGAGCCCATTGCCATCACCGCCGACATTGAACAGATGTTCCACTGTTTCATAGTCCGAGAGGACCACAGGAATTTCCTCAGGTTCCTGTGGTACAAGGACAATGACCCCAGCAAAGAGATGGTGGAGTATCGCATGCGGGTGCACGTATTCGGGAACAGCCCTTCACCCGCTGTGGCAACATATGGCCTGCGGAGAACCGCACAAGAAGGAGAGTCCGAGTATGGAACAGACGCCAGAGACTTTGTAGAGAAAGACTTCTACGTAGATGATGGACTAAAATCTCTACCTACAGAAGAAGCTGCAATCGACCTACTCAAAAGGACCCAACATATGCTGTACCGAGCTAAGCTTAGACTGCACAAAATTGCTTCAAACAGCCCGGCTGTCATGAGAGCCTTTGAGTCAAGCGACCACGCACCTGGATTCAAGGACATAGACCTGGGACCAGACCGTCCGCCTGTGCAGAGAAGCTTAGGCCTGAGGTGGAACCTGTCAGCCGACACCTTCGGATTCCAAATCAACTGTGCAGACAAACCATTCACTAAACGTGGTGTCCTGTCAGTGGTAAATAGCCTGTATGACCCACTGGGATTCGTAGCACCAATTACCATACAAGGTAAATCCCTTCTGAGACAGCTGTCTGAAACTGTCAAGGACTGGGATACCCCTCTACCTCCTGATAAGGAACCAAAATGGGAAACCTGGAAGCAGTCTTTGTGTGCCTTGGATAAAATCCATATAACGAGATGCTACGCTGGAATCTCACTTGCTGCTAGCACTAGGACGGAACTCCATGTGTTCTCGGATGCATCCACGGAGGCCATTGCAGCTGTTGTCTACCTGAAGGTAACGGGATCTGACAATCAAGATCATGTTGGGTTCGTTTTCGGCAAAGCTAAGTTGGCTCCCAAGCCTGACCACACTATTCCCAGGCTGGAACTCTGTGGGACTGTGCTTGCAGTAGAACTCGCAGACTTTATTCAGCATGAGCTGGACACTCACATAGATGACGTACAATACTACAGTGACAGTAAAGTTGTCTTAGGTTACATCTACAACCAAACAAGGCGCTTCTACGTGTACGTCAGTAACCGCATTGAGAGAATAAGAAGGTCTTCCAAACCTGAACAGTGGCACTATATCCCATCTGAACTTAATCCAGCCGACCATGCCACTAGACCTATGTCTATAAATTCCTTTGCTAACTCTTCTTGGCTTTCAGGTCCAAAGTTTCTGCTGGAACAGAAGGGAAGTGAATGTGTTCAGGAAGTCTTCAGCATCCAGGATCCGGACGATGATCCAGAAGTCCGCTCCGAGGTCAGTGCTCTGGCCACGAACGCTAAACCAACCTCCTCCCTCGGTTGTCAGCGCTTTGAACGCTTCTCCAATTGGATGAAACTCATTAAGACTATTGCAAGGTTAGTCCACATTGCGAGATCTTATCACAAGCCACATGGAGACAAAGACTGTCATGGTTGGCACGTCTGCCAAAAAATACTCACTATCGAGGACATTCCGGTAGGATAAACTATGAACAGAACACTGCACTACTATTTGTCCATTGGATTACAGTGGGTCAGAGATAGTTTGGCCTAGTGCGGCTTCTCTGATCCGAAGATGGGTTTTCCATTGGATTATCTCAGGAACTGACTTAATGTCTTGTTTAAAGTTATTATTGCATTACATGCATGTTTGGTTTCACTTTCTAGGTTGTTGGACTTTTTAAGGACATTGATATAGTGAAATCCCTTACGGAATTTCAGATGGGGAGTGTGCTGTTCCATGTATATTCCTCAGTTTCCATGTATGTTGTTATATTTTACTCTGCTGCCACCCAATGGCCTTTTTCTGTATGGCAGCTTGTTTTTCATGTATTTCTTGTGGGCATGTCTTACATCCGGTTCAGGGGTCAAATCTTCTCTTCCTCTGGCAGCCATTTCCAGTTTACTTTCTGTTGTGAGAGGACGCGCTTTTGAACTGGGCTTAGGAAGGCATCAGTCTTTCGACCACTCTCTCATGCTGCTCACACTTGCAGACACACTTGGTGCTACATCTTACTGTACCCTGTCTAACCTGCATTTCTGGAGAAGTACTGTATTACCAGTTATACGCTGTATGTCCAGATCAACAAAATAAACAAGTCTGGATTACACAATCCCTGGAGTGCATCATCTCTCTGGACGCTGAGGAGCATTGGTCCTGTCTGCCTCATATCGAGGAAATGCGAAGGTACGATTATCTCTCTCACAACTCTTATTAGTCTGCGACACCTTCATTCGCCTCATGTGGGGACAGAACAGCTAGCATATATGTATTTTTCCTAAGCTTTTGTACATTCACGTCTTTAAAAACCAAATCAATATATATACGGAGCTCCCAAGCATTGTGTTGCTCATTGGCCTCCATATGATATATGGAGGCCATACAAGGGTACCAGGGTTGACAATTTGGAATTTGTATAATATACAGTCTAATATATAATTGCCTAGAATACTACTTCCTGCAATTTGTGCCAACTTCCGTGGCTTTGTCCGGAGCTAATGTCCGGAGCTAATGTCCGGAGCTAATGTCCGGAGATTAATTGCCTAGAATACTACTTCCTGCAATTTGTGCCAACTTCCGTGGCTTTGTCCGGAGCTAATGTCTGGAGCTAATGTCCGGAGCTAATGTCCGGAGATAAGTGACGTCAACAGTGTCCAGTGTCTGATTGGTTGCCGCCTGCTGCGAGCGACCAATCAGAAACGTGCCGTACTGTGACACACTCCGCCCGCCATTTTGGTGTGATTTTTGAATTTTTACCTCACAGCAAGTTTCTACTGCGTGGAGGCGGGCCCAGTGACGTTGCTCTTCAAGCTCCTGCCGAATTTCGTCAAAAAAATGATAATACCATTTACCAAAACTATATATATTTAGTTGTGAAGTGGTTCAGTGACATTTTCACACCAATTTTGAACTTTTGTTTGGTGTTTTCTCCATATACTGCATATTATTTTTGTTCTTTCTTACTATTATTTATTAATTGTATTATTCTTACATTTGAATAAATAAAGTATATATGGATTCTAGACTCCCGATTCTTTAGAATCGGGCTGCCATCTAGTATACAATAAAATATTAATCTAAGTGGAGCCTTTATACGCTAATCTCAGTCTGTTATCTACATTAACTGTGCAGTAGTGATGAGCGAGCGTGTTGGGATATGGCGTTATCTCGGCATGCTCAGGTGCTAACTGAAAGTGCTCAAAAAATATGTTCGAATCCACGCAGCTGCATGTCTTGTGGCTGTTTGATAGCTGCAACACATGCAGGGATTTCCTAACAAACAGGTCGACATGCAGCTGCGGGGACTTGAACATATTATTTGAGCATACCGAAGAAACTCGGTTAGCACCCGAGCATGCTCAGATAACATCTTTTCAGAGCACGCTCGCTCATCACTACTATGCAGCTGTTCCCTGAACTCAGCCATTTTAGGCTGGTGAAAGTCTGACTTGGCTTAGACTACTGACAAGATGACCAGAAAATCCCTGCCGCCATAGTCTGTTAATCTTGCTCATCTCCGGCGCTGAGATAATGGAGCCCAGTGGAATAAGAAACACCTTCTGCACCTATCACATCACCCACCCTGTTGTTCACTTTGAACATTTTTATTTATGTTTTGTTCTTTCAGCCGACAGAATGCCGCCATGTAGTGCCAGGCCAATACCGATATACAGTAAATCATATTGTGTCCAAATAACACACCGTATCATCCTAAAGAGGACTTATATCACTTGCCATAAATATCTGTATATTTTTTTTTACTAAGGTTTTTTCTCTTTTGATGATGCACCTCCCTATTACCGAGATATGGCTGTCTATTCTCTGTATATAAATCTACTTTAGCTAGCCAATTGGGCAAGAGTTGAGGACCACTCCCACTTGGCTACCAAGACTAGATTCCTATATAGAGAATAGGGGGCCGTATCTCTGGAACGAAAGCAGTCCAATACCAGATCCAGGAGATCAGCGCATTCACCCCAGATGAAATATGTCGCATTTATGGCATCGTTTCGAAGAGCCCATGGGAATGTTTGGCTTTACGCTGCTAGTATTTGGGACCCTCCAACCACTTGCACTCGGGATTAAATGCATTTACTTAGAACACTTACGTGAGATCATTCATTTTGCTCCATGATCATTGATTGCGGCCATTTCCTGTTCTAACATAAAAATACCTACAGCTCTTACCTGCAGTAACAGCGGCACATGAATATTCATGAGCTGCGATAAGATCGTTAGACGCGGAGACTATCCTGCGGCACAGTTATTGTTATAGTCTCACAAGCTCGTCGAGGGTCGGGAAAATGGGGCTCGTTTACTGTGGGGTAAACCTTGGTGGGTACAGGGGCCAACGTTGTAAGTTGTCCCATCTAGTTTTATACAGGTTTATTTCTTGCTTTAAAACGCCGTTTGTGGGTCACAAAGAATGGTTGGTGTGGCCTCACGTTGTAGGGGCGAGGGTTAACGTGTATTAAAGATCCAGTTTTATCCAGATTGCCAACATCGATCTCAATAAAATTCTGGCGAAATTGGAGGCGCTTTATGGGAAATGCAGAACGCACACTACTAAGCACATGAGGTTTTAAAGGGGTTGTGCCGGACTTTAACATTGATGGCCTATCCTTTAGTATATTTTATCAATGTCTGAATGGTGGGGGTGCGACACCCAGGACCCCTGCTGATCTGCTCCCTTGACGGAATAGCGGCTGCTTCCGGATAATGTACAGTGCAGTACCTGGCTCTGGCCACTATGCAGCTGAAGGAGCTATGCTGCTCCATAACTGGTCAGTTCCAGCCACACCCAACATCGGGAACAGCTAATCAGCTGTACTTACCTTTCTCGGGTCCACTGAAGGAGTCTCCACTTCTACTTCAGGGGTCTGCCATTGGCTGCGGTGTTGATATCAAGTCCACAGTACGCCAGCAAATCAGTGAGATTAGCAGCTCTAAAGGGGGCATTTTGTTTACATGTTGAGCTCACTGATTGGCTGTGAAAGACAATGCCAGACACCAGTAGCAGCAGTGACAATTCATCTGTGGACCTGAGGAAGGTGAGTACAGCACGGTTTATTTTCTAACAAACTGTAGCTGGGGCAGACCATTGTCTGAAAGGGGCCACTTTAAGGCAGAGGTCCCCAACTCCAGTCCTCAAGGCCCACCAACAGGTCATGTTTTCAGGATTTCCTTTGCATTGCACAGGTGATGCAATTATTACCTGGGCAAGACTAAGGAAATCCTGAAAACATGACCTGTTGGTGGGCCTTGAGGACTGGAGTTGGGGACCCCTGCTTTAAGGCATTTACCAGCACAGAATGTTGAACTTAAGAATATGATGATAAAAAAGGGGAGATTTACTTGGAGGGTTAATGTGCATTTACAATGAAAAATTATCATGAATGAACACTCTTGAAAGCGCTCATTTCACGATAATCTTTGGGTATAAACCGACTTATCTCCCGACGTACGAGCAAAACTCTTGTTCATTGGGTGAATTCAGATGTTTTGCCCCACAAAAATCATTGTTCTCGACAGCACATGGTCCTGTGTATATGGCAGCTATGCTGCAGAACTCTGCATCACTCCGTCCTCACTATACATGGAGAAACCTGATTATCACCATGGACAAGGGTCCTAGTGGTGGGACCCTCCTCATCAGACATTACAGGATATGCCACAAATAAGACTAAAAAAGCTGCTCATACACATTAGACAGCTGTCGGCGGAATGCTGCTGCAGCCAATCGTTTGGTGGCCAGCCATCTATCCTGACTCTCCCATACACACCACCAGTCGGCTGGCTCCCCCATACACACTGCTGGCTGAACCTATCCATGTCTGTGTCTTCTGTTGTCATTAAGGTCCCTTCACATTTAGCGACGCTGCAGCGATACCGACAACGATCCGAATCGCTGCAGCGTCGCTGTTTGGTCGCTGGAGAGCTGTCACACAGACCGCTCTCCAGCGACCAACGATGCCGGTAACCAGGGTAAACATCGGGTAACTAAGCGCAGGGCCGCGCTTAGTAACCCGATGTTTACCCTGGTTACCATGCTAAAAGTAAAAAAAAACAAACACTACATACTTACCTAACGCTGTCTGTCCTCCAGCGCTGCGCTCTGCTTCTCTGCTCTCCTCCTGTACTGTCTGGGAGCCGGAAAGCAGAGCGGTGACGTCACCGCTCTGCTTTCCGGCTCACAGCCAGTACAGGAGGAGAGCAGAGCGCAGCGCTGGAGGACAGACAGCTGTAGGTAAGTATGTAGTGTTTGTTTTTTTTTACTTTTAGCATGGTAACCAGGGTAAACATCGGGTTACTAAGCGCGGCCCTGCGCTTAGTTACCCGATGTTTACCCTGGTTACCAGTGAAGACATCGCTGGATCGGTGTCACACACGCCGATCCAGCGATGTCTCCAGGGAGTCCAGCGACGAAATAAAGTTCTGGACTTTATTCAGCGACCAACGATCTCCCAGCAGGGGCCTGATCGTTGGTCGCTGTCACACATAACGATTTCATTAACGATATCGTTGCTACGTCACAAATAGCAACGATATCGTTAACAATATCGTTATGTGTGAAGGTACCTTTAGTCTAAAATTCGCCATAGATTTTAATTCCCCCATACACGTTATTGTTCCTTCAATGGGGTTAGTTGAACGTGATAAGTGGTTTAAAATTGCAGAGAGTTTATAAAAACAAGCAACTTTGCAATTTAATGGTTAAAAGTCCTCCCTGAAGTCTCTCAATGGTAACACTAAGGCTTTGTCCCTCGGACAATTTTGAGTGTTCCAGATAGTTTTTTTCATGCTGATTTAAGAAATGACTTCAGATTTTTCTTACCACGTAAGGTTTTTGAGAAATGATACGAAACATTATACTATTCTGTTATAATTCTAAAAACTCTTATATGGACTTTTTCTGAAACCGTACACTGCGCAACAAATTTCAGGGAAGTTCTTGTCCCCTGAGAAAATGTTGTTGTATTTTATAGATTTTGATATGCTGAACACGAATATGTGCTCCAAAAGTCTGTATCACGTAAGGTTCTTAAAGGGAAGGTTGTTGCCGAAATATCTGTGACTGGAACGAGTTCCATCAGTGGCGCAGCTAGGGGTTCAGCTCGGGGGGGGGGGTTGGGCGGGGGAGGACGACATCCGAGTGGGCCCCTAACCGGTAACTCTGATATTACCGCTATATGGTGACATACAGTGGTAGAGATCAGTGCTGCAAAACATAAAGTGATTACAGCACAGTTACTTAGTGTCTTACCGCTGACGTTCTTTCTGATGGAATCGTCACTTTTCCCGTCTTTTCCATCTGGCCCAGACCGACATGACAACTTCTTCCAGCAATGACTCGCCTGCAGAGATTACAACAAAGACACATTTCACTTTTTACATTTCCAGCCCCATCACCATCTATTCCCAACCTGCACAAACTCCTCATCCTGCTGATACTCCAATACTGAGCCGCTGCTGCCATATGTGTCCCTATAACTGCCCCTGATATCCCCAATACTGAGCCACTGCTGCTGTATGTGTCCCTATTACTGCACCTGATACCCCAATACTGAGCCGCTGCTGCCGTATGTGTCCCTATTACTGCACCTGATATCCCAATACTGAGCCGCTGCTGCCGTATGTGTCCCTATTACTGCACCTGATACCCCAATACTGAGCCGCTGCTGCCGTATGAGTCCCTATTACTGCACCTGATACCCCAATACTGAGCCGCTGCTGCCGTATGTGTCCCTATTACTGCACCTGATATCCCAATACTGAGCCGCTGCTGCCGTATGTGTCCCTATTACTGCCCCTGATAGCCCAATACTGAGCCGCTGCTGCCGTATGTGTCCCTATTACTGCCCGATAGCCCAATACTGAGCCGCTGCTGCCGTATGTGTCCCTATTACTGCACCTGATACCCCAATACTGAGCCGCTGCTGCCGTATGTGTCCCTATTACTGCACCTGATACCCCAATACTGAGCCGCTGCTGCCGTATGTGTCCCTATTACTGCCCGATACCCCAATACTGAGCCGCTGCTGCCGTATGTGTCCCTATTACTGCACCTGATACCCCAATACTGAGCCGCTGCTGCCGTATGTGTCCCTATTACTGCCCGATACCCCAATACTGAGCCGCTGCTGCCCTATATGTCCCTATTACTGCACCTGATACCCCAATACTGAGCCACTGCTGCCGTATGTGTCCCTATTACTGCACCTGATAGCCTAATACTGAGCCACTGCTTCCGTATGTGTCCCTATTACTGCCCCTGATAGCCCAATACTGAGCCGCTGCTGCCCTATATGTCCCTATTACTGCACCTGATAGCCTAATACTGAGCCACTGCTGCCGTATGTGTCCCTATTACTGCCCCTGATACCCCAATACTGAGCCGCTGCTGCTGTATGTGTCCCTATTACTGCACCTGATACCCCAATACTGAGCCACTGCTGCCATATGTGTCCCTATTACTGCCCCTGATACCCCAATACTGAGCCACTGCTGCCGTATGTGTCCCTATTACTGCCCCTGCTGTTTGGCAAAATAACAGTGCTCCTCTTTAATGCCCTACATAATACTGCCCACCACTGTGCGCCTTTAAATAGTAATAATGCTTCCTTTGTTCTCTCTAAATTATAAAATTGCCTCCAAGAAAATATAAATGCCCTGTGCAAATATCCTAGAAAACCATCTTCTTGCCCCTTTGATGGCCACAATACTCTGAGTGCCCTTATAACAATAATGCATCTTAAGTGCCCATTTAACATTTAAAAATGTCCACTGAGTCACATAATGTACAGCTCCCCTATACCCAGTATGGTGGGGTCATAGCTACCCTATACGATACGATGTCCCCACTGCTCCCACAAAACACAGTATAATGATCCCCACAGAAACCCTCACACTGTATAATAGCCACCAGCACGTCCTATCTGACATTTATAGGAAGTCTTGAAAAAACGAGACCCGAAACGCACGTCGAGGCTGTGGTGGGTTAATGTTGATCCTCCCTCATCATGGGTAAGCAATATTATACATGACCTATTTTTCGTGGGCTGATGAGAATACTCTTCCCATCACGCTATGTCTGCTGTCATTGATAACAGTGATGGCAGGAGCTGCTGATGGGAGTAGTGGTCTCATCAGCCAGCGCCTGTGCTCACACTGCAAAAACAAAAAAACACTTTTTTAGCGAAAATAAAATGGCACAAATTAAAAGAATGAGGTGTAAATGAAAATACCAAAACCAAAAAAAAGAAAGGTGCAAATACAATAAAGAATGAGGTCGAAAGTACATTAGAAAGTTGCAGACAATTTTATTGTACAATGATAAAGCCTTATTTAAATAACACTGTAGGACCCCTTTAAATCTTGATGAAAGCACAGGGTAAGGGGTCTCCATACAAATCCATCCCCTTACAGACATCGGGGCACAAACCAGTCACATTCCAGCTGGTTTCCGTTTCCTTTTCCATATTCGTTTAATACCTGAAGACCTTTCATTGTCACACAGTGCTGTCGGACGTATCCATACCTGGCAATATATGGAAATGCCGACATGTGCAGCCAGGTCCTGGGCATGATGAATATAATCTTGTCATCGACTTAGACTGACTCATACAATGACTGGAATGGAATCTTCCTATATTTGGCAATAGTCCCATTTTTTTTTATTAGCACTGGTCCCAAATTGTACGGTGTGGTGTTCCGTCAATGAACTATAAGAGAGGTAGACATAGCTACTGACTTCTAGAAATAGCGCCACTCTTGTGCATTGGAGGTATCTGGTATTGCATTTCTTCCCAAAAGAATGACAGTCTCTAGAAGACAGTAGCTAAGTTTTTCTAACCTAATACGATCCCTCTCATGATCCACTATTGATCGTTGCCTACATTTCCTCTTGTTTGTCTGCCAGGTCCCCTTTAGATTTCGGCTGTGTCCACCACTCGGCATAAATCCCTTCTTCATAATCCCCTTCTCCTTCAAATTCTGCATCGGAAGGGGGCGGTTCTGTGTCTTGCAATGTTCCAATTTCAACCTGCAATTAAACATAGAGAGACACAATAATGCAGCAATATGGCCTGTCTTTGGGTTTGCCAACAAGGCATTTGCCCACACAGCCCTTGTTTCCTGAGGACAGGAACCAAAGGGTAGGAACTGCATTATCTAGGCACTATATGACGGTAATTTTTCTTGTGGATCACTAAAATGGGATCATATTTACAACATATAAGTGGCAGAGGTTTTGTCGTTTTTTTTTTTGCCAGTGTGACATGGCATCCTCAAACCATTACAGTAAAATCTAGGCTCCAATATGGCGCCTCTTCCCATCTGAAATTTGCACTGTGCCTCAAAAAAATGGTTGACGTATTTTTTCCTGTTGTCCTTGTGAAGATCAAAAAAATTGGAGTTAAAAGAACATTTTTGTGGGAAAATGTGTGTTTTTTTTATTATTTGCACGGCTCTACGTTATAAAGTTCTGTAAAGCACCTGGGGGTTCAAGGTGCTCAACACACATCTAAATAAATTACTTGATGGGTCTAGTTTCCAAAATGGGGTAATTGTGTTTTTTTTTCACTGTTTAGGCATTAGCAGGGGATCTCAAAACGCTCTTGATTCCAGCCAATTTTGGGTTCAAAAAGTCAAACGATGTTCCTTCCCTTCTAAGCTCTGCCGTGCGCCTAAACAGTAGTTTTCCCCCACATATGTAGTATTGGCGTACTCCAGAGAAATTGCACTACAAATTTGGAGGTTCAGTTTCTCCTGTTACCCTTGTGAAAATAAAAAAAGTTGGGGCTAAATTAAAATTTTTGTTAAAACCAGGTAAAATGTTAATTTTTCCCTTCCACATTGCATTAATAATTCCTGTGAAGCATCTGAAGGGTTAATAAATTTATTGAATGTGGAGGACTTTGAGGGGTGCAGTATTTAGAATGGTGTTAATTTGGGGTATTTTCTGTCATGTAGGCCCCCCGACATCACTTCAAATATTAGGTGGTCCTTAACCCCTTTACCCCCAAGGGTGGTTTGCACGTTAATGACCAGGCCAATTTTTACAATTCTGACCACTGTCCCTTTATGAGGTTATAACTCCGAAACGCTTCAACGGATCCTGGTGATTCTGACATTGTTTTCTCGTGACATATTGTACTTCATGATAGTGGTAAAATTTCTTTGATAGTACCTGCGTTTATTTGTGAAAAAAACGGAAATTTGGCGAAAATTTTGAAAATTTCGCAATTTTCAAACTTTGAATTTTTATGCAATTAAATCACAGAGATATGTCACACAAAATACTTAATAAGTAACATTTCCCACATGTCTCCTTTACATCAGCATAATTTTGGAACCAATTTTTTTTTTTGTTAGGGAGTTATAAGGGTTAAAAGTTGACCAGCAATTTCTCATTTTTACAACACCATTTTTTTTTAGGGACCACGTCTCATTTGAAGTCATTTTGAGGGGTCTATATGATAGAAAATGCCCAAGTGTGACACCATTCTAAAAACTGCACCCCTCAAGGTGCTCAAAACCACATTCAAGAAGTTTATTAACCCTTCAGGTGTTTAATAGGAATTTTTGGAATGTTTAAATAAAAATGAACATTTAACTTTTTTACACAAAAAATTTTCTTCAGCTCCAATTTGTTTTATTTTACCAAGGGTAACAGGAGAAATTGGACCCAAAAAGTTGTTGTCCAATTTGTCCTGAGTACGCTGATACCCCATATGTGGCAGTAAACCACTGTTTGGGCGCATGGGAGAGCTCGGAAGGGAAGGAGCGCTATTTGACTTTTCAATGCAAAATTGACAGGAATTGAGATGGGACGCCATGTTGCGTTTGGAGAGCCACTGATGTGCCTAAACATTGAAACCCCCCACAAGTGACACCATTTTGGAAAGTAGACCCCCTAAGGAACTTATCTGGATGTGTGGTGAGCACTTTGACCCACCAAGGGCTTCACAGAAGTTTATAATGCAGAGCCATAAAAATAAAACAAAATTTTTTTCCCACAAAAATTATTTTTTAGCCCCCAGTTTTGTATTTTCCCTAGGGTAACAGGAGAAATTGGACCCCAAAAGTTGTTGTCCAATTTGTCCTGAGTACGCTGATACCCCATATGTGGGGGGGAACCACCGTTTGGGCGCATGGGAGGGTTCGGAAGGGAAGGAGCGCCATTTGGAATGCAGACTTAGATGGAATGGTCTGCAGGCGTCACATTGCGTTTGCAGAGCCCCTAATGTACCTAAACAGTAGAAACCCCCCACAAGTGACACCATTTTGGAAAGTAGACCCCCTAAGGAACTCATCTTGATGTGTTGTGAGAGCTTTGAACCCCCAAGTATTTCACTACAGTTTATAACGCAGAGCCATGCAAATAAAAAATATTTTTTTTTTCCACAAAAATTATATTTTAGCCCCCAGTTTTGTATTTTTCCAAGGTTAGCAGGAGAAATTGGACCCTAAATGTTGTTGTCCAATTTGTCCTGAGTACGCTGATACCCGATATGTGAGGGGGAACCACCGTTTGGGCGCATGGGAGGGCTCAGAAGGGAAGGAGCATCATTTGGAATGCAGACTTAGATGGATTGGTCTGCAGGCGTCACATTGCGTTTGCAGAGCCCCTAATGTACCTAAACAGTAGAAACCCCCCACAAGTGACCCCACATTGGAAACTAGACCCCTCAATGAACTTATCTAGATGTGTTGTGAGAACTTTGAACCCCCAAGTGTTTCACTACAGTTTATAACGCAGAGCCGTGAAAATAAAAAATCTTTTTGTTTTCCCACAAAAATTATTTTTTAGCCCCCAGTTTTGTATTTTCCCAAGGGTAACAGGAGAAATTGGTCCACAAAAGTTGTTGTCCAATTTGTCCTGAGTACGCTGATACCCCATATGTTGGGGTAAACCCCTGTTTGGGCACACAGGAGAGCTCGGAAGGGAAGGAGCACTGTTTTACTTTTTCAACGCAGAATTGGCTGGAATTGAGATCGGACGCCATGTCGTGTTTGGAGAGTCCCTGATGTGCCGAAACAGTGGAAACCCCCCAATTATAACTGAAACCCTAATCTAAACACACCCCTAACCCTAATTCCAACGGTAACCCTAACCACACTTCTAACCCTGACACACCCCTAACCCTAATCCCAACCCTATTCCCAACTGTAAATGTAATCTAAACCCTAACCCTAACTTTAGCCCCAACCCTAACTGTAGCCCCAACGCTAACCCTAACCCTAGCCCTAACCCTAGCCCTAACCCTAACCCTAGCCCTAACCCTAGCCCTAGCCCTAACCCTAGCCCTAGCCCTAGCCCTAACCCTAGCCCTAACCCTAACCCTAACCCTAACCCTAGCCCTAACCCTAGCCCTAACCCTAACCCTAGCCCTAACCCTAGCCCTAACCCTAGCCCTAGCCCTAACCCTAGCCCTAACCCTAGCCCTAACCCTAACCCTAATGGGAAAATGGAAATAAATACATTTTTTTTTATTTTTCCCTAACTAAGGGGGTGATGAAGGGGGGTTTGATTTACTTTTATAGCGAGTTTTTTAGCGGATTTTTATGATTGGCAGCCGTCACACACTGAAAGACCCTTTTTATTGCAAAAAATATTTTTTGCAATACCACATTTTGAGAGCTATAATTTTTCCATATTTTGGTCCACAGAGTCATGTGAGGTCTTGTTTTTTGCGGGACGAGTTGACGTTTTTATTGAAAACATTTTTGGGCACGTGACATTTTTTTATCGCTTTTTATTCCGATTTTTGTGAGGAAGAATGACCAAAAGCCAGCTATTCATGAATTTCTATTGGGGGAGGCGTTTATACCGTTCCGCGTTTGGTAAAATTGATAAATCAGTTTTATTCTTCGGGTCAGTACGATTACAGCGATACCTCATTTATATCATTTTTTTATGGTTTGGTGCTTTTATACGATAAAAACTATTTTACAGAAAAAATAATTATTTTTGCATCGCTTTATTCTCAGGACTATAACTTTTTTGTTTTTTTGCTGATGATGCTGTATGGCGGCTCTTTTTTTGCGGGACAATATGACGCTTTCAGCGGTACCATGGTTATTTATATCTGTCCTTTTGATCGCGTGTTATTCCACTTTTTGTTCGGCGGTATGATAATAAAGCGTTGTTTTTTGCCTCGTTTTTTTTTTTTTTTCTTACGGTGTTTACTGAAGGGGTTAACTAGTGGGACAGTTTTATAGGTCGGGTCGTTACGGACGCGGCGATACTAAATATGTGTACTTTTATTGGTTTTTTTTTTTTATTTAGATGAAGAAATGTATTTATGGGAATAATATTTTTTTTTTTTTTTTTTCATTATTTTGGAATATTTTTTTTTATTTTTTTTACACATTTGGAAAAATTTTTTTTAACTTTTTTACTTTGTCCCAGGGGGGGACATCACAGATCAGTGATCTGACAGTTTGCACAGCACTCTGTCAGATCACTGATCTGACATGCAGCGCTGCAGCCTTCACAGTGCCTGCTCTAAGCAGGCTCTGTGAAGCCACCTCCCTCCCTGCAGGACCCGGATCCGCGGCCATCTTGGATCCGGGGCTCGAGCAGGGAGGGAGGTGAGGAGACCCTCGCAGCAACGCGATCACATCGCGTTGCTGCGGGGGGCTCAGGGAAGCACGCAGGGAGCCCCCTCCCTGCGCGGTGCTTCCCTGCACCGCCGGCACATCGCGATCATCTTTGATCGCGGTGTGCCAGGGGTTAATGTGCCGGGGGCGGTCCGTGACCGCTCCTGGCACATAATGCCGGATGTCAGCTGCGATAAGCAGCTGACACCCGGCCGCGATCGGCCGCGCTCCCCCCGTGAGCGCGGCCGATCGGCTATGACGTACTATCCCGTCCAGGGTCAGATAAGCCCAGGGCACCTCGACGGGATAGTACGTCTAAGGTCACAGAGGGGTTAAAAAAAAAAGAAAAAGAAAAAAAGAAAAATGGTTTTGCACATTTCGTTGGAAAAATGAGAAATTTCTGGTCAACTGTTAACCCTTCTAACTTCCTAAAAAAGAAAATTTGTCTCAAAAATTGTGCTGATCTAAAGTAGACATGTGGGAAATATTATTTATTAACTATTTTGTGTGACATATCTCTGTGATTTAAGGGCATAAGAATTAATAGTTTGAAAATTGTGAAATTTTCAACATTTTCTCCAAATTTCTGACATTTTCACAAATAAATGCAAGTCATATCAAAGAAATGCTACCATTGTCATGAAGTACAATATGTCAGGAAAAAAAATCACAGTGTGAGGACTGGCGGAACGCACCAAGTTAATATGGATGTTATAATTGGTGTGTTCGCAGCCTGGGGTGCACCGTTCAGGAGACAACCTGCTGCTAGAAAATGACGGCACTATATGGCGGTATAAGTGAACTCAGTTACTTCACTCAGTCACACAGAAAAGAAACCGTTACAGGGGAACACAGCTAACTGCTGAGCTGATGGCAGTCAGTTGTCACGCACACAGAGAAGCACACAAAAACTCCTCACCGGAGGTGCCGGTATTCTAGGGGCTTATTTCAGCTGGGTCCCTAAATACAAACATACAGGCGCGACCACAATTTGCAAGCTCATAACATGAAGTGATACTAGCGCATGGCCCTGCGGCCATGCAAACCTTTTATAGCTGCAGCAGCTTCAGGACCTTCCTAGAGGACCAATGGAAGTTGCTACAATACCGGAGCAACTTCAGGACCTTCCTAGAAGACCAATGGGAGCTGCAGCAGTACCTGAGCATATAGTAACATAGTAACATAGTTAGTAAGGCCGAAAAAAGACATTTGTCCATCCAGTTCAGCCTATATTCCATCATAATAAATCCCCAGATCTACGTCCTTCTACAGAACCTAATAATTGTATGATACAATATTGTTCTGCTCCAGGAAGACATCCAGGCCTCTCTTGAACCCCTCGACTGAGTTCGCCATCACCACCTCCTCAGGCAAGCAATTCCAGATTCTCACTGCCCTAACAGTAAAGAATCCTCTTCTATGTTGGTGGAAAAATCTTCTCTCCTCCAGACGCAAAGAATGCCCCCTTGTGCCCGTCACCTTCCTTGGTATAAACAGATCCTCAGCGAGATATTTGTATTGTCCCCTTATATACTTATACATGGTTATTAGATCGCCCCTCAGTCGTCTTTTTTCTAGACTAAATAATCCTAATTTCGCTAATCTGTCTGGGTATTGTAGTTCTCCCATCCCCTTTATTAATTTTGTTGCCCTCCTTTGTACTCTCTCTAGTTCCATTATATCCTTCCTGAGCACCGGTGCCCAAAACTGGACACAGTACTCCATGTGCGGTCTAACTAGGGATTTGTACAGAGGCAGTATAATGCTCTCATCATGTGTATCCAGACCTCTTTTAATGCACACCATGATCCTGTTTGCCTTGGCAGCTGCTGCCTGGCACTGGCTGCTCCAGGTAAGTTTATCATTAACTAGGATCCCCAAGTCCTTCTCCCTGTCAGATTTACCCAGTGGTTTCCCATTCAGTGTGTAATGGTGACATTGATTCCTTCTTCTCATGTGTATAACCTTACATTTATCATTGTTAAACCTCATCTGCCACCTTTCAGCCCAAGTTTCCAACTTATCCAGATCCATCTGTAGCAGAATACTATCTTCTCTTGTATTAACTGCTTTACATAGTTTTGTATCATCTGCAAATATTGATATTTTACTGTGTAAACCTTCTACTAGATCATTAATGAATATGTTGAAGAGAACAGGTCCCAATACCGACCCCTGCGGTACCCCACTGGTCACAGCGACCCAGTTAGAGACTATACCATTTATAACCACCCTCTGCTTTCTATCACTAAGCCAGTTACTAACCCATTTACACACATTTTCCCCCAGACCAAGCATTCTCATTTTGTGTACCAACCTCTTGTGCGGCACGGTATCAAACGCTTTGGAAAAATCGAGATATACCACGTCCAATGACTCACCGTGGTCCAGCCTATAGCTTACCTCTTCATAAAAACTGATTAGATTGGTTTGACAGGAGCGATTTCTCATAAACCCATGCTGATATGGAGTTAAACAGTTATTCTCATTGAGATAATCCAGAATAACATCCCTCAGAAACCCTTCAAATATTTTACCAACAATAGAGGTTAGACTTACTGGCCTATAATTTCCAGGTTCACTTTTAGAGCCCTTTTTGAATATTGGCACCACATTTGCTATGCGCCAATCCTGCGGAACAGACCCTGTCGCTATAGAGTCCCTAAAAATAAGAAATAATGGTTTATCTATTACATTACTTAGTTCTCTTAGTACTCGTGGGTGTATGCCATCCGGACCCGGAGATTTATCTATTTTAATCTTATTTAGCCGGTTTCGCACCTCTTCTTGGGTTAGATTGGTGACCCTTAATATAGGGTTTTCATTGTTTCTTGGGATTTCACCTAGCATTTCATTTTCCACCGTGAATACCGTGGAGAAGAAGGTGTTTAATATGTTAGCTTTTTCCTCATCATCTACAACCATTCTTTCCTCACTATTTTTTAAGGGGCCTACATTTTCAGTTTTTATTCTTTTACTATTGATATAGTTGAAGAACAGTTTGGGATTAGTTTTACTCTCCTTAGCAATGTGCTTCTCTGTTTCCTTTTTGGCAGCTTTAATTAGTTTTTTAGATAAAGTATTTTTCTCCCTATAGTTTTTTAGAGCTTCAATGGTGCCATCCTGCTTTAGTAGTGCAAATGCTTTCTTTTTACTGTTAATTGCCTGTCTTACTTCTTTGTTTAGCCACATTGGGTTTTTCCTATTTCTAGTCCTTTTATTCCCACAAGGTATAAACCGCTTACACTGCCTATTTAGGATGTTCTTAAACATTTCCCATTTATTATCTGTATTCTTATTTCTGAGGATATTGTCCCAGTCTACCAGATTAAGGGCATCTCTAAGCTGGTCAAACTTTGCCTTCCTAAAGTTCAGTGTTTTTGTGACTCCCTGACAAGTCCCCCTAGTGAAAGACAGGTGAAACTGCACAATATTGTGGTCGCTATTTCCTAGATGCCCGACCACCTGCAGATTTGTTATTCTGTCAGGTCTATTAGATAGTATTAGGTCTAAAAGTGCTGCTCCTCTGGTTGGATTCTGCACCAATTGTGAAAGATAATTTTTCTTGGTTATTAGCAGAAACCTGTTGCCTTTATGGGTTTCACAGGTTTCTGTTTCCCAGTTAATATCCGGGTAGTTAAAGTCCCCCATAACCAGGACCTCATTATGGGTTGCAGCTTCATCTATCTGCTTTAGAAGTAGACTTTCCATGGTTTCTGTTATATTTGGGGGTTTGTAACAGACCCCAATGAGAATTTTGTTACCATTTTTCCCTCCATGAATTTCGACCCATATGGACTCGACATCCTCATTTCCTTCGCTAATATCCTCCCTTAAAGTGGACTTTAGACAAGACTTTACATAGAGACAAACCCCTCCTCCTCTCCGATTTTTACGATCCTTTCTAAACAGACTGTAACCCTGTAAGTTAACTGCCCAGTCATAGCTTTCATCTAACCATGTCTCGGTTATTCCCACTATGTCAAAGTTACCTGTAGATATTTCTGCTTCTAGTTCTTCCATCTTGTTTGTCAGGCTTCTGGCGTTTGCGAGCATGCAGTTTAGAGGATTTTGTTTTGTTCCAATCTCCTCGCTGTGGATTGTTTTAGAAATGTTCTTACCTCCCTTCTGAGTATGTTTTCCTGGATTTCCTTTGTTCAAGTCTAATGTTTTTCTTCCCCTGACCCCTGACCTCCAATGAGAGGTCTTACCCGGGCATGCTCAGAAGGGAAAAAGCAGGACTTAGTCCAAGAGATGTCTGCTCGCCGCTGACCAGTACTGGCTACAATGACTGAGCCTGGGAAAGCAGCAGAAACCATTGGCACAGTATCAGGCTGAGCCAGACACTGGGACTGATGTCTCTGCTGAGCAGGCTCCACTGCGGCTGGAGAGGAATGGGAGACCACAGAGGAGATGGCTCGAGATTCCCCCTGTGCAGAGGCGGGAACTCGACCCCTAACACACTGAATCTGTGGGGCCCGTTGAAGTGTTCCAGAGTTATTACCTCATAAACTGACAGCAGTCAGACTTTAAAAAAAAAAAAAAAAAAAAGATGTCATTAGCGTGCAAAGTGGCTCAGTAGTTCACGGGTTAATACTGTTTGGGTCTGGTACTACAGGAGGTAGGTTGTTCCCTATCTGTCCATGACTCCTCACAATAAATACCAGTCACTATGGCAATCAATGGCTTACTTCTAGATCACAACAATAAGGAGCAATCAAAGTCCGGTTCATGGGGGCAACTGCAGTATTTCCTCAGATACCAGAAGAGTTGGGCCCAACAGAATATTATCTGCCATCTGTGGATATTGTACCTGTGAAGAGCTCAGCGCCTCATTCATATGTTCATCCCTCTGTAATTTATAAAGATTCAACCCTGCCTATTTTCATGGTAGAGATCGAAGTTCTGAGGATGCTGTGCAAAACCTTTTAGGTCATATTTCCACATGCAAAACAGTTGCCTTTTTTTTTTCTTCCGATGCATTTTTTTTCTACACAATAGCAATGTGTCCTAATAAATGTGTGTTTCACTACTTTTTATTAATACATTTTTGGTGCAGATTTTAAGGAGTTTTATTTTTTTTTTAGTTCAGAGAAGCTGGGATTCTGCTCTTAAAAAACAACATGCATTTTCTCAGGCTCCGCATATAAACCAAGTTGGAAAAAGTACCATCTTAAAATGCACAGTAGTCACAAATTTTCATGAAATCACATCCATTTTATTTGAACTGTTAATCGCAGATTTTCTGCATAAGCAAAAAAACTAATTGAGAATAAATGCAGCATTTACGATACTTATCAAGATGCCTTGTGGCACTAAACAGCTTTCCCCCCCTCAGCCCAGAGAGAGGGAAATGTATGTGGTTTACTATTTGGCCATGTTCACACGTTCAGTATTTGGTCAGTATTTTACATCAGTATGTGTAAGCCAAAACCAGGAGTGGAACAATCAGAGGAAAAGTATAATAGAAACATATGCACCACTTCTGTATTTATCACCCACTCATGGTTTTGGCCTAAAATACTGACCAAATACTGAACGTGGCCTTTGTGTGAGTCTCAGCATCTGCACCCCGAGCAATCAAAACTTCTGACAAGAGAAACACAATAAACCTTTCAGGGCTCCTCAGTTCGCACACATTATTTTATGGCTACTAAGCTATGATGCAGTACAGTAACTTTTAGGCCTCTTGGGTATCGGGGTACCCATTGGGACAACAACATCTGTACCCTTTAAAACTGTACCACTGCCTGTTATTGGATTTACTGTGCACAAAGCAAGTACTTTTTAATAGTTTTTATTTTTATTTTAGACTAGCTGAAGAGCCCGGCGTTGCCTGGGCATAGTAAATATCTGTGGTTAGTTATAGCACCTCACTTCTCTTATTTTCCCATCACACCTCTCATTTTCCCCCTCACATCTCTCGTTTTCTCCCTTACACCTCTTATTTTCCCCCTCACTCCTGTCATTCCCCCATGACACTAGTCATTTCGACCTCACATCTGTCATTTTCCGATCACTCCACTATTTTCCCTCACTCCTCTCATTTTGCACTCACACCTTTTCATTTTCACCTCACACCTCTCATTTTCACCTCAGTATATACATGTTTGTCATCTCCCTTATATATAGTATACACTGGTATGTCATCTCCTGTATATAGTATATACATGTATGTCATCTCCCCTGTAAATAGTATATACCTGCTGTATGTCATCTCCTCCTGTATATAGTATATACCTGTATGTCATCTCTTCTGTATATACTATATACCTGTATGTCATCTTCTCCTATATAGTATATACCTGTATGTCATCTCCTCTTTTATATAGTATATACCTGTATGTCATCTCCTCCTGTATATACATGTGTCATCTCCTCCTGTATATAGTATATACCTGTAAGTCATCTCCTCCTGTATATAGTATATACCTGTGTATCATTTGCTCCTGTATATAGTATATACCTGTGTGTCATTTCCTCCTGTATATAGTATGTACCTGTATGTCATCTCATCCTGTATATAGTATATACGTGTGTCATCTCCTCCTGTATATAGTATATACCTGTGTGTGATATGCTCCTTTATAAATTATATATCTGTGTGTCATCTCCTCCTGTATATAGTATATATGAGTGTCATCTCCCCTGTATATAGTATATACCTGTGTCATCTCCTCCTGTATATAGTATATACCTGTGTCTTCTCCTCCTGTATATAGTATATATCTGTGTGTCATCTCCCCTGTATATAGTATGTACCTGTATGTCATCTCCTCCTGTAAATAGTATGTACCTGTATGTTATCTCCCCTGTATATAGTATACACCAGTATGTCATCTCCTCCTGTACATAGTATATGCCTGTGTGTCATCTTCCCTATATATAGTATATATGTTTGTGTCATCTCCCCTGTATATAGTATATACCTGTGTCATCTCCCCTGTATATAGTATATATGTGTGTCATCTCCCCTGTATATAGTATATACCTGTGTGTCATCTCCTCCTGTATATAGTATATATCTGTGTGACATCTCCTCCTATATTAGACCTCGTTGACACTTTATTTGCTCAGTATTTTTACCTCAGTATTTGTAAGCTAAATTGGCAGCCTGATAAATCCCCAGCCAACAGGAAGCCCTCCCCCCTGGCAGTATATAGTAGCTCACACATACACATAATAGACAGGTCATGTGACTGACAGCTGCCGTATTTATGGTACAGTTGTTGCTCTTGTAGTTTGTCTGCTTATTAATCAGATTTTAATTTTTGAAGGATAATACCAGACTTGTGTGTGTTTTAGGGCGAGTTTCATGTGTCAAGTTGTGTGTGTTGAGTTGCGTGTGGCGACATGCATGTAGCGACTTTTGTGAGATGAGTTTTCTGTGGTGACATGCGTCTAGCAACTTTTTGTGTCGAGTTGCATGTGACAGGTTAGTGTAGCAAGTTGTGTGCAGCAAGTTTTGCGCATGGCGAGTTTTGCACGTAGCAAGTTTTTTGTGTGGTGCGTTTTGAGTATGTGCAAGTTTTGTGTGAGGCAACTTTTGCATGTGTTGCAACTTTTGTGCATGTGGCAATTTTTCCGCGTGTGCAAGTTTTGCATGTGGCGAGTTTTCCATGAGGTGAGTTTTGCACGTGTGGCGAGTTTTGCGTGACCCTAGTTTTGCATGTGGCGAGTTTTGCGTGTGGCGAGTTTTGAGCGGCGACTTTTGTGTTTCGACTTTTATGTGGCGAGGTTGGTGTATGTGTGGTGAAATGTGTGCTGAGGGTGGTATATGTGTTCAAGCACGTGGTAGTGTGTGGCGCATTTTGTGTGTGTGTTCATATTCCCGTGTGCGGTGAGTATCCCATGTCAGGGCCTCACCTTAGCAACTGTACGGTATATACTCTTTGGCGCCATCGCTCTCACTCTTTAAGTCCCCCTTGTTCACATCTGGCAGCTGTCAATTTGCCTCCAACACTTTTCTTTTAACTTTTTCCCCATTATGTAGATAGGGGCAAAATTGTTTGGTGAATTGGAACGCGCGGGGTTAAAATTTCACCTCACAACATAGCCTATGACTCTCTCAGGGTCCAGACGTGTGACTGTGCAAAATTTTGTGGCTGTAGCTGCGACGGTGCAGATGCCAATCCCGGACATACACACATACACACACACATACACACACACATTCAGCTTTATATATTAGACTAGCTGAAGAGCCCGGCGTTGCCTGGGCATAGTAAATATCTGTGGTTAGTTATAGCACGTCACTTCTCTTATTTTCCCATCATGCCTCTCATTTTCCCAATCACATCTTTAATTTTCCCCCTCACATCTCTCATTTTCTCCCTCACACCTCTCATTTTCTCCCTCACTCCTCTCATTCCCGCCTAACACTTGTCATTTCGACCTCACATCTGTCATTTTCCCTCACTCCTCTCATTTTGCACTCACACCTTTTCATTTTCACCTCACACCTCTCATTTTCACCTCAGTATATACATGTTTGTCATCTCCCTTATATATAGTATACACCTGTATGTCATCTCCTGTATATAGTATATACATGTATGTCATCTCTCCTGTATATAGTATATACCTGTATGTAATCTCCTCCTATATATAGTATATACCTGTATGTCATCTCCTATATATAGTATATACCTGTATGTCATCTCCTTCTATATATAGTATATACCTGTATGTCATCTCCTCCTGTATATAGTATATACCTGTGTGTCATCTCCCCTGTATATAGAATATATCTGTGTGTCATCTCCTCCTGTATATAGTATATACCTGTATGTCATCTTCTATATATAGCATATACCTGTATGTCATCTTCTCATGTATATAGTATATGCCTGTAGGTAATCTGCTCCTGTATATAGTATATACCTGTGTGTCATCTCCTCCTGTATATAGTATATACCTGTATGTCATCTCCTCCTGTATATAGTATGTACCTGTATGTCATCTCCTCCTCTATATAATATATACCTGTGTGTCATCTCTCCTGTATATAGTATATATCTGTGTGTCATCTCCCCTGTATATAGTATATACCTGTGTGATCTCCTGTATTAGACCTCGTTCACACGTTATTTGCTCAGTATTTTTACCTCAGTATTTGTAAGATAAATTGGCAGCCTGATAAATCCCCAGCCAACAGGAAGCCCTCCCCCTGGCAGTATATATTAGCTCACACATACACATAATAGACAGGTCATGTGACTGACAGCTGCCGTATTTCCTATATGGTACATTTGTTGCTCTTGTAGTTTGTCTGCTTATTAATCAGATTTTTATTTTTGAAGGATAATACCAGACTTGTGTGTATTTTAGGGCGAGTTTCGTTTGTCAAGTTGTGTGTGTTGAGTTGTGTGTGGCGACATGCATGTAGCGACTTTTGTGAGATGAGTTTTGTGTGGCAACATGCGTGTAGCAACTTTTTGTGTGTCGAGTTGCATGTGTCAGGTTAGTGTAGCAAGTAGGGTTGAGCGAAACGGGTCGAAATTGTTCAAAAGTCGCCGACTTTTGGCAAGGTCGGGTTTCATGAAACCCGACCCGACCCCAGTGGGGGGTCGGCCATGAAGTCGGCGATCTTTTGAATTTGGAATCGGAATTCCGATCCCGATTCCCGATATGTTTAAGATATCGGGAATTGGTATCGGAATTCAGATTAAAGTGTAAAATATAGAATTAAAATAAAAAATATTGCAATACTTACCCTCTGACGCGCCCTGGTACTAACCGGCAGCCTTCCTCCTTCGAATCCGCGCTTCTAGGACCTTGCCGTGACGTCGCGGTGACGTCGCGGCTTGTGATTGGCCGCGCGGCCGCCCATGTGACCGCTCGCGCGGCCAATCACAAGCCGCGACGTCACCCGCGACGTCACCGAAGGTCCTGGAAGGGCTGATTCTTAGGAAGGAAGGCTGTCGGAAGGAAGCAGGGCGCTTCCGAGGGTGAGTATATACCTAATAGGAATATACTCACCCTCGGAAGCGCCCTGCTTCCTTCCGACAGCCTTCCTTCCTAAGAATCAGCCCTTCCAGGACCTTCGGTGACGTCGCGGGTGACGTCGCGGCTTGTGATTGGCCGCGCGAGCGGTCACATGGGCGGCCGCGCGGCCAATCACAAGCCGCGACGTCACCCGCGACGTCACCGAAGGTCCTGGAAGGCTGATTCTAAGGAAGGAAGGTTCCCGGTTAGTACCAGGGCGCGTCAGAGGGTAAGTATAAGGATATTTTTTATTTTAATTCTATATTTTACACTTAAATATGGATCCCAGGGCCTGAAGGAGAGTTTCCGCTCCTTCAGACCCTGGGAACCATGGAAACCCAATGCACTGCATTGGGTTTCGAGTTTCGGCCGACCCCGACTTTTTTATAGGATCGGCCGATTTCACTCGACCCGACTTTTCCAAAAGTCGGGTTTCGTGAAACCCGACCCGATCCTATAAAAGTGAAGGTCGCTCAACCCTAGTAGTAAGTTGTGTGCAGCAAGTTTTGCGCATGGCGAGTTTTGCACGTGGCGAGTTTTATATGTGGTGCCTTTTGAGTATGTGCAAGTTTTGTGTGAGGCAACTTTTGCATGTGTTGCAAATTTTGTGCATGTGGCAATTTTTTCGCGTGTGCAAGTTTTGCGCGTGGCTAGTTTTCCATGAGGTGAGTTTTGCACTTGTGGCGAGTTTTGCGTGAGCCTAGTTTTTGCATGTGGCGAGTTTTGCGCGTGGCGAGTTTTGAGCGGTGACTTTTGTGTTTTGACTTTTACGTGGCGAGGTTGGTGTATGTGTAGTGAAATGTGTGCTGAGGGTGGTATATGTGTTCAAGCACGTGGTAGTGTGTGGCGCATTTTGTGTGTGTGTTCATATCCCCGTGTGTGGTGAGTATCTCATGTCGGGGCCCCACCTTAGCAACTGATCGGTATATACTCTTTGGCGCCATCACTATCATTCTTTAAGTCCCCCTTGTTCACATCTGGCAGCTGTCAATTTGCCTCCAACACTTTTCCTTTCACTTTTCCCCATTATGTAGATAGGGGCAAAATTGTTTGGTGAATTGGAAAGCGCGGGGTTAAAATTTCACCTCACAACAAAGCCTATGACGCTCTCAGGGTCCAGACGTGTGACTGTGCAAAATTTTGTGGCTGTAGCTGCGACGCCTCCAACACTTTTCCTTTCACTTTTTTCCCCATTATGTAGATAGGAGCAAAATTGTTTGGTGAATTGGAACGCGCGGGGTTAAAATTTCGCCTCACAATATAGCCTATGACGCTCTCGGGGTCCAGACATGTGACTGTGCAAAATTTTGTGGCTGTAGCTGCGACGGTGCAGATGCCAATCCCGGACATACACACATACACACACACACACACACACACACACCCACACATTCAGCTTTATATAGTAGAAGATGACCACCAAAATCCTGTATGATCCTGCTGTCAGTACTAACATAGGGTGTACTAGAGAAGAAGCTGGGCAGAATAGAGGCACCTCCTGTCCATGTTCGGGATGATAGATAGTGGATGTCTCCTTATTGGGACTCCCCTTTTTAAAAAAAACAAAACAAAGTGCCATCTGTAAGAGTGTTTTCCCCTTTGCAGGACCCTGGTCATATTCTTTACATGGACTGCTTTCCTTTGAATGTCTTGATAAGACCATTCCCTACAATAAGTGTATACAGAAGCTCATTAGTAACTATGGGCTGTGCTACTGTGTCTTCTATAAGGTTGATTGTTTTGTACATGAATTAAGGTTACTTCATTTTTACCTCATCGTCATCTCGGTGCAGGAAATCTCGGGCAAACTGTAACAGCTCCTTGTGTCGGGTGGTCTGGTTATGATACCTCAGAGCTTCCTGAAAAGAGACAATAGAAGAAAAGTAAGTCAGATGGGCGTATATATAGTACTTAATTTGACCCCACTAACCAGTATAGACTACATCCCTATAATAACATTCAAAGTGCCCCCTAAAAGGGGTTATCCGTGACTATCTTTTCTATTTTATTTTTACTATGGGTACTAACAGGCATATAGTTTCTACCTACCTGCCTGTTGGTACAAAGCAGTAACAGACCAGACCGCTCATGCTGGTGACTCTGCAGCCTCTGCTGATGTCATGTCGACAGAGCAGCAGCTTCTTTTTCCTCTGCTCTGTAGGCAGCCTGTGACTGCTGTTGTCATGCTGTTTGACAGCCGGCTCCCCGCTGCCTAACTGCAGGGAGCCAATTGTCAACAGAGTAATTCGGAAGAGGAAAAACTGCTCTGTTGATGTGGAGCAGCTGAATCGTTGGCAGGAGGAGTCTTTTTGCCCATAGTAAAAAAAATAAAAAATAATAATTTTCCTTGATAATCCCAAATATAGTGAACTCTACCTGCCTACTCAAAAAAAGTATAGTACTTCAAATTACCCCTTTAACCCCTTTATGACCCAGCCTATTTTGACCTTAATGACCTTTTTTGCATTTCTGACCATTGTCCATTTATGAGGTAATAACTCAGGAACGCTTCAACGGATCGCAGCGATTCTGAGAATGTTTTTTCGTGACATATTGGGCTTCATGTTAGTGGTAAATTTAGGTCGATAATTTTTGCGTTTATTTGTGAAAACAAAACCGGAAATTTGGCGAAAATTTTGAAAATTTCACAATTTTCAAATTTTGAATTTTTATTCTGTTAAACCAGAGAGTTATCTGACACAAAATAGTTAATAAATAACATTACCCACATGTCTACTTTACATCAGGACAATTTTGGAAACAAAATTTTTTTGCTAGTAAGTTATAAGGGTTAAAATTTGACCAGCGATTTCTCATTTTTACAACGAAATTTACAAAACCATTTTTTTAGGGACCACCTCACATTTGAAGTCAGTTTTAGGGGTCTATATGGCTGAAAATACACAAAAGTGACACCATTCTAAAAACTGCACCCCTCAAGGTGCCCACAACCACATTCAAGAAGTTTATTAACCCTTCAGGTGTTTCACAGCAGCGGAAGCAACATGGAAGGAAAAAATAAACATTTAACTTTTTAGTCACACAAATTATTTTTAGCAACATTTTTTTTTATTTTACCAAGAGTAAAAAGAGAAACTGGACCCTTAAAGTTGTGGTCCAATTTGTCCTGAGTATGCGGATACCCCATATGTGGGGGGGAACCACTGTCTAGGCGCACGACAGGGCTCTGAAGGGAAGGAGCGCCATTTGACTTTTTCAATGAAAAGTTGGCTCCAATCTTTAGCGGACACCATGTCACGTTTACAGAGCCCCTGTGTGCCTAAACATTGGAGCTCCCCACAAGTGACCCCATTTTGAAAACTATACCCCAGAAGGAACTTATTTAGATGCATAGTGAGCACTTTAAACCCTCAGGTGCTTCACAAATTGATCCGTAAAAATGAAAAAGTACTTTTTTTTCACAAAAATGTTCTTTTAGCCTCAATTTTTTCATTTTCACATGGGCAACAGGATAAAATGGATCCTAAAATTTGTTGGGCAATTTCTCCTGAGTACACTGATACCTCATATGTGGGGGTAAACCACTGTTTGGGCGCACGGCAGGGCTTGGAAGGGAAGGAGTGCCATTTGACTTTTGAATGGAAAATTAGCTCCAATCGTTAGCGGACACCATGTCGCGTTTGGCGAGCCCGTGTGTGCCTAAACATTGGAGTTTCCCCACAAGTGACCCCCATTTTGGAAACTAGACCCCCTCAAGGAACTTATCTAGATGTGTGGTGAGCACTTTGATATTATGATCCGGTGACCTTGGAGCAGCATGAGAACGTTCACTGGAGAAGGTGCTCACTGTACTGACCGCAATCCGGAACTTAACACCGCAACTAGAAGTAGCCGTGGAGTGTACCTAACAATCCTAGACACCTCGTCACAGCCGGAGGACTAAATACCCCTAAAGATGGAAATAGGAATACTATCTTGCCTCAGAGCAGATCCCCAAAGGATAGACAGCCCCCCACAAATATTGGTGGTGAGTCGGAGAGGAAAAAACATACATAGGCAGAAAAACAGGATTTAGCACAGGAGGCCACTCTAGCTAAATAGGACAGGATAGGACAGAGTTCTGTGCGGTCAGTATTAAAACCCTTCAAATATATCCACAGCAGAATATAGAAAAACTTCCTACATCTAACTAAAGATGTAGGAGCGTATATCTGCAACTCCAGCGAATCCTACAATCAGAGCAGGAATACAAACAAAAACAAGCACACAGCAGTGTGCCACAGACACAAAAAACCAAACACTTATCTTTGCTGAATTTGGCAGCTAGCAGGAGAAGCCAGAAAGTGATCAAACACTTCACAAGGAACATTGACAACTGTGTTGTGAATTCTGTTGTCGAACTCCCTCCTGTGGTCGTGAATGGTACTTCGACGAGTTCTGTCCATGGACTCCCTCTGGTGGCTGTGAGTGAAGCTGCTGCTTCTGAGGTTCCTTACACAGGTGACATGGTTTATCCTTTGGTTGGCTGCTCTATTTAACTCCACTCAGATCGTTACTCCATGCCAGCTGTCAATGTTCCTGCATTGGTTCAGTTCGCTCTTGGATCTTTCTGGTGACCTGTCTTCTCCAGCAGAAGCTAAGTTCCTGATAGTTATTATTTGTTCATTGTTTCCTTGTCCAGCTGGTTATCATGATTTTGTCTTGCTAGCTGGAAGCTCTGTGATGCAGAGTGGCATCTCCGCACCGTTAGTCGGTGCGGAGGTCTTTTTGCACACTCTGCGTGGTCTTTTGTAGTTTTTTGTGCTGACCGCAAAGATACCTTTCCTATCCTCTGTCTGTTTAGTAAGTCTGGCCTCCCTTTGCTGAAACCTGTTTCATTTCTGCGTTTGTGACTTTCATCTTTACTCACAGTCAATATATGTGGGGGGCTGCCTTTTCCTTTGGGGAATTTCTCTGAGGCAAGGTAGGCTTTATTTTCTATCTCTAGGGCTAGCTAGCTCTTAGGCTGTGAAGAGGCGTCTAGGGAGAGTCAGGAACGCTCCACGGCTATTTCTAGTTGTGGTGATAGGATTAGGGCCTGCGGTCAGCAGAGCTCCCACATCCCAGAGCTTGTCCTGTGTGAGTTTAACTATCAGGTCGTGCCGGGTGCTCCTAACCACCAGGTCCATAACAGTACAGCTGGCCCAAAGTATTAATGCATCTCAATAGAGGGATAAGAAAAGTTCTGAGACCATTTTTTTTTCTTTGCACTGTGTTTTGTCTTTCTTTTCCCCTAAACCTTTGGGTGGTTCAGGACACAGGTGTAGATATGGACATTCAAGGTCTGTCCTCTTGTGTTGATCATCTCACTGCAGGGGTACAAAACATTCAAGATTTTGTGGTTCAGAATCCTATGTTAGAGCCTAGAATTCCTATTCCTGATTTATTTTCTGGGGATAGATCTAAGTTCTTGAATTTCAAAAATAATTGTAAACTGTTTCTAGCTTTGAAACCCCGCTCCTCTGGTAACCCCGTTCAACAAGTAAAAATCATTATTTCTTTGTTGCGTGGTGACCCTCAAGACTGGGCATTTTCCCTTGCGCCAGGAGATCCTGCATTGTGTGATTTTGATGCGTTTTTTCTGGCGCTTGGATTGCTTTATGATGAACCAAATTCAGTGCATCAGGCAGAGAAAATCTTGCTGGCTTTGTGTCAGGGTCAGGATGAAGCGGAGGTGTACTGTCAGAAGTTTAGAAAGTGGTCTGTGCTTACTCAGTGGAATGAGTGTGCCCTGGCAGAAATTTTCATAAAGGGTCTTTCTGAAGCCCTTAAGGATGTCATGGTGGGATTTCCCACGCCTGCTGGTCTGAATGAGTCTATGTCCTTGGCCATTCAGATCGATCGGCGCTTGCGTGAGCGCAAAGCTGTGCACCATCTGGCGGTATTCTCTGAGCATAGGCCTGAGCCTATGCAGTGTGATAGGACTTTGACCAGAGCTGAACGGCAAGAACACAGACATCGGAATGGGCTGTGTTTTTTCTGTGGTGAATCCACTCATGCTATCTCCGATTGTACTAAGCGCACTAAGCGGTTCGCTAGGTCTGCCACCATTGGTACGGTACAGTCTAAATTTCTTTTGTCCGTTACTCTGATTTGCTCTCTGTCGTCCTATTCTGTTATGGCATTTGTGGATTCAGGCGCTGCCCTGAATTTGATGGACTTGGAGTTTGCCAGGCGCTGTGGTTTTTTCTTGGAGCCCTTGCAGTATCCTATTCCATTGAGAGGAATTGATGCTACGCCTTTGGCCAAGAATAAGCCTCAGTACTGGACTCAATTGACCATGTGCTTGGCTCTTGCACATCAGGAGGATATTCGCTTTTTGGTGTTGCATAATCTGCATGATGTGGTCGTTTTGGGGTTGCCATGGCTACAGGTCCATAATCCAGTGTTGGATTGGAAATCTATGTCTGTGTCCGGCTGGGGTTGTCAGGGGGTACATGGGGATCTTCCATTGCTGTCAATTTCGCCTTCCACTCCTTCTGAAGTCCCTGAGTTTTTATCAGATTACCGGGATGTATTTGAAGAGCCCAAATCCGGTGCCCTACCTCCTCATAGGGATTGCGATTGTGCTATTAATTTGATTCCTGGTAGTAAGTTTCCTAAGGGCCGTCTGTTTAATTTATCTGTGCCAGAGCACGCCGCTATGCAGAGTTATATAAAGGAATCCTTGGAGAAGGGTCATATTCGCCCGTCGTCGTCACCATTGGGAGCAGGGTTCTTTTTTGTGGCCAAGAAGGATGGCTCTTTGAGACCTTGTATTGATTACTGCCTTCTTAATAAGATCACAGTCAAATTTCAGTATGCTTTGCCGCTGCTGTCTGATTTGTTTGCTCGGATTAAGGGGGCTAGTTGGTTCACCAAGATAGATCATCGAGGGGCTTATAATCTTGTGCGAATTAAACAGGGCGATGAGTGGAAAACAGCATTTAATACGCCCGAGGGCCATTTTCAGTACCTGGTTATGCCATTCGGGCTTTCTAATGCTCCATCTGTGTTTCAGTCCTTTATGCATAACATCTTCCGAGAGTACCTGGATAGATTCATGATTGTATATTTGGATGACATTTTGGTCTTTTCGGATGATTGGGAGTCTCATGTGAAGCAGGTCAGAAAGGTGTTCCAGGTCCTTCGTGCTAATTCCTTGTTTGTGAAGGGGTCAAAGTGTCTCTTTGGTGTTCAGAAGGTTTCATTTTTGGGTTTCATTTTTTCCCCTTCTACTATCGAGATGGACCCTGTTAAAGTTCAGGCCATTTATGATTGGACTCAGCCGACATCTGTGAAGAGCCTGCAGAAGTTCCTGGGCTTTGCTAATTTTTACCGTCGCTTCATCGCTAATTTTTCTAGTATTGCTAAACCGTTGACTGATTTGACCAAGAAAGGTGCTGATGTGGTCAAATGGTCTTCTGCGGCTGTAGAGGCTTTTCAGGAGTTGAAGCGTCGTTTTTCTTCTGCCCCTGTGTTGTGCCAGCCAGATGTTTCGCTCCCGTTTCAGGTCGAGGTTCATGCTTCTGAGATTGGAGCAGGGGCTGTTTTGTCGCAAAGAAGTTCTGATGGCTTGGTGATGAAACCATGTGCCTTCTTTTCTAGAAAATTCTCACCTGCTGAGCGCAATTATGATGTTGGCAATCGAGAGTTGTTGGCCATGAAGTGGGCATTCGAGGAGTGGCGACATTGGCTTGAAGGAGCTAAACATCGCGTGGTGGTCTTGACGGATCACAAGAATTTGACTTATCTCGAGTCTGCCAAACGGTTGAATCCTAGACAGGTTCGATGGTCGCTCTTTTTCTCCCGTTTTGATTTTGTGGTTGCATACCTTCCGGGATCTAAGAATGTGAAGGCTGATGCCCTGTCAAGGAGTTTTGTGCCTGACTCTCCGGGTGTTCCGGAGCCGGCGGGTATTCTTAAAGAGGGGGTAATTTTGTCTGCCATCTCCCCTGATTTGCGGCGCGTGCTGCAGAAGTTTCAGGCTGATAGACCTGACCATTGTCCTACGGAGAAACTGTTTGTCCCTGATAGATGGACTCGTAGAGTTATCTCTGAGGTTCATTGTTCGGTGTTGGCTGGTCATCCTGGAATCTTTGGTACCAGAGATTTGGTGGCTAGATCCTTTTGGTGGCCTTCTTTGTCACGGGATGTGCGTTCTTTTGTGCAGTCCTGTGGGACTTGTGCTCGCGCTAAGCCCTGCTGTTCTCGTGCCAATGGGTTGCTTTTGCCCTTGCCGGTCCCGAAGAGGCCCTGGATGCATATTTCCATGGATTTTATTTCTGATCTCCCTGTTTCTCAAAGGATGTCGGTCATTTGGGTGGTTTGTGATCGCTTCTCTAAGATGGTCCATTTGGTACCCTTGTCTAAATTGCCTTCCTCCTCTGATTTGGTGCCATTGTTTTTCCAGCATGTGGTTCGTTTGCATGGCATTCCAGAGAACATCGTCTCGGACAGAGGTTCCCAGTTTGTTTCGAGGCTTTGGCGGTCCTTTTGTGCTAAGATGGGCATTGATTTGTCTTTTTCTTCGGCTTTCCAACCTCAGACTAATGGCCAAACCGAACGAACTAATCAGACTTTGGAGACATATCTGAGATGCTTTGTTTCTGCTGATCAGGATGATTGGGTGTCCTTCTTGCCTTTGGCTGAGTTCGCCCTTAATAATCGGGCCAGCTCGGCTACTTTAGTTTCTCCTTTTTTCTGTAATTCTGGTTTCCATCCTCGTTTCTCTTCAGGGCAGGTTGAGCCTTCGGACTGTCCTGGTGTGGATACGGTGGTGGACAGGTTGCAGCAGATTTGGACTCATGTGGTGGACAATTTGACATTGTCCCAGGACAAGGCTCAACGTTTCGCTAACCGCCGGCGCTGTGTTGGTCCCCGACTTCGTGTTGGGGATTTGGTTTGGTTGTCATCTCGTCATGTTCCTATGAAGGTTTCCTCTCCTAAGTTTAAGCCTCGCTTCATTGGGCCATATAAGATTTCTGAAGTTCTTAATCCTGTGTCATTTCGTTTGGACCTTCCAGCTTCTTTTGCCATTCATAATGTGTTCCATAGGTTGTTGTTGCGGAGATACGTGGCGCCTATGGTTCCCTCCGTTGATCCTCCTGCCCCGGTGTTGGTCGAGGGGGAGTTGGAGTATGTGGTGGAGAAGATTTTGGATTCTCGTGTTTCGAGACGGAAACTCCAGTACCTGGTCAAGTGGAAGGGTTATGGTCAGGAAGATAATTCCTGGGTTTTTGCCTCTGATGTTCATGCTGCCGATCTAGTTTGTGCCTTTCATTTGGCTCATCCTGATCGGCCTGGGGGCTCTGGTGAGGGTTCTGTGACCCCTCCTCAAGGGGGGGGGGGGGTGGTACTGTTGTGAATTCTGTTGTCGAACTCCCTCCTGTGGTCGTGAATGGTACTTCGGCGAGTTCTGTCCATGGACTCCCTCTGGTGGCTATGAGTGAAGCTGCTGCTTCTGAGGTTCCTTACACAGGTGACGTGGTTTATCCTTTGGTTGGCTGCTCTATTTAAATCCACTCAGATCGTTACTCCATGCCAGCTGTCAATGTTCCTGCATTGGTTCAGTTCGCTCTTGGATCTTTCTGGTGACCTGTCTTCTCCAGCAGAAGCTAAGTTCCTGATAGTTATTATTTGTTCATTGTTTCCTTGTCCAGCTGGTTATCATGATTTTGTCTTGCTAGCTGGAAGCTCTGGGATGCAGAGTGGCATCTCCGCACCGTTAGTCGGTGCGGAGGTCTTTTTGCACACTCTGCGTGGTCTTTTGTAGTTTTTTGTGCTGACCGCAAAGATACCTTTCCTATCCTCTGTCTGTTTAGTAATCCTAATCACCACATATAATGCAGAAAAATCCCATAAAAATATAAACTTTATTAATATACAATAAAAAAGTATATCAGAACAAATACAGAGGACACAAGTATGGAGACAAAGGAACTCAAGTGAAAATACATAAAACAAAGGGCCCAAGATCCCACCCATAGCCAAAGCATACCATACTCCAATAATGAAGGATATCAATCCATAAGTATGGGCAGAAAAATATATACAATTATAATGCTGGTACCATGACCCGATATCCAACCAGGCGACAACAATGTAGCAGGGCAGAGTGACACACATTACCTGGTATGCCTGGCAACGGGGGACCCAGAGCCCACCCCGACGCGCGTTTCGGAGCCACAGACCGGCTCCTTCCTCAGGGGGCGCAGGGAACAGACAGAGACAGCCATCTATATATACACACACACTCTCTAGTAGGGCCAACCCAGAGATAATTACCTACACACTCGGAGACGCAGCACCTGCAGATGCCGCCGACCACGGAGCCACCCCTACCCGCCGGAGCCGGAAACACGTGTAAGAACACGTGATACAGTCCCATGCGGCAGTGAGGACGCCGACATCGGCGACTATTGCCAACCACGGCGCACACGCCGCCAACCGGAGCCGGAAACACGCGGGCTCACGTGATCCGGTATCCATGGCGACGGAAACGCCGCGGCAGCAAACTACAGGGGCAGCGTCTGCATGAACATAACAGGGCAAAGTAATCAGGGGAGAAAACCGGACCCAAATGAAGGAGCACATATAGAGGGAAGAACCCTCATAGAACAACATCTCTTAATCAATAAATATAGATTCATCATTGCTCCACATATTACAATACATAAAAAATAATAACGTATGCAGCAATAAATAATAATAACAACAAAAGAAAATAACAGAAAATGACAAAAAATATATACATAAATAATACAAAAACCCCTCAACAGAGAAAACCATATACAAAATTACATATTAAACACCCAACAACATGCAACAATATATAATACATAAATACAAAAAACATAAAACACACATATATATATAGAACAGGGCGACAGATGAGCTGACACACATCCCGCTGGCATGACGTTATTCAGGTATATCTTCACCTATCCATATCAATAACACCAATATAGATCAACCTAAATAACGATAAACACAGAATAATTAAATACTGAAAGATTAAAAACAGATTAAAAACAATGTACATAACACTTGAGATGGGAGCCGAAATGCTCAACAATCATGAAGGAGGATCACAGAAAAGGAGCAAATGAGATATTCTCATTCAATCCATTAGGGTGGGTTGTCCGCAATGTCCATATCCACCTTGTTTCCAATTGCGCCAGACGCTTGGCCAAATTGCCCCCTCTGATATTAATATGTAAGAGATCAATGCCACGGACGCGCAATAGTGTACTATCACTATGATGGAATTCTCTAAAATGGCGCGGCAAGGTCTTAAGGGTGGCTACGTCCGCGCAGGAGGCTGCCGCCTGTATACCCAGCACGTGCTCACGTACCCGGACCTTCAACTGCCGTGTGGTCAGACCCACATAGATCAGGCCACACGGGCACGTGGCATAGTATATAACATATCGGGATATACATGAAATGCGTTGTCTGATGGTGAATTGCTTCATACCATCAGAGGTAGCAAATGTTGTACATTTATCAATGTTAGGACAGGCGACACACCTCCCGCACGGACCACAGCCACCCTGCCGCATGCCATCTAGAAAAGTAGGTGTATTTTCCCCAACATAGTGGCTCCGCGTCAATTGATCTCGCAGATTTTTAGCACGTCTGAACGCAATTGGAGGATTATCCGGGAGGAAGTTTTTAATAATTGGATCAACCTTCAAGATGGGCCAGGCATTTTTGAGGGCCAGACGTAGCTTTTCATGCTGAGGGTTATAAGATGTAATAAATCTAACTGCTATTACCAACGGATTTTTTAGTGGCTTTATTATATAGTAGCTCATTACGGTTAGCATATTTAGCACGGTGGTACGCTCTCTTCACACACCGGCCACTATATCCCCTAGACAGGAAGCGTTGTCTTAGTTCCTCCGCTCGTGACTCAAAATCGGCATCAGTGGAACAAATCCGACGGAGCCGGAGGAACTGGCCCACTGGAATTGCCTGAATCATATGGTGCGGATGACAGGAAGAAGCATGCAACAAGGTGTTGGTGGCTGTTTGCTTACGAAAAATATCCATCTGGAGTAGGCCCCGTCCATCCTTACGGATGGTAACATCGAGAAAATCAATTCTCTCAGAGTCCCACACCGGGGTCAGACGTATGTTAAGATCATTGCTGTTCAAAGAGGAGACAAACTGCGCAAGGTCGACGGCGGTGCCCTGCCAGATAAAGAAGATATCGTCAATGTATCGTGTCCACAACAGGACACGATCCACTGACCCCTCTTTGTCAGACAGGAAGAGATCCCTCTCCCACAGCCCCAGGAACAACCCAGCATAGGCCGGCGCAAAGGCCGCACCCATAGCGGTGCCCTGGAGCTGTAGGTAGAAGGATCCCTTAAACACAAAAAAGTTGTGTGTGAGGGTGAATTCCAATAGCTCCAGGATGAGGTCCCTCAGGGCTACAGGAAGCATGGATGTACTAAGAAAAAATCTAACAGCCCGTAGCCCATCACAGTGACGGATATTAGTATATAGGGACTCAACATCAACTGAAGCCAGAAGAGTATCACCCCCTAAGCACAAGCCGTCGCCCCTGCGCAGCAAGTCCCCAGTATCCCTCAAGAAAGAAGGAAGACCAAGCACCAGAGGCTGCAGATGGTAATCGATCCACCTATTCACTTGCGTGTTTCCGGCTCCGGTTGGCGGCGTGTGCGCCGTGGTTGGCAATAGCCGCCGATGTCGGCGTCCTCACTGCCGCATGGGACTGTATCACGTGTTCTTACACGTGTTTCTGGCTCCGGCGGGTGGGGGTGGCTCCGTGGTCGGCGGCATCTGCAGGTGCTGCGTCTCCGAGTGTGTAGGTAATTATCTCTGGGTTGGCCCTACTAGAGAGTGTGTGTGTGTATATATAGATGGCTGTCTCTGTCTGTTCCCTGCGCCCCCTGAGGAAGGAGGCGGTCTGTGGCTCCGAAACGCGCGTCGAGGTGGGCTCTGGGTCCCCCGTTGCCAGGCATACCAGGTAATGTGTGTCACTCTGCCCTGCTACATTGTTGTCGCCTGGTTGGATATCGGGTCATGGTACCAGCATTATAATTGTATATATTTTTCTGCCCATACTTATGGATTGATATCCTTCATTATTGGAGTATGGTATGCTTTGGCTATGGGTGGGATCTTGGGCCCTTTGTTTTATGTATTTTCACTTGAGTTCCTTTGTCTCCATACTTGTGTCCTCTGTATTTGTTCTGATATACTTTTTTATTGTATATTAATAAAGTTTATACTTTTATGGGATTTTTCTGCATTATATGTGGTGATTAGGATAACTGGTAGGTTCGCAGCTGTCCCTATATAGTCCTCGACATACATACATGGGGTACTCCCTTGTGTAGTTTATATTTACATCATTGCATATTTTATTTTCCCTGTATGTAAAATGCGAGTTACAACTCTATTATCTATTATTGTTGCTGTGTTATGCACAAGTTCTTTGGTTGTTGACATTATGGACTACCGAGCATGAGAACAAGCTTGGCTGAAACAAACGGAACAGGTCTTTGGTACTGGTGTGGGTGATGTACAGAAGGAGGTTGATCACAGTTGGGATGACAAGTTACTGCAGATGAAAACATCCCTACTTAAAAGGACAAGATTATGGTGGAACAGACTGTTCCTAGAAAAATATAGTATGAATAATATGATCCCGAGAGGACTTAGGGTACGAGTCATTCCCACCTTCCCGATAGAGGATGAGCAGTTTATCTCCAAATGGGAGGAAGCTTGTGATATATGTTCTAAAGTATTTCTTCAACTATTGATTAATCAGAATACTGTGAATATCGCTGAATTGGATAAATCTATAGATGGTGCCCAGGTGGAGATACGGAGGGGGTGTCCAGCAGGTCGTATCGAACAATTCGAAGTAGAATTAAATAAAACCATGGATCTAGTTGTTAAAAAAATCCAGGATAATCAAACTTCGAAATATAGTCGAGATTTGAAAGATTATCAGATGAAAAAGGTTTACCTCTGGAGAAGCAAGATTGGTCCCGAAATACGTAGAACATCCTCTAATATATCTATTCCATCAATAAGTGGACAATCAGATACATCGGTATCTTCTGCCTCTACATATGGCATGAGTGGAACCCAGAGATTGCGTAATCACGCATATCACCCATATAAGAGGCGTCCCTTGCACTCATCTGGTGCGGATGGCAGGGACAACAAGGTGATTAATTTGAGTAATTATGTACTATCTGAGGTGGATTTGTCTGTTCTGGGTAGGGGCCTGTCCTTTTCTCCCACACCGGGGTTTGACACTTTCTCTGTGGTCAAGGACCTACATATCTTTGCAAGATCGTTGCTGTTCAAAAGATACTTTTATAATGATGAACTAACACGTCTCTTCCCTACAGAGGAAGAACAAGAAGCCTTAAGAATCCTGGAGGAGTTGGCACTTGAGCACGATAACAAAGGAGGTAAGGTTCCTCCATGTATCCGCCCTCGGTCCACTAAGTTCCCCCCGTTTACATCTTGTCCCAGTATTGATTTATTCGTACGGGTGGTGACGGAGGAGTTTTTGAAGATTCCTAGATACGGTGGAGGGGATAATTTGACTAGGGAGGAAATAATCCAGTTTAAATATCTCCAAAATCTTCCGGATGTGGTGCTGAAGCCGGCAAATAAGGGTGGCAATGTCGTTGTGTGGCCTAAAGTGATGTACGAGAGGGAGGCATTTCGCCAGCTTAATAATGCTGTATGTTACAAAAAACTCACGTACAATCCCCTCTCGGCATTTAGTGCAAAACTAGAGTTAATTCTCAAAAAAGCAGTGGACAACGACATTGTTACCCAAGACCTGGCTTCGGCGCTACTAGTTAAGGATCCCACTGTCCCCACACTGTATCTTCTTCCTAAGGTCCATAAGGATATTAAGTCACCGCCCGGCCGATCTATCGTATCTGGGAGGGGGAACTTTCTGGAGCAAGTGAATAGGTGGATCGATTACCATCTGCAGCCTCTGGTGCTTGGTCTTCCTTCTTTCTTGAGGGATACTGGGGACTTGCTGCGCAGGGTCGACGGCTTGTGCTTAGGGGGTGATACTCTTCTGGCTTCAGTTGATGTTGAGTCCCTATATACTAATATCCGTCACTGTGATGGGCTACGGGCTGTTAGATTTTTTCTTAGTACATCCATGCTTCCTGTAGCCCTGAGGGACCTCATCCTGGAGCTATTGGAGTTCACCCTCACACACAACTTTTTTGTGTTTAAGGGATCCTTCTACCTACAGCTCCAGGGCACCGCTATGGGTGCGGCCTTTGCGCCGGCCTATGCTGGGTTGTTCCTGGGGCTGTGGGAGAGGGATCTCTTCCTGTCTGACAAAGAGGGGTCAGTGGATCGTGTCCTGTTGTGGACACGATACATTGACGATATCTTCTTTATCTGGCAGGGCACCGCCGTCGACCTTGCGCAGTTTGTCTCCTCTTTGAACAGCAATGATCTTAACATACGTCTGACCCCGGTGTGGGACTCTGAGAGAATTGATTTTCTCGATGTTACCATCCGTAAGGATGGACGGGGCCTACTCCAGATGGATATTTTTCGTAAGCAAACAGCCACCAACACCTTGTTGCATGCTTCTTCCTGTCATCCGCACCATATGATTCAGGCAATTCCAGTGGGCCAGTTCCTCCGGCTCCGTCGGATTTGTTCCACTGATGCCGATTTTGAGTCACGAGCGGAGGAACTAAGACAACGCTTCCTGTCTAGGGGATATAGTGGCCGGTGTGTGAAGAGAGCGTACCACCGTGCTAAATATGCTAACCGTAATGAGCTACTATATAATAAAGCCACTAAAAAATCCGTTGGTAATAGCAGTTAGATTTATTACATCTTATAACCCTCAGCATGAAAAGCTACGTCTGGCCCTCAAAAATGCCTGGCCCATCTTGAAGGTTGATCCAATTATTAAAAACTTCCGGAAACACGCAAGTGAATAGGTGGATCGATTACCATCTGCAGCCTCTGGTGCTTGGTCTTCCTTCTTTCTTGAGGGATACTGGGGACTTGCTGCGCAGGGTCGACGGCTTGTGCTTAGGGGGTGATACTCTTCTGGCTTCAGTTGATGTTGAGTCCCTATATACTAATATCCGTCACTGTGATGGGCTACGGGCTGTTAGATTTTTTCTTAGTACATCCATGCTTCCTGTAGCCCTGAGGGACCTCATCCTGGAGCTATTGGAGTTCACCCTCACACACAACTGTTTTGTGTTTAAGGGATCCTTCTACCTACAGCTCCAGGGCACCGCTATGGGTGCGGCCTTTGCGCCGGCCTATGCTGGGTTGTTCCTGGGGCTGTGGGAGAGGGATCTCTTCCTGTCTGACAAAGAGGGGTCAGTGGATCGTGTCCTGTTGTGGACACGATACATTGACGATATCTTCTTTGTCTGGCAGGGCACCGCCGTCGACCTTGCGCAGTTTGTCTCCTCTTTGAACAGCAATGATCTTAACATACGTCTGACCCCGGTGTGGGACTCTGAGAGAATTGATTTTCTCGATGTTACCATCCGTAAGGATGGACGGGGCCTACTCCAGATGGATATTTTTCGTAAGCAAACAGCCACCAACACCTTGTTGCATGCTTCTTCCTGTCATCCGCACCATATGATTCAGGCAATTCCAGTGGGCCAGTTCCTCCGGCTCCGTCGCATTTGTTCCACTGATGCCGATTTTGAGTCACGAGCGGAGGAACTAAGACAACGCTTCCTGTCTAGGGGATATAGTGGCCGGTGTGTGAAGAGAGCGTACCACCGTGCTAAATATGCTAACCGTAATGAGCTACTATATAATAAAGCCACTAAAAAATCCGTTGGTAATAGCACAGTTAGATTTATTACATCTTATAACCCTCAGCATGAAAAGCTACGTCTGGCCCTCAAAAATGCCTGGCCCATCTTGAAGGTTGATCCAATTATTAAAAACTTCCTCCCGGATAATCCTCCAATTGCGTTCAGACGTGCTAAAAATCTGCGAGATCAATTGACGCGGAGCCACTATATTGGGGAAAATACACCTACTTTTCCAGATGGCATGCGGCAGGGTGGCTGTGCTCCGTGCGGGAGGTGTGTCGCCTGTCCTAACATTGATAAATGTACAACATTTGCTACCTCTGATGGTATGAAGCAATTCACCATCAGACAACGCATTTCATGTATATCCCGATATGTTATATACTATGCCACGTGCCCGTGTGGCCTGATCTATGTGGGTCTGACCACACGGCAGTTGAAGGTCCGGGTACGTGAGCACGTGCTGGGTATACAGGCGGCAGCCTCCTGCGCGGACGTAGCCACCCTTAAGACCTTGTCGCGCCATTTTAGAGAATTCCATCATAGTGATAGTACACTATTGCGCGTCCGTGGCATTGATCTCTTACATATTAATATCAGAGGGGGCAATTTGGCCAAGCGTCTGGCGCAATTGGAAACAAGGTGGATATGGACATTGCGGACAACCCACCCTAATGGATTGAATGAGAATATCTCATTTGCTCCTTTTCTGTGATCCTCCTTCATGATTGTTGAGCATTTTGGCTCCCATCTCAAGTGTTATGTACATTGTTTTTAATCTGTTTTTAATCTTTCAGTATTTAATTATTCTGTGTTTATCGTTAGGGTATGTTCACACG
Source organism: Ranitomeya imitator (assembly GCF_032444005.1). Taxonomy (NCBI): domain Eukaryota; kingdom Metazoa; phylum Chordata; class Amphibia; order Anura; family Dendrobatidae; genus Ranitomeya; species Ranitomeya imitator. The sequence continues at coordinate 498,048,280 of NC_091283.1, read as the reverse complement.
TTCAGGATTTCCATCCTTTTTTTTTCAGGACAGTTTTTTTAAAAAACTGCAGCTCTTGGCAGAAAACGCAGGTCCTTTTTTTGTCCTTTTTTGATGCGTTTTTTGATGCGTTTTTTGATGCGTTTTTTGATGCGTTTTTTTTTTATCCTTTTTTTACTGTGTGTTTCCTAGGAAGCTTTTTAGGGCTAAAATGGCTGAAAATACCCTAACCCTACCCCTAACCCTACCCCTAACCCTAACCCTACCCCTAACCCTAACCCTACCCCTAACCCTACCCCTAACCCTACCCCTAACCCTACCCCTAACCCTAACCCTAACCCTACCCCTAACACTAACCCTACCCCTAACCCTACCCCTAACCCTAACCCTAACCCTACCCCTAACCCTACCCCTAACCCTAACCCTACCCCTAACCCTACCCCTAACCCTACCCCTATTCTAACCTTAGTGAAAAAAAAAAAAAAAAAATTCTTAATTTTTTTATTGTCCCTACCAATGGGGGTGACAAAGTGGGGGGGGTGTCATTTACTATTTTTTTATTTTGATCACTGAGATAGGTTATATCTCAGTGATCAAAATGCACTTTGGAGCGAATCTGCCGGCCGGCAGATTCGGCGGGCGCACTGCGCATGCGCCCGCCATTTTGCAAGATGGCGGCGCCCAGGGAGAAGACGGCCGGACGGACACCGGGACGCCGGGTAAGTATAAGGGGGGGAGATTAGGGCACGGGGGGGGCATCGGAGCACTGGGGGGGGGCATCGGAGCACGGGGGGGGGGCATCGGAGCACGGGGGGGCGGGATCGGAGCACGGGGGGGCAGCCACACTCCGCCCACGCACTTCCGCCCGCTCCCCCGCACTTCCTGCTGCAGCGGTTCTGCACATCAAATCGCAGTAAAACCCGCAGATATATTTTTGATCTGCGGGTTTTACTGCGATTTTGACCTCACAATGGAGGTCTATGGGTGCAGAACCGCTGCGGTTCAGGAAGAAGAATTGACATGCTCCTTCTTTTTTCCGGGAGCTATTCAGCGCGGCTTTTTTTTTTACAATTTCCGGACCATGTGCACAGTGTGTCCTGTTTTCCATAGGGTACAGTGTACTGTACCCTGCATGGAAAACAGCTGCGGAACCGCAGCGGCAAAACCGCCGCGGTTCCGCGGTAAAAAACGCACTGTGTGAACATGGCCTTATTTAGGTTGATCTATATTGGTGTTATTGATATGGATAGGTGAAGATATACCTGAATAACGTCATGCCAGCGGGATGTGTGTCAGCTCATCTGTCGCCCTGTTCTATATATATATGTGTGTTGTATGTTTTTTGTATTTATATATTATATATTGTTGCATGTTGTTGGGTGTTTAATATGTAATTTTGTATATGGTTTTCTCTGTTGAGGGGTTTTTGTATTATTTATGTATATATTTTTTGTCATTTTCTGTTATTTTCTTTTGTTGTTATTATTATTTATTGCTGCATACGTTATTATTTTTTATGTATTGTAATATGTGGAGCAATGATGAATCTATATTTATTGATTAAGAGATGTTGTTCTATGAGGGTTCTTCCCTCTATTTGTGCTCCTTCATTTGGGTCCGGTTTTCTCCCCTGATTACTTTGCCCTGTTATGTTCATGCAGACGCTGCCCCTGTAGTTTGCTGCCGCGGCGTTTCCGTCGCCATGGATACCGGATCACGTGGGCCCGCGTGTTTCCAGCTCCGGTTGGCGGCGTGTGCGCCGTGGTTGGCAATAGCCGCCGATGTCGGCGTCCTCACTGCCGCATGGGACTGTATAACGTGTTCTTACACGTGTTTCCGGCTCCGGCGGGTGGGGGTGGCTCCGTGGTCGGCGGCATCTGCAGGTGCTGCGTCTCCGAGTGTGTAGGTAATTATCTCTGGGTTGGCCCTACTAGAGAGTGTGTGTGTATATATAGATGGCTGTCTCTGTCTGTTCCCTGCGCCCCCTGAGGAAGGAGCCGGTCTGTGGCTCCAAAACGCGCGTCGGGGTGGGCTCTGGGTCCCCCGTTGCCAGGCATACCAGGTAATGTGTGTCACTCTGCCCTGCTACATTGTTGTCGCCTGGTTGGATATCGGGTCATGGTACCAGCATTATAATTGTATATATTTTTCTGCCCATACTTAAGGATTGATATCCTTCATTATTGGAGTATGGTATGCTTTGGCTATGGGTGGGATCTTGGGCACTTTGTTTTATGTATTTTCACTTGAGTTCCTTTGTCTCCATACTTGTGTCCTCTGTATTTGTTCTGATATACTTTTTTATTGTATATTAATAAAGTTTATATTTTTATGGGATTTTTCTGCATTATATGTGGTGATTAGGATAACTGATAGGTTCGCAGCTGTCCCTATATAATCCTCGACATACATACATGGGGTACTCCCTTGTGTAGTTTATATTTACATCATTGCATATTTTATTTTCCCTGTATGTAAAATGCGAGTTACAACTCTATTATCTGTCTGTTTAGTAAGTCTGGCCTCCCTTTGCTAAAACCTGTTTCATTTCTGCGTTTGTGACTTTCATCTTTACTCACAGTCAATATATGTGGGGGGCTGCCTTTTCCTTTGGGGAATTTCTCTGAGGCAAAGTAAGCTTTATTTTCTTTCTCTAGGGCTAGCTAGCTCTTAGGCTGTGAAGAGGCATCTAGGGAGAGTCAGGAACGCTCCATGGCTATTTCTAGTTATGGTGATAGGATTAGGGCCTGCGGTCAGCAGAGCTCCCACATCCCAGAGCTTGTCCTGTGTGAGTTTAACTATCAGGTCGTGCCGGGTGCTCCTAACCACCAGGTCCATAACACAACTGGCAAGGGCTAATGAATCCTGCACACTTAAATATCCCAGTCAGAACAGCAATTAGCAGATACACCTGGCCAGGACTGTGACTCAGAGACAACTGCATTCCCACCTACAACCACTGGAGGGAACCCAAGAGCAGAATTCACAACAGTACCCCCCCTTGAGGAGGGGTCACCGAACCCTCACCAGGACCTCCAGGACGATCAGGATGAGCCAGATGAAAGGCACGGACCAAATCAGCAGCATGGACATCAGAGGCAAAAACCCAAGAATTATCCTCCTGGCCATAACCCTTCCATTTGACAAGGTACTGAAGCTTCCGCCTCGAAAAACGGGAATCCAAAATCTTCTCAACAACATATTCCAACTCCCCATCAACCAACACAGGGGCCGGAGGATCAACAGAGGGAACAACGGGCTCCACATATTTCCGCAACAAAGATCTATGGAAGACATTATGGATAGCAAAAGAGGCCGGAAGCGCCAGTCGAAAAGACACCGGATTAATAATCTCAGAAATCCTATAAGGACCAATAAACCGAGGCTTAAACTTAGGAGAAGAAACCTTCATAGGAACATGACGGGAAGACAACCAGACCAGATCCCCAACCAGAAGCCGGGAACCAACACACCGACGACGATTAGCAAAACGTTGAGCCTCCTCTTGAGACAACACCAAATTGTCCACCACATGAGCCCAAATCTGCTGCAACCTGTCCACCACAGAATCCACACCAGGACAGTCAGAAGGCTCAACCTGCCCAGAAGAAAAACGAGGATGAAAACCAAAATTACAAAAGAAAGGCGAAACCATGGTAGCCGAACTAGCCCGATTATTAAGGGCAAACTCGGCCAATGGCAAGAAAGCCACCCAATCATCCTGATCAGCAGACACAAAGCATCTCAAATAAGTCTCCAAAGTCTGATTAGTTCGCTCGGTCTGGCCATTTGTCTGAGGACGAAATGCAGAAGAAAAAGACAAATCAATGCCCAGCCTAGCACAAAAGGCCCGCCAAAACTTAGAAACCTAGAAACCTCTGTCGGACACAATATTCTCCGGAATACCATGCAAACGAACCACATGCTGAAAAAACAACGGAACCAAATCTGAAGAGGAAGGCAATTTAGGCAAAGGCACCAAATGAACCATCTTAGAGAACCGGTCACAAACAACCCAGATAACAGACATCTTCTGGGAGACCGGAAGATCAGAAATAATATCCATCGAAATATGCATCCAGGGCCTCTCAGGGACTGGCAATGGCAAAAGCAACCCACTAGCACGGGAACAACAAGGCTTGGCCCGCGCACAAGTCCCACAGGACTGCACAAAAGAACGCACATCACGCGACAATGAAGGCCACCAAAAGGACCTACTAACCAAATCTCTGGTATCAAAAATACCAGGATGACCAGCCAACACGGAACAGTGAACCTCAGAAATCACTCTACTAGTCCATCTGTCAGGAACAAACAGTTTCCCCACAGGACAGCGGTCAGGTTTGTCAGCCTGAAATTCCTGAAGAACCCGTCGTAAATCAGGGGAAATGGCAGAAAGGACCACCCCCTCTTTCAGAATACCGACCGGCTCTAAGACCTCAGGAGAATCAGGCAAAAAACTCCTAGAGAGGGCATCAGCCTTAATATTCTTAGAACCCGGAAGGTATGAGACCACGACATCAAAACTGGAAAAAACCAGGACCATCGAGCCTGTCTAGGATTCAGCCGTTTAGCTGACTCGAGGTAAATCAAATTCTTATGATCGGTCAAGACCACAATACGGTGCTTAGCTCCCTCAAGCCAATGTCGCCACTCCTCAAACGCCCACTTCATAGCCAACAACTCCCGATTGCCGACATCATAATTGCGTTCAGCAGGCGAAAACTTACGGGAAAAGAAGGCACACGGTTTCATTAAGGAACCAACAGGATCCCTCTGAGACAAAATGGCCCCTGCCCCAATCTCAGAAGCGTCAACCTCAACCTGAAACGGAAGAGAAACATCCGGTTGACGCAACACCGGAGCAGAAGTAAATCGACGTTTAAGCTCCTGAAAGGCAGAGACAGCCGCAGAGAACCAATTCGCCACATCAGCGCCTTTCTTCGTCAAATTGGTCAAGGGTTTAACCACGCTGGAAAAATTAACAATGAAACGGCGAAAAAAATTTGCAAAACCCAAAAATTTCTGAAGGCTCTTCACGGATGTGGGCTGAATCCAATCATGAATGGCCTGAACCTTAACCGGATCCATCTCTATAGACGAGGGAGAAAAAATAAAGCCCAAAAAAGAAACCTTCTGCACCCCAAAGAGACACTTAGACCCTTTCACAAACAAAGCATTGTCACGAAGGATCTGAAATACCATCCTGACCTGTTGCACATGAGACTCCCAATCATCGGAAAAAATCAAAATATCGTCCAAATATACAATCAAGAATTTATCAAGATAAGTCCGGAAGATATCATGCATGAAGGACTGAAAAACAGATGGAGCATTAGAGAGTCCGAATGGCATCACAAGGTATTCAAAATGGCCTTCGGGCGTATTAAACGCAGTTTTCCATTCATCACCCTGCTTAATACGAACAAGATTATATGCCCCTCGAAGGTCAATCTTCGTAAACCAACTAGCTCCCTTAATCCTAGCAAACAAATCGGAAAGCAAAGGTAAAGGGTATTGAAACTTGACCGTGATCTTATTCAAGAGGCGATAATCTATACAGGGTCTCAAGGAACCATCTTTTTTAGCAACAAAAAAGAACCCCGCTTCCAACGGTGAAGAAGATGGTCGAATATGCCCTTTCTCCAAAGACTCCTTAATATAGCTCCGCATGGCGGTATGTTCAGGCACAGACAGGTTGAAAAGTTGACCCTTAGGAAACTAACAGCCTCGAATCAAGTCAATAGCACAATCGCAGTCCCTGTGCGGTGGAAGGAAACTGGACTTGGGCTCATCGAATACATCCTGAAAATCAGACAAAAACTCTGGAATTTCAGAAGAGGAAGAAGAGGAGATTGACATCAAAGGAACATCATTATGAACCCCCTGACAACCCCAACTAGTCACAGACATGGACTTCCAATCCAACACAGGATTATGTACCTGTAACCACGGAAAACCCAGCACGATAGCATCATGCAAGTTATGCAACACCAGAAATCGACAATCTTCCTGATGGGCTGGTGCCATGCGCATGGTCACCTGTGTCCAAAACTGGGGCTTATTTTTAGCCAAGGGTGTAGCATCAATACCCCTTAAAGGAATAAGGTTCTGCAAAGGCTGCAAGGGAAAACCACAACGCTTGGCAAACTCAAAGTCCATTAAATTCAAGGCGGCGCCTGAATCCACAAACACCATGACAGAAAATGATGATAATGAGCAGATCAAGGACACAGATAACAAAAATTTAAGTTGTACAGTACTGATGGTAATTGAACTGGCGATCCTCTTTGTCCGCTTAAGGCAGACAGAAATGACATGAGAAGCGTCACCACAATAAAAACACAACCTATTTTGACGTCTGAAAACTTGTCGTTCCGTTCTAGACAGAATTCTTTCACACTGCATAGGCTCAGGAATTTGCTCTGAGGATAACGCCACAGCGCGCACAGTTCTGCGCTCCCGCAAGCGCCGGTCAATCTGAATGGCCAGAGACATAGAATCACTCAGACCGGAAGGCGTGGGAAACCCCACCATAACATCTTTAACGGATTCAGAAAGCCCCCTTCTGAAAATTGCCGCCAAAGCATCATTATTCCATTTAGTCAACACAGACCATTTTCTGAATTTCTGACCATACAATTCTGCCGCCTCTTGACCCTGACACAGGGCCAACAAGGTCTTCTCAGCTTGATCCACAGAATTAGGTTCATCATATAATAATCCCAAAGCCTGAAAAAAGGATTCAATATTAAGCAAAGCCGGATTCCCAGATTCCAGGGAAAACGCCCAATCCTGCGGGTCGCCACGCAGCAGGGAGATTACGATTTTTACCTGCTGAATGGAATCACCAGAGGATCGAGGTCTCAGAGCAAAAAACAGTTTACAGTTGTTTTTAAAACTCAAAAATTTGGACCTGTCACCAGAAAACAAATCAGGAGTAGGAATCTTCGGTTCAAAAGCAGGAGTCTGAACAATATAATCAGAAATACCCTGCACCCTAGCAGCAAGCTGGTCTACACGAGAAGCTGATTCCTGAACATTCATGCTTGCACCAGGCTCCTCAGCCACCCAGATATTAAGAGGGAAGAGAACACAAAACAGACTGGAGAAAAAAAATGGCTCAAGACCTTTCTTCCATTCTTCTGAGATGCATTTAACTCATTGTTGGCCAGTTGTACTGTTATGATCCGTTGACCTTGGAGCAGCATGAGAACTTTCACTGGAAAAGGTGGTCACTATACTGACCGCAATCCTGAACTTAACACCGCAACTAGAAGTAGCCGTGGTGTGTACCTAACAATCCTAGACACCTCGTCACAGCTGGAGGACTAAATACCCCTAAAGATGGAAATAGGAATACTAGCTTGCCTCAGAGCAGATCCCCAAAGGATAGACAGCCCCCCACAAATATTGGCGGTGGGTCGGACAGGAAAAAACATACACAGGCAGAAAAACAGGATTGGTAGGCACGGCACTGTATAAGGAATGTGCCTCTGACTGCAGAGCCCTTAAGGGATAGCTAGGTGGGAAAACTGTGCAGTGCCCAATTCCCCCCTCCCACTACTTCCCCAGGTGAGGTCACGATTGGGACGCTCAGCGGACCAACCGGGGAGAGGTGGGGAGTCAGGCCACACCCTCAGGGGTTAAATGCTAGTGACGGGACCAAGTTCTCCCTCTTTCTCCCCGGCTGACCCTTGGAAGCTGTTGTCCCACGCTCCCTCCCTTATAAACTGGGGAATGTACCGTGCTATTATTGTTAAAATGATTTAAATTATTTATAAAAAAAAAAATTTGACGCTCTTTTATATACGTCACAGCGGTAGGTAGAGGGGGGCAAAGGTTCGTAACCTCTCATCGGCTTGCTGGCCCAGCGGTCGTCTGGGGCCTTCAGCAATGAGGGCGTCGCGAATTGTAATTGCCCTTCTCTACTCTGCAAATAATAAACTGTGACCGACCTGTTCAACCCATCCAGGTTTGTTGGTATCTTTTATTACGGAGTGGTGGGACGGGGGAAGGCACTGGTTACGACACACGGGTCTCTGCAGTCTTAGCACACGAGGCCACTCTAGCTAAAATAGGACAGGATAGGACAGAGTTCTGTGAGGTCAGTATTAAAACCCTTCAAATATATCCACAGCAGAATATACAAAAACTTCCTACATCTAACTAAAGATGTAGGAGCGTATATCTGCAACTCCAGCGAATCCTACAATCAGAGCAGGAATACAAACAAAAACAAGCACACCGCAGTGTGCCACAGACACAAAAAACCAAACACTTATCTTTGCTGAATTTGGCAGCTAGCAGGAGAAGCCAGAAAGTGATACAACACTTCACAAGGAACATTGACAACTGGCAAGGGCTAATGAATCCTGCACACTTAAATATCCCAGTCAGAACAGCAATTAGCAGATACACCTGGCCAGGACTGTGACTCAGAGACAACTGCATTCCCACCTACAACCACTGGAGGGAACCCAAGAGCAGAATTCACAACACTTTGAACCCCCAAGTGCTTCACAGAAGTTTATAAGAGCCATGAAAATAAAAAATCAATTTCCTTTCCTCAAAAATTATTTTTTAGCCCGCAATTTTTTATTTTTACAAGGGTAAGAGAAATTGGACCCCAAAAGTTGATGTCCAGTTTGTCCTGAGTACACTGATATCCCATATGTGGGGGTAAACCACTATTTGGGCACACGTCGGGGCTCGGAAGTGAAGTAGTGACGTTTTGAAACGCAGACTTTGATGGAATGGTCTGCGGGCGTCACGTTGCGTTTGCAGAGCCCCTGATGTGCCTAAACAGTAGGAACCCCCCACAAGTGACCCCATTTTAGAAACTAGACCCCCAATGAACTTATCTAGATGTGTGGTGAACACTTTGAACCCCCAAGTGCTTCACAGAAGTTTATAACGAAGAGCCGTGAAAATAAAAAATCATTTTTCTTTCCTCAAAAATGATTTTTTTAGCCTGCAATTTTTTTATTTTCACAAGGGTGACAGGAGAAATTGGACCCCAAAAGTTGTCCAGTTTGTCCTGAGTATGCTGGTACCCTATATGTGGGGGTAAACCACTGTTTGGGCACATGTCGGGGTTCGGAAGGGAGGGAGCACCAGTTGACTTTTTGAACGCAAGATTGGCTGGAATCTATAGTGGCGACATGTCGCGTTTGGAGACCCCCTGATGTGCCTAAACAGTGGAAACCCCTCAATTCTAACTCCAACGCTAACCCCAACACACCCCTAATCCTAATCCCAACTCTAACCATGACCCTAATCACAACCCTAACCCCAACACACCCCTAACCCTAATTCCAACCCATACCACAACCCTAACCCCAACACACCCCAAACCCTAATCCCAACCATAACCCTAACCACAAGCCTAACCCTAACCCCAACACACCCCTAACCCTAATTCCAACCCTAATTCTAAATCCAACCCTAAGGCTATGTATGTGCCCACGTTGCAGATTTGTGTGCGGAGTTTTCTGCACCGTTTCTGAAAAATCCGCAGGTAAAACACAATGCGGATTTACCACGGATTTCCAGTGTTTTTTGTGCGGAGTTTACCAGCGGATTTCTATACAGGAACAGGTGTAAAACGCTGCGGAATCCGCACAAAGAATTGACATGCTGCGGAAAATACCGAGCGGTATTTTCCGCACCATGGGCACAGCGGATTTGGTTTTCCATAAGTTTACATGGTACTGCAAATGTGATGGAAAACTGCTACGAATCCGCAGCGGCCAATCCGCTGCGGATCTGCAGCCAAATCCGCACCATGTGCACATAGCCTAATCCTAATTCTAATTGTAACCCTAACCCTATTTGCAACCTTAACCTTAATTGCAACACTAACCCTAGTTCTAACCCTAACCCTCGTTCTAACCCTAACTCTAGTTCTAACCCTAACCCTAGTTCTAACCCTAACCCTAGTTGAAAAATAAAAATAAATATATTTTCTTTATTTTATTATGTTCCCTACCTATGGGGGTGATAAGGAGGGGGGTTATTTACTATTGTTTTTATTTTGATAACTGTGATATGATCTATCACAGCGATCAAAATGAATGAACGAATCTGCCAGCCAGCAGATTCGGCGGGTGCACTGCGCATGCTCCCGCCATTTTGGAAGATGGCAGCGCCCATGCAGAAGACAGACGGACACCGGGAGGGACACCGGAGGTCGGTAAGTATGAGGGGGTGGGATCGGAGCATGGGGGCGGGGACAGGAGGACGAAGGGGAGCAGAGGACAGGACGGAGGACAGGGGCAGTGGATCGGTGGCAGTGGCGGAGGCAGATCAGGGTTTCCAGCCATGGCCGATGATATTGCAGTATCGCCCATGGCTGGATTGTAATATTTCACCAATTTTCATTTGTGAAATATTACGATTGCTCTGATTGAAAGTGAAACGTCACATTCAACAGCCAATCAGAGCGATCGTAGCCCTGGGCTCAAGTACCACTCCCCCTGTCCCTGCAAGTCAGGTGAAATTGGTGTTAACCCTTTCCCCCGATCTGCAGGGACACGATACCTCCATGACGCCACATAGGGGTCACAGGTCGGATTGGCACCGACTTTCATAGGGGTCACAGGTCGGGAAGGGGTTAATAAATGGCATTAGCATCATGAATAATATTTACTGAAAAGTAGTACAGAACTCTTCATTGCAAGTATTTGCAGAGGTGTAATGAATGAAAAATGCAATTCTACAGAGCAGTTTTTTTTCTATTTATGTTTTTTACCGACTGAGTTAAATGGCTTTACATTTTGATATATCGGCATTTTATGAATGCGTTGTACTGTATCTTGAAGTCCTCTGAGGGGGCTTGAACTTGCGATCGGCCGATCTCTTGTACTATATTATATTTTCACTATGTAGTAAAAATTGCAGTCCCCTATGAACGCCATTCAAAGGCTCATCTTCATAGGAGCACCAACTTGACAGGCATGGGGGTCTTCAGCAGATACCTGGCTGCTATGGCAACCCATCAGGATCCGTGGTTGTGTCGCAGGTGGGCCAATGGGCACATGGTACAGAGCACCCTTCTGCCACGCTCTGTAAATGCCGCTTAACAGGTTGATAGCAGCAGGCAGAGCTTGGTTCCAACTGCGGCTGTTAGGGGCAGATGACGGCTCTATAACACAGCCTCCATCTGTGGGGGATGGTACAGGCTTATCTCATCAGCCCACTCCATACCGTGGGAATAAAATAAGAGCAAAAATGCCCACTTTTCACCTAGTGAGAAATCCTCTTTATGAGTAAGTATAGGGGGCCTTCAAGAAGGCTAAGGTTAGTTTTGTTGTTTAACATTACCTCTCTAGGGTTGAAATCTGGGACTTCAAGGTCCCACTTCTCCTTGTAAAACTTGTAGTAAGCCAGGTTCTGTTGCATCACCGTATCCGATGGGTCAAAGAGCATATAGCTGGACACACACTGAACCGCGTTCTTCACATCATTCACTGGATCACAAATGTTAGATGTTGATTTTTTTTTTCATTTATAATACATTTTGTATTGATATTATATGATACATATCCAATACAATTGTGATATGAAAATTAAAGACTTACGTTTGTAGTATGCAAATTGCAGATAATGATACATGGTCGCAACAAATTTATGAACAAAGTAGCCCCCGACGTTAGGAGTCAGGTTAGCCTCGCAATCCACCTTACACTCTAGGACATCGGCAAGATGATCTGAAAGGAGAGAAACATAGAGGATTATGTATACACAGCAAGGGTGGACACTGACAGCTTGGGGCCCCTGTGCAAGAAATGTGTCTGGGCCTCCCTCCCTGCCCGACATGCTGCTTATGATTGGGACAATCTGCATTGGGACCCCCCAGAGCCTCGGGCCCGGGCTATGAGCAACAGGCCAGACTGCCCTCATTATCACCACCCTGCATGCATAGAGTTCACAGGGCACCACAGCAAAAGTTCTAATTGAGACCCCCACACATCTAAAATATATATATATATATATATATATATATATATATATACCGTATATACTCGAGTATAAGCCGACCCGAGTATAAGCCGACCCCCCTAATTTTGCCACAAAAAACTGGGAAAACTTATTGACTCGAGTATAAGCCTAGGGTGGGCAGGGACAGCGCCAGGATCGCTGGGACTAGGTAAGTATGCCTCAGCGCCCTCTCCCCCTCACCCGCCGACCCTGCCACCTACCTTGACTCGAGTATAAGCCGAGAGGGGCACTTTCAGCCCAAAAATTTGGGCTGAAAATCTCGGCTTATACTCGAGTATATACGGTATATATTGTAGGGGTTGTACTCGCTCGGATGCATAGGAGGAAACAGGAGGCACATTCTCTTCAGCGTTCATGTAGGTTTATTCACTCCATAAACCACATAGCAACAGGAACAACAGGTAAACACTCTTACTTCAGACAGTTGAATCCTAAATGTCCATATTAGAGCTCCGCTCTCTCAGACCTGTAGGCACACAGGCTGTGCTATGTCCAGCACATAGGCTCTCCAGCCTAAATATGGTCTCTGTGTGCTGTTCAGGATGTCTGTCCCCACATGGAACCTTCCAACACACAGGCCACTCTGCAGTGTCCAGCCAGGACACATGGAAGTCTGTCCACTCTCACCACATGGGCTACACACACCTCTTTACATAAGTGTAACCACACCCAGATACCTGTCACATGGCCAGTCAGGTGAGTGTGACATCACCACAGGTCCTTCAACACAAAACCATCTTAGGTATTCAAACACGCCTCTTAGGGTGGGTTTGTAGGTGACTGAACCCACCCATCTCTCCAATTACCTGGAAGCCTTCCCAATGTAAACAAATCCCTCAGCAGTAGATCTGCTTGAGCAAAACATACCCAGGCTTCCATCACAGGGCCACCCACCTCTGCGATACATACCGTCCATTAATCACATGACCTTTAGCCACGCTACAATATATATATATATATATATATATATATATATATATATATAGTAGAGACCAAAGGTTTAGACACGCCTTCTCAATTAAATATTTTTCTGTATTTTCATGACTATGAAAATTGTAAATTCAGACTGAAGGCATCAAAACTTTGCACACTTTTGGCATTCTCTTGATGAGCTTCAAGAGGTAGTCACCGGGAATGGTTTTCACTTCACAGGGGTGCCCTGTCAGGTTTAATAAGTGGGATTACTTGCCTTATAAATGGGGTTGGGACCATCAGTTGTGATGAGCAGAAGTCTGGTGGATACACAGCTGATAGTCCTACTGAATAAGACTGTTAGCTGCTTTTTTTTCTTGCCATAATACAAATTCTAAGTAAAGAAAAACAAGTGGCCATCATTACTTTAAGAAATGAAGGTCAGTCAGTCCGAAAAATTGGGAAAACTTTGAAAGTGTCCCCAAGTGCAGTGGCAAAAACCATCAAGCGCTACAAAGAAACTGGCTCATATGAGGACCGCCCCAGGAAAGGAAGACCAAGAGTCACCTCTGCTTCGGAGGATAAGTTTATCTGAGTCACCAGCCTCAGAAATCTCAGGTTAACAGCAGGTCAGATTAGAGACCAGGTCAATGCCACACAGAGTTCTAGCAGCAGACACACACTACAACAACTGTTAAGAGGAAACTTTGTTCAGCAGGCCTTCATGGTAAAATATCTGCTAGGAAACCACTGCTACGGACAGGCAACAAGCAGAAGAGACTGGTTTGGGCTAAAGAACACAAGGAATGGACATTAGACCAGTGGAAATCTGTGCTTTGGTCTGAGGAGTCCAAATTTGAGATCTTTGGTTTCAACCACAATGTCTTTGTGCGACACAGAAAAGGTGAACAGATGGACTCTACATGCCTGGTTCCCATCGTGAAGCATGGAGGAGGAGGTGTGATGGTGTGGGGGTGCTTTGCTGGTGACACTGTTGGGGATATATTCAAAATTGAAGGCATAGTGAACCAGCATGGCTACCACAGCATCTAGCAGCAGCATGCTATTCCACCTGGTTTGCGTTTAGTTGGACCATCACTTATTTTTCAACAGGACAATGACCCCAAACACACCCCAGGCTGTGTAACGGCTATTTGACCAAGAAGGAGAGTGATGGGGTGCTACGCCAGATGACCTGGCCTCCACAGTCACCAGACCTGAACCCAATCGAGATGGTTTGGGGTGAGCTGGACCGCAGAGTGAAGGCAAAAGGGCCAACAAGTGCTAAGCATCTCTGGGAACTCCTTCAAGATTGTTGGAAGACCATTCCCTGTGACTGCCTCTTGAAGTTCATCAAGAGAATGCCAAGACTGTGCAAAGCAGTCATCAAAGCAAAAGGTGGCTACTTTAAGAACCTAGAATATAAGACATATTTTCAGTCGTTTCGCACTTTTTTGTTAAGTACCGTATATAATTCCACATGTGTTAATCCATAGTTCTGATGCCTTCAGTGTGGCTTTAAATGAGGTGTGTCCAAACTTTTGGTCTGTACTGTATATATGCATATATATTGTTTCACAGATGGAGATATATATATATATATATATATATCTCCATTAGGAATCGGTTCTGATGGTTCCAATGCAGGCATATTTGTGGCTGCGTGATGACTGCTGGAAGCGACAGAGCCCGACCATGTATATATTATATTACATTATGTGTCTGGTATCTGTACCATATGGTATCTGCTTTATTCATTGTCTATGGAACTGATGGAAATAGCCGAGCAGCTCTATAGATAATGAATAGAGCAGAGGCCATATGCACAACTCTGCTACATTCAGGACAAAACTACAGACCCCTGTTCTCGGAATCTCTGGGAGGCCCAGTGGTCCCGTTCCCAGACAATAACCCGAGAGACCACTACATCATCACAAGTCATTGTCTCGCAAGGCAATACTGGGAATGGGAGCTGCCGGGAGAATCGCGAGCATCGGGAAGGCTGCGGGGGATGCCGGAAGGTAAGAATATCATGACTTTTATTTATTTATTTATTTTTTTTAACATGGGTTGTGTTGTATATGCGCGTTCGCAAAAAAAAAAACACAGCGAAGACGCATACACAACGTGTGCACATAGCCTTAAATTCTGGCAACAACTGCCTCGATGGATCTGTCAAAAAAACGGATCCAGTGCATCAGTTTTTTACAATCTGCACAGGATACGTCTTTTCAATATTTTGACGGATTGTGACTGATTGTAAAAAATGGAAGTGTGAAAGAGACCTTAGCTGCACTGACTTGTGTGGTCATTGTCATGCTGGAAGACTCAGCGACGACCCATCTACAATGCTCTTACTGAGGGAAGGTGGTTGTTGGCCAAAATTACGCGATACATGACCCCATCCATCCTCCCTTCAATACAGTGCAGTTGCCCTTTCCACTTTGCAGGAAATCCCCCCCAAAGTATGATGTTTCCCCCACCATGCTTCACGGTTGAGACAGTGTCCTTGGGGTAGTACTCATCCTTCTTCTTCATCCAAACACATCAAGTGGAGTTGATACCAAAAAGTTCTATCTTGGCCTCATCTAACCATATGACCTCCTCACAAGCCTCCTCTGGATCATTCAGGTGGTTATTGGTGAGCTTCAAACAGGCCTGGACATGTGCTGGCGTGAGCAGGGGGACTTTGCATGCTATGCAGGATTTTAATCCATGACACTATAGTGTGTTACTAACAGTAATATTTGAGATTGTGCTCCCAGCTCTCTTCAGGTCATTTACAAGATCATTCAGTGTAGTTCTGGGCTGATTCCTGAAATTTCTCAGAATCATCCTGAGGCGAGACCTTGCATAAAGCCCCAGACCGAGGAAAATTGACAGTTATCGTGTGCTTCTTCCATTTTCTAATAATTGTGCCGACAATTGTTGCCTTCTGCTTGCCTATTGTCCTGTAGCCCATCCCAGTTTTGTGCAGATCTTCAAATTTGTCCCTGGTGTTCTTAGACAGCTCTTTGGTATCGGCCATGGTGGAGAGGTTGGAGTGTGATTGATTGATTGAGTGTGTGGACAGGTGTCTTTTATTCAGGTAACGAGTTCAAATAGGTGCAATTAATTCAGGTAATGAGTACAGAGTAAGAGGGCTTCTTAAAGAAAAACTAGCAGGTTTGTGAGAGACAGAATTCAAACACTTATTTCATGCAATAAAATGCTATTTAATTATTTAGAAATTATACAATGTGACTTTCTGGTTTTTATTTTTAGATTTTTTTCTCTCACAGTTGAAGTGTACATACGATTGAAATTACAGACCTCTCCATTCTTTGTAGGTGGAAAAACTTCCAATATCGGCAGTGTATCAAATACTTATTTTTCCCACGATACGCACACACTAACATACATACGTAAACACAAAGACACATAGATATATACACACACATATTAATCTATGATATCAGGTGTTCAGATGAGCCGTGGAGGAGGTCGGCCACATAGTTCAGAGATCAGCAGGAGAGGGCTGCAGAAACCAGCTCTCTGCTGCCATGCTGTGAGCCGTCCTCCCCTGACCTCTTCTTTGTGAGGAGATGCTTCCAGGTTATAGAACAGAGGAGGGAGCAGAAGACCCACTGTAAGTCCTGCTCTTCTTCCACTATTGTCTCCAGTGTGCTGTGTGGCCCAGCCCCCTGACTACAGATGAGCACTCACCATTGGGACGCCCCATGCAGGAAGCCAGAGCCAGCAGTCAGTGAGCGTTCTCACCAGTCTGGTAGGGAAAGCGTTCATTGGACAGCGGCCGCACACCCTGCATGACACGCCCCCTTTTCAATTCCTGCATTGTGTGCAGCGCTCTCTCCCCTGCTCTCGGTATCAAAATGGTTACGAGCAAGCGTGATTGGGGCCCAATGCTGCTTGACACCGAGCCCCTCTCACTCCCGCCTGTAACCTTGATTAAGTGGCCCCATAGCGGGTGTGGTCTACCGCTATAGGCCCCCCTCCACCTCCGGGCCCTGGTGCAGTTGCACCAGTGATATGTCCGCTCCTGATACACAGATAAATGATTGTCTGCAAGCTAGTACTGGCCCACCGGGGAGGAGGTGAATCCTCAGGTGGGCCCCTGTGCAAAAGTGGGCTACCTTTATCTGAACAGTAATTGACCACTATAGAGATATATCAGCTCCTGTTTCAAAGTAGGATTTTCCCCAGAATTTTAGAGTGAAATATACACAGCTGCAATAAGGAGGCCGGACGGTCTCTGATGCTATATTTTTGATCTGTCAGCGTGAATCAACTTTAAAAAGAATTTCACAGCTCCATCACTTACAATTTAAAAAAAATATATTGGCATTTTCTTACCTGCAACAGCTGGGTAGAAGTCTTTGAACTCCCTCATCTCATAGACACCCTCACAACCGGTGAGACAGCTGTTGTACGCCTTGTAGTACAAGGGCAAGGCCTGCTCCATGTCCTCAATACTGCGTCGGAAGTCTCCAGCATTGTAGGACTTTACTGCCTTGACAAACACTCCCTATGGAGAGTGAGATGTTCCATTGGAAATAAGTACACCATAACAGACAACTTCTAAATAGGTGGAGATTTAAAGAAGTAGACAACACCAATGGCAAACTTTTTTTTTTTTACTAAAAATTATTATTGTAATTCGTTGTTTTATTAAAAAATTGCTTTTACGGGCTCTTTCTTTTCCTACATATTACTGGGTGCATAACGAGTGAACTGAGAATTTCTTAGTGAGCTAATTTTGATGGAGAGTTTGACACTTATCTTCTGTGTTTGATCTCTTCTCAGCTAATTTATCATCTCACCAGAGTTCATCTCAACTTTAATGTGGTCTGTGAATATATATCAGTTGCGAGGAGATCAGAAAAAGACAGAGAAGTGAGAATCTGTCAGTAGCTTTTTCCTTAGCAGAAGAAAAAAATAAGAGCAAAAACTGTCCAGTTTTGACCTGGTGATGGGTCTTCTTTAAATTAGGAGCCTTATTGGTAGGCTCACACACTCCATTGGTTTAGGAGATAGTCAACCCTGCATGTGTCCCCCACGATGTGTATCTTGGGAACGTATCAATGATCAGTCTGGAGAAACTCTTACCTCATATGGCTCAGCCTCCAAATCTATAAGAAACTCATCAACCTCCAGCAGGGTCTTGTAGTAATTCATGTATCTCAGTGTCATTTCATGAGTCGGATTCTTCTGTAGGAAGGTGTGGGCAGCGGATACTGCTTTTTCCAGTTCATTAATCTAGGAGAAATGTTATGAATTAAATATATTATTGTGAGGGTCCTAAATAGCAAGTTGGGGGAGGGGTGGGCAACTTTCCTTGTAACGCATGGTCTTAACTTCCATAAAACTTTCACTGCTTTTACACTATCATGACAGAATTGACCCATTACCCTTATGGGTATTTAGGACAAAAAATGTCCCCTATTTGGCAATTTATGAAGGCTAAAGAGTTGGGTCTTCTAGTGACCTTGTGATCCTCCAACAGGCACTATGTACCAAACCTACCTGGTGTGTCCTCCGCTCTCCCTTACACCGGACCTGCCTGGTGTGTCTTTTGCTCTCCCTTGCACCGGACCTACCTGGTGTGTCCTCTACTCTCCCTTGCACCGGACCTACCTAATGTGTCATCCGCTCTCCCTTGCACCGGACCTACCTGGTGTGTCATCTGCTTTCCCTTGCACCGGTCCTACCTGGTGTGTCCTCTGCTCTCTCTTGCATCGGACCTACCTGGTGTGTCCTCCGCTCTCCCTTACACCAGACCTGCCTGGTGTGTCTTTTGCTCTCCCTTGCACCGGACCTACCTGGTGTGTCCTCTACTCTCCCTTGCACCGATCCTACCTGGTGTGTCCTTCGCTCTCCATTGCACCAGACCTACCTGGTGTGTCATCCGCTCTCCCTTGCACCGGACCTACCTGGTGTGTCATCTGCTTTCCCTTGCACCGGTCCTACCTGGTGTGTCCTCTGCTCTCTCTTGCATCGGACCTACCTGGTGTGTCCTCCGCTCTCCCTTACACCAGACCTGCCTGGTGTGTCTTTTGCTCTCCCTTGCACCGGACCTACCTGGTGTGTCCTCTACTCTCCCTTGCACCGATCCTACCTGGTGTGTCCTTCGCTCTCCCTTGCATCAGACCTACCTGTGTGTCCTCCGCTCTCCCTTGCACCGGACTTAGCTGGTGTGTCCTTCGCTCTCCCTTGCACCAGACCTACCTGGTGTGTCATCCGCTCTCCCCTGCACGGGACCTACCTGGTGTGTCCTCCGCTCTCCCTTGCATCAGACCTACCTGTGTGTCCTCCGCTCTCCCTTGCACCGGACCTACCTGGTGTGTCCTTCGCTCTCCCTTGCACCGGACCTACCTGGTGTGTCCTTCGCTCTCCCTTGCACCGGACCTACCTGGTGTGTCCTCCACTCTCCCTTGCACCGGACCTACCTGGTGTGTCCTCCGTTCTCCGGTGCACTGGATCTACCTGGTGTGTCCTCCTCTCTCCCTTGCACCGGTCCTACCTGGTGTGTCTTTCGCTCTCTATTGCATCGGACCTACCTGGTGTGTCCTCCGCTCTTCTTGGCACCGGTCCTACCTGGTGTGTCCTTCGCTCTCCCTTGCACCAGACCTACCTGGTGTGTCATTCGCTCTCCCCTGCACGGGACCTACCTGGTGTGTCCTCCGCTCTCCCTTGCACCGGACGTACCTGGTGTGTCCTCCGCTCTCCCTTCCTGTCTGTCAGTCATATATGCAGTATGATACCCCCATATTCCCACCCCTGACCCTTTTTGTAAGGGGACAGCTCTCCTGCTTTCATGTAGGAGGAATTATCAGTCAAAAGTGTAAGAAAAAATGTACTCATTGTTTTATGTACTCACACCAATTTTTAGTCATTGTTTTTGGCAAAGTGACAACAAAGTGTTGCCAACTTTCCACACAGACCTTCCTCTGCTCCTAACATTCACATGGTATGTTCATGCACCCAGCTCTCCAGCCTGCTCTGCTGCCTTGTCTGTCTATGAAGTGCATATAGTACATCACCCAACTTTCCACACAGACTTTCCACTGCTCCTAGCATCAACATGGTATGTTCATGTACCCTGCCCTCCAGCCTGCTCTGCTGCCTTGTCTGTCTATGAAGTGCATATAGTGCATCACCCAACTTTCCACACAGACTTTTCTCTGCTCCTAGCATTCACATGGTATGCCTTTCAGCTAACCCCAGCTTGCCCCAGTGTTATTTATGACCTTGTTTACTTTGGCTTGATTGTATGCATCTGGTCCACCCTTAATTCTCTGACCAAGATGAACAATGAACAGAGTCCACTCCTCTCTGCTTCACACCTGAATGCACTTAGTTGTACATATAGGAATCACACTGCAGACTTGTGCTATGCAATATAAGTGTGTCCTTGAAGTGTGAAGATTATGTAGAATTAAAACCAGAATTGAACCAGAAGGGAACTGAAGGTACTGGCCAGTCACTGTAAACAATGTTTCTGTTTGTTTTCACTTTCACCCCTATAATCCTTCACTTTCTGCTAACTCCCCTAATCCCTACACCTAGTAAGGAACTGTTCATCTCTTCTTCAATCCTCCCCATCCATCTCACCTCCTCCTCTGAACTGTTCCTCAACATACAATCACCTCATGCCCTCTCCTGCTCCCACCTGCTAACACTTTCTCTGCTCCTTCTCACTGCTGGTGATATCTCTCCAAATCCTGGTCCTCCTCACCACATCCCCACAGTCAGTTCTACCTCCCATCCACGCTCTATCACAAATTTCCGTAACCTCTCTAACCTTATACCCATTCGCCAAGCCCCCACTTACCCAGTCCCACTAACAGGAGCTCTGTGGAACGCTCGCTCTGTCTGCAACAAGCTTTCCTACATCCATGATCTTTTCATTACTATGAAACTTTCCTTCCTCGCCATCACTGAAACCTGGCTCACCCCATCTGACACAGCCTCTCCTGCTGCACTTTCATATGGTGGCTTCCACCTTTCTCACACACCCCGCCCCAGCAGCAAGCATGGCGGAGGAGTTGGTTTTCTCCTGTCAGATAACTGCTCCTTCACCCCAATCCCACTGCCACCCTCTGTTACCCTCCCTTCCTTTGAGGTGCACTCTGTGCGCATCTACTCCCCCTCCAACCTCCAACTGGCTGTCATTTACCGCCCCCCAGGGCCAGGCACCACCTTCTTTGACCACTTCACCACCTTGCTACTTCATTTCCTTTCTGCGGACATCCCCACTATCATCATGGGCGACTTCAACATACCCATTGACACTTCCCTCTCAGCTGCCACTAAACTTCTATCTCTCACTTCCTCCTTCGGCTTCACTCCATGGTCTTTTGCAGCCACTCACAAAGATGGTCATACACTGGACCTTATCTTCACCCGCCTCTGCTCCCTATCTAACCTCTCTAACTCACCTCTTCCTCTTTCTGACCACAATCTACTCACATTCTCTTTCTTCTCCACTCCTTGTCTACAATGCCGACCCCACAAACTTGCACACCCTCGCAGAAATCTTAAACACCTTGATCTACACTCACTCTCTGAATCCCTCCTCCCTCTCACAGACATAAGTTCCCTACACAATGCGGATAACGCTGCCGCTCTATATAACACCACATTAGCTGTATCTTTGGAATCTCTTGCCCCTCTCACACATACCAAAGCTCGCAAAATCAACAGACAGCCCTGGCAAACCAGCCTGACCAAAGAACTGAGGCGAGCTTCCAGGGCTGCTGAGCGGAGATGGAAAAGATCCCACTCCAACGAGCACTTCATCGCATTCAAACAGTCCCTCACTACTTTCAAGACCACTCTCGTCACAGCAGAACAAACCTACTTCTCATCGCTCATATCCTCCCTGTCTTACAACCCTAAACAGTTATTCAACACCTTCAACTCTCTCCTCCGTCCCCCAGCACCTCCTCCCTCCCCACTTATCTCAGCTAAAGACTTTACCTCATTTTTCAAGCAGAAGATTGAGAACATCAGAGACAGTTTTAGTCGACAACCCCCAGAGCCCTTCCTCCCAACTACCCAGCCCTCCACCTCCAAATCCAACTTCTCCACCATTACAGAAGATCGACTCTCCACTCTACTCTCAAGATCGCATCTAACCACCTGTGCACTTGACCCAATCCCTTCCCACTTCATCCCAAACATCGCCACAGTCTTCTTCCCAACCCTAACCCATCTCTTCGACCTATCACTAACAACTGGTGTTTTCCCCTCAAGCTTTAAACATGCCTCAATCACACCTATCCTCAAAAAGCCCTGTCTTGACCCATCCTCTGTATCGAGCTATCGCCCTATATCACTTCTCCCCTATGCTTCCAAACTACTGGAACAACACATCCATCTTGGAGCAGGAAGATAGATGGGAGGACAGTTCCTCTTCAACCGCTTACAATCAGGCTTCTGGTCACACCACTCCACTGAAACTGCCCTAACTAAGGTCACCAATGACCTATTAACCGCCAAGAGCAAGTGACACTACTCTATCCTCCTCCTCCTGGACCTGTCTTGTGCCTTTGACACAGTGGACCATTCCCTGTTGCTGCGGACCCCCTCATCCCTTGGCATCACAGACTTGGCCCTATCCTGGATCTCATCATACCTAACTGACCAGACATTCAGCGTCTCCCACTCACACACCACCTCCTCACCTCGCCATCTATCTGTCGGTGTCCTGCAAGGCTCAGTTCTAGGGCCCCTTCTCCTCTCCCCTCTGTCAATCCCTTCACTGGTTCCCCATTACCCAGAGACTCCAGTACAAACGCCTAACCATGACATACAAAGCCATCCACAACCTGTCTCCTCCATACACCTGTGACCTCGTCTCCCTGTACTTTCTTGCACGCAACCTCCGATCCTCGCAAGATCTCCTTCTCTACTCCCCTCTTATCTCCTCTTCCCACAATCGCATACAAGATTTCTCTCGCGCATCACCCCTACTCTGGAACTCTCTACCACAACATATCAGACTCTCACTTACCATCGAAAACTTCAAAAAGAACCTGAAGACCTACCTCTTCCGGCAAGCCTACAATCTGCAGTAATCACCGATCGACCAAACCACTGCATGACCAGCTCTATCCTCACCTACTGTATCCTCACCCATCCCTTGTAGATTGTGAGCCCTCGCGGGCAGGGTTCTCTCTCCTCCTGTACCAGTTGTGACTTGTATTGTTCAAGATTATTGTACCTGTTTTTATTATGTATACCCCTCCTCACATGTAAAGCGCCATGGAATAAATGGCGCTATAATAATAAATAATAATTAATAATAATGATTGTCACATTTAAATATGCTTCACTGACCAAGCGGAATAAATAGTTTTGCTATCAAAGTGACAGTTGACCAAGTGAACAACCAATATGGCTGCACTTCCTGTTGAGTAAAAATGGCAGCTACAACGTAACAGAATATAACACTTAGGCTGAAGTTAAAAGCAACAGGTACAACTAATATTGGGCACATTAACTTTATTAAAATGTTGTTTTAAATCTTTCTTTCCTGAGTACACAGCTTAAGGGGACACTGCCCTGAAGTAACGGCCATTACTTGATGGACAGGGTCCCTGATATACTGATAAGAGGGGGAGGGGGCGGTTATTTTCTGGATGTGAAATACTTTTTCCAGCCTGAA
Source organism: Ranitomeya imitator (assembly GCF_032444005.1). NCBI lineage: Eukaryota > Metazoa > Chordata > Amphibia > Anura > Dendrobatidae > Ranitomeya > Ranitomeya imitator. The sequence goes on along the minus strand of NC_091283.1, from coordinate 498,024,717 downwards.
AGGGCTGATAACTGAGGACAATAAATCACATGATTCAGGTAAAAGTCTCTTTAATTAGTGATATACTGTCCAGATGGATTTCTAAGTGGCATCTCACAGGTGTAATCATCTGGGAATCACATGGCTTGTAGGATATGAAGTGTGAAGACTTGAGACAGAATCAGGACATGTCTGGAGACGTGGCAATCCCGACCTCAGCTGGGAGATCATGAAAACACAAAATCAGATGTGCTGCTGGCAATGACGAGGACATGCTTCCAAGATCAGACTCGCACGTCTGCCGCATTTACCTTCATCCAGACATTTGTTAGATAAAATGTGAATTTCTAAATGAATTTCATAGAAAAAGCCCATTAATTGTACTTGTAGTTTCACAATCACAAGTAATTATTTAATCAGGATGATACCTTTTGTACAGGCCCTTTTAAAGTGTATGGATGTCATAGAAGAGGCACCATCTATTTTGTATGGTGCCACAATAGGGCACCTTAGAAGGTTTAGAGGGTCATATGGTTACTGGACTCCTATATGCCACAGTATGAAATTGGGCGTACATGTAGAAACAGTATGACCCATCAGATCTACAGTAAATGGGTTATTACTAGTGATGGGTGAAGGCGCTCGGATGCTAACCAAGTGTCTTTGGCGTGCTCGAAAACTATGTTTGTGTCCCAGCAGTTGCAGATATCTTTTCGACAGCCACAACACATGCAGGGAGTGCCTGTTTGTTAGGGGACTCAAACATATTTTTCAAGCCCACCGAAGACACTCAGATAACACCATAACTCCCAACCATCCCGGATCTAGCGGGACAGTCCTGATTTTGAGACGCTGTCCCGGCCGGGATCCTCTTTTCCCACATGGCCTCAGACCAAATGTGCCGCAGCTTCTTTAAACTGCTAGCGCGATCGCTAGCTGTGTAGGATCGGAGTAGATATTGCCCTTGCTCCGACCCTGACTGGCACAGGAGACATGGAGAGGCGTCTTTATCAGTGGCGTACTGGAGCTGCAGCAACGTGAGCAGTCAGTGGCACGGCGTGGCTGGATGACATCATTCAGCGCTGCAGGAGAGGAAGCTGCCAGCTGCTGCGAGGGAGCGCGGTGTGCAATGAGAGGTGTGTGGGAGTGTCTGTAGGTGTGTATGTGTGTGTCTGTAGGTGTTTGTGTGTGTGATGATGGAAAAGGCAATGATGGGGATGGGGGAGAAGGTAATAATGGGGATGTGAGGGCAATGATGGGTGTGGGGTAACTATGTGTGGCCATTATACTGTACGCAGCATCATGTGGGGCCATTATACTGTACCCAGCATCATGTGGTGCCATTATACTGTACGCAGCATCATGTAGGGCCTTTATACTGTACCTAGCATCATGTACGGCCTTATACTGTACACAGCATCATGTGGGGCCATTATACTGTATGGAGCATCATGTGAGGCCATTATACAGTACGCAGCATCGTGTGGGGCCTTTATACTGTGCGCAGCATCATGTAGGGCCATTATACTGTACCCAACATAATGTGGGGCCATTATACAGTACACAGCATCATATGGGGCCATTATACAGTATGCAGCATCAGGTGGGGCCATTATACTGTACGCAGCATCATGCAGGGTAATTATACTGTATGCAGCATCATGTGTGGCCATTATACAGTAAGGAGCACTGTGTGGCCATATTTTTTTTTATAATTATTGTTTATGAAACAGTGTGATTAGTAGTGCTTAATGGGTGTCGTTGGGGCATGGATATGGGTATGACTAGTTGTGAAATGGGTGTGGTCAGGGGCGTGGCCTAAAATTTGCAGTGGCGTGCTGCAACCTTTGTCCCTCTTTGCCTTCTTCAAAAGATGGGAGGTATGGATAACACATCTGAGCATCTTAATATATAATTACCTTGTAATGTCCTGTTCCGTCCAGATGTGTCCGGATCCCAGAATTCCAGGCGGCGGAAGTTCACCGACCTCCATATCGGGACACCCAAGTGATGGGTGTCTCAATATGGAAACTGCTGCTGGTACCAGCCTCTTGCGCGGTACCACCAGTGGAACACCGTTGCACCACACACACACACACACACACACTGTATACGCCGTATGCACCACACACACACACACACTGTATATGCCGTACGCACCACACACACACTGTGAGGCAGTGACCCCTGTTACAGCTAGGGGGCGCTGTTTGTGTTCCCCAGAATGTGCACAGAGGCGTATGAAGGCCATAGGTGTGCATGGCAGTCGCAGGTGTAGATGTGATTGCAATGTGAGGTAGTGACTCATGTCACAGGTAGGGGTTGCTGTGTGTTCTCCTCAGGTTATGCATGGAGACGGATGAAGTCCATAGGTGTGCATGGAAGTTACAGACTTTCGGATCGGGTTTTCCATGTTAAATTGTTTGTTAAAAGCCCTGCAGTAAGGGGTGTCAGGTGCAACGTCAGTGTCAGTCTGGTGTGTGCTGGTGTGCAGAGCAGAGGCCTGCAGAGCGCTGGTTGAGAGCATGGAAGCCCAGGCCAGTGGAGCCAGCACCTAGGGCAGCTGAACAGCTTGGCTCCCACAGTGTATACAGCAATGCAAGTCGTCCATGGTGCTTGTCTCGGATGTGGACAGTCCTGTGCCCGGAGGTAAATATCCTGTGCCCGAAAGAGGACTGGCATGGGTAACGATTGCAAACAGGTGGATGTGTTGCCCAGCTGTTATCCAGAGGATATCCGGGGCTGTGTACGGCTGTGTGAGCAGAAAGACTGTGATACAGCGATGCAGGACACCCACGGGAAATAGTCAGAGGAGGGCTGGCGTGTGTAGTGTCTGCAACATATGAAGCTGTGTTTGGAGACTGTAATATGGCGTGCGGTCGCCCCACGGATACTGGACAAGGAGAGATCTGTCGTGTTTAGGGACTGCAATCTTTCGGATGTGGACAGGACTGTCCACATCCGAGACCAGTACCATGGACGACATGGACGACTGTTTCGGGGCAGCACGGTGGCGCAGTGGTTAGCACAGCAGCCTTGCCGCGCTGGAGTCCTGGGTTCTAATCCCACCTTGGACAATATCTGCAAAGAGTTTGTATGTTCTCTCCGTGTTTGCGTGGGTTTCCTCCAGGCACTCCGGTTTCCTCCCACATTCCAAAGACATAATGATAGGGAATTTAGATTGTGAGCCCCATCGGGGACAGCGATGATAATGTGTGCAAACTGTAAAGCGCTGCGTAATATGTTAGCGCTATATAAAAAATAAAAAAAATAAAAAAAATCTAAAAGCCATATGATATGTAGTGCTATGAACTGGTGTGAACTGAACACTGATAATATACACTGAAGTTATATGCACTGAAATGATATGCACTTGTGTGTGAATTGCACTTTAATTCTGTGAGGAAACACATTACGGAGACTTTGTGTTGGAACTTTGTGGGTCACTGCCTTGTCACTATGTACGATGCTACCACAGCATTACAACATACACACACACTGTATACGCCATACGCAGCCTCTTGCGCTACCACCAGCGGAACACCATCGCGAACACGCCTCCGCCATCTTTGTACAGGAGGAGCATGTGCAGTTTTAATGTGACCGCCGCTATCTGTCTGCACAAAGATGACAGCGGTCCGATTTACTGCATCTGCGTGAATTACACGCAGGTGCAGTGAATCATTCGGCTGATCCCGGCGGCAGATGCGTGACGTGTCTACAGGCAGAGGAAGCCGGTCACATTAAAGGGGTAAACCACCCTCCCGATGCGATAGCATCGGGCCTCCATCTAGTCGCTAATAATAACCCATTTACTGTAGATCAGATGGGTCACACTGTTTCTACATGTCCGCCCAATTTCATACTGTGAGCATACGGCATGAACCATTGGATGCCTAATGCTTCTAGGGAAGACAGCTCTTTACATAGAGCATCAATACATAGTTGTATGGGACTCCACGTGCCACCATGCTGCCTTCTAACGCCATAGTCTCACTCAGTCATGAGCCCTGCATGACACTCCAAGCAATAACATAGAATTGTATTTGGTCATTTTAAAATGAATAATTGTATCGGCAGGCTGCTTATTAGCTATAGCTACCGGTTTTGGTAGCCTGAGGTCTGAGGATGGAGTAAAATGTCCTGTGCCTTTTGACAATGCAACCATGACGTTGTTCTTGGAATCCATGTGACCAGCGGAGATGTGAATGACATTGATACTACAAAATGTATTCCCTTTCCAGGGGCTGGCTGGCATTGAGATGCTATGTATGGACACATTGCCTTCCAACCTCTGGAGAGGAACTTTATAGCTGTTTTATTAGGCAGCCATTGAGGCACGAGTGGTGGTGACGCTATAACAGCCTTAGGAGCCGTGCATATAGATAATTCAGAATAATTGTAGCATGAATCCTAATATGACCTCCATAGACTGCTATAGACCCATGCTGTAACTCCATGTGTATCTGAGTGTTTAGGGGAGAATATTGAGGCACCCTCTGGTGATCTACAGTGCCTTCAGCATTTCTAGACCTATAGGGACCCTGTGTACTGCCATACAGTGAGGCGCTATGTGAGTGCTGCACACTGTCATCTGCTGTGACCTCAATATTATTGCATGAGACAACCCATAATGGGAAAGCATTGCCTACTTCCGCTGGACCAGTGGCAACGCTGTCATTGTTCCAGAAGTCAGATAATGTAAATTTGAGACCTGTCACGAAATCTTGAGAGTCGGACTATATTAACAGGAACTTGACAGGTCCCCCATGCCCTCCGAACCACCATAATTTCTCTATTGCTTTATAAACCTTACCTAAAAAGCCCTTTATAGTGTTTGACACATTAACAGAGCCTTAGTAAAAGTAGGTCTAAAGTCCGTTTTTAGTAAATTAATCTTATAACTAGTCAATGTGGCATTTGTTTCTCCAGACTAGTCGTCCCACTCAACATGTTATCACACCCCTGTGGGCATTATAACATGATTGTCAACCCCAGCTCCCTGCAAATCAATCACATACACGCAACTTTCTTTCCCACAGTTGATTGTGCTTCTGAAGCCGGGTGTTCGCTTCGTGGCTTCAGAGGTGTACTACACATGTCCAGAGGCAGAAAAGAAGCCCAACGTTGATGGAGGAGACGAAGATCAAGCTTCTTTGCTTCTGGTCAACCCGTGCACCTCTGAAGCCGCGAAACTTAGTGATAACATGCTAAGCGGGATGACTGTTAATAGAGCATCCGAGTGACTCCCTTACATCCTTGTAGGTGGACCCCCCCCCCACTATATCCTGACCCTATAGGTCATAAAAAGAGCACATACGGATCAATTTTTAGCACTAACGGCACTTTGGTGGTGGCTTTTTGATAGGGATACCTTTTGGAGGGTCATTAAGGGTCAGTCGACGTTGAGCGGGGGCGCCATATCACTTCCCAGGGTGCCAACCTCGGCTGCAAGGAAGGGACTTGTTTAAGGGTAAGGCACCATCTATCCTCCCTAGTCCTTTTCTCTTTGTTTTTTTTGCTGAATTTTTGGGTTTCAATACCTTTGACACCCTATTTGTACATTGACTACTATTTTGTGTGTGACTGATAGGTATTTACCTAGACCCTCCAACTTTTCAATTTTCCCCTTTTTTAGTATAATAGGTAATATTGATTTGACTTTGATACTTTTAATATATTAATAAAAGGTATTTTTTAGGTCTTTTTTTTTTGTTTTGGTTTTCTGAGCGGGACGACTAGCCTGGCGAAACAAGCTCCCATTGACAAGTCATAAGATTAATTTGCATATTAAAAAAGAATTGTAGAAATATTTTTTCAAAAGATCTGTTAATGTGTCAAACACTATAAAGGGCTTGTTAGGCAGGGTGTTTCTACAGGAATAAAGAAAAGCTGGTGGTTTGGAGGGAATGGGGGAGCTGTCATGTTCCCTTTAAATGCCTTTTCTTTAGCTGTTCAAAAATGATGAGTTTTTCAAGCATAAATCGCGTCAGGAAACTTTTTTATTTTTGCGAAGTAGCTTTTAAAGCATTTTGGAAAAGTGTTTTCCTGAAGCATTTTTTTAAGCTTTTTGATTGGACAGTACCTTGTTTTGGAGTGGATTATATCAGTATCTGCTTCAAGAAAGTTTTCCGCCAAGTGTTTTTCAAAACCTTTTCGGGAGAAAAAAATGCTCAAAACACTCCAACAAAGTGGATTTCAATTAGAAATGAATAGGAAGAGTTTTCCAAGCATGTTTTAACTTGTTTTTTTTTTTTTTAGAAGAATTTTGGAATTAATCCGCTCCAAACAAAACTCTGTGAACATAGCCTGAGGCAGTCTCGTCCATTTAGCTAGTCCGCACTTATATTGTCTGTAGCCAAAAATATTTTGAGACTATGACAAATATTACAGGTCACACAAGAGATGTCATCCATCTCTCTTGTGCTCCTGAATGGAATATTATTGGGAGTCTTGTTCGATTGTATGAAAATCTTTATGGCCAATTCTTATAAAAAAAAATACAGGTAAATAGAAAGTGTGAAGGTATCACTTTCCCGTCTTACCTTGAAGTAGGTATAATGTAGGTACTGGTAGGGGTCTCGCCTCTGGAAGGCCTTCAGGGTCTCCTTGTCTGGGTATGGCTGCTGGAACACTGGCAGGGTGGCTTTACATTTCCTCAGACACACTGCTCGGGATAGGACCCTTCCAAATAATTGCAGCTCTAGCTTCCAGTCCCCATGTTCCTCTTCTCCCTGCAGTTCCTCCAGGCCAGGAATTTGGGATTCTTCACTACAGCTCTGACCGCAGAAGGCTTCACTGTCCTGAAGAAGTCTATGGAGCCTCAGGCTGGCCTCTAGCATATGACTAGCCTCCCTCCAGGACTGCGCCTCATAGAGCTCCATGGCTTTGGCATAAGTGGGCTTTAGTGGTATGATTTCAGAACGGGGAAAGCCTCGAAAACTGTACTGTTCATACTGGGAATAACTTGGGGACACCAAAACGACCACTGTGCATAAGAGGAACAGCTGCATGGCGGCAACAGCAGGAAGGGTCAGGGAGGATGAAAAGTTCAGAAACTACAGGTAAACTTCTCAGAAAAGTTTAGAAGAAGACAGCCTGGAATGTAGCATCAAGCTTTAGTCAGAGCCCAGCCACAAGATGGGGATGAGAGGAATGAGAGAAGTGGAGGAAGACTCAGCCAGAAGAAGGGAAGACTAGCAGGGGGGCTGCAAGGACTGCTTACTGCCAGCTTGGCTGTGACACTCAGAGGAACTCCTTCCAGGCCATGAACAGGGATACAGATAGTCTGAGCTCCTTGCAGGATCTGACTGGGCAGCATCGGATCTTGCGGATCACATAGTAGTCCTCAGTAAATCTCTAAAAATCTTTACTCCACTCACAGTTTCCACCATCTTCCTAAAACAAATGTAGCAATACAGAGGAGTCCACACTGAGTAATCTGATCTAGATGCCTACAGCCCTCCTGGAGGAGGAAACTGGAATCCACAGGGTCTTAAAGAGCAAGTCATAATGTACAAAACAGAGGACGGAATGAATGAAGAATAGCATTACGTTTAAGGGTACCTTGCCACGTAGCAGAAAAAAGCAGTAGAAAAAAATGCATTCTGCGGTGCCAGCATCTCAAGAAACCAGAATAAAAATATAGATAAGTACTGTTTCTGCATAAGAGACAAAAATCAATGATTGTTACCCATATGATGTGTGCAAACTGTAAAGCGCTGCGGAATTTGTTAGTCTTAATAATAATAATCTTTATTTTTATATAGCACTATTATATCCAACAATTTTACATCACGGATTCAAATAACATGTGGAGCAAGACACTAGACAAGCGTGCCCATATGTGGATTTCAAACTACTTAATACACTGCAATACGTATTTATAAAACCATGTGCACTACCCTCATAATATTATTATACGATAGTATGCAACTTTTCCTTGTATGCCTAATTACTCCAGCTAGACGTTCAATATTCCAGATCCAGAAGATATCTAAAGTGTACAAGTCCTCGCTCCTCTATGAGGAGCTCTCGACCAGCACTCAGAAACATGGGTAGCAAACATATTTTACAAATGCTAAACAATATAATGTGACAGGACCATTTTATTTTGCGATCTTTGGGTCACAACTCTTTATATAGTTGTTAAGATCACCAAGGGATGTTAAGCATCTGTGTTTTTACTTAAAAGGGTATTATCAAGTTTTGAAGTTATCCCATATCTACATCTGACCTCTAGGACCTCCACCGATTCCAAGAATTGTGGTTTTGAAGAACCCCATTTGAGTGGAGCCACTTCATTCATTCTTAATGGGCGTACCAAAAGCCACCTGAGCTCTGTGTTTATCTCCAGCAGTACCATCAAGAATGGGTCGAACAGCAGTGTGCATGATCCACAACGGCTCCATTCACAAAGGGGCCACAGTTCTCCAGGTTGGCGGTGTCTTAGTGGTCAGACCCCCAGCAATTGAAACGCTATACCCTATCCTGTGGATTGGGAATAACTTACAAACTTAAGAATAGCCCTTTATTAATGATGGGACCATCATCCAGGAATCAAATGCAATGTATTGCATTAAGTTTAACCCCAAATTATTTTAGTTATGAGGTCGACTGTTATATTCAGCTGTGGGGTACCTTTATGGGGACGGACCAGATGCGCACCAAGTTACACAATTTTTTATTTGAGAAAATGGGAAGAGCAGTTAATTTTTTCCACAGTGGCACTTCATTCAAACCTAGTTCTCAGGTCATTTTTTTTCTTTTCTTTTAATTACAAATAATAAAAAAAGTTGCCTTTTACACTATTTATTAAAAAGAGACACATTTTCTGGATTTAATTACCATATATATTTATTCATACAACAAATTCAATGATCGGAAAAGTGTTATACCCATGTCCAGCTGTAATCTTCCACATTGGCTACTGAATATCTCCAAAAGCCACTTCAGAAAACTATGAATAAATTGTATTAAGACAAGAACCTAAAGCAGAGCTATTGCTTACAATATTTAGAAATAAAGAGTACAATACAATCATATGACAAGAAACGAAAATTAAAATGACAGAAATTTCAATGGACCATTGGCTGAGAAATAATATTGTTCAAAATTATGGCAATAACAATTAAACAGGCACATGGTTACATATACCAATTATTGCCCAGGCAGGAATATTTCAAAACATAGTAAAGAACATTTTGATATGCTGCAGAATGATAAAATATTAGGAGAATTGTTATCTAAGGAGTCAGAATGCTTTTTCAGAAAATCCGGTAACATTGAGAGTTTGATAGCGTCAACAGTGCAGAATTACGAAAAAATGGGAGCGCTTTGAAAAAAAATTATGTAAGGAAAAAGTGTAGTGTGTATGTGTTGTGTTGTATGCTACTGGCTAAAAATGTAATAGAGGTCTACAATTAAGAGGGTAATGGGATTTGCATGGTACAACCTCCGTGATGTTATGTAACATTGCACTCGGAAAGCTAGTGCAGAGCACAAGAACAATTTTTTCAGAGTGAGCGCTGCCAGCCGGGGCGCTCCTCATAACGGAATGAGGACTTTGTATCTTGATGTGCAGAAGAACAAATATATTTTCATGAATATTGAACATCCAACTGGAACTATTAGGAGAACATGGTTTGGTTGAAAGCTAAACTAATACTATGAGGCTAGTGTTAATGGGTTTATAAATATGTATCACGGTTCATTATTTAATTTGCTTTCCGCCTGTGGGCAGCTATTCTGCTTGTCTCATGCATATTCTGCAAAAAATGACCGAAGTATAGACTGAACAAAACTGTGGATTTGAGATCATGAGGATATCCTTGTGTACTATTTCCACTGGAAAGTGTGAAATGCGAGGACCACCCACTCCTTTTTTTGCAACTTGGTAAGGAAAATGACCCTCCAAAAATGACCATGCCAGTCCTTGAGACTTTGCTGTAAAATATTCTGTAAGTCCTCAATTCTAGGAAAGGCAATAATGATTATGGCTACCACTGATTACTCGGCTTTTATCAGAACTTTTGGAAGCAAACTAGAGGTTCCCCCATACCAGCCAATCAGATGAAAGCTATGGTTTTTCTAGTAGAAACACAGAAGTTGTGATTTTAATTAGCTGTGATGGACAAGTCCATCATTTTCTTCTAAGGCTATTTTTGAATGGTATATCTTGAGGAGGGTCAAAAATTATGAGGTTTTTCAAGTGGAAACTAGATCTAGAAATGCCTTTTTGGGGAGTTTTTTGAGAATTTGTTTATATCTGGAATAGTTTTTTTTTCTTTCTCCCGAAGTGTTTTCTTTTTTTTGTAGCCGTTTAATTGGACAGTGCCTTGTTTTAGAGTGGACTGCTTCAGAAGCTTCCAAGAAGTGACATGCAGCTTTTTGTTTTCAAAACTTTTTCCAAAAAAAAAAGAAAATGCTCCAAAAACTCCATATGAACAGCACAGTGGATTTCTCATAGAAATGAATAGCAAGAATTTTCCAAGTGTTTTTGAAGCGATACATATATGCAGTCACGTGTCGACTAGACATGCTTGGCCCCACTCAATACAAGTGAATTGCGTGAGCACATCTAGTCGGAATATACCCAGAAGGAACACACACTCTCACCAGCAAAACTGAAGAATCCTGACAGCGAATGGTGCTCATACAGTAGGGATTCAGAAGTCTGCAGTCATATGGGGTGTCTGCAGACTTTCATCAGAAGACCGGCCAACCCCCTTTCACTAAGATATTTGGCTTAAGAATGATAAGAAACACTGCTCTAATTGGTTGAGAACCTGGGGTGTTTGGTCCATCTGACCCCTATATCTGGCCTCTATAATTCCCCTTCGCCTGCACCACTACAGTAGTCGGCCACCATAAACAATTCACACTATTGAATACTGCACTGCTCAACACTGAAATTGCAGTATAAAGAAGGAAAATTCATGGAATTATGGAAATCACATGTTTGATAGACATAATAATGATATGCCAGAGCATTCTTGGTTTCTTGACCTGAAAAAGGCACCGGTCCGGCGCTGAAACACGTGTTGAATAAGAACCTTTGCTTAACCATTGGAGAAAGATCCTTTATTCCAGCAGCGCAGCCCACCGACTGTGAATTACCCATTTTGTTCAAGGCGTGTGGCACTCATACTCAATTGTAATTAATTCAAGATTTTTTGAAAATTTTGTTTCTGTTTTTTCATCATTTGCATATCATTAACTTGTCTATCCATCCTGTGATGTCCAGAATTCCACGACTTCTCCTTCTTGGTGTTGCAATTTTAATATTGAGGAGTGAGAATGTTGGTGCAGGTGGTCATCCATCCGTATAAGGCCTCGTTCAGACTTCTGTTTTTCACGCATAGAACATTTTCCTTTTACAATCTATGAGACTGTTCACATGTCCTTCCTATTCTAAGGATTGAGTGTCTGCAACCACCCCTAATCCCTTGCCCCCCCTCCCGCCTCCCAAAAAAATATTTTTTTTTTATGAGAATGACAGAATAAACTTAGCCATACAAATGAATGGGTCTGTTAAAAAAAAAATGGACAGCACTCCTTTACCATCCATGACTCATCCAAGTGATATCGGTTTTAACTGTTTGATGGGTGGGAGTAGTTTGGATTTTTTTTTTGCTCATGATAACAATGAACATTAATGGATAAAAATTGGAGACGGCACACTGTTGAAATGGACCTTTTTTTTCCTTACATGCTACCAGAATACGGACATGTGACGAGACGCAACCCCTTCCAGTGCCAGGTGTTTTCCTTCCCTATTCAGTCATTATACAAGCCATTTCCATGTCCCCAGGGGTGCAAATAACTTCATGGTGGCAAATACTCTGAAGGTCCCATTAAATATTTGAACAGCCCCATGTGTATCTTATGTGCACTGGATAGTGTATATTATGGCCCTGATTCATCATTTGCAGTTTATTTAAGTCACTTTTTTCCTTTGTCTTGTGGTATTGGTATTTTTGGCATCAAATTCATCAAAATGGCGCACACTATTCATAAATATGGGGCAAAGTCACAAATGGGCTTTTTTCACCTGTTTGGATCTGTTTTTGCCATTTTTTGCACCAAAAGTTACAAAAATTGGACCTAATTTTGTTGTACTAAGAAATACAACTGGGGGAGACAGGAGTGGAGATTGCCAAATTTTGCGACTTTTTATAAAGCCAAAATTGATGGATTAGGCAAAAACATCTGGAATAGCTAGACTCCTGCAACAAAGCAGAAAACAAAACAACAGGCGATCACATATAATAGAGACATAAAAAAGGCGCAAATAGAATAATAAATAGGGTGCAAACCAAAAAAAGGTACAAAACTAGACAAAAAAACAGACGCAAAGGCAATGATGAATTGGGGCCTAAGATAGTAAGATGTAAACGTAAAGCACATAGTAAAATTAACGCATTACAACCATATCCTGTCTATTAAGTGCCTGTAAGGCCGGTGTCACACTAGAGAGTAATCTGGACTAGTGCTTTGCGATAAAAAATCGCATAGCACTCGGACCAATGTTAATCTATGGGGCAGCTCCCATCATCCATTTTTTTTCTCGGCCGTATGATACGTGCGAAAGAAATCGCAGCATGCTGCGATTTGCACCGTATCACGCCCGAGACTCGCCAATGCAAGTCTATGGTGTAATGTATAAGAATTAGATCTGTCTCTTTAAGAAAGCGAGGGCGGGAGTTGAGTGTAGTTTCAGTTTCAGTTCTGGCCTGAGGAGGAAATGTTATGCTGCTGTTATGCTGTGTGCTGGAGGAAATGAGAAGAATAAACTACAGTTAAAGCTTACTCTCTCTTAAATTCATTACACCGTGTGGACATTACAACTGGTGACGAGGATGGGATTGAATCACCTGCTCCTGTGAGTACTGACCCCTGCTTTACTGCTTCACACGCCAGCGCCACTGAGAGACTCCATCATGGCTGAATACTTGCACATGTTCCCACAGTTTGATATGACTGATGTCACTAATCTCTCTCATAACTGGAGAAAATGGTTAAATCGATTTGAGAATTTCCTGGAAGCAATAGATATAAAAGAGGAGAACAGAAAAAAAGCCGTGTTCCTGCATTGTGCGGGCACAGGAGTCTATGACATATACAGCACATTACCAGCAGCGGAGACAGACACGTACAGCAAATGCTCCAAAGCTCTCACTGACTACTTCAACCCTAAACAAAACATCAGATATGAAAGATACAAGTTCAGGATTGCTAAGCAGCTTCCAGAAGAATCCATGTAGACACCTATGTCACCCGGCTAAAAGAACTAGCACATGGGTGTGCATTTACTGACGTAGATGATGAAATCCTAACTCAAGTAATTGTCACCTGCTCGTCTAATACCATGAGGCGTAAAGCTCTGCAGCAGGATCTCTCTCTGCATGATTTACTCAAGATGGCCCGTGCTATAGAGATAGCAGATCATCAGGCAACTGCAATGGAGAGTGGGGATAATTTACATGTGCATAATCTCAAACATAACAGTGCACAAGACAAGCAAGGCCCGAAACAGAAGAAATGTTATAGATGTGGACAAGATTTCCCTCACCACATGAACAAATGTCCAGCTATAGGACAAACTTGCAGTAAATGTGGAAAAGGGAACCATTTTGCAGTTGTCTGCAAATCAGCGCCCAACAAGTCTCCTCTGCCAATGACAAAGCCTGCAAATATAAAAATGGTAAATCAGGATATAGAAGAAATGTCTGTGGCTGAGAACTATGTGTTCACGACGTCTGCCACTGGCTCAGTGCAGTCTCCATGTATTACACTCACCATCTGCAACACGGATATCACCTTTACCATAGATACAGGAGCTTCGGTGGATATCATAGACAGCAATACTTATGAACAGTTGAAAACAAAGCCAGCCTTACAGCAAGTGCATACTAAAATCTTTCCATATGGATCTAAAACACCTCTAGTTACAATGGGACAATTTGATGCTGAACTTAGCTATAAAGAAAATAGGCAGAAAACCACTTTTCACACATTACAAGGATCCGGAGGCTGTCTTCTCAGCTATCACACTGCCTTGAAGCTAGGACTCATCCAGATTGTTCATACCATAACCGACCCTGCGGACCTGGATGTACAAGCTATGGTGAATAGTTTTCCCTCCCTATTTAGTGGATTAGGAAAATTAAAGGACTCTCAAGTGCATCTTCATGTGGATGACAGTGTCCGTCCAGTAGCCCAGGCTCACGGGCGTATTCCATTTCACCTGAGAAAGAAGGTAGAACAGGAACTCCAATTACTCATGGATGATGATGTCATTGAAACTGTTTCTGGTCCCACTCCGTGGGTCTCTCCACTTGTGGTAGTTCCAAAACCAAAGACTCCAGAGCAGGTAAGACTGTGTGTTGACATGCGCCTGCCCAACACTGCTATTCAAAGGGAAAGACACATCTCACCCACAATTGATGACATTATTAATTTATTAAATGGAGCAACTGTTTTTTCAAAGCTCGACCTCAATAAGGGCTATCATCAATTAGAATTGAGTCCAGAATCCAGATACTTAACAACATTTTCCACCCATGTGGGTCTCAGAAGATACAAAAGATTGACGTTTGGGGTCTGCTCAGCAGCAGAAATTTTTCAAGATACGATAAGGAGTGTCATTCAACATATTCCAAATGCCTTTAATTACAGTGATGACATACTGGTTTTTGGGAAAACTCAAGCTGAACATAATCGTGCTCTATATGCTATCTTTGAATGTCTGCTCTCTGCTGGACTCACTTTAAACAAAGAAAAATGCGAATTTGATAAAAATTCATTGGAGTTCTATGGTCACATTTTCTCGGCGGAAGGAGTACGACCTGATCCCAAGAAAGTGGAATCCATCAGAGCAGCTTCAATTCCACAGGATGCCAGTGAAGTGCGCTCTTTTCTTGGAATGGCAAGTTACTGTGCTAGATATATTCCAAATTTTTCGACAATCAGCACTCCATTAAGGGAACTTACGAAACAAAATTGCGTTTTTCAATGGTCCCAAGACTGTCAGGCCTCTTTTGAAACAATCAAAAAGGAACTCTGCTCAACAACCACCATGGCCTATTTTGATCCAGCTCTTCGAACCGAACTGATTGTGGATGCTAGTCCCGTGGGACTGGGTGCAATTTTAGCACAATACAAGGATGACAATCAAAGTCCCCACATCATTTCTTATGCAAGTAAAAGCTTAACAAGCACTGAAAGAAAGTATTCACAACCTGAAAAAGAAAGCTTGGCAGTCGTCTGGGGATGTGAACACTTTCACTTATTTCTCTATGGCGCTCCCTTCACCATTGTCACAGATCATCAAGCTCTCCTTACAATTTTTGGAAATCCCCGAGCTAAAATGCCAGCACGGATTGAACGATGGGGTCTACGTCTACAGGACTATAATTACAAAATTGTTCACAAACCTGGAAAATACAGCAATCCGGCTGATTATCTCTCAAGACATCCCACGAATGATGATTTACCTGTGCATTCCTCCTTTGAAGAATACATCCACTTTGTTGCAGCTCACGCCGTGCCAAAAGCACTTTCTGTTGATCAGTTTGTGAATACGACAACAAGTGACAAGACACTCTGTGCCTTAATACAAATTATTCAAAATAGAAGGTGGCATGAAATTCAAAAGAAAAAATTTCCTGAAGATGGGATTGATCTGAAAGAGTTAAAACTATTTTCAAATGTACGTGAGGAATTATCAGTCACTGAAGATCAACTCATCCTTCGTGGTACCAAACTGGTTGTACCTAAGGCCTTGCGCAACCTAGTCATACAGATAGCACACGAAGGTCATCTAGGAATTGTTGGCACAAAAAAGTTACTCAGAGAAAAAGTGTGGTTCCCAAATATGGATAAATTGGTGGAAGAGAAGATTGGACATTGCTCCACTTGTCAATTAATTACTCCATCATCAACTCTAGAGCCATTACAAATGTCTCCGTTACCCACTGCTGTATGGGAGGAAGTGGCAGTCGACATATATGGACCATTACCAAATGGCCAATACATTCTAGTAACAATTGATGAATATTCTAGATACCCTGTCATTTCATTCATCTCTTCAACGTCTGCTAATAGTGTCATACCAGAACTGGACGACATATTCTCTGCATATGGCATTCCAAGAGTGGTCAAAACAGATAATGGACCTCCATTCAATGGACATGTGTTTGCACAGTTTTCTGAATACTTGGGGTTCAGCCACAGAAAAATCACACCTTGCTGGCCGCAAGCCAATGGAATCATAGAACGTTTCATGCGCACCATGGGGAAACGAATCAAGGCAGCTAGCCTGGAGCACACCCCACTGAAACGGTCACTATACAAATTCCTGCGCAATTACCGCAACACGCCACATTCCACCACTAATGCTGCGCCATCTCATCTAATGTTCAGCAGAACTCTTCGTACACGGATCCCTGATGTGACCAGCCATCCCTTACCAAATGACTCTTCAGTGCGATCAACGGATTTCTTTAACAAGCAAGCCATGAAACATTATGCAGACAGAAGGCGACGGGCACAGCCATGTGCCATCAAAAGAGGTGATATGGTTGTTGTGCGTCAAAAATCAACCAACAAAACCTCAGCTGTATATAGTCCTGCAAAATATAATGTTACTGAGAGAAAAGGCAGTATGGCCACGGCTGAGCGAGACGGACACTCCATCACTCGAAATTCCTCACATTTTAAAATCATACCGCAGAACAATGGTAATGAACTCCCACCAGTGGAAGATTTGATACCCGACGGTGGAGAGGACCAACAAGAGGTGACTGATCCGTCAGCACTGGACACCCCCAATGAACGCAGACATTACCCTACACGGGAAAGAAGGGCTCCATCGAGACTTATTGAAGAGATATAGTTTAAAAAAAAAGGGGAATAAGACAATACAGACATATGGTTTTTCTTGGACATTTTCGTGTTGTTACATTGTCAATATTTGTTTTAGGTTGTTAATATATGTATATAAAAAAAAAAAAAAAAGGGGGATGATGTAATGTATAAGAATTAGATCTGTCTCTTTAAGAAAGCGAGGGCGGGAGTTGAGAGGAGTTTCAGTTTCAGTTCTGACCTGAGGAGGAAATGTTATGCTGCTGTTATGCTGTGTGCTGGAGGAAATGAGAAGAATAAACTACAGTTAAAGCTTACTCTCTCTTAAATTCATTACACCGTGTGGACATTACATATGGGTGCAAGAAAAAAACGGATTACACATAGACCATGTGTGTGACTTTCAAGAAATACGTACCAGTGTTCTTTAGAAAAGCTGGCAATTCAGGGTGCTGTAATGTAAAATCACACTGATAGGTTAAAATAGAATAGATAAAATAAATGTATACATAGTATATATATATATATATATATATATATATATATATATATATATATATATATATATGTGTGTATATATATATATATATATATATATATATATATATATATATATATATCACTGCTCAAAAAAATAAAGGGAACACTTAAACAACAGAATATAACTCCAAGTAAATCAAACTGTGAAATCAAACTGTCCATTTAGGAAGCAACACTGTTTGACAATCAATTTCACATGCTGTTGTGCAAATGGAATAGACAACAGATGGAAATTATTGGCAATTATCAAGACACACTCAATAAAAGAGTGGTTCTGCAGGTGGGGACCACAGACCACATCTCAGTACCAATGCTTTCTGGCTGCTGTTTTAGTCACTTTTGAATGTTCGTTGCGCTTTCACACTCGTGGTAGCACAAGGCGGACTCTACAATCCACACAAGTGGCTAAGGTAGTGCAGCTCATCCAGGATGGCACGTCAATGTGTCTGTCAGCAAAGTGTCCAGAGACGGGAGGCGCTACCAGGAGACAGGCCAGTACACCAGGAGACGTGGAGGGGGCCGAAGGAGGGCAACAACCCAGCAGCAGGACCACTACCTCAGCCTTTGTGCAAGGAGGAACAGGAGGAGCACTGCCAGAGCCCTGCAAAATGACCTCCAGCAGGCCAGAAATATGCATGTGTCTGCTCAAACTGTTAGAAACCCACTCCATGAGGATGGTCTGAGTGCCCGACGTTCACAGATGGGGGTTGTGCTCACAGCCCAACACAGTGCAGGATGCTTGGCATTTGCCACAGAACACCAGGATTGGCAAATTCGCCACTGGCTCTCTGTGCTCTTCACAGATGAAAGCAGGTTCACACTGAGCACATGTGACAGAGACTGGAGATGCCCTTGAGAGCGATCTGCTGCCTGCAACATCCTTCAGCATGACCGGTTCAGTTGGCAGTGGGTCAGTAATGGTGTGGGGTGGCATTTCTTTGGGGGGCTGCATGTGCTTGCCAGAGGTAGCCTGACTGCCATTAGGTACCGAGATGAGATCCTCAGACCCCTTGTGAGACCATATGCTGGTGCAGTTGGCCCTGGGTTCCTCCTAATGCAGGACAATGCCAGACCTCATGTAGCTGGAGTGTGTCAGCAGTTCCTGCAAGATGAAGGCATTGAAACTATGGACTGACCCGCCTATTCCCCAGACCAGAAACTTTCCCATGCTACAGAGTTCATGTCTGGTCAGGTGGGGAGGCTGTGTAGGCAGCTTTTCATTCATTACACAGTGGTTTACAGCTGGGCCGGTAGCATTAGCACTGCTCCTGGTTGTAAACTATTTAACCCTTTGAGATGGATTGCAGCGTGGCACTTGACTGCACGGCGGACAGGTATGAGATATTGTTGCTTTTTTATTTTGGATCTTTTACAGGTGAACTAGGGCTTCGCTTGGATTGAGAGTGCAGTAAAGATGGAAAACCTGTGTGTTTAATTATTTCATTAAAATACTTTTCTTAATGTGTGTGTATTTTTTAACCCATTCATACTATTGGATTAATAATGGATAGGTGTCTTATTGACACCTCTCCATTATTAACCGGGCTTAATGTCCCCTTACGATAGCAAGGTGACGTTAAACCCTTATTACCCTATATGCCACCTCTACAGGGCAATGGGAAGAGAGAGCCTAAGTGCCAGAATTGGCGCATCTTATAGATGCGCCTTTTCTGGGGTGGCTGGGTGCTAGTATTTGTAGCCGGGGGGGGGCAATATCCATGGCCCCTTCCTAGGCTATGAATTTCAGCCCGCAGCTGTCTGCATAGCCTTTCTGGCTATTAATTATAAGGGGACCCCACATCATTTTTTTGTGGGGTACCCTTATTAGAATAGCTAGTATAGGCTAAATTTACATCTGCGGACTGATATTCATACACTGGGAAGATTCATGGGTATTAACCCCTTCCCAAGCTACAAATATCAGTCCCGGCCATTGGCTTTCCCTCTCTGGTGAAGAAAATTGTGCAGGAGCCCACGCAATTTTTTTTGCTTGTAGGATGGAACTTGTGGAGCCAATAAATAGGCTTCCACATTATTTATTCATGATTTTCAGGGCCGGTATCCATTATATGTCCATTTTGCAAGCTGATGAGAAAATCTCGCCATATGGATGTCACACGGATGCTTAGATGCGAGAAAACCACAT
This sequence comes from Ranitomeya imitator, assembly GCF_032444005.1. Lineage (NCBI taxonomy): Eukaryota > Metazoa > Chordata > Amphibia > Anura > Dendrobatidae > Ranitomeya > Ranitomeya imitator. Next base: position 498,005,186 of record NC_091283.1, on the reverse strand, counting down.
CCTCACATTGTATACGGATCACTGTTCGGGAACTTTTCTGTGATTCTCGGCCATGAAAAACGGATCAATTTTTTTTTATACCTTATGTGTGCCTCCAGCCTATAATGTTCATCCTGATCATCCCAATTCATGAATAGAGATCTATATCTAGAACAGCGGTGAAGACTGACACTGACTATGAGAGAAGTAGGACTGGAGATACAATTCAATATCCACTCGCACATGGATGTATAGAGTTTCATGAATCCATAAGCACAAAACGGATCCGTGTGTCTGATTTCAGATACTTGGAGCATGTCCTCTTTTCATCCATTCTGTGATCAGACTTGGTCTTTACAGTCCGTATGGATTTGTCCAAAATGAGTGAAGATGGACGAGATCCTTCATGAGGCCATGTTCACACGTTCAGTATTTGGTCAGTATTTTACATCAGTATTTGTAAGCCAAAACCAGGAGTGGCGCAATCAGAGGAAAAGTATAACAGAAACACTGCACCACTTCTGTATTTATCACCCACTCCTGGTTTTGGCTTACAAATACTGATGTGAAATACTGACCAAATACTGAACGTGTGAACATAGCCTTAGAGTGCCACCGTGTTTTACCTGCTCCATTGTTAAGGGTCAATGGATAAAAGAAGTGTGCAAATTGCCTCTTCAGCGAGAAAGAGGACTTGAACTCTATATAGCGCCACCTGTCGGTAGTAGCGATCCTACAAGTCACAATCAACCCTTTAACGAGTCTTGCAATATGACAGGATGAAAGCCAAATCAGAATCTCAATTTGCAGACAGTGTTTCGGTATATTGGCCCTCATCAGTGCAAAGTATGAGAACTGATTTGGCTAGGTGAGTGGTTCTGGACTGGGATCTAAGGGGTAAGGCTTATCCTTGTGGAGAGTGACATACCAGCTCTGGCTTGTCAAGTTAAGGAGGCTTATTTGCCATGCAGTGCTCCTCTGGGAAATTTTAGGATCGTTACTTCCAACAGGTGGCGCTGTATAGAGTTCAAGTCTTTCTCTCTCAAGAGGCAATTTGCATATAAAATTTCCCAGAGGAGCAATGCACCAGCCAGAGCTGGTATGCCACTCACTCTCCACAAGGAGAAGCCTTACCCCTGAATAAAAGAAGTTCATTCTGCCTGCTTCAGTGAAAAAAGTGATGAGGGAAAGCAACTAGATACAAAATGGACGACACGTAGCAGAAGTACAGTTGTTTTTCAGACTTCCTTTCATCAAAGACCAGTTCTATCTGTGTTTTTCATGGTCTATTTAGCTATTCACACGTCTATGGTTTTTGCAGATCGTCTGTTCTCTAAAAAACTAGAGACGTATCCGTTTTTGATTTGAGTCAAAGATCTAAATCATCCATACAAGTATTTGCCCTAGTCGGAGTCTGTTATAAGATCAGTGATTATCTAGAAATGGAGGAAAAAGATTAATAAAAATGTAACAAGGTGGCACAGGGTGGTTGTCATGGACGAGTCCACTAGTTCAATCAGTGAGCACCCCAGCCCCTTGCAAATGAAAAGATAGTTCCAATCCCAGCCTTATAGCACAGTTGGTTACCTCTGGCGCACAGTTACTCTCCATACTGTGATGGCGTCCTCTGGATGCACGACACGTCACGCTTCGGCTTGAACAGTGGCAAAACTTTAATAACAATGAAATGGAGAAGAAAATGCTTCCTGCACTGTCCTTATCCAGATATTCTGTCCCAACAGTTCCCGTCCGGTTCCGAGAAGCAGACAGTGCTTTTATGGGTCACTCGCACAGTCCTAGTGCCTGTTCCAGCTGCCCAGTAGTCCTTTGGCAGCACTTCCTCCCCAATGGGGGTATGTTATGCTCCCAACACTGGAGCACATCCTGCCACGAGCAAGCCTGCCCGGGCTCAGCTGCAGAAGCAGGAAATTGCTGCTTCTTCCAGGCTGCTAACCCAGCCCCTTTTGGTTAATGTGTTCTAACCCTGAACTAATTACATGCATGTTGTATAATACAGTATACTCACAATAGTACATCAGACATACAGACACATTAATAAAACAGTGATACACAATGGTAATGCATTAACTTAGAGCCAAACCGTCAGGGCACCGCATGGGGAAGTCATGCCTAGCATATAGGAGAGAGGAGGCAACTGAGGGTCCCCGCCACCTTCTTACAAAAAGATTTCATATAAGAGGATAAATTATTTTAGCTAATGTATTGGTTTTGGTAGCCCACAGCATCACAAAAAGGTCCTGATGTGATGTATGAATTATTTAAGTCTTCGCTTAATGGAGCAGTCTAAACAAAACACACATGGATGCAAAGAACAGCACAGTGCCTTTACCACCGCCCTGGAGTCTCCAGCCAGTCATTCTTCAGCTCTAGCAACAGCACAATGGCCAACGTCAGCTGGAGAGCCCCATGTTGCAGGACACTACTTTAGGCTGCATTTACATGCTTTAATCAAAAATTGGTATGATGCATATGTACCTTGTGCTAGAAGCTTAGCATGAAAATCCTGTCTGTGTCAGTAATTTCTGACGCACCGTGTAGTGAAGTGTGGATGAAACGCGCGTTGGGGTGGAGGAATGCGCCTTGGACACCGCACACACTGTAAGTATCGATCATAGGCATTTAGCCTACTTGTAATTATTGGGATGCGGCATGTAAATTATATGTACAGCCTCATCTGGGTTTGTTGTGGTGGCATTCTTTCAACCTAGCAGAGTCCGATGGCAAAATGTTATTTGCTTTTGGTATATTTATATGCATAAAAAAATATGCCAGCAGTCATTTCAATTTAGCCAGTTAAGCACATGCACTTTAGATATCATAGTATAATTTGTGAAGCATTCTATATAGGCCATATCAGGCAAGCTGCATTTTTTCTCCTTTTTTTCTACGCCCAACAGTGGGATATGTTATATCTTGGACTGTAATTTTCTACACATTACTACTGGATGTGTGTTTAATGGCGTCCCTAGCCATTAGCGTCCCTCACATTGGATGCATTTGTTTTATACTCATTTTTTGTGTTAAATATTTTGTGTATATTGAATAGAAATTGCAATTTAATTTTATAAATTTCTTTGTGTTTTTCTGGCCACTTCTGTCTCGGGGTAAAGAAATTAGTGACACAGACGGGATTTTCATGCAGTCACATCTTGTGTGTATTTTTTTTTTCTTTTGCTGCAGTCACGTTTGATTTTGCAAAATCTCCATCTAATATCAAATTGTGAAGAAGATCCTAATTGTCAGGACCATTTATGGCTACATTCACATGTTGCAGCCATAAAGGGTCCTGCCTGTCGCACAATTCACTTCTGCCTCTTTGTGCTCAGTGTCAGATTGGGGGAAAAATTGGAATTACTAGGGCACTTAAAATATCTCTGTGTGTCTGACTTCCTTGGTCTTCAACCTTTGGTGTTAATACACCTCTTTCAGAACATGCTGGGAGTTGAAGCTGAAGAACAGCAGACAACCTCTCAGCATCTTTGATAGAAGCTGCACTAGGACCCAGAAGTTTTGCATTCCTTCAATCCCAGATTTGGGCAGATTCCAAATTTTTCCTATACCTATTCTGCCTGTTCTTTTAATTTCTTAAGTGTCGCTGATCTTTTTTTCATAAAGTAACAATTTATTTTCTCTATTTGCATTGTAATATTTTAGGACAGAGCAAGGAATAAAAATCTGCTTCCTTTCCTCTTTGGGGGAAGTTCAGTCTCCTCCTCCCTGGCTCAGATATCTCCAGCCTGAAGCCCCGCTTTCCACGTTAACAGAAATTCCTTTATAACCAGAGACTTGGCAGTCAATGAAGGAACAGTAGAGAGGAAGCAGAGGCAGCGGTGACAGTCTGCGAATCCAGTGGATCTCCTACAAATATGATTTTCAATAGCCTTATAGTGTGGCTTCAGTTCCTAATCTTGTGCGTCTCTTCTGAATCTGGACCCTTAGAAGATGTCGTCATTGATCGCTACGACATCCCCAAGATATGTCCAAGGGAAGTTCAGATGGGCGACTTTGTAAGATACCATTACAACGGGACTCTTAAAGATGGACAGAAGTTTGATGCCAGGTACTCAACCCTCTTATCGATGCTATTAGTCAGTCGTAGGGGATCCCTGGGTTAGTCGCCCCTTTGTGATGGCTTCAAAACTCTCGAGATATTTTCTCATGAGATCACAAGGGTATATGAAGACCAGTAAGGCCTAATATTATCGAGATGAGCAAAATTCAAATTTTTACTGCTAAACTTACCCCTATTGTTTTATATAAGACAGGATGGACCTTACCAAATGTCCCGTATGTAATTACTCCATATAGTAACAGATTTGGGTCTATCTACAGAGATTGATGTGATATCTGTTCAATTCATTGTTGGGTGGGTGGAAGTTTGACCACTATAATGACCTCTACCAATTGCTAGAACATGATAGTAGCTGTGCCAAAGAAAGTGCAATCCCACTTCAGCTCCTGATGGTTATGCTTGCCTTTCTTTTTCATAGGTAGACTAAAGTGGGCTTATCAAGCTGAGCTCAACCAATACAGGCCAAAGTGGCCCTCCACACTTCTAGCTAGTAGCTACACTGCCATGTCATGGTAGAAATCTATAGGGGTCATAGCAGTGGGACCCCCAGCAAATAGATACATGAATGGAATATGTCATCAAGAAGCTATCACCATCTGTAGTGAGGCAACCATAGACGTGAAGATCTCCAGAGTTCAGTGATGGACATTTTTCCTGTTGTAACCCCTGATCCATAGGACAATGATATCCGTAGGACAGAAAAATTGTAGATAATGAGGTTTGCATTATAAAAATCTTGTAATTATGGGATGGGTATTAGGATATTAGTTCTCTTAGTTGGGGGAGGAAAATTTCCGATGTCTACCTTTAAATTATCAACCTCCCTTAATTGAAACTTTTGCTAGTTAGTTCTTAAGCTGTATTCACACTTATTTTTTTTTTTTTTTTTCTGGAGTTTTCGGAGCAAAAACTCTTTAGCTCTCAAATCAAAACTTGTAGTTTTTGGACAGTTTTTGCTCCATAAATTCAGTGTGAACATACACAAATAGAGAAACTTAGATTCACCATAGAGGTCTGGTGGAAGAATCCAGTGGAGTGATAGATTTGAAGTACTGGTGTTATAGTAAGTGCTATAATTGTCTTTGTCCCACATGTTGTAGCCCACCTCTAATACTGCACAGTGTACTGGTAAGAGGTGCTTGGGCCTAGCAGGAGTTGCAGCTGTGTAAGTGGATGTAAGGGAGGCGTGCATGTGTGATGGGTGGGATTCAGGCTTCTATTTGTAGACGTGGCCGAGCCAAACATTGCCTGCAGCTCTGGCCGCCTGTAGATGTCCTGTTACAGGAGGGATCTCTACGATGCCCCATGTAACCTTTATGTATGATACTAATGAGCATTCCTACCAAAAATAAGCAAATTGCTAATAAAGTCTTAGGTCGTCTTCAGTTGTTAAAAACTCTTAGCTTTTTTTTTTTCTGGGAGAGTGGGTAAACTATACAGTCCCACACCCCAGTCCAGAGCTTCTCACCTAGCCAAATTAGTTCTCATGCTTCGCACTGACGAGGGCCAACAGCCCGAAACACCGTGTCTGCGAATTGAGATACTGATTTGGCTTTTATCCTAAGTCATATTGCACGACTCGTTAAAGGGTTGATTGTGACTTGTAGGATCGCTGCTTCCAACAGGTGGCGCTATAGAGTTTAAGTCCTCTTTTTCTCAGAAGTGGCAATTTGCATATTATACAGTCCCATGCACTTATACGGCAAATTGTATGGAGCTCTAATACAGCATCTACATGTGCGTGCTCCTTGCGTCTTTCATCGAAATTGTATAATGGAGGTATCCAGCATACAGGGGATATTCATCACTAGTAGCAGAATACGATCTCCCTCAATGCAGCTAAATTAACTATACAGAACTCTAGAAAAGCTGACTGACTTCCGAAAGAGAGTGGTCTGCATTCCTAATGGGAGGGGGGAGAACCTGTGCACACTTCTCCTCTCTGCAGACCTCACAATTCACCAAGACCGTTAGTTCGGGGGTGTCGCATTGTAACCATCACCAGAAGGGAGCCCAATTTGAATTTTTCCCCTGTCTGTGTGGGATCTAGTAGTGGCCATCTTAGTTGAGGCCATCTCTCTTTGGAAGAGATTTAGAAACTAGAAGGAGAGGTAGAATTGATGCAGAGAATATTTGTCTGCATTTGTATATATTAGTAAAAGGGAATCACAGAGCGGGCCAATTGGTTCTGAATGAGGTTCTGATTCATGGGAGAAAATGTCCTCTAGAACAGTTTTCCTTTTCCCTAACCTTTGATTGTCCCTCTTACAAAATTACAATGGGAGGACTTATAGCAATATAGCAAAACTGATACTGGTATACGCAGTGCAGGGCCTGAGGGGGCGGAGCATGACAATCTTTTTGTATTCTCCATGTCTGTGTCACGCCCCGCCTCCTCGAGCTCTGCATTGGGTATAACACAGTAGATTAGATTTTCCTGGAGTATTTATGTTCGATAATTAGTGGTTATGGGTGATCAGTCACTGTTTAACATTAGATTTCATTTCAACCCTGCATATAATAAAAATCCAGAAATGGTGGACTAGTATGTGGCAGGAGACCTCAGAGATACATAGTGGAGGAAATAAGTATTTGATCCCTTGCTGATTTTGTAAGTTTGCCCACTGACAAAGACATGAACCGTCTATAATTTTAAGGGTAGGTTAATTTTAACATTGATAGATAGAATAACAAAAATAAAATCCAGAAAATCACATTGTATAAATTATATATATTTCTTTGCATTTTGAAGTGAGAAATACGTATTTGATCCCTCTGGCAAACAAGACTCAAAGGGAACCTGTCACCCCGTTTTTTCGATATGAGATAAAAATATGGTTCAATAGGGCCTGAGCTCAGCTTTACATCAGTACCTTTCATATCCCCGATTCCCCACCTTTGCTGCGAAAATACCTTAGTAATCTCTGTTTTCGTCTGTCAAACACCCTGGTCCAGTCCGATGGGCGGGGCCTAATCTCTGTCTCTCCCCCTGCTCCTCGGCATGTCAGACGTAACTAGATCTGTGAATAGCACAGATCGCGTTCAGTTTCTGCGGTTGCGCACTGAATTAGCGTCTCGCGCATGCGCAGTATGCTTTGACCAACTGTGTGCAAAGGCATGAAATAATTATTGCGCATGCGCCGGCTTTTGACCCTATGCTCTGTGCCCCAAAAGCATAGAAAGACTTCCAGGGCACAGAACATCAAAGAAAATGCCGGCGCATGCACAATAATGAGGTTGAATGCTTTGCCCACTGTTGGGCAAAACATACTGCACGCGCGCGAGATGCCACTTGAATGCACAGGCGCAAAAAACTACACCAACACAAGAAAGAAAATTCGTAGAGCAAAGCCGGAAGTGGGGAGAATCGGCGATTAGGCCCCGCCCATCGGACCAGACTGGGGTGATTGACATTTGAAAATGGAGAGATTACTAAGGTGTTTTCTCAGCAAAGGTGGTGAATCGGGGGATATGAAAGGTACTGATGTAAAGCAGAGCTCAGGCCCTATTGAACCATATTTTTATCTCATATCGAAAAAACGGGGTGACAGGTTCCCTTTAATACTTGGTGGCAAAACCCTTGTTGGCAAGCACAGCAGTCAGACGTTTTTCGTAGTTGATGATGAGGTTTATGCACATGTCATGAAGAATTTTGGTCAACTCGTCTTTGCAGATCATCTCCAAATCATTAAGATTTTGAGGCTGTCGCTTGGCAACTCGGAGCTTCAACTCCCACCATAAGTTTTCTATGGGATTAAGGTCTGGAGACTGACTAGGCCACTCCATGACCTTATTGTGCTTCTTTTTGAACCACTCCTTTGTTGCCTTGGCTGTGTATTTTCGGTCATTGTCTTGCTTCAAGACCCAGCCACAACCCATTTTTAATCTCCCGGCGGAGGGAAGGAGGTTGTCACTCAGGATTTTACAGTACATAGCTCCATCTATTCTCCCATTGATGCGGTGATGTAGTCCTGTGCCCTTAGCAGAGAAACACACCCAAAACATAATGTTTCCGCTTCCATGCTTGACAGTGGGGATGTGTTCTTTCGGTCATAGGCAGCATTTCTCTTCCTCCAAACACGGCGAGTTGAATTAATGCCAAAGAGATCAATTTTTGTCTCATCTGACCACAGCACCTTCTCCCAATCACTCACAGAATCATACAGGTGTTCATTGGCAAACTTCAGAGGGGCCTGCACATGTGCCTTCTTGATCAGGGAGACCTTGAGGGCACTGCAGGATTTTAAACCATTACCGTGTAATGTGCTACCAATGGTTTTCTTGGTGATTGTGGTCCCAGCTGCCTTGAAATCATTTACAAGTTCCCCCCATGTAGTTTTAGGCTGATCTCTCACCTTCCTCATGATCAAGGATACCCCACGAGGTGAGATTTTGCATGGTGCCCAAGATTGATGTCGATTGACAGTAATTTTGCATTTCTTCCATTTTCTTACTATTGCACCAACAGTTGTTTCCTTCTCACCCAGTGGCTTTGTAGCCCATTCCAGCTTTGTGCAGGTATACGATCTTGCCCCTGACATCCTTATAAAGCTCTTTGGTCTTGCCCATGTTGTAGAGGTTAGAGTCTGACTGATTAATTGAGTCTGTGGACAGGAGTCTTTTATAAAGGTAACTATGTAAGATAGCTGTCTTTAATGCAGGTAACGTGTTGATTAGGAGCATCTAACTGGTCTGTAGGAGACAGAACTCTTAATAGTTGGTAGGGGATCAAATACTTATTTCTCACTGCAAAATGCAAATAAATTTATATAATTTATACAATGTGATTTTCTGGATTTTATTTTTGATATTCTATCTCTCAATAGTTAAATTAACCTACCCTTAAAATTATAGACTGTTCATGTTTTTGTCAGAGGGCAAACTTACAAAATCAGCAAGGGATCAAATACTTATTTCCCCCACTGTACATCCCAAAATCAGAATAATCATTTGTTGATCATTTTAAACTATGCCCTCATCCCACCAGGAACTCCCACAGATCAAAGGGAACGTGTCCTGAGATTCATAATGGCCGAATCAAATTCTGGCTCCGCTATTGTTTTACTCTGAAACTCCGCGGTCAGAGACTATGGGGAGAGACATGATTAGTCCAAGAGACCGGTCCCCAATGGCTTCTTCTAGCCTCACTCCCCTAGACTGACAGATCTCTCCCTATACACATGCAACCAAGCTTTGATTCATGCGACCTCTGGTTTTGGAAGCACAAATTTCTCTATAGGTTCCCTTAAAAAAATGTTTCTGATGGGTTCTCCAAAATCACTACCTTCTTTAACCCCTCACTTGCTCTTCCATATTTGCTTTGTAGTATTGTTACATTGGGACCGAGTTACATGGTGGAGAATGTCTTAGAAGGAATACCAGAGTGAGGAGTGGTGAACGTGTAAGAACCTGAGCCTGTTCTACGTAGTCGCATCATCTCGGCATGTCCAGAACTGTACGGCCTCCATGTAATGAGCTCATTTGCATTAGATAAGTTCAGCCAGAAAGGCTCACAGTCCCATAACCTCTTCCCTGACCTCCTGCTTCATGTAGCCTCAAGCCACAAAAATGTAGAAATGTTAAATGAGTGGTGCTGGAGGTGGAGATGTGGTATGAGTTAGTGAATGATGGGCAAATGCAGATCTCTACAAGGGGACCTATGTGGTGAGGGCTGTAGTCTATATGAGATGGGATCGTAACATTTCCTTAGTGCCCACATGATTATCCCCAAAGTACCGTAATGTTATAGTCCATCATATTTTTCAATAATTTTACTTTCTGGTGGTTTGAAGTCAGCTTAATTAAGGGGAACAATTTCCTGTTGAAAATGGCATCTGATCTGCAGACAGGATCTTGCTAGTTATAGATATACATTGATATACACTTTTTGTGGAAAGAGTTTCAGTAGAACTTGCTTTTTATTCATTGTTCAGTGGTTAAAACTTACCACTAGTGGTCCAGAGGAAGAACAGCCATTGATCCAGAGACTGGGTCATGGACACCTGTCGCTTGTTGAAGCATTGAGGAGGGAAGGCAAGCCCATCTTGCACTCTCCTAGAGAAGAGCAACCATAGGACAACTTACTATTATTCCCAGAAGCCCCACAGACCATGAATGGAGTGGTGTCACGAATGTGGGATCATCACTCCATTGACATGGGGCACCCCATATTCTCATTTCCAGGATTGGTGGGGTTCTTAGCGGTGGTATCCTCAGTGATCAGCAAGTCATAACCATATAATTATATGACCTCTCCGGAGTATAGGTGAGAACATTTATTTATGGTTCAAAATATGTCAGAACACACATGGTATGGGCAACTTTTTCTTCTTGTATTTTTTTCTTGGGGGCGTCTCTGTGACCATAGTGCACATGCTGACCCATTTCCACTGTTTCAGGCCGGTTTCACATTAGCGTTTTGAGGAGCTGCGAACTTCCTCCGTGAAGCCCAGCCCTCGGCCACTATATTTAACATTAGGTACGCAGGTAGTGCGGCTGTATGCGGATGCTTCCGCATGCGTCATTTTGACGATGCGGCGACCAGCGTAGGACGCAGCTGGTAGCAATTTCGTTTTTCGCCGCATCGTCAAAACGACGCATACGGAAGCATCCGCATGCAGCCGCACGACCTGCGTACCTAATGTTAAAGATAGGTACGCAGGCCGTATGCAGAAGTAGGCGGAGCTAGCAGCTGAGGGTAAGGCTTCACGGAGGAAGTCCGCAGCCCTCCGCAGCTTCTCAAAATGCTAGTGTGAAACTAGCCTAAAGCACCTACATGAGTTTTGGACCTGGCCATAAAGCAATGAAAGAAGGCAGCCTGAATTTTGTCTTGCATCCTGTGGATGGTTTAGGTGCACAAAAATCTCTTACCTGGAAAAAAAGATAGCACCGGGATGCACTATAGGCCCTGGCATTCATCTGGCATCCTCTGAAGTATACTCTCATTAAACAAATCTGATTTTTTTTTTTTTACTTTTCACCAGATATTTATGACATCACATTATTATAGTGAACCTTGACATCTCCATTGTTTCTCTATATTTCTTGCAGTCATGACAGAGGGATTGCTGTGGCGGGATTTGTGGGAATAGGGCGCCTCATCACTGGTTTGGACAGAGGGATTCTGGGTATGTGTGTGAACGAGAGACGGAAACTGATTGTCCCCCCACACCTGGGATATGGCAGCATAGGAGTCCGTAAGTATCCTCAATGTTTTCCACCATGTTGTTGAGTCATTATGTTGCCCCCAACTAGATGGTATATGACACAGAAGTCCACCCGATCTAGAAGTCTACCCAATCTATGGCCCAATTAATCAAGACTGGCATTTTGTACAATGGTCTTGATTAATATTGTGCTGGAGTGGAATGCACTAATTTTATGAATTTGGTGCATCTTTCAACTGCGCACCACCAGAAACGTATGTTGGCCAGGGACAGGAGTACATTCACATCACTTGTGTGTCAAAAAATATGATGAACTTGTCACATTGCTTGGCCACACCTGATCATGCCTGAGCTCTGCTAACCTTTCAAAAGGTAGGCAGAACAGGCGTATAAACCACAAGTTTCACAAAAATTTTGAAACATAAGAAAAATTGCTTGATGATTCGGGGCAATAAGGTTCTTCTAACACTTCATTCATTCTCAGCCGGGATGATCCCTGCCGATGCTACTCTCTACTTCGACATCATCTTGGTGGATCTGTGGAACAGGAAAGACGAGGTGCAGATCACAACCCTAGAGAAGCCCAGCCAATGTAACAGAACCATCCAAGACACAGACTTTGTCAGATACCATTATAACGGAACGCTCATGGATGGGACATATTTTGACTCAAGGTAATAATCCACTTCAGAGCATTTATCTACAGTCAGCATTAGTCCACTGGCCTATGGTCGGGACAAAAAGGGATTGAGCAAACAAGAAAATCTCTTAGGGTATGTGCACACGTAGAATGATCCTCTGCGGATTTTTCCACAGCGGATTTGATAAATCCGCAGGGCAAAAACCGCGTTTTTCCTGCGGATTTATTGCTGATTTACCACGGTTTTTGTGCAGATTCCACTGCGGTTTTACACCTGCGGTTTTCTATTATGGAGCAGGTGTAAAACCGCTGCGGATTCCGCACAAAGAATTGACATGCTGCGAACTGTAAACCGCTGCGTTTCTGCGCGTTTTTTTCCGCAGCATGGGCACAGCGTTTTCGGTTTCCCATAGGTTTACATTCTACTGTAAACTCATGGGAAACTGTGTGGAAACGCTGCGGATCTGCAGCAAAATCTGCAGCGTGTGCACAGAGCCTTATTGTCTTGGACTTTGAATTCAAGAGCGTTAATCTAATGTGCGTGGAGTTTTGAAAATCCATCTGAAATCTGTTCATGTTGTAAAACAACTGAAGATATCTAAACTTTCCCTACAGCTACAGTCGCTCTGGAACATACGATACCTATGTGGGGTCAGGATGGCTAATTAAAGGCATGGACCAAGGTTTAGTGGGCATGTGTGCTGGAGAGAGGAGGAAAATCATTGTACCACCATTTTTGGCCTATGGAGAAAAAGGATATGGTAAATAGTCTCACTAATTTTCTTACTGTACTGTTCTGATTAGTTTCTTATCATCATAATTGGTAAAATCACAATTTGTAAAAATAAGCAACTTTGCAACTTATTAAAAAATCCTCTCTGTTCTCAAGAATGGATGGATTTCTAATTTTATAGTTTACTGATCGTTGTTTAGGTTACTGGCCACCACAGCAGTTTATTGAAGTTGGTCGGTTGTCTTGGTAAGTTCTTTGCTAAACAGCTTGTAGGTACTGGTCTGAAGTTGGCTGGATTGCTGGGTCAAGTCAGCGTCAGTCCGCTAAAGCCAGCTTAGCTCCTCTGATGCTGCATAGGCAAAGCTACCTCTATCAGCATCGGAGAGCACACTTTATCCAAGCGGAACTGCCAATCATCTGGAGCGCACCACCCACCAGGCAGGAAGCCAATAGACAGGGGAGTATTACGCTCCTGCAGAAGTGATGAGCCTTAATATATTTATTTTGTGGTTGGAGCTCTGTCTTTACACTTGCACGGCTATATATGTAAAAAAATAACCTGCAGCCCCCAATAGAGGAAGCTAAGTTTTTAAAGGGAGTTGGCTAGCCCCAAATGCAAATTCAGCTACTTCGGTAGAGGGGAGCTATAAAAATCAGATCCGTAATATACACATTAGTGTTGTCATTACAGATAAAGTTGCTTTCATTTCATATGCAAATGGGCGAGCTTCAGTGCACTCTTAGCATGACCAAGAACTTGGTGCACATTTGTGGCCTCTGATGCATATCAGGCTCTGTTCCTGATCTAGATCGACAGCGCTCGCTTGCAACAGTGAGCACTGCTTAAAGAAGCACTCCTCCCGTCAATATTTTTATCCTCTGAACATATTCCAATCGTCATATTATATAGCACTGTGTACTTACAATTGCTCATTTTGCTTTTCTACCCAGCGAATCCTTTTCCATTAGGTCTATGACATCGCGTGAATTAAAATTGACTAGCTGAAGCCTTCTAAGCTCCATGTAGAAACAGGCAATCAATTTTCCCTGTGTGAGTTATAAGTCACTGCAAAAGTCCCTAGCAGGGGGAGGAAGGACCAACTGGGTCAGGAGCTGAAGAGGCTGAGTGATTCATGGAGGGAAAAGAGACTTCCTGTTTCTACATAGAGCAGAGAAAAGAGAAGAATTTACTAGGTAGAAAGGCAAAATGAGCAATTGTAAGTACACAGTGCTATATGATTGCACTATACTAAGAGGATAGAAACTTTGATGGGAGGCGTGCTTTTTTAAATTCAAATCCCTTTTCCTGCGTGATATTGGAGGAGCACAGCACTGCTCTTAGTGAGTGCAGGCATGTTCTGATCTCTAGCTTCTCTCGGAAGCTCGCTGCTACACTTCCACTTTCTGTAGTGAGCAGCAGCCACAGACTGGCAGGAGCCAGGGGTCAGAGCGCGATGACACTGTGATCTTGTGCGGGTCTCCTTAGTGTCAGTGTTCACATGCGGATACATAGGCTTGAAATGAGGGAGCACTCGCTCTTAGCAAGCAAGGGCTACCAATCAAGATCAAGCACAGGGCTGGATATGAAAATCTGAGGGCATAACTGTGCACTGAGCAGTTGGCCACTCCAAGGGCGCACAGAAGCTCCTACATCTGCATAAAAAGTATAAACAGCTGCAACACTTAAAAGTGCTTATTATTATAGCACCATTTATTCCATAGCGCTTTACATGTGTTATTATAGGGGCTAAGGTCCCTACATAGATGTTTAAGTAGCTAAGCTTGCATTTGGAAGTGACAGAGCTCCCTTTAGTAATGGCTGTTGGCAATGTTCTCTTTTAGGCTACGTTCACACTAGCGTTCGGCTAGTGTGCGTCGCTCTAGCGTCGGGCGACGCAGCGGCGACGCACGCGTCATGCGCCCCTATGTTTAACATGGGGGACGCATGCGTTTTTGCTTGTTGCGTTTTCCGACATGTGCGTCTTTTTTGACGCTAGCGTCGGACCAAGAAAACGCAACAAGTTGCATTTTTCTTGCGTCCGATTTTCGTCAAAAAACGACGCACGCGTCGCAAAACGCAGCGTTTTTGCGTGCGTTTTTCGGTGCGTTGTGCGTCGCCGACGCAGCAGCGCACAACGCTAGTGTGAACGTAGCCTTACATGTATGGCTAGGTAGTAGCTCAGTATTAAAGAAAAGAACGACCACTATACAGATATATTATGAAATTAATCCAAACCCCAAAATTGTACCTAGAAACTGTTCACGTTACATTACTATCAGTCTATATAATATATAGTGCAATATAAGCTAAAACAAAATGGATAATCCCAATACAATATCAGGGCGTGTTTTTTAAAGGATGTTCTCCATGTAATTCTTGGTTGTTCTTCTCTCTAGGATCAATCATCCCTCCACACGCTTCTCTGGTGTTCCATGTTCTGCTGATAGACTTTCACAACCCCAAAGATGGGATTACAGTACAGAACCAAGTTGTACCCCAAGACTGCAAGCGGAAGGCTGTTACGGGAGACTACGTCCGTTACCACTACAATGGCACCCTCATGGATGGAGTGTTGTTTGATTCCAGGTAGGTCTTACCTGTAATGAACTGTTCATCAGCAGGATCCTTCAAAATTCTTGGGCTCTCCATCTGCACTGGTGTGCAATATATAGTGTATAACCTTTGTCTGCAGTTACTCTAGGAATAATACATACAACACATACATTGGAATGGGTTACATTATTCAAGGCATGGATGCTGGTCTTCAAGGCGTTTGTATAGGAGAATGGAGAAGAATCATCATTCCTCCACATCTTGGCTATGGAGAAAAGGGAGCAGGTAGGTGACAAAGTATCTAAGACCTAATCATCATTTCTACTGAATATCAAACACCTACCACAATAGATCTTTAGCTTTACAGGCATCACATTACCTTGTGCACGGTTTTTCAGAAGATCAATTAATCCATATTGTTCTAATTGTATGCGCTCGATTTCCCACAATTAGGAAACAGTATTCCTGGATCTGCTGTGTTGATCTTCGATGTTCACGTGATTGACTTCCATAATCCCAAAGACTCAATTGATGTGGAGGTGATCCACAAGCCAGAAATCTGTAATGTTACTTCTAAAACGGGCGATTTCATCAAGTATCACTACAACTGCTCCTTATTGGATGGGACTATACTCTTCTCATCGTGAGTATGCAAGTCAACTCTTTGCTTGAAGATACGATCAAACATACGGAGATGACATTGATTTCACTGTAAGGAATCTGCTGGCCATGGTCATGGCACAAGTAGACATCTTTAATTATCCACAGTGTAAGAATAGGACTATGTGTGGAGGAGCATGAGTTTTCAACCAAATGACATGTAGGAGAACACATACTCCTCTACTATGTTGGATTCATTCTTATCACTTCTTAAAGAATACCTACCAATGTAGCCATGACCAGAAGTTCATATTAGTGGGGGTTACCCTTGATGAGACTTACAACTTTTCTTGGAAGCTGCCACAAGCTGATGTATGTAGCACAGTACTCTGTCTTCAATTTTTTTTTGCCTGTTTGGGTTTTTGGCATCAGGACACCATTGAATATAATTTTTTGATGTGTGTGATCTGTTTATATAAAGAAGGGTGCTCTTTCAAACTAGAAACCATGGAATCCCAGACCCAAGGGTTGTTTTCCAATTTCCAGACACTGCAAACTTTAGTGTTCTTGTATGAAGCAAATATTTAGGTCCCATCACAGCTCCATTTTTTGTGATCTTAGGGTAAAGGCAAATTTGTACCTTATCCATATCTTTCAGATACTCATATGAAAATCCACAGCAGATCACCTTGGGCACAAACAAAGTTATAGATGGTCTTGATATGGGTCTGATAGGAATGTGTGTAGGAGAGAAGAGGACGGTCATTGTGCCTCCCCACCTAGGACATGGAGAAAGTGGAGGTGAGTCTTGTATGAATTAAAAAGAATAACATTTGCTCTTGGCAAAGAATGAAAAACGGATGAGAGCCCTACTGTGACTTTCCAGCTCACCATGAGTTATCCTTCCATAAAAGGATCCAGGCTTAGAAGTGTTTTTTGGTTACGTCATCTACAGTAATGATCTCCATAGAAGTAGCTCAATGACTATGTGGCCAAACATGTGCAAGGTACCTCTGTGAAAAACATGTATGGGGCAGCAGGTCTTTTTTGGAATACGTGAGCCAGTAATATCAGATCTGGTAACTTTGTGAATCACACAAGCTGCTATATGTATATGTATATATATATATATACAGTGGGGCAAAAAAGTATTTAGTCAGTCAGCAATAGTGCAAGTTCCACCACTTAAAAAGATGAGAGGCGTCTGTAATTTACATCATAGGTAGACCTCAACTATGGGAGACAAACTGAGAAAAAAAAATCCAGAAAATCACATTGTCTGTTTTTTTATCATTTTATTTGCATATTATGGTGGAAAATAAGTATTTGGTCAGAAACAAAATTTCATCTCAATACTTTGTAATATATCCTTTGTTGGCAATGACAGAGGTCAAACGTTTTCTGTAAGTCTTCACAAGGTTGCCACACACTGTTGTTGGTATGTTGGCCCATTCCTCCATGCAGATCTCCTCTAGAGCAGTGATGTTTTTGGCTTTTCGCTTGGCAACACGGACTTCAACTCCCTCCAAAGGTTTTCTATAGGGTTGAGATCTGGAGACTGGCTAGGCCACTCCAGGACCTTGAAATGCTTCTTACGAAGCCACTCCTTCGTTGCCCTGGCGGTGTGCTTTGGATCATTGTCATGTTGAAAGACCCAGCCACGTTTCATCTTCAATGCCCTTGCTGATGGAAGGAGGTTTGCACTCAAAATCTCACGATACATGGCCCCATTCATTCTTTCATGTACCCGGATCAGTCGTCCTGGCCCCTTTGCAGAGAAACAGCCCCAAAGCATGATGTTTCCACCACCATGCTTTACAGTACGTATGGTGTTTGATGGATGCAACTCAGTATTCTTTTTCCTCCAAACACGACAAGTTGTGTTTCTAACAAACAGTTCCAGTTTGGTTTCATCAGACCATAGGACATTCTCCCAAAACTCCTCTGGATCATCCAAATGCTCTCTAGCAAACTTCAGACGGGCCCGGACATGTACTGGCTTAAGCAGTGGGACACTTCTGGCACTGCAGGATCTGAGTCCATGGTGGCGTAGTGTGTTACTTATGGTAGGCCTTGTTACATTGGTCCCAGCTCTCTGCAGTTCATTCACTAGGTCCCCCCGCGTGGTTCTGGGATTTTTGCTCACCGTTCTTGTGATCATTCTGACCCCACGGGGTGGGATTTTGCGTGGAGCCCCAGATCGAGGGAGATTATCAGTGGTATTGTATGTCTTCCATTTTCTAATTATTGCTCCCACTGTTGATTTCTTCACTCCAAGCTGGTTGGCTATTGCAGATTCAGTCTTCCCAGCCTGGTGCAGGGCTACAATTTTGTTTCTGGTGTCCTTTGACAGCTCTTTGGTCTTCACCATAGTGGAGTTTGGAGTCAGACTGTTTGAGGGTGTGCACAGGTGTCTTTTTATACTGATAACAAGTTTAAACAGGTGCCATTACTACAGATAATGAGTGGAGGAAAGAGGAGACTATTAAAGAAGAAGTTACAGGTCTGTGAGAGCCAGAAATCTTGATTGTTTGTTTCTGACCAAATACTTATTTTCCACCATAATATGCAAAAAAATATGTTAAAAAAAACAGACAATGTGATTTTCTGGATTTTTTTTCTCAGTTTGTCTCCCATAGTTGAGGTCTACCTATGATGTAAATTACAGACGCCTCTCATCTTTTTAAGTGGTGGAACTTGCACTATTGCTGACTGACTAAATACTTTTTTGCCCCACTGTATATCATTATACCATAGGCTAGCTTGCTGGATATGTGTTGAGTTGGACTGTTCAAGTTGGATACCTTGGCTGTAACTTTTTGAAAAGAGACCTCATCCATGTTCAGGCACAGTCCTTGCTAACTATAATAATAATAATCTTTATTTTTATATAGCGCTAACATATTCCGCAGCGCTTTACAGTTTGCACACATTATCATCACTGTCCCCGATGGGGCTCACAATCTAAATTCCCTATCAGTATGTCTTTTTGAATGTGGGAGGAAACTCACACAAACACGGAGAGAACATACAAACTCTTTGCAGATGTTGTCCTTGGTGGGGTTTGAACCCAGGACTCCAGCGCTGCAAGGCTGCTGTGCTAACCACTGCGCCACCGTGCTGTCCATCTACATTTTGTAAAAAAATGAGTAATTCCTGAATTTGGAACCTGCACATTGTTGGCTATCCTTTCTCACTGGCAGCTAGAGACACAGGTTATTGTCTGAGGACATTGTTGAAGGAAGGGCAGCCCTGCTTGTAAGAGATGTACAGTACTGCAGAAGACAACATGAGCTCATTCCATTTCCTGGCTCTTTACTCAAGATCTTAAAAGTAAATGTTTCCAGCTCCTGAGTATATTGACTTTCTACTGCTTTAGTCTTTTACTAGGGACAGTGGAACAAGTCCTATTAAATAGTGTGTTGTTAGTTATGGTTATGTACAGTACAGACCAAAAGTTTGGACACACCTTCCATTTAAAGATTTTTCTGTATTTTCATGACTATGAAAATTGTACATTCACACTGAAGGCATCAAAACTATGAACTAACACATGTGGAATTATATACTTAACAAAAAATGTGAAACAACTGAAATTATGTCTTATATTCTAGGTTCTTCAAAGTAGCCACCTTTTGCTTTGATGACTGCTTTGTGCACTCTTGGCATTCTCTTGATGAGCTTCAAGAGGTAGTCACTGGAAATGGTCTTCCAACAATCTTGAAGGAGTTCCCAGAGATGCTTAGCACTTGTTGGCCCTTTTGCCTTCACTCTGCGGTCCAGCTCACCCCAAACCATCTCGATTGGGTTCAGGTCTGGTGACTGTGGAGGCCAGGTCATCTGGCATAGCACCCCATCACTCTCCTTCTTGGTCAAATAGCCCTTACACAGCCTGGAGGTGTGTTTGGGGTCATTGTCCTGTTGAAAAATAAATGATGGTCCAACTAAACGCAAACCAAATAGAATATCATGCCGCTGCAAGATGCTGTGTAAGCCATGCTGGTTCAGTATGCCTTCAATCTACTATATACGGTAATTAATCAAACATGTAACCATTTATATGTACAACAAAAAATGTCATGCACCAAATGAAACATAAATCATCCCAAGAATAAAGTGCAAAAAAAGACAGTATTTAAAATTATTTTATTAGAATTATTTATAAATTATACAACTAAATATATACGAGTAAAGCTGATAAATATGGGCACAATGTAATAGTATAAAAAAGACGTCAACCAATATTAGCAAAATTTATAGTCATCAGATTTTAAAACCTCCAAAGTATAATATATTGCAAAATTGTTCCTTAGAATTAGTTAGTTATATGGCGATCATAAAAAAGTGCATAGTGCATCAATATGTGCAAAAAAATGCATAAAATATGTGCAAAAAAATTTTTTTTTATAGCAAAACGATGTGCAAAAAGGCAAAAATTCATATGATATTTTATAACAAAGTGCTAAACTGTAAAGTGCTAAATAAGGTGCCACAGATTATTGCAAAACCAGGACAATATTGCACAATACCTAGATTGCACATAAGCCTATGTAAGCATAATATTAAAAAATATATAATGAAAGTGCTAAGTGAAACAAAACCTACCATCAAGGCTCATATTGCATAGCTAAAAAAACAATTGCACATAAGCCCATATAGATGGAATGCCACTATAACTATAATGGAAAGTGCTACTGGGAACATTAAGGTGCATAAATTGCACACTGGCTAAACAGACTCTTACTACATAAACCTATGGAGGATAAAATCAATAAAATATACAATAATAGTGGAGGCTCACAATACCTACATGTGCCCAGGACCCTACGCGCGTTTCGGCGCTAGCCTTCTTCCGGGGGGTGTATATACGGTAATTGTCTAAGGGTAACTTCTGTTTTTCTGTCACGGATATTCATTGGTAGCGGCCTCTGTCTGTTATGGAATCCAAGTCGCTGATTGGTCGTGGCAAAACGCCCACGACCATTGCCACAGGCACAGTCCGTTGGCAACATCGCCGCTCCTTCCTCCCCGCAGTCAGTACCCGCTCCGTACTCCCCTCCAGTCAGTGCTCACACAGGGTTAATGGCAGCGCTAATGGACCGCGTAATGCCACGATGTAACGCACTCCATTAACGCTGCTATTAAAGGGAACCTGTCACCCCCAAAATCGATGGTGAGGTAAGCTCACAGTCATCAGCGGATTATCTACAGCATTCTGTAATGCTGTAGATAAGCCCTCGATGTAACCTGAAAGAGGAGAAAAAGAGGATAGATTATACTCAACCATGGGTGGTCCCGCTGCGGTCCGGTCAAATGGGTGTCTCAGGTCCGCTGACCTTTTCGGCGCCTGCAAACTGCAGTACTTTGCTCTGCCCTCAACAGGGCAGACAAAAGTACGCCTGCGCCGGAGCCGCGGTGTGAAGACCAGAAGAGGACATCGTGGAATGAAGATGGGAGGCGCTGTTCTGGACCTGAAACACCCATCAGAGCAGGACCGTCCCTGGATGAGTATAATCTAACCTCTTTTTCTCCTCTTTCAGGTAACATCGGCGGCTTATCTACAGCATTACAGAATGCTGTAGATAAGCCCCTGATGACGGTGAGCTTACCTCACCATCGATTTTGGGGGTGACAGGTTCCCTTTAACCCTGTGTGACCACCTTTTTTACTATTGATGCTGCCTATGCAGCATCAATAGTAAAAAGATCTAATGTTAAAAATAATTAAAAAAAATTAAAAAATCATCATATACTCACCTTCCGGCGCCTTTCCCGCTCCTCGCGACGCTCCGGTGACCGGTCCATGCATTGCGATCTCGTGAGACCGCAATGCACTCTTGAGACCGGAGCGCGAGAGGAGCGTCGGTAAACGCTTCCTGGATCCAGGGGCCAACGGAAGGTGAGTATATAACTATTTTTTATTTTAATTCTTTTTTTTAACAGGGATATGATGCCCACATTGCTATATACTACGTGGGCTGTGCAATATACTAAGCACGCTGGGCAATATACTATGCGGGCTGTAAAATATACTACGTGACTGGGCAATATATTACGTGGCTGGGCAATATACTATGTGGACATGCATATTCTAGAATACCTGATGCGTTAGAATCGGGCCACCATCTAGTTTTCAATAAATCCCCAACAGTGTCACCAGCAAAGCACCCCCACACCATCACACCTCCTCCTCCATGCTTTACGGTGGGAGCCAGGCATGTAGAGTCCATCCGTTAACCTTTTCTGCGTCGCACAAAGACACGGTGATTGGAACCAAAGATCTCAAATTTGGACTCATCAGACCAGAGCACAGATTTTCACTGGTCTAATGTCCATTCCTTGTGTTCTTTAGCCCAAACAAGTCTCTTCTGCTTGTTGCCTGTCCTTAGCAGTGGTTTCCTAGCAGCTATTTTACCATGAAGGCCTGCTGCACAAAGTCTCCTCTAAACAGTTGTTGTAGAGATGTGTCTGCTGCTAGAACTCTGTGTGGCATTGACCTGGTCTCTAATCTGAGCTGCTGTTAACCTGCGATTTCTGAGGCTGGTGACTCGGATAAACTTATCCTCTGAAGCAGAGGTGACTCTTGGTCTTCCTTTCCTTGTCCTCATGTGAGCCAGTTTCTTTGTAGCGCTTGATGGTTTTTGCAACTGCACTTGGGGACTCTTTCAAAGTTTTCCCAATTTTTCAGACTGACTGACCTTCATTTCTTAAAGTAATGATGGCCACTCGTTTTTCTTTACTTAGCTGCTTTTTTCTTGCCATAATACAAATTCTAACAGTCTATTCAGTAGGACTATCAGCTGTGTATCCACCAGACTTCTGCTCAACACAACTGATGGTCCAACCCCATTTATAAGGCAAGAAATCCCACTTATTAAATCTGAAAGGGCACACCTGTGAAGTGAAAACCATTTCTGGTGACTACCTCTTGAAGCTCATCAAGAGAATGCCAAGAGTGTGCAAAGCAGTCATCAAAGCAAAAGGTGGCTACTTTGAAGAACCTAGAATCTATATATATGAGGCATCGTGATTACTCGCTAATCCCGCCCCATGCACAGTAGCTCCGCCCCCACATCACCACACATAATACTGCCCCCACCACATTACCACACACAATCCCGCCCCCCCACCACATTACCACACAATCCCGCCCCCCCACATTACCACACGAGGCTCCGTCCCCACACATTACCACACGTTAATTTACCACCTGCGTAAGTGCTATTGAATGTTGTCATTATTTACTTTAGTTTAATCACCAGCAGCGTTAATTAGATAGCAATGAGCGTGCCAAGCGTTAGCTGGCTGGAAACACCTAGTATAAGACATATTTTCAGTTGTTTCACACTTTTTTGTTAAGTATGTAATTCCACATGTGTTAATTCATAGTTTTGATGCCTTCAGTGTGAATTTACAATTTTCATAGTCATGAAAATACTGAAAAATCTTTAAATGAGAAGTTGTGTCCAAACTTTTAGTCTGTACTGTACGTAGTAAGAAATAGGCAAAAAGTGGGTTTCCATCTTTAGAAAAAAAAATGCCCTGCTGGCTGAAAGGATGGCTCTTACTGAAGTGTAATGCTGTTTTCGGATCCACATCCATCTATGCGCTCAGGACATATAACCTATTAGGCTAGGATTTGTCTTGGATCGCAAGTCACCAAACCTATGGACAACTTTCTTTCCCACCTTGTGATGCCATGAGTTTCCTAATCTGTACTTAGTTTACTTTGGCCATATTGGGCAACTCCATCTGCTGGAGAAACAGATCCAAAATGTCCAATCCTTCTTTCCAACAGGACAACAACGCGTATGACTGATTTAATGTATTTACACAATGTAGCGTAGCCTTATATGTAACATGAAGTAGGTGACTCTTCCTAATATATGGATCACATAGGACTGGCTCTAGAATTAATTCTCGGATATTTTACTGTAGCTCGTGGAGTTCCTGCAAGTGCCGTGATGAAGTTTGAGATAGAACTGATCCATAGAGAAGAAGGAGTGCCGGATGGGTATCTGTTTATATGGCTTGCAGATACTCCCAACAATCTATTTGAAGTAATGGATTTGGATAAAAATGGAGAGGTTCCATTGGAAGAAGTAAGTAAAGGTTATCCTTATGCTACAGCTGTAGGGCAGAAATCCAGCAAGGCTGTACATATGTTCTATCATTAGTTCCCACGTAGTGAAACTACATTGCAATTTTATGCGGAGTTTCTGTGTACTCCCTAGCCCTAAATTTCCTTTTACAGACACGTCACTTCATTCCTCTGGTCTGCAAACAGGTGGTTTCACCCATATCAACATGTTTGCATGACGGTTAAAAGTGTATGGGGTCGCGGACTGATGGTCGGGAAAGATGTTGATTGCACATGTCCGATTTCAGACTGCCGACTGCATTGTTCTCCTGGAAAGAAGCTCCTGGCTGACATGTCGGCTGGCGGTTGTCTCACAGAGAACGCAGACGTATTCGGCTAAACGAGCACTCCTGTGCAATCAAGAGTCAGCTTAGATGGCGGTCGGCCGAACAATCAGCCGAAGCATCGCTCAACAGACAGCCATCTATTGTGTATGGACGGCTAGTAGTGAAAACTACTCAGGCGGATAAGGTCCCTGCCAGATGATAAGGATACCTGGTGGTGAAGTGTGGTGGGGCATCTGGCTGACTAAAGGTACCGTCACACTGAACGATATCGCTAGCGATCCGTGACGTTGCAGCCTCCTGGCTAGCGATATCGTTGTGTTTGACAGGCAGCAGAGATCTGGATCCTGCTGTGCCATCGTTGGTCGGTGCAGAAAGTCCAGAAATTTATTTCGTCGCTGGACTCCCTGCAGACATTGCTGAATCGGCGTGTGTGACGCCGATTTAGCGATGTCTTCACTGGTAACCAGGGTAAACATCGGGTTACTAAGCGCAGGGCCGCACTTAGTAACCCGATGTTTACCCTGGTTACCAGCGTAAAAGTTAAAAAAAAACAAACACTACATACTTACATTCCGCTGTCTGTCCCCCGGCGCTGTGCTTCTCTGCACTGTGAGCGCTGGTCAGCCGTAAGGCAGAGCACAGCTGTGACGTCACCACTGTGCTTTCCGGCTGGCGCTCACAGTCAGTGCAGGAAAGCACAGCGCCGGGGGACAGACACCAAAATGTAAGTATGTAGTGTTTGTTTTTTTTTACATTTACGCTGGTAACCAGGGTAAACATCGGGTTACTAAGTGCGGCCCTGCGCTTAGTAACCCGATGTTTACCCTGGTTACCAGTGGACTTCGCATAGTTGGTCGCTGGAGAGCTGTCTGTGTAACAGCTCTCCAGCGACGCTGCAGCGATCGGGATCGTTGTCTAGATCGCTGCAGCATCGCTAAATGTGACGGTACCTTAAGTCCTCCAATTATAAATGTTAATTTATTTATATACCGCCAACATATTCCGCAGCACTTTTTCAATTCAATGCTAATCTAAAAACGTTATTTTTCCAGTTTTCCACCTTCCTAAAAGCTCAGGTTGAGGAAGGGAAAGGACGATTTCTTCCTGGAGTAGACCGTGAAAAGTCCATCACTGACATGTTTATAAATCAAGACAGAAACAAGGATGAAAAAATCACTGTTGACGAACTGAAACTGAAGACGGAAGAAGAGGAAGAGCGGGTTCATGAAGAACTATAGGAGTCAGCCTGCTGACAACTCAGGAGAAATGCCAGTCCCACCTCCGATACCACCATCCCTGCCTAGGTCCTTTGTGCACTGCTGGTGCGGACTGTGACTTCTGGATCCCTAGTACAGACCGGGGCGGCTGTGACCTGTTGTAGATGATGGGCTTATAGACTCTTCAAGGAGGTTATTTGGCAGCTCTGCACAATCCACTCCACAACTGTGGAGGTTATAATCCTGATCAAGGACAGATCTGATGGACACCAAGGGGGGAACAGGACTCCATATAATTAATTGCTAATGCAACAGACTTGATAGTTTGCTTATTTTGCCCAGGGAGTAATGGACCTTTTTGATTGTCCAAGGAAATCCTGAATGTCATTGATGCTGTATTTCAGCCCCTCTCCACACCCAACACGTCAATGTTACATGTTGTTCTCAACAGGACACGATGTTATTTTTGCAAAGAGATTTTCCACTATTAAAAGCAGTGGATGATTTTTACAGTGACTTATTCAACTTTATTTTAGTATGGTCGTATGCATAAGGGAGCTCACTCCAGACTCACCCTCACATGCACCTCAGCTGAGCGTTCATGGGTTTTGCATGCAAAGTGCAATAAGCAGCTGCCAGGGCACCACTGGCAGCTACTTATATCCTTGTAGAACAAAAAGGTACTGAGATACAGGAGGTCCCTGTACACATTAGATAGTTTGCCAACTTTAAATTAATGTGCATGGGAGATCTCAATAGGAAATCTGTCAGTGGGATCAACCATCCAAAAACATCTATATGGGTATGTAGGTCTTAGGAAGATGAATAAAATTATACTTTGATAGCTGCAATCCAATATTGTGTTCCAAAGAAGTGTACATTTTTCTAAATCTGTAAATAAGCTCTTAAGATCTATGGCTCGGACATAGATCTCTACAAGAATCTGCCTCCAGTTTGTTTTAAAATGGAATGGGATGGTACCAGTGTGAGACATGTAATGACTGACAGTCTGCTCTACATGTCTCACACTGGTGATGCCCCCTTCCATTTATAATAAAGGATTCCGATTTAAGGTCTATAGATCTTAGCAGCATATTTACAAATTAAAAACGTGGATTTCTCAGGAATAAAACATTGAATAGCATATATCAAAATATCATTTTATTCTGCTTCCTATGACTTACATGCCCATATAGACAGTTTAAGCGGGTTGACCTTACTGACAGATTCCCTTTAACAACAGATCACCAAGTTGTCAAAAAAACAAAACAAAATGAGTCAAAGATTTTCTTCAATTTTACAGATGAATTTTGTAAATCAATCAAACTGGGTGTTAGAACAGGTATGTTAGAACGTAGCTGGACCCAAAGACAAACTTTACATGGCAATTCCTATGCATAGTTGATGGATGTTAAATCCAATCACTTGGTAAAATCAGCCTGTAGGAAATAGAGAATGGTCCTATTCCTCAATGTATAGACTGTTAGACTAGGAGGCCTAGACCTAAGGAAAAAGGTGAAAGGAGTAGACGTCTTGGCATAAGGCTAGTGTTACACAACGGCCTTTGGTCATCCACAAATTGTGATAAAATTGGAGCATAACCGTCGCCTCAATGTTTCTCCATCTCCCATTTCAGAGCTTTCAGGTGGGGGTCCCAGTGGTCAGCAAGTTCCCACCTAGCCTGAGAATGTTCTATTCTCAAGAAAGCTATAAACGTGACACCGAAATTATGAGCACCTGTATACACAGAAAAAAAAAACAAAAACCAGAAATACAATAGGGCAACAGTCTCTCTAGATTATCCTACTAGAATAAAAAATACCTACAAAATTAAAGGGATTTTTGCAGAATTTAAGCTGTTACAAGGTGCCCACTAAAAAATAAGTGATCTTGATAAATTACCTCCACACCTGACCTGCAGTATTCTATTTATGTCTGCAATCTTTGGTGGGTAATGGGTTGCCATAATGGAGGAGGGGACCACTTAAGAGGCTAGGAGCCTCTTTACATATGGATGAGGCAAGGCTGTCTGTAGTGTTATCACCGAATAGTCGCCCAATTCGAGATATAAAAGGAACGCTCCAGCCATACCTGATACATTGGGGCTCATCTTATTTCCTACTACGCCAATACTATTTTTTTTTTTTTTAAAGTCACAACTACAAATTGCCACATCTAGTTTTATTTTAGAGCAGATTTACAAACCAAAATTCTCCTGAATTCTCTTTCATACCAGCCCTCCCATTATAACCCAGTGGTGTAGGCCCGTGCCCTCCATAACGGCTTCCGCAACTGATGCAGGGTGCAAGACATGCTAACTGAGAAACCACAAGGGGGCGCAATGATGCAGCCTCAGCCTCCTCATAGAGCAGCAGTCATAATATAATGGCTGACGGAGACATTCTCTGGTTACTGACATTTTAGAAGAGCTGTGGGAACATGACTGAATAAATCAATAAGATCCTTGGGTTGAGCTGGAGGGAATCCGTACCGGCTTGATATTTAATAGGCTTTATTGAAGCTCATCAGTTCTTGGCGGTTACGAAGTTAAGAATCCCGTTCACCACATCTAGGGTCTCGTCTGCGATTAAGACGATGTCGTAGGACTGTAAAAACTGATCTGTTAGCTCCTTGACCTGTAATGAATAGGAGATGGGGTCTTGCTTTGCTCTTAGAGTATAAGCATACGACATCATTCAGACACCAAGCTAAAACGCTTCAGCAAATCACTGGCAGGTTTCCTGAGGTGGCTTTGCTGTCATTCTGGTGGCAAACACACTATACTCAAAGGGGTTGTCCACTACTCCAACACCTTCTCAATCCCTAGATTTCCCCTAGTAAAGCAACACATTCATCTCCAGTGTAATTCCACCAATATCGTCTCTAGCTCTCCCGGGGCTCACGTAACGTCATGTCACGCGATCCCTGCGGCCATGAAGTGCTTTGCTCTTCCCGCCTTTGGACAAATCACATACATCTGGAGAACGTCAACTGCTGCGCTCCCATTTCCTCCGTATGCAAGTGATTTGTTCAAAGGCGCGGCAATTGAAGCGCTGATTGGCCACAGGGATTGCGTAACATGACGTTATGTAAGCCTTGGGAGAGCCAGTGTCGGTTCCAGAGGTGAATATATACGTTTTGATTTTACAAGGGGGAAACATGAAAATTGAGAAAAAGGTATCCAAATAGTGGACAAGCCACCTCAAGGAGAAGCACATCACATCCTTTAACCGCTTCACGTTTTCTGAATACTAAAGCGGTTAAAAGAAGTGAGATAAAACAACATGTGCACAGCAATGCCGTTTTGACATTGCTGTGTACTATGTTCATTTCATGTGGAGCTTTTAGCAGCCTCCATCTGAAAAGGACTGCATTTGCACAGACCCTTAGAAGCATTTTGGCCTCTTTGGATGCATCACCAATATTGGATCTGTCTGAGCAGCAGCCACCTGGCATTGATTGATTACTAAAGTGAATTCTGCCATTCATTACAACTCAAACAATGGTGGGCTTTCACTTAAATGTCTGTATGATGCCCATCAAAATGATTTGCCAGTGGGGCTCACCTTGTCATTGAGGAAGCCGATGGTGAGAATGTTCTCCACAGTGGTGACCCCTTCAGACATTGTGAGGTCGCCTAAAGTATCTCCGAGGAGCAGGATGTTACTGCGATGGCTGATCTGCTGGAAATACGCAGTGTCTTTCAGGACAGAGTTATTCTTGTTATACGTGTGAATCAAGTCACCCTTAAATCCAGTCAGGACACCCTAGAAGGAAAGGATTCAATGGACAGAATTACATGGTCGCCTGTCCTGATATTCACTCTTTTTTACATGGATTTTACAGCATTTTCCTCAGAAACATCCAGGTTAAAAAAAGTAGAATACTGCATATACTATTTGGTTAAGCGCCCTATTAATTCAATGGGAAAACACTGATCTAGTGCACATGGTGCGGTTTTTACACACATGTAAAATGAAGCAACGCGTCAATTCTCAAGGTGATTAATTTAAAAAGTCTTCAAATCTGACTTCTAATTCAGTTGCAGCAGAAAATTATATTAACCAGTTTGCCATTTTTTTTTCTTTTTTGAAGGCAGAAAAATATAAATTTGGGCACATTTAGGCTATGTGCACACTTGCGGAATGGGGTGCAGAATTTTCTGCACAAAATCCGCATCTCCTGGCAGAAACCGCAGGTGCAGATTAGCCGCGGATTTTGTGCGGATTTTCACCCCTGCAGATTTCTATAATGGAGGGGTGCAGAAACGCTGCAGATCCGCACAAAAGAAGTGACATGAATTTCTTTTAAATCCGCAGCGTTTCCACGCTGATTTTTCCGCACCATGTGCACAGCTTTTTTTTTTTTTTTTTTTTACATTACATTGTACTGTAAATCACAGTGCGGATCTGCAGCGTTTCTGCGCAGAAAAATCCGCTGCGGATCCGCAGTAAATCCGCATTCTGTGCACACAGCCTAACACTTCTAGCTGAAGACAATCTGTCAGCAGGTTTTAGCTACTGTACTTCATCTGAGAGAAGCATGATATAGACACATAGACCCTGAATCTAAGGATGTATCACTTAGTTCACTGGGTGCAGGGGTTCTGACACAATCAATTTTCAGATTTAGCACTGCAGCAGAGCTGAGAAAGCTGGCCCATACCAGGCTCTCTGTGTACATTGTCTATACAACCCTAATGGCAATTAATGAAAGAAATAACAATTATATAAAAAAAAAAAATGTAATGTGACTAAGGGGGATGAAATACTAATTGGCTTTTGATCACTGTGATAGACCCTATCACAGTGATATAAATGCTATAGGAAAAATCCCTGCTGTTGCTGGGTGCCGGCCGGCAGATCTCGGCAGGCACCAGCCATTTATTTTTTTTATATAAAAGGAAGAGGAGGCGGAGGGCCAGGAGACGTAACTGGAAGTTCCGGGGTGGAGGGGGGGTCTTGGGGTCCTCAGTTCTCTTTCCTCTGGCATGTATATCATGTCAGAAGACAGAGAAGTCTTTTTAATAGCTGGCACACTTTCTTTTTGTGCGTGATAACGGCGATCATGCTATAAGGAATGGGAAAAAAAAAACGGCCCTGATCGTGTTGTCCAGGGTTTCAGCCACCCTGTAGCTGAAACCCCGGATATTTTACGATGCAGAGGCATGCAAACCCTTACTCCTGATCGCCGTTTTAAAACAGCAATGAGGGAAAAATGCCCCTTAACGCCCATCATTTTAATGCGATTTGGTGGTTGTTAAGGTGTTAAAGGGGATCTGTCACCACATCCGACAGCTGCATGAAGTAGAGGCAGAGACACTGATTCCAGCAATGTATCACTTACTGGGCTGCTTGCTACAGGTTTGATTACAAATATTTTTGTTATCTGCCATAGATCTACTTGTTCTCTGAATGCTGAGCCCTGTATAACCCTGGGGATCATGGAGGGTACAGAACCCTGGAGCACCCCAAGTGGGGTTGGGTAGTACATTTTTTTTTTTTTATTTGTTGAAAATAAAGAGACTCCCAAACCCCCTTGTTAAGTAGCAGAGAGATAAGGTCTCCATTTTAAAAATGTCACAGAGGCCGTCAGAGACTGGACTGAACAGAAGGGAACTGGGAAGGAGGAATATTATGCAGTTCATTTTGTATACTGCCCTAAAACAGGAGCCATTTGCCCTCCTGACAACGCTAATGTAGCAAATACAAAAATCATTCGGGAACATTTTTCTTAGATCATGCACTACACATTGTTCCTATGTTATTCCTACTGGAATAACTTGACAAAAGAGGATGACCTTGCCTTATAGAGTCTGATAGGTACAGGGAATCCATCAGCAGGTTTGTGCTATACAATCTGAAGGCAGCAAGCGGTAGGGGTTAAAGCAATGAATTCACTGATGCCTCTCTTATTAAGCTCTGTGGTTTTGTTTGCTTGCATGGATTGTTTTAGCACCAAGAGCTTATTGCTGGGACACAGCAGCCATGCTAGTCCAACACGCCCCCTCCTGTGATAAGCAGTTCACTATCTATGGACACTGTATATACAGGGCCTGGTGTGGGCGGGGTTAACTTCCTCAGCTTTGCTGTATTGCTAAATCTAAGAACTCTGTCAGAACGGCTGCACCCAGTAATAAATAAGTGATACATCGTTGGATTCAGCTTCTCTTTGCCTACATCAGGTTGCTCTCAGATAAGGTAGCAAACACCCTACTGACACATTCCCTTTACCCCCGAGCGTGGTTTGCACGTTAATGACCGGGCCAATTTTTACATTTCTGACCACTGTCTCTTTATGAGGTTATAACTCTGGAACGCTTTCACGGATCCCGGTTATTCTGACATTGTTTTCTCGTGACATATTGTATTTCATGTTAACACATATAGCCCTTTCAATAGTAACTAATAGAAAAAGGCTCAAGAGTATTTATATAAAAAGTAACAAATTTTATTTAATCACAAAATATTAAAAAATGAATAGGTAACAGAGTGACACAAACTAGCAGGAATAAGGGGCATATATGAAAGTTATATCCATATGTAGATATCCAATTATTACACGAAATTGTACCAGTAAAGATCTTATTATATATAATTAAGCAAGGTATTTATGGTTTGATATATTATAACCATATAGAAATATGTCAAAATAAGGCATAAATTGCAACAAAGAAATCATGAAATATAGAGGATTAAGGCACAATCAAAATGGCTTATTGCAGCACCAGCGATATTTCCCATGAAGTATATAGTCTGGTTAGCGGGTAAGGCAATAGTGCTGCAAATTAGATCTGAAGTAAAGTGCAGTAGTGCGCTCTATCTGTATCGCATAAGTGCTTTTAAGTGCAAAACTAGCTGGCACATGATGAATTCGTAGGACTTACATGAAGATGTGGATAGCGTGTGATGATGAGTCCCCACCTGCCGCCTCAATGCGCGTTTCGCCGATCTTCTTCAGAGCCCCTGATGTGCCTAAACATTGAAACCCCCCACAATTGACACCATTTTGGAAAGTAGACCCCCTAAGGAACTTATCTAGAGGTATGGTGAGCATTTTAACCCACCGAGTGCTTCACAGAAGTTTATAATGTAGAGACGTAAAAATAAAAAATCATATTTTTCACAAAAATGATCTTTTCGCCCCCAATTTTTTATTTTCCCAATGGTAACAGGAGAAATTGGACCCCAAAAATTGTCGTGCAATTTGTCCTGAGTACGCTGATACCCCATATGTGGGGGTAAACCACTATTTGGGTGCACGGCAGAGCTCGGAAGGGAAGGAGAGCAGGTTTGGAAAGCAGACTTAGATGGAATAGTCTGCGGGCGTCACGTTGCGTTTGCAGAGCCCCTGATGTACCTTAACAGTAGAAACCCCCCACAAGTGACCCCATATCCCCATATTGGAAGCTAAACCCCCCCAAGGAACTTATCTAAATGTGCTGTGAGAACTTTGAACCCCCAGGTGTTTCACTTAAGTTTATAACGCAAAGCCGTGAAAATAAAAAATCATTTTTCCCACAAAAATGATTTTTAGCCCCAATTTTGTATTTTTACAAGGGTAACAGGAGAAATTGGACCCCAAAAGTTGTTGTCCAATTTGTCTTGAGTACACCGATACCCCATATGTAGGACAAAACTACTGTTTGGGCACACGTGGGGGCTTGGAAGGGAAGTAGTGACGTTTTGGAATGCAGACTTAGATGGAATGGTCTGCGGGCGTCATGTTGCATTTGCAGAGCCACTGATGTGCCTAAACAGTAAAACCCCCCACAAGTGGCGTCATTTTGGAAACTAGACCCCCCAAGGAACTTATCTAGATGTGTTGTGAGAACTTTAAACCCCTAAGTGTTTCACTAAAGTTTATAAAGCAGAGACGTGAAAATAAAAAATAATTCTTTTCCCACAAAATACGGTAGTTACTTACCGATAACGGTATTTCTCAGAGCCCATGACAGCACTACCAGAGAGGGAATCCGCCCTTCAGGACAGGAAACCTACAGGATAAAAAGGGCGGTACCTCTCTCCTGCGTCAGTTTGGTTTACATAGCATCAGAGGTCCTCCAGGTTAGTAACAACAGGAAAATATACAATTTTAACAAAATACTTATCAGGATTACACCGTGTCTAAATTAGAAACACACATTTCATATAATAAGGTGCTCACCGCACACGTGATAGGGTGGGAATAAGCAGGTGCTGTCATGGGCTCTGAGAAATACCGTTATCGGTAAGTAACTACCGTATTCTCAGTCGCCCATGACAGCACTACCAGAGAGAATTACAGAGATCATTGCTTTAGGGAGGGACCACAGCCTGCAAGACCCTTCTTCCGAAGGCTAAGTCAGACGAAGAGGCCAAGTCTAAGCGGTAGTGCCTAAAGAAGGTTGAAGGTGATGACCAGGTGGCCGCCTTGCAGATTTTGTCTATTGGTACCTCCGACCTTTCGGCCCAGGAGGTCGCCATGGCTCTTGTAGAATGCGCCTTGAGCCCCTCAGGAACTGCGTTTCCCGTGGACGAGTATGCCAAGGCTATCGCATCAGTTACCCAGCGAGCTATAGTGCTTTTGGAGGCTTTGAGTCCTTTCCTAGGTCCCTGAAAACAGATAAAGAGAGACCCTTCCTTCCTATACTGTCGGGAGGACTCTAAGTAGTGTATTAAACACCTTCTCACATCTAAGTTGTGGAACTTTTCCTCTTTTTTATTTTTAGGGTTTGGACAAAAGGAGGGAAGGATTATTTCTTGGGACCTGTGGAAATTGGAAGCAACCTTGGGTAGATAAGCGGGATCTGTTTTTAGTATTACCCTATCATCCATGATTTGTGTGAATGGAGGGTTCGCAGATAGAGCCTGGAGGTCACTAATTCTACGGGCAGATGTCAACGCTGTGAGAAGGGCCGTTTTGAGAGATAAGATTTTAATTGGTAATGAATCTATGGGTTCGAATGGAGGTTCTGTCAGAGCGGATAGGACTAAATTTAAGTCCCAGGTCGGAAGGCTTCTGATTTTTAAAGGTTTAGACCGTATTGCAGCTTTAATAAACCTTGTTACCCATGGGTTAGAGGCAATACTCTCACTGTACAATGCACCTAAGGCCGCTATTTGCACTTTTAAGGTGCTCACCGAGAGGCCCATATCTAAGCCTTTTTGCAGAAACTCTAATATTTTGACCACTTGGACCCCGTCTTGTAATTTTACCCCAGAGGTGGACAAAAACTTTTTCCAAGTTTTACCGTAGATTTTAGTTGTTACTGATTTTCTACTTTTTAATAGTGTAGATACTAACTTATCTGAAAAGCCCATTGCCCTTAGTAGTGACCTTTCAAGTTCCACGCTGTCAAGTGGAGGTTTGCTGACTGAGGGTGGAACACCGGTCCCTGGTATAAAAGACCCGGAAGATCCGGGAGAACCCAGGGATCGGAGACCGATAGAATTCTCAGCCAGGAAAACCAGGCCCTTTTGGGCCAGAAGGGGGCTATTAGGATGATTCTCGCCCTGTCCTGCCTGATTTTCCGCAGAACAGCCGGAATAAGGATGTAAGGAGGAAACGCGTATGCTAGACCCTGAGTCCATGGGATCGTAAATGCATCCAGAGCCCGAGGGCCCCCTTTGGGGTTCAGAGAACAAAATTCCCTTACTTTCCTGTTTTCTGTGCTGGCAAAGAGATCTATTACAGGAACCCCCCAGATTTTGGTAATCCGATCGAAGATGCTTTGGTTTAGTGCCCATTCCCCCTGTTTTAATCGGGTACGGCTTAAGAAGTCTGCTTTTTGGTTCTCTACCCCCTTTATATGCAGCGCAGAGAGGGATAGGAAGTTGACTTCTGCTAATGTGAAGATCTGGGAAGTGGTGTTCATTAGGGCTTGGGATCTGGTTCCCCCCTGATGGTTCAGGTAGGCTACCACTACCTGATTGTCCGAAAAAACCCGGACATGATGCCCCTGTAGGCTGGGAAGAAAATATGATAGAGCGTGACTCACTGCCCAAAGTTCTTTTTGATTTGAAGATACCTCGTATTCTTGATCTGTCCAGACCCCCTGAGTGATACTGTCGTCCAGGTGAGCTCCCCACCCCGTGGGACTGGCATCCGTGGTAACTATCCGAGATGTTTCTATTACCCACGGAACCCCCTTTGATAAGTTGTTGGAATCTAACCACCAGGCTAGGGAACGAATAGTGTTTGAATTTAGAGACATGTTTCCTTCTAGGTGTCCCCCCAGTGTAACTTGATTCCTCAGAATATCCCACTGGAGATCCCTCGTGTGAATTTGTGCCCACTGTATTGCCGGGAGACAAGCAGAAAGGGACCCCAGCAGTGACATCGCCCCTCTCAGGGTCATATGAGGGTTTGAACGAGCTCTGGACACAAGATTTGATATTTTCTGTTTTTTCTGGTCTGGAAGACGACATTCCTGTGTTATCGAGTCCAAAGTGAGGCCTAAAAACTCTTGAACCCTGGTCGGTTCTAGTTTTGACTTTTGGAGATTTAGGAGCCAACCTAACTCTGTTAGGATTTTTATCACTCTGTCGCATTGTTGGCGACAATGTTGGGCCGAGTTGCTGACAATTAGGAAGTCGTCCAGATACGGTATTATTAGAATGTCTTTTTCTCTTATGTGGGCCATCATTTCCGCTACCAATTTGGTAAATATCCGAGGCGCTACCGAGATGCCAAATGGAAGGGCCTTGTACTGGTATTGTTTTATTTCTCCTCCCATGACTACTGCTAGTCTGAGGTATTTCTGGGCATTTTTGTGGATGGGGACATGATAGTACGCGTCGCTGAGATCTAACACTATCATGAAGCAATTCGGAAACAGGTTTTTTATTGTTGATTTTATTGATTCCATTTTGAAGGATTGATTTTTTACATAACTGTTTAGTTTCCGTAAATTGATTATTGTGCGGAAAGAACCATCCGGTTTTGGGACTAGAAATAGTGGGGAAAAGAACCCTTTGCCTCTTTCCAGTAGGGGAACTTCTTGGATCACATCTTTCATTATGAGCTTTGAAATTTCTTGTTCCAAGGCCTGTTGCTGCTGAGGTGAGGGTTTTAGTGGGGTGACCACATAGTTTTGGGGAGGAAGGGAGGTAAAGTTTATTTGAAGTCCCATCTTTATCAGATCTAAAATCCAAGAATTGGTTGAAATTTTTTCCCAGGCCGGAAGGTATTGAGACAATCTCCCTCCCACCCTGGGGAAGGTGTCACTTAGGGGTTTTTTTATCTCTTGGAGAATTACCGAAGAGGAAGCCCCTATCCTTCCTTCTCCCATCATCCCATCTGTTCTGTTCCCTTGGGGGACGTCTGCGAAAAAACTTCCTACTCCGAAAGGGCCGTCTAACAAATGGTGCGGCTAAGATAGGGAACCCCTTTTTCTTATCCCCTGCTTTTTGTAAAATGTCATCTAGGGTTTCCCCAAATAAGAATTTCCCTTCACATGGAATTGAACAGAGTTTTTGTTTGGTCTGTAGGTCGCCCGGCCAGCTTTTTAACCACAGCGTCCTACGAGCTGCATTGGACAGGGCTGCCGATTTTGAAGTAAGCTTGATTGAATCGGCTGATGAATCTGCCAAAAAGGCTGCCGCCCCTCTAATCATGGGAATTGATTCAATCATTTTATGTCTAGATACTCCATCTTTTAGTTGCTTTTCCAAGTTATCTATCCAGATCATTAAAGATCTGGAAGTACATGCGGCTGCTATTGCAGGTCTTAGACACCCCCCTGCCGATTCCCAGGCCCCTTTAAGGAAAGTATCAGCTCTTTTATCGAGGGGATCCTTCAGAGTTCCCATGTCCTCAAAGGGCAATGCGAATTTTTTTGATGCTTTGGCTACTGCTACGTCGAGTTTTGGTGCCTTGTCCCATGACGTAGAAGCCTCTTCCTCGAAGGGATATTTTCTTTTAAGGGAGGGGACAGATGAATTTTTCCTTTCTGGTTTCTCCCACTCTTTCTTAATTAATGCTTGAATATTCTCGTTAAGTGGGAAGACTCTGCGCCTTTTCTGTCCTAGGCCCCCAAACATAATGTCCTGTACTGTTTTGTCAGGACGAGGATCTACAACCCCCATGGTTGATCTTACGGCCTTTACAAGGGCATCTACTTCGTCTAATGGGAAGCAGTGGCGGCCTCCGCTCTCAGAATCCGAGGAGGAGGAGGAACCCTGTCTGTCTGAAGCGTCCCCCTCAGGACTAGAAGAATCAGAGTGAGAATAGGGCACAGGTGTTTTTTCCTCAACCCCTTCCCCTTTAAGAGATTTAAATGCTGTTTCCACCTCTGATCTTATTACAGATCGCAATTCAGAGGCGAAACTAGGGGTTTCTTCACATAGGACTTGTCCTATACAGGAGCCACACAATTTCTTATCCCAGTTTTGCAACAGGGGTTCACTGCATAAGGGGCAGACTCTATTCTTAGTTTTCTCCGTTTTTTTTCTTGCCTAAAAACAAACGGAAAAGGGGGACCCCAATTATTTGGTGAACTTTCACGAAGATCACTCACCCATCTTGCGCAGCCACAGGTACCGGTTCTGGAGGAGGTATAGGATCCTGTATCAGATCCGTAGTTTGCGGTGTCGACTGGTTAGGCATATTGGCTTTACTCCGCGGCGTGGAATGGCTGCTGGAGCGGGTACTGCGGGTGCCTGCAGAGGACCTTTTCTTTTGGTCATCTGGCTTGCGCTGGTGGTGCCGCTGACGCTGGCGTTGCTGCTGCTGCTGCTGCTGCTGCGGTGGCTGCTGCTGCTGCTGCAAGGGCTGCGCCTGCTGGAGCTGCTGGTCGCTGTCCTCCATTATTAGGACTGCATGCAGCAAGGAGCGGTTCCACAGCGGTGTTTAAATATCATATGTTTTGGCGACGATTCACCCCCTCCTCCAGGGCTGCGTTCCCGGAAAGCGCTGATCCCCCTTGGATCACTGAGCATGCGCGCTCTGCCCGGGACCCGGAAGTAGTACCTTCTATATCCGGTGCGGCGGCCATCTTGGTGTCCTTACACACACCACGCCACCGCTCCGAATCAGGAAGTGCCTGCTCACCGCCGAGGCACACCGGGTCCCCGAAGCCCCTACCCCAATCTGGGGAGGCGGCCGCGCTTCCCTCCGCGCACTCTGCAGCCCCATCGGACCCAGCAGCGGCAGCGGCGGATACCGCGCCAGCCGTGACAGGGGCCTCCCCGCCGTCATAGGTCGACTGGTCGGCTCCGGATCTCAGGTACCATCCTAGAGGGCTCCCTGTCAGGACAGGAAACAAAACTGACGCAGGAGAGAGGTACCGCCCTTTTTATCCTGTAGGTTTCCTGTCCTGAAGGGCGGATTCCCTCTCTGGTAGTGCTGTCATGGGCGACTGAGAAATGATCTTTTTGCCCCAAAATGTTTTTTTCACAAGGGTAACAGGAGAAATTGGACCTCAAAAGTTGTTGTCCAATTTGTCCTAAGTACGCTGATACCCCATATGTTGGGGGTAAACCACTGTTAGGGCGCACGACAGAGCTCGGAAGGGAGGGAGCACTGTTTGATTTTTTTTGCAACGCAGAATTAGCTGGAATTGAGATCGGATGCCATGTCGCATTTGGAGAGCCCCTGATGTGCCTAAACAGTGGAAACCCCCCAATTCTAACTCCAACCCTAACCCCAACACACCCCTAACCCTAATCCCAACCCTAACCACACCCCTAGTCCCAACACACCCCTAATCCCAACTCTAACCCTAATCCCAACTGTAAACATAATCCCAACCCTAATCCAAACCCTAACCCTAATGGGAAAATGGAAATAAATTTTTAAATGTTATTTAAAGGGGGGTTTGATTTACTATTTATAGCAGGTTTTTACGTTTGGCAGCTGTCACACGCTAAAAGACGCTTTTTATTGCAAAAAATTGTTTTTGCATCACAGAGTTATGCGAGGTCTTGTTTTTTGCGGGACCAGCAGGCACTGGGAAGCCACCTCGGATCTGCAGGCAGGGAGAACCTCAGATCAACGCGATCACATTGCGTTGTTCTGTGGGAAACAGAAAGGGAGCCCCCTCCCTGCGCAATGCTTCTCTATGCCACCGGAACGCTGCGATCTTGTTCGATCGCAGTATTATGGGGTTAAAGTGCCAGGTCACCCGGCCCCGATCGGCCACATACCACCCGCGTGCGCGGCCGATTGGCTTCGACGTACTAATCTGTCCATGGTCATACGGGCCCAGCCCACATGGACGGGATAGTAAATCGGATGTCAGAAAGGGGTTAAGGACGATGTTCATGTACCCAACTAATTGATAAAGGGCATGGTAAGCCCCCAGCTATACATTTTTAGGAGTCATAACAGAGGATCAGCACAATACAGAGGTGTGAAAAAGATGCTCCAGGTCAAGAAGATTTGACCAAAGTAGACGTCGTGTCCTGACCCGAAAAATGCCTCTTACTTACATGATCATCAAAATCCATGTAGTTGGAGACCACTTTGATATTGGAATGATACACCCCAGCCTGGCGGATAATTTCTTCTAGAACATCCCCAATGCCAGCAGAGAAGATAAAAAGTGGGATCTCACTGTGGTATAAGCTGTCGAAAAACTTCTCATACCCCTCCCTGGAAAACACAAGAACAGGGTGAGGAAAACAGTGGGACTTGTGGTATAGAGATGTTCAATGGAGGAAGTGGGACAGGACGTTGTCTCGATAGCGGAGCCCGTGTCATCACCTTAGTCTGGCCTGTGACTCCTTCACAACTTGTGACAACTTCTGCTTCTCAATCCTCTGTTCACAGAGCAGGGTGTGCGCCTTACTCCACCTGGAAGACAAACGGGTCAGGATGCAGGACTTCACACAAGCTCCAGCCATCGGATCTCTGGGCGGTGA
Organism: Ranitomeya imitator; assembly: GCF_032444005.1. Lineage (NCBI taxonomy): Eukaryota > Metazoa > Chordata > Amphibia > Anura > Dendrobatidae > Ranitomeya > Ranitomeya imitator. Next base: position 497,964,935 of record NC_091283.1, on the reverse strand, counting down.
GGGCGCAGAAACATTTTCTCAATCTAAGGCTACGTTCACATTTGCGTTGTGCGCCGCTGCGTCAGCGACGCAACGCACAACGCAAATAAAAACGTACCAAAACGCACGCAAAAACGCTGCACAACGCATGTCCATGCGTCCCCCATGTTAAATATAACATAGTAACATAGTTAGTAAGGCCGAAAAAAGACATTTGTCCATCCAGTTCAGCCTATATTCCATCATAATAAATCCCCAGATCTACGTCCTTTTACAGAACCTAATAATTGTATGATACAATATTGTTCTGCTCCAGGAAGACATCCAGGCCTCTCTTGAACCCCACGACTGAGTTCGCCATCACCACCTCCTCAGGCAAGCAATTCCAGATTCTCACTGCCCTAACAGTAAAGAATCCTCTTCTATGTTGGTGGAAAAACCTTCTCTCCTCCAGACGCAAAGAATGCCCCCTTGTGCCCGTCACCTTCCTTGGTATAAACAGATCCTCAGCGAGATATTTGTATTGTCCCCTTATATACTTATACATGGTTATTAGATCGCCCCTCAGTCGTCTTTTTTCTAGACTAAATAATCCTAATTTCGCTAATCTATCTGGGTATTGTAGTTCTCCCATCCCCTTTATTAATTTTGTTGCCCTCCTTTGTACTCTCTCTAGTTCCATTATATCCTTCCTGAGCACCGGTGCCCAAAACTGGACACAGTACTCCATGTGCGGTCTAACTAGGGATTTGTACAGAGGCAGTATAATGCTCTCATCATGTGTATCCAGACCTCTTTTAATGCACCCCATGTTCCTGGGAATATAGGGGCGCATGACGCATGCGTCGCCGCAGCGTTTCCCGACGCTGTGTCGGGAAACGCTAATGTGAACGTAGCCCAAGTAATGATACTGGGTTAACTACATTCTGTAACATATTAGATTGGATCTGACTTCTGTGGCCACATGTTGGCTTACTGGTGTTCTTCCTCTGCTGTGGACTAGGGAAGACAGGGATGCAATAAAGCCCCAGCTCATTTTTAAAGTTCTGCCCATTCTCTAGCACTACTCTATTAATAGAAAGCTATGAAATATTTTTAATTGGCTGCTGTACTTTACATTCTAAGTCAGCCATTTAGCATTGAATACAATTTTGCCTCCTTTTCCTCCTACCATTCCACCATGAGCGGGAACTTTTCTTCAGTGGTCCGATCCGGATCGATTTCAAGGGGGTAGTAGATGTTAAAAAGATCTTTCAACTAGAGAAGAAAAAAAAAATTAATACGTATAAATCTTAAGAAACATGGCTGAAGATCTACAGAACCCATCAGTGACCCCCTACTGCACACTGATGCCAGAGGAAAGGGTCAGTCAGTAGACAGCCAGGCCATCACCCTGGAGGGATCTGTGCGGCCATGAGTTATGAATGGAAGACCCCAATATGTATCTATATTATATCACTGTGGTCTGATCAGATTTACCCTCTGGGAACAAATGTTGCAGAGATGGTGACAACTCCCAACCACAGCCCTTTACTGGCCCAGATCAGGAGTGGTAGCCATGTCTGTCGGATCTTATTAGAACACCTTAGCAGCTACTAACTCCAGACTTTAAAAAAGCAATCTATGGGCCCAACATGGCACCTGGATGGAGAATCTTGGCCTAAGCTCACACGAGAGCCCACGACCTACCTTCTTCCTGCAGTCCTCACTAATGATCTTGCTGTTGTCAATAATATCTGTATAGGAGAGATGGGGTGAAATGTGCAGCAGGGGTATTAAGCACAAAATGCACCAGGCGGCCTGTAGGGGGCGACAGGCGTATACTCACTGTAGCACGTAGGACTCCTCTCTCCATTATATTTGAACCTGCTCAGTGTCATGTCAAAATCAGAGATCACCTAAAAAATGGAAGACAGACAGTAAATGAGGGCATGTAATAGTCAGTGGCGCCACCTTATGTATAAAAAAAGACAACACAAAAAAATAAAATGAATGCCCTGTAAAAATCCAGTCAGGCGATTGGCTAAATATTTAGTGTCACATAAGGGCTACTACTAAAGGGTAAGGGGGGTGTTAATCATAGTGGTCCGCGTGGGCATGAAGTGGGCTCATCCTGACAGTCGCAGCAGCTCTCAGATTATAGGGACATGGATGGTAACGGATCATCTATCTGTAATGGTCATGTGAGTTTTCTGCACAACCCAGAGCTAATTACAAGAAGAAATTAATTTACCCTTCTATATGATTTTACAGCAGCTCCGATTGTCGGGAGGCGCCTTCATCCCACCCGTGACCCTACAGCATTACATGTCATCACCGCTGCATCTATACAGTGATCAGCTGGAACTATAAACACCAGAGAGGAGAAGCGATAACGGATTATACAGGTCCTTCTCAAAAAATTAGCATATAGTGTTAAATTTCATTATTTACCATAATGTGATGATTACAATTAAACTTTCATATATTATAGATTCATTATCCACCAACTGAAATTTGTCAGGTCTTTTATTGTTTTAATACTGATGATTTTGGCATACAACTCCTGATAACCCAAAAAACCTGTCTCAATAAATTAGCATATTTCACCCATCCAATCAAATAAAAGTGTTTTTTAATAACAAACAAAAAAACCATCAAATAATAATGTTCAGTTATGCACTCAATACTTTGTCGGGAATCCTTTGGCAGAAATGACTGCTTCAATGCGGCGTGTCATGGAGGCAATCAGCCTGTGACACTGCTGAGATGTTATGGAGGCCCAGGATGCTTCAATAGCGGCCTTAAGCTCATCCAGAGTGTTGGGTCTTGCGTCTCTCAACTTTCTCTTCACAATATCCCACAGATTCTCTATGGGGTTCAGGTCAGGAGAGTTGGCAGGCCAATTGAGCACAGTAATACCATGGTCAGTAAACCATTTACCAGTGGTTTTGGCACTGTGAGCAGGTGCCAGGTCGTGCTGAAAAATGAAATCTTCATCTCCATAAAGCATTTCAGCCGATGGAAGCATGAAGTGCTCCAAAATCTCTTGATAGCTAGCTGCATTGACCCTGCCCTTGATGAAACACAGTGGACCAACACCAGCAGCTGACATGGCACCCCACACCATCACTGACTGTGGGTACTTGACACTGGACTTCAGGCATTTTGGCATTTCTTTCTCCCCAGTCTTCCTCCAGACTCTGGCACCTTGATTTCCGAATGACATGCAAAATTTGCTTTCATCAGAAAAAAGTACTTGGGACCACTTAGCAACAGTCCAGTGCTGCTTCTCTGTAGCCCAGGTCAGCCGCCTCTGCCGCTGTTTATGGTTCAAAAGTGGCTTTACCTGGGGAATGCGGCACCTGTAGCCCATTTCCTGCACACGCCTGTGCACGGTGGCTCTGGATGTTTCCACACCAGACTCAGTCCACTGCTTCCTCAGGTTCCCCAAGGTCTGGAATCGGTCCTTCTCCACAATCTTCCTCAGGGTCCGGTCTCCTCTTCTCGTTGTACAGCGTTTTCTGCCACATTGTTTTCTTCCAACAGACTTACCATTGAGGTGCCTTGATACAGCACTCTGGGAACAGCCTATTTGTTGAGAAATTTCTTTCTGGGTCTTACCCTCTTGCTTGAGGGTGTCAATGATGGCCTTCTTGACATCTGTCAGGTCGCTAGTCTTACCCATGATGGGGGTTTTGAGTAATGAACCAGGCAGGGAGTTTATAAAAGCCTCAGGTATCTTTTGCATGTGTTTAGAGTTAATTAGTTGATTCAGAAGATTAGGGTAATAGGTCGTTTAGAGAACCTTTTCTTGATATGCTAATTTATTGAGACAGGTTTTTTGGGTTATCAGGAGTTGTATGCCAAAATCATCAGTATTAAAACAACAAAAGACCTGACAAATTTCAGTTGGTGGATAATGAATCTATAATATATGAAAGTTTAATTGTAATCATTACATTATGGTAAATAATGAAATTTAACACTATATGCTAATTTTTTGAGAAGGACCTGTACAGTGATCAGCTGGAACTATAAACACCAGAGAGCAGAAGCGATAACCGATTATATAGTGATCAGCTGGAACTATAAACACCAGAGAGGAGAAGCGATAACCGATTATACAGTGATCAGCTGGAACTATAAACACCAGAGAGGAGAAGCGATAACCGATTATACAGTGATCAGCTGGAACTATAAACACCAGAGAGGAGAAGCGATAACGGATTATACAGTGATCAGCTGGAACTATAAACACCAGAGAGGAGAAGCGATAACGGATTATACAGTGATCAGCTGGAACTATAAACACCAGAGAGGAGAAGCGATAACGGATTATACAGTGATCAGCTGGAACTATAAACACCAGAGAGGAGAAGCGATAACGGATTATACAGTGATCAGCTGGAACTATAAACACCAGAGAGGAGAAGCGATAACCGATTATATAGTGATCAGCTGGAACTATAAACACCAGAGAGGAGAAGCGATAACGGATTATACAGTGATCAGCTGGAACTATAAACACCAGAGAGGAGAAGCGATAACCGATTATACAGTGATCAGCTGGAACTATAAACACCAGAGAGGAGAAGCGATAACGGATTATACAGTGATCAGCTGGAACTATAAACACCAGAGAGGAGAAGCGATAACCGATTATACAGTGATCAGCTGGAACTATAAACACCAGAGAGGAGAAGCGATAACCGATTATACAGTGATCAGCTGGAACTATAAACACCAGAGAGGAGAAGGATAACGGATTATACAGTGATCAGCTGGAACTATAAACACCAGAGAGGAGAAGCGATAACGGATTATACAGTGATCAGATGGAACTATAAACACCAGAGAGGAGAAGCGATAACGGATTATACAGTGATCAGATGGAACTATAAACACCAGAGAGGAGAAGCGATAACGGATTATACAGTGATCAGATGGAACTATAAACACCAGAGAGGAGAAGCGATAACGGATTATACAGTGATCAGATGGAACTATAAACACCAGAGAGGAGAAGCGATAACGGATTATACAGTGATCAGCTGGAACTATAAACACCAGAGAGGAGAAGCGATAACGGATTATATAGTGATCAGCTGGAACTATAAACACCAGAGAGGAGAAGCGATAACTGATTATACAGTGATCAGCTGGAACTATAAACACCAGAGAGGAGAAGCGATAACGGATTATACAGTGATCAGCTGGAACTATAAACACCAGAGAGGAGAAGGATAACGGATTATACAGTGATCAGATGGAACTATAAACACCAGAGAGGAGAAGCGATAACTGATTACCTCATTACAATGGCACCCGACAACAGTCAGGATACAAGTGACGAGCCTGTCATGTACCTGCAGGTTACTAGTAACAATGCTGCCGTGGACGCAGCACTGAAAGAGTGGCACCTGGGAGAAAATTAACTTTATTTAACTCACTCGCTGTCAGTCATGGAGGGTTCGGGGAGCGGTGACAGTCATTGCTTGGTGTATGCACCGGAAGCAGGAAGAATGGGCGTTCGGAAGAAAGTAACCATCACTCACGAGGTGACGGAGAACAGGAGGTGTTGTGGGGTGCTCACAGTGAGTAGTAGTTAGCACCTACTAAATATGCTTAAAAAAATGAGTGGACAGTAGACAGGGTCATGGCACCCAGAGTTTACCGATACATGTGATGTGTCCAATCCCACAGAAGAGGCGCTGTAGCCCATATGGCTGGTAAAGGTGAATTGTGGCTATAACAAAGTTGCGAGCAGTCAGTGTAGGATGACCTGTGTATGGGCTGTCATTGTGGTGCAGACCCCTGTCCCCCTCCAAAACCATCTCCAACGGGCACGTGAGCGAAAACTAGAAAGATGTGGCCTGCTCTGAAAAGTCAAATGTGCCCATGAGTAGCTATGAAACGTCCCTTAATAAAAAAATATTCTCTGTTCTCAAGAGGGATTTCTGGTATTATCGTTTACTGCTCATTGCCTAGGTTACCTACCACCTCTGCGGTCGATCAGAGGTGGTCAGTCTCTTAGGTAAGGAGTACAGCTCTTTTCTATAGCACATTTATATAGCCATACGGCTTTAGTCATTCATTTACCTGGGGGAGAGATGCTGGCACTACGCACAGCTGACTGAGGGAAATATGCTGGGAATCCCTGTGTGAGCAGCGCATATGGCGGCTACCATCTTGGATCCCTGTGCCTTACCTGTAACTTCTTATCTCCTCCATTTTGCAGTGCCAGGATCACCTCTCGGACCTTTTCTGGGTCCTTCATGCGGACTGTGTCTTTCTTCAGCTCTGGGATCTGAGGATGTAATTAAAGGGGTTTTATGGGATAATACATTTAGGGATAAGTCGTCCACGTGGCATCAGATCGTGTGATTCTATAGCAATCTGTAGAGAGAGGGAAAAAAGCAGCATTCCAGTAACCACCAAGGACCAAGCACACTGCTGCCTTCCTGCATGTGGTCTGCACTGCAGCTGAGGGGCCCATCTGCAGCCCCCTGGCGGGTCGCTCTGTTCACACAGTGGTCCAATATCACATTAATGAGAAAAAACACATTTTCCTCTATACTTGGCGTTGCAGTTCCTTGCCATTTTCTAGATCACTGCTTGTTGTCTGTGTATACATTTTTTTCTATCTTCCGAGACTGAAATACTGTTCTGATCATGTCCGGTCACTGACCCCAAGCAGAGATCTGGTGGAGGAAGAAGCAAAAGAGAAAGAGAGGGGCGATGCATTGGGTAGCAAGTTCAGACACGTGATCGCTCGTGTGCGAGGCGTGGGGACCCTCACTCACTTCGTCTGGTTGTCCTAAGGCTACAGAACACACCCGGACGATTCTCTAACCCTGCTTAGCTTGGGTAGGGAAGAACCTAGAAGACTATGGAACATGTCTGCCATTCAGAAGACCCATCCAAGCACCGGCATTGACATGCTGACCATGTGGCTGACTGTTCCTGTTCCACCACTGGTAATCATCTTTCCATGGGATATTGGGCTAACCTGATAATCAGTGGGCGTCTGACTACCAGGACTTTTCTCGAGATGTGCACCACCGCTCCATTCATTCTCTATGGGACTGCCGCAGATAGAGGACAGTGCTCAGCAGTCCCATATTGAATGTATGGAGTGGTAGTGCACACATCCAGCCACCGCTATATCCACATGCAGAGCCCTGTTCTTGGGACTAGTGAGTCCCAGGTGTCGGACCTTCACCAATCAGCAAGTTAGGGATAGGCGGTAACCCATTGTTCTTGGGACCAATCAGCAAGTTAGGGATAGGTGATAACCCATTGTTCTTGGGATGAGTGAGTCCCAGGTGTCGGACCTTCACCAATCAGCAAGTTAGGGATAGGTGGTAACCCATTGTTCTTGGGACCAATCAGCAAGTTAGGGATAGGTGATAACCCATTGTTCTTGGGATGAGTGAGTCCCAGGTGTGGGACCTTCACCAATCAGCAAGTTAGGGATAGGTGATAACCCATTGCTCTTGGGACTAGTGAGTCCCAGGTGTCGGACCTTCACCAATCAGCAAGTTAGGGATAGGTGGTAACCCATTGTTCTTGGGACCAATCAGCAAGTTAGGGATAGGTGATAACCCATTGTTCTTGGGATGAGTGAGTCCCAGGTGTCGGACCTTCACCAATCAGCAAGTTAGGGATAGGTGGTAACCCATTGTTCTTGGGACCAATCAGCAAGTTAGGGATAGGTGATAACCCATTGTTCTTGGGATGAGTGAGTCCCAGGTGTGGGACCTTCACCAATCAGCAAGTTAGGGATAGGTGATAACCCATTGCTCTTGGGACTAGTGAGTCCCAGGTGTCGGACCTTCACCAATCAGCAAGTTAGGGATAGGTGGTAACCCATTGTTCTTGGGACTAATCAGCAAGTTAGGGATAGGTGATAACCCATTGCTCTTGGGATGAGTGAGTCCCAGGTGTCGGACCTTCACCAATCAGCAAGTTAGGGATAGGTGGTAACCCACTGTTCTTGGCACTAATGAGTCTCGGGTGTCGGACCTTCACCAATCAGCAAGTTAGGGATAGGTGGTAACCCATTGTTCTTGGGACCAATCAGCAAGTTAGGGATAGGTGATAACCCATTGTTCTTGGGATGAGTGAGTCCCAGGTGTCGGACCTTTACCAATCAGCAAGTTAGGGATAGGTGATAACCCATTAACGACATTGACAAAGGTGTTAGAACAGCATTCACACTTCTCAGCACACTGGGAGCAGCACTTCTGTATCTGTATAAGTAAACTTGTGAAGAACTGACACCCAAAGCTGGTCTTGAGCATACAGGCCACCAGAGTAAGGTGCAGGTCTCTTAACACGTCTGATGCACGTTGTAGCTGCCATAAACTGCTACAAATTTCAGCTGCAATGAGTGACAGTTTTCTGGTGCACATTGTTTACTGCACGTTGCCTAGGTGACATGCAGTCTATCAGCGGTGGTCAGTCTCTCGGAGGAGTGCGGCTCTGAAGGTGGCCATATGCTGGATCCGGACAGCTAGTTCCGGCCAGTGACGGGACCAGGCCGCGGGCCCAAACTGACCATTAAGCACGAGCGCTCCTAAAGTAAGAACCTAAGCCCCTTTAACATTCACACGACAGGTCAATTTCTCCATGAATTGGGGCTGATTTCTTTACTAGGCTGAAGATTTTCTGCCTACAAATCTGGATAGAAATGTGCAGTGTATACACGTGAATATACCAGAGAGGGGTTTATTCCTTCACCAAATCGCAATTTAAAGGGAATCTGTAAATAGTTTTTTTGGTAGCTATGGAATCTGAGAACAGCATGATGTAGGGGCAGAGAGCCTGATTCCAGCAATGTGTCACTTACTAGGCTACTTGCTGCAGTTTCATAGATTCCTTTTTTCTCTGCTGCAGATGTAGCAGAGCTCAAATCCTGAGCTGTGTGTAACCCCGCCCACACCCCTGATAGGCAGCTTGGGGGCGGGGTTACAGATTAGATGGACTGGTCTGCACAGGCTGCCTGGTCCATAATGATAAGCAGATATCCCAGGGGCGTACAGACAGGATGGAAAGGACAAGCTCCCCCCACACTATGCATCAGCAGCAATGGCGGCTCCGGTGTGACACTGCACCGCGGCCACACACGTTACTCACCAGCATGCTGCACCTGAGCTACCGCGTCCCGGCCGCTGTGTGACTGCAGGGAACTGAACTCTACGGGACCGGGGCTACAGAGAGAACGCGCTGTATCAATCACTCCGTACAGCGCCCCCTGGTGGCGGGTTACATCGGCAACACACACACACGTGCCGCATACGTGTATACCACGCACAGAACCAAGCGCTGCACGTCGCTTCCGGGTCACAACAACACTTCCGGGTGGCGCAGATCTGTAGTCGCTGCATGGTTCCGTCCGTCATTTTCTTGGTTGAAGAAACGCGAAGATCAAATACAATACAATGTTACCGTACAAATAAAGGGGAAATAAGTACTGATTTGGACCCTTGAAAACAAGTGTTAAGGTTGCCCATGGCAACCAATACGACACTGGACTGTATACAATTACATTGAACGTTGGCATTTGCATGCTGCGGGCAACTCGTTTTGAAATGTAGATTTTACACATCGGGACAAACTTAGTTTTTTAAATATATGGACACATAAGATGTTCAAGAATTATTAATGCATGTACCAGCTTTTAGTCACACTCAGGGCATTGTTGTCAACAGTTCTGTTGTTTAAGTCGCCTTTTATCTCCTCTCATAGGAACATCCCATGCAGCCCCCCACTGACAGTATAATGCAGCCCCCCCACACAGTATAATGCAGCCCCCCACACAGTATAATGCAGCCAGCCCTCCCATTCACATTATAATGCAGCCCCCTCACTAACAGTATAATGCAGCCCCCCATACAGTATAATGCAGCCCCCCACACAGTATAGTGCAGCCCCCCCCCACAGTATAATGCAGCCCCCCCACTCAGTATAATGCAGCCCCCCACACAGTATAATGCAGCCCCCACACATAGTATAATGCAGCCCCCCACTCACAGTATAATGCAGCCCCCTCACTCAGTATAATGCAGCCCACCACTCCCACACAGTTTAGTGCAGCCCTCCACACAATATAATGCAGCCCCCCACACAGTATAATGCAGCCAGCCCCCCCCACTGACAGTATAATGCAGCCCCCCACACACAGTATAATGCAGCCCCCCACACAGTATAATGCAGCCAGCCCTCCCATTCACAGTATAATGCAGCCCCCTCACTAACAGTATAATGCAGCCCCCCATACAGTATAATGCAGCCCCCCCCCACAGTATAATGCAGCCCCCCCACTCAGTATAATGCAGCCCCACACACACAGTATAATGCAGCCCCCACACATAGTATAATGCAGCCCCCCACTCACAGTATAATGCAGCCCCCTCACTCACAGTATAATGCAGCCCACCACTCCCACACAGTTTAGTGCAGCCCTCCACACACAATATAATGCAGCCCCCTCACAGTATAATGCAGCCCCCCACAGTATAATGCAGCCAGCCCCCCACTGACAGTATAATGCAGCCCCCTACACACAGTATAATGCAGCCCCCCACACAGTATAATGCAGCCAGCCCTCCCATTCACAGTATAATGCAGCCCCCTCACTAACAGTATAATGCAGCCCCCCATACAGTATAATGCAGCCCCCCACACAGTATAGTGCAGTCCCCCACAGTATAATGCAGCCCACACACAGTATAATGCAGCCCCCACACATAGTATAATGCAGCCCCCCACTCACAGTATAATGCAGCCCCCTCACTCACAGTATAATGCAGCCCACCACTCCCACACAGTTTAGTGCAGCCCTCCACACACAATATAATGCAGCCCCCTCACAGTATAATGCAGCCCACCACTCCCACACAGTTTAGTGCAGCCCTCCACACACAATATAATGCAGCCCCCTCACAGTATAATGCAGCCCACCACTCCCACACAGTTTAGTGCAGCCCTCCACACACAGTATAATGCAGCCCCCTCACAGTATAATGCAGCCCATCACTCCCACACAGTTTAGTGCAGCCCCCACACACAGTATAATGCAGGCCCCCACACAGTGTAATGCATCCCACCACTCCCACACAGTATAATGCAGCCCTCACAACAACACAGTATAATGCAGCTCCCACACAAAGTATAGTGCAGCACACAGTATAATACAGCCCACCACTCCCACACACAGTATAATACAGCCCCTTCAGAGCATACTGCAACCCCCTCAGAGTATACTGTGCTGCCCCCTCATAGAATGAGGAAATGTGCAATACATGAAATGGGAATAGCATAATGGCTTGTGAAATATATGAAAAAACACATGAGATTATTAGCACAAGATTTGGCCAAAAGTTGTGAGCCCATCCACCAATCGTCAAGGTAATCTCAGAACGGATGGGTACCTGAGCTGACTGCCTAGTGTGAACACTTACCTATGGCTAATAACATGGTAAAGCCTGCTTTTATAGGAAGGTACCCATCCATTCTGAGTGTTTTTTCATATATTTCACAAGCCATTATGCTATTCCCATTTCATGTATTGCACATTTCCTTGCCTTAGCACAGTAAATTTTGAGTGCAGCCATTGATCTATTTGCTATATGACTTTTTTGGTTATGCACCAGTTCAGACTAGATTGCTGTTCAGTCAGTTTTTCTATATTTACCCTCATAGAATGATGCAGCCCACCTCTGCCACACACACTATAATGCAGCCCCCCACTCACAGTATAATGCAGCCCCCCACTGACAGTATAATGCAGCCCCCCACACAGTATAATGCAGCCCCCCCACAGTATAATGCAGCCCCTCACACACACAGTATAATGCAGCCCCCACACACAGTATAATGCAGCCCCCACACAGTATAATGCAGCCCCCCACTCACAGTATAATGCAGCCCCCCACACAGTATAATGCAGCCCCCACACATAGTATAATGCAGCCCACCACTCCCACAGTTTAGTGCAGCCCCCCCACACAGTATAATGCAGCCCCCCCACACACACAGTATAATGCAGCCCCCCACTGACAGTATAATGCAGCCCCCATACAGTATAATGCAGCCCCCCCACTCACAGTATAATGCAGCCCCTCACTGACAGTATAATGCAGCCCCCCCACTGACAGTATAATGCAGCCCCCCACTGACCGTATAATGCAGCCCCCACACAGTATAATGCAGCCCCCCACTCACAGTATAATGCAGCCCCCACACACAGTATAATGCAACCCCCACACATAGTATAATGCAGCCCCCCACACAGTATAATGCAGCCCCCCCACTCACAGTATAATGCAGCCCCCTCACTCACAGTATAATGCAGCCCACCACTCCCACAGTTGAGTGCAGCCCCGCACACACAGTATAATGCAGCCGCCTCACTCACAGTATAATGCAGCCCACCACTCCCACACAGTTTAGTGCAGCCCCCACACAATATAATGCAGCACCCCAACATACAGTATAATGCAGCCCACCACTCCCACACAGTTTAGTGGAGCCCTCACACACAGACAGTATAATGCAGCCCACCACTCCCACAAACAGTATAATGCAGCCCTCACAACAACACAGTATAATGCAGCCCCCACACAAAGTATACACACAAAGTATAGTGCAGCACACACAGTATAATACAGCCCACCACTCCCACACACACAGTATAATACAGCCCCTTCAGAGCATAATGCAACCCCCTCAGAGTATACTGTGCTGCCCCCTCATAGAATGATGCAGCCCACCCCTGCCATGCACACTATAATGCAGCCCCCCACTCACAGTATAATGCAGCACCCACACACGCAGAGTATAGTGCAGCCCCCCAAACACACAATATAATGCAGCCCTCACACAGTATAGTGCAGCCTCGCTCCACATGCACAGCATAGTCACAACACTCTCAAAAAACAATGTAGACATTTAAAGTTAATAGTTAAAATCATAGAAAGTAATAAGTGATAAATGATATTGCTATTTCTTTCACCACATGTGTACCATGGACATAATGAAGGGCATATCAGCAAAATAGATCATGAACAGAGAAGAAAACTGACTTTAAAACCCAAATGAAGTGAAAACAATAAATGTTATTTATTATAATGATAAAAATAAGATGAAGGTGGAAACAAATACACAGGGGAAAAGGGACACAATACACAGGGGACAGGCTAAAATCATAAAGATAAAATGGTAGCAGCAAAAAAACGAGATGATTATAATGTCAGGAGTAAACAAAATATATAAATAAATACTGTGCTGCTGATATATCAAAAATATTGCAAAACAAGCAAGATGGCTAACCGCACTTCACTTGACCGGAGCGCCAGTCCAAGTCCAGGGAACCCACTAGGACCGTAGAAGTCTGAAGATAGGAAAATGACAGCGCTCCATCCGGGTGTAATCCAAATATGAAAATTTATTAAGCCATAAAACAGCAAACAGCAACGTTTCGACCTAACAGGTCTTTATCAAGCATACCCTGCAGTACATAGGTCCGGCTATATATAGTGTGTGTGTCACGCAGGGCACCAATCACCAACAAGCCGCCCACTACCACCTAATTAACAAATTAAAAATTAAAAAACAGACATCAAACATGTGCCAATTAAAAATCTCCCAGCACTAGTAATAGATATGTATACAACAGGTTAATATTCCCCACAATAATCTATAAATACTCCAGAATCCTGAAGACTCCAACTATCCAGATCCGGTGACGGGGTCAACATAACTGTGTCCTCCAATCATTTCTCGTCCACATGGAGTAGTAAACAGAGCACTTCCAATCGATTCCAGGCTTACATTTGCGTTTTAGGATGTAGCGATGCCAATCAGAGGATTCCTTTATCAGGATATGTCTTTTACCACCAATAGCAAGACCTGTAACACAATTAGTAATCACCTACGTCATATCCCCGACGCCTCTAGCCACCAGCTGCACAGCTCGGTAAGTGCCGGCGCATCACCTCTCAAGACCGCCCCCAGCACATGACCGCGTCGGGAACCAATCAAAAGAGGCGAGCACCTCACACCCACCCAGCCCGGAGTCCGGGGCCGATCTAAGAAGTTGCCATGACAACCGCAACGCCAACACCCTGTCGTCCACCCAGCAACAACCTGGATCCTGCGTTGCAGCGACAAGGAGGCACACGCGATCTACCGCACAGACCTGAGTCCCACATGTAACCACGTGGGGAACCGATCAAGTGCCGATACCGCGATGCCTTAACCTCGCGCGGCCCGCAAGATAAACAACAGCGTAGTCAGGGCAACCACAACCTGGACTCCACATTTATAATGCTAGAATCACCAATCCAGGCTATGTGAGCGGACATATCTGAATACCTAGAAACCTAGATGGTATAAATGACATTCCCATCTTATATAGTGGTATATCAGGGACATAAATTACAAGGGGGAGGTACAACGAACGAATAGTACCCAAATATCCTCCAGACCTCCCGCTGTAACACTAAACCTCCCCACTACAATGACCATCCATATACACAGACCCAAAACAGATTAACAGTAGATAACAAAAAACTATTATATCTAATAAATCAAATATAAACATATTATTAATACTATGCAACAGTCGAGGGGCACAGGAAAAAGGAGCCCAATGTGATTCCATATCGCAGGCAAAATCACAGTGTATAAGTTATTCCGTCCTATTGACCGTCGACTGTAGCAGAATCTGCCTAAACAGAAAAGAAAAAGCATAAAACATACAAACAAAACAGGAAATAAGAACCATACACTATGCAACAAAATCCAACAAGGCCGCAGAGATATTAAAAACAAATACCAATGATCATGAGTCCATAGTCCTACCGTACACAAGTATGTAGATTAAAGTCAATATTAAGACCTTTGGGTTGTAGCGACCCCAAGGTGTAAATCCACCGAAGTTCCTTAGTCTTGAGAATTTGTAGTCTGTTACCTCCCCTCCTGAGTACCGGGACACTATCTATCACCCTAAATCTGAGTTGATTTACTGAATGTCTATTATCAGCAAAATGCTTCGGGACTGGTAATTCCGTAAGTCCCGTTCTCACTGTGCTCTTGTGTTTATTAATGCGCGCCCTTACCTCCATGGTTGTCTCACCCACATAGGTGAGTCCACAAGGGCACACAATCATATACACCACATAACTTGAAGCACAAGTGTATCTCTCCTTGAGACAGATCTTCTTTCCAGTATGTGGGTGGTAAAAAAAAACTCCCCCTTTAGCATGTTGTTACAGCAAGAACAGCCCAAACATGGGAAATTTCCATTTTTAGCTGAACTTAGGGTACTCTGAATCGATCTTTGGGAGGTCCCAATATCAGATTTCACAAGTCTATCTCTGAGGTTACGTCCCCTTTTAAAAGACATCATGGGGAAACTCTCAAAGCTACGAATAGAAGGAAGGCCCCGTTGTAACAGGGTCCAGTGTCGTCTCAGTATGTTCCCAATGCGATTACTTGCTGAATTAGGATTCCTTTCGTGTCGATTTACAATTCAGCAAGTAATCGCATTGGGAACATACTGAGACGACACTGGACCCTGTTACAACGGGGCCTTCCTTCTATTCGTAGCTTTGAGAGTTTCCCCATGATGTCTTTTAAAAGGGGACGTAACCTCAGAGATAGACTTGTGAAATCTGATATTGGGACCTCCAAAAGATCGATTCAGAGTACCCTAAGTTCAGCTAAAAATGGAAATTTCCCATGTTTGGGCTGTTCTTGCTGTAACAACATGCTAAAGGGGGAGTTTTTTTTACCACCCACATACTGGAAAGAAGATCTGTCTCAAGGAGAGATACACTTGTGCTTCAAGTTATGTGGTGTATATGATTGTGTGCCCTTGTGGACTCACCTATGTGGGTGAGACAACCATGGAGGTAAGGGCGCGCATTAATAAACACAAGAGCACAGTGAGAACGGGACTTACGGAATTACCAGTCCCGAAGCATTTTGCTGATAATAGACATTCAGTAAATCAACTCAGATTTAGGGTGATAGATAGTGTCCCGGTACTCAGGAGGGGAGGTAACAGACTACAAATTCTCAAGACTAAGGAACTTCGGTGGATTTACACCTTGGGGTCGCTACAACCCAAAGGTCTTAATATTGACTTTAATCTACATACTTGTGTACGGTAGGACTATGGACTCATGATCATTGGTATTTGTTTTTAATATCTCTGCGGCCTTGTTGGATTTTGTTGCATAGTGTATGGTTCTTATTTCCTGTTTTGTTTGTATGTTTTATGCTTTTTCTTTTCTGTTTAGGCAGATTCTGCTACAGTCGACGGTCAATAGGACGGAATAACTTATACACTGTGATTTTGCCTGCGATATGGAATCACATTGGGCTCCTTTTTCCTGTGCCCCTCGACTGTTGCATAGTATTAATAATATGTTTATATTTGATTTATTAGATATAATAGTTTTTTGCTATCTACTGTTAATCTGTTTTGGGTCTGTGTATATGGATGGTCATTGTAGTGGGGAGGTTTAGTGTTACAGCGGGAGGTCTGGAGGATATTTGGGTACTATTCGTTCGTTGTACCTCCCCCTTGTAATTTATGTCCCTGATATACCACTATATAAGATGGGAATGTCATTTATACCATCTAGGTTTCTAGGTATTCAGATATGTCCGCTCACATAGCCTGGATTGGTGATTCTAGCATTATAAATGTGGAGTCCAGGTTGTGGTTGCCCTGACTACGCTGTTGTTTATCTTGCGGGCCGCGCGAGGTTAAGGCATCGCGGTATCGGCACTTGATTGGTTCCCCACGTGGTTACATGTGGGACTCAGGTCTGTGCGGTAGATCGCGTGTGCCTCCTTGTCGCTGCAACGCAGGATCCAGGTTGTTGCTGGGTGGACGACAGGGTGTTGGCGTTGCGGTTGTCATGGCAACTTCTTAGCTCGGCCCCGGACTCCGGGCTGGGTGGGTGTGAGGTGCTCGCCTCTTTTGATTGGTTCCCGACGCGGTTATGTGCTGGGGGCGGTCTTGAGAGGTGATGCGCCGGCACTTACCGAGCTGTGCAGCTGGTGGCTAGAGGCGTCGGGGATATGACGTAGGTGATTACTAATTGTGTTACAGGTCTTGCTATTGGTGGTAAAAGACATATCCTGATAAAGGAATCCTCTGATTGGCATCGCTACATCCTAAAACGCAAATGTAAGCCTGGAATCGATTGGAAGTGCTCTGTTTACTACTCCATGTGGACGAGAAATGATTGGAGGACACAGTTATGTTGACCCCGTCACCGGATCTGGATAGTTGGAGTCTTCAGGATTCTGGAGTATTTATAGATTATTGTGGGGAATATTAACCTGTTGTATACATATCTATTACTAGTGCTGGGAGATTTTTAATTGGCACATGTTTGATGTCTGTTTTTTAATTTTTAATTTGTTAATTAGGTGGTAGTGGGCGGCTTGTTGGTGATTGGTGCCCTGCGTGACACACACACTATATATAGCCGGACCTATGTACTGCAGGGTATGCTTGATAAAGACCTGTTAGGTCGAAACGTTGCTGTTTGCTGTTTTATGGCTTAATAAATTTTCATATTTGGATTACACCCGGATGGAGCGCTGTCATTTTCCTATCTTCAGATATCAAAAATATTGATGATACATGCAAAAAACATGGACCTACAAGGGGAACAGCTACAGTAGCAAGAAAGGCAATGTGAAGATTAGTAGATGATAATAAAGTGCATGGGCATATACTGTCACCTTAATTCACTGGTGACCACAGTGTGTGCCAAGTGAGTGAGCATATCCATAGGCTGAAATATTGACATGCCATGATAGTTTGGTACCTGTGAGAAGATGAAGGCGAGAGGGGTCCAAGGATGGATAGAGGATGGAGGGGACCACTCTATGGCTATGCTTACCCACTTGGCACTTACCTCTCCCCGTTCCCCCCACTGCTCTAGCTTCTGCAGCGCATCTCATCAGGTCCACTGCTGGCACAGCATTGCGCACGGTGAAGCGACGTCATTGTGCGCCCGCTGAGTCAGAAGCAGAGGGGGAATGATGGCAGAGGGAGGGTCACTTGATGCTCTCTCCTCTATCACTGCTTTCTTTCAACTGTAGCGGCGTCTATGATGGCATCGCCAAGCCCCGTCCCACCTCACCTCTGCCCATTTTGGTGGAACTGATCAACACTGACAAGGAAACACTAGTCTCTCAATCTTTTGGTGCAACCTTGCATTGCTCAAAAATTTAGCGAATTTTCAACTTAGTCTTTTGATCCAAGCGGGCATGGTCCTCAGCTCTTCTCTGTGGGAGTCTCGAGGATCAGGCTCATTTGGCCAAGAAGCCTACATTTACATATATTGACGAGGGGGTTATATTTCAGAAGTAGAAGTAAACGACATCATAAATTCAGGAAAACGGCGGCATTTACATCAGGTAAAAAGAATGCAAGCGACAGGCCCTTTGTAAGCTGCGTAGATGGCGCCTGTCCTCTATTCATATTCTAATCGCTTGGCATGAGAACCAAGGTCTGCTAATGATGTCGTCAGGGGTCACCTCCGCTGATCTTCGAAACAATTTAATGATGCTTGTACATTATTTTCTCAGCTGCATTTGCATATCATAGTACCCTTGTTCTTGCTGTAATATTTGTATACCACCCCATCCACTGTAATGCTATGAATACATTTTGTATGTTTTTTGTTTTTTAATTTCTAAGTATTACCCCTATTATTCAGTGCCCCATGACCGCTGTGACCTGAAAACAAAATATAGAAAAGAGGAAAAATAATCAAGCACCTCCATAAAATCTTCAGGCTTTATTTAATACATTTCCAATATAAAAATGAAGCAGCCAGCATGATACAAGCGGTAATATCCTTGCATCAGGTTTTGAACCCTTGTGGTTTCTTTGTGTGTTACCTTTTATTAAAAAAATAAATCTCTAATCACGTGCTTCTGAGATGTTTCAGAGTAGGGCGTAGATCAATGGTAATCATGTAGACGGGAAGGTGCAATGAACTGCTCGGCCATAGGTGCACCGCGAGCCTGTGCTTGGTTTGAACAGTCATTTTATGATGACAGTATTACATGTTAATAGTACTATGTGCTGATACCTATTACAATCATTAGAGATCTGGTATAATATAGAGTTAAAGGGAATCTGTCAGGTTTTTGCTGTTTAATCTGAGAGCAGCATAATGTAGTGGCAGAGACCACGATTCCAGCAATGTGTCACTTACTGGGCTGCTTACTGTAGTTTTGATAACAGTAAGAAAGCTGCCAATCGGTGATGTGGGCGGGGTTATACAGAGCTCAACATTCCAAGCTCTGCAGCAGATAAAACAGTAATTTTACCAAAACTGTAGCAAGCAGCCCATTAAGTGATACATCGCTGGAATCGGGGTCTCTGCCTCTACATCATGATTCTCTCAGATGACATAGCAACAACCTGGTGGCAGATTCCCTTTAATGCCACCTTGTATCCAAGTTGTGATAAAGCACGCATGAGGGGTTGAAACTCGTCCCTGGGATATTACTGCTTGTATCATGCTGGATGTTTAATTTGTATACGGAAAATGTATTACATAAAGCCTGAAGATTGTACAGAGGTGCTGGATTATTTTTTATTTTTCCTACATGTGCACAAAGTCAGAGATCCAGGAGAAAATGTGTGCCCCCCCAGATGAGTGAGCTTTAGCCGTCATGTCGTGGGGAACGCTAACATCAAATGTTTCGACCCTAAGGTGTGTTATCTTGAGTGCTGTTATTGTGCCATACCGCTACCTCCTCTGCGGAGTCTCTCCACCAGCGTGTGGCACATGTCCTGGCCTTTGTGAGGTTTTCTCCCCTTTTTTGTCGGTACTTTCCCGCTGAATGATTTAATCCTTCAAAAAGTGCCAATCTCTTTATTCACCCTCTTTTGTCTATTTTACATTTTTTCGGACAGGTGTCTTTTTTGGTGGGGCACTGATGTGTGTCCCGAAGAAGTCTTGCACCTGGGTGAGATTTGCCATGTATTTTATTGCACACGAGCCCGTCAACCAGGTCTTCTGTTTCGAATCAAATTTTTGATGCGCGAAGAGTTCGGAACGTTCCAGGTGACTTTTCACCGATACGTTGGCCGCTCTCTCCTCCCACTGGAACAGGAAGAGCTTCTGTTCGCTTTTCACTTTCCCCCATGTTCGTGCCATGTCCAGCGCTGTCTGCCCTCTTCTGTTGGTGACCTGTGTTTCGGCTCCATTACTTAATAGCTCTTGGAGGCAGTCATTTTGGCCCATGGCTGCTGCCACGTGTAGAGGAGTATTACCAAGCTGGGTCTTGTACTGTACATTGTGCCCTACACACCAGAAATACACAGTGGTCAGCAATGACATCAGATCTCAGGGTAGGTGGTAAGTTGCAAATGTGGGAACACCACTGGCTGAAAGACCCCTAAACACATATTTTTGGCCAACAGCTGTTTCTCACGACTCCCCGAGTCACAGTAACAGTCAGCCCGGCTGAGCGCTCCTGTGTCCTCTAGGAGACCACTACGACCAGATCCCGCAGGCAGCAGTATGTGTCCCTGCCGAACAAAAAGATCGGCGGCTGAAATTTCAATGGACGGATCCTTCTCTCTCCCCATGTTATCAGAATACATAAAAGACTAACGGCCGATCGCACCAACCATCTTACCAATCCGTGAAAGGAATCGCACTATGTGCAGGTGGCCACGGTGGGCCGCGATGTACAGGGCTATGCCTGCTCTAGTAGCCAGCCACTCTTTCCTCTCCATTGTATCCAAGCGTAATGAATTCTCAGTGTTGTATGTAGAATCTGGGGTGACACCCACATTTATCAGCTGAGGAGAAAATGGAATAATGTTACTATGCAGTTCCAGAAGCCGCCATCACAGAACAGAAAGTGGTACATCAAGGGCCAATAATTAGGATATGTCATCACTGTCTGATCACTAGGAGTCCGACCAGTGGCGTAACTAGAGTCTGATGGGCCCCTGGTGCATGATTTACACTGGGGCCCCCCATTTATTATTTTTTTATTATTATACATTTGTATAGCGCCATTTATTCCATGGCGCTTTACATGTGAATACGGGGCAAATATAGACAAATACATTAAACATGAGCAAATTACAAGGCACACGGGTACATAAGGAGGGAGGACCCTGCCCACGAGGGCTCACAGTCTGCAGGGGATGGGTGATGAAACACTAGGAGAGGGTAGGGCAGGTTGTGCTGCGGTTCAGTAACTTCAGGATCACTGCAGGCTGGAGGCTTGTCGGAAGAGGTAGGTCTTCAGGTTCTTTTTGAAGGTTTCTATGGTAGGCGAGAGTCTGATGTGTTGGGGTAGAGTTCCAGAGTAAGTTCCCATCATAAATATATGTCCTCCATCCTGGTATATCCATATGTGCTCCCTCCTGGTATATATCCTTCATCCTAGTATATACATATGTGCTCCATCCTGGTATATATCCCCTATCTTTCACCCAACCACTAACCATGAGTGGAGAAAAAGTTTTGGTGTTATCATTCATAGTCTCTGAAAAAGGCCAAGAAAGCAAAAATTCTGCTGGGGTATGTAAACTTTTGAGCACAACTGTATGCCACTAATCCTGGGCTCTATCCTAATTGATATACAGTATATATCCCCCATATTTGTATATGTCCCTTATCCTAGGCCCCATCCTGGTATATATATACAGTATATTCCCCATCTTGGTATATGTCCCTTATCTTGGGCCCCTTCCTCATTTGTATATCCCTCATCCTGGTATATGCCCCTTATCATGGGCCCCATCCTGACATATATCCCCCATCCTGGTATATGTCCCTTATTCCGGGCCCCATACTGATATATTTATCCCCCATCCTGGTATATGCCCCTTATCCTGGGCCCCATCCTAATATATATCCCCCATCCTGGTATATGTCCCTTATTCCGGGCCCCATACTGATATATTTATCCCCCATCCTGGTATATGCCCCTTATCCTGGGCCCCATCCTAATATATATCCCCCATCCTGGTATATGTCTCTTATCCTGGGCACTATACCGGTATATATTTCCCATCGTGCTACATGTCCCCTGTTCTGACGCTATTCTTAATCTATAGACAAAATAAACTATTATACTCACCAGGGGCGTACATAGCAGAAGTAGGGCGTACATAGAATAAGTATAATGTACTCCCCATAGTCCCCCTATATAGAATAATGCACCCCATAGTCCTCCATATAGTATAATGCACCCCATTGTCCTTCATATAGTATAATGCATCCCATAGTCCTCCATAAAATATAATGCACCCTCCATAGTCCTCCATATTGGTATAATACACAGCTCATATTATTCATATAGTATAATGCACAGTCCATAATCATCCACATTAGTATAATTCACAGCCCATATCCTTCATATGATATAATGCACAGCCCATAGTCCTCCATATAGTATAATGCACAACTTATAGTCCTTCATATAATGCATACCTCATAGTCCTCCATATAATATAATGCACCCTCCACAGTCCTTCATATAGTACATCCCATAGTCTTCCATATAGTATAATACACATCCCATAGTCCTCCATATAGTATAATGCACAGCCCATAGTCCTCCACATAGCATAATGCACAGCCCATAGTCCTCCATATAATATACTTCACAGCCCATAGTCCTCCATATATAATGCACAGCCCACAGTCCTCCATAATGTACAGCTCATAGTCCTCCATATAGTATAATGCACAGCCCATAGTCCTCCTTATAATATAATGCACAGCCCATAGTCCTTCATATAATATAATGCACAGCCCATAGTCCTCTATATAGTATAATGCACAGCCCATAGTCATCCATATAATATAATGCACAGCCCATAGTCCTTCGTGTAGGATAATGCACAGTCCATAGTCCTCCATATAATATAATGCACAGCCCATAGTCCTCCATATAATATAAAACACAGCCCACAGTCCTCCATATAATATAGTGCATCCTCCACAGTCCTCCATATATAATGTACTCACCAAAGTCCTCCATATATAATGCACAGCCCATAGTCCTCCATATAGTATAATGCACAGCCCATAGTCCTCCATATAATATAATGCACAGCCTAAAGTCCCCCATATAATATAATGCACAGCCCACAGTCCTCCATATATAATGCACAGCCCATAGTCCTCCCTATAGTATAATGCACAGCCCATAGTCCTCCATATAATATAATGCACAGCCTAAAGTCCCCCATATAATATAATGCCCCATCTATAGTCCTCCATATATAATGCACAGCCCACAGTCCTCCATATATAATGCACAGCCCACAGTCCTCCATATATAATGCATAGCCCTTAGTCCTCCATATAGTATAATGAACAGCCCATAGTCCTCCATATGATATAATGCACAGCACATAGTCCTCCATATAATATAATACACATAATACACAGCCCATAGTCCTCCAGATAATATAATGCACAGCCCATAGTCCTCCATATAATACACAGCCCATAGTCCTCCATATAATAAAAATCACAGCTCATAGTCCTCCATATAATATAATACACAGCCCATAGTCCTCCATATAATAAAAATCACAGCCCATAGTCCTCCATATAATATAATGCACAGCCCATAGTCCGTCATATAATATAATGCACCATCCACAGTCCTCAATATATAATGCACTCTCCATAGTCGTCCATATATAACGCACAGCCCATAGTCCTCCTTATAATATAATGAACAGCCCATAGTCCTCCATATAATATAATACACAGCCCATAGTCCTCCATATAATATAATGCACAGCCCATAGTCCTCCATGTAGTATAATGCACAGACCACAGTCATTCATGTAGTATAATGCACACTCCATAGTCCTTCATACAATATAATGCACAGTCCACAGTCCTCCATGTAGTATAATGCACAGTCCACAGTCATTTATGTAGTATAATGCACAGCCCATAGTCCTCCATACAATATAATGCACAGTCCATAGTCATTCATGTAGTATAATGCACAGCCCATAGTCATCCATGTAGTATAGTGCACAGTCCATAGTCATCCATATAGTATAATGCAGTCCATAGTCATCCATGTAGTATAACGCACAGTCCACAGTCATCCATGTAGTATAGTGCACAGTCCATAGTCATCCATATAGTATAATGTAGTCCATAGTCATCGATATAGTATAATGCGCAGTCCATAGTCATCCATGTAGTATAGTGCACAGTCCATAGTCATCCATGTAGTATAATGCACACTCTATAGTCATCCATGTAGTATAATGCACAGTCCATAGTCATCCATATAGTATAATGTAGTCCACAGTCATCCATGTAGTATAATGCACAGCCCATAGTCATCCATGTAGTATAGTGCACAGTCCATAGTCATCCATATAGTATAATGCACAGTCCATAGTCATCCATATAGTATAATGTAGTCCATAGTCATCCATGTAGTATAGTACACCGTCCATAGTCATCCATATAGTATAATGTAGTCCATAGTCATCCATGTAGTATAATGCACAGCCCATAGTCATCCATATAGTATAATGTAGTCCATAGTCATCCATGTAGTATAATGCACAGCCCATAGTCATCCATGTAGTATAGTGCACAGTCCATAGTCATGCATGTAGTATAATGCACAGTCCATAGTCATCCATGTAGTATAATGCACAGTCCATAGTCATTCATGTAGTATAATGCACACTCTATAGTCATCCATGTAGTATAATGCACAGACCATAGTCATCCATGTAGTATAATGCACAGTCCATAGTCATCCATGTAGTATAATGCACACTCTATAGTCATCCATGTAGTATAATGCACAGATCATAGTCATCCATGTAGTATAATGCACAGTCCATAGTCATCCATATAGTATAATGCACAGTCCATAGTCATCCATGTAGTATAGTGCACAGTCCATAGTCATCCATGTAGTATAATGCACAGACCATAGTCATCCATGTAGTATAATGCACAGTCCATAGTCATCCATGTAGTATAATGCACACTCTATAGTCATCCATGTAGTATAATGCACAGCCCATAGTCATCCATGTAGTATAATGCACAGTCCATAGTCA
The DNA here is from genome assembly GCF_032444005.1 of Ranitomeya imitator. Taxonomy (NCBI): domain Eukaryota; kingdom Metazoa; phylum Chordata; class Amphibia; order Anura; family Dendrobatidae; genus Ranitomeya; species Ranitomeya imitator. The sequence goes on along the minus strand of NC_091283.1, from coordinate 497,939,839 downwards.
TCCATGTAGTATAATGCACAGTCCATAGTCATCATAGTCATCCATGTAGTATAATGCACACTCCATAGTCATCCATGTAGTATAATGCACAGTCCATAGTCATCCATGTAGTATAATGCACAGTCCATAGTCATCCATGTAGTATAATGTAGTCCATAGTCATCCATGTAGTATAATGCACAGTCCATAGTCATCCATATAGTATAATGTAGTCCATAGTCATCCATGTAGTATAATGCACAGTCCATATAGTCATCCATATAGTATAATGTAGTCCATAGTCATCCATGTAGTATAATGCACAGACCATAGTCATCCATATAGTATAATGTAGTCCATAGTCATCCATGTAGTATAATGCACAGACCATAGTCATCCATATAGTATAATGTAGTCCATAGTCATCCATGTAGTATAATGCACAGACCATAGTCATCCATATAGTATAATGTAGTCCATAGTCATCCATGTAGTATAATGCACAGACCATAGTCATCCATATAGTATAATGTAGTCCATAGTCATCCATGTAGTATAATGCACAGTCCATAGTCATCCATATAGTATAATGTAGTCCATAGTCATCCATGTAGTATAATGCACAGACCATAGTCATCCATATAGTAGTATGGTCACGGTGTACTCAATTATTTAAGAAAAAAAACAAAGCTCCCATCGGCTCCCCTGCCGTGCGGTGTCCTCTTCTGAAGCTGGCAGTGTGCAAGCGAAGGGAGATAATTACGCCACTGCCATGTGCCCCCAGTCACGTGCACGCTGACGTCAGCTCCTGGACTTTGATTGGCCAGCAGCGTGTATTGCTGAATGCAGACCCCACAGGTCTCTGCACCACAATACACTTCAGCTGAATGTGCGTCCGAAGACCCCTATTACAATCACTACAGGGGCCATACAGTACCTTGGCTAAGTCTCCTTTAGCTGCAAATGTTACCAGATCCGTTAAACCATCGTAATGCCAGACCCTCATAGCCAGCGTTCCTCCGGGAATAACTGCATTAAACTTCAATGTGGAGCCATCAGGCATGTCCCCTACAAGAGAAGACACATGAAATGACACGAATGATGTGACTAGTAGACAGATAGTGAGGTCAAACCTATGGCTATAAACATACAATGGCGGCTTGCACTTTTTACACATTTCGCCACATTTGTACATTTCTCCCCATTTTACAGTACATTTTAAGATGAAATAAATGGCGTCATGCAAAACTATAACTCATCTTGCAAAAAAAACAAAGCCTTGTCTATAAGAAAAAAATATGGCTTTTGGAAGAAGGGAAGGGAAAAATTAAGGTGGAAAAATTGGCCGAGGCGGGAAAAGGTTTCGTTTTTCCTAATAGGACAGTTATATTTGTGCTCCACATAAGGGGATGCTGTAGGGCAACATTTCTTTGTTGCAGGGAGTGTAAACAGCGCCACCTGTACCTGCAGGCTGTGCTTGGTACTGCAGCCCAGCCCCATTTCTTTGCATAGACTGCTCCCACTTCTGCAGATGCAGTCACCCACCATCATCCAGGTAGGACAGAGCCTGCAGGTGTTTGGGGGTCCCAGCCAGCAGCTCCAGCTTCTCCTTCACCTCCCCCACAGTCACAGGCTGGCTGCAGCCGGCCACACAGAACTTCTCCCCGGTCTCCCGCAGCCGGACCTTCACGGTGAAGAGTCTATCACGAGGGGTGGTGGTCCCGGGATTCGGGGGCTTCATCTTTCCCCGGGAAGCCATGCAGAACACGGTTACAAAAAAAAGTCTCCAAGTCTCCTAGGTAACGAGTAAACATCCCGCGCCTCCTCCAATCAGCCGCTCGGCAAAGTGTGAACGTTCCAATGTTGCTAGGCAACCATAACTCTGCTAGAGTCTGCTCGCACTGCTGCGCTGTTTCCTGGACAGGATATGGGGGAGGACGCTCCTATGGAGGAAATCCCTCAGTAGAGTTTGTTTTTTAACCCCTTCATGAAGGGACCAATTTCCTTTTTGGGGGTTTTCATTTTTTCCTCCCCCTTCTTCCCAGAGCCATAACTATTTTTTTTTTAATTTTTCTGTCCACATAGACATATGAGAGTTTGTTTTTCTGCGGGGCGACTTGTACTTTTGAACGACACCATTCATTTTACCGCATAGTGTACTGGAAAAAAATTCCATCTGGGGAAAATTGTGAAAACCCCTTCAATTCTACAGTTTTTTTGGGAATTGTTTGTACGGTGTCCATTTTGTGGTAAAATTGACCTCGCAATATGATTCTGCTCATCAGTATGAATATGGCGATACCAAAACGTACAGAGGTTTAAAAAAAAAAAACATTTTTTTTCTGGTTGTGTCTCCATCTTCCGAGACCTGTAGCGTTTTTATTATTCCGTCGATGGAGCTGTGTGCAGGCTTATTTTTTGCGGGGCGAGACAACGTTTTTATTAATACCATTTTGGGAGAAACGCAACGTTTTGATCGCTTGTTACGGCATTGTTTGTGGAATTGCAACCAACAAAAAACTTCATTTTGGCATTCTTGAATTTTTTTTTCCATTTATGGTGTTCTGATTGGTTTAATTATTTGTATATTTAACTACCGCTTCCAGCCATCAGGCCGGAAATGAGCGCATCGCCGACCCCCGTCCCATGATTGGGGGTCAGTGATGCGTCAGCATGACAACCTGAGGTCTCCTTGAGACCTCTATGGTTGTTGATGCCGGTTTGCTGTGAGCGCCACCCTGTGGTCGGCGCTCATGGCAAGCCTGTAATTCTGCCACATAGGAGCGATCTGAGCATCGCTCCTATTTAGCAGAGCCAATCTAGTTGTGCCAGGCTCCAGCCTCCCATGGAGGCTATTAAAGCATGGCAAAAGTAAAAAAAATAAAAAATATGAAAAAAATATAAAAGATTAAATCACCCCCCTTTCACCCCATTCAAAATAAAACAATAAAAAAATCAAATATACGCATGTTTGGTATTGCCGTGTTTAGAATCGCCCGATCTATCAAAAAAAAAAAAGGATTAACCTGATCGCTAAACAGCGTAGCGAGACAAAATTTGAAACTCCTGAATTACGTTTTTTTGGTCGCCGCGACATTGCATTAAAATGCAGTAATGGGTGATCAAAAGAACGTATCTGCACCAAAATGGTATCATTAAAAACGTCAGCTCGGCACGCAAAAAATAAGCCCTCAACCGAAGCCAGATCACGAAAAATGGAGACGCTACGGGTATAGGAAAATGGCGTAATTATTTTCTTTTTTAGCAAAGTTAGGAATTTTTTTTTCACCACTTAGATAAAAAAGAACCTAGACATGTTTGGTGTCTATGAACTCATAATGACCTGGAGAATCATGATGGCAGGTCAGTTTTAGCATTTAGTGAACCTAGCAAAAAAGCCAAACAAAAAACAAGTGTGAAATTGCACTTGGAATTTTTTCCCATTTTCTGTTACATGACATGGTAAAACCAATGATGTCGCTCAAAAGTACAACTCGTCCCGCAAAAAATAAGCCCTCACGTGACCATATTGACGGAAAAATAAAAAAGTTATGGCTTTGGGAAGGAGGGGAGCGAAAAACAAACACGGGAAAACGAAAATCCCACGGTAATGAAGGGGTTAAACATCTTTATTTTGAATGTAGGAAAAGGGGTCATTTGAACATTTTTTTTCATATTTTTGTAAAACTTCATCTTTACTTTTCACTGTTCTTAATAGTCCTCTTAGGGGACTTGAAGCTACGATCGTCTGACGCCACAGCATCGCTGTGTATAGCACAAATCTTGGTCTCCTTCTGAAGCCCGGCCACCGGCAGGTATTCAGAGAAGCTCCATAATTTCAGACATGGACGTCTTCTATAGACCTCCGGCTCATAGCAAACTATCAATGACCTACGATCATGTGACAGGACGCCGATGGGTGAATGGAATGATGCGCCCCCATACCGAAGCTTGTTAAATGCCACTATCAGAGATTGTCCTGCTGGGTATGGGCCAGACTCACCCCGTTAGCCCGCTCCATACTCCCGCTTACGACTTGCGCCGTACATGTACGGCAGATGTCGTGAAGGGGTTTAGCTCGTCATTACGCTCTTCTATGCGTTGACTCAAACTTAGAACCTTTCATGGAAATCAGAAAGAGTATGGGCTTGTACACACGTTGCATCTTTTTGCCTGTGACTTTTCCCTCGAAAACCATAACGTTTTACAGTACTGATTCATGAGATTCCTGAAGTCTCAGGTGCACACTGCTTATTTTACCATTGCAGATCTGAAGCAGCATGTGATCTGTAGCATGTCAATTTTTTGTTTCTGTGTCACCTAATTCTGTGACCCATAACATTTATATTTTTCCGTCAACATAGCTGTGTGCAAGCTGGTATTTTTTAGGACAAACTGTGGCTTTTATTGGTATCATTTATTCCATTGTTGTTAGAGGATGAGCTAAACAATAAAAAAAAATCAATTTTAATATTTTCATCTTTTTTTTTCTACACAGTTCACCACTACTTACCAATATTAGAATTGGTAGTATAAGGACATCAAAGTTTCATTTTCAATCCCACCTGGAAATTACACCCCTGAATGACGATCATTTGTATAGCACAGCAAAATTTCTGTGGTGCATTGTACAATGCTTAGCAGTTGCAAGATGGCAACGTGGAGGCCTCCAGATGCCAAAGAGGCTGACCAGCACACTGTGCCCATGGTGTGGGTTGTTGGAAGAATTGATTAGATGTTGTGGATGCTCCGATCCGACCCCGCAGCAGGATGTGGACCAACTGTTGATGTCCTGGACCAATGCAATTGTTGATGGTGTGGACCCACCCCACTGTTGATGGTGTAGACCCACCCCACTGTTGATGGTGTGGACTCACCCAACTGTTGATGGTGTGGACCCACCCCACTGTTAATGGTCTGGATACACCCCACTGTTGATGGTGGGGACCCACCCCACTGTTGATGGTGTGGACCCACCCCACTGTTGATGGTGTGGACCCATCCCACTGTTGATGGTGTGGACCCATCCCACTGTTGATGGTCTGGACCCTCCCCACTGTTGATGGTCTGGACCCTCCCCACTGTTGATGGTGTGGACCCATCCCACTGTTGTTGGTGTGGACCCTCCCCACTGTTGATGGTGTGGACCCATCCCACTGTTGTTGGTGTGGACCCTCCCCACTGTTGATGGTGTGGACACAGCTCCTGAGACTCCACAATGTGAACATCATCCACGTACTTGCTGCTCATGTTAAGGACCTCCCACCAACATGGATATACAGAATATGGCAAGGACAGGAACGGGTTAAGGGATTTGCAAAAAGAGGTGGCCACTTCTCCCTTTATACTTCAGATGAAAAGATGAAGAAAAGTATTCAGGGGCCATATATCTTAGTTAGGAATACCCTTTAAATTAGCATAAGTTCAGACATCACATGTAGTCAACACACACATTATATTTTATTTATTTATTTTTTTAAATCACATGAGCCATAATTTGTCATGATGTGTTGGCTTTAGATCTTTTAAAACAACAGAAATAAGTCCTACATTTGCATAATGAGTTTATAAAATATCTAATTTACAAAGACTTATGACTTTCATGAAATACACATCCTTGGACTGGACTCAATACACTGTGTCTACATATATAATTAGGAGAGCATAGAGATAATGATATGGCTATAATGAAGCAGTTGCTCAGCTGAATTACATTCCCCAGAGGTTTCCTCATCTCCCAGAAACAGATGGAAATGTCGACATATTGTGTCACATTATGTAAATCAGTAGGAAACAATAATAATGCTCCTAATTATTACCTTCATGGATATAGCGCCCACATGTGCCTTTGGCTTTACAATTAAGAAGGCACTTGATACAGGAGTTCTGGAACGTTTGTTTAAAGACCTAGAGTTTATGTAAAACTACAGGTCCAGAAGATCCAAGCACCACAATCACAGGGCAGGGGCGTGGACCCAGTGCTACACCATCAATATGTAAGTGTAGCTAGAGCTCCGTCATTTGAGATAAGAAAGACCCAGATATCCAATATCAATAGGCAGGAATTCCAAAAGCTACACCATCCAAATGCAAGAGTACCAAGAGCACCACCATCACAGAGCAGAAGGACCCAGAGCACCACCATCACAGAGCAGGAAGACTCAGGCTATGTTCACACATAGCGTCCTGTCCCTGCGGGTTCTCCCGCAGCGGATTTGATAAATCTGCAGGGCAAACCCGCTGCGGTTATCCCTGCAGATTTATCACGGTTTGTCCTGCAGGTTCCGCTGCGGGATTTTACTCCTACTATTGATGCTGCATATGCAGCAATATGCAGCATCAATAGTAATGTTAAAAATAATAAAATCATGATATATTCACCCTCTGACGTCCCGATCTCCCCGGCGCTGCAGGCGGCGGTCCGGTTCCAAAGATGCTGTGCGAGAAGGACCTTTGTGACATCACGGTCATGTGACCGCAACGTCACCGCAGGTCCTGCTCGCATAGCAAACCTGAGACCGGACGGCCGCGTGCAGCGCTGAGACTTCAGAGGTGAGTATAGCATGATTTTTTATTTTAATTTTTTTTTTTTAAATCAAATATGGTTCCCGGGGCCTGGAGGAGAGTCTCCTCTCCTCCACCCCGGGTACCACCCGCACATTATCCGCTTACTTCCCGCAAGGTGTGCACAGCCCCATGCGGGAAGTAAGCGGATCAATGCATTTCTATGGGTGCAGAATCGCTGCGATTCTGCACAAAGAAGTGACATGCTGCGGGTTGTAAACCGCTGCGTTCCCGCGCGGTTTTTCCCGCAGCATGTGCACAGCGGTTTGCAGTTTCCATAGGGTTTACATGTTACTGTAAACGCTATGGAAACTGCTGCGGACCCGCATCTGCAAAATCGCCGCGGTTCCGCGGTAAAAACCGCAATGTGTGAACATAGCCTCAGGGTAGGTGCCACGGCCAGTAAATGCTGCGGGTTGGACGCTACGTTCTTCCGCAGCATTCAACCCACAGCGTCCAGATGTTACAGCATAATGGATGGGAATTCAAGAAATCTCATGTCCACTATGCGTGCACCGACGCCCGCAGATCACCCATGGAGACGGACATGCGATGTGTCTTTCCAGACCGCAGCATGTCTATCTTGCTGAGACGCGAGTAAATATCACCCGTACAATGTATTGGACGCAGTGAATCCATACGATTCAATGAACATGTGTGGAATCACCTGTGTTCAAAAGCCGTTTAAACCAGGAGTAGGTAAAAATGCATAAGTGGTGCAATTGTTTCTATTATGCTTTTCCTCTGATTGTCCCGCTCCTTGGTTTGGCTTGAAAATACTGATTTAAAATGAAAATACTGATTTAAAGGGACTCTGTCACCCCCTCTAGCCGTTAGAAAATAAAAGAGCCACCTTGTGCAGCAGTAATGCTGCATTCTGACAAGGTGGCTCTTTTAGTTATTGGTGCAGGCAAAGCAGAAATAAAGCGTTTTATAATTTTGCAAAAATACCTGTCTTTGGTCGTGAAGGCAGGTCTTAACCCCCCTGCTGCACACGCCACACTGCCGTCACTCAAGACTTCTTCGGTGCCGCCCCCTCCGCGCTGTTTTCAAATCAAATGCGGCGCCTGCGCTGCTTTGTTCTGCCTGGGGCAGGCGCAGTGAGCGCTGCCCATCTGACCTCAGATGCAGTCTTGCAGACTGCGCCTGTGCAGCCACCCAGCTTGTGAATCCCAGCCCGGCACTGTGCATAATGCATAACACACTGCGGGGCTGGGATTCACAAGCTGGGTGGCCGCACAGGCCACCCAGCTTTTTGAAACACTGAATGTGTGTCAGAGGTGTGTCAGAAACTGCAGACAGTCGCACAGCATATGGCTGCAGAATGTCTTTGCAGTTGGCTTTGCACAGATGCCTTCCTATTCCTTTTGACTCTTGGGCCCAGTGGCGACCTACCCCCGACTCTAATTGAATTGCCGGTGATATTGCCATTTTCCCCTGTTAAGGCTTGGAGCTATAGCAGTCTGCTATCTTCCTCTTTGGTGCTGCTGGAGGATGTCTGTGTTACCTATCTGAGTCTACTCAAGATAAGTGTTTCCCATGTTTGTATATCCCTGCTGTATTTAGTTGTAGTGAGGATTGACTAGTGCTCACTCATCCTTCCCTAAGCAGGGCTTATTGCCAGGGTCAGACAGGGATTAGGTTCCTGCTCTGCGATAGGTGCAGAACCTATATAGGAACGTTTAGGGCAGACAGGGTGACTTTAGATCTGCCTAGGGGTCTCACTTCCCCCTTCCCTAGTGTTGGGTTTCCTTTCTCTCATCCCTTCCTGTTGCACTTAGTCTTTCCTACACTGTGCATGACATTGTGTGAACGTTGCCTGAGGCTACAAGCAGATCAGAATTTTTTATGTGACCCTTTTTACTCTATGGAAGGTTTAATGATAGACACAAATACTGTATAGTTAACTTGAAAGTAATTTATTCAAAGCGAGGAGAGTAAGAGTAGATGTCTATCAATAAGGACAAAAGCTTGATAGTTATACAATAGTATGGCAGCATAGTTCTTGGTTACACATCAAAATTGAGGAACTGTAACTGTTGCTTATACAATAACTGCAACAGTCTGAATAGGTCTTTTAAGATACCAGTTTTGCCCGCCAGTACCTGCCTGTGTCTGTCGAGCCAGTCATTATACCAGCCGTGCCAGCCAGTACTTGCCAAGTCTACCGTTCCTGCCTCCTGTCCCGTGGGAGTCAGCTGCCATCCACCCGAGGTCTGTCCTGGAGTAGCACCTGGTTCTGCCTTCCTCGACCCTCCTCGTATAATATTATTATCAGCTGCTGCTGATGTGCACCCAAAGTCAGACTTGGTGAGCCACCTAGTCACGCTCCTCCAGGCTCTCCTCAGATCATGGCACAATGGTTGAACCACCCAGTCCGTTACAATGGTTGTACAAACTGGAGGCAGCGAGCTTGGCTTTTTGAAACACTTGCAGTATTTTACGTTCAAAACAGTCCCCAGTACATTCTCTGATGTAGAAAACAATTATTTCCTGAGAAACACACTGACTCTCGATAGGTCTTTTGGTGCCCTCACCAGTTTTATTTTGCTGTCTTAGGCCATGGAAGGCTCAGGGTGCAGGCCATAGCTGCCTGAAGTTACGGCAGCGCTCATTGAATTAGGCCACAGCACCACCCAGAGTCTTGGAGGCAGACAAGAGCAGTCAGTAGATTCAAGTCAACTCTCTTTGTACTTCCACATGGTTAATTTTCTAGGTCTTCAAACACTAACTTCTCCAATTGTCATGACCTACATATGTAATTAAGGACAGTTCATTTGAGAGAGCAATTTTGGACATTTTTGGGTGTGCGTTACATGAAGGTGTGATATCCGTCCAAGATTGTTGTTTGTATTAAATATTGTGCCAGCTAATTGTCACGAGCTCTAAGCCTTATATGACTGTCTAGTATTGTAAGCTCAGTACCATTAAGATTTGTGCCAATGATATTGTATAACCACTATGCTTATATCCGTTCCTTATACAAGAAACTGTTGCCATTTAATATACCTGCCTCACTCCGTGTAGTCTCTGAAATGTCTTTGTCACCATGCCATGCTTCAGGGGGGAAGTCATGACTGGTGTCTGTACTGGTTTTCAGGCACTGGATGTAAACAAGAATGTGTGGGTGTAGCAGGGTTGGGACTAGGTGAGGCCGATGGCGTCCTTCACCTTTCACCCCCTCAGACCCCTAGTAAAGGAATGGTTCAGAGACTAAGTTAACAGGATTCCTGACGCGCCACCCCTCTCTTTCTGATGGGTCAGGTAACAAGCTTTGATGACCACTGACACTAAAATTGTTCCCTTTTTCACAAAAAAAATACCAGCAAAAGTAAAAAATGATACCATCAAAAGAAAAAGTGTATAGAGTATAATTTTTTTTCTTAAACTTTATTAGGCTAGTTTCACACTAGCGTTTTGAGTAGCTGCGGAGGGCTGCGGACTTCCTCAGTGAAGCCCCGCCTTCGGCCGCACCTCTGCCGCTAGCTCCGCCTGCTTCTGCATGCGGCCTGCATGCGGCCTGCGTACCTATCTTTAACATTAGGTACGCAGGTCGTGCGGCTGTATGCGGATGCTTTATGTATGTACATTAATCAGTACATACAAGTATATCACAAGAACCACTGTCAGTAAATACAACATCAGTGCCATCATCAGTACATTTATATGTCACTAGAACCACTAACAGTACATAAATACATCACCATGCTTAGCACAGCAATTATTTGAGTTGTCAAGCCAGGGCCATATACATTTGTTTCTCAGAAACCTACAACTCCCAGTATGTATATAACAATGGTAAGGAGATGCTGGGAGTTATTGTTATCAGCCTTTATCAGACGGCAGACCATAGAGGAACCACAGTACTAATGAGATGTAGACAGTATCAACAAGTAAGCATTTACTTCCAGGTATCTTATAGGTGTTATCTTCTCTGATTGAGTAATTTCTTTCTATTTGTCTTCGCCTTGTCCAGACACCATTATGACTTTTCACACACGCAGCTTATCCCTGCAGACTATCCTCTTCTCCGCTCTTCTGCAGCAAACTACAGCACAGTGCCCTTAAAAATAAGAGTGTTGTTAAAATGTCCTCTCGATCAAAGTATCTGTCCATATTGTGATCTAAAAAAGTCTATTACGATATATGACATACATACTGTCTGCCTTATGATCTACACCCGCTACGCTGTCACCCTTAATGAGCTATGAATACGCCACTCTCTGGTATTATCAGCTAGAACTGCCATACCATCTGCCCTAATGAACCATGGTTTATACAATTGCTGTCTCCTCTCCACTGTTTTCCCTAACATTCTCTATATCTCCACACTGTCCCCTTGAAATGCTAACCACTCTACTATCTGTGCCCTCACTTCACCCTGCCCACTCTCCATATTCATTCTGCGCCACATTTTCACAATATGCCCTCACACAGCTCACCACATTGTTCTCTCCAACAGTACCCCCTCTTCACACTGTCCTGACTCCCACTACACGGTGTGATGGTCCCCACAGTTGCCCATACAGTATGATTGTAATCAGGAAAACCGGGCTGTGGGTAACTGTACTGAGCCGGGTCCAGAACTGTTGAGGCTACCTCCCTTGTTGCCTTGGGGAAAGGATGAGGATTTGGACCAACCTCATGACCTGGGTAGGAGGGGCAAGGAAAAGCACATGCAGCAACCAGAAGTTTGGCATTAAGCAGCAGCAGCGCACAGCCGGGTGAGCAGCGTGCTCCGTCCCCTGAGTACTTGCGCCACGACAGGCTGCGTTGGTTGGTCCCCGCCATATCCAGCAGGGCTTGCTGAGGAGAGAGGTACAGTGCCCTCAGTGACTGAGAGTACCGCGCACGAGCAGAGGAGAGAATTCCGGCCACCGGACAGAATCGTGCGGTCTTCCCTGCCAGTGACTTCGCGCCCGTTCCCGGTTGACACTGGAAGTGCCACGGCCTTGTTTGCTTCGGCCTAGCGTGTTTATGGACTAGAGGCTCAGCGAAAGGTACCGGAGACCGACCGCTGCTGCCAGAAGAAGGACCATCGTTTAAAGGACCCCATCTGAGGACATCTTCCCGGGTGCTACAACCCTTGCTGGATCACCTGCTGAGAAGCATAAAGGAGACGATACGTTTCTTAACTGGACTGCTATTGTTTTACCTGCATTATTCTTATTAACTATATTTCCAGGTCACCACCTGACAGCACCATGGAGGACGTCCTTCTTATCCCCAGTGGGACAGGAAACCACGAGAGTTTAAAAGGACCCTCCCCCTACCACCCTTAGGGGCTTTCCTCCATGTTGGATAAAAGTAAGAAGTCCAGGAAATATAAAAAGTGCCCCATTTGTGCTGTAAGGCTTTATGATTCCTGGCAGAAATCTCTCTGCGAGACACGCACCAGTCGAATTGTGGGGGAGGAGCAGGCTTCACTCATGATCATGACTAATATGAGTGCTATTGTCAGAGAAGAGGCCTCGATATCTGGTTTGGTGCTTCCCCAGCCTATTCAGTCAGATTCCCAGGATCTCCAGGAATCCAGGAAAATACAGAGGAAATCGGATCTATCATCTGAGGACAGCTTTTCAGGTTCAGATCTGGAAGATGAAGAATTAAGCAGAGATCTTCCAGAGAAAGGGAAGAGATATCTGTTTTCATCCGCCGACATAGATGAGCTCCTGGAGGCAGTAAGACAGACGATGCAGATTGAGGAGCCCGCATCCACTCCGCCAGTTCAGGACGAGATGTTTGGGGGGCTACATTCCCAAACCTCAAAGGTCTTTCCTGTGAACTCCCATATTCGTTCTATGATCGTAGAAGAATGGGAAGAGGCGGAAAAGAGACTATCGATTCCTAGAGACTTCAGACTTCGTCTCCCATTTAATTATGAGGAGATCAAGGACTGGGAGGATGTTCCCAAAATTGACATTCCACTTGCAAAAGTATCTAAAAGAATTACCATTCCTTTGGAGGACTCCTCTAACCTGAAGGAGCTTATGGACCACAAAGCAGATGGGTTCAAGAGCCTGGGAAAGCTCAGCAGCGGTCGTCCGTACAAACATAACAGCGACATCTGTAGTGCGGGCCATGCATTTGTGGGTAGACGATTTGAAAGAACAGTTGTCAGCTAGAACCCTTTGATAGTCTATTCTAAAATCTATTCCTCTGCTAAAGATGGCAACCAGTTTTCTAGCAGATGCTACTGCGGAGTCTGTTAGATTTACAGCTAGAGGCCAGTCTTTATCCAATGCAGCCAGAAGAGCTATCTGGCTAAACAACTGGTCAGGAGATGTCCAGTCTAAAAATAAACTGTTCTCTATTCCTTTCCTAGGAGGTAGAGTCTTTGGCCCCATCCTTGATGATATTCTGGAGAAAGCCTCAGATGAAAAGAAGGGGTTTCCAGAAGAAAAACGTAAAAAGTATCAGCCATTTCGCAGACCCTATTATAGTCAGAGATCAGACTATAGGGGGAAGGGGAAGCAGGGGAGGTGGAGCTATCCCAAAGGGGGAGAAAGTAGGAACAGAAATAGAGATTCGGGTTCCGCAACCTCAAGGTCTGGGTTCCGGAGAAAATGACGCCATCAGAGTAGCGGGACGGCTATCAAAATTCCTGGTAGAGTGGGAAAAGATTTCCAAAAGTCCTTGGGTACTCCAGGTTATCTCCCAGGGGTACAGAATGGAATTCGATGCCCTTCCCCCAGAAATATTTTTCGTGTCCAACGTCTATCTCTGTTCAGACTCTCCTATGTGGCGGGACATTCAGGACCTCCTGCGGGTAGCAGCAATATGTCCAGTACCTCCTCAGGAAGTAGGAACAGGTCATTATTCAGGCTTTTTCTCTATAAAAAACCTTTGGGGGAATCCAGAACTATAATAAATCTCAGACCCTTAAACAAATGGCTAGTGTACAAAAGGATCAAAATGGAATTCATAAGGTCCACAATTCCCCTCTTAGGGAAGGACGTGGTAATGTGCACTTTAGACTTAAAAAGTGCATATTACCACGTGCCAATTTTTTCAGATCATGAAAAGTATCTCAGATTTGCAGTGGAGAAGGAAGGAAGTGTCTACCACTATCAGTTTTGTTGCCTCCCATTCGGCTTAGCCATGGTGCCCAGAATTTTCACAAAACTTATGGTAGAGGTAGTGGCTTATTTAAGAAATCAAAACATCACAATAGTACCTTATTTAGATGATTTCTTAATAGTGACAGATTTTTCGAGTCAGCTCAGAATTGACTGTCAGTCAGTGGTCTCCACACTTCAGAAATTGGGATGTGTAGTGAACTGGTCAAAGTCAGACCTAATTCCCAAACCAAAAATAAAGTTTCTGGGAATCATTCTAGACTAAGGGTATGTGCACACGTTCAGGTTTTTTTGCGTTTTTTTCGCGTTTTTAACGCAATAAAATCGCGATAAAAACGTGAAAAAAACGCTAACATAAGGCTCCCAATCTTTTGTATTGAATCCGCAAAAATTGTGCCAATGTAGCGTTTTTTTCCGCAAAAAAAACGAATTGCGGAAAAAGAAGCAACATGTTCATTATTTTTGCGGAATCGCTGATTTCCCGCATGCATTGACTTGTATTGAAACGCTAGAAATCCGCAATCATATTAAAATTTGCGGATTTCTAGCGTTTATTTCCTGAAAAACTACAGGAAGTGACATGCCATCTATCCCATCATGCCATTCATGCCCATCCCATAATCCAGGAAGAGGAAACTTACCATTCCCGTCTTCCTGTATTATGGCTGCCGACATGGAGGGGTATGATCGGATGAGGCTGGATATGGTGCAGATGATAAGTGTGGTAAGTGTGTGTGTGTATATGTGTATATATGTGTGTGTATGTGTATATATGTGTGTGCGCGTGTGTTCGGACAGCGGCCGATGAGACTAGTCTCATCGGCCGATGTCTGTTCCCTCCAAGTAGTTGCAGCAGGCTCAGCTCGATGGGAGCAGTATTTCCCATCGAACTGTCCCTGCTGCAATGTACTATTTCCCCCATGAAATGTCTCCTATGGTCATTGGTGAACAGTGGTTACGGGCCCATTCCCCTAATAAACTTAGTTATATACCCCTATTCTCCCCTAAACTTAATTGTCATTGGTGGCCAGTGTATGATCATTGGTGGCCAGTGTATAATTATTATCATTGGTGGCCAGTGTATTAACATTGGTGGCCAGTGTATGATCATTGGTGGCCAGTGTATAATTATTTACATTGGTGGCCAGTGTATTATCATTGGTGGCCAGTGTTTAATAATTATCATTGGTGGCCAGTGGAACGGATATGTAAATTATTATTTATTTTCATTGGTGGACAGTGGAATAAATAATAATAAAAAGTACAATTTCATTGGTGGCCAGTGGTTACCTTATAATTACCTGTCCCCGGCGATCGCCACCTAAAATAAAAAAAAAAACAAAAAACCCATACTCACCTAAACGCCCAATTCCACGATTCCCTTGTCAGAAAAAATTAAAATACCAAACCACAACGTATACCTACCCTCCGCAGCATCCAATTAAACGATTGTCCCACGATGATCTGGAGTTTAGAGCAGCCACATAACATGCGGCTGCTCTAAACCGCGGCCGCCGATACAATGAACGGGATCGTAAAGCGATCCCGTTCACTGTATACCGAGTTCTCCCGAACTCAGCTCGCGCTGTTCGCGGGAACTCGTTCGGCAGTCACTGCAGCTGCGCGGACTCTCCGGCTGACCGGAGGTGAACTCTGGAGCGTGGGAAAATTTTCCATGCTATCAGTTCATCTCCGTTCAGCCGGTGAGGCTGCGCAGAGATGATATATGTCATCTGCAGTAATGTTTACAACGGGACAGGTGCAATTGCACCTGTTCCATTGTAAACCATTTTTTTTTTAACCCTTCCAATACCCAAATAATAAAATATGGTCAAAAACTCGGTGTCTTTATTTCATTAATACACTACGTGGCTGGGCAATATACGAAATTGATGGGCAATATACTACGTGGCTGGGCAATATACTACGTGAATGGGTAATATACTACGTGGATGGGCAATATACTACGTGGCTGGGCAATATACTACGTGAATGGGTAATATACTACGTGGATGGGCAATATACTACGTGGCTGGGCAATATACTACGTGAATGGGTAATATACTACGTGGATGGGCAATATAGTATGTGAATGGGTAATATACTATGTGGATGGGCAATATACTACGTCAATGGGTAATATACTACGTGAATATAATATACTACGTGGCTGGGCAATATACTACGTGAATGGGTAATATACTACGTGGATGGGAAATATACAAAATGGATGGGCAATATACTATATTTTGTATATTGCCCATCCACGTAGTATATTGCCCATCCACATAGTATATTGCCCATCCACATAGTATATTGCCCATTTACGTAGTATATTACCCATTCACGTAGTATATTGGCCATTCACGTAGTATATTGGCCACCCACGTAGTATATTCCACGTAGTATATTGCCCATCCACGTAGTATATTGCCCATTCACGTAGTATATTGGCCATCAACGTAGTATATTCCACGTAGTATATTGCCCATCCACATAGTATATTGCCCATTCACGTAGTATATTGGCCATTCACGTAGTATATTGGCCATTCACGTAGTATATTCCACGTAGTATATTGCCCATCCACGTAGTATATTGCCCATTCACGTAGTATATTGGCCATCAACGTAGTATATTCCACGTAGTATATTGCCCATCCACATAGTATATTGCCCATTCACGTAGTATATTGGCCATCCACGTAGTATATTCCACGTAGTATATTGCCCATCCACGTAGTATATTGCCCATTCACGTAGTATATTACACATTCACGTAGTATATTGGCCATTCACGTAGTATATTGGCCATCCACGTAGTATATTCCACGTAGTATATTGCCTATCCACGTAGTATATTGCCCATTCACGTAGTATATTGGCCATCAACGTAGTATATTCCACGTAGTATATTGCCCATCCACATAGTATATTGCCCATTCACGTAGTATATTGGCCATTCACGTAGTATATTGGCCATCCACATAGTATATTGCCCATTCACGTAGTATATTGGCCATTCACGTAGTATATTGGCCATCCACGTAGTATATTCCACGTAGTATATTGCCCATCCACGTAGTATATTGCCCATTCACGTAGTATATTGGCCATCAACGTAGTATATTCCACGTAGTATATTGCCCATCCACATAGTATATTGCCCATTCACGTAGTATATTGGCCATCCACGTAGTATATTCCACGTAGTATATTGCCCATCCACGTAGTATATTGCCCATTCACGTAGTATATTACCCATTCACGTAGTATATTGGCCATTCACGTAGTATATTGGCCATCCACGTAGTATATTCCACGTAGTATATTGCCCATCCACGTAGTATATTGCCCATTCACGTAGTATATTGGCCATCAACGTAGTATATTCCACGTAGTATATTGCCCATCCACATAGTATATTGCCCATTCACGTAGTATATTGGCCATTCACGTAGTATATTGGCCATCCACGTAGTATATTCCAAGTAGTATATTGCCCATCCACGTAGTATATTGCCCATTCACGTAGTATATTACCCATTCACGTAGTATATTGGCCATTCACGTAGTATATTGGCCATCCACGTAGTATATTCCACGTAGTATATTGCCCATCCACGTAGTATATTGCCCATTCACGTAGTATATTGGCCATCAACGTAGTATATTCCACGTAGTATATTGCCCATCCACATAGTATATTGCCCATTCACGTAGTATATTGGCCATTCACGTAGTATATTGGCCATCCACATAGTATATTGCCCATTCACGTAGTATATTGGCCATTCATGTAGTATATTGGCCATCCACGTAGTATATTCCACGTAGTATATTGCCCATCCACGTAGTATATTGCCCATTCACGTAGTATATTGGCCATCAACGTAGTATATTCCACGTAGTATATTGCCCATCCACATAGTATATTGCCCATTCACGTAGTATATTGGCCATCCACGTAGTATATTCCACGTAGTATATTGCCCATCCACGTAGTATATTGCCCATTCACGTAGTATATTACACATTCACGTAGTATATTGGCCATTCACGTAGTATATTGGCCATCCACTTAGTATATTCCACGTAGTATATTGCCCATCCACATAGTATATTGCCCATTCACGTAGTATATTGGCCATTCACGTAGTATATTGGCCATCCACATAGTATATTGCCCATTCACGTAGTATATTGGCCATTCACGTAGTATATTGGCCATCCACGTAGTATATTCCACGTAGTATATTGCCCATCCACGTAGTATATTGCCCATTCACGTAGTATATTGGCCATCAACGTAGTATATTCCACGTAGTATATTGCCCATCCACATAGTATATTGCCCATTCACGTAGTATATTGGCCATCCACGTAGTATATTCCACGTAGTATATTGCCCATCCACGTAGTATATTGCCCATTCACGTAGTATATTACCCATTCACGTAGTATATTGGCCATTCACGTAGTATGTTGGCCATCCACGTAGTATATTCCACGTAGTATATTGCCCATCCACGTAGTATATTGCCCATTCACGTAGTGTATTGGCCATCAACGTAGTATATTCCATGTAGTATATTGCCCATCCACATAGTATATTGCCCATTCACGTAGTATATTGGCCATTCACGTAGTATATTGGCCATCCACGTAGTATATTCCACGTAGTATGTTGCCCATCCACGTAGTATATTGCCCATTCACGTAGTATATTACCCATTCACGTAGTATATTGGCCATTCACGTAGTATATTGGCCATCCACGTAGTATATTCCACGTAGTATATTGCCCATCCACGTAGTATATTGCCCATTCACGTAGTATATTGGCCATCAACGTAGTATATTCCACGTAGTATATTGCCCATCCACATAGTATATTGCCCATTCACGTAGTATATTGGCCATTCACGTAGTATATTGGCCATCCACATAGTATATTGCCCATTCACGTAGTATATTGGCCATTCATGTAGTATATTGGCCATCCACGTAGTATATTCCACGTAGTATATTGCCCATCCACGTAGTATATTGCCCATTCACGTAGTATATTGGCCATCAACGTAGTATATTCCACGTAGTATATTGCCCATCCACATAGTATATTGCCCATTCACGTAGTATATTGGCCATCCACGTAGTATATTCCACGTAGTATATTGCCCATCCACGTAGTATATTGCCCATTCACGTAGTATATTACACATTCACGTAGTATATTGGCCATTCACGTAGTATATTGGCCATCCACGTAGTATATTCCACGTAGTATATTGCCCATCCACGTAGTATATTGCCCATTCACGTAGTATATTGGCCATCAACGTAGTATATTCCACGTAGTATATTGCCCATCCACATAGTATATTGCCCATTCACGTAGTATATTGGCCATTCACGTAGTATATTGGCCATCCACATAGTATATTTCCCATTCACGTAGTATATTGGCCATTCACGTAGTATATTGGCCATCCACGTAGTATATTCCACGTAGTATATTGCCCATCCACGTAGTATATTGCCCATTCACGTAGTATATTGGCCATCAACGTAGTATATTCCACGTAGTATATTGCCCATCCACATAGTATATTGCCCATTCACGTAGTATATTGGCCATCCACGTAGTATATTCCACGTAGTATATTGCCCATCCACGTAGTATATTGCCCATTCACGTAGTATATTACACATTCACGTAGTATATTGCCCATCCACGTAGTATATTGCCCATTCACGTAGTATATTGGCCATCAACGTAGTATATTCCACGTAGTATATTGCCCATCCACATAGTATATTGCCCATTCACGTAGTATATTGGCCATCCACGTAGTATATTCCACGTAGTATATTGCCCATCCACATAGTATATTGCCCATTCACGTAGTATATTGGCCATTCACGTAGTATATTGGCCATCCACATAGTATATTGCCCATTCACGTAGTATATTGGCCATTCACGTAGTATATTGGCCATCCACGTAGTATATTCCACGTAGTATATTGCCCATCCTTGTAGTATATTGCCCATTCACGTAGTATATTGGCCATCAACGTAGTATATTCCACGTAGTATATTGCCCATCCACATAGTATATTGCCCATTCACGTAGTATATTGGCCATCCACGTAGTATATTCCACGTAGTATATTGCCCATCCACGTAGTATATTGCCCATTCACGTAGTATATTACCCATTCACGTAGTATATTGGCCATTCACGTAGTATATTGGCCATCCACGTAGTATATTCCACGTAGTATATTGCCCATCCACGTAGTATATTGCCCATTCACGTAGTATATTGGCCATCAACGTAGTATATTCCATGTAGTATATTGCCCATCCACATAGTATATTGCCCATTCACGTAGTATATTGGCCATTCACGTAGTATATTGGCCATCCACGTAGTATATTCCACGTAGTATATTGCCCATCCACGTAGTATATTGCCCATTCACGTAGTATATTACCCATTCACGTAGTATATTGGCCATTCACGTAGTATATTGGCCATCCACGTAGTATATTCCACGTAGTATATTGCCCATCCACGTAGTATATTGCCCATTCACGTAGTATATTGGCCATCAACGTAGTATATTCCACGTAGTATATTGCCCATCCACATAGTATATTGCCCATTCACGTAGTATATTGGCCATTCACGTAGTATATTGGCCATCCACATAGTATATTGCCCATTCACGTAGTATATTGGCCATTCATGTAGTATATTGGCCATCCACGTAGTATATTCCACGTAGTATATTGCCCATCCACGTAGTACATTGCCCATTCACGTAGTATATTGGCCATCAACGTAGTATATTCCACGTAGTATATTGCCCATCCACATAGTATATTGCCCATTCACGTAGTATATTGGCCATCCACGTAGTATATTCCACGTAGTATATTGCCCATCCACGTAGTATATTGCCCATTCACGTAGTATATTACACATTCACGTAGTATATTGGCCATTCACGTAGTATATTGGCCATCCACGTAGTATAT
The DNA here is from genome assembly GCF_032444005.1 of Ranitomeya imitator. NCBI lineage: Eukaryota > Metazoa > Chordata > Amphibia > Anura > Dendrobatidae > Ranitomeya > Ranitomeya imitator. The sequence continues at coordinate 497,919,168 of NC_091283.1, read as the reverse complement.
TCCACGTAGTATATTGCCCATCCACGTAGTATATTGCCCATTCACGTAGTATATTGGCCATCAACGTAGTATATTCCACGTAGTATATTGCCCATCCACATAGTATATTGCCCATTCACGTAGTATATTGGCCATTCACGTAGTATATTGGCCATCCACATAGTATATTGCCCATTCACGTAGTATATTGGCCATTCACGTAGTATATTGGCCATCCACGTAGTATATTCCACGTAGTATATTGCCCATCCACGTAGTATATTGCCCATTCACGTAGTATATTGGCCATCAACGTAGTATATTCCACGTAGTATTTTGCCCATCCACATAGTATATTGCCCATTCACGTAGTATATTGGCCATCCACGTAGTATATTCCACGTAGTATATTGCCCATCCACGTAGTATATTGCCCATTCACGTAGTATATTACCCGTTCACGTAGTATATTGGCCATTCACGTAGTATATTGGCCATCCACGTAGTATATTCCACGTAGTATATTGCCCATCCACATAGTATATTGCCCATTCACGTAGTATATTGGCCATCAACGTAGTATATTCCACGTAGTATATTGCCCATCCACATAGTATATTGCCCATTCACGTAGTATATTGGCCATTCACGTAGTATATTGGCCATCCACGTAGTATATTCCACGTAGTATATTGCCCATCCACGTAGTATATTGCCCATTCACGTAGTATATTGGCCATCAACGTAGTATATTCCACGTAGTATATTGCCCATCCACATAGTATATTGCCCATTCACGTAGTATATTGGCCATTCACGTAGTATATTGGCCATCCACATAGTATATTGCCCATTCACGTAGTATATTGGCCATTCATGTAGTATATTGGCCATCCACGTAGTATATTCCACGTAGTATATTGCCCATCCACGTAGTACATTGCCCATTCACGTAGTATATTGGCCATCAACGTAGTATATTCCACGTAGTATATTGCCCATCCACATAGTATATTGCCCATTCACGTAGTATATTGGCCATCCACGTAGTATATTCCACGTAGTATATTGCCCATCCACGTAGTATATTGCCCATTCACGTAGTATATTACACATTCACGTAGTATATTGGCCATTCACGTAGTATATTGGCCATCCACGTAGTATATTCCACGTAGTATATTGCCCATCCACGTAGTATATTGCCCATTCACGTAGTATATTGGCCATCAACGTAGTATATTCCACGTAGTATATTGCCCATCCACATAGTATATTGCCCATTCACGTAGTATATTGGCCATTCACGTAGTATATTGGCCATCCACATAGTATATTGCCCATTCACGTAGTATATTGGCCATTCACGTAGTATATTGGCCATCCACGTAGTATATTCCACGTAGTATATTGCCCATCCACGTAGTATATTGCCCATTCACGTAGTATATTGGCCATCAACGTAGTATATTCCACGTAGTATTTTGCCCATCCACATAGTATATTGCCCATTCACGTAGTATATTGGCCATCCACGTAGTATATTCCACGTAGTATATTGCCCATCCACGTAGTATATTGCCCATTCACGTAGTATATTACCCGTTCACGTAGTATATTGGCCATTCACGTAGTATATTGGCCATCCACGTAGTATATTCCACGTAGTATATTGCCCATCCACATAGTATATTGCCCATTCACGTAGTATATTGGCCATCAACGTAGTATATTCCACGTAGTATATTGCCCATCCACATAGTATATTGCCCATTCACGTAGTATATTGGCCATTCACGTAGTATATTGGCCATCCACGTAGTATATTCCACGTAGTATATTGCCCATCCACGTAGTATATTGCCCATTCACGTAGTATAATGGCCATCAACGTAGTATATTCCACGTAGTATATTGCCCATCCACATAGTATATTGCTCATTCACGTAGTATATTGGCCATTCACGTAGTATATTGGCCATCCACATAGTATATTGCCCATTCACGTAGTATATTGGCCATCCACATAGTATATTGCCCATTCACGTAGTATATTCCACGTAGTATATTGCCCATCCACGTAGTATATTGCCCATTCACGTAGTATATTACACATTCACGTAGTATATTGGCCATTCACGTAGTATATTGGCCATCCACGTAGTATATTCCACGTAGTATATTGCCCATCCACATAGTATATTGCCCATTCACGTAGTATATTGGCCATCCACGTAGTATATTCCACGTAGTATATTGCCCATCCACGTAGTATATTGCCCATTCACGTAGTATATTACCCATTCACGTAGTATATTGGCCATTCACGTAGTATATTGGCCATCCACGTAGTATATTCCACGTAGTATATTGCCCATCCACGTAGTATATTGCCCATTCACGTAGTATATTGGCCATCAACGTAGTATATTCCACGTAGTATATTGCCCATCCACATAGTATATTGCCCATTCACGTAGTATATTGGCCATTCACGTAGTATATTGGCCATCCACGTAGTATATTCCACGTAGTATATTGCCCATCCACGTAGTATATTGCCCATTCACGTAGTATATTACCCATTCACGTAGTATATTGGCCATTCACGTAGTATATTGGCCATCCACGTAGTATATTCCACGTAGTATATTGCCCATCCACGTAGTATATTTCCCATTCACGTAGTATATTGGCCATCAACGTAGTATATTCCACGTAGTATATTGCCCATCCACATAGTATATTGCCCATTCACGTAGTATATTGGCCATTCACGTAGTATATTGGCCATCCACATAGTATATTGCCCATTCACGTAGTATATTGGCCATTCATGTAGTATATTGGCCATCCACGTAGTATATTCCACGTAGTATATTGCCCATCCACGTAGTATATTGCCCATTCACGTAGTATATTGGCCATCAACGTAGTATATTCCACGTAGTATATTGCCCATCCACATAGTATATTGCCCATTCACGTAGTATATTGGCCATCCACGTAGTATATTCCACGTAGTATATTGCCCATCCACGTAGTATATTGCCCATTCACGTAGTATATTACACATTCACGTAGTATATTGGCCATTCACGTAGTATATTGGCCATCCACGTAGTATATTCCACGTAGTATATTGCCCATCCACGTAGTATATTGCCCATTCACGTAGTATATTGGCCATCAACGTAGTATATTCCACGTAGTATATTGCCCATCCACATAGTATATTGCCCATTCACGTAGTATATTGGCCATCCACGTAGTATATTCCACGTAGTATATTGCCCATCCACGTAGTATATTGCCCATTCACGTAGTATATTACACATTCACGTAGTATATTGGCCATCCACGTAGTATATTCCACGTAGTATATTGCCCATCCACGTAGTATATTGCCCATTCACGTAGTATATTGGCCATCAACGTAGTATATTCCACGTAGTATATTGCCCATCCACATAGTATATTGCCCATTCACGTAGTATATTGGCCATTCACGTAGTATATTGGCCATCCACATAGTATATTGCCCATTCACGTAGTATATTGGCCATTCACGTAGTATATTGGCCATCCACGTAGTATATTCCACGTAGTATATTGCCCATCCACGTAGTATATTGCCCATTCACGTAGTATATTGGCCATCAACGTAGTATATTCCACGTAGTATATTGCCCATCCACATAGTATATTGCCCATTCACGTAGTATATTGGCCATCCACGTAGTATATTCCACGTAGTATATTGCCCATCCACGTAGTATATTGCCCATTCACGTAGTATATTACCCATTCACGTAGTATATTGGCCATTCACGTAGTATATTGGCCATCCACGTAGTATATTCCACGTAGTATATTGCCCATCCACGTAGTATATTGCCCATTCACGTAGTATATTGGCCATCAACGTAGTATATTCCACGTAGTATATTGCCCATCCACATAGTATATTGCCCATTCACGTAGTATATTGGCCATTCACGTAGTATATTGGCCATCCACGTAGTATATTCCACGTAGTATATTGCCCATCCACGTAGTATATTGCCCATTCACGTAGTATATTACCCATTCACGTAGTATATTGGCCATTCACGTAGTATATTGGCCATCCACGTAGTATATTCCACGTAGTATATTGCCCATCCACGTAGTATATTGCCCATTCACGTAGTATATTGGCCATCAACGTAGTATATTCCACGTAGTATATTGCCCATCCACATAGTATATTGCCCATTCACATAGTATATTGGCCATTCACGTAGTATATTGGCCATCCACATAGTATATTGCCCATTCACGTAGTATATTGGCCATTCATGTAGTATATTGGCCATCCACGTAGTATATTCCACGTAGTATATTGCCCATCCACGTAGTATATTGCCCATTCACGTAGTATATTGGCCATCAACGTAGTATATTCCACGTAGTATATTGCCCATCCACATAGTATATTGCCCATTCACGTAGTATATTGGCCATCCACGTAGTATATTCCACGTAGTATATTGCCCATCCACGTAGTATATTGCCCATTCACGTAGTATATTACACATTCACGTAGTATATTGGCCATTCACGTAGTATATTGGCCATCCACGTAGTATATTCCACGTAGTATATTGCCCATCCACATAGTATATTGCCCATTCACGTAGTATATTGGCCATTCACGTAGTATATTGGCCATCCACATAGTATATTGCCCATCCACGTAGTATATTGCCCATTCACGTAGTATATTACCCATTCACGTAGTATATTGGCCATTCACGTAGTATATTGGCCATCCACGTAGTATATTCCACGTAGTATATTGCCCATCCACGTAGTATATTGCCCATTCACGTAGTATATTGGCCATCAACGTAGTATATTCCATGTAGTATATTGCCCATCCACATAGTATATTGCCCATTCACGTAGTATATTGGCCATTCACGTAGTATATTGGCCATCCACGTAGTATATTCCACGTAGTATATTGCCCATCCACATAGTATATTGCCCATTCACGTAGTATATTACCCATTCACGTAGTATATTGGCCATTCACGTAGTATATTGGCCATCCACGTAGTATATTCCACGTAGTATATTGCCCATCCACGTAGTATATTGCCCATTCACGTAGTATATTGGCCATCAACGTAGTATATTCCACGTAGTATATTGCCCATCCACATAGTATATTGCCCATTCACGTAGTATATTGGCCATTCACGTAGTATATTGGCCATCCACATAGTATATTGCCCATTCACGTAGTATATTGGCCATTCATGTAGTATATTGGCCATCCACGTAGTATATTCCACGTAGTATATTGCCCATCCACGTAGTATATTGCCCATTCACGTAGTATATTGGCCATCAACGTAGTATATTCCACGTAGTATATTGCCCATCCACATAGTATATTGCCCATTCACGTAGTATATTGGCCATCCACGTAGTATATTCCACGTAGTATATTGCCCATCCACGTAGTATATTGCCCATTCACGTAGTATATTACACATTCACGTAGTATATTGGCCATTCACGTAGTATATTGGCCATCCACGTAGTATATTCCACGTAGTATATTGCCCATCCACGTAGTATATTGCCCATTCACGTAGTATATTGGCCATCAACGTAGTATATTCCACGTAGTATATTGCCCATCCACATAGTATATTGCCCATTCACGTAGTATATTGGCCATTCACGTAGTATATTGGCCATCCACATAGTATATTGCCCATTCACGTAGTATATTGGCCATTCACGTAGTATATTGGCCATCCACGTAGTATATTCCACGTAGTATATTGCCCATCCACGTAGTATATTGCCCATTCACGTAGTATATTGGCCATCAACGTAGTATATTCCACGTAGTATATTGCCCATCCACATAGTATATTGCCCATTCACGTAGTATATTGGCCATCCACGTAGTATATTCCACGTAGTATATTGCCCATCCACGTAGTATATTGCCCATTCACGTAGTATATTACCCATTCACGTAGTATATTGGCCATTCACGTAGTATATTGGCCATCCACGTAGTATATTCCACGTAGTATATTGCCCATCCACGTAGTATATTGCCCATTCACGTAGTATATTGGCCATCAACGTAGTATATTCCACGTAGTATATTGCCCATCCACATAGTATATTGCCCATTCACGTAGTATATTGGCCATTCACGTAGTATATTGGCCATCCACGTAGTATATTCCACGTAGTATATTGCCCATCCACGTAGTATATTGCCCATTCACGTAGTATATTGGCCATCAACGTAGTATATTCCACGTAGTATATTGCCCATCCACATAGTATATTGCCCATTCACGTAGTATATTGGCCATTCACGTAGTATATTGGCCATCCACATAGTATATTGCCCATTCACGTAGTATATTGGCCATCCACATAGTATATTGCCCATTCACGTAGTATATTCCACGTGGTATATTGCCCATCCACGTAGTATATTGCCCATTCACGTAGTATATTACACATTCACGTAGTATATTGGCCATTCACGTAGTATATTGGCCATCCACGTAGTATATTCCACGTAGTATATTGCCCATCCACATAGTATATTGCCCATTCACGTAGTATATTGGCCATTCACGTAGTATATTGGCCATCCACATAGTATATTGCCCATTCACGTAGTATATTGGCCATTCACGTAGTATATTGGCCATCCACGTAGTATATTCCACGTAGTATATTGCCCATCCACGTAGTATATTGCCCATTCACGTAGTATATTGGCCATCAACGTAGTATATTCCACGTACTATATTGCCCATCCACATAGTATATTGCCCATTCACGTAGTATATTGGCCATCCACGTAGTATATTCCACGTAGTATATTGCCCATCCACGTAGTATATTGCCCATTCACGTAGTATATTACCCATTCACGTAGTATATTGGCCATTCACGTAGTATATTGGCCATCCACGTAGTATATTCCACGTAGTATATTGCCCATCCACGTAGTATATTGCCCATTCACGTAGTATATTGGCCATCAACGTAGTATATTCCACGTAGTATATTGCCCATCCACATAGTATATTGCCCATTCACGTAGTATATTGGCCATTCACGTAGTATATTGGCCATCCACGTAGTATATTCCACGTAGTATATTGCCCATCCACGTAGTATATTGCCCATTCACGTAGTATATTACCCATTCACGTAGTATATTGGCCATTCACGTAGTATATTGGCCATCCACGTAGTATATTCCACGTAGTATATTGCCCATCCACGTAGTATATTGCCCATTCACGTAGTATATTGGCCATCAACGTAGTATATTCCACGTAGTATATTGCCCATCCACATAGTATATTGCCCATTCACGTAGTATATTGGCCATTCACGTAGTATATTGGCCATCCACATAGTATATTGCCCATTCACGTAGTATATTGGCCATTCATGTAGTATATTGGCCATCCACGTAGTATATTCCACGTAGTATATTGCCCATCCACGTAGTATATTGCCCATTCACGTAGTATATTGGCCATCAACGTAGTATATTCCACGTAGTATATTGCCCATCCACATAGTATATTGCCCATTCACGTAGTATATTGGCCATCCACGTAGTATATTCCACGTAGTATATTGCCCATCCACGTAGTATATTGCCCATTCACGTAGTATATTACACATTCACGTAGTATATTGGCCATTCACGTAGTATATTGGCCATCCACGTAGTATATTCCACGTAGTATATTGCCCATCCACGTAGTATATTGCCCATTCACGTAGTATATTGGCCATCAACGTAGTATATTCCACGTAGTATATTGCCCATCCACATAGTATATTGCCCATTCACGTAGTATATTGGCCATCCACGTAGTATATTCCACGTAGTATATTGCCCATCCACGTAGTATATTGCCCATTCACGTAGTATATTACACATTCACGTAGTATATTGGCCATCCACGTAGTATATTCCACGTAGTATATTGCCCATCCACGTAGTATATTGCCCATTCACGTAGTATATTGGCCATCAACGTTGTATATTCCACGTAGTATATTGCCCATCCACATAGTATATTGCCCATTCACGTAGTATATTGGCCATTCACGTAGTATATTGGCCATCCACATAGTATATTGCCCATTCACGTAGTATATTGGCCATTCACGTAGTATATTGGCCATCCACGTAGTATATTCCACATAGTATATTGCCCATCCACGTAGTATATTGCCCATTCACGTAGTATATTGGCCATCAACGTAGTATATTCCACGTAGTATATTGCCCATCCACATAGTATATTGCCCATTCACGTAGTATATTGGCCATCCACGTAGTATATTCCACGTAGTATATTGCCCATCCACGTAGTATATTGCCCATTCACGTAGTATATTGGCCATCAACGTAGTATATTCCACGTAGTATATTGCCCATCCACATAGTATATTGCCCATTCACGTAGTATATTGGCCATTCACGTAGTATATTGGCCATCCACGTAGTATATTCCACGTAGTATATTGCCCATCCACGTAGTATATTGCCCATTCACGTAGTATATTACCCATTCACGTAGTATATTGGCCATTCACGTAGTATATTGGCCATCCACGTAGTATATTCCACGTAGTATATTGCCCATCCACGTAGTATATTGCCCATTCACGTAGTATATTGGCCATCAACGTAGTATATTCCACGTAGTATATTGCCCATCCACATAGTATATTGCCCATTCACGTAGTATATTGGCCATTCACGTAGTATATTGGCCATCCACATAGTATATTGCCCATTCACGTAGTATATTGGCCATTCATGTAGTATATTGGCCATCCACGTAGTATATTCCACGTAGTATATTGCCCATCCACGTAGTATATTGCCCATTCACGTAGTATATTGGCCATCAACGTAGTATATTCCACGTAGTATATTGCCCATCCACATAGTATATTGCCCATTCACGTAGTATATTGGCCATCCACGTAGTATATTCCACGTAGTATATTGCCCATCCACGTAGTATATTGCCCATTCACGTAGTATATTACACATTCACGTAGTATATTGGCCATTCACGTAGTATATTGGCCATCCACGTAGTATATTCCACGTAGTATATTGCCCATCCACGTAGTATATTGCCCATTCACGTAGTATATTGGCCATCAACGTAGTATATTCCACGTAGTATATTGCCCATCCACATAGTATATTGCCCATTCACGTAGTATATTGGCCATTCACGTAGTATATTGGCCATCCACATAGTATATTGCCCATTCACGTAGTATATTGGCCATTCACGTAGTATATTGGCCATCCACGTAGTATATTCCACGTAGTATATTGCCCATCCACGTAGTATATTGCCCATTCACGTAGTATATTGGCCATCAACGTAGTATATTCCACGTAGTATATTGCCCATCCACATAGTATATTGCCCATTCACGTAGTATATTGGCCATCCACGTAGTATATTCCACGTAGTATATTGCCCATCCACGTAGTATATTGCCCATTCACGTAGTATATTACCCATTCACGTAGTATATTGGCCATTCACGTAGTATATTGGCCATCCACGTAGTATATTCCACGTAGTATATTGCCCATCCACGTAGTATATTGCCCATTCACGTAGTATATTGGCCATCAACGTAGTATATTCCACGTAGTATATTGCCCATCCACATAGTATATTGCCCATTCACGTAGTATATTGGCCATTCACGTAGTATATTGGCCATCCACGTAGTATATTTCACGTAGTATATTGCCCATCCACGTAGTATATTGCCCATTCACGTAGTATATTGGCCATCAACGTAGTATATTCCACGTAGTATATTGCCTATCCACATAGTATATTGCCCATTCACGTAGTATATTGGCCATTCACGTAGTATATTGGCCATCCACATAGTATATTGCCCATTCACGTAGTATATTGGCCATCCACATAGTATATTGCCCATTCACATAGTATATTCCACGTAGTATATTGCCCATCCACGTAGTATATTGCCCATTCACGTAGTATATTGGCCATCAACGTAGTATATTCCACGTAGTATATTGCCCATCCACATAGTATATTGCCCATTCACGTAGTATATTGGCCATCCACGTAGTATATTCCACGTAGTATATTGCCCATCCACGTAGTATATTGCCCATTCACGTAGTATATTACCCATTCACGTAGTATATTGCCCATCCACGTAGTATATTGCCCATTCACGTAGTATATTGGCCATCAACGTAGTATATTCCACGTAGTATATTGCCCATCCACATAGTATATTGCCCATTCACATAGTATATTGGCCATTCACGTAGTATATTGGCCATCCACGTAGTATATTCCACGTAGTATATTGCCCATCCACGTAGTATATTGCCCATTCACGTAGTATATTGGCCATCAACGTAGTATATTCCACGTAGTATATTGCCCATCCACATAGTATATTGCCCATTCACGTAGTATATTGGCCATCCACGTAGTATATTCCACGTAGTATATTGCCCATCCACGTAGTATATTGCCCATTCACGTAGTATATTGCCCATTCACGTAGTATATTGGCCATCAACGTAGGGCAATATACTACGTGGAATATACTACGTGGATGGGTAATATATAGTACGTGGATGGGCAATATACTTCATGGCTGGCCAATATACTAAGTGCCTGTGCAATATACTACGTGGCTGGTCACTATGTTATGTTGCTGCGATGTATGCTACTATATCTAAAATATGCAAATGTACATAACCTTGTATTTATTGTTGGTCACAATTAATTTAAATTTTTTTTACTTGTTGTCCTTTTTTATGAAGATTGAACAACACCCTGAGGTCTGGGACCGGTCAAGTGAAAAGTACAAGGGGGCAAAACGTGATGCCTGGCCCAAAATAGTAACCGCTCTCTTTCCAGAGTGGCCAAATCTCCCAACACAGCAGCAAACACAGATTTGTAAGTATAAATTTATTTCCTTTTTTTTTAAAAAGTAAGAAGAATGGATTTGTAATGTTTTATTTAAAAATTTTAAATTTGCAGTGGGCGATGTGAAGACGAGATGGCGGTCTGTCACAGACAGATATCTTAAATCACTCAAGATTCCGAGTGGCAGCTCGCCGCCAAGGAAGAGGGTGCCCTATGGAGACCAGCTGAAGTTCATATTGGGAAGCCGGAGTTTGAGGAGGTAGATAATATAAAGAAATAGTGTTGCTTGACGTAATGATTTGTATTTTTGTAACCTTTGTTTTATTTTTGGGTCTGCAGAACAGAAAGCAACATCTCTGCCCAAACACCTCCGGACCTTACCGATGGTGACACCACGGTGGACAGTATTGGAGAGGAAGTAGAAGACAGCATAATGAACAGCCAAGAATCTCCGGGGAACATGTCTTTGTCCGGAAGGTCACCCGAAATAAGTGATTCCCTTGGAGAACATGACGTTGCAGCAAATACCACAACTTCTACTTCCTCTGACGCTGGTGCAAACTCTGGTGGCGGTGTGTCGAGGCGCATGGGGAGGGGGGCTGCTTCTGTCCGTCCCGTGGCAGTGAAAAGACCGGTGCAAAAGAAGACCAAACAAGGTCAAATTATAGAACAATTAACGAGTAAAACGCTCAATCTTCTTGATAATTCTTCAAAGCAAGATGAGCATGACAAATTTGGGTCATTTTTGGCAGACCGTGTTAGAACACTGCCACGGGACAAGCAGCAAATGTTCGTTACAGCTGTCAATTGTCTGTTAATGGCAATTGATGACACACCAACCCTACCCCCTGCTCCACAAGTAATGACGGGTATTTTCAACGTTTTCAGCAACCCCATTATGCCTCCACCACCACCACCACCACCAGCTGCTGCATCGCAGCGTTACGGACAGGCGGCAACATACAGGGCCAATCAAGTAGATGCGTACAGTGGCCATACACCTGTACCTAGTTCAACTGGCCATCGTTCCAGTATGCCCAATAGCAGTGTCTACTCCCAACCTGACTTATTTAATGATATGGGCTACCAACCGGAATACCATCAATTTTGAGTTTTGATATCTCATCCTATTTCAGTAGAGACGGGAGTGTATTGAATGTTAAACCGTTGAGTTCATGACCAAATCTTACAAAAGTTCTTTAAAGGGAACCTGTCACCACGAAAATCACGGGTGAGGTAAGCCCACCGGCATTAGGGGCTTATGTACAGCATTCTGTAATGCTGTAGATAAGCCCCCGATGTTATCAGAAAAAGGAGAAAAAGACGTTATGTTATACTCAACCACAGGCGGTCTCGCTGCTGGTCAGGTCAGATTGGCGTCTCCGGTCCACTGCGGCGCCTCCTATCTTCTTTCCATGAAGTCCTCTTCTGATCTTCAGCCACGGCTCCGGCGCAGTCGTACTTTGCTCTGCCCTGTTGAGGGCAGAGGATAGTACTGCAGTGTGCAGGCGCCGGAAAGGTCAGAGGCACGGCGCCTGCGCACTGCAGTACTATCCTCTGCCCTCAACAGGGCCGAGCAAAGTACACCTGTGCTGGAGCCGTTGCTGAAGATCAGAAGAGGAAGTCATGGAAAGAAGATAGGAAGCGCCGCAGTGGACCGGAGACGCCAATCTGACCTGACCAGCAGCGAGAGCGCCTGTGGTTGAGTATAACATAACGTCTTTTTCTCCTTTTTCTGATAACATCGGGGGCTTATCTACAGCATTACAGAAGTGGGCTTACCTCACCCGTGATTTTTGGGGTGACAGGTTCCCTTTAAGTTTTGTTATAAAATGTAAGTTCATATACATTAAAAAAAGTTTCTTTAATGTAATTAATTTTTCTTTTACTTTATTAAAAAAAATTATTTTAACTACTCAGATTTCTTATTATCATAAAAATAAGAAGCTTGGAAATGGGATCTGATTAAGCAACGGTAAACAATAACAACATGGAAACGATTATTGTTTAAATAATATTTTTTATTTATTAGCAATGTTTACAATTAGATTAATTAAAAAGGGGCCTTGGTAGATAGGGATTTGGCGACGGTTGATAGGGATTACGCCTCACATTTTCACAGGTGTTAGCATCTGTGCCGTACAGACTGGTTCAAGAGATCGCTCTTCGCATGACCGTATCTTCGTAAGTGAGGTGTGGACCAAGAAGAATTAGAAGACGATCAAATGCCTCAATGGAAAGACGGCAAAACTGAGAAAATTTATCTGGAAAGCTGAAAATAAAAAGGAACATAAAACTTTAATTTTAAACACACACATAATGTATGTTGTATATATCAAAAAAAGGTACAAAGAAACACAGCTGTCAATATACCATTTCTCACTATATCTTACCTCCTTAAATCATGATAAAGAACATGGAAGTGTCCCTTTTCCTCCCGTTCATGAATGATGGGATGAACCCACATCCTTTTTTGCCGTCTGCTATCCCTTCTTCTCCGCGATTGCTCCTATGGGAGAATATAGTATGTGTTATTACATGGAACTGTACAACACATGTTATACAGCTGGCAAGGCTGGGTTCACATTGCGTTCCCCCAGTCCGTTTTGACGGACTTCGTAACACCGCTGCATAATGCGGTGAAACGTAGTCCGCTAGCGCCACCATTGACTCCTATGTCTGACATCACTAGCCATGTGCCGTCATTTGAGTGACGGTGGGACCTCTAGACTCTGACTGCAGCGTTTCCGTGTCTGTCACTGCTAGCGCAGATGTAGCTAGAAGATGCTCCATCTGCGTTAGTGATGTGCCAAAGTCAGCACTTGCGTTGCAGCAGACCGTGAACGTATGTGTTGAACGGGCGGCTGTACACATTGTGAACCCAGCCTAATACGGAAAGTGTTCACATCTAATGACATTTTCTTACCAGCTCGCTGTAGTGGTGCAGCAAAAGTAGTGCCGTATGCAACAGTAGGCAGTTCTGTTCTGGAGTTAGACGATGGTGCGGCATCTTGAATTCAACAAAGAAGCTAAATGGTGAAGAGGGGTTGGACCAGGAAATGAACTCATGGGTTTTTTTTTTTTCAACCAACTTTATCTGCTGTAAAAAACGCATAAAAACGCACAAAAAACGCATGTAAAAAAATGCATAAAAAACGCACAAAAAACGCACAAAAAACGCATGCGGTTTTCCTGGGAGTTGTGCCAATTTCTCCTCAGGAAAATCTCAGGAAAATTCTGCACAAAAAACCTGACGTGTGCACATAGCCTTAGAGGTGAGAAAGTCTTTTCTTCCAGAAGGAAAACTGTTATGTTTGCTAATGACAGGTGTTATGAAGGCAATCCAGAAACACAGTGTGCTTAGCGATCAGAGCGCACACAGTGATCTGACAAATACCCAAAAATACAAGAACGAGCTCTGAGACGTGGAAACTCTGTAGACTGCACACCTGATCCTATCCTAAACACAACTAAAAGCGGCTGTGGATTGCGCCTAACAACTACCTAGGCAACTAGGCACAGCCTAAGAAACTAGCTAGCCTGAAGATAGAAAAATAGGCCTGACTTGCCCCAGAGAAATTCCCCAAAGGAAAAGGCAGCCCCCCACATATAATGACTGTGAGTAAGATGAAAAGACAAAACGTAGGGATGAAATAGATTCAGCAAAGTGGGGCCCGATATTCTAGGACAGAGCGAGGACAGTAAAGCGAACTTTGCAGTCTGCAAAAAACCCTAAAGCAAAACCACGCAAAGGGGGCAAAAAAAACCCTTTGCGTCTCAGAGCTTCCAGCAAAACAAAAGACAAGCTGGACAGAAAAAAAAGCAACAAAAAAGCAAAAAGCACTTAGCTATACAGAGCAGCAGGTCACAGGAACAATCAGGAGAAGCTCAGATCCAACACTGAAACATTGACAAGGAGCAAGGATAGCAGCATCAGGCGGAGTTAAGTAATGAAGCAGTTAACGAGCTCACCAGAACACCTGAGGGAGGAAGCTCAGAAGCTGCAGTACCACTTGTGACCACAGGAGTGAATTCAGCCACAGAATTCACAACAGTACCCCCCCCTTGAGGAGGGGTCACCGAACCCTCACCAGAGCCCCCAGGCCGACCAGGATGAGCCGCATGAAAGGCACGAACAAGATCGGAAGCATGAACATCAGAGGCAAAAACCCAGGAATTATCTTCCTGAGCATAACCCTTCCATTTAACCAGATACTGGAGTTTCCGTCTAGAAACACGAGAATCCAAAATCTTCTCCACAATATACTCCAATTCCCCCTCCACCAAAACCGGGGCAGGAGGCTCAACAGATGGAACCATAGGTGCCACGTATCTCCGCAACAACGACCTATGGAATACATTATGTATGGAAAAGGAGTCTGGGAGGGTCAAACGAAAAGACACAGGATTGAGAACCTCAGAAATCCTATACGGACCAATAAAACGAGGTTTAAATTTAGGAGAGGAAACCTTCATAGGAATATGACGAGAAGATAACCAAACCAGATCCCCAACACGAAGTCGGGGACCCACACGGCGTCTGCGATTAGCGAAAAGTTGAGCTTTCTCCTGGGACAAGATCAAATTGTCCACTACCTGAGTCCAGATCTGCTGCAACCTATCCACCACAGAATCCACACCAGGACAGTCCGAAGACTCAACCTGTCCTGAAGAGAAACGAGGATGGAACCCAGAATTGCAAAAAAATGGAGAAACCAAGGTAGCCGAGCTAGCCCGATTATTAAGGGCGAACTCAGCCAACGGCAAAAAGGACATCCAATCATCCTGGTCTGCAGAAACAAAACATCTCAGATATGTTTCCAAGGTCTGATTGGTTCGTTCGGTCTGGCCATTAGTCTGAGGATGGAAAGCCGAGGAAAAGGATAGGTCAATGCCCATCCTACCACAAAAGGCTCGCCAAAACCTTGAAACAAACTGGGAACCTCTGTCAGAAACAATATTCTCAGGAATGCCATGCAACCGAACCACATGCTGAAAGAACAAAGGTACCAAATCAGAGGAGGAAGGCAATTTAGCCAAGGGCACCAGATGGACCATTTTAGAAAAGCGATCACAGACCACCCAAATGACTGACATCTTTTGAGAAACGGGAAGGTCAGAAATGAAATCCATCGAAATATGTGTCCAAGGCCTCTTTGGGACCGGCAAGGGCAAAAGCAACCCACTGGCACGAGAACAGCAGGGCTTAGCCCTAGCACAAATCCCACAGGACTGCACAAAAGTACGTACATCCCGTGACAGAGATGGCCACCAGAAGGATCTAGCCACTAACTCTCTGGTACCAAAGATTCCAGGATGACCAGCCAACACCGAACAATGAAGTTCAGAGATAAGTTTATTAGTCCACCTATCAGGGACGAACAGTTTCTCTGCTGGACAACGATCAGGTTTATTCGCCTGAAATTTTTGCAGCACCCGCCGCAAATCAGGGGAGATGGCAGACACAATGACTCCTTCCTTGAGGATACCCGCTGGCTCAGATAAACCCGGAGAGTCGGGCACAAAACTCCTAGACAGAGCATCCGCCTTCACATTTTTAGAGCCCGGAAGGTACGAAATCACAAAGTCGAAGCGGGCAAAAAATAACGACCAACGGGCCTGTCTAGGATTCAAGCACTTGGCAGACTCGAGATAAGTGAAGTTCTTATGATCAGTCAATACCACCACGCGATGCTTAGCTCCTTCAAGCCAATGACGCCACTCCTCGAATGCCCACTTCATGGCCAGCAACTCTCGATTGCCCACATCATAATTACGCTCAGCGGGCGAAAACTTCCTGGAAAAGAAAGCACATGGTTTCATCACTGAGCAATCAGAACCTCTCTGTGACAAAACCGCCCCTGCTCCAATCTCAGAAGCATCAACCTCGACCTGGAACGGAAGAAAAACATCTGGCTGACACAACACAGGGGCAGAACAAAAACGACGCTTCAACTCCTGAAAAGCTTCCACAGCAGCAGAAGACCAATTAACCAAATCAGCACCCTTCTTGGTCAAATCGGTCAATGGTTTGGCAATGCTAGAAAAATTACAGATGAAGCGACGATAAAAATTAGCAAAGCCCAGGAACTTTTGCAGACTTTTCAGAGATGTCGGCTGAATCCAATCCTGGATGGCTTGGACCTTAACTGGATCCATCTCGATAGTAGAAGGGGTAAAGATGAACCCCAAAAATGTAACTTTCTGCACACCGAAGAGACACTTTGATCCCTTCACAATCAAAGAGTTAGCACGCAGGACCTGAAAAACCATTCTGACCTGCTTCACATGAGACTCCCAATCATCTGAGAAGATCAAAATGTCATCCAAGTAAACAATCAGGAATTTATCCAGATACTCACGGAAGATGTCATGCATAAAAGACTGAAACACAGATGGAGCATTGGCAAGTCCGAACGGCATCACTAGATACTCAAAATGACCCTCGGGCGTATTGAATGCAGTTTTCCATTCATCTCCTTGCCTGATTCTCACCAGATTATACGCACCACGAAGATCTATCTTAGTGAACCAACTAGCCTCCTTAATCCGAGCAAACAAGTCAGATAACAATGGCAAGGGATACTGAAATTTAACAGTGATCTTATTAAGAAGGCGGTAATCAATACACGGTCTCAGCGAACCATCCTTCTTGGCTACAAAGAAGAACCCTGCTCCCAGTGGTGATGACGATGGGCGAATATGTCCCTTCTCCAGGGATTCCTTCACATAACTGCGCATAGCGGCGTGTTCGGGCACGGATAAATTAAATAATCGACCTTTAGGGAATTTACTACCAGGAATCAAATTGATAGCACAATCACAATCCCTATGCGGAGGTAGAGCATCGGACTTGGGCTCTTCAAATATATCCTGATAATCAGACAAGAACTCTGGGACCTCAGAAGGGGTGGATGACGAAATCGACAAAAATGGAACATCACCATGTACCCCCTGACAACCCCAGCTGGATACCGACATGGAATTCCAATCCAATACTGGATTATGGGTTTGTAGCCATGGCAACCCCAACACGACCACATCATGCAGATTATGCAACACCAGAAAGCGAATAACTTCCTGATGTGCAGGAGCCATGCACATGGTCAGCTGGGCCCAGTATTGAGGTTTATTCTTGGCCAAAGGTGTAGCATCAATTCCTCTCAATGGAATAGGACACCGCAAAGGCTCCAAGAAAAACCCACAACGTTTAGCATAATCCAAATCCATCAGATTCAGGGCAGCGCCCGAATCCACAAACGCCATGACAGAAAACGACGACAAAGAGCATATCAAGGTAATGGACAGAAGGAATTTGGACTGTACAGTACCAATG
The DNA here is from genome assembly GCF_032444005.1 of Ranitomeya imitator. Taxonomy (NCBI): domain Eukaryota; kingdom Metazoa; phylum Chordata; class Amphibia; order Anura; family Dendrobatidae; genus Ranitomeya; species Ranitomeya imitator. The sequence goes on along the minus strand of NC_091283.1, from coordinate 497,900,829 downwards.
ACGGCAGACCTAGCGGACCGCTTAGTGCGTTTAGGACAATCAGAAATAGCATGAGTGGAATCACCACAGTAGAAACACAGACCATTCAGACGTCTGTATTCCTGCCGTTCAACTCTAGTCATAGTCCTATCGCACTGCATAGGCTCAGGTTTAACCTCAGGCAGTACCGCCAAATGGTGCACAGATTTACGCTCGCGCAAGCGTCGACCGATCTGAATGGCCAAAGACAAAGACTCATTCAAACCAGCAGGCATAGGAAATCCCACCATGACATCCTTAAGAGCCTCAGAGAGACCCTTTCTGAACAAAGCTGCCAGCGCAGATTCATTCCACTGAGTGAGTACTGACCATTTCCTAAATTTCTGACAATATACTTCTATATCATCCTGACCCTGACACAAAGCCAGCAAATTTTTCTCAGCCTGATCCACTGAATTAGGCTCATCGTACAGCTATCCGAGCGCCAGGAAAAACGAATCGACACTACTCAATGCAGGGTCTCCTGGCGCAAGAGAAAATGCCCAGTCTTGAGGGTCGCCGTGCAAAAAAGAAATAATAATCAAAACCTGTTGAATAGGATTACCAGAAGAATGAGGTTTCAAGGCCAGAAATAGCTTACAATTATTTTTGAAACTTAGAAACTTAGTTCTATCTCCAAAAAACAAATCAGGAATAGGAATTCTTGGTTCTAACATAGATTTCTGATCAATAGTATCTTGAATTTTTTGTACATTTATAACGAGATTATCCATTGAAGAGCACAGACCCTGAATATCCATGTCCACACCTGTGTCCAGAATCACCCAAATGTCTAGGGGAAAAAAAAAAAAAGTGAACACAGAGCAGAAAAAAAAAAAATGATGTCAGAACTTTTTCTTTCCCTCTATTGAGAATCATTAGTTAGGCTCCTTGTACTGTTATGTTTGCTAATGACAGGTGTTATGAAGGCAATCCAGAAACAGTGTGCTTAGTGATCAGAGCGCACACAGTGATCTGACAAATACCCAAAAATACAAGAACGAGCTCTGAGACGTGGAAACTCTGTAGACTGCACACCTGATCCTATCCTAAACACAACTAAAAGCGGCTGTGGATTGCGCCTAACAACTACCTAGGCAACTCGGCACAGCCTAAGAAACTAGCTAGCCTGAAGATAGAAAAATAGGCCTGACTTGCCCCAGAGAAATTCCCCAAAGGAAAAGGCAGCCCCCCACATATAATGACTGTGAGTAAGATGAAAAGACAAAACGTAGGGATGAAATAGATTCAGCAAAGTGGGGCCCGATATTCTAGGACAGAGCGAGGACAGTAAAGCGAACTTTGCAGTCTGCAAAAAACCCTAAAGCAAAACCACGCAAAGGGGGCAAAAAAAACCCACCGTGCCGAACTAACGGCACGGCGGTACACCCTTTGCGTCTCAGAGCTTCCAGCAAAACAAAAGACAAGCTGGACAGAAAAAAAAGCAACAAAAAAGCAAAAAGCACTTAGCTATACAGAGCAGCAGAGCAGAGCAGCAGCACCTGATTGTTCACAGGAACAATCAGGAGAAGCTCAGATCCAACACTGAAACATTGACAAGGAGCAAGGATAGCAGCATCAGGCGGAGTTAAGTAATGAAGCAGTTAACGAGCTCACCAGAACACCTGAGGGAGGAAGCTCAGAAGCTGCAGTACCACTTGTGACCACAGGAGTGAATTCAGCCACAGAATTCACAACAGAAAACTATCCAATTTCATAAAGAGGATTCACCAGTACTCAAGAAGCCGGGTCTCCATCAGAGAGGCAATGAAGATGCTCGGTCTAATGACAGCCTGCATTCCCTGTCAGCTGGAGCCAATTTCATTCTTGGCATTGAGGGTATGTGCACACGTCAGGTTTTTTTCCTGACAAAATCCGGAGAAATCTGCCAGAAAATCGCTTTTTTTTCCGCGCGTTTTTCTCGCGTTTTTCTCGCGCTTTTTGCGCGGATTTTTTGCGGATTTTTTGCGTTTTTTTTTTTTTTCCTGAATGCATGAAATCCGCAGAAAATCCGCAAAAAGAATGAGCATGGCCATTCTTTTTGCGGATTGCGTTTTTTTTGCGGAAAAAAACGCATACATCTGCACAAAAAATGCGGAATGCATTCTAAATGATAGGATGCATAATTTGAGCGTTTTTTATGCGGATTTATAGCGTTTTTATCGGGAAAATCCGCAAAAAAAATGCGAAAAATCCGGACGTGTGCACATACCCTTACAGCGGGCAGTTCTCGCTTCTTGGGACAGAAGGCAGAGCTCACTGGACAGAGAATTCCGTCTATCCCATCAGGTCAGACGATCTCTTCAGTGGTGGACCATTCCCAGAAATCTCCAACTAGAGGTTTCAAGGATTCAGTCTCCAGTAGTCACAATAACCACGAACGCAAGCCAGCAAGGGTGGGGTGGACACATCCAGGGAAGGTATTACCAGGGACGTTGGAGTTTGTAAGACAGCAGAAATTCCTCAAATCACAGAGAGCTGCATGCAGTTTAGAAAGTCCTTTCTTCAGCACAAGTGTTACTAAACAACAAAGATATAAAGATACTGTCAGACAACACAACGACGGTAGCTTTCCATCATCATCAGGGTGGTCCAAGACTTCCAACGTTGCAATATCTAGCAGATCGGATCTTCAGATGGGCAGAAAGATTTGTTCTGTCAATCTCGCCTGTACACCTGAAAGGTACAAAGAACAAGATTGCAGACTTCCTGAGCAGGAAGATGTTATCAGCAACGGAATGGGAATTAAACAACTAAGTTTTCACCGAGTTGTACCAGCACTGGGGAACACCGGACGTAGACCTGTTTGCGGTCAGACGGAACGCAAAGGTCAGAACATTTTACTCTCTGAACCCTCGAGAAAACCCAGCGGGAGTAGATGCTCTCAAACAATCATGGAGCAGAGGTCTGTTGTATGCATTCCCTCCTCTCGCACTAATTTCAAGGGTGCTCAGAAAAATATATGATGACAGAGCTCGAGTCATTCTTGTGGTTCCTTTCTGGCCCAAGAGAAGCTGGTTCCCCTTGCTGAAGAAGCTGTCGCTAGAAGAACCTTTTCTCCTTCCAGGAAGAAGAGACTTACTTCTTCAGGGTCTGGTTCTACACCAAAACACAGAGAACCTACAGTTAGCAGCTTGGATCCTGAGCGCCAGATCCTAAAAGCAAAGGGCCTTTTGTGAAGAAGTTATCTCCATTCTTCAAGCAAGTAGAAAGCCGGTGACCTCCGCAATTTATTTAAAAATATGGAGAAATTTCTGCAGTTTCTGTGGAGACACGACAGTTGATGCTGACCATCCTGACATTCCCAAAAAACTTTTTACAGCAGGGTTTTATGAAAGGTCTCAGACCTAGTACACTGAGGGTTCAAATAGCAGTCCTCAGTGTATTCTATGATTCTTCCCTGGCTTCCCACCCTTGGATAGGCCGATTCTCCAGTTCAGAGGTTAAAACCCTTAATAAGGAAAACTGTCCCACCTTGGGATCTTAATTTGGTCCTTAACAAATTATAGAGACGACCGTTTGATCTAACAGAGGAGGTAGAGATTGGTAATCTTTCACTCAAAACTGCATTTTTAGTAGCCATCACGTCCGCCAAGGCCTCTTTCACACTTCCGTCTTTCAGCTCCCGTCACAATCCGTCGATTTTTGAGAATGCAGGATCCTGCATTTTCTCATAGACTTGTATTAGTGACGGATTGTGACAGATGGCCATCCGTTTCATCCGTCGTGCACTGGATCCTGCGTAAAAAAAAAACGGTCCGTCGGGCAGAGAAAGCTAATTAAATTAAAACATCGCAATATTCTCAGCTACCGACGTCCTGCGCAGCGTCACCGATGCTCCCGGCAGCTAGCGTTCTTAGTAATACATTGCGAAATCTCGCGAGAAGATTTTGCAATATATTACTAGGAACGCTAGCTGCCGGGAGCATCGCTGCGCGGGACGCCGGTAGGTGAGAATACTGTGATTTTTTTTTTTTAAACCTGGTATGTTTTGGGTATGCGTTTTCACAGCGGAAAACCGCTGCGAAGACACATACACAACAGGTGCACATACATAGCCAGAACAATAGTCAGAAATACGGGCCCAGTGCACCCGTTTTTTACAATCTGCACAAGATCCGTCTTTTCAACATTTTGACGGATCCTGTGCAGATTGTAAAAACAGAAGTGTGAAAGAGGCCTAAGAGACTAGGGGAGCTTTAGGCCCTGTCCGTTCAAAACCCCTATTTACAGGTATTCGATGATAGGCAGGACTTGAGACTTGATCCAGCTTTTCTCCCTAAAGTTGTCTCAGATTCCAATATGAATCAGGAGGTGGTTGGTTCTTCCCTCGTTTTGTTAGCTTCCTAAAAACCAGAAAGAGGTTTTCTTCCATAATTTGGATGTTAAGGAGACAGTACTCAAATATTTAGAGGCAACTAGAACTTGGAGACAAGATAGTAATTTGTTCATCCTTTATAGGGGTCCAAATAAAGGGAAAAAAGCATCAAAATCAACCATTGCGAGATGGATCAGGTCCACTATTAGCCTAGTGAATGAGGCACAGGCAAAGAGTCCCCCAGGCAGTCTTAAAGCTCATTCATTCAGAGCCGTAGCCGCTTCATGGGCAGAGAAAGGGGGTGCTTTGGCAGAACAGATTTGTAGGGCTGCATCCTGGTCTAGCATCAGTACCTTTTCTAAACATTACAAACTAGATGTAGTGTCATCTCAATTAGCATTTGGCAGGAAGGTTCTTAAAGGGAACCTGTAACCCCCCTGCCCCCCCAGGTGTTTGTAACTAAAAGTGTTTATTTCAGCGTATGCAAGGAGCATAACTAAAAGAGCCACCTTGTCCAAATGCAGCATTAGTGCTGCACAAGATGGCTCTTTTAGTTACAAACGCCTGGGGGGGGGAAAGTTGACAGGTTACCTTTAAGGCAGTAGTCCCACCCTAGGACCAAGTCTCCATTGGTACTTCTCCATGGTGCTGTCAGGTGGTGACCTGGAAAATGGTAATTAGACCTACCGGTAATTGTATTTCCAGGAATCCATCCTGACAGCACTCTTAGTTCCCTGTTGTGAATTCAGCTTTTGGGCTCCCTCCGGAGGTTGTAGAGGGTAATGCAGTTGTGCCTGGACTGCAGGATTGGACAGGTGTATCTACTAATTGCAAAACTGACTGGGGTATATAGCTTTGCAGGACTCTTTAGTCCCTACCAGTTGTCCATTGTTTTTGGAGGATTCACATCCCTTCTGGTCTCTCCTGTTCGCTGTGCTTTTCTTCAAAGATAAGTCCTGGCTTTTTTTTTGCTGTCCACCTGCTGTGGACCTTATAGTTCTGTGCATTTTCATGTTTTGTCTTGTCCAGCTTTGTCTGTGAAGTATTTTTTGCAGCCTTGCTGTGTCTCTGGAGATGCAGATATACCCTCCATGTCTTTAGTCAGATGTGGTGTTTTGTATTTTCTGTGGTGGATATTTTCTAGTGTTTTTATACTGACCGCATAGTACTCTGTTCTATTCTTTCTATTTAGCTAGTATGGCCTCCTATGCTAAATCCTGATTTCATTTCTGCGTATGTTTTTCCCTCTCCTCTCACAGTCAATATTTGTGGGGGCTATCTATCCTTTGGGGATTTTCTCTGAGGCAAGATAGGTTTCCTGTTTCTGTCTTTAGGGGTAGTTAGTTTCTTAGGCTGTGTCGAGGGGTCTAGGGAGTGTTAGGTACCCCCCACGGCTACTTCTAGTTGCGCTGCTAGGTTCAGGGTTTGCGGTCAGTACAGGGGCCACCTTATCCAGAGTACGTCTCATGCTGCTCCAAGGCCACCAGATCATAACAGTTCCCTCCCTATTATAAGAACACTTTGTACTTATGTGATGTAACATTTGTATAACAAAAAAAAAAAATTAACAACCACTGACATATTGGAAAACACTTAAAAGGATAATGATCCTGTACACCAGGATCTAGGATGAGAGCGCTGAACGCTACTCCAAAATATGAGATAAACCTACAAGAGAAATAGGAGTCTATACTCTCAATAGTATGGATACAATAAATAAATCGAGCTCAAATACCAGTAATATCATATCAAAAAAGTTTAATTAATACAAAAAGCTCAATAACAAATAATAATGGCTAATAGCCCAATGTAGAAACATGACGAGAATGAAAGGGACAGAAACATGATAAAAACCATGTGTGATCAGCCACTCAGCATGTCTCCCTGCTAAGGAAAGCCTGGAGCAAAATGTAATTCAATAAATAGAAGAGCATCCCAATAATTGTATATACCATCTGGCACTAGGGAGCCCATACCAGCACACTGCTGGTTCTAATAGACACAGAGAGTATGTGAGCCCACAGGCTAGTTAGGAGCGTAGCAAATGCTTACCCATGTGGGAGAGAGACCGTGGATGGCTGAAGACACCGAGAGACCCCGACGCGCGTTTCGCGTAGTTGGCTTCCTCGGGGGGCCGTATGTCAAACCCTACAATGCCCCGTATATATATGGAAATGATTGGTGCTGAAAGAAATGCGCCCGATGCGGCGCATGCGCCGTGTGCACCCCCCAGCGTCCACCGTCACATCCGGCAGTCCAGGCCGGGAGCGAGTCAAGGAAAACATTTCCTGTGACGTCAGAAACCCGCGCCCGGCCTTTGTGGACGCCTTCAGCGACGCGGGCACGCATGGAGTCACACTGCGCAAGCGCACGGCGCGGCGGCCATCTTAAATGCTGGATGAACTAAGGGCAGCACCACGGAACATTACGGTTTCACAGAAGGATGCGGTATGTGACCAGAAGTGAATATAAACATATAAAATTACATAATATGCGTACAGACACATAAGGACAAAGGAAGAAACAAAAAACAAAAAACAAAAAACAGGGCATTAATACAGAGGAGCTACAATTTGAAGGTGATCATAAAGTAAGGGGTATCTTCTTCATATTATCTGTTCATATTGTCTGTTCCACACGTATAGTGATCCCCAAATATGATTCCTTCCATGTGCTCCATAGGGTATGTCGTTTCCATGATGAAATGAGTAAAAGCCCCTCCATGATGATTCACGCGAAACGTGATAAGAGTCGCATGGGAAAACAAAGTTCTTCCAACCTATATGTGACTATACAGATAAAAATAAAAAGGGAAAAGAGAAAAAACAGAAACAATGAATAAAAGCACATACAACACATATGCGAGAGAGACTCATAATGGAATATGAGTGAAAAGTCACTCTATGTACAGCCAGGGTCGGGAACAAATGTAGAATGAGATGGAACCATTAACTCAACAGGAGGAGGGCTAGAGGAATGGGGCAAAAGACAATTTCTCGTTGAGCCCATGCGGAGACATCGTGCCCAGAGTCACAATCCACCGACACTCCATCTGCGCCAAAACACGCCTCTGATCACCCCCCCTGATGCCACAACGGACCCTATCAATTCCACGTACTTTGAAAGATGAGGGGTCAGAATCATGGCGCAGTTTGAAGTGTCGGGGGATCGTCTTGAGCTCATCAATCTCCACAACCTGTTTAGCAGCAACGATGTCCCGCACGTGCTCACGTGTCCTAATCCTAAGCTCACGGGACGTAAGGCCCACATACCCCAGATTGCAGGAGCACCGTGCATAATAAACCACATAAGTGGTATTACAGGTGATATAATGAGTGATACGGTACTCCTTATCACCATTCGCAGATGTAAAAGACGTTGCTCTCTCGAAGTTTCGACACGCTGCGCAAGAGCCGCAAGGAAAGAAACCCCATTTCTGTTTGCCTGCCCCAAAGGGGGTGGGAATTTTTGCCACATAGTGGCTTCTTGTTAAGATATCCTTTAAATTCCTACCACGTCTTGCTATCAAAAGGGGGTTGTCTGGGATAAGGCGTCCCAAGGTAGATTCAGTCTTAAGGATAGGCCAATGTTTGGACAAAATATTACGAATCGATCCCCATTGATCATTAAATGTGGTGATGAAACGGAGAGGCTGCTCTCTCTTGGCATCCTTTTTGATGGTACGAAGAAGTTGTTCTCTTGGTACACGTTTGGCACGCTGGTAGCCTTGTTTGATGTTTCTATTGCTGTACCCCCTCTCCCGGAATCTGCTGGATAGATCCCGAGCCTGGGCCTCGAACATTCCATCCAATGAACAAATCCTTTTCATACGTAAGAACTGTCCAATTGGGACAGCCCGTATAGTTGAAGAAATATGTGCACTTGAGGCATGCAGTAATGCATTGACCGATGTCTCCTTACGAAAGACATCAGTCTGCAGCATTCCAAGATCATCAACCAGGATTTTAATATCCAAGAAGTCGATCATCCTGGACGCAATTTTATACATTAATCTGATGTTGTATTGATTCTGGTTAAGTTCATGGATGAAATGCCGAAGCCCCGACTCGTCACCCTGCCAAATTGTGAGGACATCATCGATGTACCTATACCAGCACTGCGCCTGGGAGGCGGCGCGCGCGCCATCCCCGAAAACCTCCCTCTCCCAAAAGCCGAGAAAGAGGTTTGCGTAGGATGGCGCACACGCCGCGCCCATCGCAGTGCCACGTTGTTGCAAAAAGAACCGGTCCTTAAAGGTGAAAAAATTATGTTTCAAAATAAAGTCCAGCAGTTCCAGGACGAGGGAGCACAGATCAGGGTCAAGGTTACTCGATTCTAAATAGAATCTAGCAGCTCTAATGCCATCAGCGTGTCTGATGCTTGTGTACAATGATTCCACATCAATTGTGGCGAGCAGCATATCCGGTTCCATCACCACACCATCCAGTCTACCCAGGACGTCCGTCGTGTCCCTGACATAGGAGGGCAGTGTCTCAACTAAAGGGTGCAGATAGTATTCAATAAATTTGCAAGCTGGATCACAAAGCCCCCCTATGCCAGAGACAATCGGACGCCCTGGGGGGGTGGTGGGGTCCTTATGGACCTTAGGTAAAAGGTATAGAGTTGGTATAACCGGGGTCTTCACACATAGCCCCTCAAAGATTTTCTTGGGAATGATACCCTGTTGAAATGCCCTATCTAATATTTCAAATAATGATCTGGAGAATGCCGTCACTGGGTTTTTAGCTAGCAGGGTATAACCTTCCTTGTCCCTAAGTTGGCGAAAGGCTTCCCTCTCGTACATTTCCGCTGGCCAGATGACCAACATTTGTATAACAGTTGTGTGTGTTAAAATAAAATTCTCTTTTTTGTATCCATCCAGATGTGTTACTTTGGAAAATCACTGAATGGTGGTAGGGGGAGGGTCCTTTTAAACTCTCGTGGTTTCCTGTCCCACTATGGATAAGAAGGACGTCCTCCTTGGTGCTGTCAGGATGGACTCCTGGAAATACAATTACCGGTAGGTCTAATTACCATTTTTAACCTTTAACCATTTACCTCCCTACAAGTTCCCACAGCCCCCCATAATGTATGTCCACCACAGGTTCCCAATAGACAGTGGGTACTCTGTGTTTCATTGCAGCCATTTGGTAAATTCAAAAAAGTTCATTTTTCTTCTCATTAATGTATACTCTGTATTGGGGCTGGCGGAACGCACCGAATAAATATACAGTATATGTTAAATAGGTGTGTTCGCAACCCGGGGTCCACCGTGCAGGAGAGAAACCTGCTGCTAGCAAATGGCAGCGCTATATGGCGGTATAAACGAACTCTGTTGCTTCACAGAGTTGCTAAGATAGGAAAATGCTGTGCCCTGTTAACCTCACAGAGGATCACAGCTACCTAACAGAGCAGAAAGCAAACAGTTGCCATGCAGTCAGTGTTAGGGCTAGCGGAACGCACCAAATAATAAGAAAGATAGAGTAAGGTGTGTTCGCAGCCCGGGGTCCACCATGCAGAGATGGAACCTGCTGCCAAGTAATGACGGACTATATGGTGGTACAATGTGGATACACACACGGGTTAACTTCACCCTGTGTGGAGGAAGCAAACCCTGTTGTGTCACAGGGCCGCAGTACCGCACCAAGAAGGAGTCTCAGAACTCAATCCCAAGACACAGGATTTGAGTTCATATAGACCTCTTGCGCTCGACACTGCAACTGAGGTGTCAGAGTGACAGAAATAATAATAATACAGATGCACGAGAGTGCGTGCGGTGCCGCACTGGCGGACGCCACTAACCACCCAGGCTTGGGTCAGGAAAGCGCTGTGAAAGCGCACGGCGCCGCACTGGCGGCCACAGCAATTAGATGCTGTTTTGTGTGTTACGTGCTGATGGCTAAGTCGGGCACTAGATAGCAATCATCCACCTTACGCGAGCAGTCATACACAAGGGAGGGGATAATTAATGAACGACTTTCATACATCAACACACACACGTTTACACTAGCGCATGGCCGTGCGGTCATGCAAACCTTTTATAGCTGCAGCATGTACAGTACCTTCCCAGAAGGACCAATGGGAGGCTGCCACAGAAGTTGAGCACCTTCAGGACCTTCCTGGAGGACCAATGGGATCTGCTGCAGTATCTGAGCATGTGACGCTCGATCTCCAAAGGGAGATCTTGCCCTGGGCATGCTCAGAAGGCAGGACTTAGTCCCAAAAGCGTCTGCTCGCCGCTACCCAGCACTGGCTTCAATAGCAGAAGCTGGAAAAGCAGCAGTAACCCTATGCACAGAGTGAGACTGAGCAAGACGCTGGGACTGACATCTCCGCTGAGCAGACTCCACTGTGGCTAAAGAAGAAGGGGAGACCGCAGCGGAGATGGTTCAAGTTTCCCCCTGTGCAGAGGCGGGAACTCGACACCTAACAGTCAGCCTAGCATACGAGCAACTCCTCTCCGGTGGAGCCGGAATTTAAGTGGCTATACGCCAGCCCTGAATCCATACACACAAAACTCCTCACCGGAGGTGCCGGTATTCTAGGGGCTTATTTCAGCCAACCCTGACCACATGTATACATGACCACAAGATAGCAAAGCTCATAACATAGGTTGATACTAGCGCATGGCCGTGCAGCTATGTGAACCTTTTATAGTTGCATTAGACAAGGACCTTCCTAGTGGTCCAATAGGAGCTGCTACAGGACCTGAGCGTGTGACCCCCGACCTCCAATGAGAGGTCTTCTCGTGGGCATGCTCAGTGTGTGCAAAGCAGGACTTAGTCCCAGAAAAGCCTGCTCGCCGTGCAGTGCTGGCTACAAAAGCAGAGCCTGGAAAGGCAGCAGTAACCCTTTGCACAGTATCAGGCTGGGTGAGACGCTGGGACCGACATCTCCGCTGAGCAGGCTCCACTGCGGCCGATATAGAATGGGAGACTGCAGAAGACATGGTTCGAGATTCCCCCTGTGCAGCGGTGGGAACTCGACACCTAACACTCTGCACCCCATCTTGACAGAAAAAAAAACAGAAATGTAGTAATTTTTGCAAATTTATTAAAAAAGAAAAACTGAAATATCACATGGTCATAAGTATTGTGACCTTTTGTTCTGTATTGAGTAGAATCACCCTTTTGAGCTAGTACAGCCATGAGTCTTCAGAATGATGCAACAAGTTTTTCACACCTGGATTTGGGGATCCTCTGCCATTCTTCCTTGCAGATCCTCTCTAGTTCTGTCAGGTTGGATGGTGAACGCTGTTGGACAGCCATTTTCAGGTCTCTCCAGAGATCAGGTCAGATGATATATCTTTTTTCCAGTTGTGATTATCTGCTAGACTTTCATGACCAAAGTACTCAGTACAAACAGTGTCCATTAGATGGTGCAATTGTGTAAATATTACATAATGTTGCAGTAGTTTACAGCTAGATTTTTTGGAAACGTCTTAGTGCGCCTCAGGTTATTGTTTGCCAATTAACGGTTTTTATAATTGGCGAGACATTAGATTTTACTTTTTGATTAATGATAGTGCAATGCATCCTAAGTAATTTGCATAATGACCATCTTCCTAGGTGCATAAATCAACAACTAACATTTAGTTAAAATATCGGAACCTCTGACGCCTTGCACCCATATCAAAATCAATGTCAATCTCACCCCTTTTTATGTGGCTTTTTTGTCAAGAATATCCTGTTTATAGTGACTGCACATATTAACGGACAAAGCAGAGCTACAGTGCAAAGCATGGATGATAGACGGGACATCAGCAGCCCCCCAAAAATAAAAGTTTACCTGGTAGACTTTAAGTCACTGTATCTCCAATCCCGCACCCAACTCATCATTGCATTTGTGCCTTTCTTTGTCAAGTTTTTTACTTTTTTTTAGCCCTGTATTAATTTTTGTCTTCTTTTACCGTAATCTATGCGTTTTTAAACTCTAGTTTAAGTATTTACCCTTTGCTGTTTTTTTAACTGTCGCCATTGTGAGCAAAATATTTGTTTTCCAGATGTTTACATCCCATTGACCAATTGTGCCTTTTTAACCCCTTCATCTCAAAGTCTGTTTTCACCTTCTTGACTCGGTCATTTTTTTCAGTTCTGACCACTGTCACTTTATGAGGTAATAACTGATGATTCTGAGACTGATTCTGAGACTTTTCTCGTGGCATATTGTACTTCATGATAGTGATAAAATTTCTTTGATATTTGAGTTTATTTGTTTAAAAAAAATCGGAAATTTGGTGAAAATTTTGAAAATTTACCAGTTTTCAAACTTTTAATTTTTATGTCCTTAAATCAGAGAGTTATGTCACACAAAATAGTTAATAAATGAGTTATGTCACACAAAATAGTTAATAAATAACATTTACCACATGCTTACTTTACATCGTCACAGTTTTGGAAACATGATTTTTTTTTGGTTAGAAAGTTAGAAGTTGACCAGCGATTTCTCACTTTTACAACAAAATTTACATAACCATTTTTTTAGTGACCACCTCACATTTGAAGAGACTGTAAGGGGCTTATATGACAGAAAATACCCAAAAGTGACACAATACTAAAAACTGCACCCCTCAAGGTGCTCAAAATCAGATTCAAGAAGTTTATTAACCCTTTGGGTGCATCACATGAATAAATGGAATGTGGAAAAAAAAAATTTACATTTTACTTGTTAGTCAGAAAAATGATCTTTTAGCCCCCAAATTTTTATTTTCACAAGGGTAACAGGCGAAAATGGACCACAAAAGTTGTTCCACTACTCTTGAGTTTGCTGATACCCCACATGTGGGGGTTAACCACTGTATGGCCGCGCGAGACAGAGCTCGGAAGGGAAGGAGCATCATTTGACTTTTCGAACACAAAATTGGTGGGAATCGAGAGTGGACACCATGTGACATTTGAAGACCCCTGTTGTACTTAGTGAATTAACTTATCTAGATGTGTGGTGAGTAGGGTTGAGCGAAACAAATCGGTCATTTTCATAAGTCGCCGACTTTTGGCAAAGTCGGGTTTCATGAAACCCGACCCGATCCCAGTGTGGGATCGGCCATGCGGTACGCGATCTTCGCGCCAAAGTCGCATTTCGATGACACGTTCAGCGCCATTTCTAAGCCAATGAAGGTGGACGCAGAGTGTGGGCAGCGTGATGACATAGTTCCTGGTCCCCACCATCTTAGAGAAGGGCATGGCAGTGATTGGCTTGATTTCTGCAGCGTCACAGGGGCTATAAAGGGGCATTCCCGCCGACCAACATCTTACTGCTGCTGATCTGAGCATAGGGAGAGGTTGATGCCGCTTCGTCAGAAGCAGGGATAGCATTAGGCAGGGAATATAAACCCCCAAACCGCTTGTGCTGTAGCGATTTCCACTGTCCAACACCACCTTTTTTTTGCAGGGACAGTGGAGGCTACATTTTTTTTCCTCAACGCTGTAGCTCATAGGGCTGCCCTAGAAGGCTCCCTGATAGCTGCATTGCTGTGTGTACGCCGCTGTGCAAACCAACTGCTTTTTTCAAAGCTCAAATCCTGTTGCTCCTTCCTTTCTGCACAGCTATCTTGTTTGTTTGTCCACACTTTTGACTTTTTTGTGCAGCAGTCCACTCCTTGTTATTGCTGCCTGCGATACTTTGCTGAGATCACTTCAGGGAGATAGTAATTGTAGTACAGTCCCTTTTTTTTTTTCCGTTATATCTCTTCAAGCCAATTTCTGCCACAGAAAATATACTCTAATACAGTGGCCCAGATTTATTCACTAGTCTCCCTGAAGAAAAAAAAAAAAGGGTGCAGATTAAAATTGGCAAATCTGCATCAGTGGCAGTCCTGTGTGTGGCATCTGTGTCTCATTTTCTGGCACAGAAAACATACAGTCTAACAGTGGGCCTGATTTCTTGCCAATTCTCCCATAAATAAAAAAAAAATAGTGGGAGATTAAGATTGGCATTTCTGCCTCAGTGCCAGTCCTGTGTGTGCCATCTGTCTCTCATTTTGTGCCACATAAAACCTAGTGTGTAACACTGGGCCAGATTTTTTGACAATTCTCCCAGGAAAAAAAAATAGTGAGAGATTAAGATTGGCAATTCTGCCTCAGTGCCAGTCCTGTGTGTGGCATCTGTCTCTCATTTTGTGCCACAGAAATCCTAGTGTGTAACACTGGGCCTGATTTCTTGACAATTCTCCCACAATAAAGTAAAACAAGTGGGATATTAAGATTGGCATTTCTGCCTCAGTGCCAGTCCTGTGTGTGGTATCTGTGCCACAGAAAACCTAGTGTGTAACACTGGGCCAGATTTTTTGACAATTCTCCCAGAAAAAAAAATAGTGGGAGATTAAGATTGGCCATTCTGCCTCTGTGCCAGTCCTGTGTGTGGCATCTGTCTCTCATTTTGTGCCACAGAAAACCTAGTGTGTAACACTGGGCCTGATTTCTTGACAATTCTCCCACAATAAAGTAAAACAAGTGGGAGATTAAGATTGGCATTTCTGCCTCAGTGCCAGTCCTGTGTGTGGCATCTGTCTCTCATTTTGTGCCACAGAAAACCTAGTGTGTAACACTGAGCCAGATTTTTTGACAATTCTCCCAGGAAAAAAATAAAATAGTGGGAGATTAAGATTGGCCATTCTGCCTCTGTGCCAGTCCTGTGTGTGGCATCTGTCTCTCATTTTGTGCCACAGAAAACCTAGTGTGTAACACTGGGCCAGATTTTTTGACAATTCTCCCAGAAAAAAAAAATAGTGGGAGATTAAGATTGTCATTTCTGCCTCAGTGCCAGTCCTGTGTGTGGCATCTGTCTCTCATTTTGTGCCACATAAAACCTAGTGTGTAACACTGGGTCAGATTTTTTGACAATTCTCCCCCCCCCAAAAAAAAAAATAGTGGGAGATGAACCCCTTCATGACCTTGGGATTTTTTGCTTTTCCGTGTTCGTTTTTCACTCCTCTCCTTCCCAGAGCCATAACTTTTTTATTTTTCCGTCAATTTGGCCATGTGAGGGCTTATATTTTGCGGGACGAGTTGTACTTTTGAACGACATCATTGGTTTTAGCATGTCATGTACTAGAAAACGGGAAAAAAAATTCCAAGTACGGTGAAATTGCAAAAAAAGTGCAATCCCACCCTTGTTTTTTGTTTGGCTTTTTTGCTAGGTTCACTAAATGCTAAAACTGACCTGCCATTATGATTCTCCAGGTCAGTACGAGTTCATAGACACCTAATATGACTAAGTTATTTTTTACCTAAGTGGTGAAAAAAAATTCCAAACTTTGCTAAAAAAAAATAAAAAATTTGCGCTATTTTCCGATACCCGTAGCGTCTCCATTTTTCATGATCTGGGGTCGCTTGAGGGCTTATTTTTTGCGTGCTGAGATGATGTTTTTAATGATAAAATTTTGGTGCAGATACGTTCTTTTGATCGCCCGTTATTGCATTTTAATGCAATGTCGCGGCGACCAAAAAAACGTAATTCTGGCATTTCGAATTTTGTTCTCGCTACGCTGTTTAGCGATCAGGTTAATGCTTTTTTTTATTTGATAGATCGGGCGACTGAGCGCGGCGATACCAAATATGCGTAGATTTGATATTTTTTTATTGATTTATTTTGATTGGGGCAAAAGGGGGATGATTTAAACTTTTATATTTTTTTCACATTTTTTGTAACTTTTTTTTTTACTTTTGCCATGCTTCAATAGCCTCCATGAGAGGCTAGAAGCAGGCACAGCACGATCGCCTCTGCTACATAGCAGTGATCTGCTGTTCGCTGCTATGTAGCTGAAAATCAGGTGTGCTGTGAGCGCCGACCACAGGGTGGCGATCACAGCTGCCGGCGATCAGTAACCATAGAGGTCTCAAGGACCTCTATGGTTACAATTCTGAAGCATCACCGACCCCCGATCATGTGACGGATATCGGCGATGACGTCATTTCCGGCCACCCGGCCGGAAGCGGTAGTTAAATGCTGCTGTCTGCGTTTGACAGCGGCATTTAACTAGTTAATAGGCGCGGGCAGATCGCGATTCAGCTCGCGCCTATTATGGGCACATGTCAGCTGTTCAAAACAGCTGACATGTCCCGGCTTTGATGCGGGCTCACTGCCGGAGCCCGCATCAAAGCAGTGGATTTGACCTCGGACGTACTATCCCGACCGAGGTCAGAAAGGGGTTAAGATTGGCATTTATGCCTCAGTGCCAGTCCTGTGTGTGCCATCTGTCTCTCATTTTGTGCCACATAAAACCTAGTGTGTAACACTGGGCCAGATTTTTTGACAATTCTCCCAGGAAAAAAATAAAATAGTGGGAGATTAAGATTGGCCATTCTGCCTCTGTGCCAGTCCTGTGTGTGGCATCTGTCTCTCATTTTGTGCCACAGAAAACCTAGTGTGTAACACTGGGCCTGATTTCTTGACAATTCTCCAACAATAAAGTAAAACATGTGGGAGATTAAGATTGGCCATTCTGCCTCTGTGCCAGTCCTGTGTTATGAACTGGTGGTTCAGAAGCACAATGGACCTGGTGGTTAAGAGCACACCAAGTGACCTGATAGTTACTAATAACATAGGATGAGCTCTGAGACGTGGGAACTCTGCTGACCGCAATCCCTAATCCTATCACACCACACTAGAGGTAGCCGTGGAGCGCTCCTGACCAGACCTAGGCGCCTCGGGCACAGCCTGTGAAACTAGCTAGCCCTGAAGATAGAAAGATAAGCCTACCTTGCCTCAGAGAAATTCCCCAAAGGAAAAGGCAGCCCCCCACATATAATGACTGTGAGTAAAGATGAAAATACAAACACAGAGATGAAATAGATTTTAGCAAAGTGAGGCCCGACTTACTAAATAGACCGATGATAGGAAAGATAGCTTTGCGGTCAGCACAAAAACCTACAAACAACCACGCAGAGGGCGCAAAAAGACCCTCCGCACCGACTAACGGTACGGAGGTGCTCCCTCTGCGTCTCAGAGCTTCCAGGAAGCAAGAAAAACCAATATAGCAAGCTGGACAGAAAAAATAGCAAACAAAAGTAACACCAGCAAAACTTAGCTTATGCAGGGTAGACAGGCCACAAGAACGATCCACGAGAGAGCCAGACCAATACTGGAACATTGACTGGAGGCCAGGAACAAAGAACTAGGTGGAGTTAAATAGAGCAGCACCTAACGACTTAACCTCGTCACCTGAGGAAGGAAAGTCAGAAGCCGCAGCCCCACTCACATCCACCAGAGGAAGCTCATAGACAGAACCAGCCGAAGTACCACTCATGACCACAGGAGGGAGCTTGACCACAGAATTCACAACAGTACCCCCCCCTTGAGGAGGGGTCACCGAACCCTCACCAGAGCCCCCAGGCAGACCAGGATGAGCCAAATGAAAGGCACGAACCAGATCGGCAGCATGAACATCAGAGGCAAAGACCCAGGAATTATCTTCCTGACCATAACCCTTCCACTTAACCAGGTACTGGAGTTTCCGTTTCGAAATACGAGAATCCAAAATCTTCTCCACTATATACTCCAACTCCCCCTCAACCAAAACTGGGGCAGGAGGATCAACGGATGGAACTACAGGTGCCACGTATCTCCGCAACAATGACCTATGGAATACGTTATGGATGGAAAAAGAAGCTGGAAGGGTCAAACGAAAAGACACAGGATTAAGAACCTCAGAAATCCTATACGGACCAATGAAACGAGGCTTAAACTTAGGAGAGGAAACTTTCATAGGAATATAACGAGATGACAACCAAACCAAATCCCCAACACGAAGTCGGGGACCCACACAGTGCCTGCGGTTAGCGAAACGTTGTCATAGGAATATAACGAGATGACAACCAAACCAAATCCCCAACACGAAGTCGGGGACCCACACAGCGCCTGCGGTTAGCGAAACGTTGTCAAACAATGTCAAATTGTCCACTACATGAGTCCAAATCTGCTGCAACCTATCCACCACAGTATCCACATCAGGACAGTCAGAAGACTCAACCTGCCCTGAAGAGAAACGAGGATGGAAAACAGAATTGCAGAAAAACGGCGAAACCAAAGTAGCCGAGCTGGCCCGATTATTAAGGGCGAACTCAGCCACAGGCAAAAAGGACACCCAATCATCCTGATCAGCAGAAACAAAACATCTCAGATATGTTTCCAAGGTCTGATTGGTTCGTTCAGTCTGGCCATTTGTCTGAGGATGGAAAGCCGAGGAAAAAGACAAATCAATGCCCATCCTAGCACAAAAGGCTCGCCAAAACCTCGAAACAAACTGGGAACCTCTGTCAGAAACGATGTTCTCCGGAATGCCATGTAAACGAACCACATGCTGGAAGAACAATGGCACCAAATCAGAGGAGGAAGGCAATTTAGACAAGGGTACCAAATGGACCATCTTAGAGAAGCGATCACAAACCACCCAAATGACCGACATTTTTTGAGAGACGGGGAGATCCGAAATAAAATCCATAGAGATATGTGTCCAGGGCCTCTTCGGGACTGGCAAGGGCAAAAGCAACCCACTGGCACGAGAACAGCAGGGCTTAGCCCAAGCACAAATCCCACAGGACTGCACAAACGAACGCACATCCCGCGACAGAGACGGCCACCAAAAGGATCTAGCCACCAAATCTCTGGTACCAAAGATACCAGGATGACCAGCCAACACCGAACAATGAACCTCAGAGATAACTCTACTCGTCCATTTATCAGGGGCAACTGTCAGGTCTATTAGCCTGAAATTTTTGCAGCACCCGCCGCAAATCAGGGGAGATGGCAGACAAAATTACCCCCTCTTTGAGAATACCCGCCGGCTCAGGCAAACCCGGAGAGTCGGGCACAAAACTCCTAGACAGGGCATCCGCCTTCACATTTTTAGAGCCCGGAAGGTACGAAACCACAAAGTCAAAACGGGAGAAAAACAGCGACCAACGAGCCTGTCTAGGATTCAACCGTTTGGCAGACTCGAGATAAGTCAAGTTCTTGTGATCAGTCAAGACCACCACGCGATGCTTAGCTCCTTCAAGCCAATGACGCCACTCCTCGAATGCCCACTTCATGGCCAGCAACTCTCGATTGCCAACATCATAATTATGCTCAGCAGGCAAAAACTTCCTGGAAAAAAAGGCGCATGGTTTCATCACCGAGCCATCAGAACTTCTTTGCGACAAAACAGCCCCTGCTCCAATCTCAGAAGCATCAACCTCGACCTGGAACGGGAGCGAAACATCTGGTTGGCACAACACAGGGGCAGAAGAAAAACGACGCTTCAACTTTTGAAAAGCTTCCACAGCAGCGGAAGACCAATTGACCACATCAGCACCCTTCTTGGTTAAATCAGTCAACGGTTTAGCAATACTAGAAAAATTATTGATGAAGCGACAATAAAAATTAGCAAAGCCAAGGAACTTTTGCAGACTCTTCAGAGATGTCGGCTGAGTCCAATCATAAATCGCCTGAACTTTAACAGGGTCCATCTCGATAGTAGAAGGGGAAAAAATGAAACCCAAAAATGAAACCTTCTGAACACCAAAGAGACACTTTGACCCCTTCACAAACAAAGAATTCGCACGCAGGATCTGGAACACCATTCTGACCTGCTTCACATGAGACTCCCAATCATCCGAAAAGATCAAAATATCATCCAAGTATACAATCAGGAATTTATCCAGGTACTCTCGGAAGATGTCATGCATAAAGGACTGAAACACTGATGGAGCATTAGAAAGCCCGAATGGCATAACCAGGTACTCAAAATGGCCCTCGGGCATATTAAATGCTGTTTTCCATTCATCGCCCTGTTTAATACGCACAAGATTATACGCACCACGAAGATCTATCTTGGTGAACCAACTAGCCCCCTTAATCCGAGCAAACAAATCAGACAGCAGCGGCAAGGGTTACTGAAATTTGACTGTGATTTTATTTAGAAGGCGGTAATCAATACAAGGTCTCAGCGAACCATCTTTCTTGGCCACAAAAAAGAACCCTGCTCCCAATGGTGACGACGACGGGCGAATATGACCCTTCTCCAAGGATTCCTTTACGTAACTCCGCATAGCGGCGTGCTCAGGCACAGACAAATTAAACAGTCGACCTTTAGGAAACTTGCTACCAGGAATCAAATCGATAGCACAATCGCAGTCCCTATGCGGAGGTAGGGCACTGGACTTGGGCTCATCAAATACATCCCGGTAATCCGACAAGAACTCTGGGACCTCAGAAGGGGTGGATGACAAAATAGACAAAAATGGAACATCACCATGTACCCCCTGACAACCCCAGCTGGACACAGACATCGATTTCCAATCCATTACTGGGTTATGGACTTGTAGCCATGGCAACCCCAACACGACCATATCATGCAGATTATGCAAAACCAAAAAGTGAATATCCTCCTGATGCGCAGGAGCCATGCACATGGTCAGCTGGGTCCAGTACTGAGGCTTATTCTTGGCCAAAGGCGTAGCATCAATTCCTCTCAATGGAATAGGATACTGCAAGGGCTCCAAGAAAAACCCACAGCGCCTAGCAAACTCCAAGTCCATCAAATTCAGGGCAGCGCCTGAATCCACAAATGCCATGACAGAATAGGATGACAAAGAGCAGATCAAAGTAACGGACAAAAGAAATTTCGACTGTACCGTACCAATGATGGCAGACCTAGCGAACCGCTTTGTGCGCTCGGAGATAGTATGAGTGGAATCACCACAGTAAATACACAGCCCATTCTGACGTCTGTGTTCTTGCCGTTCAGCTCTGGTCAAAGTCCTATCACACTGCATAGGCTCAGGTTTATGCTCAGATAATACCGCCAAATGGTGCACAGTTTTACGCTCACGCAAGCGTCGATCGATCTGAATGGCCAAAGACATAGACTCATTCAGACCAGCAGGCATAGGAAATCCCACCATGACATCCTTAAGGGCTTCAGAGAGACCCTTTCTGAAAATTGCTGCCAGCGCACATTCATTCCATTGAGTGAGCACAGACCACTTCCTAAACTTCTGACAATATATCTCTACCTCATCCTGACCCTGACACAGAGCCAGCAAATTTTTCTCTGCCTGATCTACTGAATTAGGTTCATCATAAAGCAATCCGAGCGCCAGAAAAAACGCATCAATATTACATAATGCAGGATCTCCTGGCGCAAGGGAAAATGCCCAGTCTTGAGGGTCGCCACGTAATAAAGAAATAATGATCTTAACTTGTTGAACTGGGTCACCAGAGGAGCGGGGTTTCAAAGCCAGAAACAGTTTACAATTATTTTTAAAACTCAGAAACTTAGCTCTATCTCCAGAAAACAAATCAGGAATAGGAATTCTTGGTTCTAACATAGAATTCTGAACCACAAAGTCTTGAATATTTTGTACTCTTGCAGTGAGATGATCCACACAAGAAGACAGACCTTTAATGTCCATCACTACACCTGTGTCCTGAACCACCCAAATGTCTAGGGGAAAAGAAAGACAAAACACAGTGCAGAGAAAAAAAAATGGTCTCAGAACTTCTCTTTTCCCTCTATTGAGAAGCATTAGTACTTTGGGCCTCCAGTACTGTTATGAACTGGTGGTTCAGAAACACAATGGACCTGGTGGTTAAGAGCACACCAAGTGACCTGATAGTTACTAATAACATAGGACGAGCTCTGAGACGTGGGAACTCTGCTGACCGCAATCCCTAATCCTATCACACCACACTAGAGGTAGCCGTGGAGCGCTCCTGACCAGACCTAGGCGCCTCGGGCACAGCCTGAGAAACTAGCTAGCCCTGAAGATAGAAAGATAAGCCTACCTTGCCTCAGAGAAATTCCCCAAAGGAAAAGGCAGCCCCCCACATATAATGACTGTGAGTAAAGATGAAAATACAAACACAGAGATGAAATAGATTTTAGCAAAGTGAGGCCCGACTTACTAAATAGACAGAGGATAGGAAAGATAGCTTTGCGGTCAGCACAAAAACCTACAAACAACCACGCAGAGGGCGCAAAAAGACCCTCCGCACCGACTAACGGTACGGAGGTGCTCCCTCTGCGTCTCAGAGCTTCCAGGAAGCAAGAAAAACCAATATAGCAAGCTGGACAGAAAAAATAGCAAACAAAAGTAACACCAGCAAAACTTAGCTTATGCAGGGTAGACAGGCCACAAGAACGATCCAGGAGAGAGCAAGACCAATACTGGAACATTGACTGGAGGCCAGGAACAAAGAACTAGGTGGAGTTAAATAGAGCAGCACCTAACGACTTAACCTCGTCACCTGAGGAAGGAAAGTCAGAAGCCGCAGCCCCACTCACATCCACCAGAGGAAGCTCATAGACAGAACCAGCCGAAGTACCACTCATGACCACAGGAGGGAGCTTGACCACAGAATTCACAACAGTCCTGTGTGTGGCATCTGTCTTTCATTTTATGGCACAGAACATATACTGTATAAGAGTGGGCCACATTTCTTCAATATTCTCCCTGAAAAAATAAAAAGGGGGAGATTTTTATTGGTAGTGTGTGCATCTGCGTCAGTCCTGTTAGTGGCATATCTGTCTGCCACTGAAGCTGTGTACTGTTATACATTGGGCCTGATTTTCCCTGCAGTCTCACCCACCTATAAATGGATATATAAATCCAACAGAAGTTTGAGTTCACCTTGTAACTGGTTTTACAGTAACAAATACCGTTAGTTTGGTTACTTTTTTCAAACAATGAGGAAGTCTGGTGGAAGAGGTCGTGGCCGTGGGCGGTCATTGCCAGCTGGTAATGATGGTAGTGGTGGTGGAGCATCAGGTGGTCGTGGGAAAAGCAATATAGCACCTAAGTCTCAAGTTGTTGAGCCAGCTTCGTCGTCTGGCTACACAAGGCCTCGAACGCTCCCTTTTCTGGGAGTAGGAAAACCGCTTTTAAAGCCGGAGCAGCAAGAACAAGTTTTGGCTTTCCTTGCTGACTCTGCCTCTAGATCTTTCGCCTCCTCTTCTGAAACTGCTAAATGTAAAAGCAGGAACACATGGGCTACTTGCACAGTGAACAAGTCTGTATGATCATGTTCACACACCACCAAGAAACCTGAAGACACAAAAGAGAATAGTAAAACCAAAAACACTCAGTTTGAAAAAATGTTGCAGTAATCCGCAAGTGCTAGTAAAAGATGTAAAAAACAGGGTATTTGGTTGATACGTTTTTTGCAAAAAATGTATGCTAAGCTGCTCTACCAATCTTCACGGTATACCCTTATCAGAGCAGTCCTAACTAATGTATGCAATCCCTATCTGATGTATTTAAAAACCTGATCATCTGTATATAACCTGTGTGAACAGGGTTCAGAGAGGAAAAATCCATGTGTGCATACAGGGTAGAACAGCTTTTGTGCAGATAGCCCAAGAGGAGTGGTGGAACTCCCCAGTCTTGTAGACACAAGAGAACAATTATTGAAACAGGTACACATGGGCTACTTGCACAGTGAACAAGTCTGTATGATCATGTTCACACACCACCAAGAAACCTGAAGACACAAAAGAGAATAGTAAAACCAAAAACACTCAGTTTGAAAAAATGTTGCAGTAATCCGCAAGTGCTAGTAAAAGATGTAAAAAACAGGGTATGTAAGAAACTGCTAAATGTAAAAGCAGCGCATCGTTAGTGGATGTTCACGGTCAGGGATAAGTCGCTTCCTTGTCTTCTTCACCAAGAACAACAGAGAAGGATGCGTCAGGCGACACAACGGGTTACTCCATGGAGCTCTTTACACATACCGTTCCTGGGTTAGAAAGTGAAATAGTTAACAGGCCATGCCCATAACAAATTGAATCGAACATGGAGTGCACAGATGCACAGCCACAGCCAAATTAGTATGCTGTTCCTTTGACTCAGAGCAGAACATTGCCCTCGCAGTTTACTGATCCAGAATCTGACCCTGATGAGACTATGGTGCCCCGTCACGAACGCTATACCACTGACTTACACGGTGACACAGACGAAGTTGCACATGAGATAGAAGAGGAGGTCATAGATGACCCAGTTGTTGACCCCGATTGGCAGTCATTGGGGGAACAGGGTGCAGGCGGCAGTAGCTCTGAAGCGGAGGAAGAGGAGCCACAGCAGGCATCAACATCGCAACAGGTTCCATCTGCCAGGCCCGTATCTGGCCAAAAATGCATGGCAAAACCAAAACCAATTGTAGGACAGCGTGGCCATCCGGTTAAAGAAGCTCAGTCTGCAATGCCTAAAAAGGTAGTAGAAAGGATAGTAGAAAGAGTGCAGTCTGGCATTTTTTTAAACAACATCCAAATGATCAGCGCAAAGTCATCTGTCAAAAATGTTCAACTACCTTAAAGGGACACTGTCACCTGAATTTGGAGGGAACAATCTTCAGCCATGGAGGCGGGGTTTTTGGGTTTTTGATTCACCCTTTCCTTACCCGCTGGCTGCATGCTGGCTGCAATATTGGATTGAAGTTCATTCTCTGTCCTCCGTAGTACATGCCTGCACAAGACAATCTTGCTTTGCACAGGCGTGTACTACGGAGGACAGAGAATGAACTTCAATCCAATATTGCAGCCAGCATGCAGCCAGCGGGTAAGGAAAGGGTGAATCAAAAACCCAAAAACCCCGCCTCCATGACTGAAGATTGTTCCCTCCAAATTCAGGTGACAGTGTCGCTTTAAGCAGAGGTCAGAATCTTAAAAGTCTAAATACAAGTTGCATTTAACCACTATGCATTTGCAAGCCTGGACTAAGTACCAAACGTCCCTTAAGGTTGTAGCACCCTCGGCCAATGAAGCTAGTCAGCAACGCTACATCCCTTCCCTCACTGTAAGCGCACCATTTCCCGCACCACCTGCAGTAAATGTGCAGGTTTCGTCGCCAGGCCAAAGCAGTCAGGGAATCACCAGGTTCGTGGTAGGAAACACTGCATGTAGGGCACCAGCAAGAATACCATCTCCAACCCTCTCTCAGTCTGCCATGTCCACCGACACCCCCACTAGTTCCACGATCTGCAGCTCTCCAGTCCAGCTCTCCCTACATGAGACTCTCGTTAGGAAAAGGAAGTACTCATCCTCGCATCCACGTACACGGGGTTTTAACGCCCACATTGCTAAACTAATCTCGTTAGAGATGATGCCCTACCGGTTAGTTGAAAGCTAAGCTTTCAAAGCCCTGATGGACTACACTGTACCACAATACGAGCTACCCAGTCGACACTTCTTTTCGAGAAAAGCCATCCCAGCCCTCCACCAGCATGTAAAACACCGCATCGTCCATGCAATCAGGCAATCTGTGAGTACAAAGGTGCACATAACAACAGATGCATGGACCAGTAGGCATGGCCAGGGACATTACTTGTCCATCACTGCACACTGGGTTAATGTGGTGGATGCAGGGTCCACAGGGGACAGCAATATTGGGACAGTTCTGCCTAGCCCACGGTCTAGGAAACAGTTGGCTGTAGGTGTTGGCCCCCCTCCTCCTCCTCCTCATCCTCCTGCAGAAGCGAGAACTCGTCCACAGACCGCAGTCGCACGAGCACTCCATCCGCAGCTGCCACTGTTGCACACAAGGTGTCCCATTATGGGACAGCTAGTGGCAAGCGTCAGCAGGCTGTATTGGCAATGAAGTGTTTGGGCGATAACAGACACACCGCGGAAGTTATGTCCGAGTTCTTGCAGCAAGAAACTCAGTCATGGCTGGGCACTGTACATCTTGAGGCAGGCAAGGTAGTGAGTGATAACGGAAGGAATTTTATGGCTGCCATAGCCCTTTCACAACTGAAATACATTCCTTGCCTGGCTCACACCTTAAACCTGGTGGTGCAATGCTTCCTGAAAAGTTATCCGGGGTTACCCGACCTGCTCCTCAAAGTGCGCAGACTTTGCTCGCATATCCGCCATTCGCCCGTGCACTCCAGCCGTATGCAGAACCATCAGCGGTCTTTGAACCTTCCACAGCATCGCCTAATCATCGACGTTGCAACAAGGTGGAACTCCACACTGCACATGCTTCAGAGACTGTGCGAACAGAGGCGTGCTGTTATGTATTTGTGGGAGGATACACATACACAGGCAGGCAGTTGGATGGCAGACATGGAGTTGTCAGGTGTGCAGTGGTCAAAGGTAGGGTTGAGCGAAACAGGTCGTTCATTTTCAAAAGTCGCCGACTTTTGGCAAAGTCGGGTTTCATGAAATCCGATCCGACCCCTGTGCGGGGTCGGCCATGCGGTACGCGACTTTCGCGCCAAAGTCGCGTTTCAATGACGCGAAAAGCGCCATTTCTCAGCCAATGAAGGTAAACGCAGAGTGTGGGCAGCGTGATGACATAGGTCCTGGTCCCCACCATCTTAGAGAAGGGCAGTGCAGTGATTGGCTTGCTGTCTGCGGCGTCACAGGGGCTATAAAGGGGAGTTCCCGCCGACCGCCATGTTACTGCTGCTGATCTGAGCTTAGGGAGAGGTTGCTGCCGCTTCGTCAGAAGCAGGGATAGCGTTAGGCAGGGTCCATTAACCACCAAACCGCTTGTGCTGTAGCGATTTCCACTGCCCAACACCACCTTCGGTGTGCAGGGACAGTGGAAGCTACATTTTTTTTTTTTTTTTCCTCAGCGCTGTAGCTCATTGGGCTGCCCTAGAAGGCTCCCTGATAGCTGCATTGCTGTGTGTACGCCGCTGTGCAAACCAACTGCTTTTTTCAAAGCACAAATCCTCTTGTTCCTTCCTTTCTGCACAGCTATCTTTTTGGTTTGTACACACTTTTTATTTAATTTGTGCATCAGTCCACTCCTTATTGCTGCCTGCCATACCTGGCTGAGATTACTGCAGGGAGATAGTAATTGAAGGACACTCCCTGTTTTTTTTTTTTTTTTTGTGGGAGATTAAGATTGACATTTCTGCTAGAGTGCCATCCCTGTCTGTGTCATCTCTCACTCAGTGGGCCATAGAAAGCCTATTTATTTATTTTTTTGCTTGATTTGGGTTATAAAATCTACCTGAAAAAATCACTACATCAATCAGTGGGAGAAAAATATTGGCCTCAGGGCTTGTGTGCCACTCCTGACTCCTGTGTGCATCATCACTCACTCAGTGGGCCATAGAAAGCCCATTTTTTTTTTTTTTGCTTTATTTGGGTTCTAAATTCTACCTGAAAAAATCAATAAATCAATCAGTGGGAGATTAATATTGGCCTTTGGGCTTGTGTGCCAGTCCTAAGCGTGCCATCTCTCTCTCTCAGATAGTGGGCCATAGAAAGCCTATTTATTTATTTTTTTTTTTATTGGGTTTATAAATTTTCCCTGGAAAAAAAAAAAAAGTGGGAGATTAATATTGGCCTCTGGGCTTGTGTGCCAGTCTTGAGCGTGCCATCTCTCTCACAAATAGTGGGCCATAGAAAGCCTATTTATTTATTTTTTTGGGGTTTTATAAATTCTCCCTTAAAAAAAAAAGGGAGATTAATATTGGCCTTTGGGCTTGTGTGCCAGTCCTAAGCGTGCCATCTCTCTCTGTCTCTCAGATAGTGGGCCATAGAAAGCCTATTTATTATTTTTTTTATTGGGTTTATAAATTTTCCCTGGAACAAAAAAAAAAAAGTGGGAGATAAATATTGGCCTCTGGGCTTGTGTGCCACTCCTGACTCCTGTGTGCGTCATCTCTCACTCAGTGGGCCATAGAAAGCCTTTTTTTGTTTTATTTGTTTTCTAAATTCTCCCTGAAAAAATCATTTTATTTTCTTTGGTTTCTAAATTCTTCCTGAAAAAATCATTTTATTCTATTTTTTTTTTCCTAAAGTCTCCCTGAAAAAACAAAAAAAAAAAAACAAATCAGTGGGAGATTAATATTGCCCTTTCTGCTTGTGTGCCAGTCTTGACTCCTAGGTGTGCCATCTCTCTCTCTCTCTCCAATTGTGGGCCATAGAAAGCCTATTATTTTTTTAGCTTGATTTGGGTTCCAAAATCTACCTGAAAAAATCACTACATCAATCAGTGGGAGATAAATATTGGCCTCTGGGCTTGTGTGCCACTCCTGACTCCTGTGTGCGTTATCTCTCACTCAGTGGGCCATAGAAAGCCTTTTTTTGTTTTATTTGTTTTCTAAATTCTCCCTGAAAAAATCATTTTATTTTATTTGGTTTCTAAATTCTTCCTGAAAAAATAATTTTATTCTATTATTTTTTTTTCCTAAAGTCTCCCTTAAAAAAAAAAAAAAATCAAATCAGTGGGAGATTAATATTTACATTTGTGCTTCAGTGACAGTCCTGCGTGTGTGGCATCTCTCTCATTTGTTGCCACCAACAACAGAGTGTGTAACATTGTGCCTGATTTTCGTTGTGGTCTCACTCACCTGTAAAGGGGTAGCTAAATCATACTGAAGTTATAGCTCACCGTGTAATTTGTGTGACAGCAACAAATACCGTTAGTTTGTTTACGTTTTTAAAACAATGAGGAAGTATGGTGGAAGAGGTCGTGGCCGGGGGCGTTCATTGTCAGCTGGTAATGAGGTTAGTGGTAGTGGTGGAGCATCAGCTGGTCGTGGGAAAAAAAATATTGCACCTAAGTCTGGAGCTGTGGAGCCAGGTTCATCGTCTGGCTACACAAGGCCTCGAACGCTCCCTTTTCTGGGCGTAGGAAAACCGCTTTTAAAGCCGGAGCAGCAAGAGCAAGTTTTGGCTTATCTTGCTGACTCAGCCTCTAGCTCTTTTGCCTCCTCTCGTGAAACTGGTAAATGTCAAAGCAGCGCGTCGTTAGTGGATGTTCACGGTCAGGGACAAGTCGCTTCCTTGTCCTCTTCAGCAAAAACAACAACAGAGAAGAATGCAGCAGGCGACACAACGGGTTACTCCATGGAGCTCTTTACACATACCGTCCCTGGCTTAGAAAGTGAAGCAGTTAACAGTCCATGCCCATTACAAGTTGAATCTGACATGGAGTGCACTGATGCACAGCCACAGCCAGACTACTATGCTGGTCCTTTGACTCAGACCACAACATTGCCCTCGCAGGGTGCTGATCAAGAATCAGACCCTGATGAGACTATGTTGCCCCATCACGAACGCTATACCACCGACCGACACGGTGACACAGACGAAGTTGCACATGAGCTACAAGAAGAGGTAATAGATGACCCAGTTCTTGACCCCGATTGGCAGCCATTGGGGGAACAGGGTGCAGGCGGCAGCAGTTCTGAAGCGGAGGAGGAGGGGCCGCAGCAGGCATCAACATCGCAACAGGTTCCATCTGCCGGGCCCGTATCTTGCCCAAAACGCGTGGCAAAGCCAAAACCTGTTGGAGGACAGCGTGGCCATCCGGTTAAAGCTCAGTCTGCAATGCCTGAAAAGGTATCCGATGCTAGAAAGAGTGCAGTCTGGCATTTTTTTAAACAACATCCAATTGATCAGCGCAAAGTCATCTGTCAAAAATGTTCAACTACCTTAAGCAGAGGACAGAATCTGAAAAGTCTCAATACAAGTTGCATGCATAGACATTTAACCACCATGCATTTGCAAGCCTGGACTAACTACCAAACGTCCCTTAAGGTTGTAGCACCCTCGGCCAATGAAGCTAGTCAGCAACGCAACATCCCTTCCGGCAGTGTAGGGCCACCATTTTCCGCACCACCTGCAGTATCTGTGCAGGTTTCTTTGCCAGGCCAAAGCAGTCAGGGTCAGTGAATCACCAGTTTCGTAGTAGGAAACACTGCATCTAGGGCACCGGTGGCAACAATACCATCTCCCCCCTTCTCTCAGTCTGCCATGTCCACCGGCACCCCCGCTAGTTCCACGATCTCCAGCTCTCCAGTCCAGCTCACCCTACATGAGACTATGGTTAGAAAAAGGAAGTACTTAGCCTCGCATCCGCGTACACAGGGTTTGAACGCACACATAGCTAGACTAATCTCGTTAGAGATGATGCCCTACCGGTTAGTTGAAAGCGAAGCTTTCAAAGCCCTGATGGACTACGCTGTACCACGCTACGAGCTACCCAGTCGACACTTTTTTTCCAGAAAAGCCATCCCAGCCCTCCACCAGCATGTTAAAGAGCGCATCGTCCATGCACTCAGGCAATCTGTGAGCACAAAGGTGCACCTGACAACAGATGCATGGACCAGTAGGCATGGCCAGGGACGTTACGTGTCCATCACGGCACACTGGGTAAATGTGGTGGATGCAGGGTCCACAGGGGACAGCAAGTTTGGGACAGTTCTGCCTAGCCCACGGTCTAGGAAACAATTGGCTGTAGCCGTTCGCACCCCCTCCTCCTCCTCTTCGTCCTCCTGCAGAAGCGAGAGCTCATCCACAGACCGCAGTCGCACAACCACTCCATCCGCAGCTGCCACTGTTGCACACCAGGTCTCCCATTATGGGGCAGCTACTGGCAAACGTCAGCAGGCTGTATTGGCTATGAAGTGTTTGGGCGACAACAGACACACCGCGGAAGTTCTGTCCGAGTTCTTGCAGAAAGAAACGCAGTCGTGGCTGGGCACTGTAGATCTTGAGGCAGGCAAGGTAGTGAGTGATAACGGAAGGAATTTCATGGCTGCCATCTCCCTTTCCCAACTGAAACACATTCCTTGCCTGGCTCACACCTTAAACCTGGTGGTGCAGTGCTTCCTGAAAAGTTATCCGGGGTTATCCGACCTGCTCCTCAAAGTGCGTGGACTTTGCTCACATATCCGCCGTTCGCCCGTACACTCCAGCCGTATGCAGACCTATCAGCGTTCTTTGAACCTTCCCCAGCATCGCCTAATCATAGACGTCGCAACAAGGTGGAACTCAACACTGCACATGCTTCAGAGACTGTGTGAACAGAGGCGGGCTGTTATGTTTTTGTGGGAGGATACACATACACGGGCAGGCAGTAGGATGGCAGACATGGAGTTGTCAGGTGTGCAGTGGTCGAAGATTCAAGACATGTGTCAAGTCCTTCAGTGTTTTGAGGAATGCACACGGCTGGTTAGTGCAGACAACACCATAATAAGCATGAGCATCCCCCTAATGCGTCTGCTGATGCAAAGTTTGACGCACATAAAGGATCAGGCGTCTGCAGCTGAGGAAGAGGAAAGCCTTGATGACAGTCAGCCATTGTCTGGCCAGGGCAGTGTACAGGACGAGGTAGCGGGCGAAGAGGAGGAGGAGGACGAGGAGGATGATGGGGATGATTATATTTTTAATGAGGAAGCTTTTCCGGGGCCACTGGAAATTGGTGGCGCGGCAAGGCCGGGTTCTGGTTTTTTGAGGGACACAAGTGACGTGGATTTGCCTGAAACTGCCCCTCAACCAAGCACAACCGCAGATTTGAGAACTGGAACTTTGGCCCACATGGCGGATTATGCCTTACGTATCCTCAAAAGGGACACACGCATAACTAAAATGATGAATGATGACGATTACTGGTTGGCCTGCCTCCTTGATCCTCGCTATAAAGGCAAATTGCAAAATATAATGCCACATGAGAACTTGGAACTAATATTAGCAACCAAACAATCAACTCTTGTTGACCGTTTGCTTCTGGCATTCCCTGCACACAGCGCCCGTGATCGTTCTCACACGAGCTGCAGGGGCCAGCAGACCAGAGGAGTTAGAGGGGCAGAAATCAGAAGTGGTGTTGGCCAGAGGGGTTTTCTGACCAGGTTGTGGAGTGATTTTGCTATGACCGCAGACAGGACAGGTACTGCAGCATCAATTCAAAGTGACAGGAGACAACATTTGTCCAGTATGGTTACAAACTATTTTTCATCCCTTATCGATGTTCTCCCTCAACCGTCATTCCCATTTGATTACTGGGCATCAAAATTAGACACCTGGCCAGAATTGGCAGAATATGCATTGCAGGAGCTTGCTTGCCCGGCAGCTAGTGTCCTATCAGAAAGAGTATTCAGTGCTGCAGGTTCAATACTAACAGAAAAAAGGACTCGTCTGGCTACCCAAAATGTAGATGATCTAACCTTCATTAAAATGAACCACAACTGGATTTCGAAATCTTTTGCCCCACCTTGCCCGGCTGACACCTAGCTTTCCTATGAAAAGGTCTTGCCTGTGGACTATTCTGAATGCCTTTTCCAATCTCGTAATTTTCTGCACCTGATTGTCCAGCATACGACATGTTTACACCTCACTAAATGGCCAAACTCCCCACACGGGGCCGTGGTATCGACACTTGGCGACAGCACCCGTGAGAGTGCAGTTTGTCTGAAGAGGTGGGTGAGCCCGCTTTTGGTCGACGGCACTGCCACTGGGTCCCTCCTAGTACAATAAAGTGTCTCTGGCGGTGGTGGTGCGCACCCAACGTCAGACACACCGTTGTAATATGAGGGGCCCTGGGCCTGTACCGCCAGCCACAAGACAGTTTCCCCCCACCCCAGCTCAAACAGTGCTCTACCACTTGCAAAATTATCTCACAGCTCCACCAATGTTTAGTCTATGCGCTGACATCCTTCAATGCCTGCCACTGACAATACCATTGTATTGACATTTTTGTTATGTTAGGCCTTCGATGCCTGTCTGTGGTCACTCCTTCCACTAGGCCTCCACTGACCACACCACTGCTGCCCATGTACCCCTGTAACCAATTTAAAATTGCCTACAGCCATGTGTTATTTTTTTAGGCCTTCGATGCCTGTCTGCGGTGACTCCTTCCACTAGGCCTCCACTGACCACACCACTGCTGCCCGTGTACCCCTGTAACCAATTTAAAATTGCCTACAGCCATGTGTTATTATTTTAGGCCTTCGATGCCTGTCTGCGGTCACTCCTTCCACTAGGCCTCCACTGACCACACCACTGCTGCCCGTGTACCCCTGGAACCAATTTAAAATTGCCTACAGCCATGTGTTATTATTTTAGGCCTTCGATGCCTGTCTGCGGTCACTCCTTCCACTAGGCCTCCACTGACCACACCACTGCTGCCCGTGTAGCCCTGTAACCAATTTAAAATTGCCTACAGCCATGTGTTATTATTTTAGGCCTTCGATGCCTGTCTGCGGTCACTCCTTCCACTAGGCCTCCACTGACCACACCACTGCTGCCCGTGTACCCTTGGAACCAATTTAAAATTGCCTACAGCCATGTGTTATTATTTTAGGCCTTCGATGCCTGTCTGCGGTCACTCCTTCCACTGACCACACCACTGCTGCCCGTGTACCCCTGGAACCAATTTAAAATTGCCTACAGCCATGTGTTATTATTTTAGGCCTTCGATGCCTGTCTGCGGTCACTCCTTCCACTAGGCCTCCACTGACCACACCACTGCTGCCCGTGTACCCCTGGAACCAATTTAAAATTGCCTACAGCCATGTGTTATTATTTTAGGCCTTCGATGCCTGTCTGCGGTCACTCCTTCCACTAGGCCTCCACTGACCACACCACTGCTGCCCGTGTACCCCTGGAACCAATTTAAAATTGCCTACAGCCATGTGTTATTATTTTAGGCCTTTGATGCCTGTCTGCGGTCACTCCTTCCACTAGGCCTCCACTGACCACACCACTGCTGCCCGTGTACCCCTGGAACCAATTTAAAATTGCCTACAGCCATGTGTTATTATTTTAGGCCTTCGATGCCTGTCTGCGGTCACTCCTTCCACTAGGCCTCCACTGACCACACCACTGCTGCCCGTGTACCCCTGGAACCAATTTAAAATTGCCTACAGCCATGTGTTATTATTTTAGGCCTTCGATGCCTGTCTGCGGTCACTCCTTCCACTAGGCCTCCACTGACCACACCACTGCTGCCCGTGTACCCCTGGAACCAATTTAAAATTGCCTACAGCCATGTGTTATTATTTTAGGCCTTCGATGCCTGTCTGCGGTCACTCCTTCCACTAAGCCTCCACTGACCACACCACTGCTGCCCGTGTACCCCTGGAACCAATTTAAAATTGCCTACAGCCATGTGTTATTATTTTAGGCCTTCGATGCCTGTCTGCGGTCACTCCTTCCACTAGGCCTCCACTGACCACACCACTGCTGCCCGTGTACCCCTGGAACCAATTTAAAATTGCCTACAGCCATGTGTTATTATTTTAGGCCTTCGATGCCTGTCTGCGGTCACTCCTTCCACTAGGCCTCCACTGACCACACCACTGCTGCCCGTGTACCCCTGGAACCAATTTAAAATTGCCTACAGCCATGTGTTATTATTTTAGGCCTTCGATGCCTGTCTGCGGTCACTCCTTCCACTAGGCCTCCACTGACCACACCACTGCTGCCCGTGTACCCCTGGAACCAACATCAGAAAATATAAAAATAAGTATTTTGCTTATAAAAAAGAAAATACTGGAGAGATATCAAATGCAGACATTTTAACATTAAAAACAAACACATACAACAAAAATCTGGTACAGTACTAAAAATGGCCACCAGCTACAATAACTTTCTCCTGCAAGTAGTTAACTGAAAGGTTTTTTCAATTTTAAACACAGATATGGCATCCACCGAGTGTTGTCCTGTCGCGTCTTCTTTATATTATTGCCAAGAAGATGCAAAACAATGAAAATAATAAAATCATTATTTACCAAAAAAATAGAGTAAGTCAAAACCACATTGCAAATAAACATTCATTACAAATAAAGAAGCAGGGCGCGTCCGAGGGTGAGTATATACCTAATAAAAATATAATCACCCTCGGACGCGCCCTGCTTCTTTCCGACAGCCTTCCTTCCTAAGAATCAGCCCTTCCGTGGTGTAGAGAGAGGGTTTGTTACACTCCAAGGTGTTCCCCAGGTTGCCTTTCCTGAGCTTCGATCTTCCGGCTCTCGTATAGTAGTTGTTGGAAACTACGCTGCATTAGGCCTACAAATTGGGTATGGGGTGTAGAGAGATGGTGTGTTCCACTGTAGAGAGATGGTGTGTTCCACTCCAAGGTGTTCCCCAGGTTTCTTCGCCAATGCTTCGATCATCATGCTCTCGTTTAGTAGTTGTTGGAAACTACGCTGCATTAGGCCTACAAATTGGGTATGGGGTGTAGAGAGATGGTGTGTTCCACTCCAAGGTGTTCCCCAGGTTTCCTCTCCATTGCTTCGATCTTCATGCTCTCGTTTAGTAGTTGTTGGAAACTACGCTGCATTAGGCCTACAAATTGGGTATGGGGTGTAGAGAGATGGTGTGTTACACTCCAAGTTGTTCCCCAGGTTTCCTCTCCATTGCTTCGATCTTCCGGCTCTCGTTTAGTAGTTGTTGGAAACTATGCTGCATTAGGCCTACAAATTGGGTATGGGGTGTAGAGAGATGGTGTGTTACACTCCAAGGTGTTCCCCAGGTTTCCTCTCCATTGCTTCGATCTTCCGGCTCTCGTTTAGTAGTTGTTGGAAACTACGC
Organism: Ranitomeya imitator; assembly: GCF_032444005.1. Lineage (NCBI taxonomy): Eukaryota > Metazoa > Chordata > Amphibia > Anura > Dendrobatidae > Ranitomeya > Ranitomeya imitator. The sequence continues at coordinate 497,865,241 of NC_091283.1, read as the reverse complement.
TGCATTAGGCCTACAAATTGGGTATGGGGTGTAGAGAGATGGTGTGTTCCACTCCAAGGTGTTCCCCAGGTTGCCTTTCCTGAGCTTCGATCTTCCGGCTCTCGTTTAGTAGTTGTTGGAAACTACGCTGCATTAGGCCTACAAATTGGGTATGGGGTGTAGAGAGATGGTGTGTTCCACTGTAGAGAGATGGTGTGTTCCACTCCAAGGTGTTCCCCAGGTTTCCTCGCCAATGCTTCGATCATCATGCTCTCGTTTAGTAGTTGTTGGAAACTACGCTGCATTAGGCCTACAAATTGGGTATGGGGTGTAGAGAGATGGTGTGTTCCACTCCAAGGTGTTCCCCAGGTTTCCTCTCCATTGCTTCGATCTACCGGCTCTCGTTTAGTAGTTGTTGGAAACTACGCTGCATTAGGCCTACAAATTGGGTATGGGGTGTAGAGAGATGGTGTGTTACACTCCAAGGTGTTCCCCAGGTTTCCTCTCCATTGCTTCGATCTTCCGGCTCTCGTTTAGTAGTTGTTGGAAACTACGCTGCATTAGGCCTACAAATTGGGTATGGGGTGTAGAGAGATGGTGTGTTCCACTCCAAGGTGTTCCCCAGGTTGCCTTTCCTGAGCTTCGATCTTCCGGCTCTCGTTTAGTAGTTGTTGGAAACTATGCTGCATTAGGCCTACAAATTGGGTATGGGGTGTAGAGAGATGGTGTGTTCCACTGTAGAGAGATGGTGTGTTCCACTCCAAGGTGTTCCCCAGGTTTCCTCGCCAATGCTTCGATCATCATGCTCTCGTTTAGTAGTTGTTGGAAACTACGCTGCATTAGGCCTACAAATTGGGTATGGGGTGTAGAGAGATGGTGTGTTCCACTCCAAGGTGTTCCCCAGGTTTCCTCTCCATTGCTTCGATCTTCATGCTCTCGTTTAGTAGTTGTTGGAAACTACGCTGCATTAGGCCTACAAATTGGGTATGGGGTGTAGAGAGATGGTGTGTTACACTCCAAGGTGTTCCCCAGGTTTCCTCTCCATTGCTTCGATCTTCCGGCTCTCGTTTAGTAGTTGTTGGAAACTACGCTGCATTAGGCCTACAAATTGGGTATGGGGTGTAGAGAGATGGTGTGTTACACTCCAAGGTGTTCCCCAGGTTTCCTCTCCATTGCTTCGATCTTCCGGCTCTCGTTTAGTAGTTGTTGGAAACTACGCTGCATTAGGCCTACAAATTGGGTATGGGGTGTAGAGAGATGGTGTGTTACACTCCAAGGTGTTCCCCAGGTTTCCTCTCCATTGCTTCGATCTTCCGGCTCTCGTTTAGTAGTTGTTGGAAACTACGCTGCATTGGGCCTACAAATTGGGTATGGGGTGTAGAGAGATGGTGTGTTCCACTCCAAGGTGTTCTCCAGGTTGCCTTTCCTGAGCTTCGATCTTCCGGCTCTCGTTTAGTAGTTGTTGGAAACTACGCTGCATTAGACCTACAAATTGGGTATGGGGTGTAGAGAGATGGTGTGTTCCACTGTAGAGAGATGGTGTGTTCCACTCCAAGGTGTTCCCCAGGTTTCCTCGCCAATGCTTCGATCATCATGCTCTCGTTTAGTAGTTGTTGGAAACTACGCTGCATTAGGCCTACAAATTGGGTATGGGGTGTAGAGAGATGGTGTGTTCCACTCCAAGGTGTTCCCCAGGTTTCCTCGCCAATGCTTCGATCATCATGCTCTCGTTTAGTAGTTGTTGGAAACTACGCTGCATTAGACCTACAAATTGGGTATGGGGTGTAGAGAGATGGTGTGTTCCACTCCAAGGTGTTCTCCAGGTTGCCTTTCCTGAACTTCTATCTTCAGGCTCTCATTAAATTGTGGTTAAACGGAACAACTGCATTTGGCGTACTAGTTGGTTTGGGGCCTACTATCGGTGTCTGCCGCTCCTTGCTGTTCTCCTGGTTTCCTGTCCTGAAATTCCGTTTTCAGGCGCTCGTTAAGTAGTTGTTAATGTTAGACTGCATTTGGCCTACTAGTTGGGTTGGGGCCTACTATCGGTGTCTGCCACTCCTTGCTGTTCTCCTCCACTGAACAAAGCTGTGCCGCCTGTTTACTACTGTTGCCAATTTTGAACTGCATTTCGACTACTTACTGATTTGGGCCTAGTCTCTGTGTCAGCCTCTCATTCCAGTTGTCCTCCACTGCAATGCCCCCTGATTAGTCCTGTGTTACCAATTTTGAACTGCATTTAGCCCACTTTATTCTTTGGGCCTATATCTGTGTTTCCTCCTCATCCTGCCCATTGCCCAGCCAGTGATAGATGAGTCTGCTGGTACATTGACCCATAACGCAACATTTCCCGTGCACGCTACACTGCAAGATTGTGACCCTGCTGAAAGTCAGGTCCCCCTTCCCGCATACCATACCACCTTACACGGGGACAAACAGGAAGGTGCAGATGAAAGTGCAGGTTCCTTCATCAGGTGGGGGGAGGAATACTAGTTGGCGACGTCACTGGCACAGGGCCTCTCATGGTACGCAAAAGTGTTGCTGCCGGTGGGAGGCGCCCCCGCCGTGCAAACACACCGCTGTACTTTGAGGGGCCCTGTGCCAGTGCCAATGCCAACGAGTGGGCCCCCCTTGCTTGCTCAGGTTCACAGCACTTGCAAAGTTGAAATACTTACCTCTCCCTGCTCCACTGCCGTGACGTGGTCCAGATTTCCTGGGCCCACTAATTACTTGAACCAGCCCTACCCACCACAACTTTAGCCAAATGACCCCCAATTTCAAATGCCTTCCAATTATTATAAGGTAAATTACGCTTGACAAGCTTCATTAAGAAGAATGGATGGTTTTGACATTAAAATGGGCACTCTAGGTGTTTTCCTGGCCCCCACTCACTGCCGACTATGCTGCCCCATTGACTTGCATTGGGTTTCGTGTTTCGGTCGATCCCGACTTTACGTCATAATCGGCCGATTTCACTCGACCCGACTTTTGAGATAGTCGGGTTTCGCGAAACCCGGCTCGACTCTAAAAAGGTCAAGGTCGCTCAACTCTAGTCAAAGGTACAAGACCTGTGTCAAGTCCTTCAGTGTTTTGAGGAATGCACACGGCTGGTTAGTGCAGACAACACCATAATAAGCATGAGCATCCCCCTAATACGTCTGCTGATGCAAAGTTTGATGCACATAAAGGAGCAGGCGTCTGCAGCCGAGGAAAAGGGAAGCCTTGATGACAGTCAGCCATTGTCTGGTCAGGGCAGTCTACAGGACGAGGTAGCGGGCGAAGAAGAGGAAGATGATGGGGATGAGTACTTTTTAAATGAGGAAGCTTCTCCAGGGCCAATAGAAACCGGTGGCGTTGCAAGGTCGGGTTCAGGCTTTTTGAGGGAGACAAGTGACGTAGATTTGCCAGAAACTGCCCCTCAACCCAGCACGAGCGCAGATTTGACAACTGGAACTTTGGCCCACATGGCGGATTATGCCTTACGCATCCTCAAAAGGGACCCACACATTATTAAAATGATGACCGATGACTAGGATTGAGCGACTTTTAGTTTTTTAGGGTCGAGTCAGGTTTCGCGAAACCCGATTATCTCAAAAGTCGAGTCGAGTGGAATCGGCCGATTATCGCGAAAAGTCGGTGATCGACCGAAACACGAAACCCAATGCAAGTCAATGGGGAAGCATAGTCGGCAGTGAGTGGAGGCCAGGAAAACACCTACAGTGCCCATTTTAATGGCAAAAACATGCATTCTTGTTACTGAAGCTTGTCAATCTTAATTTACCTTATAATAATAGTTAGGCATTGGAAATCGGGGGTCATTTGGCTAAAGTTGTGGGGGGTAGGGCTGGTTCAAGTATTTAGTGGTCCCAGGTAATCTGGACCACCTCAGGGCAGTGGAGCAGGGAGAGGTAAGTATTTAAACTTTGCAAGTGCTGTGATCCTGAGCAAGCAGGGGGGGCCCACTCGTTGGCATTGGCACTGGCACAGGGCCCCTCAAAGTACGGCGGTGTGTTTGCACGGCGGGGGCGCCTCCCACCGGCAGTGACACTTTTTGCATACTATGAGGGGCCCTGTGCCAGTGCCGTCGCCAACGAGTATTCCCCCCCACCTGATGAAGGAACCTGCACATTCATCCGCACCTTCCTCTTTGTCCCCGTGTAAGGCGTTATGGTATGCGGGAAGGGGAACCTGATTTTCAGCAGGGTCACATTCTTGCTGTGTAGCGTGCACGGGCAATGTAGCGTTCTGGGTCAATGTACCAGCAGACTCATCTATCACTGGCTGGGCAATGGGCAGGATGAGGAGGAAACAAAGATATAGGCCAAAAGAATAAAGTGGGCTAAATGCAGTTCAAAATTGGTAGCAGGACTAACCAGGGGGAATTGCTTTGTTCAGTGGAGTACAACTGTAATGAGAGGCTGACACAGTGAGTAGGCCCAAATCAGTAAGTAGGCTAAATGCAGTTCAAAATTGGTAACAGTAGTAAACAGGTGGCACTGGTTTGTTCAGTGTAGGAGAACATCAAGGAGCGGCAGACCCCGTTGGTAGGGCCAACAAAACAAGTAGGCCAAATGCAGTGTTATGTTAAAAACAATGTAACGAGAGCCTGAAGATAGACGCTAGGGAAAGGCAACCTGGAGAACACGTTGGAGCGGAAGACACCGTTTGTAGAACCCAGACCCAACTTGTAGGCCTAATGCAGTGAAGTTTCAACAACTATTTAACGAGAGCCTGAAGATTGAAGCTCAGGAAAGGCAACCTGGAGAACACCTTGGAGCGGCAGACACCGTTCGTAGGCCCAACCCAACTAGTAGCCCCACTGCAGTTGTTCGATTAAAAAACTATTTAACAAGAGCCTGAAGATTGAAGCTCATGAAAAGGCAACCTGGAGAACACCTTGGAGCGGCATACACTGGTAGTAGGTCCCAACCCAACTAGTAGCCCCACTGCAGTTGTTCGATTAAAAAACTATTTAACGAGAGCCTGAAGATTGAAGCTCAGGAAAGGCAACCAGGAGAACACATTGGAGCGGCATACACTGGTAGTAGGCCCCAACCCAACTAGTAGCCCCACTGCAGTTGTTCGATTAAAAAACTATTTAACGAGAGCCTGAAGATTGAAGCTCAGGAAAGGCAACCTGGAGAACACCTTGGAGCGGCAGACACCGTTAGTAGGCCCCAACCAAACTAGTAGCCCCACTGCAGTTGTTCGATTAAAAAACTATTTAACAAGAGCCTGAAGATTGAAGCTCAGGAAAGGCAAACCAGGAGAACACCTTGGTGCGGCAGACACTGGTAGTAGGCCCCAACCCAACTAGTAGCCCCACTGCAGTTGTTCCATTAAAAAACTATTTAACAAGAGCCTGAAGATTGAAGCTCAGGAAAGGCAACCAGGAGAACACATTGGAGCGGCATACACTGGTAGTAGGCCCCAACCCAACTAGTAGCCCCACTGCAGTTGTTCGATTAAAAAACTATTTAACGAGAGCCTGAAGATTGAAGCTCAGGAAAGGCAACCTGGAGAACACCTTGGAGCGGCAGACACCGTTAGTAGGCCCCAACCAAACTAGTAGCCCCACTGCAGTTGTTCGATTAAAAAACTATTTAACAAGAGCCTGAAGATTGAAGCTCAGGAAAAGCAACCTGGAGAACACCTTGGAGCGGCATACACTGGTAGTAGGCCCCAACCCAACTAGTAGCCCCACTGCAGTTCCATTAAAAAACTATTTAACAAGAGCCTGAAGATTGAAGCTCAGGAAAGGCAACCAGGAGAACACCTTGGTGCGGCAAACACTGGTAGTAGGCCCCAACCCAACTAGTAGCCCCACTGCAGTTGTTCCATTAAAAAACTATTTAACAAGAGCCTGAAGATTGAAGCTCAGGAAAAGCAACCTGGAGAACACCTTGGAGCGGCAGACACTGGTAGTAGGCCCCAACCCAACTAGTAGCTCCACTGCAGTTCTATTAAAAAACTATTTAACAAGAGCCTGAAGATTGAAGCTCAGGAAAGGCAACCTGGAGAACACCTTGGAGCGGCATACACTGGTAGTAGGCCCCAACCCAACTAGTAGCCCCACTGCAGTTCCATTAAAAAACTATTTAACAAGAGCCTGAAGATTGAAGCTCAGGAAAGGCAACCAGGAGAACACCTTGGTGCGGCAAACACTGGTAGTAGGCCCCAACCCAACTAGTAGCCCCACTGCAGTTGTTCCATTAAAAAACTATTTAACAAGAGCCTGAAGATTGAAGCTCAGGAAAAGCAACCTGGAGAACACCTTGGAGCGGCAGACACTGGTAGTAGGCCCCAACCCAACTAGTAGCTCCACTGCAGTTCTATTAAAAAACTATTTAACAAGAGCCTGAAGATTGAAGCTCAGGAAAGGCAACCTGGAGAACACCTTGGAGCGGCATACACTGGTAGTAGGCCCCAACCCAACTAGTAGCCCCACTGCAGTTGTTCCATTAAAAAACTATTTAACGAGAGCCTGAAGATTGAAGCTCAGGAAAGGCAACCTGGAGAACACCTTGGAGCGGCATACAATGGTAGTAGGCCCCAACCCAACTAGTAGCCCCACTGCAGTTGTTCGATTAAAAAACTATTTAACGAGAGCCTGAAGATTGAAGCTCAGGAAAGGCAACCTGGAGAACACCTTGGAGCGGCAGACACCGTTAGTAGGCCCCAACCAAACTAGTAGCCCCACTGCAGTTGTTCGATTAAAAAACTATTTAACAAGAGCCTGAAGATTGAAGCTCAGGAAAAGCAACCTGGAGAACACCTTGGAGCGGCATACACTGGTAGTAGGCCCCAACCCAACTAGTAGCCCCACTGCAGTTCCATTAAAAAACTATTTAACAAGAGCCTGAAGATTGAAGCTCAGGAAAGGCAACCAGGAGAACACCTTGGTGCGGCAAACACTGGTAGTAGGCCCCAACCCAACTAGTAGCCCCACTGCAGTTGTTCCATTAAAAAACTATTTAACAAGAGCCTGAAGATTGAAGCTCAGGAAAAGCAACCTGGAGAACACCTTGGAGCGGCAGACACTGGTAGTAGGCCCCAACCCAACTAGTAGCTCCACTGCAGTTCTATTAAAAAACTATTTAACAAGAGCCTGAAGATTGAAGCTCAGGAAAGGCAACCTGGAGAACACCTTGGAGCGGCATACACTGGTAGTAGGCCCCAACCCAACTAGTAGCCCCACTGCAGTTGTTCCATTAAAAAACTATTTAACGAGAGCCTGAAGATTGAAGCTCAGGAAAGGCAACCTGGAGAACACCTTGGAGCGGCATACACTGGTAGTAGGCCCCAACCCAACTAGTAGCCCCACTGCAGTTCCATTAAAAAACTATTTAACAAGAGCCTGAAGATTGAAGCTCAGGAAAGGCAACCAGGAGAACACCTTGGTGCGGCAAACACTGGTAGTAGGCCCCAACCCAACTAGTAGCCCCACTGCAGTTGTTCCATTAAAAAACTATTTAACAAGAGCCTGAAGATTGAAGCTCAGGAAAAGCAACCTGGAGAACACCTTGGAGCGGCAGACACTGGTAGTAGGCCCCAACCCAACTAGTAGCTCCACTGCAGTTCTATTAAAAAACTATTTAACAAGAGCCTGAAGATTGAAGCTCAGGAAAGGCAACCTGGAGAACACCTTGGAGCGGCATACACTGGTAGTAGGCCCCAACCCAACTAGTAGCCCCACTGCAGTTGTTCCATTAAAAAACTATTTAACGAGAGCCTGAAGATTGAAGCTCAGGAAAGGCAACCTGGAGAACACCTTGGAGCGGCATACAATGGTAGTAGGCCCCAACCCAACTAGTAGCCCCACTGCAGTTGTTCCATTAAAAAACTCTTTAACAAGAGCCTGAAGATTGAAGCTCAGGAAAGGCAACCAGGAGAACGCCTTGTTGCGGCAGACACTGGTAGTAGGCCCCAACCCAACTAGTAGCCCCACTGCAGTTGTTCCATTAAAAAACTATTTAACAAGAGCCTGAAGATTGAAGCTCAGGAAAGGCAACCAGGAGAACACCTTGGAGCGGAAGAATCAGTCTGTAGACCACAACGAAACTTGTGGCCCCAATGCAGTTTTATAATTCTGACAGGCTGAAAACCCTCCCCTTTTTTTTTTTTTTTAGAGGAGAACAGCTGTATTAAGTGGCGCAGACAGACACTGCTAGTAGGCCTTACACCACAAAGTTGGCTCACTGCAGGTTGAAAACATGTACATGGGTACACGGTCGGCATTGGTGTGCTCAGCGGAGGACAAATGGAAGGATGGACCGCAGACAGACTTAGTAGGCCTACAATAAAGAAAGTAGGCTCTATGCACTTTTAAATAGGTTCCAGGGGTACACAGGCAGCATTGGTGTGGTCAGCGGAGGACTATTGGAAGGAGGGACCGCAGACAGACTTAGTAGTCCTAAAATAAAAAAAATTAGGCTCAATGCAGTTCGAATTATCTTGCAGGGGTACACAGGCAGCATTGGTTTGTTCAGCGGAGGACGATTGGAAAGAGTGTCTGACACAGTTAGTACTCCCAAAAAATAAATAGATGTTAATGTCTCGCAAAACAACAAAACCAAAAAACAAAAGGGTGGCATACTTAGGTAGAGGGGTGGGCTCCTCTGCTGAGTTTCAGACAGTAATTTGGCGCTAAGTATTTACTGGTGTCAATATAGGACACTGACCCTGACTATTTTAACTAGCATCATACATGTCAACAAATTGGTATTGTCAGTGCCAGGCATTGAAGGATGTCAGCACATAGACTAAACATTGTTGGAGCTGTGAGAGATAATTTTGCAAGTGGTAGAGCACTGTTTGAGCTGGGGGGGGGGAACTCTCTTGTGGCCGGCGGTACAGGCCCAGGGCCCCTCATGTTACAACGGTGTGTCTGACGTTGGTTGCGCGCCACCACCGCCAGAGACACTTTATTATACTATGAGGGACCCAGTGGCAGTGCCGTCGGCCAAAAGCGGGCACACCCACCTCTTCAGACAAACGGCACTCTCACGGGTACTTGCGCCAAGTGGCGAGACCACGGCCCCGTGGGGGGAGTTAGCCCATTTAGGGAGGTGTAAACATGTCGTATGCTGGACAAACAGCTGCTGCAAATTAAGAGATTGGAACAGTCAGTAAGACCAGTCCACAAGCAAGACCTTTTTATAGGAAAGCTAGGTGTCAGCCGGGAAAGGTGGGGCAAAATAATTAGAAATCCATGAGAGGTTCATTTTAATGAATGTTAGATCATCAACATTTTGGGTAGCCAGACGAGTCCTTTTTTTGGTCAATATTGAACCAGCAGCACTGAATACTCTTTCTGATAGCACACTAGCTGCTGGGCAAGCAAGCTCCTGCAATGCATATTCTGTCAATTCAGGCCAGGTGTCTATTTTGGATGCCCAGTAATCAAATGGGAATGACGGTTGAGGGAGAACATCGATAAGGGATGAAAAATAGTTAGTAACCATACTGGACAAATGTTGTCTCCTGTCACTTTGAATTGATGCTGCAGTACCTGTCCTGTCTGCGGTCATTGCGAAATCACTCCACAACCTGGTCAGAAAACCCCTCTGTCCAACGCCACTTCTGATTTGTGCAACTCTAACACCTCTGCCCTGTTGCCCCCTGCAGCTCGTGTGAGAACCATCACCGGCGCTGTGTGCTGGGAATGCCTGAATCAAACGGTCTACAAGAGTTGCTTGTTTGGTTGCTAATATTTGTTCGAGGTTCTCATGTGGCATGATATTTTGCAATTTGCCTTTATAGCGAGGATCAAGGAGGCAGGCCAACCAGTAATCCTCATCGGTCATCATTTTAATAATGCGTGGGTCCCTTTTGAGGATACATAAGGCATAATCCGCCATGTGGGCCAAAGTTCCAGTTGTCAAATCTACAGTTGTGCTGGGTTGAGGGGCAGTTTCAGGCAAATCTACGTCACTTGTCTCCCTCAAAAAACCTGAACCCGGCCTTGCAACGCCACCAGTTGCTATTGGCCCCGGAGAAGCTTCCTCATTCAAAAAATACTCATCCCCATCATCCCCCTCGTCCTCCTTCTCTTCGCCCGCTACCTCGTCCTGTAGACTGCCCTGACCAGACAATGGTTGACTGTCATCAAGGCTTCCCTCTTCCTCGGCTGCAGACGTCTGCTCCTTTATGTGCATCAAACTTTGCATCAGCAGACGCATTAGAGGGACGCTCATGCTTATTATGGCGTTGTCTGCACTAACCAGCCGTGTGTATTCCTCAAAACACTGAAGGACTTGACACAGGTCTTGTACCTTCGACCACTGCACACCTGACAACTCCATGTCTGATATCCAACTGCCTGCCCGTGTATGTGTATCCTCTCACAAATACATAACAGCACGCCTCTGTTCGCACAGTCTCTGAAGCATGTGCAGTGTGGAGTTCCACCTTGTTGCAACGTCGATGATTAGGCGATGCTGTGGAAGGGTCAAAGACCACTGATGGTTCTGCATACGGCTGGAGTGCACGGGTGTTGTGAATTCTGCTTTTGGGCTCCCTCCGGTGGTTATGAGTGGTAGTGCTGCGGTAGTTGGATCGCAGCATTTATCAGGTGTTTCTATTTTTTGCAATTTGGGCTGGGCTATTTAGTTCTGCTTTATCCTTTAGTCAGTGCCAGTTGTCCATTGTTTTTGGAGGATTCACATCCATACCTGGTCTCTTCTGTTCTGCTGTTCATTTCAACAAAGATAAGTTCTGGCTTTGTTTTTGCTGTCCACCTGCTGTGGACCTTATAGTTCTGTGCATTTTCATGTTTGGTCTAGTCCAGCTTTGTCTGTGAAGGATTTTTTGCAGCCAAGCTTGTCTCTGGAGATGCAGATATACCCTCCATGTCTTTAGTCAGATGTGGTGTTTTGTATTTTCTGTGGTGGATATTTTCTAGTGTTTTAATACTGACCGCATAGTACTCTGTCCTATTCTTTCTTTTTAGCTAGTATGGCCTCCTATGCTAAATCCTGATTTCATGTCTGCGTATGTTATTTCCCTCTCCTCTCACAGTCAATATTTGTGGGGGGCTGTCTATCCTTTGGGGATTTTCTCTGAGGCAAGATAGGTTTCCTGTTTCTGTCTTTAGGGGAAGTTAGTTCTTAGGCTGTGTCGAGGGGTCTAGGGAGTGTTAGGTACCCCCCACGGCTACTTCTAGTTGCGCTGCTAAGTTCAGGGTTTGCTGTCAGTACAGGTACCACCTTCTCCAGAGTACGTCTCATGCTGCTCCTAGGCCACCAGATCATAATAGTACAACTGGCCTTCAATGAGTTAATTGCATCTCAGAAGAAGGGAGGAAAGGTTTTGAGCCATTTTTTTTTCCTTAGCCTGTTTTGTCTTTTCCTCCCTCTTAATCTCTGGGTGCCTACGGAACCTAGTAATAACATGGATGTTCAGGAGTTAGTTTCTCGGGTGGATCAGCTTGCTGTTGGGGTACAGGGTATTTCAGATTATATTATTCAGACTCCTGCCTTAGAACCTAAGATTCCCACTCCTGATTTATTTTTTGGTGACAGATCCAAATTTTTGAGTTTCAAAAATAACTGTAAACTGTTTTTTGCATTGAGACCCCGGTCCTCTGGTGATCCCATTCAGCAGGTTAAAATCATCATATCCCTGCTGCGTGGTGACCCACAGGATTGCGCATTTTCCCTGGAATCTGGCAATCCTGCTTTGCTTAATGTTGATTCTTTCTTTCAAGCATTGGGGTTATTGTATGATGAGCCTAATTCTGTGGATCAAGCTGAGAAGATCTTGTTGGCCCTGTGTCAGGGTCAAGAAGCGGCAGAATCGTATTGCCAGAAATTTAGAAAATGGTCTGTACTGACTAAATGGAATGAGGATGCCTTGGCGGCAATTTTCAGAAAGGGTCTTTCTGAATCTGTTAAAGATGTTATGGTGGGGTTCCCCACGCCTGCTGGTCTGAGTGATTCTATGTCTCTGGCCATTCAGATTGATCGGCGCTTGCCGAGCGCAGAGTTGTGCACACTGTGGCGTTGTCCTCCGAGCGGAGCCCTGAGCCTATGCAGTGTGATAGGATTTTGTCTAGAGCTGAACGACAAGGATTTAGGCGTCAGAATAGGTTGTGTTTTTACTGCGGCGATTCTGCTCATGTTATTTCTGATTGCCCTAAGCGTACAAAGAGAATCGCTAGTTCTGTTACCATCAGTACTGTACAACCTAAATTTCTGTTATCTGTGACCTTGATCTGCTCATTATCGTCATTTTCTGTCATGGCATTTGTGGATTCAGGCGCCGCTCTGAATTTAATGAACTTAGAATTTGCCAGACGTTGTGGTTTCCCCTTGCAGCCTTTGCAGAACCCTATTCCTTTAAGGGGCATTGATGCTACACCGTTGGCTAAAAATAAACCTCAGTTTTGGACACAGCTGACCATGCGCATGGCGCCAGCCCATCAGGAAGATTGTCGTTTTCTGGTGTTGCATAATTTGCATGATGATATTGTGCTGGGTTTTCCATGGTTACAGCTACATAATCCGGTGTTAGATTGGAAGTCTATGTCTGTGACTAGTTGGGGTTGTCAGGGGGTTCATGGTCACATTCCTTTGATGTCAATTTCCTCTTCCCCCTCTTCTGAAATTCCTGAGTTTTTGTCAGATTTCCAGGATGTATTCGATGAGCCCAAATCCAGTTCCCTTCCACCACATAGGGACTATGATTGTGCTATTGACTTGATTCCAGGCTGTAAGTTCCCTAAGGGTCGACTTTTCAACCTGTCTGTGCCAGAACATGCCGCCATGTGGAGCTATATTAAGGAGTCTTTGGAGAACGGGCATATTCGGCCATCTTCTTCACCATTGGGAGCAGGTTTTTTTTTGTTGCCAAGAAGGATGGCTCCTCGAGACCGTGTATTGATTATCGCCTCTTGAATAAGATCACGGTCAAATTTCAATACCCTTTGCCTTTGCTTACTGATTTGTTTGCTAGGATTAAGGGGGCTAGCTGGTTTACTAAGATTGACCTTCGATGGGCATATAATCTTATTCGTATTAAACAGGGTGACAAATGGAAAACTGCATTTAATACGCCCGAAGGCCATTTTGAATACCTTGTGATGCCATTCGGACTCTCTAATGCCCCATCTGTGTTCCAGTCCTTCATGCATGATATCTTTCGGAGTTATCTTGATAAATTCGTGGTTGTATATTTGGATGATATTTTGATTTTTTCCGATGATTGGGAGTCTCATGTGAAACAGGACAGGATGGTATTTCAGATCCTCCGTAATAATGCTTTGTTTGTGAAGGGGTCGAAGTGCCTCTTTGGAGTGCAGAAGGTTTCTTTTTTGGGCTTCATTTTTTCTCCCTCATCTATAGAAATGGATCCGGTTAAGGTTCAGGCCATTCATGATTGGATTCAGCGCACATCTGTGAAGAGCCTTCAGAAATTCTTGGGCTTTGCTAATTTTTATCGTCATTTCATTGCCAACTTCTCCAGTGTGGTTAAACCTCTGACCGATTTGACGAAGAAAGGCGCTGATGTGACGAATTGGTCCTCTGCAGCTGTTTCTGCCTTTCAGGAGCTTAAACGCCGATTTACTTCTGCCCCTGTGTTGCGTCAGCCGGATGTTTCTCTTCCATTTCAGGTTGAGGTTGATGCATCTGAGATTGGGGCAGGGGCCGTTTTGTCTCAGAGGAATTCTGATGGTTCCTTGATGAAACCGTGTGCCTTCTTTTCTCGGAAGTTTTCTCCTGCAGAACGCAATTATGATGTCGGCAATCGGGAGTTGTTGGCTATGAAGTGGGCATTTGAGGAGTGGCGTCATTGGCTTGAGGGGGCCAAGCACCGTATTGTGGTCCTGACTGATCATAAGAATCTGATTTACCTCGAGTCTGCCAAACGATTGAATCCTAGACAGGCTCGATGGTCCCTGTTTTTCTCCCGTTTTGATTTTGTGGTCTCGTACCTTCCTGGTACTAAGAATGTTAAGGCGGATGCCCTCTCTAGGAGTTTTTTTCCTGATTCCCCTGGGGTTCTTGAGCCGGTCGGCATTCTGATGGAAGGGGTGGTTCTTTCTGCCATCTCCCCTGATTTACGACGGCTTCTTCAGGAATTTCAGGCTAATAAACCTGACCGCTGTCCAGTGGGGAAACTGTTTGTTCCTGATAGATGGACTAGTAAAGTGATTTCTGAGGTTCATTGTTCTTTGTTGGCTGGCCATCCTGGGATTTTTGGTACCAGAGATTTGGTTGGTAGGTCCTTTTGGTGGCCTTCTTTGTCGCGGGATGTGCGTTCTTTTGTGCAGTCCTGTGGGATTTGCGCGCAGGCTAAGCCTTGCTGTTCCCGCGTTAGTGGGTTGCTTCTGCCTTTGCCGGTCCCTGAGAGACTTTGGACGCATATTTCTATGGATTTTGTTTCAGATCTTCCGGTTTCCCAGAGGATGTCGGTTATCTGGTTGGTTTGTGACCGGTTTTCTAAGATGGTTCATTTGGTACCTTTGCCTAAATTGCCTTCCTCTTCTGATTTGGTTCCGTTGTTTTTTCAGCATGTGGTTCATTTGCATGGCATTCCGGAGAATATTGTGTCCGATAGAGGTTCCCTGTTTGTTTCTAGGTTTTGGCTGGCCTTTTGTGCTAGGCTGGGCATTGATTTGTCTTTTTCTTCCGCATTTCATCCTCAGACAAATGGCCAGACCGAGCGAACTAATCAGACTTTGGAAACTTATTTGAGATGCTTTGTGTCTGCTGATCAGGATGATTGGGTGGCTTTCTTGCCATTGGCCAAGTTTGCCCTTAATAATCGGGCTAGTTCTGCTACCTTGGTTTCGCCTTTTTTTTGTAATTTTGGTTTTCATCCTCGTTTTTCTTCAGGGCAGGTTGAGCCTTCTGATTGTCCTGGTGTGGATTCTGTGGTTGACAGGCTGCAGCAGATTTGGGCTCATGTGGTGGACAATTTGGTGTTGTCTCAGGAGGAGGCTCAGCGTTTTGCTAACCGTCGTCGGTGTGTTGGTTCCCGGCTTCGGGTTGGGGATTTGGTCTGGTTGTCTTCCCATCATGTTCCTATGAAGGTTTCTTCCCCTAAGTTCAAGCCTCGGTTTATTGGTCTTTATAGGATTTCTGAGATTATCAATCCAGTGTCTTTTCGTTTGGCCCTTCCAGCCTCTTTTTCCATCCATAATGTTTTCCATAGATCTTTGTTGCGGAAGTATGTGGTGCCCGTTGTTCCCTCTGTTGATCCTCCGGCCCCGGTGTTGATTGATGGGGAGTTGGAGTATGTGGTTGAGAAGATTTTGGATTCTCGTTTTTCGAGGCAGAAGCTTCAGTATCTGGTCAAATGGAAGGGTTATGGCCAGGAGGATAATTCTTGGGTTGTTGCCTCCGATGTTCATGCTGACGATATGGTTCGTGCCTTTCATTTGGCTCGTCCTGATCGGCCTGGGGGCTCTGGTGAGGGTTCGGTGACCCCTCCTCAAGGGGGGGTTACTGTTGTGAATTCTGCTCTTCGGCTCCCTCCGGTGGTTATGAGTGATAGTGCTGCGGTAGTTGGATCGCAGCATTTATCAGGTGTTTCTATTTTTTGCAATTTGGGCTGGGCTATTTAGTCCTGCTTTATCCTTTAGTCAGTGCCAGTTGTCCATTGTTTTTGGAGGATTCACTTCCATACCTGGTCTCTTCTGTTCTGCTGTTCATTTCAACAAAGATAAGTTCTGGCTTTGTTTTTGCTGTCCACCTGCTGTGGACCTTATAGTTCTGTGCATTTTCATCTTTTGTCTAGTCCAGATTTGTCTGTGAAGGATTTTTTGCAGCCAAGCTTGTCTCTGGAGATGCAGATATACCCTCCATGTCTTTAGTCAGATGTGGTGTTTTGTATTTTCTGTGGTGGATATTTTTTAGTGTTTTAATACTGACCGCATAGTACTCTGTCCTATTCTTTCTTTTTAGCTAGTATGGCCTCCTATGCTAAATCCTGATTTCATGTCTGCATATGTTATTTCCCTGTCCTCTCACAGTCAATATTTGTGTCGAGGGGTCCAGGGAGTGTTAGGTACCCCCCACGGCTACTTCTAGTTGCGCTGCTAAGTTTCAGGGATTGCGGTCAGTACAGGTACCACCTTCTCCAGAGTACATCTCATGCTGCTCCTAGGCCACCAGATCATAACACACGGGTGAACGGCGGATATGCGAGCAAAGTCTGCGCACTTGGAGGAGCAGGTCGGGTAACCCTGGATAACTTTTCAGGAAGCACTGCACCACCAGGTTTAAGGTGTGAGCCAGGCAAGGAATGTGCTTCAGTTGTGAAAGGGCTATGGCAGCCATAAAATTCCTTCCGTTATCACTCACTACTTTGCCTGCCTCAAGATGTACAGTGCCCAGCCATGACTGAGTTTCTTTCTGCAAGAACTCGGACATAACTTCCGCGGTGTGTCTGTTGTTGCCCAAACACTTCATTGCCAATACAGCCTGCTGACGCTTGCCACTAGCTGTCATATTATGGGACACCTCGTGTGCAACAGTGGCAGCTGCGGATGCAGTGCTTGTGCGACTGCGGTCTGTGGACGAGCTCTCGCTTCTGCAGGAGGACGAGGAGGAGGAGGAGGGGGGGCGAACGCCTACAGCCAACTGTTTCCTAGACCGTGGGCTAGGCAGAACTGTCCCAATATTGCTGTCCCCTGTGGACCCTGCATCCACCACATTAACCCAGTGTGCCGTGATGGACACGTAATGTCCCTGGCCATGCCTACTGGTCCATGCATCTGTTGTCAGGTGCACCTTTGTACTCACAGATTGCCTGAGTGCATGGACGATGCGGTCTTTTACATGCTGGTGGAGGGCTGGGATGGCTTTTCTCGAAAAGAAGTGTCGACTGGGTAGCTCGTAGCGTGGTTCAGCGTAGTCCATCAGGGCTTTGAAAGCTTTGCTTTCAACTAACCGGTAGGGCATCATCTCTAATGAGATTAGTCTAGCAATGTGGGCGTTCAAACCCTGTGTACGCGGATGCGAGGATGAGTACTTCCTTTTCCTAACGAGAGTCTCTTGTAGGGTGAGCTGGACTGGAGAGCTGCAGATCGTGGAACTAGTGGCGGTGCCGGTGGACATGGCAGACTGAGAGAGGGTTGGAGATGGTATTCTTGCTGGTGCCCTACATGCAGTGTTTCCTACTACGAAACTGGTGATTCCCTGACTGCTCTGGCCTGGCGATGAAATCTGCACATTTACTGCAGGTGGTGCGGGAAATGGTGGGCTTACAGTGAGGGAAGGGATGTAGCGTTGCTGACTAGCTTCATTGGCCGAGGGTGCTACAACCTTAAAGGACGTTTGGTAGTGAGTCCAGGCTTGCAAATGCATGGTGGTTAAATGTCTACGCATGCAACTTGTATTTAGACTTTTAAGATTCTGACCTCTGCTTAAGGTAGTTGAACATTTTTGACAGATGACTTTGCGCTGATCATTTGGATGTTGTTTAACCCCTTCCCGACCTTTGACGCACCGTATGCGTCATGAAAACCTGTGCCATTCCGACCTGTGACGCAGCATATGCGTCATGGCCGGATTGGGCTCCTGCAGGCCAGGTGAAAGGGTTAACTGTAATTTCACCCGGCCTGCAGGGACAGGAGGAGTTGTACTTTAGCCCAGGGGGGGGTGGCTTCACCCCCCCATGGCTACGATCGCTCTGATTGGCTGTTGAAAGTGAAACTGCCAATCAGAGCGATTTGTAATATTTCACCTAAAAAACTGGTGAAATATTACAATCCGATGATATTGCAGCATCGGCCATGGCTGGAAACACTAATGTGCCCCCACCCCACCCCACCGATCGCCCCGTAGCCCCCCGATCTGTGGTCCGCTCCCCTCCGTCCTGTGCTCCGCTCCCCCGTCCTCCTGTCCGCTCCCCCCGTGCTCCAATCCCACCCCCCGTGCTCCAATCCAACCCCCCTGCACTCCGATCCACCCCCCCGCACACTGCGATCCACCCCCCGTGTTCCGATCCACCCCCCGTGCTCCGATCCACCGCCCCATGCTCCGATCCACCCCCCCGTGCTCCCCCCCACGCCATCATACTTACCAAGCCTCCCGGGGTCCATCCGTCTTCTTTCCTGGGCGCCGCCATCTTCGCCATCTGGCCGGCAGATTCGTTCCAATGTGAATTTTGATCACTGTGATAAAACCTCACAGTGATCAAAATAAAAAAAAACAGTAAATGACCCCCCCCTTTGTCACCCCCATAGGTAGGGACAATAATAAAATAAAGAATTTTTTTTTTCCCCACTAAGGTTGGAGTTAGAACTAGGGTTAGGGTTAGGGTTAGGGTTTCGGTATGTGCACACGTATTCTGGTCCTCTGCGGATTTTTCCGCAGCGGATTTTGATAAATCCGCAGTGCTAAACCGCAGTGGATTTATCGCGGATTTACCGCGGTTTTTCTGCGCATTTCACTGTGGTTTTACAACTGCGATTTTCTATTGGAGCAGTTGTAAAACCGCTGCGGAATCCGCAGAAAGAAGTGACATGCTGCGGAATGTAACATAGTAACATAGTAACATAGTAACATAGTTAGTAAGGCCGAAAAAAGACATTTGTCCATCCAGTTCAGCCTATATTCCATCATAATAAATCCCCAGATCTACGTCCTTCTACAGAACCTAATAATTGTATGATACAATATTGTTCTGCTCCAGGAAGACATCCAGGCCTCTCTTGAACCCCTCGACTGAGTTCGCCATCACCACCTCCTCAGGCAAGCAATTCCAGATTCTCACTGCCCTAACAGTAAAGAATCCTCTTCTATGTTGGTGGAAAAACCTTCTCTCCTCCAGACGCAAAGAATGCCCCCTTGTGCCCGTCACCTTCCTTGGTATAAACAGATCCTCAGCGAGATATTTGTATTGTCCCCTTATATACTTATACATGGTTATTAGATCGCCCCTCAGTCGTCTTTTTTCTAGACTAAATAATCCTAATTTCGCTAATCTATCTGGGTATTGTAGTTCTCCCATCCCCTTTATTAATTTTGTTGCCCTCCTTTGTACTCTCTCTAGTTCCATTATATCCTTCCTGAGCACCGGTGCCCAAAACTGGACACAGTACTCCATGTGCGGTCTAACTAGGGATTTGTACAGAGGCAGTATAATGCTCTCATCATGTGTATCCAGACCTCTTTTAATGCACCCCATGATCCTGTTTGCCTTGGCAGCTGCTGCCTGGCACTGGCTGCTCCAGGTAAGTTTATCATTAACTAGGATCCCCAAGTCCTTCTCCCTGTCAGATTTACCCAGTGGTTTCCCGTTCAGTGTGTAATGGTGATATTGATTCCCTCTTCCCATGTGTATAACCTTACATTTATCATTGTTAAACCTCATCTGCCACCTTTCAGCCCAAGTTTCCAACTTATCCAGATCCATCTGTAGCAGAATACTATCTTCTCTTGTATTAACTGCTTTACATAGTTTGGTATCATCTGCAAATATCGATATTTTACTGTGTAAACCTTCTACCAGATCATTAATGAATATGTTGAAGAGAACAGGTCCCAATACTGACCCCTGCGGTACCCCACTGGTCACAGCGACCCAGTTAGAGACTATACCATTTATAACCACCCTCTGCTTTCTATCACTAAGCCAGTTACTAACCCATTTACACACATTTTCTCCCAGACCAAGCATTCTCATTTTGTGTACCAACCTCTTGTGCGGCACGGTATCAAACGCTTTGGAAAAATCGAGATATACCACGTCCAATGACTCACCGTGGTCCAGTCTATAGCTTACCTCTTCATAAAAACTGATTAGATTGGTTTGACAGGAGCGATTTCTCATAAACCCATGCTGATATGGAGTTAAACAGTTATTCTCATTGAGATAATCCAGAATAACATCCCTCAGAAACCCTTCAAATATTTTACCAACAATAGAGGTTAGACTTACTGGCCTATAATTTCCAGGTTCACTTTTAGAGCCCTTTTTGAATATTGGCACCACATTTGCTATGCGCCAGTCCTGCGGAACAGACCCTGTCGCCATAGAGTCACTAAAAATAAGAAATAATGGTTTATCTATTACATTACTTAGTTCTCTTAGTACTCGTGGGTGTATGCCATCCGGACCCGGAGATTTATCTATTTTAATCTTATTTAGCCGGTTTCGCACCTCTTCTTGGGTTAGATTGGTGACCCTTAATATAGGGTTTTCATTGTTTCTTGGGATTTCACCTAGCATTTCATTTTCCACCGTGAATACCGTGGAGAAGAAGGTGTTTAATATGTTAGCTTTTTCCTCGTCATCTACAACCATTCTTTCCTCACTATTTTTTAAGGGGCCTACATTTTCAGTTTTTATTCTTTTACTATTGATATAGTTGAAGAACAGTTTGGGATTAGTTTTACTCTCCTTAGCAATGTGCTTCTCTGTTTCCTTTTTGGCAGATTTAATTAGTTTTTTAGATAAAGTATTTTTCTCCCTATAGTTTTTTAGAGCTTCAATGGTGCCATCCTGCTTTAGTAGTGCAAATGCTTTCTTTTTACTGTTAATTGCCTGTCTTACTTCTTTGTTTAGCCACATTGGGTTTTTCCTATTTCTAGTCCTTTTATTCCCACAAGGTATAAACCGCTTACACTGCCTATTTAGGATGTTCTTAAACATTTCCCATTTATTATCTGTATTCTCATTTCTGAGGATATTGTCCCAGTCTACCAGATTAAGGGCATCTCTAAGCTGTTCAAACTTTGCCTTCCTAAAGTTCAATGTTTTTGTGACTCCCTGACAAGTCCCCCTAGTGAAAGACAGGTGAAACTGCACAATATTGTGGTCGCTATTTCCTAAATGCCCAACCACCTGCAGATTTGTTATTCTGTCAGGTCTATTAGATAGTATTAGGTCTAAAAGTGCTGCTCCTCTGGTTGGATTCTGCACCAATTGTGAAAGATAATTTTTCTTGGTTATTAGCAGAAACCTGTTGCCTTTATGGGTTTCACAGGTTTCTGTTTCCCAGTTAATATCCGGGTAGTTAAAGTCCCCCATAACCAGGACCTCATTATGGGTTGCAGCTTCATCTATCTGCTTTAGAAGTAGACTTTCCATGCTTTCTGTTATATTTGGGGGTTTGTAACAGACCCCAATGAGAATTTTGTTACCATTTTTCCCTCCATGAATTTCAACCCATATGGACTCGACATCCTCATTCCCTTCGCTAATATCCTCCCTTAAAGTGGACTTTAGACAAGACTTTACATAGAGACAAACCCCTCCTCCTCTCCGATTTTTACGATCCTTTCTAAACAGACTGTAACCCTGTAAGTTAACTGCCCAGTCATAGCTTTCATCTAACCATGTCTCGGTTATTCCCACTATGTCAAAGTTACCTGTAGATATTTCTGCTTCTAGTTCTTCCATCTTGTTTGTCAGGCTTCTGGCGTTTGCGAGCATGCAGTTTAGAGGATTTTGTTTTGTTCCAATCTCCTCACTGTGGATTGTTTTAGAAATGTTCTTACCTCCCTTCTGAGTATGTTTTCCTGGGTCGTCTTTGTTCGAGTCTAATGTTTTTCTTCCCGTCTTTTCCGTGCAGTTTTTCTGCAGCATGTGTACAGCGATTTTTACATTGAACTGTAAACTCATGGGAAGCTGCTGCGGATCCGCAGCGTTTTCCGCAGCGTGTGCACATACCTTTAGAATTAGGCTATGTGCACACGGTGCGGATTTGGCTGCGGATTCGCAGCAGTATTCCATCAGGTTTACAGTACCATGTAAACATATGGAAAACCAAATCCGCTGTGCCCATGGTGCGGAAAATACCGCGCGGAAACGCTGCGTTGTATTTTTCGCAGCATGTCAATTCTTTGTGCGGATTCCGCAGCGTTTTACACCTGTTCCTCAATAGGAATCCGCAGGTGAAATCTGCACAAAAAACACTGGCTATCCGCGGTAAATCCGCAGGTAAAACGCATTGCCTTTTACCCGCGGATTTTTCAAAAATGGTGCTGAAAAATCTCACACGAATCTGCAACGTGGGCACATAGCCCTAGGGTTAGGGTTGGAATTAGGGTTGTGGTTAAGTTTAGGGGTGTGTTGAGGTTAGGGTTGTGGTTAGGTGTGTGTTGGGGTTAGGGTTGTAATTAGGGTTATGGCTACAGTTGGGATTAGGGTTAGGGGTGTGTTGGGGTTAGTGTTGGAGGTAGAATTGAGGGGTTTCCACTGTTTAGGCACATCAGGGGTCTCCAATTGCAACATGGCGCCACCATTGATTCCAGCCAATCTTGTATTCAAAAAATCAAATGGTGCTCCCTCATTTCCGAGCCCCGACGTGTGCCCAAACAGTAGTTTTACCCCCACATATGGGGTACCAGCTTACTCAGGACAAACTGCGCAACAATTATTGGGGTCCAATTTCTCCTGTTACCCTTGAGAAAATAAAAAATTGCTTGCTAAAACATTTTTGAGGAAAGAAAAATTATTTTTTATTTTCACGGCTCTGCGTTGTAAACGTCTGTGAAGCACTTGGGGGTTCAAAGTGCTCAACACATATCTAGATAAGTTCCTTGGGGGGTCTAGTTTACAAAATGGGGTCACTTTTGGGGGGTTTCTACTGTTTAGGCACATCAGGGGCTCTGCAAATGTAACATGATGCCCGCAGACCATTCCATCAAAGTCTGCATTCCAAAATGTCACTACTTCCCTTCTGAGCCCCGACGTGTGCCCAAACAGTTGTTTACCCCCACACATCGGGTATCAGCATACTCAGGAGAAACTGGACAACAACTTTTGGGGTCAAATTTCTCCTGTTACCCCTGGGAAAATAAAAAATTGCGGGCTAAAAATCATTTTTGAGAAAATAAATTTTTATTTTTATTTTCATGGCTCTGCGTTATAAATTTTTGTGAAGCACTTGAGGGTTCAAAGTGCTCACCACAAATCTAGATTAGTTCCTTTAGGGGTCTAGTTTCCAAAATGGGGTCATTTGTGGGGGATCTCCAATGTTTATGCACACAGGGGCTCTCCAAACGCAACATGGTGTCAGCTAATGATTGGAGCTAATTTTCCATTTAAAAAGCCAATTGGCATGCCTTCCCTTCCGAGCTCTACCGTGCGCCCAAACAGTGGTTTACCCCCACATATGGGGTATCTGCGTACTCAGGACAAACTGGACAACAACATTTGGGGTCCAATTTCTCCTATTACCCTTGGCAAAATAGGAAATTCCAGGCTAAAAAAATCATTTTTGAGGAAAGAAAAATTATTTTTTATTTTCATGGCTCTGTGTTATAAACTTCTGTGAAGCACCTGGGGGTTTAAAGTGCTCAGTATGCATCTAGATAAGTTCCTTGGGGGGTCTAGTTTCCAAAATGGGGTCACTTGTGGGGGAGCTCCAATGTTTAGGCACACAGGGTCTCTCCAAACGCGACATGGTGTCCGCTAACGATGGAGATAATTTTTCATTCAAAAAGTCAAATGGCGCTCCTTCCCTTCCGAGCCTTACCATGTGCCCAAACAGTGGTTTACCCCCACTTGTGAGGTATCGGTGTACTCAGGAGAAATTGCCCAACAAATTTTAGGATCCATTTTATCCTGTTGCCCATGTCAAAATGGAAAAATTGAGGCTAAAAGAATTTTTTTGTGAAAAAAAAGTACTTTTTCATTTTTACGGATCAATTTGTGAATCACCTGGGGGTTTAAAGTGCTCACTATGCGTCTAGATAAGTTCCTTGGGGCATCTAGTTTCCAAAATGCAGTCACATGTGGGGGAGCTCCAATTTTTAAGCACACGGGGGCTCTCCAAACGCGACATGGTGTTCGCTAAAGAGTGCAGCCAATTTTTCATTCAAAAAGTCAAATGGCGCTCCTTCCTTTCGAAGCCCTGCTGTGCGCCCAAACAGTAGTTTACCCCCACATATGAGGGATCAGCGTACTCAGGACAAATTGGACAACAACTTTCGTGGTTTAGTTTCTCCTTTTACCATTGGGAAAATAAAAAAATTGTTGCTAAAAGATCATTTTTGTGACTAAAAAGTTAAATGTTCATTTTTTCCTTCCATGTTGCTTCTGCTGTTGTGAAGCACCTGAAGGGTTAATAAACTTCTTGAATGTGGTTTTGTGCACCTTGAGGGGTGCAGTTTTTAGAATGTTGTCACTTTTGGGTATTTTCAGCCATATAGACCCCTCAAACTGACTTCAAATGTGAGGTGGTCCCTAAAAAAATTGGTTTTGTAAATTTCGTTGTAAAAATGAGAAATCGCTGGTCAAATTTTAACCCTTATAACTTCCTAGCAAAAAAAAAAATTTGTTTCCAAAATTGTGCTGATGTAAAGTACACATGTGGGAAATGTTATTTATTAACTATTTTGTGTCACATAACTCTCTGGTTTAACAGAATAAAAATTCAAAATGTGAAAATTTCCATTTTTATCACAAATAAACACAGAATTTATTGACCTAAATTTACCACTATCATGAAGCCCAATATGTCACGAAAAAACAATCTCAGAACCGCTAGGATCCATTGAAGCGTTCCTGAGTTATTACCTCATAAAGGGACACTGGTCAGAATTGCAAAAAACGGCCAGGTCTTTAAGGTCAAAATAGGCTAGGTCATGAAGGGGTTAAAAAAATGCCAGACTGCACTCTTTCTACTATCGGATACCTTTTCAGGCATTGCAGACTGAGCTTCTTTAACCGGATGTCCACACTGTCCTACAACTGGTTTTGGTTTTGCCACGCGTTTTTGGCCAGACACGGGCCTGGCAGATGGAACCTGTTGCGATGTTGATGCCTTCTGCTGCTCCTCCTCCTCCGCTTCAGAGCTACTGCCGCCTGCACCCTGTTCCCCCAATGGCTGCCAATCGGGGTCAACAACTGGGTCATCTATGACCTCCTCTTCTATCTCGTGTGCAACTTCGTCTGTGTCACCGTGTAAGCCGGTGGTATAGCGTTCGTGACGGGGCACCATAGTCTCATCAGGGTCTGATTCTGGATCAGTACACTGCGAGGGCAATGTTCTGGTCTGAGTCAAAGAAACAGCATAGTAATCTGGCTGTGGCTGTGCATCTGTGCACTCCATGTCCGATTCAACTTGTAATAGGCATGGCCTGTTAACTGTTTCACTTTCTAACCCAGGAACAGTATGTGTAAAGAGCTCCATGGAGTAACCCGTTGTGTCGTCTGACGCATCCTTCTCTGTTGTTCTTGGTGAAGAAGACAAGGAAGCGACTTGTCCCTGACCGTGAACATCCACTAACAACGCGCTGCTTTTACATTTAGCAGTTTCAGAAGAGGAGGCGAAAGAGCTAGAGGCTGAGTCAGCAAGGAAAGCCAAAACTTGTTCTTGCTGCTGCGGCTTTAAAAGCGGTTTTCCTACTCCCAGAAAAGGGAGCGTTCGAGGCCTTGTGTAGCCAGACGACGAACCTGGCTCAACAACTTGAGACTTAGGTGCTATATTGCTTTTCCCACGACCACCTGATGCTCCACCACCACTACCATCATTATCAGCTGGCAATGACCGCCCACGGCCACAACCTCTTCCACCAGACTTCCTCATTGTTTGAAAAACGTAACCAAACTAACGGTATTTGTTACTGTAAAACCAGTTACAAGGTGAACTCAAACTTCTGTTTGATTTATATATCCCTTTATAGGTGGGTGAGACTGCAGGGAAAATCAGGCCCAATGTATAACAGTACACAGCTTCAGTGGCAGACAGATATGCCACTAACAGGACTGACGCTGATGCAGACACTAACAATTAAAATCTCCCCCTTTTTATTTTTTCTGGGAGAATATTGAAATGTGGCCCACTCTTATACAGTATATGTTCTGTGGCACAAAATTAGAGACAGATGCCACACACAGCACTGGCAATGAGGCAGAATTGCCAATCTTAATCTCCCACTATTTTTTTTTTCAGGGAGAATTTAAAAGAAATCTGGCCCAGTATTACACGCTAAGTTTAATGTGGCACAAAATTTGAGACAGGTGGCACACACAGGAGTGGCACTGAAGCAGAAATGCCAATCTTAATCTCCCACTATTTTTATTTTTTCAGGGAGAATTTAAAAGAAATCTGGCCCAGTATTACACACTAGGCTTAATGAGGCACAAAATTTGAGACAGGTGGCACACACAGGAGTGGCACTGAAGCAGAAATGCCAATCTTAATCTCCCACTATTTTTATTTTTTCAGGGAGAATTGAAAAGAAATCTGGCCCAGTATTACACACTAAGTTTAATGTGGCACAAAATTTGAGACAGGTGACACACACAGGAGTGGCACTGAAGCAGAAATGCAAATCTTAATCTCCCACTACTTTTTTTTCAGGGAGAATCAAAAAGAAATCTGGCCCAGTATTACACACTAGGTTTAATGTGGCACAAAATTTTGAGACAGGTGGCACACACAGCACTGGCAATGAGGCAGAATTGCCAATCTTAATCTCCCACTATTTTTATTTTTTCAGGGAGAATTGAAAAGAAATTTGGCCCAGTATTACACACTAGGTTTAATGTAGCACAAAATTTGAGACAGGTGGCACACACAGGAGTGGCACTGAAGCAGAAATGCCAATCTTAATCTCCCACTATTTTTTTTTCAGGGAGAATTTAAAAGAAATCTGGCCCAGTATTACACACTAGGTTTAATGTGGCACAAAATTTGAGACAGGTGGCACACACAGGAGTGGCACTGAAGCAGAAATGCTAATCTTAATCTCCCACTATTTTTTTTTTTTCAGGGAGAATTTAAAAGAAATCTGGCCCAGTATTACACACTACGTTTAATGTGGCACAAAATTTGAGACAGGTGGCACACACAAGAGTGGCACTGAAGCAGAAATGCCAATCTTAATCTCCCACTATTTTTTTTTTTTCAGGGAGAATTTAAAAGAAATCTGGCCCAGTATTACACACTAGGTTTAATGTGGCACAAAATTAGAGACAGATGCCACACACAGCACTGGCACTGAGGCAAAATTGCCAATCTTAATCTCCCACTATTTTTTTTTTATTTATGGGAGAATTGGCAAGAAATCAGGCCCACTGTTAGACTGTATGTTTTCTGTGCCAGAAAATGAGACACAGATGCCACACACAGGACTGCCACTGATACAGATTTGCCAATTTTAATCTGCACCCTTTTTCTTCAGGGAGACTAGTGAATAAATCTGGGCCACTGTATTAGAGTATATTTTCTGTGGCAGAAAGTGGCTTGAAGAGATATAACGAAACAAAAAAAAAAAAAAAAAAAGGGACTGTCCTACAATTACTATCTCCCTGCAGTAATCTCAGCAAAGTATGGCAGGCAGCAATAACAAGGAGTGGACTGCTGCACAAAAAAGTCAAAAGTGTGGACAAACAAACAAGAAAGCTGTGCAGAAAGGAAGGAGCAACAGGATTTGTGCTTTGAAAAAAGCAGTTGGTTTGCACAGCGGTGTACGAACAGCAATGCAGCTATCAGGGAGCCTTCTAGGGCAGCCCAATGAGCTACAGCGCTGAGGAAAAAAAAATGTACCCTCCACTGTCCCTGCAAACAAAAGGTGGTGTTGGACAGTGGAAATCGCTACAGCACAAGAGGTTTGGGGGTTAATGTACCCTGCCTAACGCTATCCCTGCTTCTGACGAAGCGGCAGCAACCTCTCCCTATGCTCAGATCAGCAGCAGTAAGATGGCGGTCGGCGGGAACGCCCCTTTATAGCCCCTGTGACGCCGCAGAAAGCAAGCCAATCACTGCAATGCCCTTCTCTAAGATGGTGGGGACTGAGACCTATGTCATCACACTGCCCACACTCTGCGTCCACCTTCATTGGCTGAGAAATGGCGCTTTTCGCGTCATTGAAACGCGACTTTGGTGCGAAAGTCGCGTAGCGCATGGCCGACCCCACACAGGGATCGGGTCGGATTTCATGAAACCCGACTTTGTCAAAAGTCGACGACTTCTGAAAATGACCGACCCGTTTCGCTCAACCCTAGGTGCGAGTATTTTTATTTTTTTAAGTCAATGAGTACATTGTAGTGGCCATAATACTGTACAGATGACTATGACGGATGCATTATACTGTATGGAAGACTATGGGTAGTGCAGTATACTATATGAAGGACTATGAGGAGCGCATTAAACAATAAGGAGGACCATGGGGATTGCATTATACTATATGGAGGACTATGGGGTGCATTATACTCTATGAAGGACTACGGGAATCACATTATACTATTTGGAGGACTATGGGAAGTGAATTATACTATATGGTCGTCTATGGGTTGCAAGATACTATACAGAGGATTATGGGGTGCAGTATACAATATTGAGGACTATGGGCAAATTATACTATATGGCGAGCTATGTGGGGGGTATTATAATATTTGGAGGGCTATGTGGGGGCATTATAATGTTTGGAGGGCTATGTGAGGCAATATAATATTTGGAGGACTATGTGAGAGTATTTATACTTTATGGATGGCTATGTGTGGGCCATTATACTGTATTCAAGCAATTATACAGTGCTAAAGTTTGTGTGGGGTCCATCATATTGTGTGGAATGCTGTTTGGGGGCAATTATACTGTTTGGAGGACTAGTGGAGACCATTATACCCTGTGGGGAGTTGTGGGGCCATTATATTGTATGTGGGCACATTATACTGCATGGATGGCTGTCACAGTGGGGGATCATACTGTGTTGGGGTCACCATGCTGAGGAATTGAAAGGGTAAGGTATTGTAGGATCATCATACTGTGCATGTGGAAAGTACTATGGAGGAATTCACTGTGATGGGATCATACTGTGTTTGGAGGTCATTTTTGTTGGCATCATACTTTATGGGTGCAATGAAAGGGGAATATAGGGCTCTAGTAGGAGGAAAATTACTTTGCAAAGTCGGCAATGTTGTGAGATATTCTCCTCTGTGACTCCGCCGAATATTATTTATTATTTTTTTTCTGAGTGGGGAGGGAGCAATTAGAACTTCTGCCATGGGGCCTCATGATTTCTATATACGCCCCTGCCTGTATGCTATAGAAACCATAGGAGTTTTAGTTTTTTTCTTCATAGTTTTTGTATTGTCTAAAAATGAAATGTGGGCTCCATTTTCAAAGTTCCATATTATTGTTCTCTTTATTGTAAAAAGCATGATATTCTTGCCTTTCCCCCAGTTTTTAGTGTGCCCTCAATAGTAGCAGAGGGCTGGAAATAACTGTTTGCGTGAGTATAGGAAAGCTAGGCTTTGATGTGTAACGCAATGACAGATTCTCTTCCTTCCTTTCATCCATCGTCTGTCAACAGCAGAAAACAGTGACAAATAATGCATCTACATTCATTATAGGTTCACGGCAAAGCCATTTCCAAAGATTGGTGCCCCATATAGCGGAAGCGAGGAGCGCCCGTCTTACTAATGTTGTACAATTATGGAGGACTGTTTTATGTTGTCTAGTGGAACTTAATTGTGATGGAAATAGATTTTGTCCAACATGCACATACACACATACTCATTCACACTAAGATCCACAAACACAATCTCACACATACTGTATGCAAAGTAATAGAATATCATTCACACATATATAAACGTACTGTATGCATATAAACACTACAGGTATGTTTATACCCACACAAACATTCATATAGCCCAAACGTACATTAACATTAAGTCACAAACACAGATACACACAAATGTATACATACAGATTTATTATTTTACTGATTATTATACACATACATACATATGAACTCCTATTTATTTACACACACAATGATATACACATGCATACATTCTCAGAGGAACATACATCCAAAAACATAAATTCACATACATGCACAGGTACACACGTGCAAATCAATTAATACTTATTGCCACACAGGCACATACACATATGATGTGCAGTGTAACAAATATACACATATATACTGTATATAAACATTAACAAACTAACACATAGAAATATGGTACATACGCACACACACACTTTTTCACAAATACAAACATGATTGCATACTGATTTTTGGATGAATGAGGATAGCCACACATAGGCAGCTAAAAGGTATTAAGAAGGCAATCTTTACAGGTTTATGAGATAAATGTCGGGCTAGTAATAATTTATGCTGTCAGCCATCTCCCATACGAAACTCCACTATACACAGGAATGCTTGGCTCGATCTGTGTTTTCTTTAGCCCCATCACAAAATATGACATATAGGTACGTCATAGGTTGTGTGCCTCTAACAGCCGCAGGTGGAATTGTGATCCACCTGCGGCTGTTAACCTGTAAATGCTGTTGTCAATCTCTGAAACGGAGCATGTCATAAACCCCACCCATAGGTGCCCCTGTCACATAATTGCAGGATGCCTATGGGTTGACATGACTCTGCTGGTCACTGCAGATTTCCTATGAACGCCGGACCGAGATGATGATTTTTGCAGGGCTGAAGCCCTCCTATGTGTAGCACAAGTGATCAGATGATTGCAGCTTCAAGTCTCCTAGGGAGACTATTAAAGTCAGTAAAAAGTAGAAAAATTTTTTTTCAAAACATTAAAAATATAAAAGTTAAAATCATCCCCCTTTTGCAGTGATGCGCCCTCTGCTGGATGAACTCATATGAACTCGAGCATGGGAAAATATTCTGAAAAGTTCCCAGGCTCGAGTTCATATGAGTTCATCCAGCAGAGGGCGCATCACCGCGACTTGAGGTAACTACAGTGCATTCCCCTGCATTCCATTCATTCACCAAGTTTTACAGTGAGGAGCACAGCTACATTAGCAGAGCTCCTGGGTGTAAAATGATTTAACCCCTTCAGATGGATTTACAGCGTGGGACAAGACTGTAACGACAGAAGGTATGGAATATTGTTGTTTGGTTTTTCTAACTTTATTTCAGGTGACAATGGTCTTCAGGTGGATTAAGAGTATAATAAAATATTAAAACACCCTGTGTCTTTATTTCATTACAATACTTTTTAATAATGTGTGTGTGTTTTATTAACCATTTCGTACTATGGGATTAATAATGGATAGGTGTCATAATTGACGCCTCTGCATTATTAACCTGGCTTAATGTCACCTTACAATAGCAATAGGTGACCCTTCATTACCCCATATCCCACTGCTACAGGGGAGTGGGAAGAGAGAGGCTAAGTGCCAGAATAGGCGCATCTTACAGATGTGCCTTTTCTGGGGTGGCTGGGGGCAGATGTTTTTAGCCAGGGGGGGTTCTATAACCATGGACCCTCTCCAGGCTATTAATATCTGCCCTCAGTCACTGGCTTTCCCACTCTGACGAAAAAATTTTTGCGGGAGCCCACGCCAATTTTTTCCGGGATTTAACCTTTTAATAGCTAGAGACCCCAAATTTGACACAAAGACACTTCTTACATTACTAAAGAGGGATATGTAATAAAAGAAGGGATATGAGATGGTTTACCGTATGTAAGCCATGTCTCATATCATGTCGGGTTTGGGAAGGAGATAGGAAAAGCCGGCACTTGAATTACCGGCTTTTCTGCTATCTAGCGCTGAATTAAAAAAAATTATATATATATATATGTGTGTCTCACTGACATGCACACACACACACATATATATATATATACTGTATATATGTTTTTAAGAATATTTGAGCCGATGGATCCATGATATGTTCATCTTGCAAGCCTGCGAGAAAAAAATCGCTGTACGGAAGCCATACGGATGACACACGGATAAATTTGTGTGTAAAAAGCGCATCCTCGCATTGAATATGGAACAGTGTTTTGGGACAATTACTGCGTATTACGGCCGTAAAAAACAGACCGTATTTACTTACGCCTACTGTGACGCCGGCCAGATGCAGATTAAACTGTTGGCCGATCCTGCAGGTAGTGTTGGGCTTTGACAAATTTCATCTTTTCTGCATATGGGCCTTAAAAATATGGTCAATGAGCTAACATCTGAGAAGACCTTCAAAGTTATTACTTTTAAGACTTTCTCACCTTCACGGTAAGATCCCACCAAGCAGGAAACGTGAAGCAGATATGAGATCTATCAATTTCATTGTATCTTGTAAATCGCATAGGTCAAATGTGTTTGTCTATAAACACTCAAGCAAACAAAAGTGCAGCCCAAATGTCACCGAGCCTATTCAAGTCGTAGACTTCTCACTAATTAACTGTGATGAAATGCCCGAGGAAACAAGTGGTACCTGCTAGCAACTCAACAAGAATAGTGTTGTAATTTCTACAATGTCTTTTATACAATCTCCGTAATTGTTCTGTAACAAGCATGGCTTAATCTTCTGACAACACGAAATATGGAAGATTAAGGTAGGATTATGTAACGCGATTCATGGTTTCTTGTGCGTAATTTCATGAAGAGTCAATGTGACATTGTATCTGAACCTTTGCTAAATCCCTCCCATAAAAATCTAATGTGTAAATTGGCATGTTTTGCTAAAGTCTCTAGAATATGTAATCCTATTTTCTTAACCCTTTCAAAGGGAATTTTGCATACAAAAAGAATATACATTTCTTTGCATATTAAAGGACTGGGTGAGACTTGTTGGAGAAATCTACAAATCTATGGATTTGCGACTTTAACTTTTCCATGAATGCATATACACTGGTGCTTGCTGGGTCTTGTGCAGTGTTACTGTAAATTAGCTGTGACAGTCATGCAGGAGTAGGGTCTGCGAATACGGTGTTAAACACCACCTCGGACTGGCAACATCATCAGGGACTGATTGATTCAGGTACCGATGCTGCTATCCTCCCTGGCTGTCTTATCTTCTTGATGCTGCAATCAAAAGCAATCACGGCATTTAGAAGGTTGCAAATGGGCTCATTCTCTCACCCCATTAGTATCCACAAGATGTGATCATTGGGACCGAATGGTAGTCATGGTAGCCGGAGGTCAAATAATAACCTCAAGGTCTGCCAGGTACGGTGGCCTGTTAGACCCAGCCTGAAGACGAGTCTAATAGGCATTCTACCGATGTAATCATGAAAACCGAAAGAAAAAAATAGGAGTATACGTCCACAATTTTTTGATATAAAATTTTTTTCAAATTTTATTACATGAAATAAATACAAAACACATCACATAACATAACAATACCAGTACGACAGAATGATAATGAGGGAAAAACTAGAACAACACTGAAAAAGACAACACACATCCGGGGAGAACCCCCTGGAAATGTCCGTATAAACAAGTAAAGTGCCATTAGTGCATATCATAGAATTGGGCAAGCAGGAAGTTACTGAGAGAGAGTAAGCAAGCTGTGCTAAATACTGTTACCCAAATCAGGGGTTGCCATACAAAGTAACATACTAGATGCTCACAATCCCTATCAGGATCTTACCCATTTTCCGGACCACCAGGAGTTACCACCGGAGCCCCAATGTGCGTTTTGCGTTGGCTTCGTCAGTCACTGCCCCCTAACGAAGCCGACGCGAAACGCGCGTTGGGGCTCCGGTGGTAACTCCTGGTGGTCCGGAAAATGGGTAAGATCCTGATAGGGATTGTGAGCATCTAGTATGTTACTTTGTATGGCAACCCCTGATTTGGGTAACAGTATTTAGCACAGCTTGCTTACTCTCTCACAGTAAGGCTACGTTCACATTTGCGTTGTTGCGCCGCTGCGTCGGCGACGCAATGCACAACGCAGACAAAAACGCATCAAAACGCACACAAAAACGCTGCGTTTTGCGACGCATGCGTCGTTTTTTGCCGAAATTTGGACGCAAGAAAAATGCAACTTGTTGCGTTTTCTTGGCCCGACGCTTGCGGCAAAAAAAACGCATGCGTCGCACAACGCAGCACAAAAAGACGCATGCGTCCCCCATGTTAAATATAGGGGTGCATGACGCATGCGTCGCCGCTGCGTCGCCCGACGCAAACCCGACGCAAACATGCATAACGCTAATGTGAACGTAGCCTAACTTCCTGCTTGCCCAATTCTATGATATGCACTAGTGGCACTTTACTTGTTTATACGGACATTTCCAGGGGGTTCCCCCCGGATGTGTGTTGTCTTTTTCAGTGTTGTTCTAGTTTTTCCCTCATTATCATTCTGTCATACTGGTATTGTTATGTTATGTGATGTGTTTTGTATTTATTTCATGTAATAAAATTTGAAAATAATTTTATATAAAAAAATTGTGGATGTATACTCCAATTTTTTTCTTTCGGTTTTCATGATTGTCTCTTGGAGTGTCCGGAGTATTAGCATATATGCAGTCTCTGTTTTTCATGGTATGAACACATGGCTACATGCATGTGTATGAGATCGCATATGTTTTGGTCCACTGTGGGCTGTATTTATTTTATTCTACCGATGTAAAGCTGACAGGTCTAATTCACTGCAGTGCATTAGATCAGTGATCAGAGAAATGCAAGTTAAAGTCCCCTAAAGGGACTAAGTAAGAGAAATGTAAAAATATTAAAATAAACACAAAATAAAGAACGGAATAAATCATCAACAAATATTACAATGATAAATGCACATTTGTATGTAAAAACAAAATCAAACATCAAAAAAGTTCACATTTGGTATCTTTGCATTCGGAACAAACCATTTTGTAAAGTTGTCACAATATTTAACCTCAACAGTGAACACTGATAAAAATTTAAATTAAAAAGTTGTCAAAAATTATGTTTTTTCATTATACCGCCAAGCAAAAAGTCAAATAAAACGTTGTGACGACACAGCATTTCTTCTTAAACTGTTGTCTGAAGCATGACTCTTCTTGAAGGATGAATATTTACCTCTAATATTATCTCCTACAGTTTATTTTCTGTTATCTTTGCAAAACAATAATGCATGGCCACTGAACAATGATGTTTGCTGATATGTTGATTACATACATTGTCCATGCTAGACAGTTTGTCGGCATTCCCAAACAGAGGAGGAAAAACTATGAAAATAGATTACATAATCAAACAATGCAAGTTGGCCTCATTCACATTTCTCTCTGACCCCTGGTTGCTGGTTGAAGGCCAGTTGTGAACTAAATAAAGATATTTTTTCTTCTGGATGGTGTGACTCTTCAGGATCTCAGCTTAGGAGACTACAGACTCAGCTGGAAGAACACTGCTTCATTGACCATCACTGAAACCCCAGACACGTCTAAAAGAATCCAGGTTGGGACAATCAGGTCACCTGGCCACATACCTCACTGCTCTCGGTTAGCTTCCTAAGGTTGTCATTACCTCATTGCTGTGGGGGCCCACCAAAAGCAGGGAGCCGCTGGTGCTGATATGCGGCACTGGAAGCAGCTCTAATGCCAGCAAGTCAGTGGAAGGGTTAGACTAATTTGCACGATCTTGGGTATTTGCTGGGACTGTTATGTATGCTATTGTATGTTGGTGGTTCAATAAATCATTACCACACTGCTTTACACTCACCCTGTGTTGTCTGAGTAGTGTTCTGCCTGCAGGGAGAGAGAGCGGGCATTCAGTGGTATGAGACCTGGTCCATGAAATCCATACCGGGCCAGCGGATGAGAGCACCCACTGACCCCCGTGTCTGCACAAAAGTGATCAAAAAGTCGTATGTGGGAAGAAATTGTATAGCTGAAATCTTGTCCTGTAAAAATTAAACCCCACCCCCACCCCTCAGCTCTGTCAAAATAAAAAAGCCATAGTTCTCAGACTAAGGAGATGCAAAAACAAGTTATTTTTTCTATAAAATTGCTTTCAGTTTCTAAAAGCAGAAAGATTTAACAAAATAATATAAATGTGGTATCTCTTTAATCATCCTAAACTGAAGAATAATGCTGCCTTATCAGTTATTCCACCTCTGGCTGTTAACTAATTAAATGCCAATTTCTGACAGCGGCATTTAACTTGCGCTTCCCGGAAGCGACCCATAAAAATACCGCCCATCGTTGACCCCGTCACATGATCGCTGGTCACCGATGGGTCCGCATGACTACCAGAGGTCTCCAGTAGACCTCTCTGGCTGTCATTGCCGAATTGCTTTGATCGCCGCCCGGTGCTCGATACTCATAGCAAGTGAGCATTTCTGCTACACACAGGTGATCGCTGCTGCAGCCAGGTGGGACACATAGCAAGATTCTGTAATTTAAACGAGCAACCCCTGGGGCAGAGGGCCAACCCCCAGGAGTAAGATGACCAGGCAGCTGCGAAACAGGACAAAAACCACAAGTGTTGTCAAAAAAATTATATACATAAAACCTAAAAATATTTTGCGCTATACATATATTCTACCCTTTATAATAGCACAGCTCCCTATATCCAATAAGACCTACTAATTTGTTAATAATATAAATAACACGCAACAGATAGCAATAAATACAATCCGCACATAAGTACAATGGCTGCACATATAAAAAAATATATAAAATCAATTAGTTCAGGTACCGCAAGTTAATCAGCAGTTCAGTATAATCAAGTGCATGGTGCCGGCAAGTACCTCATTAGACGATGATGTCAGTCTTACAATCAGAAGTTCCGTTCTCGATAAATATCCAAATGGAATCCGAAGTGGAAAAAAGGGGGGGAGGGAGAGATGTCTCTTCAGGAGTGTAGTCCCGGCCGGTGACATACACCCCCTAAGCGTCCTCACTAGTGGTGCGCAACAGGAGCCGATGCACGCTTGAAGCCTGTGGTGCTGCAGACGCCGAACAGGACCTTGCGTGACGTAGGCAGTCACGTGACCACCCGAAGTAAGGAACGTTGTGTGGACCAGTTCCTACGCGTTTCGAAGATCGCGGTCTTCTTCATCAGGGATGGTCCACTATCAGCAAGGTCTTTCTTATATACAGTTTCTTTGTCCACTTAAAAAGAAAGGGGGCACTTAAGCGGCAGAATTAATTAAGTAAATGCGAACAATTCCACCTCACTATTTAAGCACATCGGCCTCAATGTGTCCAGATTGAAAATCCATCTGCTCTCGGCTCTGGACATCTTTTTAATAAAATCACCTTTCTGCCAATCATGTTTTATAATTTCTAAGCCAGTGATTATAGTACCTTTAGCCTGTCCA
Organism: Ranitomeya imitator; assembly: GCF_032444005.1. Lineage (NCBI taxonomy): Eukaryota > Metazoa > Chordata > Amphibia > Anura > Dendrobatidae > Ranitomeya > Ranitomeya imitator. The sequence goes on along the minus strand of NC_091283.1, from coordinate 497,828,351 downwards.
TCATGATGATCAGCGCAATGCTTTGATAATGGATGTCCACAGAATTTATTTTTAATATTTCTGAGGTGTTCATTCACTCTTACATTCAGTGGGCGTTTCGCACGCCCCACATATAGTTTACCGCAAGGGCACCTTGCGATGTGGCGATGCGGCGATGTGTTCACTGGTAACCAGGGTAAATATCGGGTTACTAAGCGCAGGGCCGCGCTTAGTAACCCGATATTTACCCTGGTTACCATTGTAAAAGTAAAAAAAAAAAAAAACAGTACATACTTACATTCCGATGTCTGTCACGTCCCCCGCCGTCAGCTTCCCTGCACTGACTGTCAGCGTCGGCCGTAAAGCAGAGCACAGCGGTGACGTCACCGCTGTGCTCTGCTTTACGGCCGGCGCTGACACAGTAAGTGCGGGAAGCTGACGCCGGGGGACGTGACAGACATCGGAATGTAAGTATGTACTGTTTTTTTTTTTTTTTTACTTTTACAATGGTAACCAGGGTAAATATCGGGTTACTAAGCGCGGCCCTGCGCTTAGTAACCCGATATTTACCCTGGTTACCAGTGAACACATCGCCGACCCAGCGATGACAGCGAGTGATCAGTGACCAAAAAAAGGTCCTGATCATTCCCCAGCGACCAACGATCTCCCAGCAGGGGCCTGATCGCTGGTCGCTGTCACACATAACGAGATCGTTAGCGGGATCGTTGCTACGTCACAAAAAGCGTGATGTTGCAACGAAATCGTTAACGAAATCGTTATGTGTGAAGGTACCTTTGGTCAGGAAGGTGAAAACAGGCTGAGGGTGTGGGGGAGAGGGAAGGTGTGGAACTGCCGTGAGATGGGAGAACAAAATAAATAAAGAAAAAACTAAATAAAAGAAACCACTGCTAAAATTATTGGAGGGTAGGAATGAGCGGAATTGTGGAAGTTTGGGTTCTGGTACCGAACCCAAACTTTATTCTAAAGTTTAATGTGGGTACCAGAGCTGTACCTGCACTTGATCTAGAACCCAACCAAACTCTCTCCAAAAAATTCACCTGACTTTGGAGATAAGTCAGTGTTTGTCGTGTAGCACCGGACACTAACTGTCGAGTACGAAACGCAAACTTTTAAGTTCGTGTTCGCTCATCTCTATTGGAGGTAAAAACAATGCATGTAAGAAAATGAAAATCAAGACAACATCCATATTAGGAATTTTGAGCCTCCCAAAGGGTGTTCTCACACCCTTCTATTATTAATCACTTCTAGTCCTTGCATTATAAAGTCAGCTATTTATTGGAGTGGCCAACATTTCTAGTCCAGTGGCCACAGCTCCATTGTAAATAGCAAATGACAAGCGGGCGATGCCTTACCTCTGAATAAGAGGTTATCTCATAATAAACCCCATTTGAAGGGGTTAAAAGGAACTTCTACATCTAATCATCTCAGGGAATAGCAGCACATATATTAGTCGTTGCTACGAGAAGATCAAAATTCCATTCAGAAAACAGACACGTTTAATATGCCGTGCCTGATCTCAGAATAAAAGCCGGGCCCGAGCTACAGAGAAGAAAACAATGTTAGCCCCAAGAATACACGGAAATTCACATTCCATCAAAATACATGACTACGAGATGTGGCATCTTGTGCATTACCAGGCCGCATATGAAGGAGAAACTGCTGCGTTTTATAAGATAAAAAGCCAAATGTGTCCTGCAAGAAATCAAATCTTCCTCCAAGTTCTATTATGGAAATGAATATGGCGTAATTATATATAATAAAGCGATATGGCCTCTCCGGGATTCTGACGGCTCCTTATGAATTCTACATTAATTTCCTGAAAATAGATTCCAGGAGGGGAGGTAAATGAATCCTAGGACATAGAAATCTGTGTACTCAGCCTTCTACCCTTGGTATTTCCTAGTGGGCTTTTATTACTGATTCGATTATTTGTTAATATGAAATATTTTGTAGACATATAATTTCCTGTTTGTTTTTTTCATTTTCTCACAGTATTTCTAAGTAAGAGTAACCTTTAAAGAGGTTGCACAGAATTAGGAAAAAAAAAGCAGATGCCTTCTTCCAAAAACACTAGTCCATAGATTTTGTGTGGTAATGTATTCATGTCCACTTTAATGGAGCAGAACCTCAATAACAGACACAATCTGGACCTATAAACATGATGCACAACCATATACAAGAAATTCAAATTTTATTGACTCCGTCATAAAAATAATGAAGAGATAAACAAAAAATGAAAAAACTCAACAAGATAAAATGCACAGGAGGTTGGTTTTAACTTTATTCAGAAATATTTCATTCCAAAATATTGATATGGTAGGTCTACTATACAGCCAGTGTAGGTGAATGTTACAATAAATATTGATAGGCAAATATGCTATTAAAATGGCTGTGAAGTAATAGGAAAAAATATCAGAACTCCAATACTCAATAAGATAAAAGGGGACTGGCAAAAAATACATGTAAGTATAGTGACATAATTATTTTAAGAGAGAAATGACAACAATATTAAATTACTTAAATATCACACAAAAAAAATCACATGATAAAAATAATAAAGTGCTAGATGCCTGAAAAAGTGCATATTAAAGAGTCTAACATGTTACAAATTAATAGGAGTAAATCGAAGTAAATGACTGTATGGAAAAGAGGAAACTGATAAGTTATACTGACCCCACACTCACTGAGTGTACCCAACACGCGTTTCACCTGTGCTTTAACAAAGGAACAATCTGGACAACATGGTGGTGTTTCTGAAGGAGAGTACTTCTCTAATCCTGTAGGGGGAGATATTATTGGTGGGATGACTTAGGTAGTTGTTCACACAGGTACACACAAAGTGGTGACACCCCATACAATTCTTAAATGTTGGGAACTGTTCTTGCCCCAGAATCTGGAGAACCACTCTTTAGCCCTGAAGGTGGTTTGCACGTTAATGACTAGGCCATTATTTACCATTCTGACCACTGTCACTTTATGAGGTAATCACTCTAAAACACTTCAATGGATCCTTCTGATTCTGTTTTTTCGTTACATATTGTACTTCATGATAGTGGTAAAATGTCTTCAATACGAGTTGCGTTTATATGTGAAAAAATGTGAATTTGGCGAAAATTTGGAAAAGTTCACAATTTTCCAACTTTGAGTTTTCATGCCCTTAAATCACAGGGATATGTCACAGAAAATAGTTAATAAGTCACATTTCCCACATGTCTTCTTTACATCAGCACAGTTTTGGAACAAAACCATTTTTTAGGGACCACCTCACATTTGAAGTCACTTTTAGGGGTCTATATGACAGAAGACATTTCAAAAACCTGACCTGCACATCCAAACATAGACTCAGTGTGAACAGGTGCTGAACCTAGAGTCGCCAACTCGTATATAGTTAAGTAAATAAGGCAGCACACTGCAGCGCTAGAACATACAAACTTGAAATACGAAATTTGAACTGCATTACTGCACTAGAAATATGAAAAATGAGAGCGTTTAGCGCATAAAAATGGCCAATTTTATGTGTACCTGGTAGCCCCTTTACGGCATCTCTCTTATACCAGGTCCTACGCTTGCCTTACCTCGCTGAGAATAAACGTCTCCATCTGAATGGGTACATGTGAAACCTCTTCCTAGACCAAAATTCTCTCTCTCTATGGAGGGGCACTGGACCTGCTGTAATTAAAACACCTGTAGGCTAGGAGGCGGAGTGCACGATCAGAAGGCTAGAGAATACATTTCAAAAACCTGACCTGCACATCCAAACATAGACTCAGTGTGAACAGGTGCTAAACCTAGAGTCGCCAACTCGTATATAGTTAAGAAAATAAGGCAGCACACTGCAGCGCTAGAACATACAAACTTGAAATACGAAATTTGAACTGCATTACTGCACTAGAAATATGAAAAATGAGAGCGTTTAGCGCATAAAAATGGCCAATTTTATGTGTACCTGGTAGCCCCTTTACGGCATCTCTCTTATACCAGGTCCTACGCTTGCCTTACCTCGCTGAGAATAAACGTCTCCATCTGAATGGGTACATGTGAAACCTCTTCCTAGGCCAAAATTCTCTCTCTCTATGGAGGGGCACTGGACCTGCTGTAATTAAAACACCTGTAGGCTAGGAGGCGGAGTGCATGATCAGAAGGCTAGAGAATACATTTCAATTTCAAATTTTTTTTTGACAAGGGCAACAGGAATAAATGGACCCCAAAATTTGTTGTGTAATTTCTCTTGAGCATGCCGATACCCCTTTTGAGGGAGAAAACTACTGTTTGGGCGCACTGCAGGGCTCGGAAGGGAAGGAGCATCATTTGACTTTTTGAATGTGAAAGTTCTTAGAATCATTAGCGGACGTCATATCCCATTTGGAGAGCCCCTAATGAGCTTAAACAGTGGAAACCCACATAAGTGACCCCATTTTGGAAACTAGACCCTACAGGGAATGTACTTAGATGTGTAGTGAGCACCTTGAAACCCAGGGTGCTTCACAGAAGTTTATAACGTTGAGTCGTGAAAATAATAAAATCATATTTTCCTCACAAAAATGCCCTAAATTTTGCATTTTCATAAGGGTAACAGGAGAAACTGCACCATACAATTTGTTGTGCAATTTCTACTGGGGAAATACTACTTTTCAGGCACAGTGCAAAGCTCAGAAGGGAAGAGGCGCCATATTGGAGTTCAGATTTTACTGGAATGGTTTGAGGGTGCCATGTCACATTGGCAGAGCCCCCGAAATGCCAGAACAACAGAAAAACATTTTTACCACTAAAATGCTGTTTTAGCCCCATGTTTTTAATTTTTCTAAGGGCTAATAGGATTCTTTTACACACTGATGGCCATTTTGTCCAGAGTGCGCCAATACCATACTTGTAATCGGGAAATATTTTTCAGGCACAGTGCAAAGCTCAGAAGGCAAGGAGCCCCAGATTTGATTGTTATGGTTTGCAGGTGCCACGACCCACTGGGAGAGCCAATGAGGTGCCAGAACAGCAGAACCACACATAAGTTACCACAATTTACAAACTACACCTCTCAATGAATTTATCTAGGGGTGCAGTGATCATATTGACACCACGGGTGTATCACAGAATTTTATACCACTGGGCAGTGAAGAAAAAATAACTACATTTTTACCACCACAATGTTGTTTTAGCCCCAGACTTTACATTTTCACACAAGAAGTGGATAAAAATGGCACCAACATTTGTCCCACAATTTCTACTGAACGTCGTAATACCCCATAAGAGGCTGTACAGTACTACTTAGCCATACAGAGAGACTTGGGAGGAACAGAGCGCTATTTGCCTCTATTTTCCTAGAACAGTTTAATGACTCCATATACAGAGCCCCTAATTGCTAGAAGAGCAGAATCCCCCCTCAAGTGACCCCAATTTGGAAATTATACCCCTTTGGGAATTTATCTGCAGATGAAGTGACGATTTTAACTGCCTGGGTATTTTCCAGAAACAAGCAGCAATGAATATTGCCGATTGAAAATTGCAAACTGCATGTGTAGTGACCAGTAAGCTGTAGTGACCAGTATGTTGCAGTCACCAGAACATTTTGCCCAGCCCGTGCTTCTGGAGACATGCACCTGTAAGTTAGGCAGGCTCTCAATGCTTCAGTAATTCCAAACGTATGGACGTTATATGTGGTTTAGGTACACGGTGGGGCTCAGAAGGGAGGGGGCATCTGAATTTGGGAGCGCAGAATTTGCTAAACTTCTTTTGGCAGGTGAGGAGCAATTTTGCTTTTCCAGAGCCTTTGTACTACCAGTAACGTGGAAGTACCCTTATATTTCCGTTAACAGATGACGAACCTGAGTGAGGACTTGCATTTTTTGTCGATTGAGTTGAAGCTTTTATTGGGAAAATTTTATATATTGTTTGGAATCACATTTATCTGGCGCTTTACACTGACCACTTACTTTGGGGTTTCCATCTAAATCTCTGAGTGACGTGATTCAGATCAAACCCCGAGGAATCTATTCACTATAATGAGTTACTCTGGACTCCGTCTGGCCTCTGTTCAGCATTGTCCTTATTTTCAGAAGTGCACAAAACTGTGGCCGACGGCACTTTTATGCAATCCTAAAAAGACGGACACCGCCGCATCACAGGTCAGACGGTGTCCACACTGCCTCTATCTGCCTCATTATAGGAAATCTTCTGCCAGACATTCCGTTTGAATCACGTATTTCAGAAATGTACACGAAAACCCTGGTGTAAGCGCTCAGCTTAGAGCGCAGGATAAATGTGCCTTACTGCGATCTTTGGGAGGCAGAATGAAAAAATCGATAGCAGGTGAAGAATTGCTTTTATTTTTACGCCGTTCCTCGTGCAGTATAAGTGATTAGATGACTTTATTTTTTGGGTCGGTGCGATTACAGCGATGCCAGATTTATATCGTTTTTTCGGTTTGGCTGCTATCACACACTAAAAACGCTTTGTTTATGCATCGTTATATTTTGATAGCTATAATTTTTCCATATTTCTGCTGACAGTGTCATATGAGGGCTTATTTTTTGTGGGACAAGTTATTGGTACTATTTTTGGCACCGATTTTTAGGAGGCAGAATGAATAAAAACTAGCAATTCAGGATTTTTTTTTTGTGGGGGGGTATTCCGTGTGTGGTAAAATTGATAAGGTAGTTTTATTCTTCGGGTCGGTATGATTACAGCAAAACCTCATTTGTATCGTTCTTTTATGTTTTGGCCTTTTTACACAATAAAAACTATTTTATAGAAAAAATAATTATTTTTGCATTGCTTTATTCTGAGAGCTATTGCTTTTTTGTAATTTTTCCACTGATGGAGCTGTATGGTACCATGTTTATTTATATCCATCTTTTTGATCGCGTTTTATTCCACTTTTTGTTTGGCGGTATCATAATAAAGCATTTTTTTTTCTTTTCTTTATGGTGTTCACTAAAGAGGTTAACTAGTGGGACAGTGGTCGGGTCGTTTGGACGTGGAGATACCAAATATGTGCTGTCATCCCCTAGCCGTCTCCCGAAATGTGATCAGCATTCTGGGGCTTAAAGTGTAAGGAGCCGTGCGTGACCATTCCTGGCACTTAGTCCCAGGTGTCAGCTGTTAGGTTAGAATCAGTTGACACCCAGCGGCAATTGCCCGCGCACCACCCATGTGCATGGGCGATCGCAATGTACGGTAATAATCTGTCCCTGGTAAAATAGGCCCAGGGCACATAGACGGATTAGTACACCAGAGGTCAGAAAGGGTTTAAAGGACCAGTACCAGTGACCCCAAATCTGGTGAGCTTCCGGTTAAGATCTGGTAAGGTTCAGGCCATTTTTACACTTTGCGCAGCGTTAGCATCACGCGGGTCTGCTTTGACAGGCAAGGTCTCCAGCGTGTCACTTCACTCACCCACGCTGCAGTTGGTTTCTTACTTCCCCATGCTCTGCATGCGTCCAGCAGAGCTTCCAGCCAGGTTCCCAGCCATGTCCTTATGGCATGCGTGCGCGCGCTCCCATCCTCTTAAAGGGCCAGAGCGTGCACTTGCTATTTCCTCCCCAGACAATGGCTGTGGGGCATTATGTATATATTGCTTCCTCCTCACTGGGGAGGTGGTGCCTGAGCAACCTTCCTGTTCTGCAGTCTAAGTTGCGTAAGGTTGCGTACCAGTTCCTGCTGCACTCTGGTGCAGATTCTACCTGCTGCACTCTGGTACAAATCCTGCCTGCTGCACACTTATGCAGATCCTGCCTGCTGCACTCTGGAGTAGATCTTGCCAGCTGCACTTTGGTGCAGTTCCTGTCTGCTGCACTCTGATATGAACTCTGCCTGCTGCACTCTGATACAAGCTCTGCCTGCTGCTTGCTTAGTCATGCCCCTCCAGGCAATCTGCGGTCCGTGGCACAGCAAACCACGTTCGTGACAGTTTGCTCAGGCCATGGACCCCGCCTGTTCGGACTATGAGAGAGGACTGCTGCCTCTGGCTCTGTCTTTTCAAAGGCTGCTTGTTGCTTCACCCTCCCCTTTCGAGGACTCATCTGAGCCCATGCAGATCGACTGCCTTGCCCTTGCCAAACAGCGACAGAAGGATCGCCACACTAAAGGCTGTATTGTGGAGACATGGGTCACTCCTATCGAGTCTGTCCGGTAAGGCCAGAGAAGCTCCGGCATCTAGGGTCGGTAAGAGAGGCCTCCCTAGATGGAAAAGACATCTCTCTACCCTGACCTTTACTGTGGCCATGACAACCGGTGAATCCCAGTTTATTGAGTCTGCGTATTTGGATTCCGGGGCAGCCGGAAATTTTATCCTCCAGGTGGTAGTGGATCGGTTCCAAATCCCAGTTCATCCACTCCAGAACCCCCTGGCAATAACATCTGTCGATGGGGGAACTCTTCGGGAGATGGTTCGTCTTGCTACTGAGCCGCTTGAGGTCCATATTGGGATGCTTCATACTTAGAGGATAGTCTTCTATGTTCTTTCTCACACGTCTCATGCCTTTCTCTTAGGCCTACCATGGCTACGACAGCACGATCCTGTGTTGGACAGGAGAACTGGAGAGGTGCTCCTCTGGGAACATTCTTGTCAAGAGAAGTGTCTAGCTCCATTACGTCCGGCTAAGGTCCCTTCTTCTCCAGCATTGCTGCCCGGTTTGCCATCTGCCTATGGGTCCTTTGCAGATGTATTTGACAAGAAGGTAGCAGAGACTTTGCCGCTCCACAGGCCATATGACTGCCCTATCGACTTGATTCCCAGATCTAAAACCCCTAGAGGTTCAATTCAATCTCTGTCCCCAGCTGAAGCCCCTTTCACACATCAGCTTTATGCCATCAGTCAGAATCCGTAAAAAAAATATGGATCCGTAGCAGATTGTGAAAAACTGGTGCAATGTATCTGTTTTTTCTCCGGATCCAACTAGCTGATTCGGCTAATTGGATCCTAAAAAAATCGGAGCATGCTCAGTTAAAAAAAAAATGGAATCCATCGCCGGATTCCATCATTTGACGGATCCGGCACCATAGGCTTCCATTCTAGTAAACGATGGATGGCGACGGATCCATCTCTGTCGGTTTTTTCGACGGACACAAAAAACGTTGCTATTTCCGTTGTCTACGGCCGCCGGACTAACAATTTTCGACGGATCCGGTGAATGACGGATGAAATCTGAGGCCATCCATCGCAATCCATTGCTAATACAAGTCTATGAGAAAAACGGATCCGGCAGCATCAGTCGCCGGATCCGTTTTTTGTAAAATTCGACGGATTGCGACTGATGGCAAAAAACTGATGTGTGAAAGGGGCCTAAGACTCCAGCTATGTCAGACTACATTCTGGAGAATCTGGCGAGGGGGTTCATTCAGAATTCCTCCTCTACTGCTAGGGCCAGGTTTTTATTAGTTAAAAAGAAAGACGGATTTCTCTGACCCTGTATAGACTATCTGGGTCTCAACCAGATCACGGTGAAAAATAAATACCCTATCCCACTGATCCTTGAGTTATTTGACCAACTAAGAGGTACCAGGATCTTCACCAAATTAGTTTTCAGGTACGCCTACAATCTAATCCGCATTCGCCAGGAAGACGAATGGAAGACGGCTTTCAACACCAGGGATGGACATTATGAATACCAAGTGATGCCTTTGGTCTCAGTAATGCATCAGCAGTTTTTCAAGAGTTCGTCAATGATATCTTCCGGGACCTGCTTTATTCTTGCATTGTTGTGTATCTGGATGATATTTTGGTATTTTCCCCAGATCTGGGCTCCCACAGACGAGCAGTTCAGCAAGTTCTTCAGCGTCTTAGGGAGAATTGACTCTACGGAAGAAGAATGTCCAGCTTCACCGAATCCGTGAAGATAAAGTTTCTTTATTCACAAAACTTATAACATAGAGGATACAAACTTCAGCACAGACTGAATAAGTGTGAATATCAACGCGTTTCTGGAGGCTAAGCTCCCTTAATCATGATTAAGGGAGCTTAAGGTACCTTCACACTCAGCAACTTTACAACGAGAACGACAACGATCCGTGACGTTGCAGCGTCCTGGATAGCGATCACGTTGTGTTTGAAAACACAACAAGACAAAGCATTACTGCATAAATTCGCACTCCATCAAAAAATATAAACCACAATAAATATAAGATAGCAAAAGCTGATTTTTATTGACAGATCAAAAAACACTACAAACAATAAAAACATAATTAAAAACATATGAACCTCATCAGAAACACACAGGCTATAAAGACCATATCCCAGTGTAATATAGTGACCCAAAATAGACCTACTGGCTCATGGGGTGTAGCGCAAAAAGCACAAGACAAAATCTATAAAGTGCCGTAATGGTCCATACGGACACATAACCAGTGCCAAGCAACTAGGGCGAAAGTAGGCACAAGAGAATGTCCAAGAGAATGGAATAGAGAAAGGTGAGCCAGAAAAAGGCTAAAGGGTCACCAATATGCAATGCTACCACTGGGTCTTTAAGAGAATAGACTGGAGAGGACCCACCATAGTAATACAACCTGGTGTATGCGATGCCAGGTTGTATTACTATGGAGGGTCCTCTCCAGTCTATTCTCTTAAAGACCCAGTGGTAGCATTGCATATTGGTGACCTTTTAGCCTTTTTCTGGCTCACCTTGCGCTATTCCATTCTCTTGGACATTCTCTTGTGCCTACTTTCGCCCTAATTGCTTGGCACTGATTATGTGTCCGTATTGACCATTACGGCACTTTATAGATTTTGTGTTGTGCTTTTTGCGCTACACCCCATGAGCCAGTAGGTCTATTTTGAGTCACTATATTACACTGAGATATGGTCTTTATAGCCTGTGTGTTTCTAATGAGGTTCATATGTTTTTAATTATGTTTTTATTGTTTGTAGTGTTTTTTGATCTGTCAATAAAAATCAGCTTTTGCCATCTTATATTTATTGTGGTTTATATTTTTTGATGGAGTGCGACTTTATGCGGTAATGCTTTGTCTTGTTGTGTTTTCAGCTTATCTTTATTACTGTTACCGCACCCTCAAAGTTTTTTATTAAATTTTATATCTGATCTATAGCGGTGCGCCCAATTCCATTTTGTTTTGCTCGTTGTGTTTGACACGCAGCAGTGATCAGGATCCCGCTGTGCCATCGCTGGTCGGAGCTAGAAGTCCAGAACTTTATTTCGTCGTCAGGTCGGTGTGTATCGTCATGTTTGACAGCAAAAGCAACGATGCCAGCAATGTTTTTACATGGAGCTAACAACCAGCGAGAACGATAAGTGAGTCGCCGATACGTCACTGGATCGCTCCTGCATCGTTCTGGTGTTGCTGTGTTTGACGTCTCTACAGCGACCTAAACAGCGACGCTGCAGCGATCGGCTCATTGTGTATATCGCTGCAGCGTCGCTGAGTGTGACGGTACCTTTAGTCTCCAGAAACGCGTTGATATTCACACTTATTCGGTCTGTGCTGAAGTTTGTATCTTCTATGTTACAAGTTTTGTGAATAAATAAATTTTATCTTCACGGATTCGGTGAAGCTGGACATTCTTCTTCTATGGATTATACACGCTTGGAATCAGTGGGTCCGTGCTGCCGAAGCTCAGCTAATGCATTGACAGGTGGGCTGGTATATTTTTTTCTTCTCAAGAATCGACTCTACGCCAAGTATGACAAATGCGTTTTTGAGCAGTCTGCCCTTCCCGTTTTGGGTTACATTATCTCAGACACCGGACTCAGGATGGATCCTGAGAAAGTCTCTTCCATCCTTAAATGGCCACTTCCTGTGGGAGTCAAAGCAATACAGCAATTCCTTGGCTTTGCGAAATATTATCGACAATTCGTTCCTCATCTCGGCTATGACCCAAAAGGGAGCCGATCCAAAGAACTGGTCCTCCGAGGCTGAGGTCTTCTGCTCTCTTAAATGGTCCTTCTTCACCTCTACCGTTCTGCATCATCTGGATTTGAACAAATAGTTCTTCCTAGCGGTAGACGAATCCTCGTTAGGGGCTGAAGCTGAACTCACTCAGAAATCCTCCTCGGGTCGCCGTGTGTCCTGCGGTTTCTTCTCTAAGAGCTTCTCTGCTCCAGAGCATAACTACTCCATCAGGGACCGAGAGTTACTCGCCATTAAGATGGCTTTGGAGGAGTGGCGATACTTGCTGGAGGGCGCAGTCTATCCAGTGGTCATTTACATGGACCATAAGAACCTGACGTATCTCCAGTCTGCCCAGAGACTTAATCCACGCCAAGATAGGTGGTCTTTGTTTTTTACCCGCTTTAACTTTTCATTACATTTCAGATCCAGTGACAAGAATGTCAGAGCTGATGCCCTCTCTCGCTCATTTCTGTCCGGGGACCAAGAGGAGGACTCTCAATATATCATCGAACCATTCCAGATGGTTACTGTCACTCCAGTCAGTCGGTTGTGAATTCCCCCAGGAAAAACCCTTGTGGCTGAATCCGAGAGGGAACGAGTTTTGTCATGGGGCCACTCGTCCAAGGTGGGTGGTCACGTGGGACAAAGGAAGACACTACAATTGATCACTTGCCACTACTGGTGGCCATCCATGAGGAGGGAGATTTATGCTTACGTGGATACCTGTTTGATCTGTGCCCGCAATAAATTCCCCAGATGACTTCCTACTGGTTCATTCCTGCCATTACCTGAGCCATCTAGTCCATGGCAGCTCATAGCAATGGACTTCATTACAGATTTGCCAGTATCCGAGGGTTGCACCATCATCTGGGTAATCATGGATTGCTTCTCCAAAATGGTGCATTTTATCCCGTTGTCTGGTTTCCCATCTGCTCCTGAACCCTCTGACAGCTTTGTCAAACATATTTTCCGCCTGCATGGATTTCTTCATCACATTGTGTCTGATCAAGGTTCGCAGTTCACTTACAGATTCTGACGAGCTCTCTGTAAACATCTAGATATCATCTTGGATTTCTCCTCGGCCTATCACCCTCAGTCCAGTGGGCAAGTGGAGCATGTCAACCAGGTCCTGGGCAACTACCTGCGACACTTCGTCAATGCCCACCACAATGATTGGTGAAATTACTTCCCTGGGCTGAGTTCTCGTACAACAATCACATTGGTGAAGCCTCGGGAGTCTACTTTCTACATTGTGTTCGGTTGGCAACCCGAGGTTCCCCTCCCAGTTACAGTTCCTTCTGATGTTCCTGCAGCAGATGTCCTCTCCAAGGATTTTGTGAAATTGTGGGAGGACACCAAAGCCACTTTAGAAGCATCCTCCGTCTGTATGAAGAGACATGCAGACAAAAGGCGCCAGGACCCTCCGGGCTTCCGCCCCGGTGACAAGGTATCGCCCTCAAATATAAATAGTAAAGCTGCACCCTATAATGGCAATGTCTCTATGGACAGCAGAGTGCACTTTGGAGCTGTCTTTTCACAATTGCTGTGGTGCTGTCCTTTTCTTCATGTGCTTAAGGTATCACCCTCTTCCAGGTACGTCCAGCTGCCGCTCCTTGCTGTTCTCCTGCTATCTTGTCCTGAATTTCCATTTTTAGGCTCTCGTGAAGTAGTTGTCAATATTACACTGCATTTGGCCTACTAGTGTGGTTGGGGCCTACTAACGGCGTATGCCGCTCCTTGCTGTTCTCCTGGTTTCCTGTCCTGAACTTCCATTTTCAGGCTCTCGCGAAGTAGTTGTTAATATTACTCTGCATTTGGCCTACTAGTGTGGTTGGGGCCTACTAACGGTGTATGCCGCTCCGTGCTGTTCTCCTGGTTTCCTGTCCTGAACTTCCATTTTCAGGCTCTCGTTAAGTAGTTGTTAATATTACAGGGCGCAGTCGGACCATGATGGCTCTGTAAACTATTGGCCTCTGTTCACACAGCATGCATTTTGTAGCACTGGGCAGCCCGCCTGTATGTGCGTTACTAATAGGCTGCAAACCAGATGCCTTGCATTGCGTGTGTGAATTATGCCATATACAGACTAGTATCTCTTATCTTTTTGTGCACTAATGCCAGACAGCCAACACTGGATTGAAAGTGGTTGTTTCATCGGTATTTTTTGCACCTCATTTATCGGGTCCGCTGCGCCCTGCTGGTGCATTCAGTTGGAGGCTTCAGCAGGTAAAACATCTCTGCTTTTTTCTGTGACTTTTTTTTTTAGTTGTTAATATTACACTGCATTTGGCCTACAAGTTGGGTCTGGGTTGTAGAGACGGTGTCTGCCGCTCCAAGGTGTTCTCCAGGTTGCCTCTCCATAGCTTCTATCTTGAAGCTCTTGTTAAGTAGTTGTTGAAACAACACTGCATTAGGCCTACAAGTTGGGTCTGAGTTGTAGAGACGGTGTCTGCCGCTCCAAGGTGTTCTCCAGGTTGCCTCTCCCTAGCTTCTATCTTGAAGCTCTTGTTAAGTAGTTGTTGAAACAACACTGCATTAGGCCTACAAGTTGGGTCTGGGTTGTACAAATGGTGTCTTCCGCTCCAAGGTGTTCTTCAGGTTGCCTTTCCCTAGCTTCTATCTTCAGGCTCTCGTTAAATTGTTTTTAATATAACACTGCATTTGGCCTACTTGTTTTGTTGGCCCTACTAATGGTGTCTGCCGCTCCTTGATGTTCTCCTCCACTGAACAAACCAGTGCCGCCTGTTTACTTCTGTTAACAATTTTGAACTGCATTTAGCCTACTTACTGATTTGGGCCTACTCACTGTGTCAGCCTCTCATTACAGTTGTACTCCACTGAACAAAGCAATGCCCCCTGGTTAGTCCTGTTACCAATTTTGAACTGCATTTAGCCCACTTTATTATTTGGGCCTATATCTGTGTTTCCTCCTCATCCTGCCCATTGCCCAGCCAGTGATAGATGAGTCTGCTGGTACATTGACCCAGAACGCTACATTCCCCGTGCACGCTACACAGCCAGAATGTGACCCTCCTGAAAGTCAGGTTCCCCTTCCCGCATACCATACCACCTTACACGGGGACAAAGAGGAAGGTGCAGATGAAAGTGCAGGTTCCTTCATCAGGTGGGGGGGAATACTCGTTGGCGACGTCACTGGCACAGGGCCCCTCATAGTATGCAAAAGTGTCGCTGCCGGTGGGAGGCGCCCCCGCCGTGCAAACACACCGCCGTACTTTGAGGGGCCCTGTGCCAGTGCCAATGCCAACGAGTGGGCCCCCCCCTGCTTGCTCAGGATCACAGCACTTGCAAAGTTGAAATACTTACCTCTCCCTGCTCCACTGCCGTGACGTGGTCCACATTTTCTGGACCCACTAAATACTTGAACCAGCCCTACCCCCCACAACTTTAGCCAAATGACCCCCAATTTCCAATGCCTAACTATTATTATAAGGTAAATTAAGATTGACAAGCTTCAGTAACAAGAATGGATGTTTTTGCCATTAAAATGGGCACTGTAGGTGTTTTCCTGGCCTCCACTCACTGCCGACTATGCTTCCCCATTGACTTGCATTGGGTTTCGTTTTTCGGTCGATCCCCGACTTTTCGCGATAATCGGTCGATTTCACTCAACTCGACTTTTGAGATAGTCGGGTTTCGCGAAACCCGACTCGATCCCTAAAAATCTAAAAGTCGCTCAACTCTAGTGGCAACAAAGTTTGAGGTGTGGACTGACAACAACCCACTGGTTTGTTAGATGAAGTTATGCTCTCTCCCAATGAGAGAAGGATCTTGGATACAAGATCATCACAGATATGTACAAGAGGTCTTCGTATTGTGACTGAGGGAATGGGCACTAAACCAGTACCAGCAAAATGAATAATCATTGTTTTACAGTTAAAGATATGCAATCAAAGACTGTTATTAAACAAGTCTAAGAAAGCTTAACAAATCGAGAGATATCTGATGTGCTGGGAAATTCATAATTTGTCACTTACATGCATAATATTTTTTCTTAGGTAATAAAGTTTGTTTGTTTGTTTTGATACAATTAAATTCAATATCCCAAAAAGATGCAAGAATTAACAGCTAAATAATTAATACACATGCACTGGTGTGTGACTGGGAGGTTGGGTAATGGGGATAATAACTAAAAAATATATAGGGAAAATGGGGTTAAATCTCTCCATCATCTCGGCCCTTAATTAGTAGCTCGGTCATGTGAATCCAGGTGCTATTACACTCTTCACTTTGCTGCTACAAGTACCTGTGTCCAGATTAATTTAGGCTAATACTGTTTCTGTTCACACCAATGTCTTTGCAAGCTAGATACCTAATTATTATTTGTCTATTATTCTTGAATGTAATCATCTGTGTAGAAATTAACCAGTTTGCCTATTTGTTCCTGATATCCTGCTGTTAACCATCATTTGCTACAAGTTCCTGATTGCATATGTCTCTGTCAGCTATTTGTCTGCTGGAAGTCCATGAGTGCATATGCCTCTTCTATTAACCATTTGCCTGCTGCAAGTCCCAGATTGTATATTCATCTACTGTTATCGTGTGCATCTGCACACCTGGCCCTGCTTCATCAAGGTGTTTCCTGCTTTGTTTGTCTGCCTGTCTCCTGCATAACCTGCAGTTCCCACCCTTGTTAATCCATATGTTGACTACTAAGGCCTTCTCTGCTGCATCATTACCTCTTGTCTGTGTTGATCACCCTGATCTATAACTTAGAGAATCTAGCTCACCAGGTGAGCTCGAAACAAGGAGTACAGAAGTTTAGATAGTTCTAATGTTCAAACAAGGATCAAGTCACTGGACAATCAACTTGTTGGTAAATCAAGCAACAAACAACCTCGAAGATGTGACTACCAGCATGTGTTTGAGCCACTGGGACAGAGAAGAGCTTTATCAGATGATTGATGAGAGTCCTGGTATGAAAATGTGAACAAGGCATGTGTATGAGGAAGGTGCAGATAGATTGAGCATTGGGTCCAATTTAGCCTTAAAAGACACCCTATTTCCTAAAAATATTGTAGATTTAAAAGTGCATTTTGTCTTCAGAGTCCATATCTATTAAAGGGAATCTTTGACTTTCAGAAAAATGTAACTGCAGATATAGTGGTAGATATTGTGTAGGTAAATGGTGTTTAAAACTTGCCTGGCTGACTTACTGCAGCAGCAGCTACAAGGAGAAAATTAAATGCCTATGTTTTCGCCCAGAAAAACAGCTATACTCAACTCCTGTGTCAGCGCCATTCCAGCAGTGTTGGAATTGTCTCTTACCGGGATCACAACATTATGTCACGCGATCCTTGAGACCAATCTGTGCGTGTTTCTGCAGCGCCCCAGAGACCTGGTCGTTGCAGTAATGTCGCTCTGCCGCTAAGGAGAGTGATGTTATGTCTGATTGCACTAAAGGAGTTCACCTGACCAGGTATCACAAGCACACATTACACTTCACACTCT
This sequence comes from Ranitomeya imitator, assembly GCF_032444005.1. Classification (NCBI taxonomy): domain Eukaryota; kingdom Metazoa; phylum Chordata; class Amphibia; order Anura; family Dendrobatidae; genus Ranitomeya; species Ranitomeya imitator. The sequence continues at coordinate 497,811,044 of NC_091283.1, read as the reverse complement.
GGCCACTAGGGGGAGCAAAAGGCACTATGCATTAGGCCACTCCTCACACTGGTAAAACTAGGGGTTGGATAGGAAGTTAGAACAGAACGCAGCCTGGGGAGAGTCCAGGGAGGACCTGTCAGGGGTGGGTTCCTGACAGGGGCCTAGCAGAACGAATAGAAAGCAACGGAACCGCACCTGCACTACCTTGCGGCGGTATCCTAAGAAAGGACAAGAAGAGAAGGATATTGTGGAAAGTGAGAAACCAGATAAAAGCACAAAGGAGAGCCAGTAGGAGTCGTGCCCCGAGAACGGCAACATCCTACTGAGGCGCGTAGCCGGTGACTGGAACACCAAGGAAGTAACTGACTTTATGCCTTACTTCAAATACCGCAGGACAGTTTATTATAGGTTGGCTGTCTACCATACATCACCTATGCAGACATAGGGGGAAAGCGTGGAGAGGGGCGTCTCTAAGGTCCCAGAATATCTCTGAGCCTTCCCGTTAAACGGGTGCGTCCTATCCAGATAAACTTGGGGGACGGAGAGAGAGAGAAAGAGAAAGAATGAGAACAGAAATTGTGAGGACTATCCCGAATGCTCAGCAGGGAAGAACTACAACACACAGGCGCTAGTGGTAGGCAACGATTTCCACCTGCAAAGGGAACTCTGGATGTGCCTTCGGACCGGCCGGTCTCAGATAGCCCAGTTAACAGTGCTCTGGATTGAGGATCCTGAAGTCTTCAGTAAAAGGTAAAGAGACTGCAACCCTGTGTCCTCGTTATTGACTGCACCTCACACCATCGCCAAGTACATTACTGGGAAGCCCTGGGGATATACTTCACCTGTGGGAAGGTATACCATCTAGCTGCCATCACATCCCCCCAGTGGACCCCAAGCAGCGTCGGTCGACCTGACCGAATACCACAGGTGGCGTCACGAAACTTTAGCTGACTTTCATCACCCCTTTTTATTGGACGCCCCTTAGCAGGGTCACGGACTGGGTCCAGCCACCGTGACAACCCAAGAACTGAGACAGAGAGGACCGGTACCGAGTAACCTGCGGCCCTGCGTCTGGGGGCGCTTCATTTCAATCTTCCCTCCTTAGAACAGATCAAGACAACTGGAGGAAGAAAGAGAGCAGTCACGGCTCTCATTTCCTCCAGATTTAAATTGCATCTGTAGGAGAAAAGTGTGAAGTCAGCAGAGATTGGCTGCAGTTATTGCATGACATAACAGTGTCTCATGATTCCCCAGGAGCACTAGTGCTGACACAGCTGGAGTGCCAATTACTGAGCTTAGTGAGTCGCCCGGCCAGGGCCGTGGGGTACTCAGTACCGGGTCCTGCGTTTCACAGGGGGATGTCACGGTGGCATGACACTCTAGCACACCCGAGCCTCTAAGGGTGTCACCGTGCCTCCTGGGTATTAGGTCGGACAGGTAACTTGTAGTTCAGCTGTCCTGCCGGTCTCTGATGTAAGTCATAGAGGTCCTTACAACTTCAGTGTTCCGGCTACCAGTCTCTGCGCCTCAGAAGGAGGCATCTTTCTGGTCCTCTTTTCTATCTCTTATGTCTGATTCTCCTCCCCTTGCAATGCATTGTGGTAGCTCAGCCTCCATTTCCCTTCCTTTCCATTTTTAGTCTCCCTTGCAATTGCATTGTCGATATGTATTTATGCGTTCAATAGTTAATTTCTGCTCTAATGTTAGCTTAGATTAGTCAGTCGTACCCTTGGGTCAGTTACTAGTTTGTAAACCTTCGTGCACAATGTATAACATGTGTAATATATGTATTTCTGCTGTATCATGCACTGATTGTATGCCTTATGATTGTTTACAGTTTCACCTCGGCAACATACTATACTAGTATAATATACTATCACGTTCAATAAAATGACAGACTTAACCACAGTCTCCTTATTGGACCCCTGTATAGCAGTTTAGCTGCCTGTATAGCTACATTAGCCTGCTTCATTTAGTGATGACAGAACAGTATGCATCAGTCCAACGGTCAATCCTACTAATGATTGACAATAAAAAAAGCAGAAATGTAGATATTTTTGCAAATTTAAAAAAAAAGAAAAACTGAAACATCACATGGTCATAAGTATTCAGTTATTTAGAGACACACCTGTGGATGTATTTTGATGCACACCTGAAACACACTGCTTCTTTGTGTAGCATGATGGGAAAGTCTAAAGAAATCAGCCAAGATATCAGGAAAAGAATTGTGTGCACAATTCTGGCTCATCATTCTCTAAAATTTCAAAATACCTGAAGGTGCCTCGTTCATCTTTACAAACAATTATACACAAGACAGAGAAGGATTATTCCAGGCACCAAGTCCCAGTGTTACTTGTGTAACAAACAACCTGACCCCTCTAAATTCACCTCTTCTGGGTGTTGCATATGCTAACAGTGAATGCAATGAGGTTACGAAGAAAAAAGAGAAACGCAGCACTCACACGATCCTTATTTCAACTTGTGGTTTAATCCATTACAATTTTGACAGTCTACATGCGGACGTGCAGGTGTCAGGGGAGTTTTTCAAATGAACAAAAGACCGTTTCACACCGTAATAGCGCTTCTATAGGTCCATAAAGGTCAGTGACGTTACAGTACTTCCTTTTGTACAAAGGGAAGTGAAGAGGTGTGATTCAGACAGCTTGAAACTGTGTAACAAATTAGCATATCTAACAATCTGGGCAAGAAAAGTATTATAACAAAACTGACGTATCAAGTTTATCATTTAAACCAAGTGGTCCCTGGAAATCTGTTCTTAAAATCCATTTGGCTCCTTTTTGTAATAATAATTTATTATGAACACCTCCAGATTTGGGGTAACAAACGTATTCAATTCCTGCAAAACGCAGAACTCCTGGGTCTGCTCCATGGCAATCCGGGATGTGTTTTACCAACCTTAAAGAACCTTTTTGAGTAGTAATTGAGTGAAAATGTTCTCTGAAATGATTAAATAATGGTCTGATTGTCTTCCCAATATAAAAGAATTGACATGGGCAATATAACACACTAGATGGTGGCCCGATTCTAACGCATCGGGTATTCTAGAATATGTATGTACGTCGCGCTTAGCACAGCCACGTAGTATATAGCACAGCCACGTAGTATATAACACAGCTGAATAGTATATAGCACAGCCACATAGAATATAGCAGCCACATAGTATATAGCTGCCACATACTATATAGCCCACGTAACACAGACAGCCACGTAGTATATAGCACAGCCACGTAGTATATAGCAGCCACATAGTATATAGCAGCCACGTAGTATATAGCACAGGCCACGTAATATATAGCATAGCCCACGCAGTATATAACACAGGCCACGTAGTATATAACACTGAACAAGTAGTATATAGCAGCCAGGCAGTATATAACAGCCTACATAGTATATAGTTTCAACATGTTTTTATTTTTTTTTAAAGAAAAACCAAGAAAATTTCACAACAAAATCCCACGCAGGGGAAATATGCATAAATGTAATCAAATTCTAACATAGCCTTGAAAGCATTTAAACAACACAATTAAACACGCAGACAAAGACAAGTGGTTGAAGAAGACAAGAGGAATGGGGGGGGGGGGGGTAAGAGATCCATTACTGCATCAAAGTATCATCAATGGTCAGGTACAAAGGGCGAGTCCAAGGAAATCTATCTGACATTAAGTTGGCCTCATAGTGATAGTGATAAGACTTGGTCAAGACTATTGCTAGAGTTCCTTTCAATCCTTTCGATCCACGGCCTCCATACTTGATAGTAGGGCTCCCATGAGTCTTCTCTTGTAGCTTGTATTCTTTCATATAGCATGATGGTGTTCATTTTGTCTATTACCGAGGAAAGAGATAGGGTAGATGTTTTCCATTTCGTTGCAATGTGTAGCTTAGTGGCGAGGAACAGCTGATTGACTAAATTATGGAGTTTGTTGGAGAAGCCCGGGTATCTGGCCCCTAGTAGAAACACCGTTGCTTCTAACTGAATCATCCCACCATAAAGCTCCTCTACAATAGATTTAATCCTTAACCAAAGGGCGGAAACAACCGGACAATCCCACCACGTGTGCTTCAAATCGCCCAGGGCTCCACATCCCCTGAAACACCGATCCGATAAATTTGGGTAGATGGCATGTAATTTGCTCGGTACCAAATATGTCCTATGTAGGAGCTTGATGGATGTTTCAACTAAAGAGGTTTGGAGACTACCCTTAGAGAGAGAGCAGCAACATTTTTGCCACTCTAATGGGGACATTATCTTATTAAAGTCTCTTTCCCATTGAATCATATATTTAAGTTTCACATCCTCTGATATTGCATTCAGGGTTGAGTATATTAAAGAGATAGCTCCCTTGCCCAGTGGGTCATTCAAACATATTTGTTCATAACCTGATGGGCGGTGGGTGACACCATGTCCTAAAATTTGTTCAGCAAAATGAAAGATTTGGATGATCTGCAATATTTCAGAGATTGGTGGGGAGTACTTTTGGATGAATTCTTGTTTGGTGAGTAGAATGTTAAATGGCGAAGTTAGATGTTTAAGGGTAATTAGACCCCTAGATACCCACCAATGGAAAGGGCGAGGCTCCAACCCTGGTGGAAAAGCTGGATTATGAAAAATATGCGTCATTAAGGAAGTTTTGGATTGTAGGGAATGTTTAAATCTTTCCTTCCTCCATAGCATCAGGGAATGTGCTGTGAATGGAGCTGAAGTATGGAGCCCTTTCGGAAGTCTCTGCAACGACCACATGACGCCTGGTAGGGTGAATGGGGTCAGGAGATGAGATTCGAGATTCACCCATCTGGGTGTGTAATGTTTGTCAGCGTTGGCACTTATTAGCTGAGCTATTTGGGCCGCTCTATAGTATAAAGTGAAGTTGGGTAGAGACAAACCTCCTCGTCTTCTATTAATAAACATGGTTTTTAGTCTTATTCTAGGTCTTTTCCCCTGCCATATAAATTTAGAGATCGTGTTATGGATATCTAGTAACGTTTTGGAAGGTAGGGGAATGGGCAAAGAGCGGAAAATATACAGAAATCGTGGTAAAGATACCATCTTAATGGCGTGTAGTCTACCTAACCAGGATAAGGACATAGATGACCATCTGGCAAGGTCTGATTTGAGATTTCTAATTAAAGGGGCATAGTTCCATTTAAATAGAGTCGATCTATGGGAGCTTAGATTGATGCCGAGATAGGTTAAGTACTGCTCATTTCTGGTAAACTTAAATTGTGCTGTTATGTTGTTTTGTATTTCCCTGGGGGTATTAATGAACAGGGCTTCAGATTTGTCGACATTAATCTTGAGGCCAGAGACCAGTTCAAATTCATGGAGGGCAACGAAAAGGTTTGGGAGTGTAATAGTGGGATTTACTATGGATAAAAGTAGGTCATCTGCAAAAAGGCTAGCCTTGTATTGATCATCTTTGATTATAGGTCCATTAATGTTGGGGTTGGTTCTAATAGCTTCTGCCAGGGGTTCCATGGCTAGGGCAAATAGGGCTGGGGATAGCGGGCATCCCTGTCTGGTACCACGTTGTATGTTAATAGGGGTAGGCTGGTTTGCGGGTAGTTTCAGATAGGCCGTGGTGTGATCATATAAAAGTTTAAGACAGGAGGTAATACTACTCGGGAAACCAAACTTAGCGAGGACTTCGAACAAGTATGACCATGATACTGAGTCAAAGGCCTTCTCTATATCGAGTGCTAGCAAGAGCAAGGATTGCTTGGAGTGATTAGCCGAGTGTATTAAATTAAGGTTTCTCCTGATATTGTCAGGGCCCTGTCTCTTGGGGATGAACCCTACCTGGTCCCGGTGGATTAGAATGGGCAGTATTTTATTCAGTCTGGCCGTGATTATGGATGTGAAGATTTTTAAATCTATGTTTAGCAATGAGATAGGCCTATAGTTTTTAGGGTATAGGTGATCCTTCTTCGGTTTTTGGATTACAGTTACATGGGCGGTGTAAAATTCAGGAGGCATTTGAGCACCGTTTAGGAGAGCATTACAAAAGCTCTGTATGTGAGGTATAAGTAGGCTGTCAAATTTTTTGTAGTACAGTGCCGTGAGCCCATCAGGCCCGGGAGCTTTGTTTTTTTTTAAATTTTTAATCGTGGCTTTTATTTCATCGGAGTTGATTGGTACTTGGAGATGTGCTATGTCTGAGTCCGGGACTTTAGGTAGTGTCAGATCTTTGAGGAAGCTCTGGATGCGAGTCGGGGAGGGGGGCTGCGGGAGGGAGTAAAGGTTTTGATAGTATTGCTGGAACGTTTTATATATTACATCTGGGTGGGCAGTAACATGGCCTGTAGGATCTTTAATGACTGGGATATTATTCAGATGCTCTCTACTCCTAAGTTTACGGGCCAACATGCTGCTTGGTTTGTTAGCATATTTGTGAAAAGTAGATTTAGTCCATGTCAGAGCCTTTTCTGATCTATTTGTTAAAATGGTATTGAGATGTAATTTAGTTTCACGGATTTTCTTGATAAGATAAGGTGAAGAGAAGTTTTGGTTTGCCTGTTCTAATTTTGAGAGTTTATTTTCTAATTGCAATTGTAGTTCAGACCTTTGCTTTTTCTTGTTAGAAGCAATTTTGATCAGGGTCCCTGTTATAAATTTTTTGTGTGCCATCCACACAGTTCCCGGGGACACGTCTGTGGTATTGTTAGTTTGGAAATATAGGTTTAGTTCATCCTTTATAGTAGATAAGACCGTTGGATCTGTTAGTAGGGACTCGTTCAATCTCCACCTGAACAGCCTAGAAGTGGTAATGTTAAAGTTAAATGCAGAAAGGACGGCATCATGGTCTGACCAAGATGATACTATATGTCGGGAGTATAAGACCGAGGGGAGTGTTTTGGAAGAGGTGAGATGTAAGTCAATTCTGGAATAGGACTTTTGTGCGGGGGAGAAATATGAGTATCCCCTCTGAGGGCCATTTAGCTCTCGCCAGATATCTGCCAAACAATTTACTTTCAGCATTTGTAGGATTTTTTTCCTGTCTGTTTTTGATATGTCTGTTCGATTCAGTGAGGTGCTGTCAAGTGACGGGTTTAAAGTGAGCTTGAAGTCGCCACACCATATAAGGTGGTGATATGAGAGTGAAGCTAATTTGGATAAGATTAGACGTATGACCCGAGTCTGAGTGGCAGTTGGCAGGTAGCTATTAACAATGCATATATTTAGACCCTGCAAGGTCCCCATCAGGATAATGAATCTGCCCTCAGGATCTGAATACATGTTAGTGGGTTGGAATGGGAGGCTGTTTTTAATTAGAATAGCCACGCCCCTCGTTTTGCGGTCCCAGGTGGAAAGGAATAATTTCGAATAATGTGTATCCAGGAATTTAGGGTGGGAAGAGTTGGAAAAATGGGTTTCCTGGAGGCAGATTACGTCTGGGTTGTGCTTCTGATAATCGAGGAAGGCCTTTTTACGTTTTAAGGGCGAGTTGAAGCCCCGCACATTATGGGAGAGCACTCTACACATGTTTAATTAAGTGGACACTGCTAATTAGAGGCAAGCCATCGCCCTCCACACGACCTCGGCCCATAAATTCACCATCACAGCAATAATCTCTCTGTGGAAACGAAAGGGAAGAGACAAACAAGGGGAAGACGTCGACACAAAACAAAACAAACGTTTTCCAAAGGGCATTGAGCCCACAAGATGCGGCGATCTGGGGTCCCATATTAGGAAGGACACCAAGATTCGCCGAGGTTGGGCAGCATGTTGCGACCCCGAGGACCCCAACCCTTGAATCATGTAAGGTTGACTTTATAATAGGGGGGAGGGGGGAGAGAAGGAGGGAGAGAGGGGGGGAGAAGAGGAGAGGGTGGAGGAAAAAGGGGGGGAATAGGCGGGAGGGAATAGGGATAAAAGTGCTTGATAATGTAATAGTAAACAGTTCAACTGTAAATAGACCGAGCGTTAACTGCTAGGTAGATAACCTAGTTTCAGAGCTGGCTAGAACCAACAACTGGTCCCACAACAGAACCTAAGGACACAAAAAGCATTTTGAGGATGCCAAGTCCTGGGTTATGCGAGTCAGGTGACCTGAGTGTTTTGGCTTCTTGTTCTGGGAGTGTTCCTCCATTCCCTTTCAGGCCTGGGTTTTCTCTGCGGGAGCGAGGATGTCTCTGAAGATATTGTGATACCAGCCTTAATTAGGGCCTGAGTTCCTTCCTCTAGGGACCGGCAGGTATAGAGTTGGGATTTGAATGTGAAAATAAGGGCAAATGGGAAGCCCCATCTGTATTTGACCTGTGCTTCTTGTAGCGAGGTCGTAATTGACCTGAGGGCCCTTCTCCTGGCCAGTGTGGTAGGTGCAATGTCTGCATAAATGTGCACTGAGTCTGGCAGGCCGGGTAAGATAGGATGGTTTCTGGCCGCCAGCAAGATCTGATCACGGGTCTCCTCATAATGCATCTTTAGTATTACATCTCTGGGCATATCGTTAGACCGTGGCCTGCCCAGTGCCCTGTGTATTCTTGTAATATGGAGAAGGGACGGGTCCAGGTCAGGTAGAAGGGCTGTGAAGAGGGCTGCTGCTGTATCTTTAAGGGCAACAACATGTTCAGGGAGTCCTCTAATTCGTATGTTGCTCCTTCTGGATCTGTTCTCATAGTCCTCACATCTTAATTCTAGCTCAGTAATGCGATCTGTATGTAATTTGAGAATCCCCTGATCCTCCTCTAGCGCATCTGAGACGGCCTCCATTTTTTCCTCCAGGTTGTTTGTGCGCTGCGCTAAATCTTGTAACTGGGACGAGATACTCTGCATAGCGGTGGTGAGTTCCTCTCTAAAGGTTTCCTGCAGGGACCTTGTGAGGGCTGCTGTTGAAATCATCGCTTCAGAGTGTGGGAGAATGTCATCTCGCTCTGCGCTTCCATCGCCATGAGTTACAGAGGCTGGTGGAGGATTAGTTGCCGTAGCCATTTTGGAAGGGGTGCCGCTCATAAGGAGATCTGAAATAGTGCGGCCCGCCGGCTGAGCCGCGCTTCCCTTTTTCGGCATTACAGATTGCCCCGCTCTCAAAGTTGTGCTGTCCCCGGGGAGGGAAGGGAACTAATTACTGTGCTCCGGTCGCTGGGAAGGGTTAAATGGGGTCCGACGGGTGGCAGAGCTCAGCACAGCATGTCTGTCATTGCTGGACTCCGCACATGCGCCCCGTCAATAAAGTTTTATCCCCTAACTCACTTTACTTAGTTGCGGGATGAGTTATGAGAGTTATATGGAGGGGATGGTAGTGCAGTCTGATAATTATTGTTGCAGGGCTTAATGTTATCAGCCCCAATTATAACGCTGCAGCCTGCTGCTTTCTGCTGCTAAAAAGCCTCAGGGCCTATTCGGTTTGTGACCAAATTACCGGTGTCTCCGGGGTGCCTGGCCTCCTATTACTGAGATGTGGGAAACGGAGCGTGGGAGCGCCGGGGTTAACAGACACCAGCGCGGCAGTCTCGCGGCTGTAGGGTGATTGCCGAGTGCTGGTCCCGGGACCCCTTACCTCCGGCGCCTCCGTTCTGGTCTGCAGCACCGAAGCGGCGTTCCGGCAGACCCGCGCGCCCTCTGGGATCTTCTCCTCCACAGATGTCCTCTCTGATCAGCCGCACCGCCACGCCAGGCCTCAGCGCAGGCAGGGAGGCCCCCTGCTCTCGCGCCGCGGTGCTGTGGAGGAGGGGGAGGGAGCGCCTACTGTTGCCTCCGATCTCTCCACGTCCCAGCTGCTTCGGAGCGATGAGGGTCCAGCGGGGCTTCCCGCTCCGCTCTCCCCTGTCGTCTCGGCGCGGGTAGCAAGATGGCGCCGGCCAGGCAATGGCGCCAAAACTTCCCGGACTCCCTCCGCTCACATACAGCTGCCCGGTGCTTCTGTCTGCCCCGCAACTGTCTCAGTGCGACTCCGGCTGTGTGGGGACGCTGAGGAAGTCTTTTATCTCGTCTATAGGGGTTATAAATGTGGTCTTTTGCAGGCTGATAGTGGGAGCCACAGCGAGCTGCGTCTTCTCTGTTTGGGATCCAGGCCACGCCCCCCGCCTACATAGTATATAATATGCATCGGGTATTCTAGAATATGTATGTATGTTGCGCTTAGCACAGCCACGTAGTATATAGCACAGCCACGTAGAATATAACACAGCCACGTAGTATATAGCACAGCCACGTAGTATATAGCACAGCCATGTAGTATATAGCAGCCACATAGTATATAACAGCCACGTAGTATATAGCAGCTACATAGTATATAGCAGCCACATAGTATATAGCAGCTGCATAGTATATAGCACAGCCCACGTAACGCAGACAGCCACATAGAATATAGCAGCCACATAGTATATAGCAGCCACATAGTATATAGCAGCGACATAGTGTATAGCACAGCCCACGTAATATATAGCACAGCCCACATAATATATAGCACAGCCCATTCAGGATATAACACAGGCCACGCAGTATATAACACAGCCCATGCAGTATATAACACTGCCCACGTAGTATTTAGCAGCCACGCAGTATATAACACAGCCCACTGTTATGATCTGGTGGCCTTGGAGCAGCATGAGATGTACTCTGGAGAAGGTGGCACCTGTACTGACCGCAAACCCTGAACTTAGCAGCGCAACTAGAAGTAGCCGTGGGGGGTACCTAACGCTCCCTAGACCCCTCAACACAGCCTAAGAATTAACTACCCCTAAAGACAGAAACAGGAAACCTATCTTGCCTCAGAGAAAATCCCCAAAGGATAGACAGCCCCCCACAAATATTGACTGTGAGAGGAGAGGGAAATAACATACGCAGACATGAAATCAGGATTTAGCATAGGAGGCCATACTAGCTAAAAAGAAAGGATAGAACAGAGTACTATGCGGTCAGTATTAAAACAGTAGAAAATATCCACCACAGAAAATACAAATCACCACATCTGACTAAAGACATGGAAGGTATATCTGCATCTCCAGAGACACAGCTAGGCTGCAAAAAATCCTTCACAGACAAAGCTGGACAAGACGAAACATGGAAATGCACAGAACTATAAGGTCCACAGCAGGTGGACAGCAAAAACAAAGCCAGGACTTTTCTTTGAAGAAAAGCACAGCGAACAGGAGAGACCAGAAGGGATGTGAATCCTCCAAAAACAATGGACAACTGGCTCTGACTAAAGGATCAAGCAGGACTAAATAGCTGAGTCCAAATTGAACACACCTGATAAATACTGCGAACCACAGACAGCAGCACTACCACTCATAACCACCGGAGGGAGCCCAAGAGCAGAATTCACAACAGTACCCCCCCTTGAGGAGGGGTCACCGAACCCTCACGAGAGCCCCCAGGCCGATCAGGACGAGCCAAATGAAAGGCACGAACCAAATCGTCAGCATGAACATCGGAGGCAACAACCCAAGAATTATCCTCCTGGCCATAACCCTTCCATTTGACTAGATACTGAAGCTTCCGCCTCGAAAAACGAGAATCCAAAATCTTCTCAACCACATACTCCAATTCCCCATCAATCCACACCGGAGCCGGAGGATCAACAGAGGGAACAACGGGCACCACATACTTCCGCAACAAAGATCTATGGAAAACATTATGGATGGAAAAAGAGGCCAGAAGGGCCAAACGAAAAGACACAGGATTGATAATCTCTGAAATCCTATAAGGACCAATAAACCGAGGCTTGAACTTAGGGGAAGAAACCTTCATAGGAACATGACGGGAAGACAACCAGACCAAATCCCCAACCCGAAGCCGGGAACAAACACACCGACGACGGTTAGCAAAACGCTGAGCCACCTCCTGAGACAACACCAAATTGTCCACCACATGAGCCCAAATCTGCTGCAGCCTGTCAACCACAGAATCCACAGCAGGACAATCCGAAGGCTCAACCTGCCCTGAAGAAAAACGAGGATGAAAACCAAAATTACAAAAAAAGGGGCGAAACCAAGGTAGCAGAACTAGCCCGATTATTAAGGGCAAACTCGGCCATTGGCAAGAAAGCCACCCAATCATCCAGACACAAAGCATCTCAAATAAGTTTCCAAAGTCTGATTAGTTCGCTCGGTTTGGCCATTTGTCTGAGGATGGAATGCGGAAGAAAAAGACAAATCAATGCCCAGCCTAGCACAAAAGGCCCGCCAAAACCTAGAAACAAACTGGGAACCTCTATTGGACACAATATTCTCCGGAATGCCATGCAAACGAACCACATGCTGAAAAACGGAACCAAATCAGAAGAGGAAGGCAATTTAGGCAAAGGTACCAAATGAACCATGCTAGAGAACCGGTCACAAACCACCCAGATAACAGACATCCTCTGGGAATTCGGAAGCTCTGAAATAAAATCCATAGCAATATGCGTCCAAGGTCTCACAGGGACTGGCAAAGGCAAAAGCAACCCACTAGCGCGGGAACAGCAAGGCTTAGCCCGCGCACAAATCCCACAGGACTGCACAAAAGAACGCACATCCCGCGACAAAGAAGGCCACCAAAAGGACCTACCAACCAAATCTCTGGTACCAAAAATCCCAGGATGGCCAGCCAACACACAACAATGAACCTCAGAAATCACTTTAGTAGTCCATCTATCAGGAACAAACAGTTTCCCCACTGGACAGCGGTCAGGTTTATTAGCCTGAAATTCCTGAAGAACCCATCGTAAATCAGGGGAGATGGCAGAAAGAATCACCCCTTCCTTCAGAATGCCGACCGGCTCAAGAACCCCAGGGGAATCAGGAAAAAAACTCCTAGAGAGGGCATCCGCCTTAACATTCTTAGTAACAGGAATGTACGAGACCACAAAATCAAAACGGGAGAAAAACAGGGACCATCGAGCCTGTCTAGGATTCAGCCGTTTGGCAGACTCGAGGTAAATCAGATTCTTATGATCGGTCAGGACCACAATACGGTGCTTGGCCCCCTCAAGCCAATGTCGCCACTCCTCAAATGCCCACTTCATAGCCAACAACTCCCGATTGCCGACATCATAATTGCGTTCTGCAGGCGAAAACTTCCGAGAAAAGAATGCACACGGTTTCATCAAGGAACCATCAGAATTCCTCTGAGACAAAACGGCCCCTGCCCCAATCTCAGAGGCGTCAACCTCAACCTGAAATGGAAGAGAAACATCCGGCTGACGCAACACAGGGGCCGAAGTAAATCGGCGTTTAAGCTCCTGAAAGGCAGAAACAGCTGCAGAGGACCAATTCGTCACATCAGCGCCTTTCTTCGTCAAATCGGTCAGAGGTTTAACCACACTGGAGAAGTTGGCAATGAAACGACGATAAAAATTAGCAAAGCCCAAGAATTTCTGAAGGCTCTTCACAGATGTGGGCTGAATCCAATCATGAATGGCCTGAACCTTAACCGGATCCATTTCTATAGATGCGGGAGAAAAAATGAAGCCCAAAAAAGAAACCTTCTGCATTCCAAAGAGGCACTTTGACCCCTTCACAAATAAAGCATTATTATGGAGGATCTGAAATACCATCCTGACCTGTTTCACATGAGACTCCCAATCATCGGAAAAAATCAGAATATCATCCAAATATACAACCATGAATTTATCAAGATAACTCAGAAAGATATCATGCATAAAGGATTGGAACACAGATGGGGCATTAGAGAGTCCGAATGGCATCACAAGGTATTCAAAATGGCCTTCGGGCATATTAAATGCAGTTTTCCATTCGTCACCCTGCTTAATACGAATAAGATTATATGCCCCTCGAAGGTCAATCTTAGTAAACCAGCTAGCCCCCTTAATCCTAGCAAACAAATCAGTAAGCAAAGGCAAAGGGTATTGAAATTTGACCGTGAACTTATTCAAGAGGCGATAATCAATACAGGGTCTCAAGGAGCCATCCTTCTTGGCAACAAAAAAAAAACCTGCTCCTAATGGTGAAGAAGATGGCCGAATATGCCCCTTCTCCAAAGACTCCTTAATATAGCTCCGCATGGCGGCATGTTCTGGCACAGACAGGTTGAAAAGTCGGCCCTTAGGGAACTTACAACCTGGAATCAAGTCAATAGCACAATCACAGTCCCTATGCGGTGGAAGGGAACTGGATTTGGGCTCATCGAATACATCCTGGAAGTCTGACAAAAACTCAGGAATTTCAGAAGAGGGGGAAGAGGAAATTGACATCAAAGGAACGTGACCATGAACCCCCTGACAACCCCAACTAGTCACAGACATAGATTTCCAATCTAACACCGGATTATGTACCTGTAACCATGGAAAACCCAGCACAATATCATCATGCAAATTATGCAACACCAGAAAACGACAATCTTCCTGATGGGCTGGCGCCATGCGCATGGTCAGCTGTGTCCAAACCTGAGGTTTATTTTTATCCAACGGTGTAGCATCAATGCCCCTTAAAGGAATAGGGTTCTGCAAAGGCTGCAAGGGGAAACCACAACGTCTGGCAAATTCTAAGTCCATTAAGTCCAGAGCAGCGCCTGAATCCACAAATGTCATGACAGAAAATGATGATAATGAGCAGATCAAGGTCACAGATAACAGAAATTTAGATTGTACAGTACTGATGGTAACAGAACTAGCGATTCTCTTTGTACGCTTAGGGCAATCAGAAATAATATGAGCAGAATCGCCGCAGTAAAAACACAACCTATTCTGACGCCTGAATCTTTGACGTTCAGCTTTAGACAAAATCCTATCACACTGCATAGGCTCAGGGCTCCGCTCAGAGGACAACGCCATAGTGTGCACAACTCTGCGCTCGCGCAAGTTCCGATCAATCTGAATGGCCAGAGACATAGAATCACTCAGACCAGCAGGCGTGGGGAACCCCACCATAACATCTTTAACGGATTCAGAAAGACCCTTTCTGAAAATTGCCGCCAAGGCATCCTCATTCCATTTAGTCAGTGCAGTCAATTTTCTAAATTTCTGGCAATACGATTCTGCCGCTTCTTGACCTTGACACAGGTCCAGCAAGATTTTCTCAGCTTGATCCACAGAATTAGGCTCATCATACAATAACCCCAATGCTTGAAAGAAAGAATCAACATAAAGCAAAGCAGGATTGTCAGTTTCCAGGGAAAATGCCCAATCCTGTGGGTCACCACGCAGCAGGGATATGATGATTTTAACCTGCTGAATGGGATCACCAGAAGACCGGGGTCTCAATGCAAAAAACAGTTTACAGTTATTTTTGAAACTCAAAAATTTGGATCTGTCACCAAAGAATAAATCAGGAGTGGGAATCCTAGGTTCTAAGGCAGGAGTCTGAACAATATAATCTGAAATACCCTGTACCCTAGCAGCAAGCTGATCCACATGAGAAACTAACTCCTGAACACTCATGTTATTACTAGGTTCTGCAGCCACCCAGAGATTAAGAGGGAGGAACAGGCTAAGGAAAAAAAATGGCTCAAAAACCTTTCCTCCCTTCTTTTGAGATGCAATTATCTCATTGTTGGCCAGTTGTACTGTTTTGATCTGGTGGTCTTGGAGCAGCATGAGACGTACTCTGGAGAAGGTGGCACCTGTACTGACCGCAAACCCTGAACTTAGCAGTGCAACTAGAAGTAGCCGTGGGGGGTACCTAATGCTCCCTAGACCCCTCGACACAGCCTAAGAATTAACTACCCCTAAAGACAGAAACAGGAAACTTATCTTGCCTCAGAGAAAATCCCCAAAGGATAGACAGCCCCCCACAAATATTGACTGTGAGAGGAGAGGGAAATAACATACGCAGACATGAAATCAGGATTTAGCATAGGAGGCCATACTAGCTAAAAAGAAAGGATAGAACAGAGTACTATACGGTCAGTATTAAAACACTAGAAAATATCCACCACAGAAAATACAAATCACCACATCTGACTAAAGACATGGAGGGTATATTTGCATCTCCAGAGACACAGCTAGACTGCAAAAAATCCTTCACAGACAAAGCTGGACAAGACGAAACATGGAAATGCACAGAACTATAAGGTCCACAGCAGGTGGACAGCAAAAACAAAGCCAGGACTTATCTTTGAAGAAAAGCACAGCGAACAGGAGACCAGAAGGGATGTGAATCCTCCAAAAACAATGGACAACTGGTACTGACTGAAGGATCAAGCAGGACTAAATAGCTGAGTCCAAATTGAACACACCTAATAAATGCTGCGAACCACAGACAGCAGCACTACCACTCATAACCACCGGAGGGAGCCCAAGAGCAGAATTCACAACAGCCCACATAGTATATAACACAGGCCACGCAGTATATAATACTGCCCAAGTAGTATATAGCAGCCAGGCAGTATATAACACAGCCCACGTAATATATAGGACAGACCACGTAGTATATAACACAGCCCACGTAGTATATAACACAGGCCACGCAGTATATAACACAGGCCATGCAGTATATAACACAGCCCATGCAGTATATAACACTGCCCACATAGTATATAGCAGCCAGGCAGTATATAGCACAGCCCATGTAGTATATAACACAGGCCATGCAGTATATAACACTGCCCATGCAGT
The DNA here is from genome assembly GCF_032444005.1 of Ranitomeya imitator. Lineage (NCBI taxonomy): Eukaryota > Metazoa > Chordata > Amphibia > Anura > Dendrobatidae > Ranitomeya > Ranitomeya imitator. The sequence goes on along the minus strand of NC_091283.1, from coordinate 497,794,548 downwards.
ATATAACACAGCCCATGTAGTATTTAACACAGCCCACATAATATATAGCACAGCCCATATATATATATATAGCAGCCAGGCAGTATATAATACAGTCCACGTAATATATAGCACAGTTCACGTAATATATTGCACAGCCCATGTAGTATATACTGTAACACAGCCGACGTAGTATTTAACACAGGCCACGCAGTATATAACACAGCCCACGCAGTATATAACACTGCCCATGTAGTATATAGCAGCCAGGCAGTATATAGCACAGCCCACGCAGTATATAACACAGCCCACGTAGTATATAACACAGCCCATGCAGTATATAACACAGCCCACGTAGTATTTAACACAGCCCACATAATATATAGCACAGCCCACGCAGTATATAACACTGCCCACGTAGTATATAGCAGGCACGCAGTATATAACACAGCCCACGTAGTATATAACACAGCTCATGTAGTATATAGCAGTGTGGGCACCATATCCCTGTTAAAAAAGAATTAAAATAAAAAATAGTTATATACTCACCCTCCGTCATCCACCGAAGCAGTCCTGATGCGCGCGATATGGCCACCAGCTTCCGTTCCCAGAGATGCATTGTGAAATTACCCAGGTGACGTAGCAGTCTCGCAAGACTGCTAAGTCATCTGGGTAATTTTGCAATGCATTTCTGGGAACGGAAACTGCTGGCCGCATCGCGCGCATTGGTGGACGTCGGAAGGTGAGAATAATTTTTTTTTATTATTATTATTTTTAACATTATATCTTTTTACTATTGATGCTGCATAGGCAGCATCAATAGTAAAAAGTTGGTCCGGGATGGGGCGACACCCTGGCGCTGACTGGAAAGGAGTAAGGAAGGGGCCCTGACTAGAGGAGAGTAGGGAGGGGCCAATTCACAGCCGGACTAAGCCGGTCGCTGATTGGTCGACCAATCAGCAATGCAGGATTTCCATTACGGAAGTTGCAGACAGACAGACAAACAGACGGAAGGAAGTGACGCTTAGCCAATTATATATATAGCTGGACTATATGTTTTGTGCGACATGGGATTAATTGTCTCACTTGATGTGATATTGCACCTATTCTTAAGTTTTTGCCTGTTATATGAACGCGCCAAAATGAACAGCTACTGGAATGAATATTTCCTACTGGTCTAATTTTATTCAACCACATTGGTTAATTTTTATTCTTGCTGCGACTATAAGCCACAAGTGGTTTATTTTTTGCTATTGTAGCTAAATTTGTCACTTTCTATTAAATGCCAGTTTATTTGTATAGCTAATTTTATCATGTTCATATTAGGGTATTGTTTAAAACTAAAAATGAATCTTATTTTATCAATGTGGAATTTTTTCCATCTCTTTCTAGAACGATCGATCAGCTCCATATTCGTTTTTTCATAGCTCTTTCCTGAGTTTGATTTAGTAAGGATGCAGAGTGTCCTCTTTTTACTAAGTTATTGGTTAGTTCACTAGCCTGATTGAGGAAACCTTCACTACTGTTGCTTTTTCTGAACCTCAAATACCTTTTTTAGTGTGTTCAGGCTGCGCACTATCATAGTGCAGCAGCATGTTAATTATATGTCTTATAAAAGCTTTTCTCATTATTTTCCCTTTTTCAATTCTCAAATTAACATCCAAGAAGTTTAATCTGTTTTTACTAGGATGAGCGAGTATACTCGTTGCTCGGGTTTTCCTGAGCACGCTTGAGGAGACCCAAGCAACAATGTTACTTGCTCATCACTAGTTTTTACCAAATTCTGATGTGAACCTCATATCCATAGTATTTTCTTCATTTAGATAATGTACAAGTTCCTTAAAGTGCTTTTGAGGACCAGCCCATACCAGAAATACTGTACATCATCCATGTACCGGTGTGATGCTCATATGTATTTCAGGAATGCTTTTTTTTGATCTTATACATATTCGCTTTCAAAATGAGCAAGAAATAAATTAGCAAATGTGCATGCGACAGGTGTGCCCATCGCGGTTCCATTGGTCTGGACGTATCAATTGCTGCCAAAAGCATTATGTGAAAGAACAAAATTTAAACCCTCAAGAAAAAATTCTATGCAATCAGGTCACACTAGAGAGAACTACGGACGTATGAGAGGCGCAAAAACAATGCATTCCGCACGGACCAATGTTTCTCTATTGGGCAGCTCCTATCTGCTGTATTTTTCTAGGCCTTATTTTACAGGCTGAGAAAGTCGCAGCATGCTGCGTTTGTCAGCATATTGCGCAAAAAATCCGCCAATGAAAGTCTATGGGGGTGAGAAAAATACGGATTACACACAGACCATGCGTGTGACTTGCGAGAAAAGTCGGTAATTCAGTGCAGTGTACTGTAAAATCACACTGACAGGTTAGAATAGAATAGATAAAATAAATGTGTACACATAGAATAGGTATATATATATATATATCATTGACACACACATATACTGTATTTATATATATACCTATATATATATATATCAATTGTAAGAACATTGATGAGAATCTGATACCAATGGCAGACCTCTCGGATTTTCAAAGAGGCCAAATTGTTGGTGCTCGTATGGCAGGCGCTAGTATAACAGAAAGTGGCCGAATGCTTGGTGTTTCAAGAGGTACTGAATGAGAAGGAAAAATGTCCACAGCAAAGCTCAGGTCCGGCCGAAAGTCAAAGTTGACTGAGAGAGACCCTCGGACTCTAAAGCGAATTGTGAGAGAGGATCGCAAGACCACGGCTTCAAAAATCACTGCTGAGCTCAATGAACACCTACAGAACCCAGTTTCCACGAAAACTGTTCGTCGGGAGCTGCACAAATCTGGATTCCACAGAAGAGCTGCAATTAGAAAACCGCTGCTCTCAAGGACAAATGTTTCCAAGCGTTTAGAGTGGTGTAGAAACCTTCAGAATTGGTCCTTCGAGCAGTGGAAACATGTGATATTCTCAGACGAATCATCATTTACCCTATTTCCGACCTCCGGCAGAGTGTACGTTTGGAGACAGCCGAAAGAATCATTCCATCAAGACTGCCTTCTCCAAAACGTAAAACATGGCGGAGGTTCTGTGATGATCTGGGGTGCTATTTCGTGGAGATCCGCCGGGCCAATTATATCCCTTCATGGAAGAATTAACAGCCGAGATTATTTAGGCATTTTGGGCGACCAAGTGCATCCAATGGTTCAAGCACTGTTCCCAGAGGGGAACGCCATCTTTCAGGATGATAATGCACCAATTCATACAGCTAGAATCATTAAAGCATGGCACGAGGAACATTCTAATGAAGTTGAGCATCTCATCTGGCCCCCACAATCCCCAGACCTCAACATTATTGAGTATTTATGATCGATTTTAGAGATTCAAGTTAGACGTCGATTTCCGCCGCCATTGTCGCTCAAAGAACTGGAGGGTGTTTTAACTGCAGAATGGGCTAAAATTCCTTTTGAAACAATTCACACCTTGTATGAATCCATACCTTGGAGAATTCATGCTGTAATCGCCGCATAAGGTGGACCTACACCATATTAAACTAATGTTTCCATTATTTTGCCTAACCCCTGTATATATATATATATATATATATATATATATATATATTTTTTTTTTTTTTTCTCTCTCTCTCTCTCTATGTATATCTACTATATAATTGTCTAAGGGTCACTTCCGTCTTTCTGTCTGTCTTTCTGTCACAGATATTCATTGGTCGCGGCCTCTGTCTGTCATGGAATCCAAGTCGCTGATTGGTCGTGGCAAAACGCCCACGACCATTGCCATGACCAATCAGCGACGCCCGCGGTCCAGCGGCAATATGGCCGCTCTTTCCTCCCCGCAGTCAGTCAGTGCCCGCTCCATACTCCCCTCCAGTCAGCCCTCACACAGGGTTAATGCCAGCGTTACCGGACCGTGGTGTAACCCTGTGTGTATGCAGCATCAATAGTAAAACGATCTAATGTTAAAAATAATAATAATAATAAAAATAAAACATTATACTCACCCTCCGCCGTCGCTTCCTGTCCTCGGCACTGCAAGCGGCAGGTTCCGCTTCCAAAGATGCTATGGGAGAAGGACCTTCCATGTCGTCACGGTCAAGTGACCGCGACGTCATCAGAGGTCCTGCGCTCATACCAATCCTGGGACCGGAAGCTGCCGGGTGCAGCGCACACAAGCGCCGGAACTACAACGGGCTCTTCGGAAGGTGAGTATATGTTTCTTTTTTAATTTTTAACCTGTTACATACATAGCTGGGCAATATACTACGTGTCTGTGCTGTATACTACGTGACTGGGCAATATACTACGTGGCTATGTGCTGTATACTACGTGGCTCTGTGCTGTATACTACGTCGCTGTGCAATATACTACGTGGCTGGGCAATATACTACGTGGCTAAAAACATCTGCCCCCAGACCCCAGTAAACCATGTCTCATATCTTGTCGGGTTTGATAAGGAGATAGCAAAAGCCGGCAATTGAATTAGCGGCTTTTATGCTATCTAGCTCTGTATTAAATATAAATATATATTTATGTGTCTCACTGACATATATATACATATATATATATATATATATATATATATATATATACAGTACAGACCAAAAGTTTGGACACACCTTCTTATATAAAGATTTTTCTGTATTTTCATGACTATGAAAATTGTACATTCACACTGAAGGCATCAAAACTATGAATTAACACATGTGGAATTATATACTTAACAAAAAAGTGTGAAACAACTGAAAATGTGTCTTATATTCTAGGTTTTTCAAAGTAGCCACCTTTTGCTTTGATGACTGCTTTGCACACTGTTGGCATTCTCTTGATGAGGTTTTCACAAATATTTGAGCCCATGGATCCATTATATGTCCATTTTGCAAGCCGGCGAGAAAATCTTGCCATATGGATGCCATACGGAGGTTTACATGCGCAAAATACGCAGCCACACCTTGCCAACAGATGACATATGGATCACTGTTCAGGGAACATTTCTGCGTGTTTGGTCCGTAAAAAACGGACCGTATTTTTATACGTTGTGTGTGACTCCAGCCTCAGTTGAGTCAAAGATTTTTTACATTTTCTATTGCAAGTTTTTGTGGGATACGGGTATACAAACTCTCCACATCGAATGCTGATAGTTTAAAATCTTCTTGCAAGTCCAGTTGAGATACAATTTTCAAGACATCTCCAGTGTTCTTTATATAAGCTGGAATTAATTTCAATAAAGGTTTAACCTCCAATCTAAGAATTTTGCCAACGGTTCTGTAACTGATCCGATTCCAGATACGATAGGGCGTCCTGGAGGTGATGACAAGTTTCTATGTACTTTAGGTATATAGCACCAATGCGTTTTTTGGGGGTAATCAGGAAATAATTTCTCTGCTGCTTTTTGTCAGCCGACCATTTTCTGTCTGATTTCTTTAAAAAGATCTCAACTGCTCTTTATATTTCATTGTGGGATTCATAGTCAATTTTTTTTATAAGTTTTAGTGTCCGCCCGTTGTCTTTCAGATGCTTTTAAATATTGTTGTACTGGTATTAGCACAACCTTGTTGCCCTTGTCGGTTTTTCTTATGATGGTATCTTCCCAGTTCCTTATTTCAGAAAATGCTTGCTGCTCCCTTGCTGTCAGATTATCCGTTTTGTTTTAATAAATTAACGACTGCATATCTGTCAACACTCGGTCACAGAATACAGTAGGTCTATGACGTTTCCTGGACTGACTGAAGGTTAATAAGAAGATTTTATTCCTCCCAGGAAAGATGATATGGGATTAATATTTGTCATTTTTGACTCAAATTATGTTTTTTTATTCAAACTCAGCAGTAGATCAATATCTTCTACCATGATTTTCTCCTCTGGTGTGGACATTGAGAAACCTATTAAGTGAACTTCTTTTTTATTAATGTTCATCATGTCATCTTGTAAATTTTTATTGATGAAAGATTTATGTAAATGCATCTTTCTAGTTGCTCTGCAGAGGTCTATTTTGAATTCTGTAAAATCAAACATTTCAGGTAGACAGAAAATAAGACCTTTACTTAATAAGTTAAGATGATTGAGTCAGATGATGGTTCGTTAAATTAATAACTTCCTTATTGCTTTCTTCTGAGGCTACTTTTTCCAGGTTACATGTTTCCGTTTTACACCTCCAGTAATCACGCCATTGTTTCCCCCCCACGCCTTGTGCGTTTCCTAAAGGGAAAAAATCCTCTTTTACTGTTCTTTCCTTATCTGAACATAAATTTTTTTCTTCATAACTGCTGGACTCTGAGTCCGTATTCCACCTGCAGCGCCCCCAGACGCAGGGCCGCGGGTTACTTGGTACCGGTCCTCTGCTTGCTCAGTTCTGGGGATGTCACGGTCCGTGACCCTGCTAAGGGGCGTCCAATAAAAGGTGATACGAGTCTGTCAAGGTTTTGTGACGCCACCTGTGGTATTCGGTCAGGGTGACCGATGCTGCTTGGGGTCCACTGGGGTGATATGATGGCAGCTAGATGGTTTACCTTCCCACAGGTGAAGTGAGTCCCCAGGGCTTCCCAGTAGTGTAGGTGGTGATGGTGTGAGGTGCAGACAATAACGAGGACACAGGGTTGCAGTCTCTTTACCTCTTTACTGGTGACTTCAGGATCCTCAATCCAGAGCACAGTTAACAGGGCTGTCTGAGACCGGCCGGTCCGAAGGCACATCCAGAGTTCCCTTTGCAGGTGGAAATCGTTGCCTACCACTAGCGCCTGTGTGTTGTAGTGCTTCCCTGCTGAGCATTCGGGATAGTCCTCACAACTTCTGTTCTCGTTCTTTCTAGTTCTTCCTCGTTCTTTCTATTCTCCGTTCCCCAAGTTGGTTATGGCTAGGACGCACCCGTTTGACGGGTAGGCTCGGAGCTCTTCCGGGACCCTAGAGATGCCCCTCTCCACGGTTGCCCCCTATGTCTGCTTACTTGATGTAAGGTAGACAGCCAACCTATAATTAACTGTCCTGCGGTATTTGAAGTAAGGCATAAAGTCAGTTACTTCCTCGGTGTTCCGGTCACCGGCTACGCGCCTCAGTAGGATGTTGCCGTTCTCGGGGCACGACTCCTACTGGCTCTCCTTTATGCTTGATCTTGTTTCTCACTGTCCACAATATCCTTTGCTCCATCTCCTTTCTAAGTATACCGCCGCAAGGTAGTGCAGGCGCGGTTCCGTTTCGTTCTGTTCTTGTCGCTAAGTCTCTGCCAGGTTCCCATGCCTGACAGGGACTCCCCTGAAGTCTCCCCCACAACACCCCCTGCCACGGCATGTTGCCTGGGCAAAACACAGTCAGCTTCTGCCTAACTTCCTATCCAACCCCTAGTTTTACCAGTGTGAGGAGTGGCCTAATAAATAGAACCTTTTGCTCCCCTTAGTGGCCGCAGTGTGAAGTGTAATGTGTGCTGGTGATACCTGGTCAGGTGAACTCCTTTAGTGCCATCAGACGTACCATCACTCCCCTTAGTGGCAGAGCGACATTACTGCAACGACCAGGTCTCTGGGGCGCTGCACACCCATCTTGATCTGTGTGTTTCTTTTTCCTCATGTTGTTGTTAGAATATTTTTTCTTACCAACAGGATATTTTCTCAATTTGTTAGTCTGTATTTTATTCCACTTGAACGCCATATTAGCCTCATAATCTCTTTTAATCTCTCAAGAATTTTTCTTTCTTGGTTTGTTTTATTTCTGCCTGCATAGGAACTATTTTCTTATCTAATTTTTTTAAAAACATAGACTACATGTTTTGTGCGTCACGTGATTAATTGTCTCACTTGATGCGATATCGCACCTATTCTCAAGTTTTTGCCTGTTACATGCATGCGATATCGCATCAAGTGAGATAATGAATCACGTGTAGCACAAAACATGTAATCTATGCGTTATATTGCACATGTGAATTCTTTTATATTGGGAAGACAATCAGACCGTTATTTAATCATTCCAGAGAATACTTTCACTCAATTACTACTCAAAAGAGTTCATTAACCCCTTATCCCAAGGGCCATTTTCCATTTTTGCGTTTTCGTTTTTTTGCTTCCTTCTTTCCAGAACCATACCCAATCCAATTGGTAAACGACGTTGCAAGAAAAAAATCTAAACGCCAGAATTAAGTTTTTTTGGTCGCTGCAACATTGCTATGAAATGCAATAAAGCTCGCATACACACCAAAATGGTATCAATAAAAATGTTAGGCCATTAAGGCATGAAACTGCCGTAGTCCGTCAGGTCTTTTGAAAAACTCCCGACACCTGCACGTCCGTATGTATAATGCCATCATTGTAATGGATTAAAACACAAGTTGAAATAAGGATCAGGTGTGTGCTGCATTTCTGTTTTTCTTTGTTACCTAATTATACCCAAGTACAAACAAGATGGGAATGTCCAGCCATCATACCGCTCAGGAAGGAGACGAGTTCTGTGTCCCAGAGGTGAATATGCTTTGGTCCAACATGTGCATATCAACCCAAGGATAAAAGCAAAAAATCTTGTGAAGATGATGGCAAGATTGTGTCAATGTCCACAGTGAAACGAGTACTGCATCAACATGAACTGAAAGGCCACTCTGCCAGCAAGAAGCCATTACTGCTAAATAAACATAAAAAGGCAGATTAATGTTTGCAAATGCACACAGGAACACTTTGGGACACATGTCCTGTAGTCTGATGAAACTAAAATTGAACTTTTTGGGCATAATGACCATCGTTACATTTGGAGGAAAAAGGGAGAAGCTTGGAAGCCTAAGCACACCATCCCAACTGTGAAACACAGGGGTGGCAGGATCATGCTGTGGGGTTGTTTTGCTGCAAGAGGGGCTGGTGCACTTCCCAAAATAGATGGCATCATGACAAGAGAACATTATGTGGCAATATTGAAACAACATCTCAAGACATCAGCCAAGAAGTTAAAGCTTGGGCGGAAATGGGTCTTCCACATGAATAATGACCCGAGGCATACTGCCAAATCGTAACAAAGTGGCTTAACGGGAAAGGTTCATTCTGATCTCATGCCAGATGTTGAGAAAAACATGCATATGTGGCGTCCCAGGGTCCTGGTCGACACAGTTGCATTACTTTCCCTTTGGGGAGAGTGGTGTCATGCCTGAAAGCGATGAAGGATATATTTCACCAGGTAAATCTCGCATACAACACGTTCACACTCCAGGCTAGAAGGGGGAGCTTTGAACCCAGATTAAGGGGAATTTCTTTATATTCTGTTTGGAGGGAAAGGTAGTAGGCAGTCTGAGAGTGAGAGTGAAAGAGGGCAGATGGACCTAGAAGGTCGTAAAGTCTGAAGGAGCCATGTGGTCCGAGGAACCACAGCTCCTGGAGCAAGGGAACAGAAAGCACGGACAGCTTGTAGAAGGAGAATAGGAGGGAGAAAGCAAAGGAGAGAAACACCAGGGAGCACAGCTGAGAAGAGGCTTCCTCCCTGGCTAGTGCAGATTTCGGTAGCCGGAAGACCGAGGCCGTGCTGAACTCTAAAGTTGCATAGCTGAAACCGACAGGGCAGCTGGACTGCAGATCACCTGTTCGCAATTATACCCAGGAGACACAGTGATAATTATAGGGCCCGGTTCATCCAAGAGACCCTGTAAAAAGGCCCAGTTCACCTGTCATATGGGTTGTGTCCTATCCTTTATGGGGACAGTGGACCTTATGTGAAGCCTTACGCAGTAAAGGACCACAACACCACTGCACTTGTAGGAAGGCTTTGATCTCCACCTCGTGAAGGAGACTCTGCAATCGCTTCTAAGCCGGCTGGACCCTGCCTGTCCCTGTTGTCTGGTGCCCTGGACTGCGGTTGCTTGAAGCTACAGTAAACCAGGTAAAGACTGCAGACCTGTGTCCCCGTTATTCATTATACCATCCACCACACCATCGGTGCCTTACACCTGGGAAGCCCTTGGGATCCAGCTTCACCTATGGGAAGCATTACCATCTTGCTGCAACAACATCACCCCAGAAAACCCCTTTAAGCAGCGTTGGTCCTTACTGACCGAACACCACAGGTGGCGTCACGAACAACAGACTTTATGAAATACCCTTAAAAGACCTTCCCCTTTAATTGAACGCCCAGGGCCACGGACCGGGACGCAGCCACCGTGACATCCCCTTTAAGACCGGATCCAGTACCGAGTACCCCACTGCCCAGGCGTGGTGTTCCACATATGTTTCTTTTTATATAGTGTATGTAAACTTCTAGTTTCAACTTTAGATAGTGTGAAGGATGGGGGAATTTAATGGCAGCTTAAAATCTTAAGATCAGCTCAGCACTAGACAGACTGAGTGCAAATACTGTAAGGTGTGTGGGTGGACCAGGTTGCAGCTTTGTGTCAAGGACTAAATATTGCACGGATATATAATTATTTGATTGCCTTGGTGCTGTGTGTACTCTTTATACTTCTCCTAGTTTCTAAATGTGTTTTTATTTACCGTATATACTCGAGTATAAGCCGACCCGAGTATAAGCCGACCCCCCTAATTTTGCCACAAAAACTGGGAAAATTTAATGACTTGAGTATAAGCCTAGGGTGGAAAATGCAGCAGCTACCGATAAATTTCAAAAGTAAAAATAGATACCAATAAAACTAAAATTAATTGAGACATCAGTAGGTTACGTGTTTTTGAATATCCATATTGAATCAGGAGCCTCATATAATGCTCCATAAAGTTTGAAGGGCCCCATTAGATGCTCCATATTAAAATATGCCCCATATAATCCTGCATAAAGGGTAATAAGGGCCCCATAAGATGCTCCATAGAGATATTTGCCCTATATAGTGCTGCACAAACGTTATGGCCCCATAAGATGCTCCATACAGACACTTGCCCCATATAATGCTGCACAAGCGTTATGGCCCCATAAGATGCTCCATACAGTCTCTTGCTCCATTATAGTGCTGCACAAGCGTTATGGCCCCATAAGATGCTCCATACAGTGACTTGCCCCATATGCTTTTGCTGCGAAAAAAAAAAAAAATCACATACCTCTCTTCGCTCAGGACCCCCGGCACTTTCAATATTTACCTGCTCCTCATGCGGCTCCATCTTCAGCACTGACGTTCAGCAGAGGGCGCACACTGACCACGTCATCGCGCCCTCTGACCTGAGCGTCACAGCCAGAGGACGATGAAGACGGAGCCGCACCGGAACGAGGAGCGGTAAATATCGCGCAGCGCTGTGCTCCCCATCCCCGTATACTCACCTACTGCTGGCGCTGTGTCCCTGCTTCTTCCAGCGCTGCATCTTCTTCCTGTATTGAGCGGTCACAGTTGCCGCTCATTACAGCAATGAATATGCGGATCCACCTCTATGGGAGGTGGAGCCGCATATTCATTACTGTAATGAGCAGTACCATGTGACCGCTCAGCACAGGAAGAATCTGCAGTGCTGGAAGAAGCAGGGACCTGCAGGGACCGCACCAGCAGTAGGTAAGTATTATTAGACAGCCCCTGCCCCCCCTCCCTTGCTGACCCCGGGTATGACTCGAGTATAAGCCGAGAGGGGGACTTTCAGCCCCCAAAAAATGGGCTGAAAATCTCGGCTTATACTCAAGTATATACGGTATATCTATTGTCTTTTAAGAAAGTATCATTCTTTATATATACCTTTACGGGTATATTTCTTCCCTATCCGCCAGTAGCGTAGCTAGTGGGGGGGCAGAGGGGGCCATCGCCCCGGGCCCCGCGCTCTGAGGGGGCCCACCCGGAGCTACGCTACTGTAACTGCAACTGTTACATTCTGCGACAGGGCAGGGAGAATCGATCTCCCTGCTCTGCCGCTATAGAGCCCCTGAGCAGGCGGGGGGGCCCGGTGCCAGCAGTGGGCCCCCCGCCCACTATCGCAATGTGAGCTGTATCGGCATCTAGCCAATACAGCTCACCGCAGTGATGAGGGAAGGAGCGCTGCACTCCTTCTCCCATCATCCCCCACACTGACAGCGGGGGCGATGACGTCACTGTCCGGCGCCCGCTGTCGGTGTAGATGAGCGGGAGCAGGGAGCGCCGCTGGAACAAGGAGGAAGAGAGGTGAGTATTGTTTATTTATAGGATCTGTCTATTGGGAGGGGTGCTGCCTTATTTATAGGATCTGTCTATTGGGGGGTGTGCTGCCTTATTTACAGGATCTGTCTATGGGGGGGGGTGCTGCCTTATTTATAGGATCTGTCTATTGGGGGGGTGCTGCCTTATTTATAGGATCTGTCTATTGGGGGGGTGCTGCCTTATTTATAGGATCTGTCTATTGGGGGGGTGCTGCCTTATTTATAGGATCTGTCTATTGGGGGGGTGCTGCCTTATTTATAGGATCTGTCTATTGGGGGGGTGCTGCCTTATTTATAGGATCTGTCTATTGGGGGGGGTGTGCTGCCTTATTTATAGGATCTGTCTATTGGGGGGGGTGCTGTCTTATTTATAGGATCTGTCTATTGGGGGGTGCTGCCTTATTTATAGGATCTGTCTATTGGGGGGTGCTGCCTTATTTATAGGATCTGTCTATTGGGGGGTGCTGCCTTATTTATAGGATCTGTCTATTGGTGGGGTGCTGCCTTATTTATAGGATCTGTCTATTGGGGGGGTGTGCTGCCTTATTTATAGGATCTGCCTATTAGGGGGGGGGGGGGGGTGCTGCCTTATTTATAGGATCTGTCTATTGGGGGGGTGTGCTGCCTTATTTACAGGATCTGTCTATTGGGGGGTGTGCTGCCTTATTTACAGGATCTGCCTATTGGGGGTTGCTGCCTTATTTACAGGATCTGTCTATTGGGGGGGAGTGCTGCCTTATTTACATGATCTGCCTATTGGGGGTGTGTGTGCTGCCTTATTTACATGATCTGCCTATTGGGGGGTGTGCTGCCTTATTTACAGGATCTGCCTATGGGGGGTGCTTCCTTATATACAGGATCTGCCTATTGGGGGGGTTCTGCCTTATATACGGGATCTGCCTATGGGGGTGCTGCCTTATATACGGGATCTGCCTATGGGGGGTGCTGCCTTATATACAGTATCTGCCTATGGGGGATTCTGCCTTATATACACGATCTGCCTATAGCGGGGGGTGCTGCCTTATTCTACAGGATCTGCTTATGGGGGGAGTGCTGCCTTATATACAGGATCTGCATAGAGGGGGGAGTGCTGCCTTATTCTACAGGATCTGCCTATAGGCGGGAGTACTGCCTTATTCTACAGGATCTGCCTATGGGGGGAGTGCTGCCTTATTATACAGGATCTGCCTATGGGGGAGTGCTGCCTTATTCTGCAGGATCTGCCTATGAGGGGAGTGCTGCCTTATTCTAAAGGATCTGCCTATGGGGGGGTGCTGCCTTATACTACAGGGTCTGCCTGTGGGGAGTGCTTTAAACTACAGGGTCTGCCTATAGGGGTGCTGCCTTGTGCTATATTGAGGACTATCTGGCACATTATACTATATGGCGTTTATTTATGGGGCCATCATACAGTATGGGGATTACAGTGTTGGAGCCATCAAACGGTTTGAAGGCTACTAAGGCATCAGTATACTGTGTGGGTGGTACTATAAAGTTAGGGGGCATTATACTGTGTATAGGGGAGCTGTACGGGGGGGAGACTCGGGACATTATTAAATGTAAAGTGGGCACTTATTGAAATAGGGGAACTCAGGTTACTGTGACTATCAAAGGGGCACACAGAGGGCATTATTACTTTCTAGGGGGCAAAATGTGGGCTCTGTTTTCTAGGGCACTTGCACCCGGCATTACTATATTATAGAGGGGTGCTTTAGAATTTAGAGGGTACAGAGAACCACAGAGTAGGTGCAGTAATAGGGTTACATACGGCAGCAGCGGCTCAGTATTGGGGTATCAGGTGCAGTAATAGGGACACATACGGCAGCAGCGGCTCAGTATTGGGGTATCAGGTGCAGTAACAGGGACACATACGGCAGCAGCGGCTCAGTATTGGGGTATCAGGTGCAGTAATAGGGACACACATGGCAGCAGCGGCTCAGTATTGGGGTATCAGGAGCAGTAATAGGGACACATACGGCAGCAGCGGCTCAGTATTGGGGTATCAGGTGCAGTAATAGGGACACATACGGCAGCAGCGGCTCAGTATTGGGGTATCAGGTGCAGTAATAGGGACACATACGGCAGCAGCGGCTCAGTATTGGGGTATCAGGTGTAGTAATAGGGACACATACGGCAGCAGGGGCTCAGTATTGGGGTATCAGCAGGATTAGGGGTTTGTGCAGGTTGAGAATAGATGGTGATGGCTGGAATGTGAGAAGTGAAACGTGTCTTTGTTGTTTTTCAAGTTGTAGCTGGAAGAAGTTGTCATGTCGGTCTGGACTAGATGGAAAAGACAGGAAAAGTGACGATTCCATCATAAAGGCCTGGCTATTCACTGCTTGCGTCGAGAAACACGTGATGGTGTCTCCGCAGCTTCTTTACATGCATCTGCATATTTCCCATAAGGGATGGGGGCAGTGTTCTGGAATAACTGCGTTGAGAAACATGTGATGGTGTCCCCGAGGCCAATCATCTGTGCCTTTATATCCATCATAAAGAACGTCAATGGTAAGTCCTTATCTGTAACTGTGCTGTGATCTCTTATATGCTGTGTAGGGCTGGTATCTACCACTGACCATATGGCAGTAATATCCATGTTGGTCGTTATATAGAGATTATCTTCAGTAACAGCGCGGTCATCTGCTGAGGTCCTCCTCCACTATTAGGGGGCATCATCGAGTTGTAATCAAGGTTACCTGGTTAGGGGCCCACTCAGAAGCTTCGCCCCCCCTGGACCAAAACCCTAGCTACGCCTCTGCTATCCGCTATAATAAACCAAAAGAAATTCTTAAAGAGACAGTGTTCCATGTTTACCTCCGTGCACCGCTGAGTGAGCCGATCTACCACAATTTTTTAAAAATGATAAATATTTTTAGAAACCTTGTTTTTACATGCTTCAATAGTCTCCACGGGAGACTAGAAGCTGCGATCATCTGATCGCTTGTGTTACACACAGCATGGCTTCAGCCCTGCTATATGTAACAAAAATGTTCATCTGCTATGAGCGCCGACTACCGGGCAGTGCAAATAACAGTTCAGCAATGACAACCACAGGGGTCTCCTGCAGACCCTGGGTTGTCATTCCATCCCAACGGTGACCCGCTGTCATGTGACACGGGCGCCGATGGGTGGACCTACGACGTGCATCTGGTTTGCGCAAGTTAAATGCCGCTGCCAGAGATTGACAGCAACATTTAACTAGATAATAGCCAAGGTGATTCCACCCGTGGATGTTAGAGGCACATGACAGCTGATCAGATCAGCTGTCATGGCCCAGAAAAGGTTTATCGGAGCCTGCACCAAAGAGGGGAAGGGGCGTATGACAGACATAGCATGTCATAGTTTGTTAAGGGTTTAAAACACTTTATTTTGGGTGTTTTTTATTTACAATATGACTTGAGTTTATTACTGGGGGCATCTTATAGACGCATCTCCATTACTAACCTCTGTTCTTGATGTTAGCTGGTTAACTTGATATCAACCCCAATACTATTACCCCACTTGCCAATGTACAAGGGCAAGTGGAAAGAACGGAGGTTAAGTCACAGAATTGGTGCATCTTTTGGATGCATCATTCATGGGGTGCTTGAGAGCTCATGTTAATAGTCTGGGAGGGGGCCAATATCCATGGCCCCTTCCTAGGCTATTATTATCAGTCCAAAGCTGTCTGCCTAGCCTTTGCTGGTTATTAATTATAGGGAGTCACACCTTATTTTTTGGGGGGAGTCCTCCATTTTAAATAACCAGCAAAGGCTAAGTATACAGCTGTGAGCTGATATTAATAGCCTGGGAAGCTCCATCTTTATGACTCCCTTCCCAGGCTAGAAACATATGCCCCCATCTGTACACTTTCCTTCTGATGGTTATTAAAATTTGCGGGAACCCAACACCATTTAAGTTATTTATTAGCTAAATCAATGAACATTAAACTACACAAGTACTGCACTAATTATATATGTGACTGACATCTTTCTATCTATTCTAAGCATATATCTGTTTTATTTTCACTGGTCACACAGTAAATGTACTGTACTAGGCTGATGAAATGTTAGGTTTTCTAGGAGATGGGTACGTAAAAACTGGATGGCACATGCATGGCACGTGTGTGCCTTGCAGTTTTTTTCTTGAACCCATTGACTTGCATAGGAGTCTCATCTGATATACATGGTAAATCACAGCATGCTGTGATTTTTTTTCTCAGCTAAGAAAAAAAATGCAGATTAGCAGGGAATCGTAGAATAACATTAGTCAGAGTGCAATTCGATTTTTTTTTTATTGCACTCGTCCGTTTTTCTTGCAAATGAGAATGAGCCCTTACCTGCAGAGTAGTCCAATGAAATGCCAAGTGCCTGAACAATTAGGTGGTGTGGACTGGGAAAGGGATATCAGGGAGAGAGAAGAGCAGAAAGAGCCAATGTCACTGGTAAACACAGGGACTGGAACTGTATCAAGCAGAGGTGGCAAAGATTAGTGCACTACTGTCTTTCACAATAACTTTTGAATTGATGGAACTATGTGAAAATTAACTGTATTTCCCAGATAATCAATATTTTTGAAAAGCCCCTTGAATAAAAGTCACATATCTACACTACATGTTCATAGCTTTGCTTAATGTCATTGCATTTTGGAAATTTTGGCACTGCCCATATATTTTTGGGCCAAACTGTGTTTATATTCGGATGTATGCACTTACAGCTCTGGCAAAAATTAAGAGACCACTGCAAAATTTTCAGTTTGTCTGATTGTTCTCTTTATAGGTATATTTTTAAGTAAAATGTAAATTGTTCTTTTAGTCTATAAACTACTAACAACATGTCTTCAAATTTCAGAGCACTAAATTTTGTATTTATATTCAGAAAATAAGAAATGGTCAAAATAATAAAAAAATGCTTGCAGACCTCAAATAATGCTAAGAAAACAAGTTCATAATCATTTAACAAGAATACTAATGTTTTAACCCAGGAAGAGTTCAGAAATCAATATTTTGTGGAATAATCATGATTTGTAATCACAGCTTTCATACGTCTTGGCATGCTTTCCACCAGTCTTTCATACTGCTTTTGGGTGACCTTATGCCACTCCTGGTACAAAAATTTAAGCAGTTCTTCTTTGTTTGATGGCTTGTGACTCTCCATATGTTCCTCTTGATTACATTCCAGAGGTTTTCAATGGGGTTCAGGTCTGGAGATTGGGCTGGCCATGACAGGGATTTGATGTGGTGGTTCTTCATCCACAGCTTTATTGACCTAGCTGTGTGGCATGGTGTATTGTCCTGCTGGAAAAACCAGTCCTCAGAGTTGGGGAACATTGCCTGAGCAGAAGGAATCAACTGTTTTTCCAGGATAACCTTGTATGCGGCTTCATTCACTCATCCTTCGCAAAGATTAATCTGCCCAATTCGAGCCTTGCTGAAGCATTCCCAGATCATCACCGATCCTCCACCAAATTTCACAGTGGGTGCAAGGCACTGTGGCTTGTACGCCTCTCCAGGTCTCCGTCTAACCATTAGACGACCAGGTGTTGGGCAAAGCTGAAAATTAGACTCATCAGAGAAGATTACCTTACTGCAGTCCTCTATGGTCCAATCCTTATGGTCTTTGCCAAACTTCACCCTGGTTCTCCTTTGCTTCTTATTTATGAAAGGCTTTTTTCTACCATTACATGACTTGAGCCCTGCCTTTAGGAGCCTGTTACAAACTGTTCTTGCTGTGCATTTCATCCCAGCTGCCATTTTCCATTCCTTTTGTAGGTCACTTGATGTCATCCTGCGGTTGCTGAGTGACATTTGAATAAGATGACAGTCATCCTGGTCAGTGGAGTCGTTTTCGCCCTCTGCTGGTCTGTAGCTTTGTTGTCCCCAATGTCTGTTGCATGACCTTGTTGTAATGGACTGCCATTTTAGAAATTTAAGGATGGAGGCAACATTACACTCACTGTATTCCTCTGCTATTAAAGCCAGAATTGAGCCCTTCTTTTCCTCACTCAAGACTTTTCTTTTCAACTCCTTGGCATGGTTAAAAGTTATTTTTTCATTCCCATTACTTTTGGGATATATCTAGCACTTGTTTTGCCATCCAGCTTGTCCTATTGCAAGAGGATTGTGAAAACCACAGCAGGTTTTTTTTTAATACTTTCCTTTGTTAAATAAGATTTGGTTCAGGTGATCACCTAATCAGAAGCACATTAAGTAGAATGAGGTGTACTCTGGTTGTAATTCAACTGACACTGGAATGGAATGGCTGTCAGATATGTAGAGAAACTGATATATAAAACTGTGCAGTGGTCTCTTAATTTTTGCCAGAGCTGTATATATGCACTTATGTACTATATGTCTATGTATACATTTACATACAGTATATATACATATGTGTGTGTTTATGTATGAGTCAATGTGTTTGCACTGATATTAGTGTATGAATATTCAGTTTGTGTATTTATATGTGTATGGATATATGTGTCACAGGTGTGTCAGAGGCTGCAAACAGTCACACTGCTTCTAGCTGCAGAAGGTATCAGCGATTGGCTTTGCAAACTACTTCCTAGTCCTTCTGACTTTAGGACACAGTGGCAACCTTCCCTGGCTCTAGTTGACACACCTGGACCAGGGTGTTTATAACTCCCAGGTTGCTGCTTGGAGTTGTTGGTGATATTTCCATTTCCATTTCTCTGTTGAGGCTTGGAACTATAGCAGTCGGCTATCTTCCTTTTTGGTGTTTGGAGGACGTGTGTGTTTCTCTCTGAGTCTACTCAAGCTAAGTGTTCCCCTTGTTTGTGTATCCCATATATCTTTAGTGGTAGTGGGGATTGCCTAGTGCACGAGCTGTCCTCCTCTATGCAGGGCTTATCGCCAGGGTCTGGCACGGGTTAGGTAATTCTGCTTGGCACTAGGTGTGGAACCTATATAGGGATGCTTAGGGCAGACAGAGTGACGTTAGATCTGCCTAGGGGTCTCCACTTCCCCCTTCCCTAGTGTTGGGTTCCCTTCCCCTTATCTCTTTGTGTTGCACTTAGTCTTTCCTACACTGTGCATGACAATATGTGTGTATGTGTATTTATATGTGTATGGATATATGTGTGTATGTGTATTTTCCTATGTATTCATATGTGTATTGATATTGTCATGACTCGGTTGTCTGGTGACCCGGGACCAGGGGTTCCTTCCCTGACCCTAATGCTAGGGGGCGCCCTAGCTCACCCTATTCCTTGGGTTACTTCTGAAGGTGAAGATGCCGGGGCCACGTTGCTTACATTATCTCCTGTTTCTGTCCTCCGTATGTACCCTTCCCCCACCCAGGGAAGAGGGGAGCAGTCATGCACCAGAGTACACCAACCAGACGAACAAGGCAACATGAACAAAGGCAACTGAAAATGCCAGGCATACAAATATTCACTCACATATAACAAAGGACTGCAATGAGGAGTGGAGGGTGGGGAAAAACTAAAGTAGAAGGAAAAGGAATTATCACACTTACTAAACCAAGCAACATTTACAGATAAACCCCAAAACTCCTCATATAACCACAAACTACTATCCTCCCAGCCATGCAGCATAAGCTAGCTCTGACAATATGTGTCAGACAGGACCCAGATTATATAGAGAATAGGAGTGGCTAACAGTGCAGAGCTGAGAGCCCAGACTCCCAGAGCTCCCAACATGGCCGATTAACCCCTGTACTGCCAAAAGAAATTAACACAGTTTTAAAAGAAGGTGAAGTGCTTCTTTTCAGCGCAGGAGTAGGAGCAATCAGACGCTGCTGTGGTCTTCTGGCTCCTCTCTGTTGCGGTAACCCAGTGACAGATATATTTATGTATGTGTATTTTTCTATGTATTTGTGTATGGATACATGTGTGTATGTGTATTTATATGTATACTAGATGGTGGCCCGATTCTAACGCATGGGGTGTTCTAGAATATGCATGTCCACGTAGTATATTGCCCCATCATGTAGTTTATTGCCTAGTCGCATAGTATATTGCCCAGCCACGTAGTATATTGGCCAGCCACGTAGTATATTGCCCAGTCACATAGTATATTGCACAGCCACATAGTATATTGGCCAGCCACATAGTATATTGCCCAGCCACGTAGTATATTGCCCAGCCACGTAGTATATTGCCCAGCCACATAGTATATTGCCCAGCCACATAGTATATTGCCCAGACACGTAGTATATTTCCCAGCCACGTACTATATTACTCAGCCACGTAGTATATTGCCCAGTCATGTAGTATATTGCCCAGCCACAAAGTATATTGCCCAGTCACGTAGTATATTGCACAGCGACGGAGTATACAGCACAGAGCCACGTAGTATATTGCCCAGCCACGTAGTATATTGCCCAGCCACGTACTATATTACTCAGCCACGTAGTATATTGCCCAGTCATGTAGTATATTGCCCAGCCACATAGTATATTGCCCAGTCACGTAGTATATTGCACAGCGACGGAGTATACAGCACAGAGCCCCGTAGTATATTGCGCAGCCACGTAGTATATTGGCCAGTCACGTAGTATATTGCCCAGCCACGTAGTATATTGCACAGCGACGGAGTATACAGTCATGGCCAAAACTATTGAGAATGAGACAAATAGTAATTTTTCCAAAGTTTACTGCTTCATTTTTGTAATGGCAATTTGCATATACTCCTGAATGTCAAAGAGTGATCAGCTTAACAGCAATTACTGTACTTGCAAAGTCAATATTTGCCCAGAAAATGAACTTTAACCCCCAAAACACATTTCAACATCATTGCAGTCCTGCCTTAAAAGGAGCAGCTAACATCGTTTTAGTGCTTGATCCATTAACACAGGTGTGGGTGTTGATGAGGACAGGGCTGGCGATCAATCAGTCATGATAAAGTAAGAATGACATCACTGGACACTTTAAAAGGAGGCTGGTGCTTGGTATCATTGTTTCTCTTCAGTTAACCATGGTTATCTCTAAAGAAACACGTGCAGCCATCATTGCACTGCACAAAAATGGCCTAACAGGGAAGAGTATCGCAGCTACAAAGATTGCACCTCAGTCAACAATCTATTGCATCATTAAGAACTTCAAGGAGAAACCTTCCATTGTTGTCAAAAAGGCTCCAGGGCGCCCAAGAAAGACCAGCAAGCGCCAGGACCGTATCTTAAAACTGTTTCAGCTGCGGGATCGGACTACCAGCAGTGCAGGGCTTGCTCAGGAATGGCAGCAGGCTGGTGTGAGTGCTTCTGCACGCACTGTGAGGCGGAGATTCTTTGAGCAAGGCCTGGTTTCAAGGAGGGCAGCAAAGAAGCCACTTCTCTCCAGAAAAAACATCAGGGACCGACTGATATTCTGCAAAAAGTACAGGGAGTGGACTGCTGAGGACTGGGGCAAAGTCATTTTCTCTGATGAATACCCTTTTCGATTGTTTGGGACATCTGGAAAACAGCTTATTCGGAGAAGAAGAGGTGAGTGCTACCACCAGTCTTGTCTCATGCCAACTGTAAAGCATCCTGAAACCATTCATGCGTGGGGTTGCTTCTCAGCCAAGGGAATCGGCTCACTCACAGTCTTGCCTAAAAACACAGCCATGAATAAAGAATGGTACCAGAATGTCCTCCAAGAGCAACTTCTCCCAACCGTCCAAGAGCAGTTTGGCGCCCAACAATGCCTTTTCCAGCATGATGGAGCACCTTGCCATAAAACAAAGGTGATAACTAAATGGCTTATAGAACAAAACATAGAGATTTTGGGTCCATGGCCTTGAAACTCCCCAGATCTTAATCCCATTGAGAACTTGTGGTCAGTCATCAAGAGACGGGTGGACAAACAAAAACCAACAAATTCTGGCAAAATGCAAGCGCTGATTATGCAAGAATGGACGGCTATCAGTCAGGATTTGGACCAAAAGTTGATTGAGAGCATGCCAGGGAGAATTACAGAGGTCTTGAAGAAGAAGGGGCAACACTGCAAATATTGACTTGCTGCATTAACTCATTCTAACTGTCAATATAACCTATTGGTACTCATAATATGATTGCAATTATATTTCTGTATGTGATATAAACATCAGACAAACACTAATAAAAACCAGAGGCCAGCAGATCATGTGAAAATATAATTTTGGTGTCATTCTCAAAACTTTTGGCCATGACTGTACAGCACAGAGTCACGTAGTATAGAGACTAAAAATAAAAAATAAACATATACTCACCTTCCGAAGGCCCCTTGAAGTCCTGCTATACTCACCATCCGCCGCCTTCCCTGCTCGTCGGGACGCTCCGGTGACCGCTCCATTGCAAGTGGCAGCTTCCGGTCCCAGGGCTGGTATGAGTGCAGGACCTGTGATGAAGTTGCGGTCACATGACCGTGATGTCATGGCAGGTCCTTGTCGCATACAATCCTTGCCACAGGAACCTGCCGCTTGCATGGAGCGGTCACCGGAGCGTTCCGAGGATCGGGAAAGGCAGTGGATAGTGAGTATAGCAGGTTTTTTGCTTTTTTATTATTTTTAACATGACATATTTTTACTATTGATGCTGCATAGGCAGCATCAATAGTAAATATTTAGGGACACACAGGGTTAATAGCAGCGGTAAAGGAATTGCGTTACACCGCAACCCGTTACCGCTGTCATTAACCCTGTGTGAGCGGTGACTGGAGGGGATTCTGGAGCGGGCACTGACTGCAGGGGATGGACTAATCGGACTGTGCCCATCGCTGATTGGTCGCGGCAGCCATGACAGGCAGCTGCCGAGACCAATCAGCGACGTAGGATTTCCGGGACAGAAAGACGGAAGTACCCCTTAAACAATTATATATATAGACTAGATGGTGGCCCGATTCTAACGCATCGGGTATTCTAGAATATGCATGTCCACGTAGTATATTGCCCAGCCATGTAGTATATTGCCCAGCCACATAGTATATTGCCCAGCCACATAGTAAATTGCCCAGCCACGTAGTATATTGCACAGCCCACGTAGTATATTGCCCAGCCACATAGTATATTGCCCAGGTACGTAGAATATTGCACAGCCCACGTAGTATATTGCCCAGCCACATAGTATATTGCCCAGCTACGTAGTATATTGCACAGCCCACGTAGTATATTGCCCATCCTCGTAGTATATTGCCCAGCTACGTAGCATATTGCCCAGTTACGTAGTATATTGCCCAGCCACGTAGTATATTGTCCAGCCCACGTAGTATATTGCCCATCCTCGTAGTATATTGCCCAGCCACGTAGCATATTGCCCAGTTACGTAGTATATTGCCCAGTTACATAGTATATTGCTCAGCGACGTAGTATATTGGCCAGCCACGTAGTATATTGCCCAGTGACGTAGTATATTGCCCAGCCACGTAGAATATTATGTAGCCACGTAGTATATTGCACAGCGATGTAGTACACAGCACAGAGCCACGTAGTATATTGCCCAGAGCCACGTAGTATATTGCCCAGTTATGTAGTATACAGCACAGAACCACATAGTATATTGCTTAGCCACATAGTATATTTCCCAGCTACGTAGTATATTGCCCAGCAACATAGTATATTGCCCAGCTACGTATGTCACAGGTTAAAAAATAAAAAATAAACATACTCACCTTCCGATCCGAGGGCCCGTTGTAGTTCTGTCACCGCGCGGCAGCTTCCGGTCCCAGGGTGTGATGACGTCGCGGTCACATGACCGTGACGTCATGGCAGGTCCTTCTTGCATACCATCATTGTCACCGAAACCTGCCAGTTGCATGGAGCGGTCACCGGAGTGTCGCGAGGAGCGGGAAAGACGGCGGAAGGGGAGTATATAATGAATTTTTATTTTTTTAAATTATTTTTAACATTAGATGTTTTTACAATTGATGCTGCATAGGCAGCATCAATAGTAAAAACTTGGTCACACAGGGTTAATAGCGGCGGTAACGGAGTGAGTTACCTGCGGCATAACGTGGTCCGTTACCGCCGGCATTAACCCTATGTGAGCGATGACTGGAGGGGAGTATGCGGGCGCCGGGCAGTGACTGCGGGGAGGAAGGAGGGGCCATTTTCTTCCGGACTGTGCCCATCGCTGAATATCCATGACAGACAGACAGACAGAAGGACAGAAAGACGAAGTGACCCATAGACAATTATATAGTAGATGGATTTATGTGTGTATGTATATATGTACAGTGTATATACATATGTGTCTGTTTATGTACGACTCTACGTGTTTACACTGGTATTAGTGTATGAGTATACTGTATGTGTGTATGTGTATTTACTTATGTATTTATATGTGTACTAGATGGTGGCCCGATTCTAATGCATCGGGTATTCTAGAATATGCATGTCCACGTAGTATATTGTCGTGCCACGTAGTATATTGCCCAGCCACGTAGTATATTGCCCATCGACGTAGTATATTGCCCAGCAACGTAGTATATTGTTCAGATACGTAGTATATTGCCCAGCGACGTAGTATATTGCCCAGCCACGTAGTATACAGCACAGAGCCACGTAATATATTGTCCAGCCACGTAGTATACAGCACAGAGCCACGTAGTATATTGCCCAGCCACGTAGTATATTGCACAGCGACATAGTATACAGCACAGAGCCATGTAGTATATTGCACAGCGACGTAGTATATTGTCCAGCCACATAGTATACAGCACAGAGCCACGTAGTATATTGCACAGCGACATAGTATACAGCACAGAGTCACGTAGTATATTGCCCAGTGACGTAGTATATTGCCCAGCTACGTAGTATATTACCGAGCCACGTATGTCACAGGTTAAAAAAATAAAAAATAAGCATACTCACCTAACGATCCGAGGGCCCCTTGTAGTTTAACATACTCACCATTCTTGTCGCTGCTCCTCAGCGTCCCGTCTCTCCGCCTCCTGGGATCCAACGGCGCTGTGCAGATGGGCGCGCGGCTGCCGCCATCTTGCGTTCCCAGGAAGCTTTGCGAAATTACCCATATGACTTAGCGGTCTCGCGAGACCGCTAGGTCTTCTGGGTAATTTCGCAAGCATCGCTGGGAAAGGAAGATGGCGGCAGGCGCGAGCGCCTCAGCGGACAACGGAGGGTGAGTATAGCAGGTTTTTTGTACTATTTTTAACATTACTTTTTTTTACTATTGATGCCGCATAGGCAGCATCAATAGTAAAAGGTTGGGGACACACAGGGTTAATAGCGTCGGTAACGGAATGCGTTACCCGCGGCATAACGCGGTCCATTACCGCCGGCATTAACCCTGTGTTATCGGTGTATGGAGCGGGCGCCGGGGAGAGTGACTGCGGGGAGCATGGAGTGGAGCACCGGGGACACTGACTGCAGGGAGCGGAGCACCGGGGATACTGACTGTGGGGAGCGGAGCACCGGGGATACTGACTGTGGGGAGCGGAGAGTATGGAGCGGGCGCCGGCCACTGACTGCGGGGAGTATGGAGCGGCCATTTTCTTCCGGACTGTGCCCGTCGCTGATTGGTAGTGGCTGTTTTGTGGCGACCAATCAGCGACTTGGATTTCCATGATAGACAGAGGCCACGACCAATGAATATCCGTGACAGACAGAAGGACAAACAGACGGAAGTACCCCTTAGACAATTATGTATATTGATTAGACAATTATGTATATAGATGGATATATTTGTATATGCTGCGCTATGAACTCCCTTTACAAAGTCGTACACATTATCCTGCAGCCCGGTGGTTATACAATAAAGATACACACATGTAATGAATTCTCTTTGCAATTTTACATTTCATTGCTTTTTTTTTTTAATATTCTTGGGATAAATTTGTATTTAAATACAACATCCAATGCATTATGAAATGGGGAAATGACAGCACAACTATAAACCCAAGTCATTACTCTGCCATGTGTTATTACATGTAAACCACAGCGCTAAAGCGTGTAACCACATTATGCACAGGTCGCCCCGATCAACTGGATAAGTATTGTGAGAAGCAAGTGAATCACTTTACTGTGTAATGTGTGAGAATTAATGGTTCTGCTTTTACTGATTTGAACAATGTCTGCATTGTATCTTATTTTTTCAGATATGGTAAAGTAATGTTCATTAATTGTTATAATTTTTCTATGCTTAAAGGGATAACTCAGAGTTAGCAGAGGGGACAGGGTGCAGGGGGTGACATGTGTAGGGTATGTGAACACGTTACGGATTTGGCTGCGGACCCACAGCAGATTTGGCCTTGCGGATCCGCAGCAGTTTTCCATGCGTTGTACAGTACCATGTAAACAAAAGGGATGTGGAAACCACAAAGAAACGACCAAAAAGGGATAACTATAATCAATGAAAATTCTTTATTAGATACAAAAATGCATTAAAATACTAGGACAAAGATGGAACACAATGGGGAAGTGGTACAGGTCATAACACAAATGCTATCGTGCAAACACAAAACGTGCAGGCCAGGAACTGGCTCCCTATTGAACATATCAGATGTTAGTATGGGGAGTAAAAACCAATAAGCCAGAGTGGCTGGTATGTATTATACCCAAGGACACATAGTAGTTACCCTGGTGGTTACCCTGGGTTTTTCATTGATATAGTTATCTCTTTTTGGTCGTTTCTTTGTGGTTTCCACATCCCTCTTGTATCATACAGTAACGACTGGTGTGGTAATAGTCACTCACGTTATGTTGCCATATAACACTGCAATCTGGATATTCTGAGTACCATGTAAGCGCATGGAAAACCAAATCCGCAAGGCACATGCTGCGGAAAATTCCACCCGGAAACGCTGCGGTTTTTTTTTTCGCAGCATGTCAATTCTTTGTGCGGATTCCGCAGCGTTTTACACCTGCTCCATAATAGGAATCCACAGGTGTAAAAACGCAGGCAAAATCCGCATAAAAACCTGCAGTGAATCCCCAGGTAAAACGCAGGGCGGTTTACCTGCGGATTCTGCAGAATCCTCACAGAAAAATCCTCAATGGAATCCGCAACGTGTGCACCTACCCTTAAGGTCATCATCTATTAGCCACAGTGAAATTGCTGCAAAGATCATATCTCTGGACCTGCCATGTATATTCATTACATGGACCTCCTAATTATATTAATTAACACCGTGTAATGAATTCTTTATTTTCCCTGTGCTGACGCAGTGCTATAGGACAGCATTAAAACCAAAGAAATAAGCAGGAGCATAAGTTGGTATACGTGCAATGTGTAAGGCTACGTTCAGATTTGCGTTGGGGGGTCCTCCACCCCAGCACGGGGTTACCATTAGTGCAATCCACCTATTTCAAAATCCCCCTCCTCTTCCTGCCACAGCAAGCATGCATGACCCCTTGTGCCTGCAAGCTCCGCCACACACTCCAGGCCTTCTCAACTCCTTCCACTAAGGCCAATGCCCAAATATCTGTACCAATCGAGTTGAGATGACCTCCGTTTGACCTCAAAAACTCCCAAGAAGGAGCTTCCAAATCCCGATGGTGTACCACTACATCCCCATTACATGCAATGAAACGAGACACCTCCCAATTAACTTTAATGTGTGACTTGTCAATCCTTTCTATTGAACCACATGTGTTAAAGGTTTACTGCGACAGAGAGGAGTCAGAAGACTTTAGCGTCTGATTTCTCCTACTCCTGCACTGATTAGAAGCACTTCACCTTCTTATTAAATTATGTAAATTTGATTTGGCAGTGCAGGGGTTAATCTACTCAGTTGAGAGCT
Organism: Ranitomeya imitator; assembly: GCF_032444005.1. Classification (NCBI taxonomy): domain Eukaryota; kingdom Metazoa; phylum Chordata; class Amphibia; order Anura; family Dendrobatidae; genus Ranitomeya; species Ranitomeya imitator. The sequence continues at coordinate 497,766,838 of NC_091283.1, read as the reverse complement.
CCTGGAGCATTTAGGCTCTCAGCTGTGCACTGTTAGCCACTCCCATCTCCTATACAAACTTGGTCCTTTGTACCATCACCGCCACCGCCATCTTGAGAATTTCGCTCCCACTGCACTGCAAAAAAAGTTTTTTGTTGTACAAAAAAAAATTGTGTCCAAGTAGGAAATCAAGGGCAGTGCAAACAAAAGAAATCAGGTCAGGGCTGTAGGTTAGAGGTGTAGCTACGGGTTCAGCTCAGGAAGGGGGGGGGGGAAACATTTAAGTGGGCCCCTAACAGGAGGACATATCATTGGTGCAACTTGCACAGCTGCACATGAGTGCAAGAGGTAAGGGGGCCCATTTCTACCTCCAAAAAAGGTGCAGTTTTGCATTTTTAGGTGCTCTTGGGCTGTAAAGGGAACATATATTGTTCTTGCACAGGGGCCGTTTCTGTCTGTGTCCGCCTGTGGCCCCTAACAGGTAATCATGATTATAACTATGGTGGTATAGGGGAACCTCAATAGATGACCGCCCTGTTATTGAAAATTAAAGTCTATACAAAGACCAGCGCATATAGTGTTAGATACCAGTCCTGCAGGACATATAAAGATTACTGCACAGTTATAGAAGGTGACTTACAGAGGACGTTCTTTCTGGTGGAGTCATTCACTTTTCCCATCTTTTCCATCTGGCCCAGACCGACGTGTCGACTTCTCCAGCCAGGACTCATCTGCAGAGATTACAACAGACACAACTGTCTTCTCACATTTCCAGCACCATTCACATGTAGAATCATGAAATCCTAGAATGTTGGAGTAGGAAGGGACCTCCAGGGTCATCGTGTCCAACCCCTTGCTCAATATCACATTAGAAAAAATGGAGATAAGTCCAAAAGTAACAAATTTATTGGATATAAATAACAATAGACAAATACAAAGTACAAGACTAAAGGTACCTTCACACTAAACGATATCGCTAGCGATCCGTGACGTTGCAGCGTCCTGGCTAGCGATATCGTTCAGTGTGACACACAGCAGCGATCAGGATCCTGCTGTGATGTCGCTGGTCGGGGCTAGAAGGCCAGAACTTTATTTGGTCGCTGGCTCTCCCGCTGACATCGCTGAATCGGCGTGTGTGACGCCGATTCAGCGATGTCTTCGCTGGTAACCAGGGTAAACATTGGGTTACTAAGCGCAGGGCCGTGCTTAGTAACCCGATGTTTACCCTGGTTACCATCGTAAAAGTTAAAAAAACAAACACTACATACTCACCTACCGCTGTCTGGGTCATGGGTAAAAAAACAGGCTAAGTGCCGTATATAGAGAAACCAAGGTCATACACCAGTATTAAGTCCCAGGACAAGTATTAGTCAGATATAGTATATAGCGCGCACTACCATCTAACGGCGACCAGGTTCAATAACCACCAAGTGTGCTTACCCATGATGTGCCAGGTCAGGACAGGTGCCCCCCGCCGCCACCCATTGTGAAAATTGTACATTCACACTGAAGGTATCAAAACTATGAATTAACACATGTGGAATTATATACTTTGCAAAAAAGTGTGAAAGAACTGAAATTATGTCTTATATTCTAGGTTCTTTAAAGTAGCCACATTTTGCTTTGATGACTGCTTTGCACACTCTTGGCATTCTCTTGATGAGCTTCAAGAGGTAGTCACTGGAAATGGTCTTCCAACAGTCTTGAAGGAGATCCCAGAGATGCTTAGCACTTGTTGGCCCTTTTGCCTTCACAATGCGGTCCAGCTCACTCCAAACCATCTCGATTGGGTTCAGGTCTTGTGACTGTGGAGGCCAGGTCATCTGGTGTAGCACCCCATCACTCTCCTTCTTGGTCAAATAGCTCTTACACAGCCTTGAGGTGTGTTCGGGGTCATTGTCCTGTTGAAAAATAAATGATGGTCCAACTAAACGCAAACCGGATGGAAAAGCATGCCACTGCAAGATGCTGTGGTAGCCATGCTGGTTCAGTATGCCTTCAATTTTAAATAAATCCCCAACAGTGTCACCAGCAAAACACCCCCACAACATCACACTTCCTCCTCCAAGCTTCACGGTGGGAACCAGGCATGTAGAGTCCATCCGTTCACCTTTTCTGCATCACACAAAGACACGGTCGTTGGAACCAAAGACCTCAAATTTGGACTCATCAGACCAAAGCACAGATTTCTACTGGTCTAATGTCCATTCCTTGTGTTCTTTAGCCCACACAAGTCTCCTCTGATTGTTGCCTGTCCTTAGCAGTGGTTTCCTAGCAGCTATTTTACCATGAAGGCCTGCTGCACAAAGGCTCCTCTTAACAGTTTATTGTAGAGATGTGTCTGCTGCTAGAACTCTGTGTGGCATTGACCTGGTCTCTAATCTGAGCTGCTGTTAACCTGCGATTTTGGAGGCTGGTGACTCAGATAAACTTATCCTCAGAAGCAGAGGTGACTCTTGGTCTTCCTTTCCTGGGGCAGTCCTCATGTGAGCCAGTTTCTTTGTAGTGCTTGATGGTTTTTGCCACGGTACTTGGGGAAACTTTCAAAGCTTTCCCAATTTTTTGGACTGACTGACCATCATTTCTTAAAGTAATGATGGCCACTCGTTTTTCTTTACTTAGCTGCTTTTTTCTTGCCGTAATACAAATTCTAACAGTCTACTTAGTAGGACTATCAGCTGTGTATTCACCAGACTTCTGCATAACACAACTGATGGTCCCAACCCCATTTATAAGGTAGGAAATCACACTTATTAAACCTGACAGGGCACACCTGTGAAGTGAAATCCATTTCCGGTGACTACCTCTTGAAGCTCATCAAGAGAATGCCAAGAGTGTGCAAAGCAGTAATCAAAGCAATAGGTGGCTACTTTGAAAAACCTAGAATACGACATAATTTCAGTTGTTTCACACTTTTTTTTATTAAGTATATAATTCCACATGTGTTAATTCATAGTTTTGATGCCTTCAGTGTGAATGTACAAATTTTATAGTCATGAAAATACAGAAAAAGCCTTGAATGAGAAGGTCTGTCCAAACTTTTGGTCTGTACTGTACATACTACATACATACTACATACATACACACATACTACATGCATACAACATACATACATGCATACATACATACATACATACATACTACATGTATACATACATACAACATACTACATGCATACTACATACATACAGCATACATACAATATACTACATACATACCACATACTACATACATACTACATACATACAAAATACATGCATACAACATACTACATACATACATACTACATACAATACATTCATACATTACATACAATACATACAGACATACAGTACATATAACATAGAGTACATACTCACCATCACTTGTCACTTTGTTTCCCGAATCCAGTGTCATCTGTAAAAAATATTAAAATAAGAAACAAACAATATACTCCCTGATCCGCAGAAATCCACGAGTGTCCCACGATGATCTCCCATGGAGAGCACCAGCATCAGCTGATGTGACCGCTCTCTGGGGGCTCCAGGAATACAATGATGGGAGGAAGGTATCCTTCCGCACTGTATTCCTCCACCACTGTAAAAAAAAATAGTTTATCCTAGTCTCACTTTTGGCATTACTGTGTGAGAAAGTTCCCACGCAGCTTTCGACATAAAGTGAGACCAGTGAACTAGAGTAACCTCTCAGTGATGTACTGCAGGAGCCATTGTCTCCTGTCAGTGTGTCACTGAGGGTCCTAAAGAGCAGTGACATCACCCGATGTCACTGTTCTATTGGGGAGATCGTCATGTGACCCTCGTTATTAATTGGACTGTGTCGGACAGGGAGTATACGGTTCATTATTTTATGTTTTTTGCAGGCGCTGAAGTATGGTAAGTATGGTTAAATTAAGAATATTAAAATACTTTTTTTCTGGCTGTGTCTTTATTTTTTTTTAACTCTTTGACTACTGTAGGATTAATAATGGATAGTCGTCTTATTGACGCCTCTCCATTATTAACCCGGCTTAATGTCACCTTACAATAGCAAGGTGACATTAACCCCTTATTACCCCATATCCCACTGCTACATAGGAGTGGGAAGAGAGGGGCTAAGTGCCGGAATTGGCACATCTTACAGATGCGCCATTTCTAGGGTGGGTGCGGACTGGTATTTGTAGCTGGGGGGGGGCAATATCCATGGCCTCTCTCTTGGCTATGAATATCAGCTGTCTGCATAGCCTTTCTGGCTATAAAATATAGGGGGACCCCACGTCATTTTTTGGGGGATCCCCCTATTTTAATAGCCAGTAAAGGCTACGCAGACAGCTGCGGGCTGATATTCATAGCCTGGGAGAAGTCATGGGTATTACCCCCTTCCCAGACTACAAATATTGGTCCCCGGCCGTCGGCTTTTCCCCTCTGGTGCAGAAAATTGCGCTGGAGCCGAAGTCGTTTTTTTTCCAGTTTTTTTCTTTATGTTCATTTATCAACATCGGCCTATCTATGGATATATCTATCTATAGATATATCTATAGATACATAGATGTTTCTATCCATATATCTATCTGGCTAATTTCACACATTAGGGTTTTGCTGTCAGGCGCAATCCGGCGAGTTTTGAAAACAAACGATCTGGGTTTTTTTCTGCTGGATCCGTTTTTTTCTCATAGAGTTGTATTAGCGCCGGATTGCGCCTGATGGCCACACATTTCATCCGTTTTTTGCCGGATCCGTCAAAAATGCTGTTTCCGCCGGAAAGAAAACACATACAGAGGAAAGGTTTTTCTGTCCGGAGAAAAAACACACAGCGACGCATCCGGCAAAGAGATCATTTTTTTTCAAAACTTGCCGGATTATGCCTGACTTGCCTGACACCTGATGTGTGAAATTAGCCAGATAGATATAGGGATAGAAACATCTATGTATCTATAGATATATCTATAGATAGATATATCCATAGATAGGCCGATGTTGATAAATGAACATAAAGAAATAAACGGGAAACAAAAAGGCATGAGCTCCCGCGCAATTTTCTCTCTCTAGTTCCATTATATCCTTCCTGAGCAAAGGTGCCCAAAACTGGACACAGTACTCCATGTGCGGTCTAACTAGGGATTTGTACAGAGGCAGTATAATGCTCTCATCATGTGTATCCAGACCTCTTTTAATGCACCCCACGATCCTGTTTGCCTTGGCAGCTGCTGCCTAGCACTGGCTGCTCCAGGTAAGTTTATCATTAACTAGGATCCCCAAGTCCTTCTCCCTGTCAGATTTACCCCGTGGTTTCCCGTTCAGTGTGTAATGGTGATATTGATTCCTTCTTCCTATGTGTATAACCTTAGATTTATCATTGTTAAACCTCATCTGCCACCTTTCAGCCCAAGTTTCCAACTTATCCAGATCCATCTGTAGCAGAATACTATCTTCTCTTGTATTAACTGCTTTACATAGTTTTGTATCATCTGCAAATATCGATATTTTACTGTGTAAACCTTCTACCAGATCATTAATGAATATGTTGAAGAGAACAGGTCCCAATACCGACCCCTGCGGTACCCCACTGGTCACAGCGACCCAGTTAGAGACTATACCATTTATAACCACCCTCTGCTTTCTATCACTAAGCCAGTTACTAACCCATTTACACACATTTTCCCCCAGACCAAGCATTCTCATTTTGTGTACCAACCTCTTGTGCGGCACAGTATCAAACGCTTTGGAAAAATCGAGATATGTTTTATGTATGTATGTTGTATGTATGTATATTTGTAGTATGTTATATGTATGTAGTATGTATATAGTATGTATGTTGTATGTATGTAGTATATATGTATGTATGTACAGTATGTTGTATGTATGTAGTATGTATGTAGTGTGTTGTATGTATGTAGTATGTATGTACTATATATGTATGTATGTAGTATGTATGTAGTATGTATGTTGTATGTATGTAGTATGCATGTTGCATGCATGTTGTATGTATGTAGTATGTTGTGTGTATGTAGTATGTATGTATGTAGTATATAATATGTTGTATGTAGTATGTATGTAGTATGTGGTATGTATGTTGTATGTATGTGGTATGTTATATGTATGTTGTATGTATGTAGTTTGTATGTATGTAGTATGTACAGTACAGACCAAAAGTTTGGACACACCTCATTTAAAGATTTTTTTGTATTTTCATGACTATGAAAACTGTACATTCACACTGAAGGCATGAAAATTATGAATTACCCCATGTAGAATTATATACTTAACAAAAAAGTTTGAAACAACTGAAATTATGTATTATATTCTAGGTTCTTCAAAGTAGCCACCTTTTGCTTTGATGACTGCTTTGCACACTCTTGGCATTCTCTTGATGAGCTTCAAGAGGTAGTCACCGGGAATGGTCTTCCAACAATCTTGAAGGAGTTCCCTGAGATGCTTAGGACTTGTTGGCATTTTTGCCTTCACTCTGCAGTCCAGCTCTCCCCAAATCATCTCAATTGGGTTCAGGTCTGGTGACTATGGAGGCCAGGTCATCTGGCGTAGCACCCCATCACTCTCCTTCTTGGTCAGATAGCCCTTACACAGCCTGGAGGTGTGTTTGGGGTCATTGTCCAACTAAACGCAAACCGGATGGAATAGCATGCCACTTCAAGATGCTGTTGTAGCCATGCTGGTTCAGTATGCCTTCAATTTTGAATAAATCCCCCACAGTGTCACCAGCAAATCACCCCCACACCATCACCCCTCCTCCTCCATGCTTCACGGTGGGAACCAGCCATGTAGTGTCCATCTATTCACCTTTTATGCGTCGCACAAATACACCGTGGTTGGAACCAAAGATCTCAAATTTGGACTCATCAGACCAAAGCACAGATTTCCACTGGTCTAATGGCCATTCTTTGTGTTATTTAACAAAAACAAAGTTTCTTCTGCTTGTTGCCTGTGCTTAGCAGTGGTTTCCTAGCAGCTATTTTTCCATGAAGGTCTGCTACACAAAGTCTCCTCTTAATAGAGATGTGTCTGCTGCTAAAACTCTGTGTGGCATTGACTTGGTCTCTAATCTGAGCTGCTGTTAACCTGCGATTTTGGAGGCTGGTGACTCGGATAAACTTATCCTCAGAAGCAGAGGTGACTCTTGGTCTTCCTTGACTGGGGCGGTCCTCATGTGAGCCAGTTTCTTTGTAGCGCTTGATAGTTTGTGCCACTGCACTTGGGGACACTTTCTAAGTTTTCCCAATTTTTCGGACTGACTGACCTTCATTTCTTAAAGTAATGATTTTGGGGTGGGGTGAGCTGGACCGCAGAGTAAAGGCAAAAGGGCCAACAAGTGCTTAAGCATCTCTGGGAACTCCTTCAAGATTGTTGGAAGACCATTTCCGGTGACTACCTCTTGAAGCTCATCAAGGGAATGCCAAGAGTGTGCAAAGCAGTCATCAAAGCAAAAGGTGGCTACTTTGAAGAACCTAGAATATAAGACATATTTTCTGTTGTTTCACACTTTTGTGCTAAGTATATAATTCCACATGTGTTAATTCATAGTTTTGATGCCTTCAGTGTGAATTTACAATTTTCATAGTCATGAAAATACTGAAAAATCTTTAAATGAGAAGGTGCGTCCAAACGTTTGGTCTGTACTGTATGTTTGTGTTTTTTTTACATTCAACACATTAGCTGGATAATGGAACTACTACGGTCCCATCATTGGCTAATGTGTCAATCACTGTCATTATAGCAGGCATAGCCCGATGGGACTTGTAGTCCCATCGGACGATGCCTGCACACAGACACAAAGACCTCCAGCAGGCCTGCACAGACCCCCGAGAGGCCCATACAGAGCCCCGGCAGGTCCGCACAGACCCTCGAGAGGCCCGTACAGACCCCCGGCAGGCCCGCACAGACCCTTAAGAGGCCCGTACAGACCCCCGGCAGGCCCACACAGACCCCCGACAGGCCCGTACAGACCCCTGGCAGGCCCGCACAGACCTCTGAGAGGCCCGTACAGACCCCTAGCAGGCCCGCACAGACCCCCGAGAGGCCCGTACAGACCCCTGGCAGGCCTGCACAGACCCCCGAGAGGCTCATGCAGACCCCCGGCAGCCCTCACAGACCCCCAACAGGCCCACACAGACCCCCGAGAGACCCATACAGACCCCTGAGAGGCCCGTACAGACTCTGGCAGGCCTGCACAGACCCCGAAGAGGCCCGTTCTGACCCCCGGCAGGCCCGCACAGACCCTTGAGAGGCCCGTACAGACCCCCGGCAGGCCCGCACAGACCCCCGAGAGGCCCGTACAGACCCCCGGCAGGCCCGTACAGACCCCCGGCAGGCCCGCACAGAGCCCCGACGGTCGCACACAGATCCCGCCTGCACACACAGACAGGCAGTCTCCGCCCATGCACCGCCCACACTCACTCCATCATGACATCATTTGAGCAGCCAATCACAGCCATGCCATTAGTTAACATGGCTAACATGCCTAACAGGATGTGCCCACACTTCTTAGGATCCTCATTGGCTTAATAGAATAAAACTGGCTCATTGCTATATGGGAACTTCCGATTCTGGTATTCGATATTGTAAAAGTATCGGAACTCAGTATCGGAACTCCAATACAGCGAATATCGACCGATACCCGATATTGCAATATCGGAATGCTCAACACTAGTGCCCTCTTAACATTTAATAATGTTCCCTGAGTTCCCCATGTATAATTCCTCTATGATGATCCCACAGCTCCGCTATACACAGTATTATGATCCCACAGCTCCCCTATACATGGAATGATGGGTCCACGGCTCCCCTATACACAGTATGATGCCCCTACATCTGCCCTGCACACAGTTTGATGTTCCCACAGCTCCCCTGTACACAGAATGATGGGCCCAAAGCTCCCCTATACACAGTATGATGATCCCACAGCTCCCTTATACACAGTATGATGAACACACAGCTCCCCTATACACAGTATGATGATCCCACAGCTCTCCTGTACACAGTATGATGATCCCACAGCTCCCCTATACACAGTATAATGATGCCACAGCTCCCTTATACACCGCATGATCCCACATCTCTCCTATACACAGAATGATGGGCCCACAGCTCCCCTATACACAGTATGATGATCCCACAGCTCCCCTATACACAGTATGATGATCCCACAGCTCCCCTATACACAATATGATGATCCCACAGCTCCCCTATTACACAGTATGATGATCCCACAGCTCCCCTATACACCGTATGATGATCCCACAGCTCCCCTATACACAGAATAATGGGCCCACAGCTCCCTTTTACATAGTATGATGATCCCACAGCTCCCTTATCACTAGAAGTCCCAGAAATTTCGAGCTCCCCCCTGAAGAGGGTCAAATGACCCTTACAATAAACTGAATAGAACTAACTAGAAACTAAATGGCTAAACCAATGGAAAACAACAACCTCCTGTGGTGCGACAGTAATGGCCTTAATTACAGAACAAAAGACGGTGATTAGAGGATGTTAGCTAAAATCCTTCAGGTCATTCGACCCGTCTCTGGGTTCCAAAGGTAGAAATGTTAAATGACCCCTCTCTGAGACTTCTAGTGTTAAACACAGTATGATGAGCCCACAGATCCCCTATACACAATCTTATGCCCGCAGCTCGCGTACAAACAGTATGATGTCCCCCAGAGTTCCCCTAAACATATAACGATGTCTCCACTGCTCCTCCAATACAAAGTATAATAGTTAATAGCGTTCTGACACCTTGTGACGCCTGCACTGACGCCTGCACTGAGAGCCCCTCTGGAGGAAGGAAATTAACTTTATTCCTCCCGGCAGCCTTGCTCTTCCAGTCATAGGGGTTGTGCTGGCACGGTTTCAGTCACCGCTCTGTGTATAGAGAGTGGCGGCTGTAACCTCACCCCTCACTGACTGACAGCAGCCTCAGCACCGTGTGCCACCCGGTAGTTACCCTACTGATGCCCCTATAAATAATAATGCTTCTTAACCCTTTAGTGACAGAGCCAATTTGGTACTTACTGATAGAGCCAATTTTTACAATTCTGACCACTGTCACTTCATTATGTTATAACTCTGGAACGCTTTAACGGATCCCGCTGATTCTGAGATTCTTTTTTCATATTGTACTTCATGTTAGTGGTAACATTTCTTCGATATTACTTGCGATTATTTATGAAAAAATGGAAATATGGCGAAAATGCCCTTTAATCAGAGAGAAATGTCACACAAAATAGTTAATAAATAACATTTCCCACATGTCTACTTTCCATCAGCACAATTTTGGAAACAATTTTTTTTTTTAGGAAGTTAAAAGGGTTAAAACTTGACAAGGGATTTCTCATTTTTACAACAAAATTTACAAAACCTTTTTTTTAGGGACCATCTCACATTTAAAGTCACTTTGAGGGTGTATATGACAGAAAATACCCAAACTTGACAAAAATTCTAAAAACTACACCCCTCAAGGTGCTCAAAACCACATTCAAGAAGTTTATTAACCCTTGACGTGCTTCACAGCAACTGAAACAATGTGGAAGGAAAAAATGAACATGTAACTTTTTTTTGCAAACATTTTATTTCAGAACCAATTTTTTTTTTATTTTCACAAGTGTAAAAAGAAAAAAATAAACCACAAAATTTGTTGTGCAATTTCTCCTGAATACTCCGATACCCAAGCAGGGCTTGGAAGAGAAGGAGAGCCGTTTGACTTTTTCAATGCAGAATTGGCTGGAATCGAGATAGGACGCCATGTCGCGAGCCTCTGATGTACCTAAATAGTGGAAACCCCCCACAAGTGACACGATTTTGGAAACTAGACCCCTTAAGGAACTTATCTAGATGTGTGGTGAGCACTTTGAACCCCCAAGTGCTTTACAGAAGTTTATAACGTAGAACTGTAAAAATAAAAGAATTGCATTTTTTACACAAAAATCATCTTTTCGCCCACGAATTCTTATTTTCACAAGTGTAAAAGGAGAGATTAGACCATGAAAGTTGTTGTGCAATTTCTCCTGAGTACGTCGATACCCCATATGTAGGGGTAAACCGCTGTTTGGGCGCATGACGGAGCTTGGAAGAGAAGGAGAACCGTTTGACTTTTTCAATGCAGAATTGGCTGGAATTCAGATCGGACGCCATGTTGTGTTTGTAGAGCGCCTGATGTGCCTAAACAGTGGAAACCCCCCACAAGTGACCCCATTTTGGAAACTAGACCCTTTATGGAACTTGTCTAGATGTGTGGAGAGCACTTTAAACCCCCAGGTGCCTCATAGAAGTTTATAACGTAGAGCCGTGAAAAAAAAAATTGCATTTTTTCCACATAAATGATCTTTTCGCCCCCAAATTTTTATTTTCACAAGGGTAACAGGAGAAATTAGACCCAAACAGTTGTTGTGCAATTTGTCCTGAGTACGCCGATACCCCATATGTGGGGGTAAACCACAGTTTGGGCGCATGGCAGAACTTGGAAGAGAAGGAGTTCCGTTTGACCTTTTCAATGCAGAATTGGCTGGAATTGAGATCGGACGCCATGTCGCGTTTGGAGAGCCCCTGATGTGCCTAAACAGTGGAAACCCGCCACAAATGACCCCATATTGGAAACTAAATCCATTAAGGAACATATCTAGATGTGTGGTGAGCACTTTGAACCCCCAAGTGCTTCACAGAAATTTATAACGTAGAGCCATGAAAATAAAAAAAATCCTTTTGTTTCCTCAAAAATGATTTTTAGCTCGCTAAAAATTTGTTGTCCAGTTTGTCCTGAGTACGCTGATATCCCATATGTTGGGGGGACCACTGTTTGGGCACACATCGGGGCTCGGAAGGGAAGTAGTGACGTTTTAAAATGCAGACTTTGATGGAATGGTCTGCTGGCGTCATGTTGCATTTTCAGAGTTCCTGATGTACCAAAACAGTAGAAACCCCCCACAAGTGACCCCATTTTGGAAACTAGATCCCCCCCAAGGAACTTATCTAGATGTGCGGTGAGCACTATGAACCTCCAACTGCTTCACAGAAGTTTAGAATGTAGAGCCATGAAAAAAAAAAAAATCATATTTTTTCCACAAAAATTATCTTTTTACCCCCAGATTTTTACTTTCGCAAGGGTAACAGGAGAAATTGGACCCCAAAATTTATTGTGCAATTTATGCTAAGTACGCTGATACCCCATATGTGGGGGGGGACCACTGTTTGGGCGCATGGCAGAGCTCGGAAGGGAAGGCGCGCCGTTTTGGAATGCAAACTTTGATAGAATGGTCTGCGGGCGTTATGTTGCATTTGCAGAGCCCCTGATGTACCTAAACAGTAGTAACCCCCCACAAGTGACCCCATTTTGGAAACTAGACCCCCCAAGGAACTTATCTAGATGTGTGGTGAGCACTTTGAAGTTTATAATGCAGAGTCGTGAAAATAATTTTTTTTCCACAAAAATGATTTTTTTAGCCAGCAATTTTTTATTTTCCCAAGGGTAACAGGAGAAATTGGACCCCAAAATTTGTTGTCCAATTTGTTCTGAGTATGCTGATACCCCATATGTGGGGGGATCACTGTTTGGGCACACATTAGGGCTCGGAAGGGAAGTAGTGATGTTTTAAAATGTAGACTTTGATGGAATGGTCTGCGGGTGTCATGTTGCATTTTTAGAGCCCCTGATGTAACTAAAGAGTAGAAACCCCCCACAAGTGACCCTAGTTTAGAAACTAGACCCCCCAAGGAACTTATCTAAATATGTGGTGAGCATTTTGAACGCCTAAGTGCTTCACAGAAGTTTGACGCAGAGCCATGATCAAAAATAAATTTTTTCCCCACAAAAATGATTTTTTAGCCCCCAATCTTTTTTTATTTTTGCAAGGGCAACAGGAAAAACTGGACCCCAAAGGTTGTTGTCCAATCAGTCCTGAGTACGCTGATACCCCATATGTGGGGGTAAACCACTGTTTGGGCACACGGCAGAGCTCAGAAGGGAGGGAGCACCATTTGACTTTTTGAACGCAAAATTGGTTGTCGCGTTTGGAGACCCTCTGATGTACCTTAAAAGTGGAAATACCCCAATTCTAACTCCAACCGTAACCCCAACACACCCCTAACGCTAATCCCAACCCAATCCATAACCCTAATCAAAACCCTAACTCCAAAACACCCCTAACCTTAATCCCAACCCTAACCCTAATCAAATCCCTAAGCCCAACACACCCCTAATCATAATCTCAACCCTAATCTCAAACCTAATCCTAACCCCAACCCTAACCTCAATCCTAATCCCAAATCTAGCCCTAATGCCAACCCTAACCCTAATATCAACCTTAACCCTAATCCAAACCCTAATCCCAACCCTAACCCTAATCCCAACTCTAACCCTAACTTTAGCCCCAACCCTAACCCTAACTTTAGCCTCAACCCTAACCCTAACTTTAGCCCCATCCCTAACCCTAACTTTAGCCCCAACCCTAACCCTAGCCCTAACCCTAAGTTTAGCCCCAACCCTAACCCTAACTTTAGCCCCAACCCTAACCCTAACTTTAGCCTCAACCCCAACCCTAACCCTAACTTTAGCCCCAACCCTAACCCTAACCCAAGCCCTAACCCTAGCTCTAACCCTAACCCTAACCCTAGCCCTAACCCTAGTCCTAACCTTAACCCTAAATGGAAAATAGAAATACATACATTTTTTCTTTATTTTAGCATTTTTTCCTAACTAAGGGTGTGATAAAGGGGATGGTTATTTACTATTTTTTTAATTTTGATCACTGTGATAGGATCTCACAGTGAATAAATAAAAAAACAAGAGGAAGAATCTTCCTCTGCCGGCTGGCACATCACGGCAGGCGCACTGCGCATGTGCCCGCCATTTTCTTCCTGGAGGAAGAAGCCGGCGGCCAGGAGGGGACGCAGGAGGAACCAGGGACACCGGTAAGTATAACAGGGGCCCTGAATCCTCCTATTTCTCTGTCCTCTGATGTGCGATCACATCAGAGGACAGAGAATGACACGCCGCTTTTTTTCTTCTCTTTTTGCGGTCGCCAGTAAACGGTTAATTACCGGCAATCGCAAAACAGGGGTTGGTAAAAACTGACCCCGATCATGTTCTTAGGGGTCTCGGCTACCCCCGGCAGCCGAGACCCCAAAGATCTGCTGGGTGCCGGCCGGCGGGCGTACTGCGAATGGGCCCGCCATTTTTTTCCCGGAAAAAGATGGCGGCGCCCATCTGGAGCCACGAGGAGCATCAGGGGAGACAGTTGAGTATCGGGGGGCTATCGGGAACCCCATTTCTCTGTCCTCTGATGTGCAATCACATCGGAGGACAGAGAAATTAAATGGGAAATCACGTTTTTTGTTTATTTTGCGGCCGACGGTAAACGGTTATTTACCGGCGATCGCATTCCGGGGGTCGATGTTCTCTGGGGTCTCGGCTACCCCTGGCAACCGAGACCTCAGAGAAAATCCGACTCTGGGGGGCGCTATACACTTTATCCACAGAGCCGTTAATTAACGGCGCTGTGGTTTAAGTACCCTTAGCTGCCGCCGTTAAAAGGCGTATCGGCGGTCGTTAAGGGGTTAAGTGCCCACTTAATATTTAACTGAGTCCCTTATGTACATTACTAATGGCCCCACCATTGCTGATGTGAGCAGGGGGTCATGTGATCGTGACTCTTTCAGCTTCTCCCAATTATCTTCTATTGAGTGAAATCAAACTTATCTTGTCGAACCATGCAAATAGCAAACATGGTCACATGACCGCCTGATCGCACCAGTGGTGCACCCGCTGTCATGAGACCCTATCATGATTTTGCAGTCTGTAGTCTCAGAGTGACTGCAGACAATTATTCCGATCCTTTAATAACTTTATAATAATAATAATAAATTGATTATTATTAAATTATTAAATAAAATGCAGCTCGTGGTTACTGTATGGTTATACTTGTTAGGAGGCACACAGACAGACGTATTTCTCGTGCGAGGATCACATCGCAATCCTCGGACTGATCGTCGGCTCTCCACACCTGAGTGTGACAGCTGCATAGGAATAGTCTGTGCCCTTGCTTTACTAATACTGAAATATTAATCTATTATTAAGGTATTAACGAGCTCGCAAGTAAAAAAAATCCCATACCTCTCCCTTGTCCTCCTCCCACACTCCAACAGCCCATCCTCTCACATGCACCCCTCAGTTTTCTGTGCCCCTGACCCAATACTCCCATCTTGTCACATTCACCCCCAGTGCACTGTCCCTCCAGCCTCACAATACCCCCATCCTCTTACTTTCACCTCCCATGCCCTGTCCCCCCGTCTCACAATACCCCATCCTCTCACATTCACCCCCATGCCCTGTCCCCCCTGCCTCACAATACCCCCATCCTCTCACATTCACCTCCCATGCACTGTCCCCCCTGCCTCACAATACCCCATTCTCTCACATTCACCTCCCATGCACTGTCCCCCTGCCTTACAATACTCCATCCTCTCACATTCACCCCCTATGCCCTGTCCCCCCTGCCTAACAATACCCCATCCTCTCACATTCACCCCCTATGCCCTGTCCCCCCTGCCTCACAATACCCCCATCCTCTCACATTCACCTCCCATGCACTGTCCCCCATGCCTCACAATACTCCATCCTCTCACATTCACCCCCTATGCCCTGCCCCCCCCGCCTCACAATACCCCCATCCTCTCACATTCACCTCCCATGCACTGTCCCCCCTGCCTCACAATACTCCATCCCCTCACATTCACCCCCTATGCCCTGCCCCCCTGCCTCACAATACCCCATCCTCTCACATTCACCCCCTATGCCCTGTCCTCCCTGCCTCACAATACCCCATCCTCTCACATTCACCCCCTATGCCCTGCCCCCCTGCCTCACAATACCCCATCCTTTCACATTCACCCCGAATGCCCTGTCCCCCGTGCCTCACAATACCCCCATCCTCTCACATTCACCTGCCATGCACTGTCCCCCCTGCCTTACAATACTCCATCCTCTCACATTCACCCCCTATGCCCTGCCCCCCCTGCCTCACAATACCCCATCCTCTCACATTCACCCCCAGTGCCCTGTCGCCTATCCCCCACTTCAGCCCTCACAATACCCCCATCCTCACATTAACTCCCCCAATGCACTAGCCCCCACAATACCCCCATTCTCTCACATTCACGCCCTGTGCCCTGTTCCGCCTGCCTCACAATACCCCTATCCTCTCACATTCATCCCACAGTAACTATGACATGCATAAGCTGAATGAATTTAATAAATTCCATCCCCACTTACCAATGAAGTTTGCAGGCAGTGACTGCTGCAGGACCAGGAAGTGTTTGGTTTAATGCACACAGAGGGCACTAGGACCCAGTGTGGCTGAGAGGAGAGCCTGCAAGGCAGAAACTGCAGCTGGTGCCGGCAAGGAAACAGCTCTCTCCGGAGACAGCAGCACCATACACTGTACAGACAGGCTCTACAGCCTGCCACTGTGCAGAGTCTGTCAGACAGGGGAGCCGGCATTGTGCTGCTGTGTCCCTGACACCTCCGATACGGCCAAATGACAAAAGTGGCCATGTCTCCCAGTGGGCCCTTGCATGTGACTGGGCCTGGGGCAATGGCCCCCTCTGCCCACCCAGTAGCTACGCTACTGCTGTAGGTAGAATACTTGAACATCATTTCAGAAACAACTAATATGCCCATACTATATGGGATACACAAATAGAAAGATTCTATGTCGCAAGTAACCCACACAAACTTGTCATCCCACACAGTATGGTCCAAAACTGGCAATAAACGACGTGTCTGTGATGTAACCCCGACAAAGTTTGGATCCCATCCCAGAGACAATGGGTCTCATGGGTGTGGGAAACCTCTCTTTATGGATCTTGGGAACAGAATGAAAAATTGGGACCGCTGGACTACTTACGTACATATACTCTACCTCTTTTTCGGACAGCACCCCCATAGAACGACCCATATCAAGAAGTTTCTTAAGTTCATCATTAAATCTCAATGTAGGATTTCCTTGCAAAATAGAATAAGTATTAGTATCCTCCAGAATTTGGCAATTTAATATGTTATATAGGCTTTTATTCAACAGGACAACTGCCCCCTCCCTTATCCGCTTCTTATACGTTCTGTACTAACTCCTGAAAACGATCTAAAACTGGCACCCTTGACTGGACCGGATAAAAAGAGGGATTTTTTGTCCGAAAATAATCAGCAAATGTAGTAGATTCTTCTCTTCTAAACTCGAAGTCCAGCTGTAACAAAGTCTTATGCACAAATTGGTCATCCCATTTCATAGAAACAATCTTCAACAGGTGTCATGGCTGAATCCATACCATTTGCTTCCAATGGTTCCTTGAAAAAATATTTTTTAACTGTGAGACCTCTGACAAAACGTTTACATCCAATATTGTATTGAAAAAATGTAAGTGGAACTCTGGAACGTATCCAAAACCTTCAGACAGCAAATTCAATTGGTTGTTATTAATGGTGAAAGAGGACAAGTTCACTACATTGGTTCCAGGGGTTAATGCCTTTTATGTTTCACCTTGTACCGTTGTGGATATCATTTCGATTTTAGATTTCCGATGCCCGTGTTTACGCCCCCCCTCCTCCGGACGCGTTTTTTGAGCATGTAGTAGGAGTCTCAGTGGAGTTATTGGGAGTGTTCACTGAGGATGAACCCTCCTCCAGGTCATCACTAAAACCGCCAGATGTATCCTGGTCACTGAACCCGACTTTAGAACTGCCTTGTCTAGGGTCCTCAATTCGTGGCTTTTTAAGTATAGGTTTAGGTGTGACCAGTATATCACGCTTAGTAGCCCAGGTATAAACTCTGCCCAGTTCATAATCATTTTTTATAAGTTTGATTGTAGTTTCCAACTTTTTTTATCTTTTCTTTGTGTTTTTTTTTATCAAGAATATCAAACTGTTGACCTGAGACTGAGCTGATTATAGACTCCTGTGCGAATTTCACCCTTCAATTCACTCAAGATTTTTTCTTCTCTGTGAATGATAAGCCTCATTAACTCATGGCACCGTAGGTGGTGCATGACGTCTCGGAGTCGGTCCTGGAGAAAGGTGAAGCACTGTCACTGTACTGTTGGGGAGTATCCTGATCTTCTTATACGTGCTCTGGTGATCCTGGAATAAGGTGCAGTGCAGGGGAAGGATTGCTGCACATCCAAAGAAGTACAAAAACTCTGGGTGAAGGCCGCAGTCCCGAAGCTACGGACCGCATGTGTCGCTGGGCCAGCGTTGAGAAGAGAGTCAGCAGATGTCAGTTTTACCAACCGGTTGTTACCAATAGGGTAGGGGGTTGATGGGGGATTAGCCTCTGGGATTACACAGTCTGTATGCACAGGGGATGTAACGTTGTACAGCGGGCCTGTAAGCTTGCGTCAGTCTGTGGAGAGTCAGTCAACCCTCACTTGTTGCACACGTTGTTTCCCCACCAAAAGTCCTGTTTCCGCACGCGCAGTCCTCTTTATATCACACCCGTCCCCAGAAGTCAGGTGCAAAGGTCTATCCCAGTCAGTAAGTGCCTTCCCCGGCAACAAAGGTGATAGACCCGATAGTTCCAGCCCGAACACGCAGGAGAGACTACTATTCTGGTCCATCTTCCTGCAGCATTACCATTGACCAACACTGCTATTTCCATTGAAGCTGCTCACACTATTTTGACTTGATTTGATATATAGTTTGAAGTAGATAAAGTAATGGCCTTGGCCAGACCTTGTGGAAAATATCCTGATCTTGTATTTTCCTTCTCGTTGCTCTCCTGAACCATATGTGAAATAATTTTAAGACTAAGGGTCCATTTACATTGCAAGATGATCGTGAATCAGCTTTCTTAGGAATGCTCACTTCTCAATAATTTTGCAGTCTAGACAAGCTGCTGATCACCTGATGAAAGAGCAAAATGCCAGTTTGTTGGATGGAATGATCTTAGATCATTGTCTTTAACAGCTCACAGTCCTGTGTAAACAGTGTTATGGAAATTTGGTTTGGATAACTTTATCCCTGTGTGTGCTGCGGCCGTTCCCAATAAGACTGAGTATTTTGAGCGCTCATCAAGAATGAGACTGTACACCATGGTGACAGAACAACATTCAACCAATACTGCCAGTTTATTGTACATACATGGTTTTATAATTGCATATAGAAAGGGTGTGGTTAGGGGTGGTTAGTTAATTACCATATTTTCAAGTTCCTCTGTTATTGGTTATCTAAAAATATATGGAGTATTGTGATTAATGCACATATGAATGCTGATTAAGCAACTAAAGTGTAGCTGTCTCTGTTTTCTGCATCTAGGACAAAGTTGAGACATCTGATCATCACTTAGTACATCTGGTGCTGTTCCGCTTTTGCCTGGAAAGCCCCAAACAGTCTGTCTGGCTTATATTAGTTTATGTCAGCCCGCCATTTTAAGCAATTGACTATAGTGTATGTATTAGCTGTGAGTATATATAAGTTTAAATGCAAGTGAGATCTATATGAAATATATATACCGTATATTTCCATCACAACAGGACCAGTGCTGCCGAGAAGAATGGCATTTTATGCACAGTGAGGGATCTATTACAGATTATTCAGTGTGCATCATTAAGAGCAGTTTGCTAGATGAACGATGGTTGTTTAGTCCCTCAGGGCAGTTCTTGTACATGAACCTTAAAGGGATACCTGTCACCCCCAAAATCAAAGGTGAGCTAAGCCCACTGGCATCAGGGGCTTATCTACAGCATTCTGGAATGCTGTAGATAAGCCCCCGATGTAACCTGAAAGATGAGTAAAAGAGGTTAGATTATACTCACCTGGGTGAGCGGTCCGATGCGATGGACGTCGCGGTCCGGTCCGGGGCCTCCCATCTTACGATGACATCCTCTTCTTGTCTTCACACTGCAGCTTCGGCGCAGGCGTACTCTGTCTGCCCTGTTGTGGGCAGAGCAAAGTACTGCAGTGCGCAGGCACTGGGAAAGGTCAGAAAGGCCCGGCACCTGCGCACTGCAGTACTTTGCTCTGCCCTCAACAGGGCAGACAAAGTACGCCTGCGCCGGAGCCGCATCGTTAAGACAAGAAGAGAACGTCATCGTAAGAAGATGGGAGGCCCCGGACCGCGACGCCCATCGGACTCGACTGCAGCGGGACCACCCCTGGGTGAGTATAATCTAACCTCTTTTTCTCATCTTTCAGGATTCATCGGGGGCTTAACTACAGCATTACAGAATTCTGTAGATAAGCCCCTGATGCCGGTGGGCTTAGCTCACCTTCAATTTTGGGGGTGACAGGTTCCCTTTAAGCCTATGGTTGATGCAACCAAGTAATTTCGAATGACTGTAGCGTGTACCATAGTATACTGTAGAGAAGAGATATCTGTTACTAAAGGGATTCTCTCTGCATTGACAAAAATAAAGAAATGTAATTGTGAATACATTACTTAATACCTTAAATTAACAGATCACATGTGTTTTATTTAGAGAGGTAATCCCTATAGTACACCAAAATGACCAACAGAAACCTGTCCTAGAATATTAGAACAGGATCCTGTGAGCAAGTGCAGTAGGATGCTCCACTGCTGTGAGCCAGAGATAACTATACCACATACTGTCAAGCTATCTCTGGGTCACAGCAGTGGAGATTTCTACTGCACATGCTCACAGGATCCTGCCCTAATATTCTAGGACAGGTTTCTGTTGGCCATTTTGGTGTACTATAGTGATTACCTCCATAGATAAAACAAATGTGATTTTTTAATTCCAGGTATTTAGGATTTTTCTCACAATGGCGTTTTCTTAATTTTTTTTATATTCTTGGAGAACCTCTTTAACACTAGTACTACTGGTATAGTCATTTTGACTACTTGCACTTCAGTAGTTCTAGTCGGGGTCACGAGTCCAGTAGTTCTAGTGTTAAGCTCACAAAAAGGTATACAAAAGTTATCTTTGTAATGCTTGCAGGCTTTTACTAGAGAAATCGGAGCCACAAGACAGGCTTCTACATGCCTACATAATTACATAGCTGAACATCTCATTCCAATGATGTAGATGATCAGTCAATTGTAGTTAAATATTAATCAGCCTTTGGACCTGGTCATGAAACCTAATGAATGTATTTTTTCTTACGTCATCATGCATAATAGTTTCTTAGGCAACTCAAGTCTCTTCCATATTAATCTTGCACGTGTTATCGCCTCTTCCTATTCTTGTGCTGAGGTGAAAGTCTTGGATATTTATTCTGCATTTGTGTTCTTCCATTCCTTGACACGATTTGTCTGTTTCCTTCTTTGCATTGTGTAATGAGTTAGGAGAGCGGAGCGCTGATGAGTTATGGAAACAAAATGTTCCCTATCTGCAAGTGTTTAATTAACCTCTTCAGATATTTTCATGCAGATAAGTGTTATGACTTGCAGATACCCTTGGCGACAGCGTGCTGGGTATAGCATCAAAGGGAATGGAGGTCTGAGGGGCTATGTGCGCGTTGTGCCAACATGAAATGCATTATCGGTAGGGGTCTGCCATATGTGGACATCAGCAGTGAATGGAAATATGTGACAATAATAATTGTATGGTACTTCAACTAATGGGAAACCATGGGGTTCAATCATTAGGTTTAAGTACAAATCACCATCCATGGCATTTTTATGGCAAATAAACCTAATAGTTTTTAGAGCTGTAACCCTGCCTGAGGTAAATATGTGTTTAGATATACTCTGTAGCAAACATTAAGTATATGGATACTGAAGGAAAGATTTAAAGGG
This sequence comes from Ranitomeya imitator, assembly GCF_032444005.1. Classification (NCBI taxonomy): domain Eukaryota; kingdom Metazoa; phylum Chordata; class Amphibia; order Anura; family Dendrobatidae; genus Ranitomeya; species Ranitomeya imitator. The sequence goes on along the minus strand of NC_091283.1, from coordinate 497,745,132 downwards.
GTCATCCAACTCAAAACTGTAGCTTGCCTAAACCTAACAATGTGTAATTCTACCTCTTCCGGCAAGCCTACAACCTGCAGTAATCACCGATCGACCTAACCACTGCACGACCAGCTCTATCCTTACCTACTGTATCCTCACCCATCCCTTGTAGATTGTGAGCCCTCGTGGGCAGGGTCCTCTCTCCTCCTGTACCAGTTATGACTTGTATTGTTCAAGATTATTGAACCTGTTTTTATTATGTATACCCCTCCTCACATGTAAAGCGCCATGGAATAAATAGCGCTATAATAATAAATAATAATAATAATAATATACACACTGTTATGATTCATCTCTGCTTGCCGGTTCGAGCGTTCTTCATGTGATCACAGGTATGTTATATGTATACTTGTGGTCATGTGTCAATTAAATATCGATCTTCTTCTCTCAATAGAGCATTGAAAAAAGCATGGAGTGACATCTGCAACCATAAGATGCAAATTGCATATCTGCCATCAACTGATGACTGTGTGAACCGACAAGCAGACCTGAATCCTAACAGTGTGTATATTACACATAACTAACTGTAGTACAACCGAAATGAGTAAACTCTTTGATCACAGGATATACTTATACAGTATAGGGATGATTCATCAAGACTGCCGATTCTCTTGCTGGCTTTGATGAAGGTTCGTTTTGGAGTGGACATTACTGATTCATTAAGAGGCTAATTTAAATCTATGCTGTTTCTATGCTTTATGATCCAGTGGGCTGTCCTACTAGTGATTGACATCTTTATAAGATATAAGAGTACATACAGAGATAGCTGTCTATCACTGATAAGACTGCCCAATGGCCCAAAAAAAAAAAACAGAAAGAGCAGAGCCTTAAAGGGACACTGTCACCTGAATTTGGAAGGAACAATCTTCAGCCATGGAGGCGGGGTTTTTGGGTGTTTGATTCACCCCTTCCTTACCCGCTGGCTGCATGCTGGCTGCAATATTGGATTGAAGTTCATTCTCTGTCCTCCATAGTACACGCCTGCGCAAGGCAAGATTGCTTTGTGCAGGCATGTACTACGGGGGACAGAGAATGAACTTCAATCCAATATTGCAGCCAGCATGCAGCCAGCGGGTAAGGAAGGGGTGAATCAAAAACCCAAAAACCCCGCCTCCATGGCTGAAGATTGTTCCCTCCAAATTCAGGTGACAGAGTCCCTTTAACCCCTTAATGACAGCCAATACGTCTTTTAACTGACCTGAGATATAAGAGAATAGCCTCCCCATATGGGTGACAATCCAGTAGCTGTCGGCTGTCCACTATAGCTGACAACTTTCTGCATCAGCCACGATCAGTGTTTGCACCGTCCATCTCTGTTTAACCCCTTAGATGCTGCTGTCAATAGTGACTACATCATTATAAATGGTTAACAGAGTGTGGGGGCTTCCTATTTAACCAAATTGGTGCCCTCAGATCTTGATTTTGTGGTCCTGATGTTTGCCATGGCAATTCATGACCAAATAGCGGCCTTAGAGTTTGATTGCTGTAGTAATCTGTTCAGAAGTTAGAGGCATTTAGGTGGTAAAAATACACATTTTCATTTCTGTCAGGCCACTTTGCATTAATTCCTGTAAAGCACCTGATGGGTTAATAAACTACCTGACAGCAGTTTTCAATATGTCAGGGGGTACTGTTTTGAAAATGGTATCACGTTTGGGGGTTTCACAATATATGAGACCCCTAAAGTCACTTCTAACATGAATAAGTCCCGAAAAAAATAAATTTTGTACATTTCCTTGAAAAAATGAAAAATTGCTGCTACATTTTTAATCCTCCTAAAATGCTAACAAAATAAAAGAACATTTTACAAATGGTGCTAATGTAAAGCCGACATGTGGGAAATGTTATTTATTAATGGTTTGCTGTAGTATGGCCATCTGGACTAAAGGGATAATCATTCAAAGTTTGAAAATTGCTAGTTTTTTTAAATTTTTCTCAAATTTTTGATATTTTTTATAAATAAACACAAAACATATTGACCTAAATTTACCATTATCATAAAGTATAATGTCACGAAAAAACAACCTCAAAATCACTGGGATTTGTTGAAGTGTTGCAGAGCTATTACCACATAAAGTGACACTGGTCAGATTTCAAAAATTTGGCTCCGCCACTAAGGGGTTAAATCGCAAGTTTTCTACATATTTTCTCATAAAACTAAAGATCAGTCTAATCATTTCTCCCTGTTCTGTAACATTGTGCCTGCAGATTGGACTGCTTTTTTCATGGTGACTGGTTCCCTTTAAATAGAGCAGTAGTTGCACTTGCTCAGTTACTTTTCATTCAGACTGGGAACTTTGTGTCCCTTGTTCTGGCAATTGGTGGGGTCCTTGGTGTCAGATCCCAAGCAATACTAGATCTTGTGGATAGAGGATATATTTTGTTCATGAGACAACACCTTTAAAAGTACGAGTATGAGCTGCTGATAGCATTACACAACTCAGTGATACGAGTGCATTATTATGGAAGGACAGCACCATGTTTTTTTAATCCTGGTTAACGTTATTGAATATGTTATTGAGCCAACCTAATTAATTGCCTTCACAATATTAGGTCGAACAAGAATAAGAATACTGGATCCATTAACAACGTACTCCTAATAGTTTCCAAATAGCAACATTTTTTCTCCTAAAAATAATTACATAAAGCTACTTATTTTTGCTAACCATATAACCAATATATTTAATTTGCTATAAATGTTTCTACCAGATATATCGGCCCTGGTGTCGCTCCACTGAGCTGTCACTGCATCTGAAATAGCTGTTCCCTATCTTGACTTCAACTTTTAGAGTTTGAAGGCAAGAAAAACCAAGAATATGAAATCACGGTTGAGGAGTCTCACTCATCACATGAGACATATATGTCATGCCATTATCCTTCATCACTCACAAAACAGTAATTAATAGCAAACTGGAGAGCAGAATTCCATCAATAGCATTTCAGAATAAAAATATCCGAGACATAAATAGCCGCATGGGAACAAAAACACAAAGGAGGCAACAATTATATCCAACCAAAGCCACCACTAACATGTCAGCACTAAAATGATTCACAATGGAGGATAATTGTGCATGATATATTTACTCTACATTATTACTTTTCTATTCTTATATTTTAAATATACTGATATTTTATAGATTCATTACAGACAGAGACAGAGCATCGCAGTACGGACGTCCGGGTATCGGCTGACACACAGAGAGGCAGTTGAAATTGTGGGACCAATTTTGGTGCCGTTTTTACTCATTTCCCAGTATGAAAATGTGAAACTTGGGGCTAGCACACAATCTTGATGGTAAAATGTAAATGATAATATCTTCACTGCCCAATGGTATAAAAGTCTGTGACACACCTGTGGTGTCAATATAGTCACTGCACCCCTTATGGGGCATTCTGTTGTGTTGGCACCTCAGGGGCTCTGCCAATGCAACATGGCACCTCAAACAAGTGCAACAAAATCAGCACTGTAGTATGGCGTTTCTTCTCTTCTGAGCTTTGCACTGTTCCTCATAAGTAGTTTTTGACGACATATGGGGTATGGGCGTACTCAGGAGAAGTTCACAACAAATTGTATGGAGCAATTTCTCCTGTTATCCTTATGAAAATGCAAAATTTGGAGCTAAAAAAAGATTTATCTGGGAATTTTTATTTTTTATTTTCACGGCTCTATGTTATAAACTTCTCTGAAGCACCTGGGGGTTCAAGGTTGTTCAATACACATCTAGATAAGTTCCTAAAGGGGTCTAGTTTCCAAAATTTTGTAACTTGTGGGGGGTTTCCACTGTTTAGTCACATCAGGGGCTCTCCAAACATGACATGTATCCGCTAATTATGCCAGCAAATTTTACTGTCAAAAAGTGAAATGGCGCCCCTTCCCTTTCGAGCCCTGCCATGTGCCCAAACAGTAGATTTCTCTCATATATGGGGTATCTGCATGCTCAGGAGAAATTGCACAACAATTTGTATCGTCCATTTTCTCCTGTTACCCTTGCAGGATTAATAAGGATTAGAAGGATTAATAAAGTTCTTGAATCTGGTTTTGAGTATCTTGAGGGGTGCAGTTTTTAGAATGGTGTCACTTTGAGTATCTTCTATCATACAGGCCCCTCAAAGTCACTTCAAATGTGAGGTGGTCCCAAAAAAAATGGTTTTTCAAATTTTGTTGTCAAAAATGAAAAATCGCTGGTCAACTTTTAACCCTTATAACTTCCTAACAAAAAAAAATATGTTTCAAAAATTGTGCTGATGTAGATTAGACATGTGGGAAATGTTATTTATTAATTATTTTGTGGTATATGACTCTGATTTAAGGATATAAAAATTTAAAGTTTGAAAATTGCAAAATTTTCGCCAAATTTCCATTTTTCACAAATAAACGCAAGTCATTTCAAATAAATGTTACCATTATCATGAAGTACAATATGTCTTGAGAAAACAATCCCTGATTGTGGGATGCATTGAAGAGTTATGACCTCATAAATTGAGAGTGGTCAGAATTGTAAAAATTGGCCTGGTCGTGAAGGTGAAAACAGGCTTCGGGGTGAAGGTGTTAAAGGCTGCGTTACTATGCTTTAAGTTCAGGTGAACCTTCTTAAACCAGTAGTCACATAGCACAATTGTCAACACTTCAATCACATAATGGTGCTGAGGGCTCTTGGTATAACGTCTAAGGCTATGTGCACACGTTGCGGATTGGGGTGCAGAATTTTCCGCACAAAATCTGCATCTTCTGGCAGAAAACGCAGGTGCAGATTTGCTGCAGATTTTATGCGGATTTTGTGCGTTTTTGTTGCGGAATTGATGGGGATTTTCTGCGTTTTTTACCCCTGCGGATTTCTATAATGGGAGGGGTCAGAAACACTGCAGTTCCGCACAAAAGAAGTAGCATGCTACTTCTTTTGATCCGCAGCGGTTTTCATGCGGATTTTTCCGCACCATTAGCACAGCATTATTTTTTTTTCTATTGATTTATATTGTACTGTAAATCACTTTGCGGAACTGCAGCGTTTCTGAGCGGAAAAATCCACTGCGGATCTGCACTAATTCCACATCGTGTGCACACAGCCTTAAAGGGTCTTCATCAATGGTGCAGAATTACATGCTGATTTAAGTGCTGGTTCTGATTTCTTGTGATCTCTGAATGTTCTCCTGAAGTGTCTACCAACTATGGGTAAGGATGCAAATAACAATACATGTTATACCCACGTTATTTATCTACAGTATATGTCTGGACTATATAATCCTTTTGTCTTTGCAATTTACAGTACCTTCCAACAACTTTTTGGATAGGAGTTTGAGGCCGCCGTCACACTTGCGAGTTTTACGGACGTAAGAGCGCAGAAAATACGTCCGTAAAACTCGCAAAACAAACGTCCCAATTATTCTCTATGCCCCTGCTCCTATCTGCCGTATTTTACTGATCAGTATTATACGGCTTTCTACGGCCGTAGAAAATCGCAACATGCTGCGTTTGTCACCGTATTGCACAAAAAAAAGCCAATGAAAGTCTATGGAAGCCAGAAAAATACGGATTACACACGGACCAGCAGTGTGACTTGCGAGAAATACGCAGCGGTGTTAGAGAGAAAAGCCGGCAATTCAGTGCGGTGTACAGTAAAATCACACTGACAGCTTACAGTAGAATAGGTAGAATAAATGTGTACACATAGAATAGGTATATATATATATATATATATATATATATATATATATGTCAGTGAGACACATATATGTATATATATATTATTATTTAATACAGCGCTAGATAGCTTTAAAGCCGGTAATTCAATTGCCGGCTTTTGCTATCTCCTTCCTAAAACCCGACATGATATGAGACCTGGTTTACATACAGTAAACCATCTCATATCACCTTTTTTTTTGCATATTCCACACTACTAATGTTAGTAGTGTGTATATGCAAAATTTGGCCGTTCTAGCTATTAAATTAAAGGGTTAAATGGCGGAAAAAATTGGCGTGGGCTCCCGCGCAATTTTCTCCGCCAGAGTAGTAAAGCCAGTGACTGAGGGCAGATATTAATAGCCTAGAGAGGGTCCACGGTTATTGGCCCCCCCCTGGCTAAAAACATCTGCCCCCAGCCACCCCAGAAAAGGCACATCTGGAAGATGCGCCTATTCTGGCACTTGGCCACTCTCTTCCCATTCCCGTGTAGCGGTGGGATATGGAGTAATGAAGGGTTAATGCCACCTTGCTATTGTAAGGTGACATTAAGCCAAATTAATAATGGAGAGGCGTCAATTATGACACCTATCCATTATTAATCCAATAGTAGTAAAGGGGGCGTGACACACTGGGTAATAATGCAGAGCTGCCTAAAGACATGCCCCTAGACTCCTAGAAAGTCCTGTGAGCAAGATCCTCTTGGAAAAGACCCCAAATTTTGCACTAAATAAAAAGACCCCTATCAATGGAACTGTGAAGCTGATTGAAAAGCAAAAACAAAAGCAACAGAATATTCAGGAGAGCAGTGAATAAGAAAAGAACGTCGGTCGCTGAACCATGGATATATTTGGAGAAAGCCATGAATGGGACCCGCTGGTTGCCTGACTCCATGGAGATGTTCGGAGAAACCAGGTGGTGACTCTCCTGTCAACTGGCTTTCGACCTCGTATGGACTCAATGGACTGTCATTTTCCTACGTTTTTTGTTACCTCCTCTTTGTGTATGTACCACAGGTGAGGTAGCCGACCCTGGGAGCTCTGACGTAACATCTGCCATTATCCCGGCGGGTCAGCAGAAGGGTGAGACTCTGTAATATGCCCCATCTTGGGGAATTTTGCTGAAACTGTTCTATGAGTTAACTGTCTGTTATTGTGGTTCAATAAAGCATTGCCACACTGTTTTACCCTCACCCTGTGTTGTCTGAGTAGCGTTATGCCCACATTAAAGGAAGAGCGGGCATTAGGCGGGACCATCCCTGGTCCATGGGGTTCCGGCTAGCGGACCTAGGTGCCCATCTACCCCCCGTTTTTCCACAGTCGGTATTTACACATATTCAATTCATTGAAATCTGGAGGTGGATATGCCTTACGCTCACTATTAGTTTTCCAGAACTAATTATTGTGAACAGCCTGTGGCCTCCTCGTTTTATCGTCGCCCAAACGTGTAGTTGTCTGGATGATATAGACCAGCTGAGAGCTCTTGGCTCCAAAGATAACAGAGGTTGGTTCTGCGTGACTCACGGCCTGAGGTCTTTGATAATTCAATTGCTAATCAAATCTGTTGGCCATGGAAATGCAGCCTTTCCGCCTTGTGGAAACAGACGGTTTTTGAAAGCTGATGGCCATTGCATTCATCTAGTACCAATTGTCTGGTCACTATTACTACTCTAAGAAAGATGTGCCTGCGCTACACCAGCATGTCGCAGATAAAATCACCCGTTCCCTGAAAAATTCTATGTCTGCCAGGGTACAGTCGGGGAAGGGGCTGCTCCACAAGTCTCGGAATCCCCAAGGCTTGCAGAGATCTTGGGGATGAAGAATACACACCATAAGAAGGAAAACTAAACTACTAGACTACAGGGCTTGGTGAAATAAACTACTAAATACCTAAAGTTGGCTAGCTAAAGCACTACACACCATGAGATGGATACATAAACTTAGAGACAACAGGGGTTGGAGAACTAAACTACTGAACAGCTAGGGTTGGAGAACAAAACAAATACACACCAGAACATGGCAAACTAAACTAATAAATAGAGGTTGGAGAACTAAACTACTAAACAGCTTGGGTTAGAAAAGTAGTACACACCAGGAGATGGAAAATTAAATCAATAGACACCAAGGTGTCACTAGACACCAAGTCTTGGAGTCTTGTATCTAATATTTACTCCAGCATTTCAGCCTCCTCCACCTCCTCTATGGCTCCACCTGCTCCCTCAACCTCTGCCTTAATGAGACACCAATTCCAACACTGCAGATATAACCCTCCCCCACCTCCACACTGCGCTGTAAGGGTATGTGCGCACGTTCAGGATTTTTGCGGTTTTTTTGCGGTTTTTCCCGATAAAAACGCCATTAAATCGCTTAGAAAACGCATACATTATGCATCCTATCATTTAGAAAGCATTCCGCATGTTTTGTGCACATGTATGCGTTTTTTTCTGCAAAAATTTTTTGGAGTCCACGAAAGATAGGTGTAATTGAATAATCCAGTAGAATCCATCTTTGTATCTTGGAGTTAATTACTCTCAATTGTACTCCTTCATTTATATAAAGAGACAATATAGTTTTACAAAAAGAAGGATCCAATTTGAGTTTTCTATATGTATTATGATCTTCCAAAATGGAGTGAACTGACTTACCGTAAAGTGCACAATGTAGCACCTCCATCTTGTTCCCGGTCCACTACTCGGTCCTCACTTGTTGCCTCAGGGCTGCCACTTTGGCGCGGTGCCCGCAGGTCTCCTAGCATGCCACTAATTCTGTTTTTTTACTCAGTGTACCTATTGAGCTTTACCACGCCTTCCAGGACTACGCCTGCACCACCTGCCTCTCCCCCTGCCAGCTGTCGCCCACTGCCTGCTGGAGCCACTTATCGCCTGCCTGGTTCTCCGCTACTTGCAGTACCTGCCTGCCCGCCAGTCCGGTTGAGTCAGCTGCCACACACCCAGGATCTAACTGGAGGTAGCATCCTGCATCTTCCGAACTTCCATTCTGGTCTTACTACGGGAGTCTGGGCTTTCGTTTAGTCATGCCGCCTTCGGAGTCCCCTGGGTAGTGGTCCAGTGGTTTCATGAAAATTTCAATAAATGAACGTGCACTTCACTATCTGTGCTCCGTTTCCATTCAGTACACAGAATCCATTACTACTAGTATTGCCTTTAAGTTCTTTAATGGCTGTTTGTTGTTTGATAGTAAGATTCTTGCTATTTATTTATTTATTTTTTAATCTGCATGAGCTCTGCAGACAGCTTATTTTCACCACCACCACAAAATTACAACGTGGAAGGTGGTGTGCTGAATCACATTATCAACAGCCCCCCAAAAAACATTTTTAACTGTGCAACAAATCTGCACACAGAACAGTTTTACCACCACAAAATTACAACATGGGATATGGTGGGCTGTATCACGTTTAGCAACATTATTTTTTTTAATCTGCATGAGCTATGCAGACAGTTGAATTTCACAGCCACTAAATGACAAGGTGATATATGGTGTGCTGAATCATGTTAGCAACTGCCAAAAAATAGTTTTTCATGGCCAATAGCTCAAATCACAGAACAATGTCACCACTAAATGACAAGGTGTCATATGCTTGCTGTATCGCATTTAGAACGTGAAAAAATAAGATTTAGAATGGTATACTCATGCATGGAGCACAATAGAAGCAGTGTATAGCACACTTGTAGGACATGAGCCCTGCTGGCTTTGTTTGTGGACGTCAGTAATGGTGCAAAAAAAAAAAAATGCTGGAAGATTGATTTCACAGCCACACAGGACACTAGCTATCTAAGCTATCTGACTAAGAGAAAACTGCCTAGCTAACTAGCTAAAATCTATCAGCTAACAGTCCCAGTGTTAGGAGCAGCCTCTCTGCTGTAACAGTGTCAAAATGGCGCTAAAACAAGATGTCCGCTCTTTATATGGAGAGACATCATACATGTGATTTCAGCAGCCAATGACACAAACCGATGCTTCCTGCACCCTGGTTGGCTAGCCGCAATGTGCACACATAAAGTTAGAAGAAGAAAAAAGTTTACAAGCACGCCGCTCCTCTGAGCTCTCCCCACCTCCTACCCTCATCAAACACGTGCTCATCATAAACCACCATTATCATAGCCAAAGTGCTGAAAATGCCTTAGTGGCAATGCAAATATTTTCCCTCACTTTTTACTGAATGTTGCAGATTTTTCCCGATTTTATAAAATTTTGCTTGTTTACGATCATGAATCCGAATGTGCCTTATTCGTGCCAATTTTATGTTTGACGATCGTTTTCAGAACAAATTTGCTCATAAGTAGTTTAATGTTTTTTACACTTGCATTGCTGATTTTGATCCAACACTTGGATCAAAATTGGACATGTTTCATGTTTTCTTCAAACCACCAGGTCATGTGCACAAAATCGGACATGTGTACAGCCCTATAGAATATCATTGGTGTGAGTGCTATCTGTAAAAACCACAGCTAGCACTCGTCTGATATAATCGGTTGTGTGCATAAGCCCTTACAAAATGTCCCCACTTAAAAAGGCATTGCTTTTCCCAATGCATAGTAAATGCTACAGCCTTGAGAACAGCTCTGTGTCCAGACTGTAAATCTAGTAGTTCTCTCTGTCTCTCGTTAAGCTCACTCCTAGGCATGAATCAGAACATCCATCTGCTATTAACATTAAATTTCATCACTATGGAAAACAGTGTATAAACAAAATTATTTTTCTAATTAACAAGGATTCAAAGAGCTGGAACTGGAAAAGCTCTAGTCAATTAGTGTACTTAAAAGGAATGTGTCATCAGAAAATTACCAATTGTTTAATTCATGTTTTTATGTTAAATATGTATATTTTTAATTTTCTGCATCTTGTATTATCTTAAAAAACTGAACTCTTCCAATTTTCACATGTGCCACTAGGCTTAATATTAGGGAGCAGTCATACCCCCTTATTACTCTTGTGAGGGTTGAATCACAATCCTTGGACTCTCCAAGCTGGCTATCTTTACAGACCTGAGTGTGATAGCATGTATTGTCACACTTAGGTCAGAATGGCGATGTGATCCTTGCACGAGTAGTAGGGCAGTCTGACTGAACCCTTAGACTCATACTTCCTGCTCTGACTATTGATTGGTATAGAAGTATTTTATGCGCCTGCTCTGATTTGGATTGATGTCATCGCAAACGGTAGGGGAGGAGATGAATGAGCTGTAACATCACCCACTGTGAAAGGTGGATCCTGTGTTATCTACTGTATATGTAGAATAGCAGGGATGCGGGATGCAGTGACGAGCAGGAGGCAGAGCAAGAGTTAAAGGGTTTATTACAGGGGATACTTCACGCAGGGAGAGAAAGGGTTAAGAGGGGAGTTAAACTGGATATTGTGTCAGGGTAAGAACAAACTGTTATGAATTTTATCAGTCTGATGGTTTCCAGCCTGTTGAAGCTTGAAATCCCACAGTGACGCCGTAAGTGACACGTGATGTCTCTGGCCTGATCCTGAAGAAAGTTGATGCACTGTCTCCTGAGGGAAGCGGCGTATCCAGCTTCTCCGAGGCAAGGTCCTAGGTTACCGGGATGATGTCCTTGCTGTAAAGTAGTCTGTAGTACCGCCGGCATGTGTCTCAGCTCAGTGGCGGAGGCGGGGATGACGCTACCAGGCTCTGTATGATTCAGCTGGTCGAACTTAGGCCGCGTGCTCACGGCAGAAAGCAGAGCGGTGCGGGACAGATTCCCAGAGACGGGTGAGTGGGCACACAGATATACGCTACTCACAGTCAGTGTGCTCAAGGGCTGGGGAGCTGCAGCACAGGCCTGGACTACCGCATCGCCCAATGGAGAGTGAATCAACCTTCTCCTCCTGTGCGCTCTGTTTTCCCGCCAAGTGTCCCACTTTCCTGGGGGCAGAACGGTGGCTTAGTGGATGGCACTGCAGCGCTGGGGTCCTGGGTTCTAATCCCACCTTGGACAACATCTGCAAAGAGTTTGTATGTTCTCAATGTGTTTGCGTGGGTTTCCTCCGCGCACTCCGGTTTCCTCCCACATTCCAAAGACATACTGATAGGGAATTTAGATTGTGAGCCCCATCGTGTGCAAACTGTAAAGCACTGTTGAATATGTTAGCGCTATATAAAAATAAAGATTATTATTATTATTTCCCACGCACCGTCCGTTTTGTCCCTGACACGCCCCCTATAGTTGAGTGCAATGGTCTGTCTGAGTCAGAATGCTTTCCCCCCAGCAACAATGTTGACAGCCCGATAGTTTCGGAACCAACATGAAAGAGGCGTCACTGGCCCGGTCCATCTTCCTACATGTATTGTGGTGTTATGTTTCCATTACACGTTTAAGCTTAAAATATACAACTCTGCCCTTCAACTCTCCATACAAGCCTACTTCAACACCCTTATCAACGCACTATTCAACAATCCTAAACTCTTTGACACTTTTCAATCCCTCCTTTGTCCCAAAGTACAGGCTCCAACCATCAACCTCAGCACTGACAATCTGGCCAAGTACTTTAAAGAAAAAAATGACTATATTCAAAAAGAAATTTTCTCCCAATCCCCTAATATCATGCATTCTCTTCTGCACTTCATCTAACTCACTTTCTGTCTTTGAACCAATCACGGATGAAGAATTTATCAGGCTCCTCGCATCTTATTGCCCTACTATCTGCACCAGTGACCCTATTCCCTCACATCTCCTGTCCCTTTCCTCAGCTGTCACCACTCATCTACCTAAAATGTTTAACCTCTCTCTGTCATTTGGTGTCTTTCCCTCCTTCAAACACACCAGCATGCACCCATTACTAAAAAAAGCATTCCTGAACTAGAACTGTGCTGCTAACTATAGAACTGTCTTTAATCTTCCTTTGATTTCTAAACTTCTGGAATAACGCTTTTTGACCCATTGCAATCTGATTTCTGCTACTTACACTGTACTGAAACTGCCTTTAGTAAAGTCTCCAATGATCTACTAACAGCTAAATCTGAGTCACTACTCTCTGCAGATTCTCCTAGATCTCTCTGCACCCCTCAACACTTTTGATCACCAGCTCCTCCTCACTATGTTCTGCTTTATCAGGATATTGCGCTCTTGGTTTCCTCCTACTTCTCTGACTGCCTTCCCTGTATCGCTGTATTTCTGGCTTCTCTTCATCTCCTCTTCCCCTTAATGTTGGGGTCCTCAGGGCTCAGTACTAGGTCTCCTCATTCTCTTCTTTCTATACACTGCCCCTATTGAACAAACCATCAGTAGATTTGGTTTTCAGTACTATCTATATGCTGATAACACCCAATTATACACATCATAATTTAGATTGTGAGCCCTGTCGGGGACAGCGATGATAATGTGTGCAAACTGTAAAGCGCTGCGGAATATGTTAGCGCTATATAAAAATAAAGATTATTATTATCATCTCCTGACATCATCCCCCTTCATTACTACAAAATACCAGTGATTGTCTTTCTGCTGTCACTAACATCATGTCCTCTGTCTATCTAAAACTGAATCTGTCTGTTATTGTTTCCCGCTTCTACTAACTTTCCTAAACCCAATATTGCTGGGTCAGACATTTTTTGTAGATGATGAGGTGTCAGGACTCAGGAGGAATTTTGTTCCACTCCTCTTTGCAGATCATCTCTAAATCATCATGAGGCTGTTGCTTGGTAACTCGGAGTTTCAACTCCCTCCATACGCTTTCTAAGGGATTAAGGTCTGGAGACTGGCTAGGCCACTCCATGACCTTAATGTGCTTCTTTTTGAGCCACTCTTTTGTTACCTTGGCTGTATGTTTTGGATCATTGTCTTGCTGGAAGACCCAACCACGACCCATTTGTAATGTCACTTAGGATTTTACGGTGCATGGCTCCATCCATTCTTCCATTTATGTGGTGAAGTAGTCTTGTGCCTAACCAGAGAAACACCCTCAAAACATAATGTTTCCACCTCCATGCTTGACAGTGGTGACGGTGTTCTTTGGGTCATAGGCAACATTTCTCTTCCATCAAACATGGCGAGTTGAGTTAATGCCAAATTCCTCAATTTTTGTCTCTTCTGACAACAGCACCTTCTCCCAATCTCTCACAGAATTATCCAGGTGTTCATTGGCAAACTTCAGATGGGCCTGCACATGTGCTATCTTGATCAGGAAGACCTTGAGGGCACTACAGGATTTTAAACCTTCATGGCGTAATGTGTTACCAATGTTTTTCTTGGTGACTGTGGTTCCAGCTGCCTTGAGATCATTAACAAGTTCCCCCATGTAGATTTAGGCTGATCTGTCACCTTCCTCATGATCAAGGATATGCTCGAGGTGAGATGTGCATCGTGCCCCAGATCGAAGTCGATTGACAGTCATTTTGTATTTCTTCCATTTTCTTACTATTGAACCATCAGTTGTCTCCTTCTCATCCAGCATCTTACTTATGGTTTTGTAGCCCAATCAAGCTTTGTGCAGGTCTATGATCTTGTCCCTGACATCCTTATAGAGCTCTTTTGGTCTTGCCCATGTTGTAGAGGTTAGAGTCTGAAAGACTAATTGAGTCTGTGGTAACAACTTTTATTAGAGTCCAAAACACCAACAATTTAATTAAAACCATTTAAAATGAAGACACATGCCCCCTATTGGGGTGTCCCCCCGGCTGCCAGTACCTCTATAAATAGGACACTTGATTGTGCTAGATCAAAGAAACACTCTGGACATAAAAGACGTAGTGAAACCAATTTGAATACAATAGACATATGAATCAGAATATAATGTATTACAAGAGCTGTGGTTTAAAGCAAAACATATATATATATATATATATATATATATATTAGACGATAATTCAACAATGTATTGAAGATACACAATGGTGAGAAAGGATCTATGTACACAATTCTACAAGTATTCCCCAAAGGCCTGAACGAAGAAAACAGAGGAGACCCACTCTGTAAGTCATGATCCTCTTATATTTGGAACAATGAATATTGCAAAATATGTAACAGGTAGGTATCATGAAGTAAACGTTATAAATGTCCGTAACTGACTGTGTTCTAAAGACCTCTTTATGGCCCACATGTGGCAGAAAAATCAACCAACTGAATAGATTGTTGGTTTTAATTAAATTGTTGGTGTGTTTTGGACTCTAATATAAGTTGTTACCTTTTTATAAATTGTTGGGTGGTCCCTGGTCAATAGTATGTTTCTTTTCTTTCTAGTGTATTATTTCCTTTGACATACTCCAGGTTGATCCTATTTGCTTATTGTGACTGATGGTGCCCTCCATCCCTTTATTCCCTGTCTTTAATGCAGGTAACGAGTTGAGTAGAAGCATCTAACTGGTCTGTAGGAGAAAGAACTCTTAATGGTTGGTAGGGGATCAAATACTTATTTCTCACTGCAAAATGCAAATAAATGTATATAATTTTATACAATGTGATTTTCTTTATTTTATTTTTGATATTCTATCTCTCAATGATAAAATGAACCTACCCTTAACATTATAGACTGTTCATTTCTTTGTCAGTAGGCAAACTTACAAAATCAGCAAGGGATCAAATACTTATTTCTCCCACTGTTTCTATCTATCTCGCACGACACTCGCATGACACTCATCCAATTTTTCAGTAATGATATCTGAACTTTTTTTTTCCAGAAATATGGCTAGGAGGCCTTATACCGATTAAAATGATACCTTGGTTGATGAAATTCTTCTTGCGGTTGTTGTTTAGTCTTTATTTTCCTTTTTTTAGGTAATGATATCATGGCATGGGCCTTCATAGTTACATAGTTACAAAGTTATTAAGGTTGAAGGAAGACTATAAGTCCATCTAGTTCAACCCATAGCCTAACCTAACAGGCCCTAACATGTTGATCCAGAGGAAGGCAAAAAAAACCCATGTGGCAAAGAGTAAGCTCCACATTGGGGAAAAAAATTCCTTCCCGACTCCACATACGGCAATCAGACTAGTTCCCTGGATCAACGCCCTATCAAGGAATCTAGTGTATATACCCTGTAACATTATACTTTTCCAGAAATGTATCCAGTCCCCTCTTAAATTTAAGTCATGAATCACTCATTACAACATCATACGGCAGAGAGTTCCATAGTCTCACTGCTCTTACAGTAAAGAATCCGCATCTGTTATTATGCTTAAACCTTCTTTCCTCCAGACGTAGAGGATGCCCCTTTGTCCCTGTTTCAGGTCTATGATTAAAAAGATCATCAGAAAGGTCTTTGTACTGTCCCCTCATATATTTATACATTAAAATAAGATCACCCCTTAGTCTTTGTTTTTCCAAACTAAATTGCCTTAAGTGTAATAACCTATCTTGGTATTGCAGAACCCCCAGTCCTCTAATAACCTTGGTCGCACTTCTCTGCACTCGCTCTAGTTCAGCTATGTCTTTCTTATACACCGGAGACCAGAACTGTGCACAGTATTCTAAGTGTGGTCAAACTAGTGACTTAGAGGTAAAATTATGTTCTCCTCATGAGCATCTATTCCTCCTTTAATGTATCCCATTATTTTATTTGCCTTTGTAGCAGCTGCTGACACTGGCCACTAAATATGAGTTTGTCATCCACCCATACACCCAGGTCTTTTTCATTGACGGTTTTGCCCAGAGTTTTAGAATTAAGCACATAATTGTACATCTTATTACTTCTACCCAAGTGCATGACCTTACATTTATCCCCATTAAAGCTCATTTGCCATTTATCAGCCCAAGCTTCTAGGTTTACATAAATCATCCTGTAATATAAAATTGTCCTCCTCTGTATTGATTACCCTGCAGAGTTTAGTGTCATCTGCAAATATTGAAATTCCACTCTGAATGCCCCCTACAAGGTCATTAATAAATATGTTAAAAAGAAGAGGGCCCAATACTGACCCCTGTGGTACCCCACTACTAACCGCTACCCAGTCCGAGTGTGCTCCATTAATAACCACCCTTTGTTTCCTATCCCTGAGCCAGCTCTCAACCCACTTACACATATTTTCCCCTATCCCCATTATTCTCATTTTATGTATCAACCTTTTGTGTGGCACCGTATCAAAAGCTTTTGAAAAGTCCATATACACTACATCATCTGGGTTCCCTTGGTCCAGTCCGGAACTTACCTCTTCATAGAAACTGATCAAATTAGTCTGACATGAACGGTCCCTAGTAAACCCGTGCTGCTACTGGGTCATGAGGTTATGCCTCTTCAGATACTCCAGTATAGCATCCCTTAGAATGCCCTCCAGGATTTTACCCACATTAGAGGTTAAGCTTACTGGCCTATAATTTCCGAGTTCAGTTTTTGTCCCCTTTTTGAATATTGGCCCCACATTTGCTATACGCCAGTCCTGTGGTACAGACCCTGTTATTATGGAGTCTTTAAAGATTAAAAATAATGGTCTATCAATGACTGTACTTAATTCCTGCAGTACTCGGGGGTGTATCCCATCCGGGCCCGGAGATTTGTCAATTTTAGTGATTTTTAGATGCAGCCGCACTTCCTGCTGGGTTAAGCAGGTGACATTTAATTGGGAATTTTTATCACTAGTCATTTTGTCTGCCATGGGATTTTCTTGTGTAAATACTCATGAAAAAAAGTCATTTAGCATATTGGCTTTTTCCTCATCCTCATCCACCATTTCACCCAGACTATTTTTAAGGGGGCCACCACTTTCATTTTTTAGTTTCTTGCTATTTATGTAGTTAAAGAATATTTTAGGATTATTTTTACTCTCTCTGGCAATGAGTCTCTCTGTCTCAATCTTTGCTGCCTTGATTTGCTTTTTACAGAATTTATTTAATTTTTTGTATTTATTTAATGCCTCCTCACTACCTACTTCCTTTAATTCTCGAAATGCTTTCTTTTTGTCACTTATTGCGCCCCTTACAGCTATATTTAGCCATATTGGTTTCCTCCTCTTTCTAGTATGTTTATTCCCATACGGTATATTCTGTGCACAGGTCCTATCCAGGATGCTAATAAATGTCTCCCATTTTCTTTGTGTATTTTTGTGTCTCAGGATATCGTCCCAGTTAATTGCACCAAGATCCTCTCTCATCCGTTGGAAATTTGCCCTCCTGAAGTTTAGTGTCCTTGTAACCCCTCTATTACACATCTTTTTAAAGGATACATGAAAACTTATTATTTTGTGATCGCTATTTCCCAAGTGACCCCCAACCCTTATATTTGCTATGCGGTCTGGCCTGTTGGTTAATATTAGGTCTGGCAGTGCCCCCCTTCTTGTTGGGTCCTGAACCAGTTGTGAAAGGTAATTGTCTCTCATAGTTGTCAAAAACCGATTACCTTTGCTGGAACTGCAGGTTTCTGTTCCCCAATCTATTTCAGGGTAGCTGAATGTTGTGAATTCTGTGGCAGAGCTCCCTCCTGTGGTCACAAGTGGTATTTCGGCTGATTCTCTCTGGGAGCTTCCGTTTGTGGAGGAAACTGGTACTGCTGCTTCTGAGTTTCCTTCCTCAGGTGATCTGGTGAGGTCGTTAGGTGCTTCTCTACTTAACCCCACCTAATGCTTTGATTCATGCTTCCTGTCAATGTTCCAGTGTTGGACTTGTGTTTCTCTGGATCATTCCTGTGGCCTGCTGCTCTGCATAGCTAAGTGCTTCTTTGCTATTTGTTGCTATTTTTCCTGTCCAGCTTGTCTATTTGTTTTGCTGGAAGCTCTGGGACGCAAGGGGTGTACCTCCGTGCCGTTAGTTCCGTACGGAGGGTCTTTTTGCCCCCTTTGCGTGGTTTTCTTTAGGGTTTTGTGTAGACCGCAAAGTTATCTTTCCTATCCTCGTTCTGTCTAGAATATCGGGCCTCACTTTGCAGAATCTATTTCATCCCTACGTTTGTCTTTTCATCTTACTCACAGTCATTATATGTGGGGGGCTGTTATGTTTGCTAATGACAGGTGTTATGAAGGCAATCCAGAAACAAAAACAAAAAAAAAAAAGGATGTCAGAACTTTTTCTTTCCCTCTATTGAGAATCATTAGTTTGGCTCCTTGTACTGTTATGTTTGCTAATGACAGGTGTTATGAAGGCAATCCAGAAACACAGTGTGCTTAGCGATCAGAGCGCACACAGTGATCTGACAAATACCCAAAAATACAAGAACGAGCTCTGAGACGTGGAAACTCTGTAGACTGCACACCTGATCCTATCCTAAACACAACTAAAAGCGGCTGTGGATTGCGCCTAACAACTACCTAGGCAACTCGGCACAGCCTAAGAAACTAGCTAGCCTGAAGATAGAAAAATAGGCCTGACTTGCCCCAGAGAAATTCCCCAAAGGAAAAGGCAGCCCCCCACATATAATGACTGTGAGTAAGATGAAAAGACAAAACGTAGGGATGAAATAGATTCAGCAAAGTGGGGCCCGATATTCTAGGACAGAGCGAGGACAGTAAAGCGAACTTTGCAGTCTACAAAAAACCCTAAAGCAAAACCACGCAAAGGGGGCAAAAAAAACCCACCGTGCCGAACTAACGGCACGGCGGTACACCCTTTGCGTCTCAGAGCTTCCAGCAAAACAAAAGACAAGCTGGACAGAAAAAAAGCAACAAAAAAGCAAAAAGCACTTAGCTATACAGAGCAGCAGGTCACAGGAACAATCAGGAGAAGCTCAGATCCAACACTGAAACATTGACAAGGAGCAAGGATAGCAGAATCAGGCGGAGTTAAGTAATGAAGCAGTTAACGAGCTCACCAGAACACCTGAGGGAGGAAGCTCAGAAGCTGCAGTACCACTTGTGACCACAGGAGTGAATTCAGCCACAGAATTCACAACAGTACCCCCCCTTGAGGAGGGGTCACCGAACCCTCACCAGAGCCCCCAGGCCGACCAGGATGAGCCGCATGAAAGGCACGAACAAGATCGGAAGCATGAACATCAGAGGCAAAAACCCAGGAATTATCTTCCTGAGCATAACCCTTCCATTTAACCAGATACTGGAGTTTCCGTCTAGAAACACGAGAATCCAAAATCTTCTCCACAATATACTCCAATTCCCCCTCCACCAAAACTGGGGCAGAAGGCTCAACAGATGGAACCATAGGTGCCACGTATCTCCGCAACAACGACCTATGGAATACATTATGTATGGAAAAGGAGTCTGGGAGGGTCAAACGAAAAGACACAGGATTGAGAACCTCAGAAATCCTATACGGACCAATAAAACGAGGTTTAAATTTAGGAGAGGAAACCGTCATAGGAATATGACGAGAAGATAACCAAACCAGATCCCCAACACGAAGTCGGGGACCCACACGGCGTCTGCGATTAGCGAAAAGTTGAGCTTTCTCCTGGGACAAGATCAAATTGTCCACTACCTGAGTCCAGATCTGCTGCAACCTATCCACCACAGAATCCACACCAGGACAGTCCGAAAACTCAACCTGTCCTGAAGAGAAACGAGGATGGAACCCAGAATTGCAAAAAAATGGAGAAACCAAGGTAGCCGAGCTGGCCCGATTATTAAGGGCGAACTCAGCCAACGGCAAAAAGGACACCCAATCATCCTGGTCTGCAGAAACAAAACATCTCAGATATGTTTCCAAGGTCTGATTGGTTCGTTCGGTCTGGCCATTAGTCTGAGGATGGAAAGCCGAGGAAAAGGATAGGTCAATGCCCATCCTACCACAAAAGGCTCGCCAAAACCTTGAAACAAACTGGGAACCTCTGTCAGAAACAATATTCTCAGGAATGCCATGCAACCGAACCACATGCTGAAAGAACAAAGGTACCAAATCAGAGGAGGAAGGCAATTTAGCCAAGGGCACCAGATGGACCATTTTAGAAAAGCGATCACAGACCACCCAAATGACTGACATCTTTTGAGAAACGGGAAGGTCAGAAATGAAATCCATCGAAATATGTGTCCAAGGCCTCTTTGGGACCGGCAAGGGCAAAAGCAACCCACTGGCACGAGAACAGCAGGGCTTAGCCCTAGCACAAATCCCACAGGACTGCACAAAAGTACGTACATCCCGTGACAGAGATGGCCACCAGAAGGATCTAGCCACTAACTCTCTGGTACCAAAGATTCCAGGATGACCAGCCAACACCGAACAATGAAGTTCAGAGATAAGTTTATTAGTCCACCTATCAGGGACGAACAGTTTCTCTGCTGGACAACGATCAGGTTTATTCGCCTGAAATTTTTGCAGCACCCGCCGCAAATCAGGGGAGATGGCAGACACAATGACTCCTTCCTTGAGGATACCCGCTGGCTCAGATAAACCCGGAGAGTCGGGCACAAAACTCCTAGACAGAGCATCCGCCTTCACATTTTTAGAGCCCGGAAGGTACGAAATCACAAAGTTGAAGCGGGCAAAAAATAACGACCAACGGGCCTGTCTAGGATTCAAGCGCTTGGCAGACTCGAGATAAGTCAAGTTCTTATGATCAGTCAATACCACCACGCGATGCTTAGCTCCTTCAAGCCAATGACGCCACTCCTCGAATGCCCACTTCATGGCCAGCAACTCTCGATTGCCCACATCATAATTACGCTCAGCGGGCGAAAACTTCCTGGAAAAGAAAGCACATGGTTTCATCACTGAGCAATCAGAACCTTTCTGTGACAAAACCGCCCCTGCTCCAATCTCAGAAGCATCAACCTCGACCTGGAACGGAAGAGAAACATCTGGCTGACACAACACAGGGGCAGAACAAAAACGACGCTTCAACTCCTGAAAAGCTTCCACAGCAGCAGAAGACCAATTAACCAAATCACCACCCTTCTTGGTCAAATCGGTCAATGGTTTGGCAATGCTAGAAAAATTACAGATGAAGCGACGATAAAAATTAGCAAAGCCCAGGAACTTTTGCAGACTTTTCAGAGATGTCGGCTGAATCCAATCCTGGATGGCTTGGACCTTAACTGGATCCATCTCGATAGTAGAAGGGGTAAAGATGAACCCCAAAAATGAAACTTTCTGCACACCGAAGAGACACTTTGATCCCTTCACAAACAAAGAGTTAGCACGCAGGACCTGAAAAACCATTCTGACCTGCTTCACATGAGACTCCCAATCATCTGAGAAGATCAAAATGTCATCCAAGTAAACAATCAGGAATTTATCCAGATACTCACGGAAGATGTCATGCATAAAAGACTGAAACACAGATGGAGCATTGGCAAGTCCGAACGGCATCACTAGATACTCAAAATGACCCTCGGGCGTATTGAATGCAGTTTTCCATTCATCTCCTTGCCTGATTCTCACCAGATTATACGCACCACGAAGATCTATCTTAGTGAACCAACTAGCCCCCTTAATCCGCGCAAACAAGTAAGATAACAATGGCAAGGGATACTGAAATTTAACAGTGATCTTATTAAGAAGGCGGTAATCAATACACGGTCTCAGCGAACCATCCTTCTTGGCTACAAAGAAGAACCCTGCTCCCAGTGGTGATGACGATGGGCGAATATGTCCCTTCTCCAGGGATTCCTTCACATAACTGCGCATAGCGGCGTGTTCAGGCACGGATAAATTAAATAATCGACCTTTAGGGAATTTACTACCAGGAATCAAATTGATAGCACAATCACAATCCCTATGCGGAGGTAGAGCATCGGACTTGGGCTCTTCAAATACATCCTGATAATCAGACAAGAACTCTGGGACCTCAGAAGGGGTGGATGACGAAATCGACAAAAATGGAACATCACCATGTACCCCCTGACAACCCCAGCTGGATACCGACATGGAATTCCAATCCAATACTGGATTATGGGTTTGTAGCCATGGCAACCCCAACACGACCACATCATGCAGATTATGCAACACCAGAAAGCGAATAACTTCCTGATGTGCAGGAGCCATGCACATGGTCAGCTGGGCCCAGTATTGAGGTTTATTCTTGGCCAAAGGTGTAGCATCAATTCCTCTCAATGGAATAGGACACCGCAAAGGCTCCAAGAAAAACCCACAACGTTTAGCATAATCCAAATCCGTCAGATTCAGGGCAGCGCCCGAATCCACAAACGCCATGACAGAAAACGACGACAAAGAGCATATCAAGGTAATGGACAGAAGGAATTTGGACTGTACAGTACCAATGACGGCAGACCTAGCGGACCGCTTAGTGCGCTTAGGACAATCAGAAATAGCATGAGTGGAATCACCACAGTAGAAACACAGACCATTCAGACGTCTGTATTCCTGCCGTTCAACTCTAGTCATAGTCCTATCGCACTGCATAGGCTCAGGTTTAACCTCAGGCAGTACCGCCAAATGGTGCACAGATTTACGCTCGCGCAAGCGTCGACCGATCTGAATGGCCAAAGACTCATTCAAACCAGCAGGCATAGGAAATCCCACCATGACATCCTTAAGAGCCTCAGAGAGACCCTTTCTGAACAAAGCTGCCAGCGCAGATTCATTCCACTGAGTGAGTACTGACCATTTCCTAAATTTCTGACAATATACTTCTATATCATCCTGACCCTGGCACAAAGCCAGCAAATTTTTCTCAGCCTGATCCACTGAATTAGGCTCATCGTACAGCAATCCGAGCGCCAGGAAAAACGCATCGACACTACTCAATGCAGGGTCTCCTGGCGCAAGAGAAAATGCCCAGTCTTGAGGGTCGCCGCGCAAAAAATAAATAATAATCAAAACCTGTTGAATAGGATTACCAGAAGAATGAGGTTTCAAGGCCAGAAATAGCTTACAATTATTTTTGAAACTTAGAAACTTAGTTCTATCTCCAAAAAACAAATCAGGAATAGGAATTCTTGGTTCTAACATAGATTTCTGATCAATAGTATCTTGAATTTTTTGTACATTTATAACGAGATTATCCATTGAAGAGCACAGACCCTGAATATCCATGTCCACACCTGTGTCCAGAATCACCCAAATGTCTATGGGGAAAAAAAAAAGTGAACACAGAGCAGAAAAAAAAAAAAAAAGGATGTCAGAACTTTTTCTTTCCCTCTATTGAGAATCATTAGTTTGGCTCCTTGTACTGTTATGTTTGCTAATGACAGGTGTTATGAAGGCAATCCAGAAACACAGTGTGCTTAGCGATCAGAGCGCACACAGTGATCTGACAAATACCCAAAAATACAAGAACGAGCTCTGAGACGTGGAAACTCTGTAGACTGCACACCTGATCCTATCCTAAACACAACTAAAAGCGGCTGTGGATTGCGCCTAACAACTACCTAGGCAACTCGGCACAGCCTAAGAAACTAGCTAGCCTGAAGATAGAAAAATAGGCCTGACTTGCCCCAGAGAAATTCCCCAAAGGAAAAGGCAGCCCCCCACATATAATGACTGTGAGTAAGATGAAAAGACAAAACGTAGGGATGAAATAGAGTCAGCAAAGTGGGGCCCGATATTCTAGGACAGAGCGAGGACAGTAAAGCGAACTTTGCAGTCTACAAAAAACCCTAAAGCAAAACCACGCAAAGGGGGCAAAAAAAACCCACCGTGCCGAACTAACGGCACGGCGGTACACCCTTTGCGTCTCAGAGCTTCCAGCAAAACAAAAGACAAGCTGGACAGAGAAAAAGCAACAAAAAAGCAAAAAGCACTTAGCTATACAGAGCAGCAGGTCACAGGAACAGGAGAAGCTCAGATCCAACACTGAAACATTGACAAGGAGCAAGGATAGCAGCATCAGGCGGAGTTAAGTAATGAAGCAGTTAACGAGCTCACCAGAACACCTGAGGGAGGAAGCTCAGAAGCTGCAGTACCACTTGTGACCACAGGAGTGAATTCAGCCACAGAATTCACAACAGGGGGCTGCCTTTTCCTTTGGGGTATTTCTCTGAGGCAAGGTAGGCTTATTTTTCTATCTTCAGGCTAGTTAGTTTCTCAGGCTGTGCCGAGTTGCATAGGGAGTGTTAGGCGCAATCCACAGCTGCCTCTAGTTGTGTTTGGAGAGGATCAGGAATTGCGGTCTACAGAGTTCCCACGTCTCAGAGCTCGTTCTGTTATTTTGGGTTGTTGTCAGATCACTGTGTGTGCTCTGATCGCTATGTACATTGTGTTCCTGAATTGCCTATCATAACAGTACAGGAAGCCAAAAGTACTAATGTTTCTCAATAGAGGGAAAAAAGAAGTTCTGAGACCATTTTTTTTCCTTTGCACTGTGTTTTGTCTTTTTTTTCCCCCTAGACATTTGGGTGGTTCAGGACACAGGTGTGGACATGGATATTCAGGGTCTGTGCTCTTCAATGGATAATCTCGTTATAAATGTACAAAAGATTCAAGACTTGGTGGTTCAGAAGCCTATGTTAGAACCAAAAATTCCTATTCCTGATTTGTTTTTTGGTGATAGTCAAGTTTATGAATTTCAAAAATAATTGCAAGCTGTTTTTGGCCTTGAAACCTCACTCCTCTGGTGACCCAGCTCAACAAGTGAGAATTATTATTTCTTTTTTGCGTGGTGACCCTCAAGACTGGGCATTTTCCCTTGCGCCGGGAGATCCTGCATTGGGTAATATTGATGCGTTTTTCCTGGCGCTCGGATTGCTGTACGATGAGCCTAATTCAGTGGATCAGGCAGAGAAAAATTTGCTGGCTTTGTGTCAGGGTCAGGATGAGATAGAGGTATACTGTCAGAAATTTAGAAAGTGGTCTGTACTCACTCAATGGAATGAAGCTGCGCTCGCAGCGATTTTCAGAAAGGGTCTCTCTGAAGCCCTTAAAGATGTCATGGTGGGATTTCTTATGCCTGATGGTCTGAATGAATCTATGTCTTTGGCCATTCAGATCGGTCGACGCTTGCGTGAGCGTAAAGCTGTGCACCATTTGGCGGTATTACCTGAGATTAAACCTAAGCCTATGCAGTGCGATAGGACTTTGTCCAGAGTTGAACAGCATGAACACAGACGTCTGAATGGTCTGTGTTTCTACTGTGGTGATTCCACTCATGCCATTTCTGATTGTCCTAAGCGCTCTAAGCGGTTCGCTAGGTTTGCCACCATTGGTACAGTACAGTCAAAATTTCTTCTGTCCGTTACCTTGATATGCTCTTTGTCATCATATTCAGTCATGGCGTTTGTGGATTCGGGCGCTGCCCTGAATTTGATGGACTTGGATTATGCTAAGCGTTGTGGGTTTTTCTTGGAGCCTTTGCAGTGTCCTATTCCATTAAGAGGAATTGATGCTACACCTTTGGCCAAGAATAAGCCTCAGTACTGGACCCAGCTGACCATGTGCATGGCTCCTGCACATCAGGAGGATATTCGCTTTCTGGTGTTGCATAATCTGCATGATGTGGTCGTGATGTGGTCGTGTTGGGGTTGCCATGGCTACAAGTCCATAATCCAGTATTAGATTGGAAATCCATGTCGGTGTCCAGCTGGGGTTGTCAGGGGGTACATGGTGATGTTCCATTTCTGTCAATTTCGTCATCCACCCCTTCTGAGGTCCCAGAGTTCTTGTCTGATTACCGGGATGTATTTGATGAGCCCAAGTCCGATACCCTACCTCCGCATAGGGATTGTGATTGTGCTATCAATTTGATTCCTGGTAGTAAATTCCCAAAAGGTCGATTGTTTAATTTATCCATACCTGAGCACACCGCTATGCGCAGTTATGTGAAGGAATCCCTGGAGAAGGGGCATATTCGCCCGTCATCGTCGCCATTAGGAGCAGGGTTCTTTTTTGTAGCCAAGAAGGATGGTTCGCTGAGACCTTGTATAGATTACCGCCTTCTTAATAAGATCACGGTTAAATTTCAGTACCCCTTGCCATTGTTATCTGACCTGTTTGCTCGGATTAAGGGGGCTAGTTGGTTCACAAAGATAGATCTTCATGGTGCGTATAATCTGGTGCGAATTAAGCAAGGCGATGAATGGAAAACTGCATTTAATACGCCCGAGGGTCATTTTGAGTATCTAGTGATGCCGTTCGGACTTGCCAATGATCCATCAGTGTTTCAGTCCTTTATGCATGACATCTTCCGAGAGTACCTGGATAAATTCCTGATTGTGTACTTGGATGACATTTTGATCTTCTCGGATGATTGGGAGTCTCATGTGAAGCAGGTCAGAACGGTTTTTCAGGTCCTGCGTGCTAATTCTTTGTTTGTGAAGGGATCAAAGTGTCTCTTTGGTGTGCAGAAGGTTTCATTTTTGGGGTTCATCTTTTCCCCTTCTACTATCGAGATGGATCCTGTTAAGGTCCAGGCCATCCATGATTGGACTCAGCCGACATCTCTGAAAAGTCTGCAAAAGTTCCTGGGCTTTGCTAATTTTTATCGTCGCTTCATCTGCAATTTCTCTAGTATTGCTAAACCATTGACCGATTTGACCAAGAAGGGTGCTGATTTGGTCAATTGGTCTTCTGCTGCTGTGGAAGCTTTTCAAGAGTTGAAGCGTCGTTTTTCTTCTGCCCCTGTGTTGTGTCAACCAGATGTTTCTCTTCCGTTCCAGGTCGAGGTTGATGCTTCTGAGATTGGAGCAGGGGCTGTTTTGTCGCAGAAAGGTTCTGATTGCTCAGTGATGAAACCATGCGCTTTCTTTTCCAGGAAGTTTTCGCTTGCTGAGCGAAATTATGATGTGGGCAACCGAGAGTTGCTGGCCATGAAGTGGGCATTCGAGGAGTGGCGTCATTGGCTTGAAGGAGCTAAGCATCGCGTGGTGGTATTGACTGATCATAAGAACTTGACTTATCTCGAGTCTGCCAAGCGCTTGAATCCTAGACAAGCTCGTTGGTCGTTGTTTTTTGCCCGTTTTGACTTTGTGATTTCGTACCTTCCGGGCTCTAAAAATGTGAAGGCGGATGCTCTGTCTAGAAGTTTTGTGCCCGACTCTCCGGGTTTATCTGAGCCGGCGGGTATCCTCAAGGAAGGAGTAATTGTGTCTGCCATCTCCCCTGATTTGCGGCGGGTGCTGCAAAAATTTCAGGCTAATAAACCTGATCGTTGCCCAGCGGAGAAACTGTTTGTCCCTGATAGGTGGACGAATAGAGTTATCTCTGAACTTCATTGTTCGGTGTTGGCTGGTCATCCTGGAATCTTTGGTACCAGAGAGTTAGTGGCTAGATCCTTTTGGTGGCCGTCTCTGTCGCGGGATGTGCGTACGTTTGTGCAGTCCTGTGGGATTTGTGCTCGGGCTAAGCCCTGCTGTTCTCGTGCCAGTGGGTTGCTTTTGCCCTTGCCGGTCCCGAAGAGGCCTTGGACACATATCTCTATGGATTTTATTTCTGACCTTCCCGTTTCTCAAAAGATGGCAGTCATTTGGGTGGTCTGTGATCGCTTTTCTAAGATGGTCCATCTGGTACCCTTGTCTAAATTGCCTTCCTCCTCTGATTTGGTGCCTTTGTTCTTCCAGCATGTGGTTCGTTTGCATGGCATTCCAGAGAATATTGTTTCTGACAGAGGTTCCCAGTTTGTTTCGAGGTTTTGGCGAGCCTTTTGTGGTAGGATGGGCATTGACTTGTCTTTTTCCTCGGCTTTCCATCCTCAGACTAATGGCCAGACCGAACGAACCAATCAAACCTTGGAAACATATCTGAGATGCTTTGTTTCTGCTGATCAGGATGACTGGGTGTCCTTTTTGCCTTTGGCTGAGTTCGCCCTTAATAATCGGGCCAGCTCGGCTACCCTGGTTTCACCGTTTTTCTGCAATTCTGGGTTCCATCCTCATTTCTCTTCAGGACAGGTTGAGTCTTCGGACTGTCCTGGTGTGGATACTGTGGTGGACAGGTTGCAGCAGATTTGAACTCAGGTAGTGGACAATTTGACCTTGTCCCAGGAGAAGGCTCAACTTTTCGCTGATCGCAGACGCCGTGTGGGTCCCCGACTTCGTGTTGGGGATCTGGCTTGGTTATCTTCTCGTCATATTCCTATGAAGGTTTCCTCTCCTAAGTTTAAACCTCGTTTTATTGGTCCGTATAGGATTTCTGAGGTTCTTAATCCTGTGTCTTTTCGTCTGACCCTCCCAGATTCTTTTTCCATACATAACGTATTCCATAGGTCATTGTTGCGGAGATACGTGGCACCTATGGTTCCATCTGTTGACCCTCCTGCCCCGGTTTTGGTGGAGGGGGAATTGGAGTATATTGTGGAGAAGATTTTGGATTCTCGTGTTTCGAGACGGAAACTCCAGTATCTGGTTAAATGGAAGGGTTATGCTCAGGAAGATAATTCCTGGGTTTTTGCCTCTGATGTCCATGCTCCCGATCTTGTTCGTGCCTTTCATTTGGCTCATCCTGGTCGGCCTGGGGGCTCTGGTGAGGGTTCGGTGAACCCTCCTCAAGGGGGGGGTACTGTTGTGAATTCTGTGGCAGAGCTCCCTCCTGTGGTCACAAGTGGTACTTCGGCCGATTCTCTCTGGGAGCTTCCGTTTGTGGAGGAAACTGGTACTGCTGCTTCTGAGTTTCCTTCCTCAGGTGATCTGGTGAGGTCGTTAGGTGCTTCTCTACTTAACCCCACCTAATGCTTTGATTCATGCTTCCTGTCAATGTTCCAGTGTTGGACTTGTGTTTCTCTGGATCATTCCTGTGGCCTGCTGCTCTGCATAGCTAAGTGCTTCTTTGCTATTTGTTGCTATTTTTCCTGTCCAGCTTGTCTATTTGTTTTGCTGGAAGCTCTGGGACGCAAGGGGTGTACCTCCGTGCCGTTAGTTCGGTACGGAGGGTCTTTTTGCCCCCTTTGCGTGGTTTTCTTTAGGGTTTTGTGTAGACCGCAAAGTTATCTTTCCTATCCTCGTTCTGTCTAGAATATCGGGCCTCACTTTGCTGAATCTATTTCATCCCTACGTTTGTCTTTTCATCTTACTCACAGTCATTATATGTGGGGGGCTGCCTTTTCCTTTGGGGTATTTCTCTGAGGCAAGGTAGGCTTATTTTTCTATCTTCAGGCTAGTTAGTTTCTCAGGCTGTGCCGAGTTGCATAGGGAGCGTTAGGCGCAATCCACAGCTGCCTCTAGTTGTGTTTGGAGAGGATCAGGAATTGCGGTCTACAGAGTTCCCACGTCTCAGAGCTCGTTCTGTTATTTTGGGTTGTTGTCAGATCACTGTGTGTGCTCTGATCGCTATGTACATTGTGTTCCTGAATTGCCTATCATAACAGCTGAAGTCCCCCATAATAATGACTTCTCCTTGAGTCGCAGCTTCATTTATTTGCTTTATGAGGATATTCTCTGTTGCTTCCATTATTTTTGGAGATTTATAACAAACCCCTATCAGTAATTTATTATTTTTTCCCCCTCCCCTTATCTCCACCCACAGGGATTCTACATTTTCATTAGATTCACCTATATTATCACGCAGGATGGGTTTTAAGGACGATTTTACATATAGACACACCCCACCCCCTCGCTTATCTCTACGGTCATTTCTGAACAGGTTAGAACCCTGCAAGTTAACAGCCCAGTCATGGCTCTCATCCAGCCATGTTTCAGATATCCCCACCATGTCATAATTTTGTTAATTTTGTTGGCGAGGCTTCTGGCATTAGTATACATGCACTTGATGTTCCTCTCTCTACCTCTATTCTTTCTTAAATTATTAACTGTTCTAACCCCTCCCCCCATGCAACCGCCACCCCCAACTTCCTTATTTGTGCCCAGGTCTCTATCTGCACTATCTTCCCCTCCTATAAAATGAATACCCTCCCCCCAATTCCTAGTTTAAACACTCCTCCAACCTTCTAGCCATTTTCTCCCCCAGCACAGCTGCACCTTCCCCATTGAGATGCAGCCCGTAGAGCCTGTAGCCAACTGAGAAGTTGGCCCAGTTCTGCAGGAACCCAAACCCCTCCTTCCTACACCAATTCTTGAGCCACTTATTAACCTCCTTAATCTCCCGTTGCCTCTCTGGCGTGGCACGTGGTACAGGCAGTATTTCGGAAAATACCACGTTGGAGGTCCTTGCTTTCAGCTTGCGGCCTAATTCCCTGAAATCATCTTTAAGGACCTTCCACCTACCTCTAACTTTGTCATTAGTGCCAATGTGCACCATGACTGCTGGGTCCTCACCAGCCCCTCCCAGTAATCTGTCCACCCGATCAGCGATGTGTCGGACTCGAGCACCAGGTAGGCAGCACACCGTTCGATCCCTGTCTTTTTGACAGATTGCCCTATCTGTTCCCCTAATAATTGAGTCACCCACTACCAGCACCTGTCTGGTCTGCCCTGCTCTCTTATTTCCCTCCTTACTGGAGCAGTCACGCCTCCGGCTTTCAGAGGACATGCCTGGCTGCAGCAGTGCTACCCCTGTACTGGCACCCCCCTCATGTCTCATGTGGTCCTCTGATTAGTTATTCAAAAGGCAGACTGCTGACATGGTCACTATTCCCTCACTGACCTGCGCCCTAGTTTACATAATGAATATCATATATACATATTGAAAAAAAAAACCTTCTGCAGGCAGGTGCCAGCCGTGGTACTTACCCTGCAGCATAATCACATATGTACGGTGTATAGAATTAATATGTTTGAGGTTCTCCCCCCAAAAAAGAAATCCATTTGAAAATGGCGCCTGCCACTCCTGCACAGTAGCAGATATGATGTATATAGAGGTGATCCGAAAGCTGATACTGCTCAGGCTCCGACGGCGCCATCTTGCTACAAAAAAAAAATCTTTCTCCAAGATGGCACCGCCATCATCTGTGCAGTAGCAGCTATTGGCGATTGCCAGTAGCTGCTATTGCGCGTGTGCTGGCAACGCCATCTTGGAGGAGTAAATTTTTTTGTTTCTTTAGCAAGATGGCGCTGCCAGAGTGTGCGCTGTAGCAGCTATTGGATCACCTCTATATACACCGATAGCTGCTACTGGGGGGGAGAGGGGAATATCAGGAGAACCTCAAACATAATCATTCTAAACACAGTACATATGTGATTATGCTGCAGCGCAGATGCCACGGCTGGCACCTGCCTGCAGAAGGTTTTTTTCTTCAATATTTATAATAATAATTATGTAAACTAAGGGCAGGTCAGTGAGGGATCAGTGACCTGTCAGCAGTCTGCAGTCAGCAGTCCAAATCCAATCACCTCCCAGGACTCGACAGGCACTTCCAGTTTATGTCAGTCTGAACGCTCAATCGCAGGAAGTCATCCTAACCATTTTGATCAGGAACATTTAATCTGGCAACAAATTGTGCAAAGAATAGGAGAATGCAAATGCTTGTTGCAAGAAATCTCGCCGGTCGCGAGCACAAAGGAAGTGGGAATCTAAGGAGGAAAGCCGGCCTTGGCGTTCCTTGTCCAGAACGAGTCCGGAAACATTGGTGCTATAACCTAAGTTGCAGGGGGAAAAGTTTAGTTCGCCAGACAGACCTTTCAACTTAAGACCAAGGGGCGTGGAGTGCATAAGAGGGCAACAGTGTGCAGGAACAAGTAAAGGGGTGGTGGGAAGCAGTAGTATGCAGAGGCTGAGCGTGAGCGTTTCCCGTGCCGTACAGTCAGGACAAAGTAGGCCCAAACCAGAGGGGCCCACGGAGGCTTACCGGAGACTATAGGCAAAGACGGTTCCAGAGACTCCTCACAGTTGTGACGCCGTAACGCCACTGAGCCCCAGTGATTCCTCCTTAGGACCAAACCGCAGGGGGTGCACTCCAAGATGGGACAACCAGGCCGCAGACCGAGTATGGCTACCTGACATATTTGCTCCCGCATATGCAGCGCCCCAGAGACCTGGTCGTTGCAGTATGATGCTCTGCAGCTAAGGGGAGTGATGGTACGTCTGATGGCACTAAAGGAGTTCTTCTGACCAGGTATCACCAGCACACATTACACTTCACACTCCGGCCACTAGGGGGAGAAAATGGATTTATTTATTGGGCCACTCCTCACACTGGTAAAACTAGGGGTTGGATAGGAAGTTAGTCAGAAGCTGACTGGGTTGGATTCAGGCAGCATCCCGTGGCAGGGGGTGCTGCAGGGAGAAGATTCAGGGGGGTCCCTGTCAGGCGTGGGAACCTGGCAGGTACCTAGCGAACAGAACAGAGCGCTACGGAACCGCGCCTGCACTACCTTGCGGCGGTATCCTAAGAAAGAGACACGAAGCGAAGGATATTGTGGAACAGTGAGAAATGAGATCAAGCACAAAGGAGAGCCAGTAGGAGTCATGCCCCGAGAACGGCAACATCCTACTGAGGCACGTAGACGGTGGCTGGAACAACGAGGAAGTAACTGAATCTATGCCTTACTTCAAACTCCGCAGGACAGTTAATTATAGGTTGGCTGTCTACCTTAAATTTCCTACGCAGACATAGGGGGCAACGCGTGGAGAGGGGCATCTCTAGGGTCCCGGAAGAGCTCCGAGCATTCCCGTCATACGGGTGCGTCCTAGCCATAACATACCTGGGGGAAGAGAAACTAGAAACATCTGGAACGAAAGAGAAAGAATTAGAAAGAACTAGAAAGAACAAACGAACGAGAACAGAAGTTGTGAGGACTATTCTGAATGCTCAGCAGGATAGCACTACAACACACAGGCGCTAGTGGTAGGCAACGATTTCCACCTGTAAAATGAACTCTGGATGTGCCTTCAGACCGGCCGGTCTCAGACAGCCCTGTTAACCGTGCTCTGGATTGAGGATCCTGAAGTCTTCAGTAAAGAGGTAAAGAGACTGCAACCTTGTGTCCTCGTTATTGACTGCACCTCACACCATCACCATCCACCTTACTGGGAAGCCCTGGGGACATACTTCACCTGTGGGAAGTTACACCATCTAGCTGCCATCACATCACCCCAGTGGACCCCAAGCAGCGTCGGTCACCCTGACCGAACACCACAGGTGGCGTCACGAAACCTTGACAGACTCCTATCACCTTTCATTGGACGCCCCTTAGCAGGGTCACGGACCAGGTCCAGCCACCGTGACATCCCCAGAACTGAGCCAGAAAGGACCGGTACCGAGTAACCTGTGGCCCTGTGTCTGGGGGCGCTCCACATACTCCAGTGCTGTGTCGGCACTTAAGAGAAAGGACTCCCCTCTCCAGTGTATCTCCTCTTGGATCCAGGTCCCGCAACTGGACATCCCAGGAACACCGTTGACATCAGGACCCAGGAGGATCCCTTCCGGACCAGGACGACACTGGATTCTTCAAGCATTCAAACCGGAACTCTACAGCCATCATCGCCAAGACTGCTCCTCATCGACGCCAGATTGATAAGTTTGATACCTTTGATAACTCTCCCCTACCCTTTCATACAACTGTTGCCCCTAAGTTTATCAAACCTAGCTTTATCATCCTTCCCTCCATTTGTCTTCTCCCTGTGTGGAGTAACAGCTGTTACAGTAAATCCCTCTGTTAACTCTTGCTCTGCCTCCGACCATTACTGCATCCTGATACCTGCTTTCACTATCATTTTAATCAGTATAACGGCGCCAACCTGACACCGTGTGTAGGTTACTGTGAACAATCTTGCTGACAGGTTCTTTTTAAGCTATCCAGAAAAAAAGGCAAGTTTGCAACAATCTATGACAATTAGAAAAAAGAACAGCTTAAGGAAATTCTGATTTAACCTCTTCATGACATGCGTCGTACATGTACTGCGCATGTTGTGTCCTTCCCTTTGATGTGGGCTCTGGAGCTGAGCCCACATCTTTCCCAGCACAAGTCAGCTGTTTTGAACAGTATCATTACAATATGAAGGAGAATGCTGAAACCACTTCGTAGTGAAAACTGGTAAGGTCATGCGACCATCAGGTATCCATTAATATAGAATGTGTAGCATAGGGAATAGCTTAGTTTAGTTTAGCTTAGGCTGGTTTCACATTTGTGTTTTTTTGGGTGCGTTTTTGCGGTAAAACACATGTAAACGCTTGCAAACACTGCGTTTTTTTGACGCATGCGTTTTTGCATGTGGTGAAAAAAACGCGGCGTTTTGACGCGTTTACATGCGTTTTTTCATGCGTTTGCGTTTTTTAAACACATGCTGAGAAATGTGTGACAGCTGCCAATCATCAAAATAAAGTAAAAATCCCACTATAAACAGAAATAGTTAGGGTTAGGGTTAGGGGTAGGGATCATAACCCTAACCCTAACGGGATCCTAACCCTAACCCTACCGCTAACCCTA
Source organism: Ranitomeya imitator (assembly GCF_032444005.1). NCBI lineage: Eukaryota > Metazoa > Chordata > Amphibia > Anura > Dendrobatidae > Ranitomeya > Ranitomeya imitator. Next base: position 497,710,426 of record NC_091283.1, on the reverse strand, counting down.
ACGGGATCCTAACCCTAACCCTACCCCTAACCCTAACCCTACCTCTAACCCTAAGGGATCCTAACCCTAACCCTACCCCTAACCCTACCCCTAACCCTAAAGGGATTAGGGTTAGGGGTAGGGTTAGGGTTAGGGGTAGGGTTAGGGTTAGGATCCCTTAGGGTTAGGGGTAGGGTTAGGGGTAGGGTTAGGGGTAGGGGTAGGGATATGGTTAGGATCCCTTAGGGTTAGGGGTAGGAGTAGGGGTAGGGGTAGGGGTAGGGTTAGGGGTAGGGTTAGGGGTAGTGTTAGGGTTAGGATCCCTTATGGTTAGGGTTAGGGGTAGGGTTAGGGGTAGGGTTAGGATCCCTTTATCACCTTTATGTTGGGGGGTGGCATATCAGTGTGTTTTCTGGTTTTTTCATATAAAAACGCATGCGTTTTTAACGCAAAAAAACGCATGCACAAAAAAACGCATGCGTCCCCTTTGACTCCAATGTATTTTTTGACCCCCAAAAAACGCATGCGTTTTTTTTGGTCCAAAAACGCCTCTCAAAAATACTACAAGTTGCATTTCTGAAAATGAACGCATGCAGTAAAAAAACGCATGTGTTGCAAAACGCGACCAAACACGTACAAACAAAAACGCATGCGTTTTCAATGTTAAATGTAGGGAAAAAAACGCATGCGTTTAAAAAAAAAAAAAAACGCTGCAGACAAAAACGCAAGTGTGAAACCACCCTCAGTTACTGGAAATCCCCAAAGGAATGGTTGGAAATTAGAACAGCAGACAAGAAAAACAAAGAGAGGACAAGATAACCATATTGTGCAAATAGGCAGGATTACAATCTCAATAAATAGGAGGACAAAGGTCTATAGGATACAGTGAACATAAATAGAAGAGGGATAAAATGGTTACTTTTTTTTAAAGAAACATAGGGTAAAAATTATGGTGTCACTCAATTATGAGGGAAAAAATTAATTATGGAATCATGAAAAACAAACAAACAAAAAACACTCCAACACATCACTAGTATTTTGTTGCAGGACCTCTGGCTTTTATAACAGCTTGCAGTCTCTGAGGCATGGACTTAATGAGTGTCAAACAGTAATCTTCATCAATCTGGCTCCAACTTTCTCTGATGCAGGTTGGAGCCTTGTCATGGACCATTTTTTCCAACTTCCACCAAAGATTTTAAATTGGATTGAGATCCGGACTATTTGCAGGCCATGACATTGACCTTATGTGTCTTTTTTCAAGGAATGTTTTCACAGTTTTTGCTCTATGGCAGCATGCATTATCATCTTGAAAAATGATTTCACCATCCTTAAATATCCTTTCAATTGATGGGATAAGAAAAGTCAAAAATATCAACATAAACTTGTGCATTAATTGAAGATGTAATGACAGCCATCTCCCCAGTGCCTTTACCTGACATGCAGTCCCATCTCATCAATGTCTGTGGAAATTTGCATGTTCTCTTCAGGCAGTCATCTTTATGAATCTCATTGGAACGGCACCAAACAAAAGTTCCAGCATCATCACCTTGCCCAATGCAGATTCACGATTCAGTGACTCTCATCCAGTCATCCACATTCCACAATTGCTTTTCCTTAGCCCATTGTAACCTTGTTTTTTCTGTTTAGGTGTTAATGATGGCTTTCGTTTAGCTTTTCTGTATGTAAATCCCATTTCCTTTAGGCGGTTTCTTACAGTTCGGTCACAGACATTGACTCCAGTTTCCACCCATTCATTCCTCATTTGTTTTGTTGTGCATTTCCTGTTTTGGAGACATATTGCTGTAAGTTTCCGGTCTTGACGCTTTGATGTCTTCCTTGGTCTACCAGTATGTTTGCCTTTAACAACCTTTCCATGTTGTTTGTATTTGGTCCACATTTTAGACACAGCTCACTGCGAACAACCAACATCTTTTGCAACATTGCGTGATGATTTACCCTCTTTTAAGAGTTAATAATCCACTCCTTTGTTTCTATTTGCATCTCTTGTGTTGGAGCCATGATTCATGTCAGTCAACTTGGTGCAACAGCTCTCTTTTTAGATGCAGACTAATGAGCAGATCTAATTTGATGCAGGTGTTAGTTTTGGGAATGAAAATTTACAGGGTGATTCCATAATTTTTCCCTCATAATTGAGTGACGCCATAATTTTACCCTATGCTTGGTTAAAAAAAGTAAAAACACCAAAAACAGGCAAAGATGCTTACCTGTCTAAACAGGCCTCAATACAAATGCACAAGCAGGGTGCAGCGGACCCAAACAAAATAGCAAATGCACAGGTGCGATACCTAATGAAACAGCCAGCCTTCAATAAGGGTTTGGCCGTGTGGTACACCAATGCACTAAGATAAAATACTCTGTATGTGGCGTGTTCACACAAGGAATACAAAGCGTCTGGCTGCAGCCTATTAATGACGCCATATGGCGGGCTGCCCAGTGCTAAAATGCATCCTGTGTGAACAGAGGCCACAGTGTACAGAACAATTCGGGCCCAGCTGCACCCTGCAAAAAATATACGTGCAAAAAAACATATAAATATATGTAAGGCCTTAGTTGATATTAGGGCCATGATATGGAAGCTGGCAACCCACGCCAAGGGTCCTTACGTATTGCCAGTCCTACTCTAACATGAAAAACACCAAAAAAGGACACATTCAAGAAAAAACACCAAAAACAGGCAAAGATGCTTACCTGTCTAAACAGGCCTCAATACAAATGCACAAGCAGGGTGCAGCGGACCCAAACAAAATAGCAAATGCACAGGTGCGATACCTAATGAAACAGCCAGCCTTCAATAAGGGTTTGGCCGTGTGGTACACCAATGCACTAAGATAAAATACTCTGTATGTGGCGTGTTCACACAAGGAATACAAAGCGTCTGGCTGCAGCCTATTAATGACGCCATATGGCGGGCTGCCCAGTGCTAAAATGCATCCTGTGTGAACAGAGGCCACAGTGTACAGAACAATTCGGGCCCAGCTGCACCCTGCAAAAAATATACATGCAAAAAAACATATAAATATATGTAAGGTCTTAGTTGATATTAGGGCCATAATATGGAAGCTGGCAACCCACGCCAAAGGTCCTTACGTATTGCCAGTCCTACTCTAACATGAAAAACACCAAAAAAGGACACATTCAAGAAAAAACACCAAAAACAGGCAAAGATGCTTACCTGTCTAAACAGGCCTCAATACAAATGCACAAGCAGGGTGCAGCGGACCCAAACAAAATAGCAAATGCACAGGTGCGATACCTAATGAAACAGCCAGCCTTCAATAAGGGTTTGGCCGTGTGGTACACCAATGCACTAAGATAAAATACTCTGTATGTGGCGTGTTCACACAAGGAATACAAAGCGTCTGGCTGCAGCCTATTAATGACGCCATATGGCGGGCTGCCCAGTGCTAAAATGCATCCTGTGTGAACAGAGGCCACAGTGTACAGAACAATTCGGGCCCAGCTGCACCCTGCAAAAAATATACATGCAAAAAAACATATAAATATATGTAAGGTCTTAGTTGATATTAGGGCCATAATATGGAAGCTGGCAACCCACGCCAAAGGTCCTTACGTATTGCCAGTCCTACTCTAACATGAAAAACACCAAAAAAGGACACATTCAAGAAAAAACACCAAAAACAGGCAAAGATGCTTACCTGTCTAAACAGGCCTCAATACAAATGCACAAGCAGGGTGCAGCGGACCCAAACAAAATAGCAAATGCACAGGTGCGATACCTAATGAAACAGCCAGCCTTCAATAAGGGTTTGGCCGTGTGGTACACCAATGCACTAAGATAAAATACTCTGTATGTGGCGTGTTCACACAAGGAATACAAAGCGTCTGGCTGCAGCCTATTAATGACGCCATATGGTGGGCTGCCCAGTGCTAAAATGCATCCTGTGTGAACAGAGGCCACAGTGTACAGAACAATTCGGGCCCAGCTGCACCCTGCAAAAAATATACGTGCAAAAAAACATATAAATATATGTAAGGTCTTAGTTGATATTAGGGCCATAATATGGAAGCTGGCAACCCACGCCAAGGGTCCTTACGTATTGCCAGTCCTACTCTAACATGAAAAACACCAAAAAAGGACACATTCAAGAAAAAACACCAAAAACAGGCAAAGATGCTTACCTGTCTAAACAGGCCTCAATACAAATGCACAAGCAGGGTGCAGCGGACCCAAACAAAATAGCAAATGCACAGGTGCGATACCTAATGAAACAGCCAGCCTTCAATAAGGGTTTGGCCGTGTGGTACACCAATGCACTAAGATAAAATACTCTGTATGTGGCGTGTTCACACAAGGAATACAAAGCGTCTGGCTGCAGCCTATTAATGACGCTTTGTATTCCTTGTGTGAACACGCCACATACAGAGTATTTTATCTTAGTGCATTGGTGTACCACACGGCCAAACCCTTATTGAAGGCTGGCTGTTTCATTAGGTATCGCACCTGTGCATTTGCTATTTTGTTTGGGTCCGCTGCACCCTGCTTGTGCATTTGTATTGAGGCCTGTTTAGACAGGTAAGCATCTTTGCCTGTTTTTTTGGTGTTTTTTCTTGAATGTGTCCTTTTTTGGTGTTTTTCATGTTAGAGTAGGACTGGCAATACGTAAGGACCCTTGGCGTGGGTTGCCAGCTTCCATATTATGGCCCTAATATCAACTAAGACCTTACATATATTTATATGTTTTTTTGCACGTATATTTTTTGCAGGGTGCAGCTGGGCCCGAATTGTTCTGTACACTGTGGCCTCTGTTCACACAGGATGCATTTTAGCACTGGGCAGCCCGCCATATGGCGTCATTAATAGGCTGCAGCCAGACGCTTTGTATTCCTTGTGTGAACACGCCACATACAGAGTATTTTATCTTAGTGCATTGGTGTACCACACGGCCAAACCCTTATTGAAGGCTGGCTGTTTCATTAGGTATCGCACCTGTGCATTTGCTATTTTGTTTGGGTCCGCTGCACCCTGCTTGTGCATTTGTATTGAGGCCTGGTTAAAAAAAGTAACCATTACTGACAACCACATTTTTTGTTCTTGATTTCTTTTAGTGTTTCTAAGAGCCAGAAAGTTGCCATTTGAAATGACTTTAGTTTTGTGCCTTGTTTGTGATCTGCTTTTTTTCTGCAAAATTAAACAACTGAATGAACATCCTCCAAGGCCGTTATGGTGAGTCCATAATTTTTGCCAGAGATTGTTTTTATTGTCTTTACATCTTTGGGATTCACTTGACAATAAGAAACCCTTTTCTCTGCATTATTTTGTCACAAGATATTGTCATATTTGTGTTTATATATGGCTTTATAGATTTGTTATATAAATTATATTTTTTTCTTTATTTAGATAACCTTGATAAAGGCCAATATCAGTCAAAATATTGGGTTCTGTTATCTTCTTCATATGTGTTTATAATAAATGCATGTTTTTGCAAAATATCCAGTCTGTGCCAAAGGTTTTTCTCTTAAAGGGACACTGTCACCTGAATTTGGAGGGTACAATCTTCAGCCATGGAGGCGGGGTTTTGGGGTTTTTGATTCACCCTTTCCTTACCCGCTGGCTGCATGCTGGCTGCAATATTGGATTGAAATTCATTCTCTGTCCTCTGTAGTACATGTTGAACTAATCCATTCGGTAAACAACATAGCGAAAATAAAGTCAAAACGCCAGAATTACATGTTTTTGGTCACTGCAACATTGCATTAAAATGAAATAACGGGTGATCAAAAGATCGTATCTGCACTAAAATGGTATCAATTAGCATTTGGTGAACATGGTAAATAAAAAAAAACTGTTGTGGAATTGCACTTTTTTTGCAATTTAACCGCACCTGGAATTTTTTTTACCATTTTCGATTGTATGATATGGTAAAACCAATGAAGTCGTTCAAAAGTGCAACTCGTCCCACAAATAACATGCCCTCACATGGCCATTTTGAAGGAAAAATAAAAAAAAGTTATGGCTCTGGGAAGAAGGGGACCAAAAAACAGAAAAGCAAAAAAGAAAAAGGGCTGCAGTGTGAAGGGGTTAAACAATAAGTAAATGTTTGAGTGCACATTCACTTTGACTCTTTGTGCACTGAGTTGCAGGTGACTAATTCTAACTCTTTGAGAATGACAGACCATATTCCTGCATGTACGGCATTGTGATACTTTACTGGACCTTTATATAAAATAATAACCAGCTCACGTAAATCAAGTATAGTTTGCAATTACCATTCCTGTAAGCATTGTTCTAGACCAGCCAGGAAGGTTATAAGACTTTCCATTTACACTCTTAAATCAATGCCACCTTCAAGGCTCTGCGGTATAAATAGGTTTTGTCTTGTCGACCGCCTAATTATATTTTATTATGCAGCAATAAGGTTAATTAGTGAATAATTACTCGTTGTGAAGCATTCATTTAAGACAACTATTGACCAATTACTGGAGGAGACACAAATATTAACGCATACCAAATTAGATTCTGTTGCTGTTTGTGACTCTTTTTGGGATACGAGTGGAGTCAAACTCAATCACCAGCTTGTATTCATTGGCGTAAATAAAATCGGTCTGATTTTCTTCCTGAAAAATAGAACGAGTGTCACGAGATTACAATTTCGATTTTTCTCACATAGCATTGGTATGACATCCATATGACATCTGTACACAATGCGTTTTTTAAAGGACCATTTACAGTGTTGCTAGGCTACAGAATGGTAATGAATCTGTAAAAAAATGGACAGCATACGCATGGTCCGTGTGCCGTCCAGTTTTTTCTTGCACCCATTGACTTGCGTTCTGTGATTTTTTTCTTAGTCCGATCAGAGCAGAGAAAAAAAATTACAGATGAGCAGAGGGAATCATTGCATAACACTAGTCAGGGTGCAATCCGTTTTTTTCTCAGATTGGATTAATCCGATTTAAACGCAGATGAGTATGAGCCAGCACCATGAGTATGGGGCAGCTCGGTGGCTCAGTGGTTAGCACCCTTGCTGTGCTGAGGTCCTGGGTTCAAATCCCACATCTGCAAGAAGTTTGTATGTTCTCCCTGTGTTTGCGTGGGTTTCCTCCGAGTACTCCGGTTTCCTCCCACATTCCAAAGACATACTGATAGGGAGTCTAGATTGTGAGCTTCAATGGGGACAGTGATAATGTATATGAAGTGCTGCGAAATATGATGGTGCTATACAAGCAAAGCATAATAATGAACCCTATATGTGTATACTGTATGTACTGTGTGTACTTAATACTACAGCATTGCTTGTACTTCACTGTTATCTGTATTAGTTGACCAGTGTTCATAGTCACCGTACATAGGGTAGTAACAATAAGGCTTCTTAACCAAGTTCTGGCAATTTTGGTGCCTTCTTGATTATTATTAGTTTTTGTTGTCTCTGGGGATAAAAAATGAATGACATCCCTGGGATATTGGCTAGTTTACGCAGACCAACTGGTGGTATGAAAGACACCCCAATCGTTAAACTTTTTCCTAATGATTTTTGATTAAATGCCTGTTTACACAGGCAGACCAAAGTAAACGATGAGCACTGAGTGAGCTATACTAGATCGTTCAGTGCACAAATTCTGCTATTGTTCTCAGTATCATGAGTCATGTTTACACAGAATAATGCACCACCGAGGACGATGATCTTTTATGCTTCTTACAAGATAGTTTCACCTGATAAATGAGCACTTTGCTTGTTCCCTGGGTGATTGACAATCTGGTTACACAGCAAGATACTCAGGAAACAAGTGTTTTTAACATCACTTGTTCATGACATAACATTGCAGGTTATAGCTAGGTTAGTGACGAAATGTACAATTGGTGGAGAAAGGTTGAACTTGATGGACCTACTATAGGTCTTTATTCAACCTACGTAACTATGTAACTACTAGATGGTGGCCCGATTCTAATGCATCGGGTATTCTAGAATATGCATGTCCACGTAGTATATTGCCCAGTCACGTAGTATTTTGCCCAGTCACGTATTATAATGCTCCATGCAGTTATGGCCCCATAGAGGCCGGCTGGCCTCGACCAATCAGCAAGGCGGGATTTCCGAGACAGACAGACAATTAGACCCTTAGACACCACACAATGGATGCACTTGACAGCAGTGGAGGACAATGATGTTTCCAGAATTTGCGGCAGACTGTGCCCGTCGCTGATTGGTCGAAACTAGCTGCAAGTCCAGATACAGCCTCTGTGTCAATGTAAAGAACGAAAAGGAATCAGGACAGGCATGAGTGATACGATCCCATTATTGTACTAATTGATGAATTGATGAGAGGTTCGACCCTAATCATTCAAACACTGATGGCATCCACTAATGTCCATCAACGTTAAAGAATTGTTATCAATCTTCAGGAGGACACTGCTCCTCTGTTCCCTGGCTTCCTGATTGCCGGGGAGTGGTGTGCTCCTGTAGATTGATAGGATTGCATTATGGTTGAGTGGCTGGCGTGAACAGTGCCCTCTGATGCTGCAAGCAGAGGCAGCTTTGCCTCTGCAGTATTGAAGAAGCGCAATGACACTATAGATGGCTGGATCAAACACTCTAGTGATTCTCCTGCTTTTGATCAGCACATACAAACTTTATTAAAAAGAATTTGAAAGCACTGCTCATGCTTGGCCACTGTTACTAGACTGAAGGGGTGACCTGTAACCTAGACAACCAGTGTTAAACAATGAAATTATTTTTTTAATTATTTTACATGAACTTTGCCATTTTAATCTTTAGAACTGTTTAGGTCAACCCCTTAAAGACACATTTAATTGGGGGCTACAACAAGGGAGGGAAAGCTAAATAATACACCATTCGTTCAGCTAAAATGATCGCCCTACTCTGTGTTCTGGTGTAAGCAGGTTGCGAGATGCAGTGGCCGAGAGAAGGCAGAGAAAGGGTTAACAAACTTAACAGTTTTAATTAACAGGGGTTAACTCCTTGAAGGGAGATGAAGGGTTAAACAGGGGAATAGCAGTCCAATAGGAGAATATGCAGGGTAAATAAACAAAGTGACAGCAGTTCTGTGATGCACTTTTCATGTCAGGAGTACTTCAGAAATCAGGTACAACTTGGGGGTTGGTAGTGCCGTCAACGGCTGGCGCAGTGTTTGCCCAAGGAGATTCAGCTGGTAATGGCGGTCCATCTTCTGGTGGCAGCGGTTGGTCTCCGGTACCTTCCACTGAGCCCTTAGTCCATGAACATAGACCTCAGCATGATCAGGGCCCCTGTGGGCAGGAAGGTACATGCTAGTAAGGTAGGCCACAAACATCTATGTGGTAACCGATTCTCTCTTTGCGGCACGTGCGCTGTACTCACGGTCACGAAGCGCATGGCACCTTGCTCACTGCCAGTTACTGGGCGTGCTGCACTTCTCTCTCTGCAATCCCCGATGGTCATGGTGGCATGGATGTGGGCCGGCGCAGCCCCGGTGGTCAAGGGCCGGAGCATTTCTCTCTGTGTGCTGGGCACTGCCTGTTCCCGCCAAGACTGACTGCTTCCGTGCGCTCTGTGTCTGTTGCCACTTAGCCACACCCCCTATTTCCGAGTGCAAAGGTCTGTCTGGTCTCTTACTCCTTCCCCCGGACAACAGAGGAGACAGCCCTGACAGTTCCGGACTCAGCATAGGACAGGTACCCACGGCCCGGTTCTCCTCCTAACACTGGTACAATTATCCATCTTCCCTCTTCTAGCAGTTTTGGTACCATGTCCAGCTGTTACTTTTTTTTTTTTAATCAAGTACTTTCTTATTAAGGCATACAGTATATCAAAAAGTAATACAGTCTGACACAAACTTCAGACAGATACCAAAATTACAAAGCAGATTAATAAGGGTCACCATATATAAGGGTCACCAATCTTAAGGGTCACCATATTAAGGGTCACCAATCTAACCCAAGAAGAGGTGCGAAACCGGCTAAATAAGATTAAAATAGATAAATCTCCGGGTCCGGATGGCATACACCCACGAGTACTAAGAGAACTAAGTAATGTAATAGATAAACCATTATTTCTTATTTTTAGGGACTCTATAGCGACAGGGTCTGTTCCGCAGGATTGGCGCATAGCAAATGTGGTGCCAATATTCAAAAAGGGCTCTAAAAGTGAACCTGGAAATTATAGGCCAGTAATTCTAACCTCTATTGTTGGTAAAATATTTGAAGGGTTTCTGAGGGATGTTATTCTGGATTATCTCAATGAGAATAACTGTTTAACTCCATATCAGCATGGGTTTATGAGAAATCGCTCCTGTCAAACCAATCTAATCAGTTTTTATGAAGAGGTAAGCTATAGGCTGGACCACGGTGAGTCATTGGACGTGGTATATCTCGATTTTTCCAAAGCGTTTGATACCGTGCCGCACAAGAGGTTGGTACACAAAATGAGAATGCTTGGTCTGGGGGAAAATGTGTGTAAATGGGTTAGTAACTGGCTTAGTGATAGAAAGCAGAGGGTGGTTATAAATGGTATAGTCTCTAACTGGGTCGCTGTGAACAGTGGGGTACCGCAGGGGTCAGTATTGGGACCTGTTCTCTTCAACATATTCATTAATGATCTGGTAGAAGGTTTACACAGTAAAATATCGATATTTGCAGATGATACAAAACTATGTAAAGCAGTTAATACAAGAGAAGATAGTATTCTGCTACAGATGGATCTGGATAAGTTGGAAACTTGGGCTGAAAGGTGGCAGATGAGGTTTAACAATGATAAATGTAAGGTTATACACATGGGAAGAAGGAATCAATGTCACCATTACACACTGAACGGGAAACCACTGGGTAAATCTGACAGGGAGAAGGACTTGGGGATCCTAGTTAATGATAAACTTACCTGGAGCAGCCAGTGCCAGGCAGCAGCTGCCAAGGCAAACCGGATCATGGGGTGCATTAAAAGAGGTCTGGATACACATGATGAGAGCATTATACTGCCTCTGTACAAATCCCTAGTTAGACCGCACATGGAGTACTGTGTCCAGTTTTGGGCACCGGTGCTCAGGAAGGATATAATGGAACTAGAGAGAGTACAAAGGAGGGCAACAAAATTAATAAAGGGGATGGGAGAACTACAATACCCAGAAAGATTAGCGAAATTAGGATTATTTAGTCTAGAAAAAAGACGACTGAGGGGCGATCTAATAACCATGTATAAGTATATAAGGGGACAATACAAATATCTCACTGAGGATCTGTTTATACCAAGGAAGGTGACGGGCACAAGGGGGCATTCTTTGCGTCTGGAGGAGAGAAGGTTTTTCCACCAACATAGAAGAGGATTCTTTACTGTTAGGGCAGTGAGAATCTGGAATTGTTTGCCTGAGGAGGTGGTGATGGCGAACTCAGTCGAGGGGTTCAAGAGAGGCCTGGATGTCTTCCTGGAGCAGAACAATATTGTATCATACAATTAGGTTCTGTAGAAGGACGTAGATCTGGGGATTTATTATGATGGAATATGGGCTGAACTGGATGGACAAATGTCTTTTTTCGGCCTTACTAACTATGTTACTATGTTACTATGTTAATACATTTTCATTTAACATGAACTAGCCCCTTTACCCAGTACCCACCCCCTTCTTACCTCCCCACACCCCATCCCAATATCCTTTATTATCAAACTGGTACATCTCCTCTGGATAAATTTATACAAAAGCTCAGCCGCACAAGTACAATCTCTGCTAAGGTAATTAACCGACTGCCAACCTACTCTGCAATAGCTCAACAGACGCCACACCCAGACAATCCATCCATCCGCCGAACACATTTTCAAATTTTGTATGTTGACCTCTCTTAACATATATATTCCTTTCCGTGAGAACAATAAAGTTTATTATTATTATTTATTCACAAACTCTTTTCTGACTGGTGTTTTTTCATCTAACCAATGCATCGCAATAAGCTTCATAGCAGCATATAGCAATCTTGTAATAGCCAGCTTCCCACATTCATCCGTAGCAATATCATCCATACATCCCAGGAGGCAAGTCAGCGGGGTACGCACAATATTTACCCCCATCACTTCTTGAATCAGATTGAGCACTTTCATCAAAAGGGCTGAAGGCGAGAACACGACCACATCATGTGTTGAAGGTCAGCTCCTTCCTCAGAACACCTTGGACATTTTGAGTCTCCTCTCAGACCTGCTTTAATCATCTATAATGGGGGCCTGTAAACTCTATAGACTAAATATAGCTGTGACACCCTTTTAGCCTCACTTAAAGAAACCTTGGGAATATATTGTAATATGGAGTCCCACTGAGACTCCAATAAAGGACCAAAATCTGCCATCCATTTTTCCCTCAACATTAAAGGGAACCTGTCACCCCCAAAATCGAGGGTGAGCTAAGCCCACCGGCATCAGGGGCTTATCGACAGCATTCTGTAATGCTGTAGATAAACCCCCGATGTATCCTAAAAGATGAGAAAAAGTGGTTATATTATACTCACCTGGGCGGGCAGTCCGATCTGGTGGGCATCGCGGTCCGGTCCCGGGCCTCCCATCTTCATAGCATGACGTCCTCTTCTGGTCTTTATGCTGTGGCTCCGGCGCAGGCGTACTTTGTCTTCCCTGTTGAGGGCAGAGCAAAGTACTGCAGTGTGGAGGCTCAGGAAAGGTCAGAGAGGCCCGGCGCCTGCGCACTGCAGTACGTGGCTCTGCCCTCAACAGGGCAGACAAAGTACGCTTGCACCACAGCCGCAGTGTGAACACCAGAAGAGGACATCATCTGATGAAGATGGGAGGCTCTGGACCAGACCGCGACACCCATCGGACCGGACCGGGACCGGGACTGCCCCTGGGTGAGTATAATCTAAGGGTACCGTCTCACAGTGGCACTTTGGTCGCTACGACGGCACGATCCGTGACGCTCCAGCATCGCTCCATTATTGCTCCAGCATCGTAGACTGCGGTCACACTTCGCAATGCATGGCGCTGGAGTGATAATTTCATGACGTATTTGCGATGTAGAAGCTGTTGGTTACTGTGCGCACATCGTATGCAATATCGTGCACACCTTTGTTACACGATGCGATCATGCCGCCACAGCGGGACACTTGACGACGAAAGAAAGTTTCAAACGATCTGCTACGACGTACGATTCTCAGCGGGGTCCCTGCTCGCAGTAGCGTGTCAGACACAGCGAGATCGTAAGTATATCGCTGGAACGTCACGGATCGTGCCGTCGTAGCGACCAAAGTGCCACTGTGAGACGCTACCCTAACCTCTTTTTCTTATTTTTTAGCATACATCTGGGACTTATCTACAGCATTCCAGAATGCTGTAGATAAGCCCCTGATGCTGGTGGGTTTAGTGACAGGTTCCCTTTAACAGATGTCTCAGTAAAAAAGTGTCCAACAGGCCACTGTACATCAAAGTGATGAACCCCCTCAAATTCTTCCGAGGTCCTATCAGATTCAGCAAACTATCTGACTGCAAAACCACATGTGACTCCAGCTGTTACTTTGCTGGTGGTGCCTTAATACTTTATCTGCCATGGACACCTAGACAACTTATGGATCCTTCTTCCAGAGGCAAAAAAATGTAGAACCTCCAAACCCTTGTTTGTGTACACACCTCGTATCAAGTAGTAATAGGTTCCTATTGGAAAATTTGGAATGTCGCCTGACTCCACCATGGCAGGAATAACTATGAAGGCCTGGTTAAGGGGTGCAGCTCTTGTGGGACATTTTTATTTCAATGAATTACTATAAGAGGAACAATTGAAAGATGGGTTTATGGCCCCAAAATTGTAGATATTTTTATTTCATATGAAGGCAATATCTTCATTATGGCATCTGAGAATCATAACACACATTTCTACCAGACAGCAGATCAGTAGTCTCATAGTGCAATTATATACCCTATACATATTTGTGTTCATCTATTCTTCTTGATTATCCTGTATAGTGTGCCCTGTATAAAAGCTAAGGAGGGAGATGGTATGCAATTATATCACAAATGACAGGATAATGAAGAGGTGAGAGTTTATGCATTCCGACTGTCTAATAAAGGAACATATTCAGGAAAGAAAGGTCGCCATACAGTCCTACAATGCCTACAAGCAAACATTTCCATAGACATTGAAGTGACAGCAAGGTTGATTTGGACTGTAATTAGTTTACAGTAAACCAATATAATTGGCCAAATTCCTGTAATATATTGATTGGCTATATTCACACTTTGTTGAAGGATAAAGCATCAAAATATAAAAAAACAAATTGACTGACATCCAACAGTAGCAGTTGATCCAGAGGTATAAGTTGCAGTTCCCAGGGCCGGTTTTAGGCAAAGTGAGGCCCTAGGCAAATATTTAAAATGGGGCCCCAAATGCTAACATATTGCACATCACACAGAAACATTTTGGTTGTAGCTACATGCGCTGATTTCAGGCCACTAAACGAGTGTAATCAACAATATTGAAGTCATTCGCCGCTTGTTTCCCGGCCTCTTTACACTGGCTGAGGAATAATGATGGGGACAGAATGATCACTAGTAGATCAATCTGTCCACATACAGTATCATCTTAGCAGCATATCTGCAGGTTTAACTGAGCGATGTGCTGATGAGAACAATGATTTTTGTTCCGGCATATACTGTACATAATACCGTACATACATACACAGACATATACCTTACATGCATACACACATACAGTTATATGCACATATAGTATACACATACCGTACATACATACACCGTACATACACACAGATACACATACCGTACATACATACACAGACATACCTTACATGCATACAAACATACAGTTATATACACATATAGTATACACATACCGTACATACATACACCGTACATACACACAGATATACATACAAATACAGTATATGCAAACACATACATATACCTTACATGCGCACAGATACATACATATACCGTCATACATACACATACCGTACATACACACATGCATATACCGTACAGTCACACAAATACCGTACATACATATACCATACATACACACAGATACACACACATATACCGTACATACACAGATAGTTATATACACATATAGTACACACATATACCATACATACACCAAATACACATACCGTACATATATACATATACCGAACATACAGATACACATACATGTACCATACATACACATACAGTATATACACATAGTATACACATACCGTACACACATATACATACACATATACTGTATGTACATGCACATAAACATACATATATACCATATATCCAAAGAAATTTATTGCACATACACAGATACACAGATACTGTACATACATACACACAGACATACACATACTGTACATGCATACACACACAGCCATACAAATATACCATACATACACACATATGCCGTACATACATACACAGATATACAGACAGATAGAAACATACACACAGATGCACACATACATACATACATACATACAAGCACACATATACACACATACTAATCTTGTATAGGTGATCAGATGAGCCCTGGATGAGGTCACAGGGTATGTGCACACGTCAGGATTTTTTCCTGACAAAATCCTGAGAATTCTGCCAGAAATCCGCGTGCTTTTTTCTCGCGGATTTCTCGCGGAATTTGCGCGTTCTTTGCGCGTTTTTTGTGCGGATTTTTTGCGGATTTTTTTTTTTTTCCGGAATGACCTTTTTGATAGGAAATCCGCCAAAAATCCGGAAAAAGATAGAGCATGTCCGGATTTTTTGCGGGATGCGTTTTTTTTGCGGAAAAAAACGCTAACATCTGCACAAAAAATGCAGAATGCATTCTAAAAGATAGGATAGTAACATAGTAACATAGTAACATAGTTAGTAAGGCCGAAAAAAGACATTTGTCCATCCAGTTCAGCCTATATTCCATCATAATAAATCCCCAGATCTACGTCCTTCTACAGAACCTAATAATTGTATGATACAATATTGTTCTGCTCCAGGAAGACATCCAGGCCTCTCTTGAACCCCTCGACTGAGTTCGCCATCACCACCTCCTCAGGCAAGCAATTCCAGATTCTCACTGCCCTAACAGTAAAGAATCCTCTTCTATGTTGGTGGAAAAACCTTCTCTCCTCCAGACGCAAAGAATGCCCCCTTGTGCCCGTCACCTTCCTTGGTATAAACAGATCCTCAGTGAGATATTTGTATTGTCCCCTTATATACTTATACATGGTTATTAGATCGCCCCTCAGTCGTCTTTTTTCTAGACTAAATAATCCTAATTTCGCTAATCTATCTGGGATGCATAATGTTAGCGTTTTTTTACCGGATTTATAGCATTTTTATGGCGAAATTCCGCAAAAAAACGCTAAAAATCCTGACGTGTGCACATACCCACATAGTTCAGTTGCAGAGGGCTGCAGACCCCACTGTGGGGGATGGGACACAGAGCAGACAGCACTGATATCAGCCCCCTGGTGCTGCCGTGCTGTCCCGTGCAGTGAGTTCCTCCCCCATCTCTTCACAGTGAGGAGACGCTGCAGCCTGCTGGGGACAGAACAAACAGTGGAGGGAGCAGAAGACCCCCTAAGGCCCTCTTCCTCCACTGCTGTCTCTATGTGCTGTGCGGGGAGGCCCCTCACCTGACTGTAGGGGTGAGTACTCACGATTGGGACGCGCCATGCAGGAGGACAGCAACCAGTGAGCGCTCTCCTCAGTCTGGTCATGGTGAGGTAAGGGAAGCGTTCATTGGCCAGCGTCTCTCCCTGCATGACACGCCCCCTTTTTGATCTCCTGCACTTCGCGCCCCGCTCTCTCCCTCGCACTGGGTGTTCCATCATTATAGGAGGGAGTGAGAGGGGCCCGATCCTGCATAATACCGGGCCTGCCTGCAGGGGCCCCCCTCCCTGGAGCAGTGCCATCAGCAGTGTGTCCACCCCTGGCTGGGGGCCCCTAGGGCAGCGGGGGCCCTAGGCAGCTGCCTAGTCTGCCTGCCCCTAACGCCGGCCCTGGCAGTTCCAGGACTTGAGTGGAAGGTGTCGTTACAAAAAGAGCAATTGTGAAAATCAGCATTATAGGTTAAAGAGTATGGGTCGTTTAAATTTTTATTTCATAAATCAATAGTACACAGATACATACGATCCATCAAAATTTGGGATTAGCTAAATCCCATTGCTAGATGATGTATCAATGGAAAAAGTAGAAACATCATACGGTAATTGTTTTTTTTCAGGTGCCGCAGATCTGCCAAACATGCATTGTGTATCTACTGCCAAAATTGTATCTAAAAAAATCTGTTAACTAGTATAACTACATAAAAAACAAGCCCTCACAGTTAGTTCCATTTAGTCTAGGAAAATATGTACTTTTTTAAATGAATTTCCATTTTGTTTACGTACTAAAAAAAATCTGTACAGATTTGGTCCACAGTAATTGTACTGACCTGGAGGATCATGTTGACAAGTCATTTTCAACATAAAATTAATTCTGCAAAAACAAAACAAAAAACAATTGCAAAATAGGGGTGTTTTTTTTTTTTTCAATTTCACTGCACTTAAATTTTTTATCTAATTTTCCAGAACCTTCAACAATAAAATGAAAACTACAACTCTGTATGTCTAGGTCTATGTAAAACTGAAAAAGCTGAGCAGTCTCAAATATTGTGATTTGCTGTGATTGGCAGTGTCTGGGAGGGAGGGGTGAAAGTCAATGTTCCCAGAGAAGTCTCTGAAGAAAAGCATAGTTGAACTACAAGTAGAGATTTCACATACAGCGCTCTAAAAATAACAAATGTGAAAACCTCTATAATGAGATACAAAGCGCAAAAAAAGACGAGCAGAAAAATCAGGGGAGCTCAGGAATTTTTACAAAGAGTTAATCAGTTTTTTTGAGCGAAGGACGGGTCCTCTGCAAATACCACCCCCTCCAAAAAAAAAAAGAAATGAGCATTGACATATTCATTACCCTGGACCAATGGAAGATTAGCATTGATCATTTTCAAATTTACAACCCCAGTGATGTACAGTAGATAGTGACCTTTTTTATTATTATCATTATTACTTATTTTTAGCATACCGTACATTCCATGGTGCTAAACATGTGAAAAAAGGGCTTACATACAAAATTCAAATATACATTACAATGAACAAATGAAGTGTGACAGACTGGTACAGAAGGAAAAGGGCCCTGCCCTTGCGGGCTTACAGTCCACAGGATAATGGGGAAGGAGACCTATCCTAACTATGAATGTATCTTTATAGATTAAGTTAAATATTACACCGTGTAGCTAGATATCAATTCTAAATCCTACATGAAAATTTCATATAGAAGAACCAGTATCAAAGTTCCGTAACAGGTTGTGTACCAAAAAATTGAATTCAAAGAGGTGAACTAATTCTCCTAACAAGAGATGAGCGAGATGCTTGAAATTCAAAATCGCCAGCTTCTCCAATGCAAAATTAAAATGCTGCGCATCAGATTACTAAAAAGCCTTTAAAAGAGATGTAGAACATTCTGAGGTCAACAGTCTATTTAAAAACATTGCAGTAACAAACTTTTTAGGCTAAATTGTAAAAATGGTAGAAAAATAATCCCCTTTTGAGAGCTGGTGCCTGGCTTGCTGTTGCAGTGCACACAAAAGAATCTGTAGCTTTTTCACATTGGGTGCTGTAGAAAAAATTATCCTTTTTTGGGAAGCATAACCTTTGTTCTTTGTAAAATTTTGAAGCGGTGGCATTTTCACAAATCAACCAAAAATGATTCCTCTTTTTGCAACCGCAACAGGCTTTTTTATTGTCAAAATGGTTAAACAATTACAAAGTATTTTTATAATGCCTTCCAAAAAATATTCCTTTTTACAGGGGGAACAGGCTAGTTATTTTCAAAGTGAAGAAGCAATGGCTTGCCAATTAGCCATGAAAAACATTATTCCATTGTTGGGAGCTGTTTTATGTTTGTGTACTCAAAAGACAGTACGCTTCCATCAGAAGTACAGTATAGCTATACAACATAATGGAGAAGCACAGGAGATGTGTGTGGGTGTCTAGCTGCAGTGAGCGAAGTCGCATGTTATAAACATAAGCAAGCAGAGAGATTTAATTTAAATGTAAGATTTAAATTGCTCATTTTGTGAAAGAAATTTGCATTAATGGAATAACAAGAACCTTTCTTTGCCAAACACTTTTGTTCTTTGGGCTCTGTCCTGTACAGGGACCCAATCCTGTGTAAGGTAGAACCAGGGAAACTCGTCCCAGTAGTTGCAACCCTAAAACCTTGTAGGGTATGTTCCCATGGTCAGTAAACGCTGCAGGTTGGATGCTTCGTACATCCGCAGAGTCCAACCCGCAGCGGCCAGATGTTACAGCATAGTAGATGGGATTTGAAGAAATCCCATCTCCACTATGCGTGCACGGATGTCTCCGGCTTCCCTACGGAGACGGACATGCGGCGCGTCTTTCGAGACCGCAGCATGTCAATTTATCTTGCGGAGACGCTTAGTCTCCGCAAGAAAACTTTCCCATCCAATGTATTGGACACAGTGAATCCACATGGTTCAATGAAAACTTGCGGAATCACCTGCTGCATTCAAAAGCCGGCAGCGCTTTGGACAGAGCGAACATGTGCTGCGTCCAAAGCGATGCAGGTTCCTGACCGTGGGAACATACCCTTATAGATGCCAAAAATGATGATGTAGAAGTTAAAAAAAATTGGGAGTAATAAAAGGCAAACAATTTTTTTTATACATATTTATTTGCCTTTTTTCCCATCTCTGCACAGGGGCCCTATTCTGCACAGGGTTTTTGGAAGCACAAAAAAAATTAATTTCACAAAAAAATATAAAGAAGCAGAAATATAGCAAAAATGTGCTGCAGCTTGAACACAATGAATTTTTTTTTTTTTTAGAAAAATCTTTGCATTTTGTGCCCAGATCTGCACAGGAACCCAATGTACTTAAATAAGTTGTTCTTATGAGCTACACACGTGGTCAAAATTTTTGGTACCCCTTGGTTAATGACAGCAGAAAAACCCACAATGGTCACAGAAATAACTTGAATCTGACATAAGTAATAATAAATTAAAGATCTATGAAAATGAACAAATGAAAGTCAGACATTGTCTTTCAACCATGCTTCCACAGAATTAAAAAAAAACCTCATGAAGTAGGCCTGGACAGAAATGATGGTACCCTTAACTTAATATTTTGTTGCACAACCTTTTGAGCCAATCACTGCAATCAAATGGTTCTTGTAACTGTCAATGAGACTTCTGCACCTCTCGACAGGTATTTTGGCCCACTCCTCAAGAGCAAACTGCTCCAGTTGTCTTGTGTTTGAAGGTGTCATGTCGGACGCTATTCACACTAGGGCGTCCGACAGACAGCGGTAATTCCGCATTCGTCCACTATGCGCTCAGTGGCGCTGGCTAGATTTTATCTAGGTTGTCGGGGGTTAATCTAGCTGGTACTCAGATTGGAGGCTGGGTCACGCGCACTGCCTTTAAATAGTTCTGCTGAACTTTGGGCGTCGCCGATTATAGCTTGTGTCTTGTGCCTGGTGATCTTGGTCTGAAGTGGTGGTCTAGGAGTTGAAGTATCGTATCTGGTGGTGTATTCTTTGTCATATTTCTCCTTCCTATATTTGTGTTTATTTTTGCCCAGTGCACATTATAGTGTTTTCCTGTGTGTCTGCGGCGTGGTGCGTTTTTAGTTTTCCCTGTCTGTACTTTCTGTGTAGGTTGGTGTGTGGTCTTATCACTGGGTGGCGGGTGGAGGTTTCAGCATAGGGCTGAAACAGGACTTAGGGTTAGGCCTGGTGGCCCAGACAAGCACACCATCAGTGTAAATTCTGGGAGAGGGACAGACAGGGTTTTCCCTAGTCTGATGGATATCGCAGGGGCCCGGGTAATCAGCTGTAGTCTACCCAATACCCCCGTGACATTATAATCGGCCAAAATAAATTTTGGATGCCATGGATCCCATGACTTCCGTAACCCGCCAGTTGGAGGTGCTGTCCTTACAGGTCACTGAGTTGAAGGGGGCAGTGCAGCAACAAGGTCTTGTAGTGTCTAATGTGCAAGCTGAAACTGCAGGTAGAGTCGCAGAGCCAAAGATCCCTTTACCTGAGAGGTTTGCTGGGGAACGCAGTAAATTTGTTGTTTTTCGGGAAGCTTGCAAATTATATTTTCGTATGCGCCCGATCTCCTCAGGTAATGAGGCTCAGCATGTGGGCCTAGTATTGTCATTACTGAACGGAGACCCCCAAGCATGGGCGTTTTCATTACCATCTAATTCAGCTGCATTTAACTCAGTGATTTTTTTTTCTGCTCTTGGACTCATTTATGATGATCCTGACAGACTGGCTCTAGCAGAGTCTAAAATACGCGCTCTCCGCCAGGGGGAGAGAATGGCGGAGGATTACTGTTCTGAATTTCGCCGCTGGGCAGTGGACACACAATGGAATGACCCTGCGCTGCGGAGTCAATTTGTACATGGGGTTTCAAGAAAGGTTAAACAAGTCCTCCTTATGTATGAAACTCCTGCTTCTCTAGAGTCTGCCATGAGTCTTGTTGTCCGCATTGATCACCGTTTGCGTCAGGGGGCGCTAGAGACGCCGTCCATGGGGGAGGGCGTAGGTGCACGTGTGGTTGCTGCAGGTGAGCCCACGGAGCCTATGCAAATCGCAGGGGTATCACATCGTCTTGCCTCCTCACTCAGGAAGCAGGGAGCCTGTTTTTGCTGTGGTAAATGGGCATTATGTAAATGCTTGTCCTCTGTTACCTAAGAAAAGCGCATCGGCGGAAAACTACTAAGCTCAGAGGGTGTGGAAGAGACTAATCTGAGCTTATGCATATCTTCCATTGTGGTCTCTCAATGTATGCTCCCTGCCAGAGTTACGGTCGCTGGCAGAGAGCTACCTATCACTGTTTTTGTAGATAGTGGTTCGGCCACTAATCTCATTGATGAGGAGTTTGCGCGCACGGCTGGGTTCACGGTCGATAAACTGCCTCATCCTATCCGGGTGGTCACCATCAATGCTGCTCCTCTCCCACAGGGGAAAATTACTGAGATTGTGGCTGAAGTGAAACTCCACATTGGGGTACTACATTTCGAGCAGGTTACATGTAGGGTACTCAGTAATCTTCCTGCACAAATGGTTTTGGGTTTTCCATGGTTATCTTTGCACAACCCGGTGATTGACTGGAAAACTCAGGACATAATACAGTGGAGTGGATTTTGCCAGGAGAATTGCCTGGCCACATGTTTGTCCACTGTGACTCCTAGCATTCCTGAGTCACTGTTGGATTTCGCGGATGTGTTCTCAGAGAGGGGTTGCTCAGAATTGCCACCACATCGCCCCTATGACTGTACTATCCGGTTTAAACCAGGGGCCAAATTGCTTAAAGCTAGGATGTTTAACATCTCTGGTCCTGAGAGGCAAGCCCTAAAGGACTACATTGCTGAGAGTCTGAGCAAAGGGCACATCAGGCCTTCGTCCTCGCCTGTGGCAGCAGGGTTCTTCTTCGTTAAGAAGAAAGATGGCGGACTACGCCCGTGTCTGGATTTCAGGGAGTTAAACCAGATTACGGTTCGTGATCCATACCCTATGCCACTTATACCTGATTTGTTCAACCAGGTGGCTGGTGCTAAGTGGTTCTCCAAGCTTGACCTCAGGGGGGCGTACAACCTCATAAGAGTCCGTCAAGGTGATGAGTGGAAGACGGCTTTTAATACTCCTGAGGGTCATTTTGAAAATTTGGTGATGCCATTTGGGTTGACAAACGCGCCTGCAGTATTTCAACATTTCATAAATGATGTGTTCTCGCATGTTTTGGGGAAATTCGTTATTGTGTACTTAGATGACATTCTCATTTATTCATGCGACCGTGATACTCATTTAGAGCATGTCAGGCAGGTGTTACAGCTTCTCAGAGAGAATAAGCTCTATGCTAAACTTGAGAAATGTGTATTTTCGGTTCAGGAGTTGCCTTTCTTGGGTTTTATTGTTTCCGCTTCAGGGTTTAAAATGGACGCCGCTAAGGTGCAAGCGGTGCTGAGTTGGGAACGGCCTGATAACCTAAAAGCGCTTCAGCGGTTCCTTGGGTTTTCTAACTACTATAGGAAGTTTATCAAAGATTTTTCTACCATTGCTAAACCGCTTACTGACATGACGAAAAAGGGTACCAATTTCTCCGCCTGGCCTGAGGCTGCTGTGCGCGCATTTGAATTTCTTAAGAACAGTTTTGCTTCGGCCCCCATTCTGGTGCCGCTAGACGTATCGAAACCATTTACTGTGGAAGTCGATGCGTCTGAGGTTGGAGTGGGGGCGGTGCTGTCACAGGGCTCATCTTTGGGCGAGTTGCGTCCATGCGCCTACTTTTCCAAGAAGTTGTCGCCCGCCAAACGTAACTACGATATCGGCAACAGGGAATTGTTGGCTATCAAGTTGGCTTTTGAGGAGTGGCGACACTTCTTGGAGGGGTCGGTCCACCAGGTTACAGTTATCACCGACCATAAAAATCTGCTTTATCTGGAGTCAGCCAAGCGTCTGTCCCCCAGGCAGGCTCGCTGGGCATTGTTTTTCATGCGGTTTAACTTTTTTGTTACTTACCGACGGGGTCTAAGAACACGAAAGCGGATGCTTTATCCAGGTGTTTTCCGGGGGGAGAGCCTCGGGAAGATCCGACACCCATCCTCCAAAAGGGTGTAGTGGTCTCGGCTCTCATGACAGAGGTTGAGGCTGAGATTGCTGAGGCTCAGGAGGAAGTACCACCAGAGCATAGGGCTGAAACATGACTTAGGGTCAGGCCTGGCGGCCCAGACAAGCACACCATCAGTGTAAATTCTGGGAGAGGGACAGACAGGGTTTTCCCTAGTCTGAGGGATATCGCAGGGGCCCGGGTAATCAGCTGTAGTCAACCCAATACTCCCGTGACAGAAGGTTGCCTTTTCCAGACGGCATGGTCAGCTCTTTCCAAAGATGCTCAATAGGATTTAGGTCAGGGCTCATAGAAGGCCACTTCAGAATAGTCCAATGTTTTCCTCTTAGCCATTCTTGGGTGTTTTTTGCTGTGTTTTTTGGATCATTATCCTGTTGCAAGACCCATGACCTGCAACTGAGACCAAGCTTTCTGACACTTGGCAGGACATTTCTCTCTAGAATCCCTTGATAGTCTTGAGATTTCATTGTACCCTGCACAGATTCTAGACACCCTGTGCCAGATGCAGCAAAGCAGCCCCAGAACATAACACAGCCTTCTCCATGTTTCACAGTAGGGACAGTGTTCTTTTCTTGATATGCTTATTTTTTTCCATTTGTGAACATAGAGCTGATGTGCCTAGCCAAAAAGTTCAATTTTTGTCTCATCTGTCCATAGGACATTCTCCCAGAAGCTTTGTGGCTTGTCAACATGTAGTTTGGCAAATTCCAGTCTGGCTTTTTTATGATTTTTTTTCAACAATGGAGTCCTCCTTGGTCATCTACCATGAAGTCCACTTTGGCTCATACAATGACGGATGGTACGATCTGACACTGATGTTTCTTGAGCTTGAGGTTCACGTTTAATCAGTTTAGAAGTTTTTCTGGGCTCTTTTGTTACCATTCTTATTATCTGTCTCTTTGATTTGTCATTGATTTTCCTCCTGCGGCCACATCCATGGAGGTTGGCTACAATCCCATGGATATTAAATTTTTGAACATTATGTGCAACTGTAGTCAAAGGAACATTAAGCTGCTTGGAGATGGTCTTATAACTTTTACCTTTAACATGTTTGTCTATAATTTTTTTCTAATCTCCTGAGACAACTCTTTTCCTTTGCTTCCTTTGGTCCATGTTGAGTGTGATATACACCATGTCACCAAACAGCACAGTGAGTATCTGTAGCCCTATATACAGGCCCACTCACTGATTCCAAGATTGTATACACCTGTGATGCTAGTCGGTGGACACACCTTGATCTACTTATTTTTCACTGCAAAATGCAGCCTCTCTGAGCTTTCCTGGCGCCTGCGCACTGCAGTACTTTGCTCTGCCCTCAACAGGGCAAATAAAGTATGCATGTGCAGGAGCTGCGACAGGAAGCAAGGAAGAGGACGTCATTACATGAAGATGGGAGGTGCCGGACTGCAATGCCCATCGGACCCGGACCACACTGGACCACCCCCCCAGGTGAGTATAATCTATTTTGTTTTTCTTATCTTTCAGGTTACATCGGGGGATTATCTACAGCATTACAGAATGCTGTAGATAAGCCCCTAAAAGCGGTGGCCGTATCTTATAAACGAAAAAGAAGGTGACAGATTCCCTTTAAAACAGATAACTTTATTGGTTTCTTCTCTCAGCAAATCCAGGTCTTTAGCAGCATCAACATTAGGTTCCACACAGCATATTTCCTTTGCTTTTTCACTTACAGCATCAATGTTAGGTTCCACACAGCACATGTCCTTCGCTTTCCCTGTGCTTTTCAATGTGTTCCCGGGACGTCCCGTCCCACTCGGTATCGCAGCGGGCCCCTCCTGATTAACTATTTACTACTAAGCTTCTATTCCTATCCTTCTACTATTTAACTTGGTACTGCACTCTCCCTATAATCAAGCAATATACTGTACATTGTACAGCAGCACATAGGGCTACAATAAAAATATACATAATAGTAGATTAAGAATCATACGCAGAAGTAGAGTGAACATTAAGCAACTTTAAAATGAGACATACTTAGGGGATAAAACCCTCTCTGTGACCCCTTACAGCTGCGCTCTGATGGAGATTACAGGAGCACTCAGTTGAGCCTAAGGGACAAACTTGTGACCAGTCATTTGAGAAAAGCAGCCCAAAGGAGCACTTCTAGAATAAAAGGCATCCACCTAAGTAAATCCTGTACAATGTACAAAACTTTGAAACTTGCTAAACAGCAATGTTTTGTTCAAAGTGAATAGTGCCTAAAAGTCTATTAGGGATTGAATTGCCTGCACTCTACGAAATGGAGGTTCTTCTTTGCTGCCTCCTAAGATGGTCTTGTGGCTGGGGACCATGATTTTCAATTGCAATCATAGTCTCAGCTATCAGAGCTAAAAAATACATATTTCTTATATTAATATATGGTAAAACCATTTAAGCTGGGAAGCAAAAAAAAAATCACTCTTCGGTGGAAAAAAAATCACTCTTGAGTGGAACATCACTTATTATAATTCACACTTGGTATAATTAAATGAGAAATATGCAACATGCGATGTCATTATAAACAGCCATGAAGCAATTTCCAAACTCCTGAGATTATCTGTGCCCTTTTGTGTGACCTTTGTCTCCTTTGACTTCTTCTGAATGGCGTTCTGCCTAGTAAAATCCAGTAGAAGGGCACACAGAGAATTTCCAATCTAAAGCTTTCATTAAGTTTTCACTCCTGAGTGAAATGCAACGTCTGAGGATCTGCTAGAGGTTCAGCAGAAAAACGGCAAATGTAGTCCATCCCATTGTAGTCATTATTTTCTCTTCTCGCTTAAATTGAACGTTCCTTAGATAACGCATTTAGCATCTCAGCGTCTGTCTAGCACCCTGTGTCAGTAAAGGCTTGTCTGAACATGAAGCATTAGCGTCTTCTATTGTACCTGTTAATGTTATGCAAATGGAGTATTGAATAAGCGTCTTCTGAGCTGATTTTTCCCCTTCTTGTGAGCTGATCAGACAAACATCCTGATTATTTATCATTTTGTTTGTCTCATCTTTGCATTTACATACATAAATAACTTGTCAGTAGAAATAGTTTTTATACTAAAAGTTCTCCCCAAGGGTGTACACAACGTAGAGGTAGACCCTGATGTGCTCTCTTGTAGCCTGGCTGGGGTCCAAAGCAGTCAAAAGAGGGCCCAGATGCCTAAAGGGGTCAATTTTTAAGTTTTGTTTTTGTTATTTGTTGCAATTTAATTGTAATTTAAAATACGTTGGAAGAACATTCCAGACCATAAGGAAAATGATGAATAAAAAGTGACAAAACAGAAAAAAATAGGATTTTAAATCATAGTTTGTCCAAACATTTTGCTCAAGAGACAATAAGGTTCCCTCTTGTTTAAGATTGAAAATAGTAGAACAAATCCCCAAATCTCACCCATATAGTTTTATGTTAGTTAATAGAGAATCTTTTTGGATGTTTAAGCAAAGCAATTTGTTTCCTGAGGGGTTAATGAAAATATCCACAAGAACATGCCCATAATAGTACGTGTGATTTATTATTAAAAAAAAAAGTAATCTTTTTTTTTTCACAATTATTTACTTTTTTATCTAGAGATTGTATATATAATATTCTATTCTTTATTCTTTTTTAGGATTATAAATGTTGTTCTACTGTGTGTCCACGTTTGGATACTCACCAGTGCATAGGTGTCACGATTCCTCCTCTTTGAGAGTCTGAATACAGTGAATGATAGTTCTGCCATCCAATCTAGGAATGTGGTGTGCTGAGCTGTCAGTATGATGATGGACAATCAGATGCCGGGGTGTGCTGAGCTGTCAGTGTCTGGAATGACCATTTAGCTGTACAATCAGTACCAGAGTGTGCTGTAGTTTCATCCATGTGTCTCTTTGATTGCTGCTAATTGTAGCATTGCTCTTGAGGTGTCTGCTTGCTCTGTGCTCCATGTCTGGTATTCTGATCTTTGCTGCTCAACCTAGGATTTGCCTTGACCATCCGTTTGCCTACCCGTTTTGTACCTTTTTTCAAATATCAACCTCTGACGGTTTCCTGACTACGCCTTTGTCCCACCTCTCTATGACATACTCGCTTGGCTTTTGACCTTGGACCTCTTGACTACCTAGCCTCATGGCTTGTCCGTCACAGTAGAATATGTTATTTCTATGGATCACTGCTTCCTTTCTAAGTTGTTTTATATACTCCTTTGTTTGTTTTTTGCAAAAAACGTATCAGCCAAATACCCTGGTTTTTTTTACATTTTCTTTTACTAGCACTTGCGGATTACTGTGATTTTTTGAAACTGAGTGTTTTTGGTTTTACTATGCTCTTTTGTGTCTTCAAGTTTCTTGGTGGTGTGTGAACATGTTCCTACAGACTTGTTCACTGTGCAAGTAGCCCATGTATTCCTGATCCTGTTTCCTTTGTTTGATAGCCTGAGTTAAAAATCAGGTTGATTTTGAAATGTTGCTTTTTTTTAATAAATGTTCTTTGTTTTTCTACACCTTCTCATACTTGTCTTCATTGTGATAGCGCCCAAAATAAGAATTTGTTTTGCCTCTCTATTGTTTTAATGAGTTGTTCTATCGGCTTTCACGGGTGGAGCAGCAGTATATATGAGAAATATACCACTTCACTACTACTCTCATCAGAGTTGTACCTGACTGGCACAACTCCATCAGGTGAGCAGATTTCATCTATTCTTTCCTGTTTATCACCAGAACTTCACCATGGAGAACTCGGATTTTGTCTTCTAGTTCTAAATGAGTCTGCCATGTAAGAAGGCGCATGCATCATTCATGGTACATGGCAAGGGAAGGCTTCTATTACAAATTTAGCATTGGGATGCAGAGAGTTCATGTTATGCCTCTGACTATAGGATGTAGGATAAATATAAGGGCTTTCAAGTCCATGGTTTCCAGTTTTAGAACTGTGGATATGTGAGACAACATCCAGATGGAGGCCATTTTGAATCTAATTTTGCAATTTTCTCCGTCAATAACTTTTTTAAAATCACTCTTTGATAATAACTAATGGCCTAAAATAAAATAACGGAAGATCAAAAAGCAGTTGTTTTCTTTTTCTGTAATCTAAAAAATACGATTGAAGCAAAAAAAAAAAGACCCTAAGGTAATTTGAAAGGGTTGTGTTTTCAATATCAACTTCTTTTTTTTTTTTTTTATTAAAACCGGCCTGGCAATCAAGTGATTGGGTCTGACTTCAAGAAACATCTGACCTTTCTGCAAAAGAAGTGGTCAAAAGAATGCCTGACAAATAATGTAATAAATGGACAGGATGGGGGAAAAAAATAAAAAAATTTATCTACTCACCCCTGCACTGAAAAAAAGCAGATAATTCTCCTGTATGTCAGTGCGCGGAATACTGCAGGCCTATAATCGTGAGCAGACAATGAAGTACACAGTGGGAAAATGATATAATCCAGCACCATAGAACATAATAAAATACAAATTTATTAAAAAAGTTTGCTGCACTAAAAATGTTTTGAATAATTAAAAAAGGAGGAAAATCGCAAATAAACCCTACGCATTTTGGACTATAGTAAGTGCTTTTTCATAGGTCTTATAGTCCAAAACGTGTAAGTTCATATGCGATTTTCCTCTCTTTCTATATGACTTAAAATTGTAAATTGTACAGCTCAACTGTCATTTTATTTATATATGTACAAGAGAAATACTTGTAGTAGATGATCTTCACTTTACAGTTCTAAGAAATGAGGCTCCAGAATAATTATTTCATGGGGAATATACCGTATTTTTCGGACATAAGATGCACGCCAAATTTTCAGAAGGAAAATGGGGAAAAAAAATTAATGCATCACATTGGGGTCCTTCTTAGAGTCCTGAAATCAGCTTACGTGGGGGGGGGGATCATCAGTGCTGGTGGAACGGAGTCACAGGGGGTGTTTGGTGGTCCGGTGATGATGTGACCGAGACTGGTGGGAAGGTTCAGCAGTGCTCGGCCGTGCGGGGGGCTACGGCCACATTTTGTGAAAACCCGGAGCCCACGCACATCCATTGCTGTGATGCGGTGGTCTCCAGGAAATCCCATCCCAGTCTGGTGCTGCAGGTTCGGCGGTGCTCGGCAGTGTTTGGTGGTGTGCAGTGGTGCAGAGGCTACGGCGACGTTTTGTGAAAGTCCAAAGCCCCTGCACTTCTATTGCCTCGATGCTGTGGCCTCCGGGAAAATGGCCTCCTGCATGCACAGATTGAGATCTCGGCAATGGGAGTTCAGATCTCGGAGCCAAGATCTCAATCTGAACATGCGTCGCCTTCTGCGGCCATTTTGCCGGAGGCCACAGCGTTGAGGCAATAGAAGTGCAGGACTGCAGGGGCTCCGGGCTTTCACAAAATGTCGCCGGAGCCCCCCGCACCACCGAGCACCACCGAACCAGCAGCACCAGGCTGAAATGGGAGCAAGATCATCAGCGTTGGACCAGCAGAAGAATCGCCCGACCCCTGCTGCCTCCATGCTAACTGTAAGTACATTCCGACTATAAAACGCACCCCCGTTTTCCTTCCAAATTTTTGGGCAAAAAGTGCGTCTTATATAAAATATGGTAAATATTTACCACAACAGACATGTCAGGAAAGATGAGCAGTTCCTTTTTGATAAACAGTAAATGAGAATAACAAAGTGTATCAAAAAGCAGCCTAGTTCCTTTCTCGATTTTGAGATAATTACCTATTATGACCTAAATCGATCCACATGTCTAGTAAACGGGTTTGATTTGCGATTTGCATCCTCTGTTATCAATCATGAACAGCAGTGATTAAATCAGCAATTTGTGTAATTAACCAAACAATCCCCTGATTTTAATTACACCAATCAGGGGCCGTTGTAAATTGTTGCACTCTCTAACCCCACTCAATATTTGTTAGCTGCGTCTTTCTTGTACTGTATCTCTACATTTCAGCCCTGTAATATTAAATATAGAGTAAACTCTTGTCGAGTACATCACGTAAATATGACACTGATGGGGGAAACATCTGGGAGTGTAGGAAAGACATGATGGCTCCAAAGGCCCCTCAGCCACGTCACCAGTCACCAGTATTTTGAGTGGCACATTATAGACCCGAGTTCTATTATAGATTTTGCATTGGATTCAGTAGTTTCAAGTTACCGTATTTTTCGCTTTGTAAGATGCACTTTTTTCCCCCAAACTTGGGGGGAAAATGGGGGTGTGTCTTAAAAAGCAAACATGTCTTACCGGGGGGGTGTCTGGGTGTGCCCGGAGGTTGCTAGCCGTTGCAGCGGATGTCTTCGGTGCCCAGCGGTGCTGCATGGGTGTCCGGCGCTGCTTGGGACTCTGCTGACATTTTGCGACAGATCAGAGCCCTGGCACTTCCAGGGTTCCACGTGCGCTGGTCTCCGGGAATATGGCCACCGCCGGGGGCGGCGCATGCGCTGATGGTGATCTCAGGATCAGCATTTGCCACAGAACACCAGGATTGGCAAATTCGACACTGGCGCCCTGTGCTCTTCTTAGATGAAAGCAGTTTCACACTGAGCACCTGTGACAGACGTGACAGAGTCTGGAGGCCCCGTGGAGAGTGATCTGCTGTCTGCAACATCCTTCGGCGTGACCGGTTTGGCAGTGGGTCAGTAATGGTGGTAATTCTTTGGAGGGCTGCACAGCCCTCCATGTGCTCCTCAGAGGTAGCCTGACCATTAGGTACTGAGATGGGATCCTCAGACCCCTTGTGAGACCATATGCTAGTGCGGTTGGCCCTGGGTTCCACCTAATGCAGGACAATGCCAGACCTCATGTGGCTGGAGTGTGTCAGCAGTTCCTGCAAGATGAAGGCATTGAAGCTATGGACTGGCCCGCTCATTCCCCAGACTTGAATCTGATTGAACACATCGGGAACATCATGTCTGGCACCATCCCCCAACATCACGTTGCACCACAGACTGTCCAGGAGTTGGCAGATGCTTTAGTCCAGGTCTGGGAGGAGATCCCTTAGGAGACCATCCGCCGCCTCATCAGCAGCATGCCCAGGGGTTGTAGGGAGGTCATACAGGCACATGGAGGCCACACACACTACTGAGCATCTTTTCCTTGTCTTGAGGCATTTCCACTGAATTTGGATCAGCCTGTAACTTAATTTTCCACTTTGATTTTGAGCATCATTCCAACTCCAGACCTCCGTGGGATATTAGTTGTGATTTACGTTGATCATTTTTAGGTTTTATTATTCTCAACACATTCCACTATGTAATGAATAAAGATTTACAACTGGAATATTTCATTCAGTGATATCTAGGATGTGGGATTTTAGTGTTCCCTTTATTTTTTTGAGCAGTGTATATTAGTGGTAAATATTCATCCTACAAGAAGAGTCAATACTTCAGACAACAGTTCATGATTCTGGGCCCACTTAATTTACATCTGGCATAATTAAGAAGAAATGCTGTGTTGTCACACACCTATAGGAAGTAGCAATCCTAAACGTCAATGTCAACCCTTTAACGGGCCATGTCATATGACTTAGGATAAAAGCCAAACCATAATCTCATCATCTCGTCAGTGCAGAATCTCATCTCATCAGTGTAAACTGTGAGATCTGGTTTAGCTAGCTGAGATGGTACTTCCTATTGGTGGCATTAGAGTTCTTGTCCTCTTCCTCTCTGAAGAGACAATTTGCGCTTTAACTTTTGAAATTGTTGAATTGATTTTCTTCATGTCTCTAAGGAATTTTAATCCTCAAATGGCCAACAGGAAATTCCATTAAACGCCAGATGGGCTGGATTGACAGTGGGCTGTATCTACCTGCAAGACTTCCAACAGTATTGGCGTTTTCAGGACGAGGTTACAGTTAACAATTGTAGTGGAGCAGAGAGCTATCAGATCTTTTCTTTGCCAATTTCATAGGCAAGCCACAGGCTACTTCCAGCCTGCACCCTGTACTGTGAGTGCGTGATGAGATATTAGCTTCTTTATATATTCTGCTAGGCATAGAGGAGCATTATTTTTACTATAAGGAGGCACAATAGGGAGCATTATAAAGATGCGCAGAGGTGGGCTTTATAATAAGGAGGCAAAATGGGGGCATTATAATAAGGATCCCATAGTGTTGCCTTATAATAATGTTCCCCTGTGCCTTTTTATTATACTTTATTATAAAGTCCTCAATTGTGCCACCTTATTATTATGCCCTTCATTGTGTCTCTTTACAATAATGTCCCTATTGTACCTCTTTATTAGAATGTCCCTCATTGTATCTATTTAGAGATAATCCATCATTGTGTTAGGGATTTATTATTACAAGAAATCACAGGTGGGTTGGAGAGGGACGTTATTATTATAAAGAGGCAAAGGGAAACATTATTAGTATAAAGCACTGCAAACCTATAAGGAAGCATCTGGGGCAGTATTACTATGAGGAGGTACAAAGAGGGGCACAAAAGGAGAACACAGATGAGGCTTTATTCCTGTCTAGGACACTGGTTATTGCACTATATCGTTTGTGTAGAAATGGAATAATGTGACCAGTTGTTAGGGCTAGCGGAACGCACCGAGTAAATATAGATGTTTTATTGTTATAGATGCGTTCGCAGCCCGGGGTCCACCGTGCAGGAGAACCTGCTGCTAGCAAATGGCGGCACTATATTGTGGTATGAACTAGCTCTGTTATTTCACAGAGTAGCTGTGAAAGCAAAGCACTGCGCCCTGTTAGACTTCACAGAGGCACAGGCTAACTGCCCAAACGAGAGCAGTCAGGGGTCATGCATGCACACAAAACTCCTCGCCGGAGGTGCCAGCATTCTAGGGGCTTATTTCAGCCAGGTCCCTGAACACAATCTTACATGACCACACTGGCGGAAAGCACATAACATAGAAAGATACTAGCGCGTGGCCTTGCGGCCATGTGAGCTTTAAAGAGTTGCAGCAAGTACATGACCTTCCTAGAAGGACCAATAAGAGGCTGCTACAGAGCCTGAGCACCTACAGGACCTTCCTGACAGGACCAATGGATTTAGCTGCAGTATCTGAACATGTGACCCTCGATCTCCACTGAGAGATCTTACTCTGGTGCATGCTCAGAACGAGAAAAGCAGGACTTAGTCCTAGAAGCGTCTGCTCGCTGCTGCCCAGCACTGGCTTCAATGGCAGAAGCAGGAAAAGCAGCAGTAACTCTTTGTACAGAGTCAGACTGAGGGTATGTGCACACGTCAGGATTTCGTGCAGAAATTTTCCTGACAAAAACCAGACATTTCTGCCAGAAATCCGTATGCATTTTTATCACGATTTTACCGCGTTTTTGACGTGTTTTTGGTGCGTTTTTGGTGTGTTTTTTCCCAAATGCATAGAATTGCGGGAAAAATGCAGAAAAACCGCAAAAATAATGAACATGCTCATTTTTTAACGCGATGCATTTTTTGGCGGAAAAAAAACGCATCCATGTGCACAAAACATGCAGAATGCATTCTAAACGATAGAATAGTATGCTTTTGTAATGCGTTTTTATAGCATTTTTAGCGTGAAAAAACGCGAAAAAACCTGAACGTGTGCACATAGCCTGAGGAAGATGCTGGGACTGACGTATCTGCTGAGCAGGCTCCACTGCAGCAGGAGAACAATGGGAGACCGAAGCGGAAATGGCCCGAGATTCCCCCTGTGCAGAGGCAGGAACTCGAGCCCTAACACCAGTGTGCTGGAAAAACGATAAGCAAAAAATGTATTTTCGTTACATTTTCTAGACATGAGTCAGTGTATTGGTTTACAACTATTATTCATCAATGTATGGTCATTGTATGCTAGTAATATCATTCCTAGTGGTTTTTTTAATTAATAATCAATATGGTGGTATTATCACTACTGTATATACTAGTAATAATTGATTATGGTCTGGTGGCATTATTAGGCTATCATAAGGCAATATTAATGCTAATATGGTGTGACAACACTGTGTTTATTGTTAATTATCAGTAGGCCCAGGGACATGAGCTATTGTTCATAGGAGTCTGAACGTTGACTCTTGTTGTAAGTTGAACAGATGTTTGCTAATTTGCTGATTGGTTGCTGACTACCTATTATATCAGACCTTGCAGCTTATTGTTCTACTATCCTTGAGGGACAAAGGCGCAGGTTAATTGAACAACCGTTGTTTATTAATTTGGTGAATACCTGCTGACTACCTATTCTATCAGTCCATGCAGCTTGTTGTTCTGCAAACATTGAAGGACAAAATATGCAGGTTAATTGAACACTTTAACCATGAGAAATTACCTCCTCCCACCTATCACCAATCCTGTAGATCAGTGTTTTTCAACCAGTGTGCCGCGGCACACTAGTGTGCCGCGACACATGGTCGGGTGTGCCGCGGGGAACGGGAGTCAGCTGTTCTCTGTGCCGACTGTCAAGCTGACAGCCGGCACAGAGAAGCTGCAGCGCGCCGGCTCCCGGAGATCAATTGTACTCGCAGACATCTAACAGCTGCGAGTACAATTGAGGCTCTGACTGCTGGGTCAGAGCGACGCCAGCAGCGTGATCAAGTCATGTGATCACGCTGCTGACGTCACTATCCGGCGCGCAGGAGAAA
The DNA here is from genome assembly GCF_032444005.1 of Ranitomeya imitator. Taxonomy (NCBI): domain Eukaryota; kingdom Metazoa; phylum Chordata; class Amphibia; order Anura; family Dendrobatidae; genus Ranitomeya; species Ranitomeya imitator. The sequence goes on along the minus strand of NC_091283.1, from coordinate 497,675,258 downwards.
GAAGAGACTTGGTGGTAAGTGCTCCTGTGCTGTGGAGCTGAAGACACCGAAGATTCAGCGTGGGGTGGGTTTATGGGCAGTATGTGGGGGGATTTATTAAGTGTGTGGGGGGATTTATTAAGTGTGTGGGGGGATTTATTAAGTGTGTGGGGGGATTTATTAAGTGTGGGGGGATTTATTCAGTGTGTGGGGGGATTTATTCAGTGTGTGGGGGGGATTTATTCAGTGTGGGGGGGGGATTTATTCAGTGTGTGGGGGGATTTATTCAGTGTGTGGGGGGGATTTATTCAGTGTGGGGGGATTTATTCAGTGTGTGGGGGGGATTTATTCAGTGTGTGGGGGGGATTTATTCAGTGTGTGTGGGGGATTTATTCAGTGTGTGGGGGGATTTATTCAGTGTGTGGGGGGGATTTATTCAGTGTGTGGGGGGGATTTATTCTGTGGGGTGGGGATTTATTTAGTGTGTGTGGGGGATTTATTCAGTGAGTGGGGGGATTTATTCAGTGTGTGGGGGGATTTATTCAGTGAGTGGGGGGATTTATTCAGTGTGTGGGGGGGATTTATTCAGTGTGTGTGGGGGGGATTTATTCAGTGTGTGGGGGGATTTATTCAGTGTGTGGGGGGGATTTATTCAGTGTGTGGGGGGGATTTATTCAGTGTGTACGTGGGGGGGGGCTGGAATTTATTTAGCATGTGTGGGGCAGGGTGCATTTATTCTGTGTGGAAGGGGATGGATTTATTCTATCGGAAGGGGAGTGGATATATTCTGTGGGGGTGAGTGGGGAGATGGGGGTGGACACAGTAGCGAGGGGAAAAATGTGTGCTGACAGTACTGGGAGCAACGGTGATGGGATGTGTGAGGACAGTATGGGGAGTCGGGGGAATGTGTGAGGGGGGAATGTGTGAGGAGGAAATATGGAGAGAGCAAAGGGGTATGTTAGCAGGGGGGGGATGTACAGGAGGAGGCTATTAGAAATGTGTGCAGACAGTATGGGGGGATGAAAGTGTGAGTGGACACATAATAGATACTGAGTAGTGTGAGGGTAACAGCCAGGAGGAGACAGTATGCCAAGTAGGAGGAGTGTAATGAAGGGGCACAGTAGAGAGACTGGGCTCTCTATGAGGGACACCGTATGAGAAGGCAGTGTGAAGTGTGGATGGCATGTACCATAATAGGGACAGTGAGGGTCATATTATGTGCTGGGAATAAAGTGAGGGGCAATTATTTACTCAGGGGCTCAGCCTAGGGCAGATATTTTTATTCCGGAGCATTATAATAACACTGCTATCTTTAAGGGTGTTGTGTCGGGATGTGCTGCAGAAGACAGGAGAAGATGGAAGTCTGCAGAAACGAGCTCTGCCGGTGGATGAGAAGAGTCATCATGGCATCTGGACAAGGTGAAGATGAAAAGAAAGAGGCGACTCCACAAACAACGTCATCTATCAGGTACCTGGATGTAAATGTATTTTTTTTGTGATACTAATTCTCATTTTTATTTGTTAGGAACATTAAAGGGGATGTCCAAGGTTGTGATGAGTCTGCAGTCATACTATGTGACTGCAGACTTCTGAATTCTCACACTGCGCACTGCTATCATAATTCTCTGATGTTGGTGATTTACATACATGCGGTCACGTGCTGACTAGACATGTGTGGCCTCATTCAATGAAAATGAATTGACTGAGGCCGGACACGTCTAGTTAGAATGTGGCCAGAAGTATCCAAATCACATACTTGTGCTGTCATGACCGTCCACTCTGGCCACCGGCAAGGGAGAATCCTGAAAGTGTGCAGTGCTTGCGCTGTGAGAATTCAGAAGCCTGCAGTCACATAGAATGACTGCAGACTTTCATCTCAAACCTGGATGCACCATTTTGTGCCATTTTGGTTGGTGGTGTGCCTCGGGATTTTTTAAGTATCAAAAGTGTGCCGCGGCTCAAAAAAGGTTGAAAATCACTGCTGTAGATAATGGGCTGAAGGACAGCTGTGGGTACAAAAAGTGACCTCAATGCTTCTATAGGGTGACTCTAGAGGATAGCAGCCAAGGCACCATGGCTCCAACCGGAGGAATACAGATTTGATCCTCTTCCTATCATTGAACCTACGGAGACATTTGGAGCACCCAGGTTGGGACAATCAGGTCACCTGGCCACATACCTCAATGGACTGTCAGCTTGCTGCTACCTACTTTCTGTGTATGGACGCCAAAAGCAGTCAGCATGTGACCGAAGTTATGCAAATTATATTCTTGCAGTCACGTGACAACCAGTAGAACTGGCAAGTAGAGTCGAATTCTAAGGGTGTATATGATATACTTTGCAAGAAAATTCACACAGGAGTTGACATCCATTTTAAAGATCAGAATGATGGCATTATTCTGTCACTATATGGTGATATTATGTAGTGTGATGCAGTGACCCCTGTGGCAGCTAGGGGGCACTGTGTATGTGTGCTCCTCAGGATATGCATGGAGGCGTATCTGTTGTTATAATGGTGGTGAAACAGTGACTGGCAGAGTTGTAAGTGGCCGATATGTGTCGCAGAGGGAGTCTGCGTGGTAAGTCTGATGTAATGTTGTTGTTTTGGGACCTGTAGTCCCACAAGTGTTTGTATAGTTGTGAAGGGAGACTGCGTGGTAAGTCTGATGTAATGTTGTTGTTTTGGGACCTGTAGTCCCACAAGTGTTTGTATAGTTGTGAAGGGAGACTTACTAGGCTAGTTATGAGAGATGGGCGGGTCGAACTAGCCACACACACATACTCCCACCTGTGGGAGTGGTTTCAGCTTCATAATGTGACCAGGGTGTGCGTCACATGTTCGCTGAGTGTGGACCTGAATGGTCTATGCTGGAAGTTCCTGGAGAGCCTATGTGTTGGGAGTGTCGTCTCCCTGAAGAGCACATGGTGCGGCTTTGGACCTGGTGGCCTGGGGTGTTGGACAGAAGTCCTGAATAGCACCCGGACAGGTCACATGCCTGTGTGTGTTGGATGGTCCCCGGTAGGGACGGACGTCCTGAATAGAATTGAGCAACTTTTACTTTTTTTGGATCGAGTCGGGTTTCGCGAAAAGTTTATTGCGAAAAGTCGGGGGCCGACTGAAACATGAAACCCAATGCAAGTCAATGGGGAATCAAAGTCGGCAGTGAGTGGAGGGAAAAAACCTACAGTGCCCATTTTAATGCCAAAAACATCAATTCTTATTACTTAAGCTTGTCAATCTTAATTTACTTTATAATAATAGTTAGGCATTGAAAACTGGGGGTCATTTGGCTAAAGTTGTGGGGGGGGTAGGGCTGGCTCAAGATTTTCGTGGGCCCAGGAAACGCGGAATACGTCACGGCGGTGGAGCAGGGAGAGGTAGGTATTTCAACTTTGCAAGTGCTGTGATTCTGAGCAAGCAGGGGGGGCGCCACTAGTTGGCACTGGCACAGGGCCCCTCATAGTACGGCGGTGTGTTTGATGGCCAGCGGCGCCTCCCACTGCCAGAGATACTTTTGCATATTATGAGGGGCCCTGTGCCAGTGCGAACGGGTATGCCCCCCCTACCTGATGAAGGAACCTGCACTTTCATCTGCACCTTCCTCTTTGTCCCCGTGTAAGGTGGTATAGTATGCGGGAAGGGGAACCTGACTTTCGGCAGGGTCAGATTCTCGCTGTGTAGAGTGCAAGGGGAATGTAGTGGTCTAGGTCAATGTGCCAGCCGACTCATCTAGCAGTGGCTGGGCAATGGGCAGGATGAGGAGGAAACACAGATATAGGCCCAAATAATAAAGTAGGCTAAATGCAGTTCAAAATTGGTAACAGGACTAAACAGGTGGCATTGCTTTGTTCAGTGGAGGACAAATGTAATGAGTGGCAGACACAGTTAGTAGGCCCATATACTAAAGTAGGCTAAATGCAGTTCAAAATTGTTAGCAGGACTAAACGGGCGGCATTGCTTTGTTCAGTGGAGGACAACTGTAATGAGTGGCAGGCACAGTTAGTAGGCCCAAATATTAAAGTAGGCTAAATGCAGTTCAAAATTGGTAACAGGCCTAAACAGGTGGCATAGCTAGGTACAGGGGAGGGCTCCTCTGCTGAGTAGCAGACATTGGTAGTAGGCGCAAAGTATTAACTGGTCTAAATGGAGGCCAGGGCCCCTGTATATTTTAACTATCATCTATGATTTCAACAAATTTGTATTGGCAGTGCCATTGAAGGATTTAACAGCACAGACTACACAGTGGTGGGGCAGGGAGAGGTAAGTATTGCAAGTGGTAGAGCACTGTTTGAGCTGGGGGGGAACACTCTCTCGTGGGTGGCGGTACTGGCACAGGGCCCCTCATATTACAAAGGTGTGTCTGACGTTGGTTGTGCACCACCACCGTCAGAGATACTTCATTGTACTATGAGGGACCCTGTGCCAGTGCCATCGCCCAAGAGTGGGCACACCCACCTGTCCAGGCAAACGGCACTCGCACGGGTGCTTGCACCAGGTGGTGACCACGGACCTGTGGGGGGAGTCAGCCCATTTAGGGAGGAATAAAAATGGCCTATGGTGGACATTCAGCAGCTGCAAATGGAGGAATTGGAGAAGTCAGTAAGAGGAGGCCAAAAGCAAGACATTTTTCAGGCAAGCTACGTGTCAGCAGGGGAAGGTGGGGCAAAATGATTTGAAATCCATGATTGGTTCATTTTAATGAAGGTTAGATCATCCAGCTTTAAAAGCTATTTTCCTACTCCTAGATAAGGGAGCCTTCGAGGCCTTGTGTAGCCAGTTGATGACGCTGGCTCAACACCTCCAGCCTTAGGTGCTATTGTGCTTTTGCCACTACCACCAGATGTACCACCACCACCACCATCAGTACCAGCTGGCAACCACCGCTCTTCCACCAGACTTCCTCATTTTTTGGAAAATCTAACCTAAATAAAAACCGTTATATGGTACTGTAAAACAAGGTAGAAGGTGTATATAAACTTGTTGAGAATTTAAATCTCCCTTTTGTGGGAGACTGAACCAAAACTCAGGCCCTGTGCATAAAACAACACAATGTAAGTGGCAGAAAGTGGCTGGCTGATATACGACAAACTAACAGTACTGAAATATATCCACTTTGTGAGAATTAGAATCTCACTTTTTTGGGGGGAGACTGAACCAAAACTCAGGCCCAGTGTATATAACAATGCAATCTAAGTGGCAGAAAGTGGCTGGCTGACATACGACAAACTAACAGGACTGCAGTATATCCACTTTGTGAGAATTTGAATCTCACTTTTTTGGGGGGAGACTGAACCAAAACTCATGCCCAGTGCATAAAACAACACATTGTAAGTGGCAGAAAGTGGCTGGAAGACATATGAAAAAATACAAGGACTGTAGTACAATTTCAATCTTCCTACAATGATCTCAGGAAAAGTATGGCAGCAATAAAAAGGACTGCTGACAACAAAAGTGTGGACAAATAAACAAGATAACTGTGCAGAAAGGAGCAACAGGATTTTTAAAAAAGCAGTTGGTTTGCACAGCAGCATGCAAACAGCAATGCAGCTATCAGGGAGCCTTATAAGGCAGCCTAATAAGCTACTGAGCTGATACACAAAAATATAGCCTCCACTGTCCCTGCAAAAAAAAAATGGTGGTGTTGGACAGTGGAAATCGCTACAGCACAACCGATGCTGGAGGAGTATAAACATACATATATATCATAACCATATACGCATTGTAGTTAGATGAAAACTACTAGCTCAGTCAAATGGTACCAAAGTTGTAAGATGCCATAAAAGACCCCCAGTATGTAACCAATTCTTATGAGGCCTAAAGCCTAAATGCACGTACATGAAGGACGCAAAACAATGTCAAGTATAACACAACTAGTCATGCTGTGAGACCAGACCCATACCACCTAACACCAGAGGTCCAGGGGGCAGGAGGCCCGACGCGTATCGCCACCTAGCGTGGCTTCGTCAGGAGCAAGTGCCTGTATGAGCGATTGACTACTTATATATACAAATAAAGTATGTACCTTATTAGCATATAGATGGTCCCATCATGGCAACAGAAGACCTCTTATGGGGGATTCCACCAGGGTGTCGGAGAGCCAAAACTGCCAAGAAATGTCATCCAGCGATTTTTTATCTTCAGACCCCAGCGACAAGGACAAGTATGTTTATACTCCTCCAGCATGGGTTCCAATTCTCTTATTTATTCAATCATATGGGCAACATTTTGTACATAGTTTGTGTATAACATATCATTATTCTGTATTTCTATACATCAGTATTTTTACCATATGTACATTTTTGCTATAAGCGAGCTGTGCCATGCTTGTACAAGTGTTCAGGATTAATATTTTTGTGTATTAGTTCTATCCATTACCACATAAGTTATATTATCTATATATGTATTTTGCATAGTGTACCTATCATCTGTACATCTACTTTATTCACCATGTCCAGGGGTGGTGGTTCCTTTGTTGGTACTCAGGACTCTTTGGAGTCGAGGTTTTAAATGATTTTATTGTTAGTGTTTGTGTGTTTCTTTTGGTTGACAAATAAAATTATATTTCTATCATATGAGTGGTGGTCCCCATTATATACCTTGACGCTGTTTCTCTTTTTTGTTTACTGTACTCTTTATGTCAAGCTTGGGTTGACTCCCCTCTTTTACTATATATGATTTTTCATATGGATGGTGCCCTCCACCCCTTTTTATATATATTGCTTTTTGGGAGGTGCTAGTTCCCCTCCTTTTCTGGAGTAGTGGCACGTCTATAGGACGGTTTAGACTATTGTAGTCTGGTGCATATTTCATATTATTTGTTTTATTTGATTTACCTATTATGGATCTTTCCAGTAGGGAAACGGCATGGAGCAATAGGGCCTTGGGCCTTTTTGAAAATGATTCTAGTACTATAGCTGGAGTTGCCAGTAAGGATGTGGAGTTCCATAGTTTGTCCTCCAAAATTTTGGGTTTACACAAATCATTGACTAAGACATGGTGGAACATCAGGAGTTTGGAGGAGTACAAAAGAGCTAATCTCGTACCACGTGGCTTGCGTATTCAGATCTTTCCGGCCTGGGAAGCTACCCCTGAATTCCAAAGCACTTGGGAGGCCGGTTTAGCCAAATGTTCTACGATTCTACTAGATATGCTGATAGAACATGACCAGACCCTCCTTAATAAAATTAAGAATGAGATCAAAATTTGTGAAAATAAACTGGGCGATTTTGATAAAGACACTATGGTGAGCCCTTTCCAGTTGAAGTTAAAAAATCAGATTGACACGTTCGAGAAGGAGATCATCTCTCGTAAAAGGAACAAGTTTTATAGGGATAAATCTGACTATACCAGTGGAAAAGCATATAGATGGTCCCATCATGGCAACAGAAGACCTCTTATGGGGGATTCCACCAGGGTGTCGGAGAGCCAAAACTGCCAAGAAATGTCGTCCAGCGATTTTTTTATCTTCAGACCCCAGCGACACAGAAGGCGCCATCGGAGGGGTCGCAGGAGGACAAGGACAAAACAGAAGGAAAGGCAGGGGATACAAGAATTGGTCACCAACATACAGGAGGGAGACCAGATCCAACAGGAGGAGATAAATTATAATATAATCCAAACCTCGCAACCAGGTAATTTACAAATCATTAATCTTTCTTCATATGTGTTATCGGAATCTGAACAGAAGGTTTTATCAAGGGGTCTCTCTTTTTCACCTATGAATTGTCTGAATAAATTTATCTTGGTTAAAGATCTTTATCTCTTTTGTCGCCAGCTTACCTTTAAGCTCCTCTATTATCAACCATCTATCCTGGACACTTTCTCTGACAATGAGAAACAAGTTTTTCGGGACTTGCTGGAGCTACTACAAGAGAATGAAAGTCCATCTTCTCGAGGTAATTTCACCCGACGCCTCCCATCACAAGCAACCCCCTCTTTTTCATTGTTTCCGGCGGTTCAGATTTTTTTCAATAAAGCCTGCCGTGACATTGAAAAATTGAAATTAGATCCACATAAGCATAATAATCTTAGCAAGGATGAAAATAGGGCTTTGCAAAATTTGAAGAGGAATAAGGAATTTGTGATACGGGAAGCAGATAAAGGGGGCAATGTAGTTCTATGGCCCCATGAACTATACCTCAAAGAGATCACAAGACAATTGAGTAATGACCATTGTTACACGGTTCTACCTTCAGATCCTACCAATTTTTTCAAAGATCAACTTGATGACATGATCCATTCAGCCCTTGACAACAACTTAATTACTAATAAGGAGGCTGATTTTCTCACAACACCTACCCCTGTGGTACCAACATTTTATGCATTACCAAAAGTACATAAATCCCTTGTTGAACCCCCTGGCAGACCTATTGTTTCAGGGATTGGGAGTATCTTTGAACGCCCTTGCATTTACGTTGATCATTTTTTACAGCCGTTGGTCACATCTCTGAAATCTTATACCAGGGATTCTACCCATCTATTGCAACTGATTGAAGACTGTGAGGTACCTGAAAATACATTGCTCATCAGTATGGATGTAGAAGCGTTATACACCAGCATCGCACATTCAGCAGGTATACATGCAGTTATGTATTTCCTGGCAAAATCTACAGGTGGCATTACGGAACACGATAAATTCATTCTCAGACTGTTGTTTTTCATTCTAGACAAAAATTATTTTGTCTTCGACAGGAAATTCTTCAGGCAGCTGTCCGGTACTGCCATGGGTGCCCGTTGTGCTCCTTCCTATGCCAACCTCTTTCTTGGTTGGTGGGAGGAGACAACAGTTGTTTCACACCATCTTTTTGGCACCATGGTACGTACCTGGCAGCGCTATATAGATGACATCCTGATGATATGGACTGGCCCTTTGGAGGACTGTAATCAATTTATTAAAGATCTTAATACAAATAATCTTAACATCAGGCTTACATCGGTGATTTCGACCACTTCGATTGATTTTCTTGATCTGCGACTGTCTGTGATGGATTCGAGGATTGCATGTGGACTATATCGTAAAACCACTGCCACTAATAGTCTCCTTCATTTCACCAGCTTCCACCCGTATCATCTACGTAAAGGGATCCCAAAGGGCCAATTTCTACGCCTTCGAAGAAACTGCAGCACGGATACTGAATTTACACACCAAGCAAGAGATTTGTCTAACCGTTTTAAACAAACGGGATACCCTCACAGGTTAATTTCGGATTCATTTCGTCATGCCACACAACAAAATCGAAGACAACTCTTTGATAAAAAGGTACGTGACTCCACTCGACCCCTGGCTCTTATCACCACATATAATAACCAGTGGGCGGATGTGCGCAATCTTCTAAATAGGAACTGGGATATCCTATTGAGCGACAAGAGGATTCTTCCTCTAGTATCTAATTCACCATGTTTGGTGGCTAGAAGAGCTAAGAATCTGAGAGATGATCTATGTCACAGCCACTATCAAAGACCTACCATGAGACTTAATCGGGGCACTAGAATCTTTGGTTCCTACCCTTGTGGTAGTTGCAATATCTGCCAATTTATGATCTCTAAAGATGGCTATTCCATTTCTACTCTTCCTTTCCAGATTCGCCCCAGGGAATACTTCAATTGCAAATCGCGGAATCTGGTATATGCAATCTTCTGTAGTTGCCCCAAGATCTATGTGGGTCAGACCACACAGCAACTGAAAAGAAGAATTCAGCAACACCTGTCAAATATTTCCACGGCTGGCAGGGATCGAGAGAAAAATAAGACACTATCGTCCGTAGCAGCACATTTCCTGGACCATCATCGCTGCAATACTACAAGTTTCAAGGTCATGGGATTGGAAAGCATACATCTCAACATCAGGGGTGGTGACATCATCCATCGCCTTTTACGTTGTGAAACCAAATGGATCTTCAATTTGAAGAGCACGGCCCCTTTGGGCCTCAATGAGGAAATTCTATTTACTGGCTTCTACAAACAACTTTGAGGATGCTAAATCCCTCTCCACTTGGACTCATGTCTGTCAGGATATAATCTTATTGTACTGCACCTCATGGAAGAATATGGACACATTATGCTTGCCTGAGACATATCCCCTTTATGTGTGCTTTTTTTCATGCTATATGGATGTAATATGTACCGGTATTCATATAACAGCATTGGTAACAGCTCGCTTGCTTCTAATATCCTACAATTTATAATCTGGATGTTCTTTATGGACATTGGGCGATTATCTTGGTGTTGTGAAAAATGTTAAAAAATCTTGTATTACTCTCCAATGTAGCCCTGGACACCATCTAGTATGTATGGTGGACCTTTTGTAATATTCACCCACCTAACATGGGGAGTAAACAATATAAAAATATACAAATTTTCTTATACTGTTATTTGTATCTTTATTTATATATATATATATATATATATATTTTTATTTTTTTTTTCTTGGTAGATCATAACTGGGGCTTGTAACCATGTGAGCTATATCCCTCATTACTATTGGCTATCAGCTTTTGGGGTTATCATGATATTTGCTTTGGCACCACTCTCCATCTCCTGGCGCCGGTTTTAGATTTTGATAAGAGGTACATATATTGGTCTGTTCCATCTTTGGTTTTACAGACCAATACATATATTTTGTGAGTTCCACTCTATTGATCATAAACCTCTCCTTGTGCATAGTATTCAACCATTTATGTGGGCCCTTTTTTGTGCCGATTCTTAATTATTTATATGCTAAACCACAAGTATGGGCACAATGATCTGGTTTTTTGGCACCCTTGTGGATTGTGTGCCACTATAGGGTGCTCTATCTTGCGGGACATCCTTTTCTCCTTGCTATACCGGCTCTCTCTGTAGCTACATGGCCGGCACGCTTATTGTGGTCCGGCGCATGCGCAGTAGCCGTACGGGCGGCCATATTTGTACTCGCACCGCAGTCTGTTTGAGATACGTCGGCGCATGCGCAGTCATTGCACGCGCGGCAATATTGGCACACTCACTCCAGCGTACAATGTGTTGTCATGTCCGGTTTCCGGGACGCCGGCAAGACATGTCGCGTCTCCATGCCGTTTCCCTCTCTTCTCCAGCTGACTGGATTTTTCTTGTAATAAGGTACATACTTTATTTGTATATATAAGTAGTCAATCGCTCATACAGGCACTTGCTCCTGACGAAGCCACGCTAGGTGGCGATACGCGTCGGGCCTCCTGCCCCCTGGACCTCTGGTGTTAGGTGGTATGGGTCTGGTCTCACAGCATGACTAGTTGTGTTATACTTGACATTGTTTTGCGTCCTTCATGTACGTGCATTTAGGCTTTAGGCCTCATAAGAATTGGTTACATACTGGGGGTCTTTTATGGCATCTTACAACTTTGGTACCATTTGACTGAGCTAGTAGTTTTCATCTAACTACAATGCGTATATGGTTATGATATATATCTATGTTTATACTCCTCCAGCATCGGTTCCAATTCTCTTATTTATTCAATCATATGGGCGACATTTTGTACATAGTTTGTGTATAACATATCATTATTCTGTATTTCTATACATCAGTATTTTTACCATATGTACATTTTTGCTATAAGCGAGCTGTGCCATGCTTGTACAAGTGTTCAGGATTAATATTTTTGTGTATTAGTTCTATCCATTACCACATAAGTTATATTATCTATATATGTATTTTGCATAGTGTACCTATCATCTGTACATCTACTTTATTCACCATGTCCAGGGGTGGTGGTTCCTTTGTTGGTACTCAGGACTCTTTGGAGTCGAGGTTTTAAATGATTTTATTGTTAGTGTTTGTGTGTTTCTTTTGTTTGACAAATAAAATTATATTTCTATCATATGAGTGGTGGTCCCCATTATATAGCTTGACGCTGTTTCTCTTTTCTGTTTACTGTACTCTTTATGTCAAGCTTGGGTTGACCCCCCTCTTTCACTATATATGATTTTTCATATGGATGGTGCCCTCCACCCCTTTTTATATAAGCGAGTGTCCCCCAACACATGCGGTAAGCACAATATTCCAGTAGTCAAAGAGTAGCAATATTATTTCATCTTCAGCGGTAAAATTATTCTTGCAGTAAACCTTGACGTCCTCCAACACCAGGCAGAATAAAATTTCTAATAAAGACCCCCATGTGGGGAAGTGGTTGAAAGTACGGGCCTGTGTCCTTTCAAAATTCAGGGCTGACAACAGTAGCCACAATCTGACAGGGCACCTGATAACACAGGGTCATTGTGCATGAGTACTAGGACATCCTCAGCACTTGTCCATAAAAGAAGTGTTTGAAACAAAGGTTTTTGCTAAACCTTTGCCCTGTTAGTGCAAGTGCCCACCTGCCGCCCTATTGAACATTTACAGTTCATACTTTTGGGTTTTCTGGCTGAAAAGAGAACATAATCGAAAAAATAGGACATGTCAATTAAAGTCCAGCCCTCATCGACAATTGCCATTCTTAAGACTCGTCATTATTTTATTCATTTCATCTACTTGTAGTTTTAATTCTGCAAACTTCTGAATCCTATTAACATTCTGGTATATACATGGAGTTCACCATTCTGTACGCATATAAGATGTATAAGCTCTACTATCCATGCTATCAGAAAGTAATGAAATACGCCTGGAGGCTTCAGTATTTGAAAATAATTAAAGGTAATATTCATAGGTTTAATTCACACCTTTTAACAACCTTAGTTGCGAAGAGAGGCAATCTACAGCGGAGGGAACTGAGATTATAGGCCTTTCCACTTAACTTAACATTTTAATTCTGTTTTGCAACAAATGAGGTAACAGGAGAAAAGCTGAATTGATTTCTGGACTCCACTTATTGATCTGTGCGCAAAGTAAATGGCACCACAGTTCATGTTCTCAAGAAAAGTGTTTTCCTCAAAGTCCCATAAGTAGTAAAGGAGTTAAGAAAGGAGATGAAGGAGCTAAAAATCCCTTGACCCTTTCTTTATATGTACTGCATTCCGATTCTAAACAATCAGTTGCACTATAATTTTTCTATTTTTTTTCTGACAGAGTCAAGTGGATGAGTTGCTGGATGAGTTGGATTTTTTATTGGCACCATTTTTGGGACATAGCATTGTTTGACCACTGTGAAGAATATAATGGGGGTATTTATCATATCATATCATATCCCATATTACAATCCTCTTTTAAAATCTGCCACTGAAACAGGACACCTGGCGCAGTAGGTGGTCCAGCCTCATCAGTTTCTAAAAGAAAGCCCCTTCCCCCAGCACTTTAGCTTGTACAAAGGATCTCATGACATGGTGACCTCCTGAAGTTGACACTGTGTAGCTGCTTCAATCTAATTCCCTGTCAGATTTTCATAAGGAGATTATGGAGTTATCATATGTCCTCTCTATATACCGGTTACATTTTCGAGATCTCTGGAATGGGCTGAACGTCTGCCAGGGTCTCGATCCATGCTAGCACCCCAGGGTGGGGAGATACCCAGAATGGCTAGTAGAAGCCAGGTCGCAAAGCTGTGTTTGGTCTCCAAGCATAATGGGTGACCGGCCGGATCTGATGGAGCCCAAACCGCCGCCAAATGACCTTCTATTGGGAAGTTATGATCTTTCATAGGTTTCAGAGTTTTAGCTACAAAACCCAAGGGGAGTGGGATTAGGGCCATCTTGGGAGCAGAAAAGGGAGTGATCGACCAAGGGGTTAAATTCTTGTGTAAGGCTATGTGCTATCTCTCTTTGTCTTCTTGCTGTTAACTTCTGAGGTGGTTTGAATCAGGTAATGTATTGAAAGGAACTTGAAACAGCTAGCACCCCACACCTCTTATGCGGTCCAGTTCACATGGCGAACATCAAATCGGTAACTGACATGTTTCATCTGCTTACACTTTTGTACTTCACCTGTATTTGCATGTCTGAGCATTGTATATGTATAACCATTGTGTATATAGTGTTTTGTCTATTGTGCCCTTAAGGCGATTAAATATATAATTTAACATTGGGCTGTTCTTTTATCTCAATCCTTGACTTCACAAGTCCATGTGCTCAGTTTAACTACCCATGCTACCGAGGCTGGCTTCTGGCCTGATATAATCTCGTTAACAGACCGGGCTTATATCTAACAAGGAACTGGTGACAGTCCTATCGGGCTGGTAAAGCTCTGTTTCACTGGTGCTAGTGAAAGGAACCTCTCAGCATGTCATGGTTGTGAGCGAATGCTGTGCCACTCCCGCAGCTCCATGAGCCACCCTCTCTCACTTCCCATGCCTCCTTGTGCCCGTGGGGACAAAGGGTGTCTGTGTAAATCTGTGCCAAGCTGTCCTTAAGCATCTTCAGTGGGTGTGGAATGGGGAGGCCGTTCTCCATGATCCCTCTGACATAATAATGACATCAGGCAGGGCTGTGTGGTGCAGTTTCTTCACAACCACTTTCTATTCCAATTTTTGGAACGTAGAATTAGCAAAAGCCAGAAATTTGGGAATTGTGTTTTTGTTGTTTCTTTATGCCATTTGCTGTGTGGTAAAAGTGACTAGATGGCTTTTTTCTTTTTACTATTACAGCGATGCCACGGCAACTTTTTTTGATGGTTTGCTGCTTTTATACAATAAAAACAATTTTATTGAAAAAAATGGTTTTGTACACCCTTGTTTTGACAGCTATAGCATTTTTACTTCCCACTGAGCTGTATGGCAGCTTGTTTCTTGTGGGACAAGATGATACCATTCCTATTTCCGTACAACTTTTTCATTGCGTTTAATGCTACTACTCGTATATGCCTTAATTTTGGTACTTTTTTATGTTGTTCATGAAAGGGGTTAAATAAAGGGTTGTTTCAGATGTGACGATGCCAAATATGTGCGCTTCTTACATTTAACTTTGTTTTTACATAAATATGCGTATTTAATGTTGAAACCGTTTGTTTATTGTGGTTTTTTAATACTTTTATTAAAAAAAATCTTTTTCACATTTTTAGGCTGGTTTCACACTTGCGTTTTGATCTGCAGCGTTTTAAACGCAAACGCATTTAAACACATTTGGTGCAAAAACGCGTTTAAACGCTGCGTTTTTTAGGCGCATGCGTTTTTGCATGTCTTAACACAAATGCGGTGTTTTGACGCGTTTACAAGCGTTTATTCCTGCGTTTGCATTTTTGAAACGCATGATGAGAAGTGTGTGACAGCTGCCAATCATCAAAATCAACTAGAAAACCCACTATAGACAGAAATACCTAGGGTTAGGGTTAGGATCCCTAGTAAGCCTAGGGATCCTAACCCTAACCCTAAAACACAAACTCTAACCCTAACCCTAAAGCACAAACTCTAACCCTAACCCTAACCCAAACTCTAACCCTAACGCTAACACAATCTCTAACAAACTAACACAAACTCTAACCCTAACCCTAACCCTAAAACTCTAACCCTAACCCTAACCCAAACTCTAACACAAACTCTAACACAAACTCTAACACAAACTCTAACACAAACTCTAACACAAACTCTAACACAAACCCTAACACAAACCCTAACACAAACTCTAACACAAACCCTAACCCTAACCTTAACACAAACTCTAACACAAACTCTAACACAAACCCTAACACAAACCCTAACCCAAACTCTAACCCTAACCCTAACCCTAGGGATCCTAACCCTAACCCTAAGGGATCCTAACCCTAACCCGTAGGGTTAGGGTTAGGATCCCTTAGGGTTAGGGTTTGTGTTAGGGTTTGTGTTAGAGTTTGGGTTAGAGTTTGGGTTAGGGTTTGTGTTAGGGTTAGGGTTTATGTTAGAGTTTGTGTTAGAGTTTGTGTTAGGGTTTGTGTTAGGGTTAGGGTTTGTGTTAGAGTTTGTGTTAGAGTTTGTGTTAGAGTTTGGGTTAGGGTTAGGGTTTGTGTTAGAGTTTGGGTTAGAGTTTGGGTTAGAGTTTGGGTTAGAGTTTGGGTTAGAGTTTGGGTTAGAGTTTGGGTTAGAGTTTGGGTTAGGGTTAGGGTTAGAGTTTGGGTTAGAGTTTGGGTTAGGGTTTGGGTTAGGGTTAGGGTTAGAGTTTGGGTTAGGGTGTTTTCTTGTGTTTTTCTATAAAAACGCGTGCAAACGCATGTGCTTAAAAACGCATGCGTTTACATAGACATCAATACGTTTTTTTGCCGCGAAAAAACGCATGTGTTTTTTTGCGGCAAAAAAAAACCATGTGTTTTTTGCGGCAAAAAAAACACCGCAAAAATTACTACATGTTGCATTTCTGCAACACAACGCATGCAGAGAAAAACACATGCGTTGCAAAAACGTGTCAAAACGCATGAAAAAAAAACGAATGCGTTTTTAATGTTAAATATAGGAAAAAAACGCATGCTTTTTTGCGTTTTTTACCGCAAAAACGCAAAAAAAAAAAAGGAAATGTGAAACCAGCCTTACTTAGTCCCACTATGGGACTTCAACTTTTACTTCTATGTTCATTTGTCTAATGCATTGCAATATACAGGTACTGCAACGCATTAGGCTTGTCAGTGTGATACTAACAAAACGCCCTTTAGATCATGCTCCTGGCATTGTCTAACAGGCCACCGTAGCCGGAAGACCCGAAGGTCATTGTTTGACCTCTAGTTGCCATTACTACCATTGGCAACACATCATCATAACATGGGGCTGCCAATCAGGTGGGAGAGAGAGCCCCCATCCTCTCCTAGCATTTTAAAAGTTGCGATCGCCCCTGGCTGTGACAGTTGGAGTTCAGCTATCACTTAAGCCGAGCTTGCAGCGGTGATCATACGGGCATAGCTTATGTTCCTGCATTATCACCGTTACATAACTGTACGTCAAGTTTCAGGAACTCCTTCCCGATCATAAAGTACAATTGAGCCATACAGTGGGTACGGTAAGTATTCAGACCCCTTTAAATTTTTCACTCTTTGTTTAATTGCAGCCATTTGGTAAATTCAGAAAAGTTTATTTTTTTCTCATTAATGTACACTCCATTTTGACTGAAAAAAAAACCAGAAATGTAGAAATTTTTGCATATTTATTAATGGCTGCAATGAAACAGAGTGAAAAATTTAAAGGGGTCTGAATACTTTCTGTACCCACTGTATGACGGAAAGAGTTAAGACAACCTCTGTCCATATGGCCTATTGGATTCATTTGTGAGCCAGAGCTTAGAGTTCATCACAAAGGGAAACTTTTTTTTCTGGAGAACTCAAAAGGGTTGGAATAAAGAGCTTTAGATATTTTAAAAACTGAAATTTAAATATATAAAAATAACTAATATACATTTTTTATCAAAGAAGTCTCACTGTTAGTGCTTTTCCTTGTCCTTGCAACTTCACTTTTGTGTTATGTTCGACACTAGAGAGAGTTTCTTCCCCCTCCCATGTAAACAATCTACAAGCGAAATGTATGAAGAATCCAAACTCAGTTTCTCGTTTGAACAACTAAATCAGCCATCTTTTTGTCATATTTCACACAAAGACAATGAAAGGGGCTGAGCCACAGCTAGACCTCTTCATATACATCATTAATCACATGCCATCACGTGAGTAAAGCTTTTTTAACAAGTATTTTATATTTCAATTTTAAACTTTTTCAATTTGATATTTTTAAGAACTTTTTACACTAGACAACCACTTTAAGTCAACCATGCAGCAACCAATAACTTACAACTAGAGTTGGCACAAATTGACTTGCAGAACCTAGTCCTTCGCCATGCCAGTAATGTGTAGCTACTGGACAAGAGCCCTGAGAAATGCCTCCTACTTCCCTACACACATGACTCTTCTTTTAAGTAGCTGGCCTGGCTTGCAACACATGTGACTTCATGCCAGGCAGGCAAATTTAAAGGAGAGCTGCAGATGCCATCAGGTAGGGGACTGTTCTCAGTGCTCATGAACAGCAGCAAAAAACTATTGACATGGCCAATGGACCTGGTCCTGCAAATTAATTCACACCAACTCCAATTACAACAATTCAATAGGCCCATGGAGCATAATTCTTCACTGTAGTCCTGTTTTCTAAATAACTATGGAGCTCCATGAGACCAGCTGATTATGGGAGTCTGTCTGTTTTCAGTAGCTGCTAAAAGTCCTTGTGAATCTGTAGTACTTGTCTGCGTCACTCGAGCTAGTCTGTGTAGTTCTGTACTCATGTTTGCCAGATGTTTGTGTCCCCTGACCCAGTAGGGCATGGGATACGTAACTCGGGTGGCCCTAAAGAACCCATGGCTACTGGCTGTGTGGAACACAAACAGTGGTTGATTGCCTGTAGCCTGTTGTATGTACGTGTCTTGAGTGTGTCTGCACTGTCCTTGGCCATCTGAGTTCTCTGCCTGTGTAGTAGCAAGCAGGGGTGAGATGAGGTTACATAGTTACATAGTTATTAAGGTTGATGGAAGACTTTAAGTCCATCTAGTTCAGCCCATAGCCTAACCTAACATGCCCTAACATGTTGATCCAGAGGAAGGCAAAAAAACCCATGTGGCAAAGAGTAAGCTCCACCTTGGGGAAAAAAAATTCCTTCCCGACTCCACATACGGCAATCAGACTAGTTCCCTGGATCAACGCCCTATCAAGGAATCTAGTGTATATACCCTGTAACATTATACTTTTCCAGAAATGTATCCAGTCCCCTCTTAAATTTAAGTAATTAATCACTCATTACAACATCATACAGCAGAGAGTTCCATAGTCTCACTGCTCTTACAGTAAAGAATCCGTGTCTGTTATTATGCTTAAACCTTTTTTCCTCCAAACGTAGAGGATGCCTCCTTGTCCCTGTTTCAGGTCTATGATTAAAATGATCATGATGACCTGTGGTAAGTTGAGTGCAAGGTTTGTCTGCTCCTAGAATCTCGAGTATGGAGCATAGCGTGGTTGGACCACAAAAGCGCAAGAAATGAGTGGGCACCTTTTTGAACTCTAGCACTGCGCACAAGGTTTGAGACAGAGATCCCAGTTACACAGGACGGTCAGTTTTTGTGTTTGTCCGTCCATCTGATTATGTGTGTTTAAGAGTATTGTCTCTCTTCCAGGATTAGTCACGAGGAAAGGGGAGATAGTGAGAGACCTGGTTAGTGTGGGTTCTGTGTGCTACTGCATTCTCGAAGCGGTTCCGGGAGACACAGGATGGTCACAGCACGTGCGCAAGAAGACAGGCAGACACATCTCTGAACCTCTGCGCTGTGCACAGACCTGGGCTGGGATTTCTGGTGACTGGAGAACTCTCAGTTTCTTTTTGTTTGTCTAATGGGAGCAGAAAGGGCCGGACTGGCCATCTGGCAAATGCCAGAAGGGTCTGTGTGGTCATGGGTTGCCTTGTCTTCTAGTTAACAGAATCGGTGTTCTCAAGACACCCATACTGTTAAGAGCTGTTCTGGAGCACAAAGTCACTGACTCCGTCACTTACCCCAGCAGGCCACGGGTATCAATAGAAATATTGGTCTTGTAGAAAATCTTCCTTTCCTCCATCCAGAGTAATATTAGTAATATATTCCATCTGGTTCATAGGGACGGGGACAACATGGGCCTGTGTGATATCAAATGCCGGGGCTGAATTTCAGCCCCAGTCCGTACCTGGCAGCAGATAATGGAAAAGTTTTTGCAGTTCTGTAAGGGAGAGGGAAAATATGATGATGACAGATTAGACTGCAGCACGATAGTGGCTACCAGAGAAGGGAAAAAGCGTGTTCAGAATATGAGATGATTAATGAAAGTATGTGAATTCCCCGAGAAAGATAGATTACAGCCTTTAGAATGGTGGGGAGTTGTCAAAGAAAAGAAAGGGAAGTTGAAAGATGAGGGATTGTTGCAAGCAGCTTTAGCATGGTGCAGAACAACAAGAGGAAAAACACATACAGCTAATGGAAGATAACATGTTCAATATAAAATATTAGAAAGTATATGAAAAATACTACAAATAAATTCCACAGTTAAGTGTTAGGAAAATACGGACACACTGAATGTCGATACGAAAACCACCACAGAAAAAATTACAGTGAAAAAAGTCCAAATCAATGTATGTATATATATTGCAAAATTAATTTATTAATAATGCAAGTCAATGGCAAACAACAGGACTAAAAAGTGACAGATAATACCGCATACATAAGGGCGGTATTTACAGCATAGAGATCCCTGGATGTTCCAAAGAATACAGGTATAATACATATGGAGAGTAATATCAGTCATATACTCAAGTAATAGAGTCAAGTAAATGTACCAGGTATTCAAGTAAGGGGATCTCACGCTGTCTCCCGCCCACCCTAGGGGAGTTATCAAAGAAAAGAAGGGGAAGTTGAAAGATGAGGGATTGTTGCAAGCAGCTTTAGCATGGTCAGAACAGCACAAAATCTGTCTAAGGAAAGTTGGGTGGAGATTTGTTGTGTATGTGGTGCCCCCTGTTGGCACATTGGCATATAGGAACTATTAAACCTTCTACTCCTAAGCTAGGATTGTATCCTTTGTTATGCCCCCCACAATCCATTTGCATAGTGTCACGATATGGTATGAAATATCATACAAGTAGTTTCTCTTGCTAGCAGGCTGTGGGCTAAAAAGCCCCCCTTCCCTTTCACTCAGCCAAGAGCTTTCCTTTCCAAGGTATGGGGGAAGAGGAGTTTATTGCTTCTAGCTCTGAGAGCAAAGGTATTTACGACCGGCATCCCTGCAGTGGAAAGTGACCAGCTAGAACTGGAAAAATGGCTCCAAAATTCATGGAAGTCCTTTGTTCCATTATTGTAAGATATTAGGCAAACCATTTAAGTTAAGAACACGAAAATATATATTCTTAATCTCCCTCGGTGGATCTACCCATCACTCTAAACACGGGCTTCTAACACCATCTGGTAAAGAAGTAGGGATTTCTCTGTAAACATGTATCAGAGATAGGACATATTTGATCTCATTAGAATGCCCACGTTAATCCGAGATGAATGCTGGGTTTGTTATGACTATGACATGTTTTGTAGCGGAGTTATAGAAATTAGATAAAAGTTAGGGTAAAATTAGTTAACTGAAGAGGTAGGAGGGACGAGGTGATCCAACCCCTTTCTGGGATGTCACAGGCTGGAGCCATAACTGTCTGCCCAGATCCCAGCAGCTCTTTCTTGTCTTTTTTCCTGGAGAGCCCTGAGCACGTCCAATGAACTGGGACGTATGGAAACTTCACTAGCCTGGTTGCCTGCAATGCTTTGAAAACATGTGAGTGTTATCTTTTCTCCTGTAATCCCTTTATGTTATAATTACCTTGTACATATTTGCAATTGTCTCATTTGTAACATCTTTGTAAAATATTTTGATAAAGCACTGCCTAAATTTTGTGGGGTATATTATTTAATACTAGTTCTCTCCATGCTCTAAACGTACCCTAAGTCTCCTGAAGGGAATTACGCTACTGTTTTTGGGTTAGCTTCAGACCCGTTTAATCGAAGCTGGTGGCAGCATACATTTTGTACTGGGTAGTTGGGTGTTGTTGTAGCGACTGCGGCGTTGATAATTATTGTTCCTGCCTGAGCGGGAGTAGTTTATTGCGTCGCTGCAGCATGCCCAATAGCCAGTACATAGCAGGTAGCCTTTCTGGCGATTAAATACCCCAGGTGCAGTACCTAATCTGACCTGAGAATAAGGGGGGCACCAGAGAGCTGCAAGTTTTAAGTGAAACTGTAAGCGGGATATACATAAATCCCTGCAGTTCGTGGTATAGTGAAGAGCAGTGGGATACCTAAAATAAGCCCCGTCTGTTGGCCTAAAGTCACCCCGATCCGTGACGTAGGGGTGATGGTCACGGTGTGAATCGTGACAAATTGGTGGCAAGGCGGTGGGATATCTTAGAGCATTAGTGATTTGGTTTGAGTGATCATTCCTCTCACTAAAAACTTGCAAAGTTCTTGCGAGGACTCTGCGCAAATAAGTTTGGAGAACGAACTCAGTGCTTATTAGTCTTGAGACAATTGTGTACTGGTAATTATCCCCTCCCTTTCTCTTCGTTTTTCTATCCTATCTTTTATTTGGCAACCATGGCTGCGAAAGGGGAAGCCTGGTACACCCAGCAGAAGAAGGACTTTCTTGCTGGGATATGCACGTGCCATTGCCTGAACCCCCAGGGTAAGACCAAGACTCAAATGGTCGCTGAACTGGTGCAATTTGAAGCAGACCAAGCCAGGCCACAGAGCCCAGAGGCCGCAGAAGCCAGCACAAGCGAACATGGTGCTGCAGCAGAGGTCCAACCACTGAATATGGGCCCTACTGGCAACCAGGGGGGGTGCAGACCTCCTCCTGCAGCTGGCTCTGCAACAATGCTCCGCAGATGACCTAGAGAGACGTCTGCAGCTGATCCAGCAATACCAGGAGCGAGCCGAGCGAGAGGCCCAGGCCCAGCGAGCCGAACGAGAGGCCCAAGCAGAGCGGGAGTACCAGTTGCAGATGGCCCGACTGCAAATGCAGGGGTTTTCCCAGTCCAGCCGTGAGCCCAGCAGCGCTCAGATGCCGAAGCCCCGGCCCGATCACTTTTCTGTTATGGAGAAGGACGGGGACTTGGATACTTTTCTGCGGGCCTTTGAGAAAGCCTGCAGACAGTACCGGCTGCCTACAGATGAATGGGCACGATACCTGACAACAGGGCTGAGATGCAAAGCTCTGGAGGCGTTTGCTGCCCTCCCTCAAGAACAAGATAGAGACTATGAGGCCATCAAGCAGGCCCTGATAGCAAAGTACCAGCTTACACCCGAGGTGTACCGTAGAAAGTTTCGGACCCTCCAACGTGGCCCACACGACAGTTACAGTGATGTGGTGCATGGACTGGGGACCCACTTTGACCAGTGGACCCAAGGACTGTCAGTGACCACCTTTGCACAGCTGCGAGACCTGATGATCAAATACCAGTTCTTTCATCTTTGCCCAGCTGAGGTGCAACAGTTCGTGATGGACAGAGAACCCAAAGAAGTGACGAAATCAGCGCAGATTGCCGATGCCTATGAGGCCCACCGTAGATCGGAAGCGCAGAAGCCAGTCACCACCAGTTGGAGAGGGGGTAAGCCTGCATCCAACGCCAGTACCCCTGCCAGCCAACACACCAGAGGTCCTGGCCCTGTGGCCAACAACACAAGACCTACCACCGAACCCCGCAAGTGTTACTTCTGCAATCGACCTGGTCATATCAGTCCCAATTGTCCAGACAAGCAAAATAACCCCTCAACCAAGGCCCCAGGGCCTAATGCGGTAGTTCTTTTGGTGGGTGGTGTGGTTGGGAGGGTGACAACGTGCAGCACGTCACTGTGGGAGGCCATGTTTCTACAGGCCTCAAGGACACCGGGGCTGAACGAACCCTCATCCGGCCCGAACTGGCGGCCCCTGAAGAAATCATTCTGGGAAAAACCCTAACTGTCACTGGGATTGGGGGCATCAGCTGTCCCTTACCGATGGCCCGGGTTTATCTTGATTGGGGTGCTGGGAGTGGGGTGAAGGAAGTGGGGCTGTCTGATAATTTGCCCACTGATGTTTTGTTGGGACTGATTTGGGGAGGATGGTTGCATACTACGTCCCTGACACCCCTCCCCAATCTGCTAATAAGTGTAACGTTAACCCTGATGATGATGATGATGATGGGAAATCGCATGTGTTACCTGACCATGCTTTATCTTGTAATGATGCACCTAATAACCATTTTTCCCTAGGATTGATGGTGAAAATGTTGTACCTGTGCCAACTGAACCTGATAATGATTTTTCTGTGAAGGTTAATGTGTCCATAGGTACAGGCGTGCCCAGCCACGTCGCTCTGCGGAGTGAGACGGCTGAGGAACCCCTAACAGGGGCAAGTGTCGTGCTACAGGAAATGGGGAGATGCATGGGAACCGTGAGGAAGGTGATGCCATGAAAGTGACTCGTGCCACCGAGGAAGGTAACTGGCCCATAAGTAGCACTGCCCCTGGAGTGTTGGGGGTGGATGGGGAGGTAGAGCCCATAGCAGCGCCGGCTGATGGGTCTGCAGAAAACCCCGGAGAGACAGCCTACGTAGCTGCTGTCACCCGCAGTCAGAGTGCCCAGAACGCAGAGAACTGTCTGCCTTCCAGACCCTCTTCAGTCATCACTGTGACTGAACCAGAGGTGGACCCAGAGCAGGTCCAAGAGGGTTCCCGTGGGGAAGGGACCCTGACATCGCTTCTGGCTTCCCTTAGCCAGGCGTTTCAGGCCGCTCTGTGCACAGATGCGAGCCTAGAGAGTTTGAGACAACTCGCCGGGACGCTCTTTTCCGAGACTGATAAGGAGAAGGTGTTCTGGGAACGAGGAAGGTTGTACCGCGAGACAGTACCTGGAGAATTACAAAAGGAGTGGTTGAGGGAAAGACAGCTGGTCGTCCCGCAGCAATTCCGGGGTGAGTTGTTGCAGATTGCCCATGAGATCCCGCTAGCTGGACACTTGGGGATCAGCAAAACTAAGGCCCGGCTGTCTCAACACTTCTATTGGCCTAAGATGGGGACAGATGTGTCAAACTACTGCCGCTCCTGTATCACTTGTCAAAGAGTGGGGAAGGCGGGGCCTGCTCTTAAGGCTCCCCTGATCCCTTTACCAGTGATAGAGGAGCCTTTCCAGAGAATCGCGGTGGACATTGTGGGCCCGCTGGCCGTCCGCAGCAGCTCTGGAAAGCAATACATCCTTACTGTGGTAGACTATGCTACCCGGTACCCAGAGGCAGTAGCTCTGTCGTCAACTAGGGCAGATATGGTGGCGGATGCCCTGTTGGCCATATTTTCACGGGTAGGATTTCCCAGAGAAATGCTTACTGATCAAGTGACCCAATTTATGTCTCGCCTAATGGAGGCTCTCTGTAAGAGAATGCAGGTGAAGCACCTGGTATCGAGTGCGTATCACCCACAGACCAATGGCTTGTGTGAACGCTTCAATGGTACCCTCAAACAGATGCTACGCATGCTGGTTGAGACTCAAGGGCATGACTGGGAGCGGTACCTCCCACACCTGCTGTTCGCTTACCGAGAGGTTCCGCAGGCCTCGACGGGGTTCTCCCCCGTCGAGCTCCTGTACGGCAGGCGAGTCCGGGGACCCCTTGGGTTGGTAAGAGAATTATGGGAAGAGGAGCCGAACCCTTCTGAAGTGTCCATAGTGGAGTATGTCATGCGCTTTCGTGACAAGATGCAGACCTTGACGCAGTTGGTGCATGACAACATGACACAGGCTCAGGCTGACCAGAAGCACTGGTACAACCAGAACGCCCGGGATCGGACCTACCACGTGGGTCAAAAGGTGTGGGTGCTGGTCCCCATACCAACAGATAAGATTCAGGCAGCCTGGGAGGGCCCGTACGTCGTCCACCAACAGCTCAACCCGGTCACCCACGTGGTCACGCTTGACCACGCTCGGGGTAGGCGAAAGGCCTTTCACGTCAACATGATGAAGGCTCATCACGAACGTGAACCTTTCGTCCTACCGGTCTGCAGCTTGCCCGAAGACGGGGAGGAAGACATCCTCCTGGACATGGTGGCCCAAGCCAAGGCCAATGGGTCCATCGAGGACGTGGAGGTAAGCGCCTCGTTAACTGAACACCAGCGGTTGCAGTTGCAAACCACACTGGAACCCTTCCGGGTCGTGTTCTCCAACCGACCTGGGAGGACTCAGTTAGCAGTCCACGAGGTGGACACCGGGAATCACGCCCCACTACGGCGAACGCCCTATCGAATCTCTGACCAGGTGCAGCAGATTATGCACCAAGAGATCGATGAGATGTTAGAGCTGGGGGTGATTCGACGGTCAAAGAGCGCGTGGGCATCACCTGTAGTTCTCGTGCCAAAGAAGGACCGGACCACCTGGTTTTGCGTGGACTACAGGGGGCTCAATGCCATCACAGCCTCTGATGCGCACCCAATGCCGCGCATCGAGGAGCTGCTTGATAGGTTAGCTGGCACAGATTACCTAACAATAATGGATCTGAGTAGAGGATACTGGCAGATTCCTCTGAGCCCCGAGGCGCAGGAGAAGTCCGCCTCTATCACGCCCTTCGGACTGTACGAGTCCATGGTCATGCCCTTCGGCATGAAGAATGCCCCTGCCACTTTCCAGCGGATGGTCAACCTCCTGCTTCAGGGACTGGAGAAGTACGCAGTGGCATACTTGGATGACATTGCCATCTTCAGTCCCTCCTGGAAGGAACACCTGCAACATCTTGAGAAGGTGCTCAGGCGAATTCACCGAGCTGGACTGACTATCAAGCTGGGTAAGTGCCATATGGGCATGAGTGAGGTCCACTACCTGGGCCACTGGGTAGGCGGAGGCACCCTAAAGCCACAGCATGACTAAGTGGGAGTGATCGTGAACTGGCCCACTCCAGGTGATGTCCTTCTTGGGCACTGCAGGGTACTATAGGCGCTTTGTACAGCACTATAGTAGCCTGGCAAAACCTTTGACGGACCTCACCAGGAAGAAGCTACCCCACATTGTCAACTGGACAGATGGCTGTGAGGGGGCCTTCCAGGTGTTGAAAACCGCACTGTGCAATGCCCCTGTGTTGAAAGCAGTCGACAGCAGTCGACCGTTCTTGGTGCAGACCAACGCCAGCGAGTTTGGCCTTGGTGCTGTGCTTAGCCAGGTTGACTCGGAGGACCAAGAGCACCCCGTGTTATACCTGAGCCGGAAACTTTTGCCGAGGGAAGTGGCCTACTCCACCATCGAGAAGGAGTGCCTGGCCATAGTCTGGGCCCTGCAGCGCTTGCAGCCCTACTTGTACGGTCGCAGCTTCACTGTGGTGACCGACCACGACCCTCTGCGCTGGCTAAACACCATGTGTGGAACCAACGGAAGGTTGCTACGCTGGAGCCTTGCCCTTCAGCAGTTTGACTTCACCATTGAACACAAAATGGGCAGGGAGCATGGGAATGCAGATGGACTGTCCCGCCAGGGTGAACCTACTGAAGTGCTCATGGAGGCATACCGTGGGGTTCTACCTCCCTAGCGCACACCAAAAGGGGGAGGTGTCACGATATGGTATGAAATATCATATAAGTAGTTTCTCTTGCTAGCAGGCTGTGGGCTAAAAAGCCCCCCTTCCCTTTCACTCAGCCAAGAGCTTTCCTTTCCAAGGTATGGAGGAAGAGGAGCTTATTGCTTCTAGCTCTGAGAGCAAAGGTATTTACGACCGGCATCCCTGCAGTGGAAAGTGACCAGCTAGAACTGGAAAAATGGCTCCAAAATTCATGAAAGTCCTTTGTTCCATTATTTTAAGATATTAGGCAAACCATTTAAGTTAAGAACACGAAAATATATATTCTTAATCTCCCTCGGTGGATCTACCCATCACTCTAAACACGGGTTTCTAACTCCATCTGGTAAAGAAGTAGAGATTTCTCTGTAAACATGTATCAGAGATAGGACATATTTGATCTCATTAGAATGCCCATGTTAATCCGAGATGAATGCTGGGTTTGTTTTGACTATAACATGTTTTGTAGCGGAGTTATAGAAATTAGATAAAAGTTAGGGTAAAATTAGTTAACTGAAGAGTTAGGAGGGACGAGGTGATCCAACCCTTTTCTGGGATGTCACAGGCTGGAGCTATAACTGTCTGCCCAGATCCCAGCAGCTCTTTCTTGTCTTTTTTCCTGGAGAGCCCTGAGCACGTCCAATGAACTGGGACGTATGGAAACTTCACTAGCCTGGTTGCCTGCAATGCTTTGAAAACCTGTGAGTGTTATCTTTTCTCCTGTAATCCCTTTATGTTATAATTACCTTGTACATATTTGCAAATGTCTCATTTGTAACATCTTTGTAAAATATTTTGATAAAGCACTGCCTAAATTTTGTGGGGTATAATATTTAATACTAGTTCTCTCCATGCTCTAAACATACCCTAAGTCTCCTGAAGGGAATTACGCTACTGTTTTTGGGTTAGCTTCGGACCCGTTTAATCGAAGCTGGTGGCAGCATACATTTTGTACTGGGTAGTTGGGTGTTGTTGTAGCGACTGCGGCATTGATAATTATTGTTCCTGCCTGAGCGGGAGTAGTTTATCACGTCGCTGTAGCATGCCCAATAGCCAGTACTGTTATGATCTGGTGGCCTTGGAGCAGCATGAGACGTACTCTGGAGAAGGTGGTCCCTGTACTGACCGCAAACCCTGAACCTAGCAGCGCAACTAGAAGAAGCTGTGGGGGGTACCTAACACTCCCTAGACCCCTCGGCACAGCCTAAGATCTAACTACCCCTAAAGACAGAAACAGGAAACCTATCTTGCCTCAGAGAAAATCCCCAAAGGATAGATAGCCCCCCACAAATATTGACTGTGAGAGGAGAGGGAAATAACATACACAGATATGAAATCAGATTTTAGCATAGGAGGCCATACTAGCTAAAAAGAAAGAATAGAACAGAGTACTATGCGGTCAGTATAGAAACACTAGAAAATATCCACTGCAGAAAATACGGATCACCACATCTGACTAAAGACATGGAGGATATATCTGCATCTCCAGAGAAATAGCTAGGCTGCAAAAAATCCTTCACAGACCAAGCTGGACAAGACAAAAACATGAAAATGCACATAACTATAAGGTCCACTGCAGGTGGACAGCAAAAACAAAGCCAGGACTTATCTTTGTAGAAAAACACAGCAAACTGGAGAGACCAGCAGGGAAGTGAATCCTTCAAGAACAATGGACAACTGGCACTGACTAAAGGATCCAGCAAAGCTATATACCCCAGTCAGTTTTGCAATTAGTAGATACACCTGTCCACTCCTGCAGTCCAGGCACAACTGCATTACGCTCTACAACCACCGGAGGGAGCCCAAAAGCTGAATTCACAACACAGTACATAGCAGGCAGCCTTTCTGGTGACTAATTACCCCAGGTGCAGTACCTAATCTGACCTGAGAATAAGGGGGGCGCCAGAGAGCTGCAAGTTTTAAGTGGAACTGTAAGCGGGATATTCATAAATCCCTGCAGTTCGTGGTATAGTGAAGAGCAGTGTGATACCTAAAATAAGCCCCTGCTGTATACTAAGAGGTCAATAGCCTTGTGTGTGTTTTTTCATCACATTGTGGAGTGGAGGGATAACTAAGATAAGCCCCCCTGCACATGTGATAGCCGTCTGTTGGCCTAAAGTCACCCCGATCCGTGACGTAGGGGTGACAGTCACGGTGTGAATTGTGACACATAGTGTGGCCTCCCCTGGCCAGTGCCTCAAGTTCTATGCCCCTATAAGTCTTGGCTATGCCCCAATGAACATTATGCCTGCACTGGATGGCACCAACACCGCCTCAGGACCTGCCCTGCCCTCCAGCTTCTTTCCTGACACAACACAAATGGATGCAGCTGTAAGGTTCGGCCAGGACCATAGTCATGGCGGAGGGCACCGGGGTCTTTATTTCCTGACCTCCCCTCACAGAAAAATAACATTTTTCTTTCAGCATACCTGTGTCTTCTCTCTCCTCACCATCAGGGACTCCTCTGTGGTGCTGGGGACTTTCTGTAGTCGACTTCACAAGAATTGAAACACAGTCTGTTTCAAATGCAAAACAAATTACTTTACTCAATACACTTTGCAGCACACTCTTATCAGAATCAGCATACACATCAGGTTCCATACAGAACACATCCTGCATCTTCCCTGTATTCAGTTACACGTCCTTCAGTACATTACAGGGTAGTAACACCTTAGATGGTACCGCAGCATTCTCCTTGTCCAGATTCACTACTTCTGGGTTTTTCCTCATCTGTTTCACTCTGGATTTGAGAGTATCTGCCCATGCAATGATCTGCCACATCTTGAACTATCTGCGCCCTGCACTTTCCCGTGGCTTCCTTTCTTTCACTCCAAACTGCATTAGCTCTGCTGCTGTATACTGTCCTTCTGTCCCTATAGGACTCCGAATGACTATATTCTCCACTTGAAACGTTAGTAGCTGCTGTAGTGTCCTGGGCTTAGAGCCCGTGTGGATGCTTTGTAGTGCATAGGCCCTTCTGACTAAGAGTATATGCACACATTGCAGATTTGCCTGCAGAATTTTCTGCACAGAATCTGCACCTCTTGGCAGAAAACGCAGGTAAAAATCTGTGCGTTTTTTATGCGTTTGTGATGTGGATTTGATGCATTTTTTTCATGCGGATTTGTATGCGTTTTTGTAACCTAAACAAAGATCTATTATTTAAAAAAAAAAGAATTGTCATGTCTTTTTTTTTGTCCAACCTCTTACTTTATATACTCCATGGAAGAATAGTGCTTACAGACACAGACAGACACAGACAGACAGACAGACAGACAGATAGATAGACAGAGATGGAGACATAAAGATAGATAGATAAAATGACACATAAATAGTTATAGACACACACACACACACAAAATCTGCATGCAATATATTTAATTTAAAAAAATGACGCTCCCACGCAATTTTCTGCAACAGAGAGGGAAAGCCGATGGCCGGGGGCCAATATTTCTAACCTGGGAAGAGGTTAATACACATGGAGCTTCCCAGGTTATGAATATCAGCCCGCAGCTGTATATTTAGCCTTTACTGGCTATTAAAATAGGGGGACCCCCCAAAGAAATGATGTGGGGTCCCCCTATAATTAATAGGTCAGGAACAGGCAATCACTAAAGGTCTCATCTTAAGAGATCACCCCAACAGATGGATCTTCCATTAGATATATAAAATTAACCACCACCCTTTAGTAATGCATATTCTGCTGACAATATTGGAGATAATGACCAGCTTAGAATTTATTTAGGCCAGGAATATCTAATAACTTTTTTTTCTTAGTCCCCAGCCATTAAATTAGACAATCTGTCATTTTGATGAAGAGATGTCAACAAAGTCCTAAATGTTTCTCTTTCTGAACAGACATCAGCAAGAATAACTCAAGGGAATAAATAGCTGAAGAGTTATTAACGTTCACAAATTTTCAGATAATTAGAGATTGTGTCACATTTTGCTTCAACAGGTTGGGCTGGTTGTCAGAATGAAGCTAGAAGAGCCAGTAAATCTTAATCTGCATCAATAAATCTGTGATGTCTCTGCTCAATCTGTGTTCCAGTTTGTTTTTTGACGTGCATACTTCGTTGCCCCTATCAGCGGGGAATGAAATTTTTTTAGGAAATAAAGCAAAGCTAACAAACATACCTCTTGACGGGTGAAGATAATTTCCTTGGCATGTGTCTGATAAATTGGTGTTCAATAGAGATGAGCAGATTGAACTGTGGAGTCCAATTTTCACATCCACACAGCATAATACAGCCCCCCATGCAGTATAATGCAGCCTCCTCACACACACAGTATAATGCAGCCCCCCCACACACAGTATAATGCAGCCCCACCCACACACAATATAATGCAGCCCCCCAGACATACAGTGTAATGCAGCTCCCCCACACAGTGTAATGCAGCCAGAACCAAACCAAAGAATGGTAGCCGTGCGGCACTAGAACCACAACTTTTCACAGGTGTGTGGATGAGCGGCGGCAGCGTCGGCTGCAACACTATCCAGAGAAAACAGCTCAGGGTGGTGCTCACAGAACAATCCACAGAGGACCAAAGGCTTCACTGACGGTATATCAGAGGAAAAAATATGGCACTCACCCCTAGAAATGCTGTGATGAAGTCCTTTATTTGCTACAAACAGCAATCAGGTACACATGGAGAGGCGGCAGGACGTGAACAGGAGAGGGTGCGGGGAACCGGTAAGGACTACGCACCCTCTCCTGTTCATGTTCTGCCGCCTCTCCATGTGTACCTGATTGCTGTTTGTAGCAAATAAAGGACTTCATCATAGCATTTCTAGGGGTGAGTGCCATATATTTTCTTCTGATATACCTTCAGTGTAATGCAGCCCCCCACACACAGTATAATGCAGCCCCCCACATACACAGTATAGGTCAGTCCCCCCCCCCACACACAGTGTAGTGGAGTCCACTCACACACAGTATAATGCAGCCCCCCCACACACAGTATAATGCAGCCCCACACATACAAAGTATAGTGCATTACCCCGCACAAAATATTGTGTACCTCCCACACAGTATAATGCAGCCCACATGTGCACACACAGCATTGGGATGAGGCTGCTTAAAGGGATCCTCTGGGGCTGATGGTTTTGCGGCTTAAATGGTATAGCTACCCAAAGGTAGAGCTTGGTCCCCAGGGCCGTTAGTGATGCGGGTGGCAATGTTGCTAGGGACAGGTAGAGGTAAAGAGTAGGTGATGCTGGAAAGAAACGGAAGAACACAGCATGTTGCAGTTTTTGCAGTTTTACTTACAGTTCAGGCCCCCAGCTGGGGTGCTGTGTCCTTCAGGTAAGAAGTCCAGGAAACTCTCCAGCAAGTCGGGCACCTGTCCAGAACTTCTCATATGTATGCCTCTCCTGGCTATCTTTCTGCACTGGCTATCGCCTCTCCTGCCCTGCGCTTGCCACCCAGTGTCCCAAGACAGTGAATACAGGCCTTCTCGGGCAACGTACTCTCTGTCTCCTGGACCCTATGTGTTCACCTTTTCAGCGAGTAGGTCTAAATGTGGCTGCTGCACCTGCACAGCAGCCTTCGGATTCTTAGCTGGAGCCTGGAATGTTCTCACTAATTCAGGGGCTGGATCCCCTACTGAGGCCTGGTCCCTCCACTGACACTGGTCAGCCAGGAAATGGGTCCCACGGGTGGCTTCTGCACTATGTCCATGTCCCTGGAACCCCTTCTTTCTGGGAGCTTCTTCTCCATTTCAATTCTCTTGCTCTTTCTGTGTCTGTCAGGAGCTGCAGACATGCACGTCTGTCCCGCTCCACTTCCTTTCTCCCACTCCTCAGACTTCCTTCTCCTTTGGTCCTACCATCTCCACCCACTCCCCAACACCCTTTCCTATCTAGTGTGGGATGAGGCTATCTTCCCTAAGAGTTCACTCAGATGCCCTGTCTAAACTGGTGTCTGTTGGGTGCAAGTGTTAGAGATCTGTACATAGTTCCCTTCCAGTTAAAATAGAAAGGTTGCAGCAATATAAGATGATTTGACTTCTAGAGGTCTCACTACGTTTATGTGTGTACTATAGTGTTGTTGTAACTTGTTGGTCGGTTGTGTAGGAGACTCATGTAATGAAGGATTACACCGCATGTAATAAACAGCATGTAAACAGTGTGATCCATTGTGGGAAACAACTAACAGAACAGATACTAAATGTATTACTTCTATCGAAAATGTATGTTAACCCCTTCCCGAGCTTTGACGCCACGTAGGTGTCATGAAAGTCGGTGCCAATCCGACCTGTGACGCCATGGAAAGATCGCGTCCCTGCAGATCGGGTGAAAGGGTTAACTCCAATTTCACCCAATCTGCAGGGACAGGGAGAGTGGTACTTTAGCCCGGGGGGGGGGGGGGGGAGGTGTGGCTTCATATTTCACCTAAAAAACTGGTGAAATATTACAATCCAGCCATGGCCGATGCTGCAATATCATCGGCCATGGCTGAAAACACTGGTGTCCCCCCCACCGATCACCCCCCCAGTCCTCCATCCGGTGCTCCGCTCCCCTCCATCGCCCTGTCTGTTCCCCCGTCCTCCTGCCTGCCCCCCCGTGCTCCGATGCCACCCCCCGTCCTTCGATCCACCCCCAATGCTAAGATCTCCCCTGTTGTGAATTCTGTTGTCGGGCTCCCTCCTGTGGTCATGAATGGTACTTCGGCTGGTTTTGTCCATGGACTTCCTCTGGTGGGTGTTTCTGAGTTTCCTTCCACAGGTGACGAGGTTAATTCGTTAGCTGGCTGCTCTATTTAACTCCACTTGGATCTTTGCTCCATGCCACCTGTCAATGTTCCAGTATTGGTCTAGTTCACTCCTGGATCGTTCTTGTGACCTGTCTTCCCAGCAGAAGCTAAGTTCCAGCTTGTATTTCTTTGGTTTGCTATTTTTCTGTCCAGCTTGCTATTTTTATTGTTGTCTTGCTTGCTGGAAGCTCTGGGACGCAGAGGGAGCGCCTCCGCACCGTGAGTCGGTGCGGAGGGTCTTCTTTGCGCCCTCTGCGTGGTCTTTTTGTAGGTTTTTGTGCTGACCGCAAAGTAACCTTTCCTATCCTCGGTCTGTTCAGTAAGTCGGGCCTCACTTTGCTAAATCTATTTCATCTCTGTGTTTGTATTTTCATCTTTACTCACAGTCATTATATGTGGGGGGCTGCCTTTTCCTTTGGGGAATTTCTCTGAGGCAAGGTAGGCTTTATTTTTCTATCTTCAGGGCTAGCTAGTTCCTTAGGCTGTGCCGAGTTGCATAGGGAGCGTTAGGGGCAATCCACGGCTATTTCTAGTGTGTTTGATAGGATTAGGGATTGCGGTCAGCAGAGTTCCCACGTCCCAGAGCTCGTCCTTTATTATCAGTAACTATCAGGTCATTCCGTGTGCTCTTAACCACCAGGTCCATTATTGTCCTGACCACCAGGTCATAACAGTACATGTGGCCGTCTTTGTCACGGGATGTGCATTCTTTTGTGCAGTCCTGTGGGACTTGTGCTCGGGCTAAGCCCTGCTGTTCTCGTGCCAGTGGGTTGCTTTTGCCCTTGCCGGTCCCGAAGAGGCCCTGGACGCATATTTCTATGGATTTTATTTCGGATCTCCCCGTCTCTCAAAAGATGTCGTCATTTGGGTGGTTTGTGATCGCTTTTCTAAGATGGTCCATTTGGTACCTTTGTCTAAATTGCCTTCCTCCTCTGATTTGGTGCCATTATTTTTCCAGCATGTGGTTCGTTTACATGGTATCCCGGAGAACATCGTTTCTGACAGAGGTTCCCAGTTTGTTTCGAGGTTTTGGCGATCTTTTTGTGCAAGGATGGGCATTGATTTGTCTTTTTCCTCGGCTTTCCATCCTCAGACAAATGGCCAAACCGAACGAACTAATCAAACTTTGGAAACATATCTGAGATGCTTTGTTTCTGCTGATCAGGATGATTGGGTGTCCTTTTTGCCGTTGGCTGAGTTCGCCCTTAATAATCGGGCCAGCTCGGCTACTTTGGTTTCACCGTTTTTCTGCAATTCTGGTTTCCATCCTCGTTTCTCTTCAGGGCAGGTTGAGTCTTCGGACTGTCCTGGTGTAGGTACTGTGGTGGATAGGTTGCAGCAGATTTAGACTCATGTGGTGGACAATTTGACATTGTCCCAGGAGAAGGCTCAACGTTTCGCTAACCATCGGCGCTGTGTGGGTCCCCGACTTCGTGTTGGGGATTTGGTTTGGTTGTCGTCTCATTATGTTCCTATGAAGGTTTCCTCTCCTAAGTTTAAGCCTCGTTTCATTGGTCCGTATAAGATTTCTGAGGTTATCAATCCTGTGTCATTTCGTTTGGCCCTTCCTGCTTCTTTTGCCATCCATAATGTGTTCCATAGGTCGTTATTGCGGAGATACATGGCTCCTGTGTTTCTATCCGTTGATCCTCCTGCCCCGGTGTTGGTTGAGGGGGAGTTAGAGTATGTGGTGGAGAAGATTTTGGATTCTCGTGTTTCGAGACGGAAACTCCAGTACCTGGTCAAGTGGAAGGGTTATGGTCAGGAAGATAATTCCTGGGCTTTTGCCTCTGATGTTCATGCTGCCGATCTGCTTCGTGCCTTTCATTTGGCTCATCCTGGTCGGCCTGGGGGCTCTGGTGAGGGTTCGGTGACCCCTCCTCAACGGGGGGTACTGTTGTGAATTCTGTTGTCGGGCTCCCTCCTGTGGTCATGAATGGTACTTCGGCTGGTTCTGTCCATGGACTTCCTCTGGTGGGTGTTTCTGAGTTTCCTTCCACAGGTGACGAGCTTAATTCGTTAGCTGGCTGCTCTATTTAACTCCACTTAGATCTTTGCTCCATGCCACCTGTCAATGTTCCAGTATTGGTCTAGTTCACTCCTGGATCGTTCTTGTGACCTGTCTTCCCAGCAGAAGCTAAGTTCCAGCTTGTATTTCTTTGGTTTGCTATTTTTCTGTCCAGCTTGCTATTTTTATTGTTGTCTTGCTTGCTGGAAGCTCTGGGACGCAGAGGGAGCGCCTCCGCACCGTTAGTCGGTGCGGAGGGTCTTTTTTGCGCCCTCTGCGTGGTCTTTTTGTAGGTTTTTGTGCTGACCGCAAAGTAACCTTTCCTATCCTCGGTCTGTTCAGTAAATCGGGCCTCACTTTGCTAAATCTTTTTCATCTCTGTGTTTGTATTTTCATCTTAACTCACAGTCATTATATGTGGGGGGCTGCCTTTTCCTTTGGGGAATTTCTCTGAGGCAAGGTAGGCTTTATTTTTCTATCTTCAGGGCTAGCTAGTTCCTTAAGCTGTGCCGAGTTGCATAGGGAGCGCTAGGCGCAATCCACGGCTATTTCTAGTGTGTTTGATAGGATTTAACCATGATAGGATATAACCATGTATAAGTATATAAGGGGACAATACAAATATCTCGCTGAGGATCTGTTTATACCAAGGAAGGTGACGGGCACAAGGGGGCATTCTTTGCGTCTGGAGGAGAGAAGGTTTTTCCACCAACATAGAAGAGGATTCTTTACTGTTAGGGCAGTGAGAATCTGGAATTGCTTGCCTGAGGAGGTGGTGATGGCGAACTCAGTCGAGGGGTTCAACAGAGGCCTGGATGTCTTCCTGGAGCAGAACAATATTGTATCATACAATTATTAGGTTCTGTAGAAGGACGTAGATCTGGGGATTTATTATGATGGAATATAGGCTGAACTGGATGGACAAATGTCTTTTTTCGGCCTTACTAACTATGTTACTATGTTACTATGTATTAGGGATTGCGGTCAGCAGAGTTCCCACGTCCCAGAGCTCGTCCTTTATTATCAGTAACTATCAGGTCATTCCGTGTGCTCTTAACCACCAGGTCCATTATTGTCCTGACCACCAGGTCATAACAGGTATGTGCACACGGTGCGGATTTGGCTGCGGATTCGCAGCGGATTGGCCGCTGCGAATTCGTAGCAGTTTTCCATCAGGTTTACAGTACCATGTAAACCTATGGAAAACCAAATCCGCTGTGCCCATGGTGTGGAAAATACCGTGCGGAAACGCTGCGTTGTATTTTCCGCAGCATGTCAATTTTGTGCGGATTCCGCAGCGTTTTACACCTGTTCCTCAATAGGAATCCGCAGGTGAAATCCGCACAAAAAAACACTGGAAATCCACTGTAAATCCGCAGGTAAAACGCAGTGCCTTTTACCTGCAGATTTTTCAAAAATCGTGCTGAAAAATCTCACACGAATCCGCAACGTGGGCACATAGCCTTAGGGTTAGGGTTGGAATTAGAGCTAGGGTTGGAAATAGGGTTAAGATTAGGCTTGTGGTTAGGGTTATGGATAGGGTTAGGGGTGTGGTGGGGTTAAAGTTGTTGTTAGGGTTGGGATTAGGGTTAGGGTTGGGATTAGGGTTACGGGTGTGTTGAGGTTAGGGTTGTGGTTAGGGGTGTGTTGGGGTTAGGGTTGTGATTAGGGTTATGGCTACAGTTGTGATAAGGGTTAGGGGTGTGTTGGGGTTAGTGTTGAAGTTAGAATTGAGGGGTTTCCACGGTTTAGGCACATCAGGGGTCTCCAAACGCAACATGGCGCCACCATTGATTCCAGCCAATCTTGCATTCAAAAATGGTGCTCCCTCCCTTCCGAGCCCCGATGTGCGCCCAAACAGTGGTTTACCCCCCACATATGGGGTACCATCGTACTCAGGACAAACTGGGCAACAACTTTTGGGGTCCAATTTCTCCTGTTACCCTTGCAAAAATTAGAAATTGCTTGCTAAAACATAATTTTTGAGGAAAGAAAAATTATTTTTTATTTTCATGGCTCTACGTTATAAACTTTTGTGAAGAACTTGGGGGTTCAAAATGCTCCTTGGGGTGTCTAATTTCCAAAATGGGGTCACTTGTTTGGTTTTTCTACTGTTTAGGCACATCAGGGGCTCTGCAAATGCAACGTGACGCCCGCAGACCATTCCATCAAAGTCTGCATTTCAAAACGTCACTACTTCCCTTCCGAGCCCCGACGTGTGCCCAAACAGTCGTTTACCCCCACATATGGGGTATCACTGTACTCAGGACAAACTGTACAACAACTATTGGGGTCTAATTTCTCCTGTTACTTTTGTGAAAATAAAAAATTGCTTGCTAAAACATCTTTTTTGAGGAAAGAAAAATTATTTTTTATTTTCACGGCTCTGCATTGTAAACTTCTGTGAAGCACTTGGGGGTTCAAAGTGCTCACCACATATCTATATAAGTTCTTTGGGGGGGTCTAGTTTCCAAAATGTGGTCACTTGTGGGGGGTTTCTACTGTTTATGCATATCAGGGGCTCTGCAAACGCAACGTGATGCCCGCAGACCATTCCATCAAAGTCTGCATTTCACAAGTCACTACTTCCCTTCTGAGCCCCGACGTGTGCCCAAGCAGTGGTTCCCCCCCACATATAGGGCATCAGTGTACTGAGGACAAACTGAACAACAACTTTTGGGGTCCAATTTCTCCTGTTACTCTTGTGAAAATAAAAAATTGCAGGCTAAAAAATATTTTTTGAGGAAAGAAAAATGATTTTTTATTTCCACAGCTCTGCGTTATAAACTTCTATGAAGCACTTGGGGGTTTAAAGTGGTCACCGCACATCTAGATTAGTTCCATGGGAGGTCTAGTTTCCAAAATGCGGTCACATGTGGAGGATCTCCAATGTTTAGGCACATAGGGGTTCTCCAAATGCGACATGGTGTCCGCTAACGATTGGAGCTAATTTTTCATTCAAAAAGTCAAATGGCACTTCTTCCCTTCCGAGCCCTGCCGTGTGCCCAAACAGTGGTTTACCCCCACATGTGAGGTATCAGTGTACTCAGGAGAAATTGCCCAATAAATTTTACAATCCATTTTATCCTGTTGCCCATGTGGAAATGAACAAATTGACGCTAAATGAAATATTTTGTGAAAAAAAAGTACTTTTTCATTTTTACGGATCAATTTGTGAAGCACCTGGGGTTTCAAAGTGCTCACTATGCATCTGGATAAGCTCCTTGGGGGGTCTAGTTTCCAAAATGGGGTCATTTATGGGGGATCTCCAATTTTTAGGCACAGAGGGGCTCTCCAAACGTGACATGGTGTCTGCTAAAGATTGGAGCCAATTTTTCATTGAAAAAGTCAAATGGCGCTCCTTCCCTTCAGAGCCCTGTCGTGCGCACAGACAGTGGTTCCCCCCCACATATGAGGTATCGGCGTACTCAGCACAAATTGTACAATAAGGTTTGTGGTCCAGTTTCTCTTTTAACCCTTGGGAAAATAAAAAAATTGTTGCTAAAACATCATTTTTGTGACTAAAAAGTTAAATGTTCATTTTTTCCTTCTATGTTGCTTCTCCTGCTGTGAAGTACCTGAAGGGTTAATAAACTTCTTGAATGTGGTTTTGAGTACCTTGAAGGGTGCAGTTTTTAGAATGGTGTCACTTTTGGGTATTTTCAGCCATACAGACCCCTCAAACTGACTTCAAATGTGAGGTGGTCCCTAAAAAAAATGGTTTTGTAAATTTCGTTGTAAAAATGAGAAATCGCTGGTCAAATTTTAACCCTTATAACTTCCTAGCAAAAAAAAAAATTGTTTCTAAAATTGTGCTGATGTAAAGTAGACATGTGGGAAATGTTATTTATTAACTATTTTGTGTCACATAACTCTCTGGTTTAACAGAATAAAAATTAAAAATTTGAAAATTGCAAAATTTTCAAAATTTTAGCCAAATTTCCATTTTTTTCACAAATAAACGCAAAAATTATTGACCTAAATTTACCACTAACATGAAGCCCAATATGTCACGAAAAAATAGTCTCATAACTGTTACGATACATTGAAGGGTTCCCGAGTTATTACCTCATAAAGGGACACTGGTCAGAATAGCAAAAACGGCCAGGTCATTAAGGTCAAAATAGGCTGGGTCATGAAGGGGTTAATTCAAAACATGGCACAGATAACAGACATGCAAGATGGAAAGAAAAAAGTACATTTTTTTTATAGAAATAAATTTAGGAGTCTCTAGAGGCAGCAGCACCACCAGAACTGCTGGCGGCAAAGATCCTGACAGCAGTAGTACCAAACGCAGATCACACTTGACCACCTTTGCCGCTGGCAAGTGTATTAGTGGGAAGGAAGCACAATTAAATATTTGTCATGCCATTCATCAAAATCGCAGCAGGAGGATGTAGCCTCTAACAGCGACACCATCAGCTGCGGTCAGTGTTCTGCTCATTCCAGGGCTGCCTTTGCTGACCCTAAACTGCTACATATATTCTTGCCTAGATATAAACACCACTGATGCATATCACCACAAAACATCAAACAGGGATTTACCCTAAATGGACATCTGTAACAGGGAGAACTCCACTAATAGATATATCCTACAACGAAAAGGAGTAAATACAACCCATCTCCATATATGGTATATAAAGTAACAAATTTTATTATGAATATATAGCACAACATATATACAAACACAATAAAGACAAGGTACACGCAGAGCCAATGTACAATGGACCAAGGACACTGAAAAGTAACACCATGAGTAGATAGACCTATAGGGGGCCAGACACCTCTGAATAGGAACCCTAAGGTAACTGATGTGTCATAGAAAGTGCTTAGTGCTAAGTTAAATACTCCTCTTAATTACGTGATGCCATACAGCTCGCCCAAATGGGCACACAGGATTCCAAAACCCCCCACCCTATCTTACCCATTAATAGGTGCCAGTGTCCGTCCAGGTAGCCCCGACGCGCGTTTCGCGTTTGCTTCCTCGGGGGGCGTGTTTTTGTGTGTTACCTGGCTTTCTTATAAAGGGAGGTAGCAGCTGTGACTGTTCGCCGGCAACATAATTGGCGCATGCGTACCGCCAGTATGGGGACATCCGGTACATCCCCGCCGGCTCTCCTAGCATACAGAGCGGGGCGAGGAAAAATCCTCTAGACGTCACTTCCCGCTATGTCACTTCCGGATGCCGGGAGGAATGGTCGGCCAGTCCCCGCTGTGGCGCGCATGCGTGCGTGCCGAGAACGCCATCTTGCTCCAGGGAACAACTACGAGCAGTACGTATATAATATAAAAGCTACGGACAGAGATAAAATTATGTGCCCCATCTACATTAAGTGACAAGAAAGTTCTGATGCCTATTAGGATATGATCACTAAAATGGCGATCACATCAAGGAATAAGTGGGGTGTGGATAGTAAGTGCCGTCAGTCATAAGGTGTGACGAATCCAAAGATTCAACTATTGAGCACTCCCAAATTATCCTGTGCTCCTTGCAGATAAATATACAGGCACATATCGCATATTACAAAGATAATATACAATCCCATATAAAGAGAAGACAATGAAAAACATAATAAATGTGAAAACACTACTTATACAACGGATACAAAAAATAAATAATAAAGATAAAAACATATACTGCTGCCCTACATAAAAAATCTTTAACATATATCCCATGGAAGAATGGACATCAAGGCTTCTTATATTATGCACTGTTCGTAATGGATCGATATTCTGTTTTCTTTCGATCTTTTTCTTCTTCCAGGACACAGCCGCCACATACACCAGATGTCTCAGAAAGACCCAGAAACATACAGATGGTAATAGATACGTGTAAAATAAATTCTAGAATAACATAAACACACACAAAAAGAATTAAAATCCAGAACCAAACAAATCAATAACAGACCTGAAGTAATACTTATAAAGCAAATTAAAGAAAAGACGCAAAGCTAAGTTGTTCATTAAGTCCATGTGGGGTCATTGTACCCCACATGGAAAACTCGCGCAAATTGAATGTCGGTGGATAGCAGTGTTGGGTACAATGACCCCACATGGACTTAATGAACAACTTAGCTTTGCGTCTTTTCTTTAATTTGCTTTATAAGTATTACTTCAGGTCTGTTATTGATTTGTTTGGTTCTGGATTTTAATTCTTTTTGTGTGTGTTTATGTTATTCTAGAATTTATTTTACACGTATCTATTACCATCTGTATGTTTCTGGGTCTTTCTGAGACATCTGGTGTATGTGGCGGCTGTGTCCTGGAAGAAGAAAAAGATCGAAAGAAAACAGAATATCGATCCATTACGAACAGTGCATAATATAAGAAGCCTTGATGTCCATTCTTCCATGGGATATATGTTAAAGATTTTTTATGTAGGGCAGCAGTATATGTTTTTATCTTTATTATTTATTTTTTGTATCCGTTGTATAAGTAGTGTTTTCACATTTATTATGTTTTTCATTGTCTTCTCTTTATATGGGATTGTATATTATCTTTGTAATATGCGATATGTGCCTGTATATTTATCTGCAAGGAGCACAGGATAATTTGGGAGTGCTCAATAGTTGAATCTTTGGATTCGTCACACCTTATGACTGACGGCACTTACTATCCACACCCCACTTATTCCTTGATGTGATCGCCATTTTAGTGATCATATCCTAATAGGCATCAGAACTTTCTTGTCACTTAATGTAGATGGGGCACATAATTTTATCTCTGTCCGTAGCTTTTATATTATATACGTACTGCTCGTAGTTGTTCCCTGGAGCAAGATGGCGTTCTCGGCACGCACGCATGCGCGCCACAGCGGGGACTGGCCGACCATTCCTCCCGGCATCCGGAAGTGACATAGCGGGAAGTGACGTCTAGAGGATTTTTCCTCGCCCCGCTCTGTATGCTAGGAGAGCCGGCGGGGATGTACCGGATGTCCCCATACTGGCGGTACGCATGCGCCAATTATGTTGCCGGCGAACAGTCACAGCTGCTACCTCCCTTTATAAGAAAGCCAGGTAACACACAAAAACACGCCCCCCGAGGAAGCAAACGCGAAACGCGCGTCGGGGCTACCTGGACGGACACTGGCACCTATTAATGGGTAAGATAGGGTGGGGGGTTTTGGAATCCTGTGTGCCCATTTGGGCGAGCTGTATGGCATCACGTAATTAAGAGGAGTATTTAACTTAGCACTAAGCACTTTCTATGACACATCAGTTACCTTAGGGTTCCTATTCAGAGGTGTCTGGCCCCCTATAGGTCTATCTACTCATGGTGTTACTTTTCAGTGTCCTTGGTCCATTGTACATTGGCTCTGCGTGTACC
The DNA here is from genome assembly GCF_032444005.1 of Ranitomeya imitator. NCBI lineage: Eukaryota > Metazoa > Chordata > Amphibia > Anura > Dendrobatidae > Ranitomeya > Ranitomeya imitator. The sequence goes on along the minus strand of NC_091283.1, from coordinate 497,632,254 downwards.
TTGTCTTTATTGTGTTTGTATATATGTTGTGCTATATATTCATAATAAAATTTGTTACTTTATATACCATATATGGAGATGGGTTGTATTTACTCCTTTTCGTTGTAGGATATATATATTCTTGCCTGCCCTGTTAGAAGTCTCTATCATTTGGCTTTTACTGCTGTCACTGATCAGCCACATCAGCCACACATCTCCTGGCTAGTTATAGACTGTATTGCTGTTCTGAAAAAATACTCTCTTGAGGGTACACAACCATGATACAGCATGAAACAGCTCCGAAAATAGAAATCATTTTTGCAAAGGCTTGGTGACTAACACTATTTTTTCTTCACTTTGAAAACAACCTGTTCCTGTCCCCTAAACAAAGGGGATAATTTTTGGACTGCTTAATAAAAAGTCTTTGTAATCACTTAATCATTTTGTAAATAACAATCTTATTGAAGATACCAAAAAAGTATAATTTTAAACCTCTCAGTTCATTTAAGCCTCTGATTTTTATGGGATTTTTGCTGTGGTGTGATGTACTATCAGTGAATGACGTTTTTCTTTGTACAAGTGTGCAAAGAGAGATAGCTGTCAATCACTGATGGGATCACCCACTGGACAATAAATGCAAGAAAGAGCAGAGGTTTAAATTATTAAAACACAGATTATACTGAATTTTTTCTCAAAAAAAAAAAAAAAAATCAATCTACTCAACTCCCCTTGATGTATAACGTGGGGCCTGCAGATTGCACAGCATTTTTCTGGTGACAGGTTCCCTTTATCTTTCAATCCCAAGATTGGCTCCAATTGTGACTTTATATCTTGTCAGCCAGCTCACTCATACTGCTTTCATCTTAACTTTTTTTTCTGACAGCAGACTTAGGGTACCATCACACAGTGACATTTTGATCGCTACGACGGCATGATTCGTGACGTTCCAGCGATATATCCGTGGCGTTCCAGCGATCTCGCTGTGTGACACGCTCCTGCGATCAGGGACCCCGCTGAGAATCGTACGTCGTAGCAGATCGTTTGAAATTTTCTTTCGTCGTATAGGGTCCCGCTGTGGCGGCATGATCGCATGGTGTAACAAAGGTGTGCACGATATTGTATACGATGTACGCATAGTAACCAACGGCTTCTACATCGCACATACGTCATGAAATTATCGCTCCAGCATCGTACATTGCAAAGTGTGACAGCAGTCTACGACACTGGAGCGATATTGTTACGATGCTGGAGCGTCACGGATCGTGCCGTCGTAGCGATCAAAATGCCACTGTGTGACGGTACCCTTAGTTTTAACATCTCTTTTATCCTAGGGTCTGCAGCCCAAAGATTACTCTGCAACAAAGATTATTCAGTTGCCATGTACCCTAGGTAATGTGGGCAAATCAAATCATGCTACTGTGAGTTTTTATCACCTGTTCTTGTAGCTTCCAAGATTTGGGAGTTAAGAGGTTTTGGCACAAAAAATCCTAACTGGTAAACTTGTGGCAAGCATCTATGTCTCCCAAATTCACTTTAAACTTGATTATCTTAAGCAGAAGAGAGGAAATCCAATGTCTGCAATCACTCTTTCCCACAACATTCTGCATGTAAGGGCAGTCTCACAGGTCCAGATAATTCCGGTACCGGAAAAATCGGTATTGGAATTATCCGTGTCCGTGTGCCGGTGCGTTTCTGTGGCACATCACTGTGGCCGCTCATTTACAGTAATGAATATGCGGCTCCACCCCTATGGAAGAAGCTGGATTGCGAAACGCGCGTTGGGGTGAGGTGGGACGCCGGGTCAGCCACAGGTAGTTATTGTTACTGTTTCTTTTTCACTATATTTGGATCCACTGTATGTATGCTTAGGCAGCTAAAGTGTGACAGAGCAAGTCTATATACAGCATTATTCTCCACTATGTGGCACTGTATGCTTTTAGCCTATTATATTTATGTGGCTTCCCACCTTCAGTTTTTGTGCTTGTGCACTATGGCACGGGATATATTGTCCATGAATAAAGCCTTATTTTAAATTTAAGTTCTGGATCTCTTCAATTTATTCGGCTGACTGATTGTCAGTCCGAAAAGTGTTTTGATATTGATTTAACTGTGTCTACGTGTGTCAGTGGCTCCGGTACATGAGGAAACTGTCACCTCACGTACCGGAGACACTGACGTGTGAAACCGGCCTAAGGGAGGGTCAAGAGGTTCTGCATATTAGATCATCATGGCCCATTACTAAAAAACTTGGCATGTTTGGCAAGTTTTGTCTCATATGTAGGGGCACCTTAAGGCATAATAAACCCACTTGATTACCACATTGAGAGTAATGTTTATAGGGTTTTCTTAATGGGACATGAATCAAATTTACAGTTATTACCAGATTTTGTTTATCCGCAGTCCTGCTTATTTTTTTCTAAAGCCAAAAATATTGAAAATATGCAAGGACTTTATTAAATACCCAACAATAAAATGCATAACATAAATAAATTCTGCAAAATATACTAGATTAGAAGCAGGCTCAGATCCATTTATAAAATACTCAGGGCTCCTACTGTGACAACCTCTGCATCCTGCTGATTCCTTGAATTACACTTACAGCATTTTACTAAGGGCTTCACTTTCTGCAACATTTTAACACATTAGTAGCTATGTTACACAGCATATACAGAAGATGCCTCATTGAATTCTAGCTTGAAATTGCAGTTAGACTGGCAGGCATTGTACTGAATAAGGAAGGTGCCTCTGACAGTGGTAACTCTAGCCTGTTGTTAGTATGGTCACGCTCCTGCGCCTTCCCACCCACCCCTGTTAGGGGGTGATAATAAAATTGTTGGGCCAATGGAAATTGGAATAGACTATTACAGCCCCTGCCTAGTTTTTAAAATGGGGCACTGAGCTTTTCTCTTCCTCTTCCCCCTTTTTGGGTCTCGGAGGTGCTTGTGCTGTGTTGTCCAGAGGAAGAAGATGGTAGACCCCCTCATTGAGGTCCTGCAGGCTAGAGCGGAGCAGGAAGGTGAACACTGGCTGCAAGCCCTCATTGCAGGGCTCAACGTTCATCTCCCTGTCCTACCAGTCAAAAATACCCCCATGTCCGTATCCGTGCCCTGTCACCCACCAGCAGCTGATTCTCCCCTGCCCTGGTGTAAGAGGGTAGTGCTGTTATGGACAGTAACACGCTGCCACTTTAAGAGACAGCACCCCCTTGTCTGGTACGATGGAATGTCCTGCTTCCCCCTGCTAGACGGTGAAGATAAACTGCCCTAGGATGAGGGGAGGAGTAGAGCCTGAACTGTGCGTGTGAGCTGAAGCTGCTAGAGAGAGAGAACTGTGTGCTGTTTGCTACAAGAAAGGTCCCACAGCTTGGGACGAAGTTAACTTGTGAAATTTGTAAGACTTTTCCGGATACAGCAAAGGTGGCTGTCCTGTGCTAGTTTGTGAAGATACTGAGAAAGGGACTTACAGTTTCCAGGAGCATACCTAGGATCCAGAAGCAAGGAGAAGACCACGTTTCACAGAGCTGACAGAAAGCCGCGCACACCATCATATTGGACTTCTGGGGGCCCCCTGGGACTGGACCTGAGTCCCCAACATCACCGTGAGTCTCTTCCTGTTTGGCGCACCTGCTAGGGCCTAGTGTAGGCTTCAGTAGCCAATACACGGGAGCCGTGTGGCCTGCTTAGTAAAGGCCAGGGAGGTTATACATAGAGTAGCATCGTTATTTGTTAATTGTTTAAACTTGCTTGTGAGACATATTCTTGGTCTGTAATAGTTGTAGCACCGTGCTATTTTACAGGTTACACATGTACATTGTCTTTTGCCATTGTAAACCCCTGTTTGCATCTTCCTCATTCCCTTCATTCCTTGCCTTCTAATAAATCAACCCTTTGTTGTTTGCACCTCATCTTGTGTACGGTAGTCTTCCTGCACAGTGGTGGTCCCCCGGCCATCGCTTCACTGGCACATACTCACCAGTTGCCGGTAGCTGGGGTTTAGCATGGAGGCTGGTGGTCTGCAAGGCATTTCCACCCTCCTGTGCGTCTGAGAGAGGACTTCTGTTATGACCAGGTAATTCAGAACCACAATGGACCTTGAAGTTCAGAGCACACAAAGTGACCTGACATTTACCAAAAACATAGGACGAGCTCTAAGACGTGGGAACTCTGCTGACCGCAATCCCTAATCCTATCACACCACACTAGAGGTAGCCGTGGATTGCGCCTAACGCTCCCTATGCAACTGGGCACAGCCTGAGATACTAACTAGCCCTGAAGATAGAAAAATAAGCCTACCTAGCCTCAGAGAAATTCCCCAAAGGAAAAGGCAGCCCCCCACATATAATGACTGTGAGTAAAGATGAAAATACAAACACAGAGATGAAATAGATTTAGCAAAGTGAGGCCCGACTAACTGAATAGACCGAGGATAGGAAAGATAGCTTTGCGGTCAACACAAAAACCTACAAACAACCACGCAGAGGGGCAAAAAGACCCTCCGCACCGACTAACGGTACGGAGGTGCTCCCTCTGCGTCTCAGAGCTTCCAGCAAGCAAGAAAAACCAATATAGCAAGCTGGACAGAAAATATAGCAAACAAAAGTAACACAAGCAGAACTTAACTTATGCAGGATAGACAGGCCACAGGAACGATCCAGGAGGAAGCAAGACCAATACTAGAACATTGACTGGAGGCCAGGATCAAAGCACCAGGTGGAGTTAAATAGAGCAGCACCTAACGACTTAACCTCATCACCTGAGGAAGGAAACTCAGAAGCCACAGTACCACTCTCATCCACCAAAGGAAGCTCATAGACAGAACCAGCCGAAGTACCACTCACGACCACAGGAGGGAACTTGGCCACAGAATTCACAACAGTACCCCCCCCTTGAGGAGGGGTCACCGAACCCTCACCAGAGCCCCCAGGCCGACCAGGATGAGCCACATGAAAGGCACGAACCAGATCGGCAGCATGGACATCAGAGGCAAAGACCCAGGAATTATCTTCCTGACCATAACCTTTCCACTTAACCAGATACTGGAGTTTCCGTCTCGAAACACGAGAATCCAAAATCTTCTCCACTATATACTCCAATTCCCCTTCAACCAAAACCAGAGCAGGAGGATCAATAGATGGAACCACAGGTGCCACGTATCTCCGCAACAATGACCTATGGAACACGTTATGGATGGAAAAAGAAGCCGGAAGAGTCAAACGAAAAGACACAGGATTAAGAACCTCAGAAATCCTATATGGACCAATGAAACGAGGCTTAAATTTAGGAGAGGAAACCTTCATAGGAATATAACGAGATGACAACCAAACCAAATCCCCAACACGAAGTCGGGGACCCACACAGCGCCTGCGGTTAGCGAAACGTTGAGCCTTCTCCTGGGACAAAGTCAAATTGTCCACTACATGAGTCCAAATCTGCTGCAACCTATCCACCACAGTATCCACACCAGGACAGTCCGAAGACTCAAACTGCCCTGAAGAGAAACGAGGGTGGAACCCACAATTGCAGAAAAACGGCGAAACCAAAGTAGCCGAGCTGGCCCGATTATTAAGGGCGAACTCAGCCACAGGCAAAAAGGACACCCAATCATACTGATCAGCAGAAACAAAACATCTCAGATATGTTTCCAAGGTCTGATTGGTTCGTTCAGTCTGGCCATTTGTCTGAGGATGGAAAGCCGAGGAAAAAGACAAATCAATGCCCATCCTAGCACAAAAGGCTCGCCAAAACCTCGAAACAAACTGGGAACCTCTGTCAGAAACGATGTTCTCTGGAATACCATGCAAACGAACCACATGCTGGAAAAACAATGGCACCAAATCAGAGGAGGAAGGCAATTTAGACAAGGGCACCAAATGGACCATCTTAGAGAAGCGATCACAAACCACCCAAATGACCGACATTCTTTGAGAGATGGGGAGATCCGAAATAAAATCCATAGAGATATGTGTCCAAGGCCTCTTCGGGACCGGCAAGGGCAAAAGCAACCCACTGGCACGAGAACAGCAGGGCTTAGCCCGAGCACAAATCCCACAGGACTGCAGAAAAGAACGCACATCCCGCGACAGAGACGGCCACCAAAAGGATCTAGCCACCAAATCTCTGGTACCAAAGATTCCAGGATGACCAGCCAACACCGAACAATGAACCTCAGAGATAACTTTATTCGTCCACCTATCAGGGACAAACAGTTTCTCCGCTGGGCAACGGACAGGTCTATTAGCCTGAAATTTTTGCAGCACCCGCCGCAAATCAGGGGAGATGGCAGACAAAATTACCCCCTCTTTAAGAATACCCGCCGGCTCAGGCAAACCCGGAGAATCGGGCACAAAACTCCTAGACAGGGCATCCGCCTTCACATTTTTAGAGCCCGGAAGGTACGAAACCACAAAGTCAAAACGGGAGAAAAACAGCGACCAACGAGCCTGTCTAGGATTCAACCGTTTGGCAGACTCGAGATAAGTCAAGTTTTTGTGATCAGTCAAGACCACCACGCGATGCTTAGCTCCTTCAAGCCAATGACGCCACTCCTCGAATGCCCACTTCATGGCTAGCAACTCTCGATTGCCAACATCATAATTTCGCTCAGCAGGCGAAAATTTCCTGGAAAAGAAGGCGCATGGTTTCATCACCGAGCAATCAGAACTTCTCTGCGACAAAACAGCCCCTGCTCCAATTTCAGAAGCATCAACCTCGACCTGGAACGGAAGCGAAACATCTGGTTGGCACAACACAGGGGCAGAAGAAAAACGACGCTTCAACTCCTGAAAAGCTTCCACAGCAGCAGAAGACCAATTGACCACATCAGCACCCTTCTTGGTTAAATCAGTCAACGGTTTAGCAATACCTAGAGAAATTATTGATGAAGCGACAATAAAAATTAGCAAAGCCCAGGAACTTCTGCAGACTCTTCAGGGATGTTGGCTGAGTCCAATCATAAATGGCCTGAACTTTAACAGGGTCCATCTCGATAGTAGAAGGAGAAAAAATGAACCCCAAAAATGAAACCTTCTGAACACCAAAGAGACACTTTGACCCCTTCACAAACAAAGAATTAGCACGCAGGACCTGGAACACCATTCTGACCTGCTTCACATGAGACTCCCAATCATCCGAGAAGACCAAAATATCATCCAAGTATACAATCAGGAATTTATCCAGGTACTCTCGGAAGATGTCATGCATAAAGGACTGAAACACTGATGGAGCATTAGAAAGCCCGAATGGCATAACCAGGTACTCAAAATGGCCTTCGGGCGTATTAAATGCTGTTTTCCATTCATCGCCCCGTTTAATATGCACAAGATTATACGCACCACGAAGATCTATCTTGGTGAACCAACTAGCCCCCTTAATCCGAGCAAACAAATCAGACAGCAGCGGCAAGGGGTACTGAAATTTGACCGTAATTTTATTTAGAAGGCGGTAATCAATACAAGGTCTCAGCGAACCATCCTTCTTGGCCACAAAAAAGAACCCCGCTCCCAATGGCGACGATGACGGGCGAATATGACCCTTCTCCAAAGACTCCTTCACGTAACTCCGCATAGCGGCGTGCTCAGGTACAGATAAATTAAACAGTCGACCCTTAGGAAACTTACTACCAGGAATCAAATCGATAGCACAATCACAATCCCTATGCGGAGGTAGGGCATTGGACTTGGGCTCATCGAATACATCCCGGTAATCAGACAAGAACTCTGGGACCTCAGAAGGGGTGGATGATGAGATAGACAGAAATGGAACATCACCATGTACCCCCTGACAACCCCAGCTGGACACAGACATTGATTTCCAATCTAATACTGGGTTATGGACTTGTAGCCATGGCAACCCCAACACGACCACATCATGCAGATTATGCAACACCAGAAAACGAATATCCTCCTGGTGCGCAGGAGCCATGCACATGGTCAGCTGGGTCCAATACTGAGGCTTATTCTTGGCCAAAGGCGTAGCATCAATTCCTCTCAATGGAATAAGACACTGCAAGGGCTCCAAGACAAACCCACAGCGCCTAGCAAACTCCAAGTCCATCAAATTCAGGGCAGCGCCTGAATCCACAAATGCCATGACAGAATAGGAAGACAAAGAGCAGATCAAAGTAACGGACAAAAGAAATTTCGACTGTACCGTACCAATGGTGGCGGACCTAGCGAACCGCTTAGTGCGCTTAGGACAATCGGAGATAGCATGAGTGGAATCACCACAGTAGAAACACAGCCCATTCTGACGTCTGTGTTCCTGCCTTTCAGCTCTGGTCAAAGTCCCATCGCACCGCACAGGCTCAGGTCTATGCTCAGATAATACCGCCAAATGGTGCACAGATTTACGCTCACGCAAGCGTCGACCGATCTGAATGGCCAAAGACATAGACTCATTCAGACCAGCAGGCATAGGAAATCCCACCATGACATCCTTAAGGGCTTCAGAGAGACCCTTTCTGAAAATAGCTGCCAGCGCACATTCATTCCATTGAGTGAGCACGGACCACTTTCTAAACTTCTGACAATAAATCTCTATCTCATCCTGACCCTGACACAGAGCCAGCAAATTTTTCTCTGCCTGATCCACTGAATTAGGTTCGTCGTACAGCAATCCGAGCGCCAGAAAAAACGCATCAATATTACATAATGCAGGATCTCCTGGCACAAGGGAAAATGCCCAGTCTTGAGGGTCGCCACGTAATAAAGAAATAATGATCTTAACTTGTTGAACTGGGTCACCAGAGGAGCGGGGTTTCAAAGCCAGAAATAGTTTACAATTATTTTTAAAATTCAAAAACTTAGCTCTATCTCCAGAAAATACCTCAGGAATAGGAATTTTAGGTTCTAACATAGGATTCTGAACCACTAAATCTTGAATGTTCTGTACTCTTATAGTGAGATTATCCATCAAAGAGGACAGACCCTGAATGTCCATGTCCACACCTGTGTTCTGAACCACCCTGATGTAAAGGGGAAAAGAAAGACAGAACACAGTGCAAAGAAAAAAAAATGGTCTCAGAACTTCTCTTTTCCCTCTATTGAGAAGCATTAGTACTTTGGGCCTCCAGTACTGTTATGACCAGGTAATTCAGAACCACAATGGACCTTGAAGTTCAGAGCACACAAAGTGACCTGACATTTACCAAAAACATAGGACGAGCTCTGAGACGTGGGAACTCTGCTGACCGCAATCCCTAATCCTATCACACCACACTAGAGGTAGCCGTGGATTGCGCCTAACGCTCCCTATGCAACTCGGCACAGCCTGAGAAACTAACTAGCCCCGAAGATAGAAAAATAAGCCTACCTTGCCTCAGAGAAATTCCCCAAAGGAAAAGGCAGCCCCCCACATATAATGACTGTGAGTAAAGATGAAAATACAAACACAGAGATGAAATAGATTTGGCAAAGTGAGGCCCGACTAACTGAATAGACCGAGGATAGGAAAGATAGCTTTGCGGTCAACACAAAAACCTACAAACAACCACGCAGAGGGGCAAAAAGACCCTCCGCACCGACTAACGGTACGGAGGTGCTCCCTCTGCGTCTCAGAGCTTCCAGCAAGCAAGAAAAACCAATATAGCAAGCTGGACAGAAAATATAGCAAACAAAAGTAACACAAGCAGAACTTAACTTATGCAGGATAGACAGGCCACAGGAACGATCCAGTAGGAAGCAAGACCAATACTAGAACATTGACTGGAGGCCAGGATCAAAGCACCAGGTGGAGTTAAATAGAGCAGCACCTAACGACTTAACCTCATCACCTGAGGAAGGAAACTCAGAAGCCGCAGTACCACTCTCATCCACCAAAGGAAGCTCATAGACAGAACCAGCCGAAGTACCACTCACGACCACAGGAGGGAGCTTGGCCACAGAATTCACAACAGACTTCCCTCTTCCAGCCGAAAACTCTTACAGGCGCCATTTTACAAAAAGCATCTGCCCACTCTGTCCCCGCCTTCTTGTTTGCAGCACAACCCAGACAGTCAGCAGAGCTGCGGGAATTTTAAGATCTAGATGCCATTTCTGCTCCCCGCACTTCCACATCAGCCGCAACAGTCACCTCTCGGCTCAGCCCACCCTGTCCACCACAAACCATCACAGCCAGCTATATTTACCACTCTGGTCCCTGCAGCAGCTGCTATGGGATCCAGGAACACCAGCTCCTCATCAGCCTCTGCTGAGGAGCCCACTAACTCCTTGCCTGTTGAAAATAATATAGCTCCTGCATGTTCTATACAGCCCTGCAGCACTGTTCTCACACCAGCAGTTAGCATGCACAGTGAAGTCCAGGCACAAGTGCATTCTTTAACCCCTTCTGCTACTGTCCTGTCATGTCCCAATATTCCGGTGGATGGTACCCTTGGTGCCGCTACCTCTTCTGCCCATCCCCAAACAGGTAGTCAGGACAGGCGTAGATGCCACAGATCCTCTTCCTCCACGTCATTTTATCACGGCCATGGCCACCGTACCTCAGATCGTCACAATAAGCGCTCCACGCATTCATGCCGAAGGTTGTTTTTAACCCCTCTGTGACCTTAGACGTACTATCCCGTCGAGGTGCCCTGGGCTTATCTGACCCTGGACGGGATAGTACGTCATAGCCGATCGGCCGCGCTCACGGGGGGAGCGCGGCCGATCGCGGCCGGGTGTCAGCTGCTTATCGCAGCTGACATCCGGCACTATGTGCCAGGAGCGGTCACGGACCGCCCCCGGCACATTAACCCCTGGCACACTGCGATCAAAGATGACCGCGATGTGCCGGCGGTGCAGGGAAGCACCGCGCAGGGAGGGGGCTCCCTGCGGGCTTCCCTGAGACCCCCGGAGCAACGCGATGTGATCGCGTTGCTGCGAGGGTCTCACCTCCCTCCCTGCTCAGTCCAGCCCCGGATCCAAGATGGCCGCGGATCCGGGTCCTGCAGGGAGGGAGGTGGCTTCACAGAGCCTGCTCAGAGCAGGCACTGTGAAGGCTGCAGCGCTGCATGTCAGATCAGTGATCTGACAGAGTGCTGTGCAAACTGTCAGATCACTGATCTGTGATATCCCCCCCTGGGACAAAGTAAAAAAGTTAAAAAAAAATTTTCCAAATGTGTAAAAAAAATAAAAAAAAATATTCCAAAATAATGAAAAAAAAAAAAAATATTATTCCCATAAATACATTTCTTCATCTAAATAAAAAAAAAACCAATAAAAGTACACATATTTAGTATCGCCGCGTCCGTAACGACCCAACCTATAAAACTGTCCCACTAGTTAACCCCTTCAGTAAACACCGTAAGAAAAAAAAAAAAAACGAGGCAAAAAACAACGCTTTATTATCATACCGCCGAACAAAAAGTGGAATAACACGCGATCAAAAGGACAGATATAAATATCCATGGTACCGCTGAAAGCGTCGTATTGTCCCGCAAAAAACGAGCCGCCATACAGCATCATCAGCAAAAAAATAAAAAAGTTATAGTCCTGAGAATAAAGCGATGCAAAAATAATTATTTTTTCTGTAAAATAGTTTTTATCGTATAAAAGCGCCAAACCATAAAAAAATGATATAAATGAGGTGTCGCTGTAATCGTACTGACCCGAAGAATAAAACTGATTTATCAATTTTACCAAACGCGGAACGGTATAAACGCCTCCCCCAATAGAAATTCATGAATAGCTGGTTTTTGGTCATTCTTCCTCACAAAAATCGGAATAAAAAGCGATCAAAAAATGTCACGTGCCCGAAAATGTTTTCAATAAAATCATCAACTCGTCCTGCAAAAAACAAGACCTCACATGACTCTGTGGACCAAAATATGGAAAAATTATAGCTCTCAAAATGTGGTATTGCAAAAAATATTTTTTGCAATAAAAAGCGTCTTTCAGTGTGTGACGGCTGCCAATCATAAAAATCCGCTAAAAAACTCGCTATAAAAGTAAATCAAACCCCCCTTCATCACCCCCTTAGTTAGGGAAAAATAAGAAAAATGTATTTATTTCCATTTTCCCATTAGGGCTAGGGCTAGGGTTAGGGCTAGGGTTAGGGCTAGGGTTAGGGCTAGGGTTAGGGTTAGGGCTAGGGTTAGGGCTAGGGCTAGGGTTAGGGCTAGGGTTAGGGTTAGGGCTAGGGTTAGGGTTAGGGCTAGGGTTAGGGCTAGGGCTAGGGTTAGGGCTAGGGTTAGGGTTAGGGCTAGGGTTAGGGTTAGGGCTAGGGCTAGGGTTAGGGCTAGGGCTAGGGTTAGGGCTAGGGTTAGGGTTAGGGCTAGGGTTAGGGTTGGGGCTACAGTTAGGGTTGGGGCTAAAGTTAGGGTTAGGGTTTAGATTACATTTACAGTTGGGAATAGGGTTGGGATTAGGGTTAGGGGTGTGTCAGGGTTAGAGATGTGGTTAGGGTTACCGTTGGAATTAGGGTTAGGGGTGTGTTTAGATTAGGGTTTCAGTTATAATTGGGGGGTTTCCACTGTTTCGGCACATCAGGGGCTCTCCAAACACGACATGGCGTCCGATCTCAATTCCAGCCAATTCTGCGTTGAAAAAGTAAAACAGTGCTCCTTCCCATCCGAGCTCTCCTGTGTGCCCAAACAGGGGTTTACCCCAACATATGGGGTATCAGCGTACTCAGGACAAATTGGACAACAACTTTTGTGGACCAATTTCTCCTGTTACCCTTGGGAAAATACAAAACTGGGGGCTAAAAAATAATTTTTGTGGGAAAACAAAAAGATTTTTTATTTTCACGGCTCTGCGTTATAAACTGTAGTGAAACACTTGGGGGTTCAAAGTTCTCACAACACATCTAGATAAGTTCATTGAGGGGTCTAGTTTCCAATATGGGGTCACTTGTGGGGGGTTTCTACTGTTTAGGTACATTAGGGGCTCTGCAAACGCAATGTGACGCCTGCAGACCAATCCATCTAAGTCTGCATTCCAAATGATGCTCCTTCCCTTCCGAGCCCTCCCATGCGCCCAAACGGTGGCTCCCCCCCACATATCGGGTATCAGCGTACTCAGGACAAATTGGACAACAACATTTAGGGTCCAATTTCTCCTGCTAACCTTGGAAAAATACAAAACTGGGGGCTAAAATATAATTTTTGTGGAAAAAAAATATTTTTTATTTGCACGGCTCTGCGTTATAAACTGTAGTGAAATACTTGGGGGTTCAAAGCTCTCACAACACATCAAGATGAGTTCCTTAGGGGGTCTACTTTCCAAAATGGTGTCACTTGTGGGGGGTTTCTACTGTTTAGGTACATTAGGGGCTCTGCAAACGCAATGTGACGCCTGCAGACCATTCCATCTAAGTCTGCATTCCAAATGGCGCTCCTTCCCTTCCGAGCCCTCCCATGCGCCCAAACGGTGGTTCCCCCCCACATATGGGGTATCAGCGTACTCAGGACAAATTGGACAACAACTTTTGGGGTCCAATTTCTCCTGTTACCCTAGGGAAAATACAAAACTGGGGGCTAAAAAATAATTTTTGTGGGAAAAAAAATTTGTTTTATTTTTATGGCTCTGCATTATAAACTTCTGTGAAGCCCTTGGGGGGTCAAAGTGCTCACCACACATCCAGGTAAGTTCCTTAGGGGGTCTACTTTCCAAAATGGTGTCACTTGTGGGGGGTTTCAATGTTTAGGCACATCAGGGGCTCTCCAAACGCAACATGGCGTCCCATCTCAATTCCGGTCAATTTTGCATTGAAAAGTCAAACGGCGCTCCTTCCCTTCCGAGCTCTCCCATGTGCCCAAACAGTGGTTTACTGCCACATATGGGGTATCAGCGTACTCAGGACAAATGGGACAACAACTTTTGCGGTCCAATTTCTTCTCTTACCCTTGGAAAAATAAAAAATTGGGGGCAAAAATATAATTTTTGTGAAAAAATATGATTTTTGATTTTTACGGTTCTGCATTATAAACTTCTGTGAAGCACTTGGTGGGTCAAAATGCTCACCACACATCCAGATAAGTTCCTTAGGGGGTCTACTTTCCAAAATGGTGTCACTTGTGGGGGGTTTCAATGTTTAGGCACATCAGGGGCTCTCCAAACGCAACATGGCGTCCCATCTCAATTCCTGTCAATTTTGCATTGAAAAGTCAAACGGCGCTCCTTCCCTTCCGAGCTCTCCCATGCACCCAAACAGTGGTTTACTGCCACATATGGGGTATCAGCGTACTCAGGACAAATTGGACAACAACTTTTGGGGTCCATTTTCTCCTGTTACCCTTGGTAAAATAAAACAAATTGGAGCTGAAGTAAATTTTTTGTGTAAAAAAGTTAAATGTTCATTTTTATTTAAACATTCCAAAAATTCCTATTAAACACCTGAAGGGTTAATAAACTTCTTGAATGTGGTTTTGAGCACCTTGAGGGGTGCAGTTTTTAGAATGGTGTCACACTTGGGCATTTTCTATCATATAGACCCCTCAAAATGACTTCAAATGAGACGTGGTCCCTAAAAAAAAATGGTGTTGTAAAAATGAGAAATTGCTGGTCAACTTTTAACCCTTATAACTCCCTAACAAACAAAAAAAATTGGTTCCAAAATTATGCTGATGTAAAGGAGACATGTGGGAAATGTTACTTATTAAGTATTTTGTGTGACATATCTCTGTGATTTAATTGCATAAAAATTCAAAGTTTGAAAATTGCAAAATTTTAAAAATTTGGCCAAATTTCCGTTTTTTTCACAAATACACGCAGGTACTATCAAAGAAATTTTACCACTATCATGAAGTACAATATGTCACGAGAAAACAATGTCAGAATCACCAGGATCCGTTGAAGCGTTTCGGAGTTATAACCTCATAAAGGGACAGTGGTCAGAATTGTAAAAATTGGCCTGGTCATTGACGTGCAAACCACCCTTGGGGGTAAAGGGGTTAAACAATATTTTACCTCACTAAATGTATCCTCTGCGATCTCCTGCTGTAATGTCAGTATTGTCTTTTGCTTAATCCCAGGAGCTGTGGTATGTCCAGGAGCTGTGGTATGTTTTGTACATGGTCAGACACAGACAATTTTTAAAATGAACTTTCGGTCGTGGAAAAACTCCTTTAACCCCTTCATGACCCCAGCTTTTTTTGGTTTTGCATTTAAGTTTTTCCCTCCCCTCCTACCCAGAGTCACAACTTTTTTTATTTTTCCATCAATATTGCCATGTGAGGGCTTATTTTGCAGGACAAGTTGTACTTTTGAACAACATCATTGGTTTTTGCATGTCATGTACTAGAAAATGGGAAAAAATTTCCAAGTTCGGTGAAAAAAAGTGCAATCCCACACTTGTTTTTTGTCTGGCTTTTTTTTTGCTAGGTTCACTAAATGCTAAAACTGACCTGCTGTTATGTCTCGTATTATGTCCTGTTTACATGGTTGAGAAAATTTTCAATAAAAATTATTTGAATGAAAACTGACCTGCTGATTCTCCAGGTCATTACAAGTTCATAGACACCAAACAAGTCTAGGTTATTTTTTATCTAAGTGGTAAAAAAAATTCCAAACTTTGCTAAAAAAAATAAAAATTGGACAATTTTCCGATACCCGTAGCGTTTACTTTTTTTGTGATCTTGGGTTGAGTGAGGGCTTATTTTTTGCATGCCAAGCTGACGTTTTTAATGATAACATTTTGGTGCAGATATGTTCTTTTGATCGCTTGTTATTGCATTTTAATGCAATGTTGCAGCGAACAAAAAAACTTAATTCTGGTGTTTTTAATTGTTTTCTCGCTACGCCGTTTAGTGATCAGGTTAATTCTTTTTTTTATAGATAGATTGGGCGACAATACCAATCATGTGTAGGTTTGATTTTTTTTTATTGTTTTATTTTGAATGGATCGAAAGGGGGGAGATTTAAACTTTTATATACCGTATATACTCGAGTATAAGCCGACCCAAGTATAAGCCGACCCCCTAATTTTGCCACAAAAACTGGGAAAACTTATTGACTCGAGTATAAGCCTAGGGTGGAAAATGCAGCAGCTACCGGTTAATGTCAAAAATAAAAATAGATAACAATAAAAGTAAAATTAATTGAGACATCAGTAGGTTAAGTGTTTTTGAATATCCATATTGAATCAGGAGCCCCATATAATGCTCCATACAGTTCATGATGGGCCCATAAGATGCTCTATATAAAAATGTGCCACATATAATGCTCCATGCAGTTCATTATTGCCCCATAGATGCTCCATATAAAGCTGTGCCCCATATACAATGATCTGCACCGTTCATTACTGCCCCATAGCTGTGCCATATAGTGCTCTGCACCGTTCATTATTGCCCCATAGCTGTGCCATATAGTGCTCTGCACCGTTCATTATTGCCCCATAGCTGTGCCATATAGTGCTCTGCACCATTCATTTTTGTCCCATAGCTCTGCCATATAGTGCTCTGCACCGTTCATTTTTGTCCCATAGCTGTGCCATATAGTGCTCTGCACCGTTCATTATTGCCCCATAGCTGTGCCATATAGTGCTCTGCACCGTTCATTATTGCCCCATAGCTGTGCCATATAGTGCTCTGCACCGTTCATTATTGCCCCATAGCTGTGCCATATAGTGCTCTGCACCGTTCATTATTGCCCCATTGCTGTGCCATATAGTGCTCTGCACCATTCATTATTGCCCCATAGCTGTGTCATATAGTGCTCTCCACCGTTCATTATTGCCCCATAGCTGTGCCATGTAGTGCTCTGCACCGTTCATTATTGCCCTATTGATGTACAATAGAAAGCTCTGCCATTGCTGCTGCTGCAATAAAAAAAAAAAAGCCATACTCACCTCTCTTGCTTGCAGCTCTCGGCGTCTCGTCCCGGCGTCTCTCCGCACTGACTGATCAGGCAGAGGGCGCCGCGCACACTATATGCGTCATCGCGCCGTCTGACCTGCACAGTCAGAGCGGAGAGACGCCGGGAAGATGGAGCGGCGCCGGGAAGATGGAGCGACGCCCGGCGTGTGGAACGGGGATAGTTAAATATAACATACTTACCTGCTCCCGGCGTCCCGCTACTTCCCCCGCACAGCTGGTCTTCGGTGCCGCAGCCTCTTCCTCTATCAGCGGTCACCGTTACCGCTGATTAGAGAAATGAATATGCGGCTCCACCCCTATGGGAGTGGAGTCCATATTCATTTTTCGAATGAGCGGTCCCACGTGACCGCTGAAGAGGGGAAGAGCTGCAGCACCCGAAGACCGTGGGATGGCAGGGGGAGTGTCAGGATCGCTGGGACTAGGTGAGTATGCCTCAGCGCCCTCTCCCCCTCACCCACCGACCCTGCCGCCCACCGTGACTCGAGTATAAGCTGAGAGGGACACTTTCAGCCCAAAAATTTGGGCTGAAAATCTCGGCTTATACTCGAGTATATACGGTATATTTTTTCAGATTTTTTAAAACTTTTTTTTACTTTTGCCATGCTTCAATAGCCTCCATGGGAAGCTAGAAGCTGGCACAACTTGATCAGCTCTGCTATATAGGAGCGATGTTCAGATCGCTCCTATGTAGCTGAATTACTGCATTGCTATGAGCGCTGACCACAGGGTGGCGCTCACAGCAATCCGGCATCAACAACCATAGAGGTCTTCAATAGACCTCTGGTTGTCATGCTGACGCATCGCTGACCCCTGATTACGTGACGGGGGTCAGAAATGTGCTAATTTCCGGCCCGATGGCCGAAAGCGTTAGTTAAATGCTGCTGTCAGCGTCTGACAGTGGCATTTAACTAGTTAATAGCGGCGGGTGGAACGCGATTCCACTGGCACGCTATTGCCGGCACATGCCAGCTGTTCAAAACAGCTTACATGTCCTGGCTTTGATGTGGACTCACCGCCGGAGCCCACATTAAAGTGGGGGTTCTGACCTCAGATGTACTATCCCGTCCAAGGTCAGAAAGGGGTTAAAAAAGCAAATATCAATGCCAACATGGATCCTCCTAAAAAGTACTCCAATGACAATGAAAGGAAAGCAGCAAAGGCACAACGCCGAAGACAATAACAGGAAAATAAGACTCTTGAAGAGCAACAGCATCGCTGGGACAAACACAATGCATATAAGCATAATAGTCAAGCACATGAGTCCCCTGATGCAAAAGTCATTAGATTAACACAGGATGCCATTAGAAAACAACAGCGTCGCATACAGAAATCTGCAGTCTTAGCAGCACTACCTTGCTCACAAGATGACTCACTGGAACCAGCACACCACACCGCCAACCAGTGGCGTAACTACCGCGGTCGCAGCGGTCGCCAGTGCGACCGGGCCCGGCAGGTCAGGGGCCCGGGCCCGGCAGGCAGGCTCGGACTGGCAGTGCCTCCCCCCGCTCCAGGGCCTCCCCCCTTCCCCGCCGCCGCCGCCGCTGCCTTGAATACTCACCCTGCTCCAGCGATGGTCTCGGCGTCTGCACTGCAGCTCGTTCCTGCTTGAGCGGTCACGTGACACCGCTCATTAAGATCATGAATATGCGCATATTCATGATCTTAATGAACGGTGTCACATGACCGCTCAAGCAGGAAGAAGGTGCTGCGCCGGCGCCGCCGTCTGGAGTCGGGACAGAGCGCGAGGGATGTCGGCACGGCCGTGCAGTGGGAAGACAGGTGAGTATGAGGGACGAGGGACGGGGGGACGGGGGAACGGGGGGGGGGGATGAAGGAGGACATAAGCCGGCGCGCCGAGCAGGAGCGGAGAGCTAAGCCTGCATACAGGGGGGAATATGAGCCATGCAGGGGGGAATATGAGCCATGCAGGGGGGGATATGAGCCATGCAGGGGGGGATATGAGCCATGCAGGGGGGAATATGAGCCATGCAGGGGGGAATATGAGCCATGCAGGGGGGAATATGAGCCATGCAGGGGGGAATATGAGCCATGCAGGGGGGGATATGAGCCATGCAGGGGGGAATATGAGCCATGCAGGGGGGAATATGAGCCATGCAGGGGGGAATATGAGCCATGCAGGGGGGGATATGAGCCATGCAGGGGGGAATATGAGCCATGCAGGGGGGAATATGAGCCATGCAGGGGGGAATATGAGCCATGCATACAGGAGGGGTAATATGAGCTATGTATATGGGATAGGAGGGAGATGAGCCATGCATACAGGAGGGGGGTCATTATACAGTATTGAGCATCATGTGTGGCCGTTATACAGTATGGAGCATCATGTGTGGTGGCCGTTATACAGTATTGAGCATCATGTGTGGCCATTATTTTTTGGGGGTTACATTGAGTTGTATGGCAGGGCTGCAGGGGGGGGCCCCATTTGGAAGTTCGCACCGGGGCCCCTAACTTTGTAGTTACGCCACTGCCGCCAACTCTACAACTTCAAAGTCTATGAGGTTAACTACAGGAGAGAAATATCTTGGTACCATGTTAGCCAGTGGATAGGAAAATATTTAGAACTAGATGGTGGCCCGTTTCTAACGTATCGGGTATTCTAGAATTTGTAGGTAGTATATATAAGAAGAAGCACACTTCACAAGCAATGTAGTAAAATAGACCACAGTATATAGCAAAGCTTGATAAAGGAAAAAATAAAAACAAAAAATGGCTGACCATTCGGTAAATAAGGAATACAACAAAAGAGAAAAAAACCGAACTACAAGGATCAATACAATCATGAAAAGAGACCACAAAAAGATGTATAACGTAGTTCAAAAAAATAATATATTTATTGGTAATACATAGGGACACAAAAAGAAAAAAAAAAAAAGAAGAAAATGGCAAAGTGGCACTAACCACACAAAATGTGTATAGGCCAACACAAACACCGCATACGTTGTATAAAACTATATAATCCTCAAATGTACATACAACAATGGTATATATCAACTATTAATGTATAAATTACCCATAGTATATACTAAATCGGCAAATGCATGTACAAACAAGAAAAAGTACATCAGGAAACCAGACAATCGCAATGATCAGTGCACATAGTCTGAATGGAATCTATTATTGAATGTAAGACCGAATCCATCGCTTAGTGTAAGAAATAGTCATATCGTGACCTGCAGCTGCACAGGAAAACAGTCACATAATATGTATATAAATGTCATGGTTTACCTGAAAATAGCGGTGAGTGTGAGCCAAACGCGCCCCGACGCGCGTTTCGGATCTGAAATCCTTCGTCAGGGGGAGCATATAGGCTACGTACTATATTGCACAGTAATGTAGTATATAACACAACCGACGTAGTATATAACATAGCTACGTAGTATAAAACACAGCGTACATAGTATATAGCAGAGCTACGTAGTATATAACACAGCCACGTAGTATATAACATAGCTACGTAGTGTATTGCACTGGTATGTAGTATATTGGTCAGCCACGTAGTATATAGCAGAGCCACGTAGTATATTGTAGAGCCACGTAATATATTGCACAGCCACGTAGTATATAATACAGTCACGTAGTGTATTGCACAGCTACGTAGTGTATTGCACAGCTATGTAGTATATTGGTCAGCGACGTAGTGTATAACATATAAAGGCACAGATGATTGGCCTCGGGGAGACCAAAACATCCAACACTGCGGAGACACCATCACGTGTTTCTCAACGCAGTGATTCCAGAACACTGCCCCCATCCCTTATGGGAAATATGCAGATGCATGTAAAGAAGCTGCGGAGACACCATCACGTGTTTCTCGACGCAAGCAGTGAAGAGCCAGGCCTTTCCCCGGGAAGGAACAACCACGGGAAGGGCAGCATCCTATGAAGGAAAGCCACCTATGCCAAGCATGGTATCCATCCACAGACAGCTGTTTGGGGTTTTTTGCCCCTCATCAGTGTGGAGTAGGAATCTGGCTATTAGGAGCAGTGCCTAGTAAAAAGGCTATAAAGGCACAGATGATTGGCCTCGGGGAGACCAAAACATCCAACACCGTGGAGACACCATCATGTGTTTCTCAACGCAGTGATTCCAGAACACTGCCCCCATCCCTTATGGGAAATATGCAGATGCATGTAAAGAAGCTGCGGAGACACCATCACATGTTTCTCGACGCAAGCAGTGAATAGCCAGGCCTTTCCCCGGGAAGGAACAACCACGGGAAGGGCAGCATCCTATGAAGGAAAGCCACCTATGCCAAGCATGGTATCCATCCACAGACAGCTGTTTCGGGGTTTTTGCCCCTCATCAGTGTGGAGTAGGAATCTGGCTATTAGGAGCAGTGCCTAGTAAAAAGGCTATAAAGGCACAGATGATTGGCCTCGGGGAGACCAAAACATCCAACACCGCGGAGACACCATCACGTGTTTCTCAACGCAGTGATTCCAGAACACTGCCCCCATCCCTTATGGGAAATATGCAGATGCATGTAAAGAAGCTGCGGAGACACCATCACATGTTTCTCGACGCAAGCAGTGAATAGCCAGGCCTTTCCCCGGGAAGGAACAACCACGGGAAGGGCAGCATCCTATGAAGGAAAGCCACCTATGCCAAGCATGGTATCCATCCACAGACAGCTGTTTCGGGGTTTTTGCCCCTCATCAGTGTGGAGTAGGAATCTGGCTATTAGGAGCAGTGCCTAGTAAAAAGGCTATAAAGGCACAGATGATTGGCCTCGGGGAGACCAAAACATCCAACACCGCGGAGACACCATCACGTGTTTCTCAACGCAGTGATTCCAGAACACTGCCCCCATCCCTTATGGGAAATATGCAG
Source organism: Ranitomeya imitator (assembly GCF_032444005.1). Classification (NCBI taxonomy): domain Eukaryota; kingdom Metazoa; phylum Chordata; class Amphibia; order Anura; family Dendrobatidae; genus Ranitomeya; species Ranitomeya imitator. The sequence goes on along the minus strand of NC_091283.1, from coordinate 497,610,633 downwards.
ATGCATGTAAAGAAACTGCGGAGACACCATCACGTGTAGTATATAACATAGCAACTAGTGTATTCTAGAGGCACGTAGTATATTGCATAGCTACATAGTATATTGCACAGCCACGTAGTATATAACAGAGCCACGTAGTATATTGCACAGTCGACGTAGTATATAATAGAATTGACACAGCCACATATATTGCACAGCTACGTAGTATATACCACAGAGCATGTAGTATATTGCCCAGCCACGTAGTATATTGGACAGTCATGTTGTATATTGCTCAGCTACATAGTATATAACACAGAGATGTAGTATGTAACAGAGCTCACGCAGTATGTACCACAGCCCACGTAGTATATAGCAACCACTATATGCGTGGTTAAAAAAGACTTAAACTAAAAAATAAACATATACTCACCTTCCGAAGGCCTGTTGAAGTCCTGGTGCCTGTGTACGGTGCACGCGGCAGCTTCCGGTCCCAGGGTTGGTATGAGCGCAGGACCTGTGATGACGTCGCGGTCACATGACCGTGATGTCATGGCAGGTCCTTCTCCCATAGCATCCTTGGCACCGGAACCTGCCGCTTGCACTGCTGAGAACAGCGGGCGACGTCGGAGGGTGAGATTAACCTTTTTTTTTTATTAGTATTATTTGTAACATTAGATCTTTTTACTATTGATTCTGCATACGCTGGCAAATAAGTCACATACAAAAAAAAGACATGGACTTCAACTACAAGCTAAAAATGTAACCTGTGATGAAAACACAATTCACAAACACAGCTGTGGCCCCATTAACTATTTATGTCAAAGTTGTCAATCTTTTAATTTTGGAGCTGAGACGCCTTCAAATGGAAAGTTTACTCAGTGCTGTCAGAAGGGGAAAGTCCATCTACCCTAACTCCAGTATCCAGAAGAATTCAAAAAGTTGATGATAGGATAAAGTGAATTCGGCAAAAATTTCATGGACAATATTTGCAGTACCAACAATTCTTTTGCTTTTGCCTCCATGGGAGCAAATATTTCACCACCACCTGGATATGGCCCATATTGTTTTCGCATACATGGACAGATCTATCATCGAACAGGCACACTACATCCAACAGCCGAAGGCCAACCAAAATTTGCTCAACTTTATATACTGGATACCGCTAATGCAAATGAACTCAGACTCAAAAAAAGAACATGAAAAATGTCATCCTACATTGATGAACATTATCGCTGAGCAACTGAATGCTATCAATCCATTCGCTGCTGCCTATCAAATGCTACGCGATGTTGAACAACAAGAACATATCAAGGCTCATCAAAATGGAACTGTCATGTCAACCAACACAATGGCGATTAAGCAAGATAGGACTCAAGATCCATGGAGATACAACACCCCAACAGTGAGAAGTTGCAATTGTCTTTCACAATGAAGATGGTGAGCCCATGGGGGGGGAGAGATTCTCAACACTGCAAAGCCTGCCCCATCGTGACACTACCACCTCCCGATGCGATAGTATCGGGCCTCCATCTAGTCAATTATAGTATAGTACATTAATGTAGAGTACATAGCTCCGGTTTAAATCATGCGCTTTCATAACATCACATTCGGTCTCCTTTCCAGATGACTGCAGGCTTCTGAATTTTCCACATATGGCGCCCGTGCCTGTAGCGTCACAAAATGCCTGCATGTGTGATATACTTTACTTATATTTGTATTGCCAGTTATGGTGGGGGCTTATTTCTCTGCAGGAAAAACTGCATCCACACATTTTACCAGATCCCTTACTGGAAAATTGTTCACTTTTGCCTGAACCAGGAGGTGTGCACGATCCCTCAGGAGGGAAGAGGTGCTTTTGAGAGTTTGCAGCCTGCAGAGCAGTGAAGATGTAGGAAGAGATAGGAAGTGGAGGTCAGCAGTCAGAGGAGAGGAGCATGCTGTCTCTGAAAAGACAAGCTGCACGAGGCAAGGTATTAGTCTCTGGAGCACAGAGACTTCCAGGGTCTGTGCTAAACTGAAAGACTGCTTGGTTTTCATATAATGAGCAGTATTGTGCTTTTGCCCAGGAGCTCAGCAGCGCATTGAATCAGGGACACTGCTGCAAAGGAAAGTTGTCATGATCTGGTCCGGGCTTTAGTCCTGTCTGCCCTTTTCCAGGGCTGATCATGTCAAGGATTAACTTTGCTCTGCCTCATTCTGGGTTCAGGTTTGCTATTTAGCTCCGTGGCATCCTGGCGGCGGTGTCAGTTATAACTTCTGCCTATGGTGTGAGTAGCTGACTCTGGTTATATCCTGATTTGTCCTGCTGCGATTCCTGAATTTTCCCGTGTCTGTTTATTCCCCTTCCCCCGTTCTTCCGGACTCTCTGGTACTTGACTCGGCTTTGACTCTGACCTGACTCTGTCTTTTGCTCCTGGCACTTCTGCTTCCATCTGGTATTGACCCTCTGGCGCATATCTGACTGATTTTCCCCTTTGTACTACATGGCTCTCCTGGTTTTGATGCAGCTTGTTTGACTACCCTGTTGATACCTAATGGTGGCCTCGCTGCAGCGGTGCAGCTCTGCTCTGGCAAGTGTTGCAGTCTTCCCTCCACTCTACTGCCATCTAGTTGAGCGTGCATCTACTTGCATAGCTGCAGCATGACAAAAGTGTTTTTCACAGGGTGCAAGCTGCCTGCTCACTGGAAGGGATCACAGATCCAGTAACTATTTACCTTGGAACCCTGGTGATCCAAGGAATCGTTTACCAGAGGTATATTTAGCAGCAGGAAAGCTACATTACATCACAACAGAGAAACTGAACTCTCACCACGCAAGCCTGTCCAAAACCCTGTATGTGAATTCTATGGAAACCTCTGGAACTGTTTGCAGAACTTCAGTAAAAGGTACAAACTGATCATTACCCTGTCTAACCCTGATTATTCTCTGCTGCACCGTTCCTGCTCCAAGTCCCCTGGGAGCCAGCCCTTAGTTGGGAAGGGGTTAATCATCTGCCACTGTCCATCACTACCTGACTCCCAGGGACCCTTAAGAGTGCCCGGCCATTCCAGGCCAACTGGCATCACAATCCTTTTAATTATTTTTATTATTAACCCCACAATTGACAAAGACTGGAGCGCGCCTCCAGTTGGACTCGACCAGCACTTGGACTGCCAGGATCCAGTACCATTACATCAGCAGCCCAGCCGGGGTGGCACAGGCTCTTTCCTGGCTTCATAAACAGGATCCCGTGTGCCTAAGGACCCTAACTTTTCTAAGAAATCGTTGTTTTGTCTCGGCAGCAGCAAGGCAGTTCTGGCAATCGATTGTGCATGCAGTGTCGGAACTCGCGATGGGTGGAGCATTGGTAGCTCTCACCGATTGAGGTCTGGTTACCCGAGATCCCACAGGAGAACACATCAGCGGAGGTAAAGACCCACAGCAGCAGGAAAGGTGAATAATACCCCTGCTGCAGGGGTTAACGAGTGGGAAAATGTCTGGTCCCAGCAACCGTACTGGGGCAGCAACTGCGGCTGCCATATTGCCGCTAACCGTGCCTTATATACCGGGTGCAGAATCGCTGCCACAGTATGCATGCGAATCGCACACCTTAAGTGACTTCATAGAAGCTGTACAGCCTGTTTGAACTTTACCCTATATCAGAAGAGCAGAAAGTTACCATACTTACCAGTTAGCTCAGTGGCACAGTCTCCCCATCCGGGTATATGTCCCCACCCTGGCATATGGCCTCATCCTGGTAAATGGTTCATCCTGGTATATGGCCTCATCATTGTATGTGGCCCCATTCCGGTATATGGCCTCATCCTAGCATATGGCACTATCCTGGTATATAGCATCATCCTGGCAAATGACCTCATTCTAGTATATGTCCCCCATCCTGGTATGTGGCCCCATCTTGCTAAATACTCTGATCCTGATATATAATCCCCATCCTGGTATATGTTACCATCCTGGTATATGGCCCCATCCTGGTATATAGCCCCATCCTGGTATATGGCCCCCATCCTGGTATATGGCCCCCATCCTTGTATATGGCCCCCTCCTAGTATATGGCCCCCCTCCTGGTATATGCCCCCATCCTGGTATATGGCCTCATCCTAGTAGATGTCCCCCATCCTGGAATATGGTCCCCATCCAGGTATAAGACCTCAACCTGATATGTGATCCCCGTCCTTTTTTATTTTATTATTATTATTATTATTATACATCAGTTTATTTCTATCCATTTTGTCCACCATTTTTTTTGCTTTATGTAGACACCAATGTGAATAGCCTCTGAGTTTCAGCGTCTGCATTGTTAAATTAGCTTCCTTGTCAAATGCAGCTGGAGAACAGCAATTTCTTTTTAGGCGTATGAGTTCACCATGTTTTGCGTGACATGAATGAGTCTCCAAAATAGAATTAGTGTTGGAATTCTGTAGGGGTGAATATGAATAGATTGTGTTGGCAAGTGATCATCTAATGCTATGTCCAGGTAATTTATTTCATGATTTCACACAAAATGAGTGAACTTCAGATTCAAATTATTATTATTCAGATATCTAGCGAATCTATTGGCCTCCTTGACTGTATCTTTCCAAATAATGATCAAGTCGTCTGTGTATCGACCATAAAATTCGATTGAATTTTTTAAATGATTTGTCTCACGAAAAATGTATTTTTTCTCTCAAACTGCCACTGTAATCTTTACGAGAGAAGGTGAGCATTTACTTTATTATTTATTTTTATTAATTGAAAAATAATTATGAAAACTGCATCTAGAATAAAGATTTGGATCTCTGTTCTATATGTGCTGTATTTAAAAAGAAAAATATGACCGGCTGCTCATAACAGTCTGATGAGGGATGGATGGATAAAGACTTATTACATCGCAAGTTAACCATTTGTATGAAGAAAGCCAAGTTTAATAATCTAGTACAGATACTATTATTTTGGCGTCTCTCACATAACCTGGTAATTGAATTACCAGGGGTTGCAAATAATGTTCTACCGATTCTCCTTGGTTCTCACTTAATAATCCAATTACCGAGATGATTGGCCTAAAGAGAGGGGGAAAAATTTGTTTGTGGTTTTTGGGTAAGGTATGATATATTGGAATAACGGGATCTTGGACAAAAATATAATCTGCCTTTTTTTGGTCTATTGCTTTAATAGCCATACCTTCATCCGATAATTTTTTTTAATTTGGCCTGAAATGCTATGGTCGGATCATGGGATATTATGTCATAGGTGGAACCATCATGTAGAATTTTAAGATTTTCTATGCAATATAAACCTGCATTGGGGACTACTACACTGCCTCACTTATCCGCTGATCTGATCAGCAAATCATTATTGTTGGTGAGATTAGATAAAGCTTGTCTTTCATAAGAGGAAAGATTGTCGATATACAGTACATATGGGATTGTTTAATATGATCAATTCCTCTTCAATTAACTCCTGAAAAGAGTCTAGGACAGGGGGCCTAGACTGAATTGGATAAAAAGAGGGATTGGACATAAGAAAATTGTCATTGAGGGAACAATCATTTATCAATGACTCTGATTCAAGATCTCTGAGATGAAATACATTGATAAGATCTGAAAAGCTAAAAACCGCATGTGGTATATGTGCTGTGGAATCTGGAATACTAATGTCCAATGAGGAAATGTTTACTTCATTACTGTCTTCTGTTTTGTAAAAGTGGTATTTAAGTGTCAGATTCTGCGCTAACTTATTAATGTCTAGTGTTGAGCATTCCGATACTGAAAATATCGGGTATCGGCCGATATTTGCTGTACCGGAATTCCGATACTGAGTTCCAATATTTTTGCGATATCGGATACCGGAATCGGAAGTTCTCCTAGTGCAATGATGCACTATAAATGAGTGTGGGCGGTGCGTGGGCTGAGATTGCGTGTGTGTGCTGGCGGGACCTGTGCGTGACCGTGGGGGCTCTGTGCGGCTTGCCTGGGATCTGTGTGGCTTGCGGGGGCTCTGTGCGGGCTTTCCGGGGATCTGTGCGGCTTGCAAGGGCTCTGTGCGGGCTTGCCGGGGCTATGTGCGGGCTTCCTGGGACTCTGTGCGGCTTGCAGGGGCTCTGTGCAGGCTTGCCGGGGCTCTGTGCGGGCTTGCCAGGGCTCTGTGCGGCTTGCAGGGGCTCTGTGCGGGCTTGCCGGGGCTCTGTGCTGGCTTGCCGGGGCTCTGTGTGGCTTGTGGGGGCTCTGTGCGGGCTTGCTGGGGTTCTGTGCGGCTTCCGGGGGCTCTGTGCGGGCTTGCTGGGGCTCTGTGCGTGCTTGCTGGGGCTCTGTACAGCTTGCGGGGGCTTTGTGCGGGCTTGCCGGGGGATTTGTGTGGGCTTGCCGGGGCTCTGTGTGGGCTTGCCGGGGTTCTGTGCAGCTTGCAGGGGCTCTATGCGGGCTTGCCGGGGCTCTGTGCGGCTTGCCGGGGCTCTGTGCGGCTTGCCGGGGCTCTGTGTGGGCTTGGCGGGGCTCTGTGCGGGATTGCCGGGGCTCTGTGCAGCTTGCAGGGGCTCTGTGCGGGCTTGCCGGGGCTCTGTGCGCCTTGCGGGGGCTCTGTGCGGGCTTGCCGCTCTCTCTGCGGGCTGCCGGGGGTCTGTGCAGGCATCGTCAGATGGGACTACAACAGAGACAGTGATTGACACATTAGCCAATGATGGGAGAGTAGCAGTCCCATCATCCGGCTAATGTGTTGAATGTAAAAAAAAAAATACTACATACATACTACATACATACATACTACATACATACTACATACAATACATTCATACATTACATACAATACATACATACAGACATACAGTACATTAAACATAAGTACATACTCACCATTACTTGTCACTTTGATCTCCTAAGCCAGTGTCATCTGTAAAAAAGATTAAAATAACAAACAAACAATATACTCCCTGTCCGCAGAAATCCATGAGTGCCCCACGACGATCTCCCGTGGAGAACGGGAGCATCAGCTGTTGCGACCGCTCTATAGGGGCTCCAGGAACACAGAGGACTGGAGGAAGGTATCCTTCCGCACTGTATTCCTCCACTGCTGTAAAAAAAATAGTCCCTAGTCTCACTTTTGGCATTGCTGTATGAGAAATTTTCCCACGCAGCAATTGCCATAAAATGAGACTTTGTTCTAAGGTAACCTCTCAGTGATGCACTGCAGGAGCCATTGTCTCTGAGGGTCCTATAGAGAAGTGACATCACCCGATGTCACTGTTCTATAGGGGAGATCGTTGTGGGACACTCGTTATTAATTGGACTACGGCGGACAGGTAGTATACGGTTTATTATTTTACGTTTTTTGCAGGCGCTGAAGCATCAAAAAAGCATCAAAAACCACACCAATAACCTGCACCAAAACCTACATCAAAAAAGCATCAAAAACCACACCAAAAACCTACATCAAAAACTGCATCAAAAACAGCATAAAAAAACCGCATCAAAATCCCCCCCAAAAATGATGTGAGGTTCCCCTATATTTTATAGCCAGAAAGGCTACGGAGACAGCTGCGGGCTGATATTCATAGCCTAGAGAGGGGCCATGGATATTGGCCCCACCAACTACAAATACCAGTCCGCAGCCGCCCCAGAAATGGCGCATTTGGGCACTTAGCCCCTCTCTTCCCACTCCCGTGTAGCGGTGGGATATGGGGTAATAAGGGGATAATGTCACCTTGCTATTGTAAGGTGACATTAAGCCGGGTTAATAACGGAGAGGCGTCAATAAGACGCCTATCCATTATTAATCCAATAGTAATAAAGGGTTAATAAAACAAACACACATTAGGAAAAAAGTATTTTAATATTCTTCATTTAACCATACTTACCATAATTCAGCGCCTGCAAAAACGTAAAATAAACCATATACTACCTGTCCGCCGTAGTCCAATTAATAAGGAGTGTCCCACGATGATCTCCCCTATAGAACATTGACATCGGGTGATGTCACTGTCTATAGGACCCTCAGTGACACACTGACAGGAGACAATGGCTCCTGCAGTGCATCACTGAGAGGTTACCTTAGAACAAAGTCTCATTTTATGGCAATTGCTGCGTGGGAAAATTTCTCATACAGCAATGCCAAAAGTGAGACTAGGGACTATTTTTTTTACAGCGGTGGAGGAATACAGTGTTGAAGGATACTTTCCTCCCTTCATTGTGCTCCTGGAGCCCCTAGAGAGTGGTCGCAACAGCTGATGCTGCCGTTCTCCACGGGAGATCGTCGTGGGACACTCGTGGATTTCTGCAGACAGGGAGTATATTGGTTGCTTGTTATTTTAATCTTTTTTTTACAGATGACACTGGCTTCGGGGAACAAAGTGACAAGTAATAGTGAGTATGAACTCTATGTTTAATGTACTGTATGTATGTACTGTATGTAATGTATGTATGTATTGCATGCAGTATGTATGTAGTATGTAGTATGTATGTATGTAGTATGTATGTATGTAGTATGTATGCAGTATTTTATTTTTTTTACATTCAACACATTAGACGATGCCTGCACAGACCCCCGGCAGCCCGCAGAGAGCCCCGGCAAGCCCGCACAGAGCCCCGGCAAGCCCGAACAGAGCTCCCGCAAGCTGCACAGAGCCCGGCAAGTCCGCACAGAGACCCTGCAAGCCCGCACAGAGCCCCCACAAGCTTCACAGAGCCCCGGCAAGAACGGAGCGGGCACGGCTGGCACTCTCGCTGACAGGCGGGCACGGCTGGGACACAGGCAGGCAGACGGGTACAACAGAGACACTGGCGGGCAGGCGGACACGGCTGGCTCTCTGGTAGGCAGGCGATGGGGTCCCCTGCTTCCCAAAGGGGGTCGCACCACATCAAAGCATCTCCTCTAAGGTAGGCCATTAAGAAACCTACTTTCAACCAGTCAGTGGGGAATTGGGTAGCATGCCACTTGAAATAACGCAAGCACCGCTCCAGGAACACACAACATTGCTTTGGGTCCCCATAGTAGCATGGAGGATCTGCTGGCTTGGATTCGTCATTAGGAGCGCAGGCTTGAAGTCGATCAAACAGCTCATTAGAGATGACAATAGGGGATGGAGCAGTGAAGGACTGGCTTTCAGATTGGGTAAACATTTTCCTCGGATGCCAATACTGGCAAGAAGAGAGTTCATCTTGCTCCGAGAGCGAAGGCACATGGGACTCAGCGGGGACCATGACCTGTGAAAACTGTCACGCACGCGCCCAGACTGGTTGGCGCGGGCATACGGGGGTGTAGCCCCACTGGACCACAGACCAAACTTCCCTGGAAGGGGCGGAACTAAGTAGCTTCCTAGGTGTTCGCTGGAGCCTCTGATGGTGAGGTCAGACTTGTGCAATAGGAAGCTACCAGGTGCCACTCCAGGGTGATGTCTGGCTGTGGCTGCTGATCCCACTAAGGAACAGAGCGGGCACGGCTGGCACTCTGGCTGACAGGCGGGCACGGCTGGGACACAGGCAGGCAGACGGGTACAACAGAGACACTGGCGGGCAGGCGGACACGGCTGGCTCTCTGGTAGGCAGGCGGGTACAGCTGGAACATAGGAAGAACCGGTAGGAACCGGTCTGCAGGCAGGTATGTGAAACAGGTTGGAACCTGTTCAGACAGGAGGACTAAGTAACAAGTAGAGAAAAACTGCAAGAGCGGATGCAGAGCGAAAGCACAAGAGCTAGAACCAAGAACAGAAACGCAGGAGGCTGAGTACGAGTAGAAGGTGGAACTAAGAGAAGAGAAGGAGAAGGCAAAGCCAAGGACGGAGCCGCAAGAGGCAGAGCCAAGAGCGGAGACGCTGGAGGCGGAGCCAAGAGCGGAGACGCTGGAGGCGGAGCCAAGAGCGGAGACGCTGGAGACTGAGCCAAGAGCGGAGATGCTGGAGGCGGAGCCAAGAGCGGAGACAAGAGCAGAGACGCTGGAGGCGGAGCCAAGAGCGGAGACGCTGGAGGCGGAGCCAAGAGCGGAGACGGAGCCAAGAGCTGAGACGCTGGAGGCGGAGCCAAGAGCAGAGACGCTGGAGGCGGAGCCAAGAGCAGAGACGCTGGAGGCGGAGCCAAGAGCGGAGACGCTGGAGGCGGAGCCAAGAGCGGAGACGCTGGAGGCGGAGCCAAGAGCGGAGATGCTGGAGGCGGAGCCTAGAGCGGAGACGGAGACAAGTGCCGAAATGCAGGAGGCAGAGCCAGGTAGAACCGCAAAGAGCGGAGCCAGATAGAACCGCAAAGAGCGAAGCCACAGAGCAAAGCCACAGAGTGCGAAGCAAGGTCAGAGTGCAGAGCAGAGAGCAAAGCCACAGACAGTGACGAACAGAGCAGAAAAGGCAAACCAAGACAGCTATAAACAGACAGAGGAATAGGACTAGACTAAGACAGGAACGAGACAAGACACAGAGATATAGACACAAGCCAGGGTATGATGCCCCTCTGGGTGGCTAAACAAGACAGAGACCAGGGTACAAAGCCCCACTGGGTGGCTACACAGGACAAGACCAGGGTACAACGCCCCCCTGGGTGGCAGACAAGAAAGAGTAACCGAGACAGGACCTGGCACCTCAGCAGCTAAGAACTGACTGAGGGAGTAAGTTGCACAGGTCCAGAGCACAGGGTGAAGCTGCACTATATACCGGAGGCCTCTTGGTAATTGGTCAGGAACTGATTAGACAGATGCACCTGATTCCTATAAGAACCAGAGAGTTCAGGCGCCGGCCCCCTATACACATAGCCATGAAGCATGCACAGAGCAGAGACACAGAACATGGAGCTGGCATGAAACAGAAACCACATCATGGTCTGGAGCAGTGGGTAAGATTGTGTGAGAGATGTGAGGCCATGCCGTGATGCCAGCAGAGTTGTTACAGTCTCTCTCAGTCTCACTCTCTGTCTCCCTCTCTGTCTCTCTCGCTCTCTGTCTCGCTCTCTCTGTCTCGCTCTCTCTCTGTCTCACTCTCTGTCTCGCTTTCTCTCAGTCTGTCACTCTGTCTGGCTCACTCTGTCTCGCTCTCTCTCAGTCTCTCTCTGAGTCTCTGTCTCTCAGGGTCAGTCTCTCTCTGTCTCTCTCTGTCTCTGTCAGTCTCTGTCTCGCTCGCTCTCTGTCTCGCTCTCTCTGTGTGTCTCGCTCACTCTCTGTCTCACTCACTCTCAGTCTCGTTCTCTCAGTCTCTCTCTGAGTCTCTGTCTCTCAGGGTCAGTCTCTCTCTGTCTCCCTGTCAGTCTCTGTCTCTCGCAGTCTCTCTGTCTCAGTCTTTGTCTTGCTCTCTCTCTGTTTGTCTCTCTGTCAGTCTCTGTCTCTCAGTCTCTGTCAGTCTCTCTCTGTCACTCTCTGGCAGTCTCTCTGGCTCAGTCTTTGTCTCGCTCTCAGTTTGTCTCTGTCTTAGTCTCTCTCTCTGTCTCGCTCTCAGTCTCTGTCATTATCTCTGTCTCTGTCTATCTCTCTCAATCTCTGTCTCTCTGTCAGTCTCTCTGTCTCTGTCAGTTTCTTCAGTCTCTGTCTGTCTCTCTCAGCCAAGGTCTCGCTCTCTGTCTCGCTCTCTGTCTCGCTCTCTTTGTCTTTCTCTCTGTCTCAGTCTCTCTCTGAGTCTCTGTCTCTGTGTCAGTCTCTCTGTCACTCTCTGGCAGTCTCTCTCTCTGTCTCTCTCAGTCTCTGTCTCACTCTCTCAGTTTGTCTCAGTCTCGCTCTCTCTGTCTTGCTCTCTCTGTCTCGATCTCAGTCTGTGTCAGTCTCTCTTTCTCGCTCTCTCTCAGTCTCGCTCTCAGTCTCTCAGTCTCGCTCTCTCTGTCTGTCTTAGTCTCTCTCTCTGTCTTAGTCTCTCTGTCTGTCTCTTAGTCTCTGTCTCTCTCTCAGCATCTCTCTCTCTATCTCTTGTAATGTGGTCCTGCAGCCGGGGTCAGGGTCCTATCAGTCCAATGAGTCTCATCTCATATCAGTAAATACAAGATAACAAACATGAAAATGCCATTTATATAAATAATAAAAATCCCCATAAAGTTGAAGATAAATATATATGATGAAGAGCCAAATAGAATAAAAATGGGAACAGCCAGTAGGTGAGTGTAGATAATCACAATCACATATAGATGCATATGTATACTCAGTCTGAATAACATGGCCCACAAATGGAGAAGGGAAAAAAAAGAAGAGATGACATACAGGGGGGGGGGGGGGGGGGCGCACTTTCTTCTTTCATTGTGTGATATTTTACCTCCCCCCCTTTCTTCTGCTTTCCTCTTTCTTTCCATTCACCTCTTTAGGGTCTTGTCCAGACAGTATTCTTTTTAGGGTTACCTGGATTCATTCAAGGACCTATTCCCATATGGTGGACTCTATATGCATTTACAGGTTGTTTTTATTATCTGCAATTTGCAGCCCACAGAAGGGGACAGAGACCAGAATCCAAGGGAGATACAACGTGGGGGCTAATGCGGGGGCCATTATACATTTCCAATTACAGCAGTATCATCTGCTGAGGTTCCCCCTATACCCATGATTAAAGTGTGCCACCATAGTTGTAATCAAGGTTTAGGGGCCCACTCAGATGGTTCACCCTCCCCTGAGCTGAACCCTTAGCTACGCCTCTGGTGGGCATTTAACCCCTCTGATGCCACTGTAAGTAGTGACAGTGGCATAAAGAAGCATCGCGCAGGGAGGAAGCTCCCTGCACGCTTCCTGTTATGATCTGGTGGTTAGGTCAAATAGTGGACCTGGTAGTTAGAGCACCAGAAAAGACCTGATAGCACATTAATACAGGACAAGCTCTGGGAAGTGGAACCTCTGCTGACCGCAATCCCTAATCCTATCACGCACACTAGAAATAGCCGTGGAGCGCTCCTATCATGACCTAGGCGCCTCGTCACAGCCTCAGAACTAGCTAGCCCTAGAGATAGGAAAAATAAGCCTATCTTGCCTCAGAGAAAATTCCCCGAAGGAAAAGGCAGCCCCCACATATATTGACTGTGAGTAAGATGAAATCACAAACACAGAGATGAAATAGATTTAGCAAAGAGAGGCCCGACTTACTAAACAGACAGAAGATAGGAAAGGTCACTTTGCAGTCAGCAAAAAACCCTACAAAAGCCACACAAAGAGTGCAGGGAAAAATACCTTCCGCACCGACTAACGGAGCGGAGGCGCCCCTCTGCGTCCCAGAGCTTCCAGCAAGTAAGGCAAAATTCACATAAGCATGCTGGACAGAAAAAATAGCAAACAAGAAAAAAGCAAAGCAAAACTTAGCTTCTGCTGGAGGAAAAAGGTAACCAGGAAGATCCAGGAGCGAACTAGACCAATGCTACAACATTGACAGCTGGCATCTGACAAGGATCCAAGTGGAGTTAAATAGAGCAGCCCACCAACGAATTAGCCTCGTCACCTGTAGAAGGAAACTCAGAAACACCCACAGGCATCAGAGAAAGTCCATGGACAGAACCAGCCGAAGTACCATTCATGACCACAGGAGGGAGCCCGAAAACAGAATTCACAACAGTACCCCCCCCCTTGAGGAGGGGTCACCGAACCCTCACGAGAGCCCCCAGGCCGACAAGGATGAGCCAAATGAAAGGCACGAACCAGATCGGCCGCATGAACATCAGAGGCAAAAACCCAAGAATTATCCTCCTGAGCATAGCCCTTCCACTTGACCAAGTACTGGAGTTTCCGTCTCGAAATACGAGAATCCAAAATCTTCTCCACCACATACTCCAACTCCCCCTCAACCAACACCGGAGCAGGAGGGTCAACGGATGGAACCACAGGCGCCACATATCTCCGCATCAACGACCTATGGAACACATTATGGATGGCAAAAGAATCTGGAAGGGCCAAACGAAATGACACAGGATTGATAACCTCAGAAATTTTATACGGACCAATGAAACGAGGCTTAAACTTAGGAGAGGAAACCTTCATAGGAACATAACGAGACGACAACCAAACTAAATCCCCAACACGAAGTCGGGGACCCACACAGCGCCGGCGGTTAGCGAAACGTTGAGCCTTCTCCTGGGACAATGTCAAATTGTCTACCACATGAGTCCAAATCTGCTGCAACCTATTCACCACAGTATCTACACCAGGACAGTCTGAAGACTCAACCTGCCCTGAAGAGAAACGAGGATGGAAACCAGAATTGCAGAAAAAACTTTCTAGAAAAGAAAGCACATGGCTTCATTCCTGAGCCATCAGAACTTCTTTGTGACAAAACAGGCCCTGCTCCAATCTCAGAGGCATCAACCTCAACCTGAAACGGGAGCGAAACATCTGGCTGGCACAACACAGGGGCAGAAGAAAAACGACGCTTCAATTCCTGAAAAGCATCCACGGCCGCAGAAGACCAATTGACCACATCAGCACCCTTCTTCGTCAAATCAGTCAATGGTTTAGCAACACTAGAAAAATTAGCGATGAAGCGACGATAAAAATTAGCAAAGCCCAGGAACTTTTGCAGGCTCTTCACAGATGTCGGCTGAGTCCAATCATGAATGGCCTGGACTTTAACAGGGTCCATCTCGACAGTAGAAGGGGAAAAAATTAACCCCAAAAATGAAACCTTCTGAACTCCAAAGATACACTTTGACCCCTTCACAAACAAGGAATTAGCACGAAGGACCTGGAACACCATTCTGACCTGCTTCACATGAGACTCCCAATCATCCGAAAAGACCAAAATATCATCCAAATACACAATCAGGAATTTATCCAGGTACTCTCGGAAGATGTCATGCATAAAGGACTGAAATACTGATGGAGCATTGGAAAGCCCGAATGGCATCACCAGGTACTCAAAATGGCCCTCGGGCGTATTAAATGCTGTTTTCCATTCATCGCCCCGTTTAATACGCACAAGATTATACGCCCCTCGAAGGTCTATCTTGGTAAACCAACTAGCCCCTTTAATACGAGCAAAGAAGTCAGACAGCAACGGCAAAGGATACTGAAATTTGACAGTAATTTTATTAAGAAGGCGGTAATCAATACAAGGTCTCAAAGAACCATCCTTCTTGGCCACAAAAAAGAACCCTGCTCCCAACGGTGATGACGATGGGTGAATATGGCCTTTCTCCAAGAATTCCTTTATATAACTCCGCATAGTGGCGTGCTCTGGCACAGATAAATTGAACAATCGGCCCTTAGGAAACTTACTACCAGGAATCAAATTAATTGCACAATCGCAATCCCTATGAGGAGGTAGAGCACTGGCTTTGGGCTCATCAAATACATCCTGATAATCTGACAAAAACTCCGGAACCTCAGAAGGAGTAGAAGACGAAATTGACAAAAATGGAACATCACCATGTACCCCCTGGCAACCCCAGCTGGACACAGACATAGATTTCCAGTCCAATACTGGGTTATGGACCTGTAGCCATGGTAACCCTAAAACGACCACATCATGCAGATTATGTAACACCAAAAAACGGATATCCTCCTGATGTGCAGGAGCCATGCACATGGTCAATTGGGTCCAGTACTGAGGCTTATTCTTGGCCAAAGGCGTAGCATCAATTCCTCTCAATGGAATAGGATGCTGCAAGGGCTCCAAGAAAAAACCACAGCGCCTAGCATACTCCAAGTCCATCAAATTCAGGGCAGCGCCTGAATCCACAAATGCCATAACAGAGTAGGAAGACAAAGAACAAATCAGAGTAACGGACAATAGAAATTTTGACTGTACCGTACTAATGGTGGCAGACCTAGCGAACCGCTTAGTGCGCTTAGGACAATCGGAGATAGCATGAGTGGAATCACCACAGTAAAAATACAGCCCATTCCGACGTCTGTGTTCCTGCCGTTCAGCTCTGGTCAAAGTCCTATCACACTGCATAGGCTCAGGCCCATGCTCAGATAGTACCGCCAAATGGTGCACAGTTTTACGCTCACGCAAGCGCCGATCGATCTGAATAGCCAAAGACATAGACTCATTCAGACCAGCAGGCATAGGAAATCCCACCATGACATCTTTGAGGGCTTCAGAGAGACCCTTTCTGAAGATGGCTGCCAGGGCACATTTATTCCACTGAGTGAGCACAGACCACTTTCTAAACTTCTGACAATACATCTCTCCTTCATCCTGACCCTGACACAGCCAGCAAGATTTTCTCTGCCTGATCCACTGAATTAGGTTCGTCATAAAGCAATCTGAGCGCCAGGAAAAACGCATCCACATCACGATAGGTGTTGAAACATTTGAACTAAGTGTATGAGCGCAAATGCACCATTGCACAGAGGTGTTATTGAGGGACGCTCAATGGTAAAAAGGGCCTTGAAACCAATTAAAGAGTATTTATAGATCGCTTAAAGTACTGGAAAAACTATTCTGAATGCAATATTAGATCTTTTTGATAGGTTTGAAACATTTGAACTAAGTGTATGATTGACACAAGTTGAAAGGAAGTGATGACAGATTGGAATCTAGGTGCCTCCCCCTCCCTTATTTAATGATAACCAGATTGGACAAGAGAGGGACTGCCTTATCCAGACATGGAGGACGCCGCTGAATGAGGTTATGTCTGCCACTGCAGAATACCTCCACTAACCTGGACATTTAACCTGGACATTTTATTCCCCTGATGAACCCCCGTAACGGGGAGGGAAACGCGTTGGGAAGAGAAAGAGGACATATCATCCAGGGTGGTTATACTAACTAAAGGGCTTCACTAAGTAGGCTCAAACTTGGGGACTGCCCTTGTTAGGGCGGGAGTCTTATACACGGGGCACGACAGGGAAGATAGCTTCAAACCCTTCCCCCCCACCTACCTATATCTTTTTTTTTTTTTTCTTTTTTCTTTCTCCCCCCCATTGGAAAAGGTCTATTGGTCTCCGTCCCATGCCGTGCTCTCAATAAGCACAAGAATCTATAACAAGAAGAGAGACAGCAATTGGGTGAGATCATGCCATTTTTCTTGTCTAGTGCACGTTTAAACATGAGCACCAAATTGTTTTTAAAGTACACATCATTTTAGAGGTATACATATTAAATGTTAAGTTTTAGAGTCTAGTGGCTGGCTATGCTGGGTTGTCAGATGAGGTTTAACAATGATAAATGTAAGGTTATACACATGGGAAGAAGGAATCAATATCACCATTACACACTGAATGGGAAACCACTGGGTAAATCTGACAGGGGTAAGGACTTGGGGATCCTAGTTAATGATAAACTTACCTGGAGCAGCCAGTGCCAAGCAGCAGCTGCCAAGGCAAACAGGATCATGTGGTGCATTAAGATAGGTCTGGATACACATGATGAGAGCATTATACTGCCTCTGTACAAATCCCTAGTTAGACCGCACATGGAGTACTATGTCCAGTTTTGGGCACCGGTGCTCAGGAAGGATATAATGGAACTAGAGAGAGTACAAAATTAATAAAGGGGATGGGAGAACTACAATACCCAGATAGATTAGCGAAATTAGGATTATTTAGTCTAGAAAAAAGACGACTGAGGGGCGATCTAATAACCATGTATAAGTATATAAGGGGACAATACAAATATCTTGCTGAGGATCTGTTTATACCAAGGAAGGTGACGGGCACAAGGGGGCATTCTTTGCGTCTGGAGGATAGAAGGTTTTTCCACCAACATAGAAGAGGATTCTTTACTGTTAGGGTGGTGAGAATCTGGAATTGCTTGCCTGAGGAGGTGGTGATGGCGAACTCAGTCGAGGGGTTCAAGAGAGGCCTGGATGTCTTCCTGGAGCAGAACAATATTGTATCATATAATTATTAGGTTCTGTAGAAGGACATAGATCTGGGGATTTATTATGATGGAATATAGGCTGAACTGGATGGACATATGTCTTTTTTCGGCCTTACTAACTATGTTACTATGTTACTATATTCAGGACAGATTGGAGCGGGGAGAGTTTTGTAAGAGGGAGGCCAATTAGTAGAGAGTTACAATAGTCCAGACGAGAATGAATAAGTGAAACAGTAAGTTTTTGCAGAGTCGAAAGTAAGAAAAGGGCGAATTCTAGAAATGTTTTTGAGATGCAGATAAGAAGAGTGAGCCAGTGATCGGATGTGGGGGGTGAATGAAAGCTCGGAATCAAGAATGACCCCAAAGCAACGGGCATGTTGCTTTGGAGTAATGGTGGACCCGAACACGGAGATGGCAATGTCAGGCAAAGGTTTGTTAATAGAGGGAGAAAACACGAGGAGTTCAGTTTTTGACAGGTTCAGTTTCAGATAGAGGGAGGACATGATGTTAGAGACAGCAGTAAGACAATCACTGGTGTTTACTAAAAAGGTAGGCGTGATAACAGGAGAAGAAGTGTTAAATTTGGGTGTCATCAGCATAGAGATGGTACTGGAAACCAAATCTGATTGCCTTGAGGAAGGCATTAGCCGAAACGCGCGTCGGGCTGGACGGATGTTCGGTATTTGTACACTTTGGTTACTACGTTGCTTGGTATGTATATCCTTTATACAATTAACTTCTATGTTGAAATGATTATTATGACTAAAATACAAATGGTGATATCTATTCATTGATGTGCACCTTATACGGTCTCCTTTGGTATTTTTTGCATTGATATGCATACGTATACCCGCTTCCGTCCTCTTTGTATGTGCTGAGGGTGGCACGGGGGAGTATCCCTACCTGCTGTTTTTATATCTGTTATGATAAATAAAGATTTTTTGTAATTTATATCTATTTGGACTTATGACTGCGTTTTTTCCAAGTGGGCTGTTCAATTGTTACTTCTGCATGGTGCTTCCAATTGGGAAACAAATTTCTAAGAAAAAGAAGTAGACTATACATCCAGCACTTGTCGAACCACAGAAAATTCTGTTACCTCCATTGCATATCAAGTTGGGTCTCATGAAGAACTTCGTAAAGGCAATGGACAAAAATGCAGAAGCATTCAAGCATCTCATTTGTAAATTTCCAAGGTTGAGTGAAGCAAAGATAAAGGAAGGAGTCTTCATTGGTCCTCAGATTCGTGCGCTTCTGAAGGATGAGGAGTTTCACCGTTTACTGCGTGGCAATGAAAAGCTGCATGGGTAGCATTCCAATTAGTGGTAAAAATTTCCTTGGAAGCACTAAGTCAGACAAGTATAAAGAGTTGGTGGAAAATCTTCTTCAGGCGTATCATAATCTTGGCTGCAACATGTCGTTAAAGATTTATCTCTTGCATTCGCATCTAGACTTCTTTGCATCAAACTGCAGAGCAGTGAGTGACGAGCACAGTGAGCAATTTCACCAGGAAATTGCGACTGTGGAAAAAAGATATCAGGTAATTGAAACCCTTCGATACTTGCAGACTACTGTTGGTCAATCACCAGAGATAATCCAATGCTTGAATACAAGAGACAAGTAAAAAGGAGCCGAGTATTCAGTGATTAAGGACATATTTTGTACTGCGCAATAGCGTATATTAATAGTTAAAATTAAAATTGTGCAAAGTGCTTTGCAAAGTGCTTAGACATGTGAATTAATTATATAGCAGATTTAAATACACTTGAGTTTCCTCTGAATACATCTAATAAGATTTGTTTGACAATACTTGTGCAGTTTTATATTTGTAGAAGTAATAACTACATGCTATAATTATTTATTCATTTACATAACAGTAAGATGCAAACTCAACGATTTCATGGAAACTAGAGCCAAATAACAGTTTTCCTTGTCATATTTGAATTCAGCACATCAAAATCATTAAGAAATAGCTAATTTGATTTCAGAACCAGACAACTTTGGAAATTTTGTTGCCTAATTATTCCATCAAATTTTTTTGTATTCAAAAAGTCAAATGGTGCTCCTTCCCTTCCAAGCAGGGCCGGCGTCAGCACCCGGCGTACCCGGGCAACTGCCAGGGCCCTGAACAAATGGGGGGCTCACTGGTGGCCTGGACACCAGGGAGCCCTGGCTGCTCCCCCAGCAGCTTCGGCACTATCAAGATATATAAGATGCAGCACTCACCCAAATCTTGCTGAAAATAGTGTCCTTTATTCGCTTTATACGATGTTAGACATTTTGCGGAGAGGCGGCAGGAAAGAGAGGCAGGTGCGGGGGAGAGAAGGGATGGAAGACGGCCGTTTCACGCAAGTGCGCTTCTACGGGTCCAGGTGCACAATCAAGTGTGTCATTTCCTTTTTATAGGAACCGACAAGTAAGTGAAAAAACTACGTGCAATTACAGACAAGAGTTAAAATCACATTGTGCTGCGGAAATGCATAAGATACACAATTGGAATAAATCATTATTACATTTATAAAAATATTGACATGTCAAGTTTGTCATTTAGTCCTATTGGACCTTGAGCATTTGTTTTTATAATCCACCTTGCTTCGTGTTGAAGGAGAATTTTATTTCGGTCGTGGCCTTGGAGTGGATTTTTAACCACTTCCAAGCCAGCAAAACGTAATATGGACTCCATTTCGAGCGATCACTGCCTCCCGGACCTCCACACCGGATACACTAGCGGCGTCTGTCTTTAAGTGGGAGTTCCACCCTTTCACCAAGGCTGATAAACAGTAATCTCTTGAGAAAGGCTCTAAAAGCCGAAACGTTGAGAACCATATACACTGTTTATTAACATTCTACAGAAAAATCATATGTGGATTCCCACCAACATTGTGTCTTGAAATAAAGAATAAAGAAGTTTTTCTTGAAATTTAACTGTTTCTGTTTTGAGTGCCGAAGATTTTTTGGTATTATTCTCATTGGACTTTTTTTCTCCTGGCACCTGTATAAGCAGTAGAGCACCCCCTTAATCGTTATTAGTCTATCAATTGCAACGCAGATAAAAAACTTCCCGAGTCTTTAACAAAAGACGGAATTTTCTGCAGCAGTGGTTTAAGAAGCCAGTCAAGGAACTGGGACAAGGGTTCCGTTAAGGAATCAATCCCCGAAATTATGGGACGTCCCGGAGGATGTGTTGCATTCTTATGAATCTTAGGAATGCTATACCAGTGCGGTATTTTAGGATGCTCAGGAAGAAGTTTTTCTGCTCTATTTTTTGTTAATATACCTTTTGCCACATATTCATTTAATAAAGATCTTAGTTTTTCTTTAAATTTAGGTGTAGAGTTACTGTCCAACGGAATATATGTCTCTATCGTTAAGTTGAGACAAGGCTTCATTAATATAATAATTTTTATCTAGTATTACTACATTTCCACCCTTGTCCGCCTTTCTTATGACCACATCTTTCCACTGCTGCATTTCCCTAAGGGCTCTCTCTTCATTTGGCGATAAATTTTTTGGTGGTTTTCGATATAGCAATGCCTCAACATCTTTTAAAACTAAATCCTGGAATAAATCAATAGAATTTCCCGGAACAATTGGTGGCATAAAGCTAGATCGAATTCCTCCCTTAAAAGAATCCACGACTGGTTCGGTGATAATACTTGCTTCTAATTGACCCGGACTAGAAATATCATCGCTTAAATTAGTTAGAAGCCACATAACTTCAATGTCCTTATGATTATCCGGAGGAAACGCCATAAATCCGAGGTTTCCTATAGAAGCCGGACTCTCGGTTGTTGGTAATAATGAGGTTTCATTTGTATTCCTATGAGTCACAAAATATTTATGCAGATGCAATTTTCGTGTGCATTTAAACAGATCTACTTTAACTTCAGTTAGGTCGAATTCTTCTGGCAAGCAGAAGTTTAAACCGAGCGACAATACTTTCTCCTGATCTGCAGAAAGTTTTTTATTAGATAAATTTATAATTTGGAGCTTATTATCAACTGATGTTATTTCCTCCACGATACATGCTTGCGTTTCTTTTGCATTCCTATTTTTCCAGCCCCCTCGTCTGGTTTTCCTCCTAAAGGGATGTTATCTCTCTGCGATGTCGCTACCATACTGATATTTTCCACCTGTTCCTCAACCCTACTGGAATCAGAATCAGTAATCCAACCGTTTCTCTGTGGCTTTCTCCTATTCTGAATTCTTGATGGACGGTTTCTTTGAAAAAAATCTCCTCTTGTTTTTATTCCATGAGAAGATTTGCCCTGTTTCAAAATCGTTCTTATCTCTTAAAAACTTTTCTTTTTTCTTTTGTTTGGTATCCATTTGAATCACCACCAACTTCTTCTCTAGTTTTTTGAGAAAAAGATTATATTGTGTTTCTGCTATCCTTTACAATAGTTCTTTCTTAGCTTTATCTAATTGTTCGCATAAATTTCCGTACTCTTTTTCATTCTGTGAAATCACCAATAATAATAAATTTTCGGAGCATTGAAGATGAATTTGTTCCCATGCTTTCTTAAATGATGCGTCTTCCATAAATTGTGAAATATCTTTATAAACCCGAAGTCCCCTAGGAACACGTTCACATTCCACATACGATTTCAATGATTTAATTGTCCAGTATAATCTAATTTCTCTTTCAGCCAAGTTGTGGATTTTACTTTCCAATGTTTTAGTACTTATCATTTCCAATTCCTCTTTATGGTTGCAATCCAGAAAAAATTCCGCGCACCTTCTCTTCCTGCCAATAAACCATGCTCCAAAGATGTGCTTAAGTCAGTCTCCATATTTTCTTCTTGACTAACCTCCATTTATCACGCTGAAAATAAATCACAAAAGTGCCTGACTGACGCTGACCTGTGCTCTGCTCACCATACAAAATGAAAGTTCCCTGAGCAACAGATAGGGAACTGAGCGGCACTAGGTATACCAATCTTCACAGGCTGTGAAAGCATAGGAGGAGTCTTGGCAAAGACTTCAAGCAACAAACCTTTATAATAGCAATGCAGGGGGGTGCAAGTTGTGAAAGTAAAATCCACAACTTGGCTGAAAGAGAAATTAGATTATACTGGACAATTAAATAATTGAAACACAATATAATCTTTTTCTCAAAAAACTAGAGAAGAAGTTGGTGGTGATTCAAATGGATACCAAACAAAAGAAAAAAGAAAAGTTTTTAAGAGATAAGAACGATTTTGAAACAGGGCAAATCTTCTTGTGGCACCCCTAGGGGTATTTGCCACAAAAATAGTTACTGACAGTAAGTACAAATACTAAAATAGCAAGACTGCACTACCACCTCCGGCCAGAAGGGGGAGCTCCAGAGACTCCCCTTGATCCATTCTGGTCTGAGAGAAGAACTGGCAGTTGGGCCAAGGAGCTGATAGTGAGAGGTCATACAGTTGAATCTCTAACAGCCCTGTGACTGTTACCAGGCCTAAATCACCGGCCTGAGGAGAAGAGGGATAGAGAAAAAGGACATTGTGAGAACCGGGTAGCATTAATCACTACCCAGAACAGGCGCAAAGACGGATACCGGATCCGTGGCTGTATTCATTATATATAATACAGCAACCGGAAAAACGTGAGGTGATATCAGCTTCACTAGGGTCGGATGCAGCAACAGACACAGAGTTCAGCGGTACTCCCAGAGGGGGTAAACCGATAAAAGGACTCGGGTTGCCCGTCGAACCAGGATCCGGAGGGGACAGATTGGGCCGGCAGCCAGTTCACATACAGCAGCAGGGCCACACAGAAATTGCGCACAATAAGAGGCGAAGACCCCGGCAGGGTCAAAGTAACTCAGAGTTCCCATACAGACTCCGGTGACAGGACTGGTTGTAAATCCTTTTATGTTAAAGTAAACTGGTTAAACGTTTCAGTGCCTCAGTCTTTCATTTGGACAATAGCCATCTATCCAGGATCGAGATCGTCACCGCTGGGAGAACCTGCTGCTGATCAAGTAAGTGCCTGTCCCCTCACGATACCCCTTACACTGTGCATTGCCTGAGGCCACAGCACCGGGTCAAGCCACCCGTGACATCCCCCTCAAGAGACAGACTCCATTGGTCCGGTGCTGGGTATCCCGGTCTCCTGGGCGTCACAATTGGCGTCACGAACAGGATCTAGCCAGCCCGTATACCGGGTATTGTGTGCTGTGATTGGAGCCCAAAACTGTGAAAACTGGGATGAAAAATCTTGAAAATTGACTTTATTAAAGAAAAATCCATTCCCCATTGAAAACTATTGAAAGTGACTTTTCCCCATTGGTTATAATGGAGTAAAGATGGCCGCCATCCCCTGAGGTAATCACTTCATAACCGTTAGGCACGAGACTGTTAATTGAGCTACGCCATCACCTGAGCCCCAGTCTAACTGAAAAACTTCAGAATCCGCCATTACAGAGCGCGGTGGGTGGGAGCAGCAGGGGGCGTGTCATTGTGGGCGGCACCAAGCTGAGCGCTCTGACATCAGAGCAAGGGGAAAATCGATCCTGCTGCACAGCGGAACGAATCTACACTATCCCGACGGAAGCGGAGGACCGGAAGGGTCCGGATTAACTAAGGGGGCACAGTATGTCGCAGCACGGAGACGCCGCAGCACTCGGCAACGCTAATGCAGCTGAAAGACAGAGTGTCAATAGAGAGTCCGGCAGCGCAGCGGTGCAAGAAGTGGCGCCCATCATGCCGGTGCTGATGCCATATACCCCGGGTGGCCCATGGCTTCCAATGTATGAAGGTGAGCCTAATACCCTTGACGATTTTCAGAGAAAAGATGCTGGCCCATTTTGACATGTTCCCTGTGGGTGAAGTTCAGCGTGTTAGTCTCCTGATGATGCAGTTAAGTGGCCATGCTAAGCGAGAAGTCACAGCATGGGCAGCTGATCTAAAAGGCACTGTTGAACGCATATTTGCTGGATTAAAAGCTACATTTGAAACCACGGCCAGCAGCAAAGCTAAAATACGATTCTTTAGTTGCAAACAAAAAGCTAATGAGGGCGTGAGAGACTTTGCCTTAAACCTGCAGGAAGCCCTTAAATCACTTACACTGGCTGAACCCATTTTTAACACCGGAGCGGATAAACTGCTAAGAGATCAATTTATTGAGGGACTCTACACCCCTTCTCACCGGGGGCATGTGAGCATGCTTGTTTTTAAAAACCCTGAATTGACATTTGCCCAATTAAAGGAGAGCGCTATACGTCTCCAGCTGGCAGAGGCACCTCGGGATCAGGATCCTGCACAACCCATGGCAGAGGCACCTCAACAACAGGGAGTGCCAGTGACATCAGCTATGTCTGGGGCCATTGCTAAGCCCCTGGGGCCCAGTACTAATGAGGCTCTTCAACAAAAGCTTGACTCTTTAGCTGATGTTGTTGCTTCAATGGCTAAAACCATGCAGGAGATGAGAGGACACAAGATGGAGTTGGCAAACTGTAGAGAGGATGTTCCATGGATGAGACCCCGGAGATACCCGACATGGAGAGGACGACCCCGCGACCGCTACCAACCGGATGGACAGCCCATTTGCCGCCGTTGCCAGCAGCCGGGCCACTTTGCACGAGATTGTGATTTAAACGGGAATCCCCTGGGAATGCGGGCCGCTTCGCAGGAATGAACTTTCAAGGCCCAACATCCTGGCACGACAGGTACATCGGAGGACGACCCATTATCCCTATCGTGCTGGACGGAATTCCCCTCAACGCTTTGCTGGACACAGGTTCCCAGATTTCATCTATACCGTATATCCTTTATAAGAGGTACTGGGCTGATGCAGATATTGATAAAGGGCCCTCTGATGTTGAACTAGATATATGGGCCAGTAATGGTAAGTTGGTACCGAAACTAGGATTCAGGGAGATGACCATAAAGATTGGTAAAGTAGAACTGAAGAAACAGGGTATAATTGTTGTTGATGTTGACCGGCGGAACTGTGAACCAACTGTATTGATAGGAATGAATGTGTTAGAGAACTGCTTTTCCGAAGTCATTTCTGTCTTACAGCAAATTGCTGAAACTGCCCAATCCTGCCAGCAGGGAGTT
The DNA here is from genome assembly GCF_032444005.1 of Ranitomeya imitator. Classification (NCBI taxonomy): domain Eukaryota; kingdom Metazoa; phylum Chordata; class Amphibia; order Anura; family Dendrobatidae; genus Ranitomeya; species Ranitomeya imitator. The sequence continues at coordinate 497,584,934 of NC_091283.1, read as the reverse complement.
CTCCGGAGGGAAATAAAAGTATTGATGTTAAGGCAACAGGTAGAAGTTGCAGGTGGAGAAATCGGCAGTGTGAGGGTAAGTGATCCAACGTCTATTGTAATCCCACCAAAAACAGAAATGCTGGTATGGTGTAGAGCAGCCATTGGTACTAAGGGACGAGATTATCAAGCCTTAATAGAACCAGTGTACACCGACAGCAGGCCCACTATACTCACAGCACGAGGGATAGTCGAGGTACACCGGGGACGAGTGCCGGTACGACTTTTGAACTGTGGAGAGGAAGAGGTCACTTTGCCAAGGTATGCTACAATGGCAAAGCTATATACTGTTGACAACAATGCCATCACAACCATTGAGCCCTTAGAACCAACCTGTCAGGTGGAAGGCAACAGCTACACGTGGGCATAAATTCAACACCTACCCATCAAAAACAAGGGGTGTATAGGCTAGTGACGGAATATGAACAAGTCTTCAGTAAACACCCATTGGACTTCGGACGGATAGAAGGGGTAGAACACACAATCCCCACAGGTGACCATCCCCCAATAAAAGAAAGATATAGACCCATACCGCCCGCTCACTATCAATGTGCAAAAGATATGCTGAGTGAAATGAAACAGGCCGGGGTAATAAGAGACAGCTGTAGCCCCTGGGCGGCCCCTCTAGTGATTGTCAAAAAAAAGGACGGAACCATGAGAATGTGCGTAGACTACCGGAAGATTAATAACATCACCCATAAAGACGCCTACCCCTTGCCTAGGATAGAAGAGTCCTTAACTGCTTTGAAATCTGCTAATTATTTTTCCACCTTAGACTTAACAAGTGGGTATTGGCAAGTCCCTGTGGCTGAGAGAGATAAGGAAAAGACGGCATTCACCACACCAATGGGTCTATGTGAATTTAATCGCATGCCGTTCGGACTCTGCAACGCATCCGGTACCTTCCAGCGGCTGATGGAATGCTGCCTCGGACACAAGAACTTCGAGACCGTCCTCCTGTACCTAGATGATGTGATCGTCTACTCAAAGACTTACGAACAACACTTAATAGACCTGGCAGAAGTGTTCGAAGCCTTATCCAGGTATGGCATGAAAGTCAAGCCATCCAAATGTCACCTTCTCAAGCCAAAGGTACAGTACCTGGGACACATCGTGAGTTCGGAGGGAGTAGCACCAGATCCCGAGAAAATAAGCACCATAAGGGATTGGCCAAGACCTACCAGCGCAAAAGAAGTGAGACAATTCCTGGGATTGGTGGGTTACTATCGCAGATTTATAAAAGGATTTACCAAGTTGGCAGCACCCTTGCAAGACACCTTGGTAGGGCAGACGAAGAAACCTTCAAACCGAAACCCTCCTTTTCAGTGGAACGACGAAAGGGAAGACTCCTTTGAACAACTAAAGAAGGCACTAACCGGAGAAGAGGTTCTGGCATACCCAGATTACCATAAACCTTTCATCCTCTACACCGATGCCAGTAATGTGGGACTAGGAGCGGTGCTGTCACAAAAGCAAGAAGGTCGGGAGAAAGTCATCGCCTTTGCAAGTAGAAAGCTCCGGCCTACTGAAAGAAATTCAGAAAATTACAGCTCCTTCAAATTGGAACTACTGGCAGTAGTTTGGGCTGTGACGGAGCGTTTCAAACACTATCTGGCCGCTGCAGAATTTATTGTCTATACTGACAACAATCCGTTGACCCACCTGGACACAGCCAAATTAGGTGCGTTAGAACAGCGATGGATAGCCCGGTTATCTAATTACAACTTCATAATCAAGTATCGAGCAGGTCGCAAGAATGGAAATGCCGATGCCCTATCCCGGATGCCACACTTGAGAGATGTAGAAGAGGAAACGGGGGAGCTTGAAGAAATTGAACTACCAGCCTTCCATCGTCCCAAGGCAAAACATCATCAGTCAAGTACCTATCAGAAACAACAAGAGGTGAATTTTAATCCGTTAGCACACCATAGATGGGCTGACACCCAAGACAGCAATCCGGCTGTGAAGTTGGTGAAGGAACTGTTGACTGAGCAAAGTGCATATCCCGATGAGGATGCCCCAGAAGAGACGCATCAACTCTGGAAAGAGAGAGGCAAAATGTTCCTGTATCAAGGGAAGCTCTGTAGAAGATACACCAATCCGAAAACACATGAATTGGTTTGGCAGATTATTGTGCCTAAACAAGATGTGAAGATGGTCCTCGAAGCTTACCATAATGGTGCTGGTCACTTCGGTTGGAAAAAGTTAGAAGTACTTCTAAGAGAAAGATTTTATTGGGTCGGGATGAGAAAATCAATCGAACAGTGGTGCAGAAATTGTGGCCCGTGCAACCTCAGAAGAAACGATCAAAAGAACCAAAGAGCACCACTGCAGCCCATAATCACCAAACAACCACTTGAACTTGTAGCCATGGACCACGTGAAGTTGACATCGTGGACCATTATTCACGTTTCTTGGTAGTAGTACCCGTAAAAGATCTGACAGCAAAAACAGCAGCCAAAGCGTTCCAAACGTACTTTTGTAGACCCCATGGATATCCGGAACAGGTTCTCACCGACCAAGGTACAGCCTTTGAATCAGAGATCTTCAGAGAATTCTGTAATATGTATGGTTGCAAAAAGATCCGGACGACGGCCTATCATCCACAAACAAACGGCTTATGCGAGAAGATGAACCATATTGTAATAGACCTACTAAAGACTTTACCTGAGACAGAAAGGAATCAATGGCCAGAGAAATTGCCTGACTTGGTGGATCTGTATAATCATGTCCCGGTGAGCTCCACCAACTGCACCCCAGCTTACCTTATGCGTGCAAGACCCGGCCAATTACCAATCGATCTAGAAATGGGAATTCTGAAACCAGACGCAGAAGTTCAAGACTCCAATTGGGATATCATATGGCAAAAGCAGTATCGCCAAGTGCAAGAGAGTGTGGAAAGAAGCCTTCAGCAAACTAGAGAAAGACAAGAGCGAACTTTCAACCAGAATGCTCTAGCGACCCCATTAAGACCGGGTGACCAGGTGCTCAAGAGAAATCGTCGAACCAATAAACTGGACAATCAGTGGGAAGCCGTACCCTACACAGTTTTACCAACAAGAGTGGATAATCCTAAAATGTGTCTCATTAGCAAAAACGGAGGCTTAACATCTGTACTAGTGTCAAGAGACAATCTTAAATTATGTCCGGAAGCATTGAAAAGAGCCAGACGTTGTCCAGCCAGAACCAGAAGTTATTCAACCCATACAGGTTCAACCAGTAAAGGAAAAAGAAGAGGAAGTGTATCACACCTGTATAGGAGACTTTCCCAAAACCCTACTAACATACCATGGTGCAGTAGTGGTTCCCATGGTGGCCTTTTACCCAACACCGAACCCAATACCAGAAGTCCCAAGACAGGAAGAGGCTGACCCCGTACTACAGGAGGTTCCAGGCCAGGAAGAACAGATTCCTGGTCAGAGTAATCCCATTCACGGTGGACTTGCCAACTCCATAGTCGTGGAATTATCTTTAGCAGAGCGGGCAGATACTACATCCGCAGTAGACAGTAGTACACCACATGAAGAGACACCGCTATTACGTAGATCACAGCGTAGTACCCAGGGTCAATTACTGGCCAGGCATGCAGATTACCAACTATAAAGCTCATAATGTGAATTGTATATATGTTATGCCGTATATAGTTAAACAGAAAATGTAGTATAGTCATTGCTATCAGTCTGCAACGTTTAAGCCCAGTGCCTACAGAGACTTGTCTGTATGAACTTATTGCATATTCTTGAACTTTTTATCAGCCCGGAGGCACTAAATCAAAGCTCCGGAAAGACTGCTTTTTGAACTTTGCTTTTTGCTCTTTTTGAACTTTCTTTAGACTTTATATTGATAACTCCGTTGGAAAAATGGAACTAAATTCCTGGACACTAAGTACAGTGCCGTTCCTAATACCTTCAAGGATAGAACTGTATTAATGGACGCTATTTGAAGTGACTTTTTACAGAACTCTATTTTTGTTTCCTTGAGTGGTTTTTGTAACTTTTCATTTTTAAGACTCTGTACATATTAATTGTTATTTCAAAATGTTATTGTCCCACAGTCCCGGAGTACTGTTCTTAACTAAGGGGGAATGTGGCACCCCTAGGGGTATTTGCCACAAAAATAGTTACTGACAGTAAGTACAAATACTAAAATAGCAAGACTGCACTACCACCTCCGGCCAGAAGGGGGAGCTCCAGAGACTCCCCTTGATCCATTCTGGTCTGAGAGAAGAACTGGCAGTTGGGCCAAGGAGCTGATAGTGAGAGGTCATACAGTTGAATCTCTAACAGCCCTGTGACTGTTACCAGGCCTAAATCACCGGCCTGAGGAGAAGAGGGATAGAGAAAAAGGACATTGTGAGAACCGGGTAGCATTAATCACTACCCAGAACAGGCGCAAAGACGGATACCGGATCCGTGGCTGTATTCATTATATATAATACAGCAACCGGAAAAACGTGAGGTGATATCAGCTTCACTAGGGTCGGATGCAGCAACAGACACAGAGTTCAGCGGTACTCCCAGAGGGGGTAAACCGATAAAAGGACTCGGGTTGCCCGTCGAACCAAGACCCGGAGGGGACAGATTGGGCCGGCAGCCAGTTCACATACAGCAGCAGGGCCACACAGAAATTGCGCACAATAAGAGGCGAAGACCCCGGCAGGGTCAAAGTAACTCAGAGTTCCCATACAGACTCCGGTGACAGGACTGGTTGTAAATCCTTTTATGTTAAAGTAAACTGGTTAAACGTTTCAGTGCCTCAGTCTTTCATTTGGACAATAGCCATCTATCCAGGATCGAGATCGTCACCGCTGGGAGAACCTGCTGCTGATCAAGTAAGTGCCTGTCCCCTCACGATACCCCTTACACTGTGCATTGCCTGAGGCCACAGCACCGGGTCAAGCCACCCGTGACATCCCCCTCAAGAGACAGACTCCATTGGTCCGGTGCTGGGTATCTCGGTCTCCTGGGCGTCACATTCTCATGGAATAAAAACAAGAGGAGATTTTTTCAAAGAAACCGTCCATCAAGAATTCAGAATAGGAGAAAGCCACAGAGAAACGGTTGGATTACTGATTCCGATTCCAGTGGGGTTGAGGAACAGGTGGAAAATATCAGTATGGCAGCGACATCGCAGAGAGATAACATCCCTTTAGGAGGAAAACCAGACGAGGGGGCCGGAAAAATAGGAATGCAAAACAAACGCAAGCAAGTATCGTGGAGGAAATAACATCAGTTGATAATAAGCTCCAAATTATAAATTTATCTAATAAAAAACTTTCTGCAGATCAGGAGAAAGTATTGTCGCTTGGTTTAAACTTCTGCTTGCCAGAAGAATTCGACCTAACTGAATTTAAAGTAGATCTGTTTAAATGCACACGAAAATTGCATCTGCATAAATATTTTGTGACTCATAGGAATACAAATGAAATCTCATTATTACCAACAACCGAGAGTCCGGCTTCTATAGGAAATCTCGGATTTATGGCGTTTCTTCCGGATAATCAGAAGGACATTGAAGTTATGTGGCTTCTAACTAATTTAAACGATGATATTTCTAGTCCGGGTCAATTAGAAGCAAGTATTATCACCGAACCAGTCGTGGATTCTTTTAAGGGAGGAATTCGATCTAGCTTTATGCCACCAATTGTTCCGGGAAATTCTATTGATTTATTCCAGGATTTAGTTTTAAAAGATGTTGAGGCATTGCTATATCGAAAACCACCAAAAAATGTATCGCCAAATGAAGAGAGAGCCCTTAGGGAAATGCAGCAGTGGAAAGATGTGGTCATAAGAAAGGCGGACAAGGGTGGAAATGTAGTAATACTAGATAAAAATTATTATATTAATGAAGCCTTGTCTCAACTTAACGATAGAGACACATATATTCCGTTGGACAATAACCCTACACCTAAATTTAAAGAAAAACTAAGATCTTTATTAAATAAATATGTGGCAAAAGGAATATTAACAAAAAATAGAGCAGAAAAACTTCTTCCTGAGCATCCTAAAATACCGCATTGGTATAGCATTCCTAAGATTCATAAGAATGCAACACATCCTCCGGGACGTCCCATAATTTCGGGGATTGATTCCTTAACTGAACCCTTGTCCCAGTTCCTTGACTGGCTTCTTAAACCACTGCTGCAGAAAATCCCGTCATTTGTTAAAGACTTGGGAAGTTTTTTATCTGCGTTGCAATTGATAGACTGGCAGCCTAGTTTTTCACTGGCTTCTATTGACATCGTCAATTTATACACAAGAATCCCGCAGGCTAAAGGTATTGAAGCGATACGAAAAATCCTGTTAAATACCGAGAAAGATCCTGATTTCATTTCGTTCGTGGTGGAGAGTTTGGATTTTGTCCTTTCGCATAATGCGTTTAAGTTCGTAGATAAATGGTTTTTGCAATGTGTTGGTACTGCAATGGGTATGCCCGTTGCATGTGTTTTTGCCAATTTATTTTTAGCTGTGTTTGAAGAAGAATACATTACAGCTGCAAGAAATCCATTTTTAAAGCATATGCGACTTTATCTGCGATTCGCAGATGACATTTTTATCGTCTGGGATGGTACAAAAAGTGATTTTGACAATTTTGTTTCCCATTTGAATGAGGTGAATGAGGACAGTATGCGGTTTACATCCTGCTTCAGCAATAATACTCTTGAATTTCTAGATGTGCAAATAACAGTATTGGAAGGTGAACTGGTCACGAAAGTTTACAAAAAGCCGACGGCTACTAATAATTTACTGCACTTAAATAGTGCTCAACCACTACATACAAAGCAAAGTATACCGTATAGTCAGATGGTACGCCTTAGAAAAATAAATAATAGTGAAAACATTTTTAGGGAACAAATTGAGGATCTTATAAATCGTGCTTCTTGCATAGAAATTACCCTCCCCATATATTAGCGGCAGCTGAATCAAGAGCACTTAAACTCTCACAAAACGATATATTAAAAAACCGCAAAAAAGACAAACGGTCTAGATTAAAACAACAAGAACAACAGAGGTTTACGTTTACCTTTACGCATAGTCCTATGGACAATGAAGTGTATTCCGCGATAAGAAAAAATTGGCATGTTTTACAGAATGATAGGGATCTATCAAAAATTGTAAATAAACACCCCCAATTTGCATACAAACGTACGAAAAATCTGGGTAACTTGCTTGTCCATAATCGAATGTTGCCAGAAAATCATAATTGGCTGGAAAAATCACTGCCGAGCGTCAATCATAAATGCGGTAACTGTAATTTTTGTCATCTTCGTTTAGTGGGTAATTCTTTACGAATAGGTCCCATAACACATACAGTCCAAGATTTCATTTTATGTAAAACCAAATATGTGGTTTATGTTATTTTTTGTCCATGCTTATTTTATTATATCGGTAAAACCATCCGCCCAATGACAACGAGATTTAGAGAGCATTATAGATCGGTATCCACAGGTAAGGGATCTTTGCGTTTGATTAAGCATATACAAGAAAGCCATAATGCAGATCCTAATGTATTACATTTTGCTGGCTTGGAAGTGGATAAAAATCCACTCCAAGGCGGCGACCGAAATAAAATTCTCCTTCAACACGAAGCAAGGTGGATTATAAAAACAAATGCTCAAGGTCCAATAGGATTAAATGACAATCTTGACATGTCAATATTTTTATAAATGTAATAATGATTTATTCCAATTGTGTATCTTATGCATTTCCGCAGCACAATGTGATTTTAACTCTTGTCTGTAATTGCACGTAGTTTTTTCACTTACTTGTCGGTTCCTATAAAAAGGAAATGACACACTTGATTGTGCACCTGGACCCGTAGAAGCGCACTTGCGTGAAACGGCCGTCTTCCATCCCTTCTCTCCCCCGCACCTGTCTCTCTTTCCTGCCGCCTCTCCGCAAAATGTCTAACATCGTATAAAGCGAATAATGGACACTATTTTCGGCAAGATTTGGGTGAGTGCTGCATCTTTTATATCTTGATATTTCTGGATTACTATCTACTTCACATGTAGAGCACCACCCTGCATTGCTATTATAAAGGTTTGTTGCTTGAAGTCTTTGCCGAGACTCCTCCTATGCTTTCACAGCTTGTGAAGATTGGTATACCTAGTGCCGCTCAATTCCCTATCTGTTGGTCAGCGAGCTTCGGCACTACTTGAGCTCAGCCGTCACTTAAACAAACATGGTCGCGCACAGTGCACTCTGCAGCTGTAGTAATGATGCGGCCGGGCAGACACACAAGCAAAGTTAAAGGCACAGTGCCGGCCTGACCACATAATTTAGTAGCAGACACAGCTGCAGAGTGCACTGTGTGCGGCCATGTCTGACTGCCATCAAACAGCGCGCCCTCCATAACCACATGCCAGAGCAGCCTGATGAGCGACAAGCCAGGGGGAGGTGAGTGAGGCTTGTGTCTGTCTGTGTATGCATGTATGATGTGCATATCTGTGTGTATATCAGTTTGTATGACTGTATATATTTATGTATTTTTGTGTATTTGTCTTCAAATATATGTATGTACATATCTGCGTATTGTGTGTGTGTGCATGTATGTGTATTGTATGTGTATATCTGCGTATTTTACTGTATGTGTGTGCTAAGCATGTCTGCGTATTGTGTGTGTGCATGTCTGCATACTGTGTGTGTACATGTCTGCGTACTGTGTGTGTGCGCATGTCTGAGTAGTGTGTTGCATGTCTGAGTAGTGTGTGTGCATGTCTGCGTACTGTGTGTGTATGTCTGTGTACTGTGTGTGTGCATGTCTGCATACTGTGTGTGTATGTCTACATACTGTGTGTGCATGTCTGCGTACTGTGTGTGTGCATGTCTGCGTACTGTGTGTGTGCATGTCTGCGTACTGTGTGTGTATGTCTGCGTACTGTGTGTGTGTATGTCTGCGTACTGTGTGTGTATGTCTGCGTACTGTATGTGTGTGCATGTCTGCGTACTGTGTGTGCATGTCTACGTACTGTGTGTGTGTGCATGTCTGCGTACTGTGTGTGTGCATGTCTGCGTACTGTGTGTGTGTGCATGTCTGCGTACTGTGTGTGTGCATGTCTGCGTACTGTGTGTGTGCATGTCTGCTTATTGTAAGCTTGTGCATGTCTGAGTACTGTGTGTGTGTGCATGTCTACGTACTGTATGTGTGTGCATGTCTGTGTACTGTGTGTGTGCATGTCTGCGTACTGTGTGGGTGTGTGATATGGAAATTTGCGTTGCATAAATCTATCTATCTTGTGTGGGCTGCAGCCGTTCCCAATAAGACTGAGTATTTTGAGCGCTCATCAAGAATGAGTCTGTACATCATTGTGACAGAAAAGCATTTCATCAATACTGATCCTTTATGTCCTGATACATAGTTTTAAAATTGCATATAGAAAGGAGTGGTTAGGGGTGGTTAGTTAATTAACATATTGTCTAGCTCCTCTGTTATTGGCTATCTGAATATATATGGAATATTGTGATTAATGCACATATGATTGCTGATTAATCAACTAAAATGTATGTCTGCATCTAGGACAAAGTTGAGACATCTCATCAGCACTTAAGACTAGAGTTGAGCGACCTTGACCTTTTTAGAGTCGAGCCGGGTTTTGCGAAACCCGACTATGTCCAAAGTCGGGTCGAGTGAAATCGGCCGATTATGACGTAAAGTCGGGATCGACCGAAACACGAAACCCAATGCAAGTCAATGGGGCAGCATAGTCGGCAGTGAGTGGGGGCCAGGAAAACACCTAGAGTGCCCATTTTAATGTCAAAACCATCCATTCTTCTTAATGAAGCTTGTCAAGCGTAATTTACCTTATAATAATTGGAAGGCATTTGAAATTGGGGGTCATTTGGCTAAAGTTGTGGGGGGTAGGGCTGGTTCAAGTAATTAGTGGGCCCAGGAAATCTGGACCACGTCACGGCAGTGGAGCAGGGAGAGGTAAGTATTTCAACTTTGCAAGTGCTGTGAACCTGAGCAAGCAGGGGGGGCCCACTCGTTGGCATTGGCACTGGCACAGGGCCCCTCAAAGTACAGCGGTGTGTTTGCACGGCGGGGGCGCCTCCCACCGGCAGCAACACTTTTGCGTACTATGAGAGGCCCTGTGCCAGTGACGTCGCCAACTAGTATTCCTCCCCCCACCTGATGAAGGAACCTGCACTTTCATCTGCACCTTCCTCTTTGTCCCCGTGTAAGGTGGTATGGTATGCGGGAAGAGCAACCTGACTTTCAGCAGGGTCACAATGTTGTTGTGTAGCGTGCACGGGGAATGTTGCGTTATGGGTCAATGTACCAGCAGACTCATCTATCACTGGCTGGGCAATGGGCACGATGAAGTGGAAACACAGATATAGGCCCAAAGAAGAAAGTGGGCTAAATGCAGTTCAAAATTGGTAACACAGGAATAACCAGGGGGCATTGCAGTGGAGGACAACTGGAATGAGAGGCTGACACAGAGAGTAGGGCCAAATCAGTAAGTAGTCGAAATGCAGTTCAAAATTGGCAACCGTAGTAAACAGGCGGCACAGCTTTGTTCAGTGGAGGAGAACAGCAAGGAGTGGCAGACACCGATAGTAGGCCCCAAACCAACTAGTACGCCAAATGCAGTTGTTCCATTTAACCACAATTTAATGAGAGCCTGAAGATAGAAGCTCAGGAAAGGCAACCTGGGGAACACCTTGGAGTGTAACACACCATCTCTCTCCACCCCATACCCATTTTGTATGGCCTAATGCAGTGTACTTTTCTACAACTACTAAACGAGAGTCGGAAGACCGAAGCAATGGCAAGGAAACCTGGGGAACACCTTAGAGTGTAACACACCCTCTCTCTACACCCCATACCCAATTTGAAGGTCTAATGCAGTGTAGTTTCCAAGAACTACTAAACGAGAGCCGGAAGATCGAAGCTCAGGAAAGGCAACCTGGGGAACACCTTGGAGTGTAACACACCCTCTCGCTACACCCCATACCCAATTTGAAGGCCTAATGCAGCGTAGTTTCCAACAACTACTAAACGAGAGCCGGAAGATCGAAGCTCAGGAAAGGCAACCTGGGGAACACCTTGGAGTGTAACAAACCCTCTCTCTACACCCCATACCCAATTTGTAGGCCTAATGCAGCGTAGTTTCCGACAACTACTAAACGAGAGCATGAAGATCGAAGCTCAGGAAAGGCAACCTGGGGAACACCTTGGAGTGTAACACACCCTCTCTCTACACCCCATACCCAATTTGTAGGCCTAATGCAGCGTAGTTTCCGACAACTACTAAACGAGAGCCGGAATATCGAAGCTCAGGAAAGGCAACCTGGGGAACACCTTGGAGTGTAACACACCCTCTCTCTACACCCCATACCCAATTTGTAGGCCTAATGCAGCGTAGTTTCCGACAACTACTAAACGAGAGCCGGAATATCGAAGCTCAGGAAAGGCAACCTGGGGAACACCTTGGAGTGTAACACACCCTCTCTCTACACCCCATACCCAATTTGAAGGCCTAATGCAGTGTAGTTTCCAAGAACTACTAAACGAGAGCCGGTAGATCGAAGCTCAGGAAAGGCAACCTGGGGAACACCTTGGAGTGTAACACAACGTCTCTCTACACCACGGAAGGGATGATTCTTAGGAAGGAAGGCTGTTGGAAATAAGCATTGCGCGTCCGAGGGTGATTAGATTCTTATTAGGTATATACTCACCCTCGGACGCGCCCTGCTTCTTTATTTGGAATGAATGTTTATTTGCAATGTGGTGTTGACTTTCTCTATTATTTTGGTAATTAATGATTTTATTATTTTCATTATTTTGCATCTTCTCGGCAATAATATAAAGAAGACGCGACAGGACAACACTCGGTGGATGCCATATGTGTGTTTTCAATTTAAAAAAACTTTCAGTTAACTACTTGCAGGAGAAAGTAATTGTAGCTGGTGGCCATTTTTAGTACTGTACCAGATTTTAGTTGTGTGTTTGTTTTTAATGTTAAAATGTCTGCATTTGATATCTCACCAGTATTTTCTTTTTTATAAGCAAAATACTTATTTTTATATTTTCTGATATTGGTTCCAGGGGTACACGGCCAGCAGTGCCCTGGTCAGTGTAGTAGTAGTTGAAAGAATGGACCGCAGACAGGCATCGAAGGCCTAAAATAAAAACACATGGCTGTAGGCAATTTTAAATTGGTTCCAGGGGTACACGGGCAGCAGTGACCTGGTCAGTGTAGTAGTAGTTGAAAGAATGGACCGCAGACAGGCATCGAAGGCCTAAAATAAAAAAATTGGGCTGGCTGTAGGCAATTTTAAATTGGTTCCAGGGGTACACGGGCAGCAGTGGTGTGGTCAGTGGAGGCCTAGTGGAAGGAGTGACCGCAGACAGGCATCGAAGGCCTAAAATAATAACACATGGCTGTAGGCAATTTTAAATTGGTTCCAGGGGTACACGGACAGCAGTGGTGTGGTCAGTGGAGGCCTAGTGGAAGGAGTGACCGCAGACAGGCATCGAAGGCCTAAAATAATAACACATGGCTGTAGGCAATTTTAAATTGGTTCCAGGGGTAGACGGGCAGCAGTGACCTGGTCAGTGTAGTAGTAGTTGAAAGAATGGACCGCAGACAGGCATCGAAGGCCTAAAATAAAAAAATTGGGCTGGCTGTAGGCAATTTTAAATTGGTTCCAGGGGTACACGGGCAGCAGTGACCTGGTCAGTGTAGTAGTAGTTGAAAGAATGGACCGCAGACAGGCATCGAAGGCCTAAAATAAAAAAATTGGGCTGGCTGTAGGCAATTTTAAATTGGTTCCAGGGGTACACGGGCAGCAGTGGTGTGGTCAGTGGAGGCCTAGTGGAAGGAGTGACCGCAGACAGGCATCGAAGGCCTAAAATAATAACACATGGCTGTAGGCAATTTTAAATTGGTTCCAGGGGTACACGGACAGCAGTGGTGTGGTCAGTGGAGGCCTAGTGGAAGGAGTGACCGCAGACAGGCATCGAAGGCCTAAAATAATAACACATGGCTGTAGGCAATTTTAAATTGGTTCCAGGGGTAGACGGGCAGCAGTGACCTGGTCAGTGTAGTAGTAGTTGAAAGAATGGACCGCAGACAGGCATCGAAGGCCTAAAATAAAAAAATTGGGCTGGCTGTAGGCAATTTTAAATTGGTTCCAGGGGTACACGGGCAGCAGTGACCTGGTCAGTGTAGTAGTAGTTGAAAGAATGGACCGCAGACAGGCATCGAAGGCCTAAAATAAAAAAATTGGGCTGGCTGTAGGCAATTTTAAATTGGTTCCAGGGGTACACGGGCAGCAGTGGTCTGGTCAGTGGAAGTCTAGTGGAAGGAGTGACCGCAGACAGGCATCGAAGGCCTAAAATAATAACACATGGCTGTAGGCAATTTTAAATTGGTTCCAGGGGTACACGGGCAGCAGTGACCTGGTCAGTGTAGTAGTAGTTGAAAGAATGGACCGCAGACAGGCATCGAAGGCCTAAAATAAAAAAATTGGGCTGGCTGTAGGCAATTTTAAATTGGTTCCAGGGGTACACGGACAGCAGTGGTGTGGTCAGTGGAGGCCTAGTGGAAGGAGTGACCGCAGACAGGCATCGAAGGCCTAAAATAATAACACATGGCTGTAGGCAATTTTAAATTGGTTCCAGGGGTACACGGACAGCAGTGGTGTGGTCAGTGGAGGCCTAGTGGAAGGAGTGACCGCAGACAGGCTTCCAAGGCCTAACATAACAAACTTGGGCTGGCTGTAGGCACTTTTAAATTGGTTCCAGGGGTACACGGGCAGCAGTGGTCTGGTCAGTGGAAGTCTAGTGGAAGGAGTGACCGCAGACAGGCTTCCAAGGCCTAACATAACAAACTTGGGCTGGCTGTAGGCACTTTTAAATTGGTTCCAGGGGTACACGGGCAGCAGTGACCTGGTCAGTGTAGTAGTAGTTGAAAGAATGGACCGCAGACAGGCTTCGAAGGCCTAACATAACAAACTTGGGCTGGCTGTAGGCACTTTTAAATTGGTTCCAGGGGTACACGGGCAGCAGTGGTCTGGTCAGTGGAAGTCTAGTGGAAGGAGTGACCGCAGACAGGCTTCCAAGGCCTAACATAACAAACTTGGGCTGGCTGTAGGCACTTTTAAATTGGTTCCAGGGGTACACGGGCAGCAGTGGTCTGGTCAGTGGAAGTCTAGTGGAAGGAGTGACCGCAGACAGGCTTCCAAGGCCTAACATAACAAACTTGGGCTGGCTGTAGGCACTTTTAAATTGGTTCCAGGGGTACACGGGCAGCAGTGGTCTGGTCAGTGGAAGTCTAGTGGAAGGAGTGACCGCAGACAGGCTTCGAAGGCCTAACATAACAAAATTGGGCTGGCTGTAGGCACTTTAAATTGGTTCCAGGGGTACATGGGCAGCAGTGTATGGTCAGTGGAAGTCTAGTGGAAGGAGTGACGGCAGACAGTCTTCGAAGGCCTAACATAACAAAATTGGGCTGACTGTAGGCACTTTTAAATTGGTTCCAGGGTAACACGGCCAGCAGTGGCCTGGTCAGTGTAGTAGTTGTAGAAAGAAGGGACCGCAGACAGGCTTCGAAGGCCTAACATAACAAAAATGTCAAAACAATGGTATTGTCAGTGCCAGGCATTGAAGGATGTCAGCGCCTAGACTACACATTGGTGAAGCTGTGAGAGATAATTTTGCTAGTGGTAGAGCACTGTTTGAGCTGGGGGGGGGAACTGTCTTGTGGCCGGCGTTACAGGCACAGGGCCCCTCATATTACAACGGTGTGTCTGACGTTGGGTGCGCACCACCACCGCCAGAGACACTTTATTGTACTATGAGGTACCCAGTGGCAGTGCCGTCGACCAAAAGCGGCCACACCCACCTCTTCAGACAAACAGCACTCTCAAGGGTCCAAGCGCAAAGTGGCGATAGCACGGCCCCGTGTGGGGAGTTTGGCCATTTCGTGAGGTGGAAACATGTCGTATGCTGGACAATCAGGTGAAGAAAATTACGAGATTGGAAAAGTCATTCAGAATAGTCCACAGGCAAGACCTTTTCATAGGAAAGCTAGGTGTCAGCCGGGCAGGGTGGGGCAAAAGATTTTGAAATCCAGTTGTGGTTCATTTTAATGAAGGTTAGATCATCTACATTTTGGGTAGCCAGACAAGTCCTTTTTTCTGTTAGTATTGAACCTGCAGCACTGAATACTCTTTCTGATAGGACACTAGCTGCCGGGCAAGCAAGCTCCTGCAATGCATATTCTGCCAATTCTGGCCAGGTGTCTAATTTGGATGCCCAGTAATCAAATGGGAATGACGGTTGAGGGAGAACGTCGATAAGGGATGAAAAACAGTTTGTAACCATACTGGACAAATGTTGTCTCCTGTCACTTTGAATTGATGCTGCAGTACCTGTCCTGTCTGCGGTCATAGAAAAATCACTCCACAACCTGGTCAGAAAACCCCTCTGGCCAACGCCACTTCTGATTTCTGCCCCTCTAACACCTCTGGTCTGCTGGCCCCTGGAGCTCGTGTGAGAACGATCACGGGCGCTGTGTGCAGGGAATGCCAGAAGCAAACGGTCAACAAGAGTTGATTGTTTTGTTGCTAATATTAGTTCCAAGTTCTCATGTGGCATAATATTTTGCAATTTGCCTTTATAGCGAGGATCAAGGAGGCAGGCCAACCAGTAATCGTCATCGTTCATCATTTTTGTAATGCGTGTGTCCCTTTTGAGGATACGCAAGGCATAATCCGCCATGTGGGCCAAAGTTCCCGTTGTCAAATCTGCGGTTGTGCTTGGTTGAGGGGCAGTTGCAGGCAAATCTACGTCACTTGTGTCCCTCAAAAAACCAGAACCCGGCCTTGCCACGCCACCAATTTCCCGTGCCCCCGGGAAAGCTTCCTCATTAAAAATATACTCATCCCCATCATCCTCCTCATCCTCCACCTCCTCTTCGCCCGGTACCTCGTCATGTACACTGCCCTGACCAGACAATCGCTGACTGTCATCAAGGCTTTCCTCTTCCTCTGGTGCAGACGCCTGATCCTTTATGTGCGTCAAACTTTGCATCAGCAGACGCATTAGGGGGATGCTCATGCTTATTATGGCGTTGTCTGCACTAACCAGCCGTGTGCATTCCTCAAAACACTGAAGGACTTGACACATGTCTTGAATCTTCGACCACTGCACACCTGACAACTCCATGTCTGCCATCCTACTGCCTGCCCGTGTATGTGTATCCTCCCACAAAAACATAACAGCCCGCCTCTGTTCGCACAGTCTCTGAAGCATGTGCAGTGTTGAGTTCCACCTTGTTGCAACGTCTATGATTAGGCGATGCTGGGGAAGGTTCAAAGAACGCTGATAGGTCTGCATACGGCTGGAGTGTACAGGCGAACGGCGGATATGTGCGCAAAGTCCACGCACTTTGAGGAGCAGGTCGGATAACCCCGGATAACTTTTCAGGAAGCACTGCACCACCAGGTTTAAGGTGTGAGCCAGGCAAGGAATGTGTTTCAGTTGGGAAAGGGAGATGGCAGCCATGAAATTCCTTCCGTTATCACTCACTACCTTGCCTGCCTCAAGATCTACAGTGCCCAGCCACGACTGCGTTTCTTGCTGCAAGAACTCGGACAGAACTTCCGCGGTGTGTCTATTGTCGCCCAAACACTTCATAGCCAATACAGCCTGCTGACGTATGCCAGTAGCTGCCCCATAATGGGAGACCTGGTGTGCAACAGTGGCAGGTGCGGATGGAGTGTTTGTGCGACTGCGGTCTGTGGACGAGCTCTTGCTTCTGCAGGAGGACGAGGAGGAGGAGGAGGAGGGGGTGCGAACGGCTACAGACAACTGTTTACTAGACCGTGGGCTAGGCAGAACTGTCCCAAACTTGCTGTCCCCTGTGGACCCTGAATCCACCACATTTACCCAGTGTGCCGTGATGGACACGTAACGTCCCTGGCCATGCCTACTGGTCCATGCATCTGTTGTCAGGTGCACCTTTGTGCTCACAGATTGCCTGAGTGCATGGACGATGCGCTCTTTAACATGCTGGTGGAGGGCTGGGATGGCTTTTCTGGAAAAAAAGTGTCGACTGGGTAGCTCGTAGCGTGGTACAGCGTAGTCCATCAGGTCTTTGAAAGCTTCGCTTTCAACTAACCGGTAGGGCATCATCTCTAACGAGATTAGTCTAGCTATGTGGGCGTTCAAACCCTGTGTACGCGGATGCGAGGCTAAGTATTTCCTTTTTCTAACCATAGTCTCATGTAGGGTGAGCTGGACTGGAGAGCTGGAGATCGTGGAACTAGCGGGGGTGCCGGTGGACATGGCAGACTGAGAGACGGTGGGAGATGGTATTGTTGCCGCCGGTGCCCTAGATGCAGTGTTTCCTACTACGAAACTGGTGATTCCCTGACCCTGACTGCTTTGGCCTGGCAAAGATACCTGCACAGATACAGCAGGTGGTGCGCTAAATGGTGGTCCTACACTGCCGGAAGGGATGTTGCGTTGATGACTAGCTTCATTGGCCGAGGGTGCAACAACCTTAAGGGACGTTTGGTAGTTAGTCCAAGCTTTCAAATGCATGGTGGTTAAATGTCTATGCATGCAACTAGTATTGAGACTTTTCAGATTCTGACCTCTGCTTAAGGAAGTAGAACATTTTTGACAGATGACTTTGCGCTGATCAATTGGATGTTGTTTAAAAAAATGCCAGACTGCACTCTTTCTAGCATCGGATACCTTTTCAGGCATTGCAGACTGAGCTTTAACCGGATGGCCACGCTGTCCTCCACCAGGTTTTGGCTTTGCCACGCGTTTTGGGCAAGATACGGGCCCGGCAGATGGAACCTGTGGCGATGTTGATGCCTGCTGCGGCCCCTCCTCCTCCTCTGCTTCAGAACTGCTGCCGCCTGCACCCTGTTCCCCCAATGGCTGCCAATCGGGGTCAAGAACTGGGTCATCTAATAACTCTTCTTGTACCTCCTGCGCAACTTCGTCTGTGTCACCGTGTCGTTCGGTGGTATAGCGTTCGTGATGGGGCAACATAGTCTCATCAGGGTCTGATTCTTGATCAGCACCCTGCGAGGGCAATGTTGTGGTCTGAGTCAAAGGACCAGCATAGTAGTCTGGCTGTGGCTGTGCGTCAGTGCACTCCATGTCAGATTCAATTTGTAATGGGCATGGACTGTTAACTGCTTCACTTTCTAAGCCAGGGACGGTATGTGTAAAGAGCTCCATGGAGTAACCCGTTGTGTCGCCTGCTGCATTCTTCTCTGTTGTTGTTTTTGCTGAAGAGGACAAGGAAGTGACTTGTCCCTGACCGTGAACATCCACTAACGACGCGCTGCTTTTACTTTTACCAGTTTCACGAGATGAGGCAAAAGAGCTAGAGGCTGAGTCAGCAAGATAAGCCAAAACTTGCTCTTGCTGCTCCGGCTTTAAAAGCGGTTTTCCTAATCCCAGAAAAGGGAGCGTTCGAGGCCTTGTGTAGCCGGACGACGAACCTGGCTCCACAGCTCCAGACTTAGGTGCAATATTTTTTCCCCCACGACCACCTGATGCTCCACCACTACCACTACCCTCATTACCAGCTGACAATGAACGCCCCCGGCCACGACCTCTTCCACTAGACTTCCTCATTGTTTTAAAAACGTAACCAAACTAACGTTATTTGTTGCAGTCACACAACTTACACGGTGAGCTATAACTTCAGTATGATTTAGCTACCCCTTTACAGGTTGGTGAGACCACAGCGAAAATCAGGCCCAATGTTACACACTCTTTTTTTGGTGGCTGCAAATTAGAGAGATGCCCCACACGCAGGACTGTCACTGAAGCACAAATGTTAATATTAATGTCACACTATTATTTTTTTTTTATTTTTATTTTTTTCAGGAACACTTTAGAAACCCCCCCAAAAAAAAAAAAAAGATTTTTGCAGGGAGAATTTAGAAAACAAATAAAACCAAAAATAGGCGTTCTATGGCCCACTGACTGAGAGATGACGCACCCAGGAGTCAAGACTGGCACACAAGCAGAAAGGCCAATATTAATCTCCCACTGTTTTTTTTTTTTTTTTTCAGGGAGACTTTAGAAAAAAAAATAATAAAAAAAATGTGATTTTATCAGGAAGAATTTAGAAACCAAATAAAAAAAAAAGATTTTTGCAGGGAGAATTTAGAAAACAAATAAAACCAAAAATAGGCGTTCTATGGCCCACTGACTGAGAGATGACGCACCCAGGAGTCAAGACTGGCACACAAGCAGAAAGGCCAATATTAATCTCCCACTGTTTTTTTTTTTTTTTTTTCAGGGAGACTTTAGAAAAAAAAATAATAAAAAAAATGTGATTTTATCAGGAAGAATTTAGAAACCAAATAAAATAAAATGATTTTTTCAGGGAGAATTTAGAAAACAAATAAAACCAAAAATAGGCGTTCTATGGCCCACTGACTGAGAGATGACGCACCCAGGAGTCAAGACTGGCACACAAGCAGAAAGGCCAATATTAATCTCCCACTGTTTTTTTTTTTTTTTTTCAGGGAGACTTTAGAAAAAAAAATAATAAAAAAAATGTGATTTTATCAGGAAGAATTTAGAAACCAAATAAAATAAAATGATTTTTTCAGGGAGAATTTAGAAAACAAATAAAACCAAAAATAGGCGTTCTATGGCCCACTGACTGAGAGATGACGCACCCAGGAGTCAAGACTGGCACACAAGCAGAAAGGCCAATATTAATCTCCCACTGTTTTTTTTTTTTTTTTTTCAGGGAGACTTTAGAAAAAAAAATAATAAAAAAAATATGATTTTATCAGGAAGAATTTAGAAACCAAATAAAATAAAATGATTTTTTCAGGGAGAATTTATAAAACAAATAAAAACAAAAATAGGCGTTCTATGGCCCACTGACTGAGAGATGACGCACACAGGAGTCAGGAGTGGCACACAAACCCAGAGGCCAATATTTTTCTACCAATGATTGATGTAGTTATTTTCTCTGGTAGATTTTAGAACCCAAATCAAGGAAAAAAAATATAGGCTTTCTATGGACCACAATTGGAGAGAGAGAGAGAGAGAGAGAGAGAGAGAGAGAGATGGCACACCCAGGAGTCAAGACTGGCACACAAGCAGAAAGGCCAATATTAATCTCCCACTGTTTTTTTTTTTTTTTTTCAGGGAGACTTTAGAAAAAAAAATAATAAAAAAAAAAAGATTTTATCAGGAAGAATTTAGAAACCAAATAAAATAAAATGATTTTTTCAGGGAGAATTTATAAAACAAATAAAACCAAAAATAGGCGTTCTATGGCCCACTGACTGAGAGAGAGAGAGAGAGAGATGGAACGCTTAGTACTGGCACACAAGCCCAAAGGGCAATATTAATCTCCCTTTTTTTTTCCAGGGAGAATTTCTAAAACCCCAAAAAAAAATAAAATAGGCTTTCTATGGCCCACTATTTGTGAGATAGATGGGACGCTCAGGACTGGCACAGATGGCACGCTCAGGACTGGCACAGAAGCCCAGAGGCCAATATTAATCTCCCTTTTTTTCTGGGAGAATTTATAAAACCAAAAAAATATTTAAATAGGCTTTCTATGGCCCACTATTTGTGAGAGAGATGGCACGCTCAGGACTGGCACAGATGGCACGCTCACAACTGGCACACAAGCCCAGAGGCCAATATTAATCTCCCTTTTTTCAGGGAAAATTTATAAAACAAAAAAAAAAAATAAATAGGCTTTCTATGGCCCACTATTTGTGAGAGAGATGGCACGCTCAGGGCTGGCACAGATGGCACGCTCAGGACTGGCACACAAGCCCAGAGGCCAATATTAATCTCCCTTTTTTTCAGGGAGAATTTATAAAACCCCCAAAAAAAATAAAATAGGCTTTCTATGGCCCACTATTTGTGAGAGAGATGGGACGCTCAGGACTGGCACAGATGGCACGCTCAGGACTGGCACAGAAGCCCAGAGGCCAATATTAATCTCCCTTTTTTTCTGGGAGAATTTATAAAACCAAAAAAAAATTTAAATAGGCTTTCTATGGCCCACTATTTGTGAGAGAGATGGCACGCTCAGGACTGGCACAGATGGCACGCTCACAACTGGCACACAAGCCCAGAGGCCAATATTAATCTCCCTTTTTTCAGGGAAAATTTATAAAACAAAAAAAAAAATTAAATAGGCTTTCTATGGCCCACTATTTGTGAGAGAGATGGCACGCTCAGGGCTGGCACAGATGGCACGCTCAGGACTGGCACACAAGCCCAGAGGCCAATATTAATCTCCCTTTTTTTCAGGGAGAATTTATAAAACCAAAAAAAAAAATAAATAGGCTTTCTATGGCCCACTATTTGTGAGAGAGATGGCACGCTCAGGGCTGGCACAGATGGCACGCTCAGGACTGGCACACAAGCCCAGAGGCCAATATTAATCTCCCTTTTTTTCAGGGAGAATTTATAAAACCCCAAAAAAAATAAAATAGGCTTTCTATGGCCCACTATTTGTGAGAGAGATGGCACACTCAGGACTGGCACACAAGCCCAAAGGCCAATATTAATCTCCCACTGTATTTTTATCAGGGAGAATTTATACACCCCACAAAAAAAAATACAGAAAAATGAAAAGGCTTTCTATGGCCCACTATGTGAGAGAGATGGCACACACAGGGATGGCACTCTAGCAGAAATGCCAAATTGCCAATCTTAATCTCCCACCAAAAAAAAAAAAAAAAAACAGGGAATGTCCTACAATTACTATCTCCCTGCCTGCAGTAATCTCAGCCAGGTATGGCAGGCAGCTACTATCTCCCTGCCTGCAGTAATCTCAGCCAGGTATGGCAGGCAGCAATAAGGAGTGGACTGATGCACAAATGAAATAAAAAGTGTGGACAAACAAAAAAGATAGCTGTGCAGAAAGGAAGGAACAAGAGGATTTGTGCTTTGAAAAAAGCAGTTGGTTTGCACAGCGGCGTACACACAGCAATGCAGCTATCAGGGAGCCTTCTAGGGCAGCCCAATGAGCTACAGCGCTGAGGGGAAAAAAAAAAAAAAAAAAACTTCCACTGTCCCTGCACACCGAGGGTGGTGTTGGACAGTGCAAATCGCTGCAGCACAAGCGGTTTTGTGGTTAATGGACCCTGCCTAACGCTATCCCTGCTTCTGACAAAGCGGCAGCAACCTCTCCCTAAGCTCAGATCAGCAGCAGTAAGATGGCGGTCGGCGGGAACGCCTCTTTATAGCCCCTGTGACGTCGCAGACAGCAAGCCAATCACTGCAATGCCCTTCTCTAAGATGGTGGGGACCAGGACCTATGTCATCACGCTGCCCACACTCTGCGTTTACCTTCATTGGCTGAGAAATGGCGCTTTTCGCGTCATTGAAACGCGACTTTGGCGCGAAAGTCGCGTACCGCATGGCCGACCCCGCACAGGGGTCGGATCGGGTTTCATGAAACCCCGACTTAGCCAAAAGTCGGCGACTTTTGAAAATGTTCGACCCGTTTCGCTCAACCCTACTTAAGACATCTGGAATTCTTCCGCTTTTTTGGGTGGAAATCACCGAACAGTCTGTCTGGCTTATATCAGTTTATGTCAGCCATTTTAAGCAATTGATTATAGTGTATATAGATGTATTTGCATTTATATGAGTATATCTGATTATAGAGGAATATACATGCAAGTGAGATCTACATGATATAAATATTTCCATCACAATCCCCCCTTAGATATCACTTGCCGTAATCCTAGCCTCCTGTCCTAAAGCGCTGCAACTCTTTTGTGCTGCCGGCGAACTGACGCAAGCCTAGCGCCTACGCCCTACACCCTACAGACTTTTCGCAAATGGGCGGTCAGGAGATCTGTCCCTAACGGGGGTTAGTTGCAATCAGTCTCTTAGTCAATAGCATGTGTAGTGTATTCTTTACCAGGTAGGTCATCTATTCGGTCAGGCAGGGCATCCACAACATCGTTCTGGCTTGGGTGTCTTCCTCTGGTAGGGGAGCTTTCTTGCTATGCGATGCGTGGATCCAAGTGGGTCTTCCCTCCAGCTTCACAGAGGTTGGTGTCATCAGCGGCACTTGGACAGGACCATAAGATCTGGGATCGAGTGGTGTTCTCCTTACAAACTTTTTTCACCAACACCCATTCTCCTCGCTTCAAGAAGTGCGTACCAGACACTGAATCTGGATCTGGCAATGAAGAAAAACTCGAGAATGGATGTTAGCAAGTTTCTTGTTGAATTCAATTACATAAGCAGACAAAGTATCATATTACATAGTCAGCTGCTGAGGGAAAGAATACCCCTAACCTGGGACTAGACCTAAACAAAATTTCATATGGTGACAGCATTTCTGGGCCTCTGGAAATGTGCCTTACACTAAGTAGTGTGATTGGGAGTGTCTCATGCCATGGTTTGCGTGTCTCTTTGGCAACTTCCAACATCCTGTTCTTAAGTGTCCCATTCAGTCTTTCTACTTTCTCGCTACTCTGGGGATTGTAGGGAGTACGTAGGCCTAAGTCTGACCCTACTGCTGACCAGATCTCCCGTGTGAGATTTGCTGTGAATGCGGGTCCTTGGTCACTGCCTATCACTTCTGGGACCCCATATCTGTGTATCTCATCTCTGAGGGTAGTCTCTTTTCTTTGCAATAGTCTTTGCTGCCTGGTTCCTCACTGGGAACACTTCTGGCCATCCTGAGAACACGTCCAAGACCACAAGGGCATATTCAAAACCTCCACTTAGCGGCTTCTGGATGTGGTCTATCTGGATCCTCTGGAATGGGTACAGTGGTCTGGCAAGATGATTTGTGGGAACTTTCTCCATTCTTCCAGGGTTGCATTTGCCGCAGGTCAGGCAGCTGCTAGTGAACTTGGCTGTTAGGGTGGAGATCCCTGGAGCGAACCAGTAAGCACCAATCAGATCATTCATCTGTGTCTTTGATCTGTGTGTGGGCCCATGTGCCCACTGGACCACTATAGGGTACATGCTTCGGGGTAAACAGGGTTTTGTAGTCCATTGCGTATACCCTTCCTTCTTCATGTGTTGCTCCATTCCGCATCCAGCATTCCTTCTTGTCCTTTTTTGGGGCTTGCTCTTGCAGCTTTTTGAGCAGATCCCAGGACGTCATCTGGTCAGGTTTCTTGTCTTCAGTCGTCATGTAGTAGCCGTCCGGCTCTACGACCTATCCCACTTCTCCATTTTGCCTTTGGCTGCTTCTTTGGCTGCTATATCCGCCATGTTGTTACCTCGTGCCTCTACTGTGTTCAATTTTCCATGTGCTTTGACTTTTAGTACTGCCACCATTTTTTGGAAGTTGGAGTGCATCCAGCAGGTCCTTGATGGCTCCATGATGCTTCACGGCTGTTCTGCTTGCTGCGATGAAGTCTCTTGCAGTCCAGATGGGTCCAGAGTCGTGTGCTATGCCATGCATACCTTGAATCGGTGTATATGTTTGCAGTTTTGCCTTCTACAATCTGGCAGGCCTTCGTCAGCGCTATCAGTTCTGCTTCCTGAGCTGACAGACTAGGCGGCAGACATCTGGACCACAGGATCTCTTGATTGCTGGTCACTGCACATCCCATGTGGAATCTTCCTTCATCATCTGCAAATCTGGAGCCATCCATGTAGAGGATCAACTCTGGTTTGGTCAGTGGCTCTTCTGCCACCTTAGGTAGTCCTACTGTTTCCTGTTGCATGATGCTGAAGCAATCATGGTCATCCGTCCGGAGCAAATCCAGATCCCTGCGGAGGGTATCAAGCTGATACTGATCAGAATTTTGATCTGAGGGTCCATATCTGTATCCCCCCTTGGGAGTGGGAGTAGAGTGGACGGCTTGAGGACTGTGTATCTGGAGATGGTGACATTGTCGGGCAGGAGTGAAGAGCACTGGAGGCGAAAATGCCTGGCGGTGGAGAGATGTTTTGGCAGGGTTCGGTTGAGGATTGCTGAGATGTCATGCGGAGCCAGGATTTCCAATGGATACCCAAGAATGATGACAGCAGTCCTGTCTAGGAGGGCGTATGCTGCAAATGCTGCTCTCATGCAGGAGGGGGCTTCCCTTGCAACTGGATCCAAGCAAGCTGAAATGTAGCCCAAAGGTCTCTGCTTTCCTCCCTGAAGCTGCGTCAGGACTCCAGTAGCAAGGCCTTCTTTTTCCATCAGGTAGAGACGGAATGGCTTCTCGTAGTCAGGTAAGCCTAGTGCTGGTGCTGAGACTACAGAGTCTTTTAACTTCTTGAACGAGCTGAAGGCTGCATCTGTCAGGAGGAACAGGGTTATGTTGACACAGTCATACAGAGGCTGCATTAGGACTGAAGCAT
The DNA here is from genome assembly GCF_032444005.1 of Ranitomeya imitator. NCBI lineage: Eukaryota > Metazoa > Chordata > Amphibia > Anura > Dendrobatidae > Ranitomeya > Ranitomeya imitator. The sequence continues at coordinate 497,559,597 of NC_091283.1, read as the reverse complement.
CAGGGATCCAGGCTCTGCAATATGAAACTAGACCAAGGAAGGCCTGTAGTGCCTTTGGAGTTGTTGGAGGAACCATCTTCTCCACTGTGGTCTTCCGGTCATCTGTCAGGTGTTTCGTCTGGTAAGCAATACAGTGTCCCTGGAACGTAACTCGCTTCAGACACCATTTGACATTGTTCTTTGAGACCTTGCAGTGCTGCTCCACCAGGTAGAGTAGGAGAGACAAGGAACGGGCTTTGCACAAAGGAGTAGATTGTCCACATATTGTAGCAGGGTTACTTCTGCATGTTCTGTGACCCATTTGGTGAGGACTGTGGACATTGCTTTGCTGAACTGTGAAGGGCTGTTCTGGGCCCGCTGTGGCATCACTGTCCATGTGTGCTGTCCCCCCTGGTGCGTTAAGGCAAACAGCTACTGGTCTTCTGGATGAAGTGAGTACTTTTGCTGTGGAAGGCACATTTGAGAGCAGAGTGTGCAGATTCGGCACAATTGGAGTTTCAAACACCGTGGCATCATTCACGTCTCTCAGGTCATGTAACATTTTGAACTTGGCTGGCTCTCCTTTTACAGTCTTTTTTTTTCTTGACTGGGAAAAGCGTGGTATTGCAAGGCGATGTGCAAGGAACAATGAATCCAATTTCCAAGTAGACCTTCAGTTGGTCAGAGGCAGCTTGACTCTAGGCCTGGCCTGGGCCTTACGAGGGTACGGGGTACCTGGCTTGAGTGACACTCGTACTGGGGCAACTTGAGGCTTTCCCACGTCCTGGGGTCCCTTAGACCATAGACTCTCTGGTACTACGTCCAGTACCTCCTTGAGTAGGCCTCATCGGTTGTTTGAGGTTCTTGTAGGGCCGCCAGCATGATTCTTCTTGGGTCAAGGATGAAGAAAGTGTCACGGTCCCATCTTCCTGGAACACTGTGGTTGCCTTCAGCTTCTGCAGTAGGTCCGCTCCCAGCAGGTTGAGTGGCAGGTTCTTGACACCACAAACTGGGACAGGATAGAGTGTCCTGGCTGAGTGCACATGCTCAGAGGCTTTGTAAGCTGAGAATGTCTGACTTGACCATCAATGCCCATGCGAGACACAGAGGATTCTGATAGGCAGGTGGGCTCAGCGAGTTCCACAGGTCTCATCACACTTCTGGCTGCACCGGTGTGCAGAAGAAAAGATCTGACAACGCCATCCACTTTCAGGGCAATTTGAGGTATTGGTCCTGCAGACGGAGTTTTAGATGTCAGGAGCGTAGTGTCTTGCAGACCTGGCTTGCTTACCCCTGTCCCATGGACGGGGTACTTCACTGTTTTCTGTACTTCTTCCTTGACCTGTTTCTCTGGACCAACTCTTGGGTTGCATGGGTGCTCTGCACTAGTTCCAGAAATGGCCAAACTTGCCATAGATGTAACACTTGACACTTCTTCTGTCTTTGTAGGGTGGTTGCGCTTCCAGGTCAGTGGTCACCATGAGAGGGGCTGTCTTCTGCACCCCTGGTTGGGACTCAATCCCTTTGGCTACTGTGGACAACGGCATGATGGGCACTGTAGCAGCAGCGGGGTCTGGCCTGCTGATTGAAGCTGCGGTGGTAAGATGGGACCTGCAGGTGTGTCCGTGGCGAGGCCCGGGGTTGCCATGAGACCGGTGGCTGCATCCAACCCAAGGTCTTGGGGCATTACAGGGGCTGCAGCTGCATCTGCTATCACTTCTTCCCCCTGCTTTGACATAGCTTCTCCCCTTTGCTAACCTTATTGAGGTCGGTGTCTCCTCTCCGGAGTCTGCAGCGGTTCTTCCGGCGTGTCGCTTGACACTTTGCTGCGTCTTCAACTCTGGCTCCCCTTCCGGCGTTCTTAGCAGCACGGCACCTGTTTCCTTCTTCGCGCTCTTTGTGGCGCTATAATGGTAGCAGTTTTGGCGAAAATTGGCAATAAACAGTCTCCCAGGCACACATAACCCGTTTTGCTGGGTCAGTCCACTGCTATTGACCTGTTCCCGGGCCTAGCCACTATCAGTGGTTTCCTGATTGGCTGTCTCAGTCCATGCACAAAGGCCTGTGCCAACATTTGCATGTGTATCTGGTCATGAATGTTGAAGCTCAAGCTTGGAATACTTGCATTACTCTGCCATGAAACTTCTTTACAGACACTGTCTTGTCTTGGCTCGTGTCATGTAAGCTGAGGGCTTGTCCTGCCAATCTGCCTTTGGCTCACTCTCTGAGCTGTTCAATTAGCTGTGGCCCTGACTCCCAAGCGTGTACATATAATTCTGCTGGAAGTTTGAATTGTTCCTTCATGATTGGCCAGAGTGCATCACCTGCTTTTTAGTTCCATTTATGGCCCAGAGATCATTCCAGGTGGCTATATATATTCGCTGGTTCTGCTACATTCTTTAGTAAAATGGCATGGGATACATCCCTGGGTCTGGAAGATTGTTGAGAATGCTGGTCACCTGACTTGGGGTGAAGTGCACATAGTGTAATGGTGGTGCCTCTATCTGCCCCTGCATTCTTGGTGCCTGTGGTTTTTTTTTTCTAGTACTGGGCAGCATGTATGATGTTCCCTCCTCATCCTCATCAGAGGAATAGTTGTGATAGCATGTGCTGGGGTCATACACTGGCTGATTTTTGGGCTTAGGAGCTCCCTTTTTGTGTGAGGATGTCTCCCCCCTTGCTGAAGCTGTGGTGGACTAGGCTTATAGTTCTATGTTGGTGTGAATGTAGGCAGCTCTGACCGGTGCTGAAGTTGCACATTATCAACAGATGATGATGATGATGATATCAGTCCTCCCCCCTCTGCACCCAGGGCTGAGCTGTCTGCCACCTACTGCAGCTTGGGGGGTGCCTTCTACTGCATTGTGTGTAGGGGAATTTTCACCTTCTTTCCCTGATATCACAACTGGCAATGGCTGGACTGTATTGGGAACATAGAAGGGGTGTCTTGTGCTGTAAGCACCACATTGTTTGGATTGGGCGTTGGCCCAGCTGGAAACACAGAAGAAGAAGAGGAAGAAGAAGAAGGAGGAGGGGTTGATGAAAAAGAGTATAGGAGGAGGAGGAGGTGAGGAGTGAGGAACAGAGGGAGGAGAAGATGGGAGGTGTGGAGGAGAGAGAGGGAGGAGAAGAGAGGAGTGGAGATGGGTGTAGAAGGAGGGAGGACAACAGAGGGACGAGATAGGTGTGGTGGGGGAGTGAAGAAGGAGGAGAGAAGGAGGGTGAGTGAAGGAGGAAAGAGGTGTGGAGAAGAAGGAGAAGGAGGAGTAGATGTGTAGAGGAGATAGAGAGGGAGAGAGGGAGAGGAAAAGAGAGTGAGAGAGGAGAAGGAGGAGAGAAAGAGTGACAGAGAAAAAGGAGGATAGGGAGAAAGATGGAGGAGAAAGACAGGGGGGAAAGACAAGAAGAAAATTCCTTCTTCTTTGATGGCAGATGCAGCCTGAGACTGCATGGTCAGAGCAACAGCACCATCTCCATGTACAAAGGTTGGGCGGGGCGCACCACATACTGTGCAAAAAAACTCCATATACCATGGATTCTGCTGAGAGCAGACTGCGCAGATCCAATATCTCCCGTCCTATACACACAAAAATCACTTCCTGGTTTGCTCACATATCTCTGTACCACCTAAACGATGTAAGCTCTGCTGCTACTGTGTACCATGTATCAGCATTGAGCACTGTAACATCAGCTAACTTCCCTTATTTTCCTCTCTATGTCATGCCATTCCGCAGCTTGAATTCTGCCGTTCTGATGAATTTCACATACTTTATACCTTCTAAAATTCTTCACGTACTTAACATCTTCGTATTTTGCCACTATCTGGGGGGCCGTTTTCTTATCAGGAAGTAAAAGACGTTCCTGTTGCTTGGCCACCTTATTTCCCATTGCAAAAAATAACAAAAAAACACAACAAAAAACTTCAAACATATGGGTATATAAAAACACAAAAAATAATAAAATAAAAAAAGAAAGGAACACTTCCAAAAATTGGTGCAAGATGTTGAAATCAAAACATAAAAAAAACATCAAAAACTCGGTACACGATCCAAAACTCAGGATCTTTACAGAAAAGGAAAAAAAAACCCTTTTAAACAAAAAAGTGAAGAGGCAGAAAAGAAAAGAAACTTTGAAAAACTTTTAAAAAAGTCTAAAAACTTCAAAATGCAACAAAGACAGGACAGAAGGAAAAAAAAGAACCTTCAAAATAGTAATAATAAAATAAAATTAAAACGCCTTCTCTTCTCCCCCCCCTTTTTTTTCCCCTGAACTCTGCGCTCAAATGCAGTCAGAGACACACTTCCCCTTTTTTATAAGCAGCTGCTGTTTTACCAAAAATCACGTATGTCACATCAAAAATGATAGATATCATTTAGTTTTACCTCTTCAAATAAATGTTATACCATAGCCAGATATATGCGAAAACAGGAAACTTAGCAACAAAAAGAAGGGAAAAAAAACAAACAAACAAAAAACGGTTGTGACAGTGTGATTTACAATGCATATATCTCTACTGGCAGCGTGGAGAAGGAAAATGAGGAAGAGAAAAAAAAACTTCTCTATACAATTATATGCTCTTAAAGCAGCAACATGTGACTCAAACCAAACAGATACAGACGTCCGGGAGAAACCCTTTTAATTATTCTGTGACACGTGCAGGTTGCACTGGGAACAGACTACTGCCAATCGCACTGGGCACACCTGTGCCCGGGCAGCCTGAGTGAGAAACACAACAAGCGGGATATCTACCACCCCGGTCCGGTCTACCTAACTGGATAGCCGGCACTATGGGAATCTTTGTAAGAAGGAACATAAACCAGCTCACCCGTGATGCAAGAACCAAACCTCGGGAGCACGGACCCACTGTGTCCAGGCGTACAAGGTCCAAAAAAAGAAAGGAATGTCCAGCTTCACCGAGTCCGTAAAAAAGAGTTTTCTTTATTCACATCATGACACGTCATGATTAAGGGAGCCTAGTCTCCAGAAACGCGTTGAGATTCTTACCCATATGGTTGTGCTGAAGTCTGTATCCTCCATGTTTAAAGTTTGTGAATAAAGAAAACTCTTTTTTACGGACTCGGTGAAGCTGGACATTCCTTTCTTTTTTTGGACCTACTACGGGAATCTGCAGTAGCCCTCTAAGTTATCACTACCCGTGCCTGGACATGGAGCCACCTGCCCCGGAACTGCCTGTTCCTCCTATGCACGGGAATCCTCCAATAACTTATCGAGCTATTTGACCTCCTGCGGTCTGTTACCCAGCAACCACAAACAAAACAGCCACTGTTCCATCTGTCTCCCAGATCTTACACAAACATGGAACACATACACGGCACACAGCAGACACCTTGATCCCAGGGTTTTGGATACGGGCTTTTGGACTTTTTACACTACCTGGAAATGCGGTGGTGACCACACCTGACCGGCAAGAGGTATGGACCCGGACTGGGCACAGGGGACTTTCAGGTAAGATGATAACATTTTCTTACCTTACTTATGGAGCTGCGCAGTCTCCGTCCCGTGAACCAAGGCCGTGGCCAACACCTCCGTCTCTCTGGTCAGCAGGGTCCCGTGTGTTTCGTCCACGCCTCGCAGTTGGGGGCCATTTGATATGGAAATTTGGGTTGGATAAATCTATCCCGTGTGTGCTGCGGCCGTTCCCAATAAGACTGAGTATTTTGAGCGCTCATCAAGAATGAGTCTGTACATCATTGTGACAGAAAAGCATTCCATCAATACTGATCCTTTATTTCCTGATACATAGTTTTATAATTGCATATAGAAAGGAGTGGTTAGTTAATTAACATATTGTCTAGCTCCTCTGTTATTGGCTATCTGAATATATATGGAATATTGTGATTAATGCACATATGATTGCTGATTAAGCAACTAAAGTGTATCTCTGCATCTTGGACAAAGTTGAGACATTTCATCAGCACTTAAGACATCTGGAGTTCTTCCGCTTTTTTGGGTGGAAATCACCGAACAGTCTGTCTGGCTTATATCAGTTTATGTCAGCCATTTTAAGCAATTGATTATAGTGTATATTATTATTATTATTATTATTTATTATTATAGCGCCATTTATTCCATGGCGCTTTACATGTGAGGAGGGGTATACGTAATAAAACAAGTACAATAATCTTGAACAATACAAGTCACAACTGGTACAGGAGGAGAGAGGACCCTGCCCGCGAGGGCTCACAATCTACAAGGGATGGGTGAGGATACAGTGGGTGAGGGTAGAGCTGGTCATGCAGCGGTTTGGTCGATCGGTGGTTACTGCAGGTTGTAGGCTTGTCGGAAGAGGTGCATCTTCAGGTTCTTTTTGAAGGTTTCGATGGTAGGTGAGAGTCTGATGTGTTGTGGTAGAGAGTTCCAGAGTAGGGGGGATGCACGAGAGAAATCTTGTATGTGATTGTGAGAAGAGGAGATAAGAGGGGAGTAGAGAAGGAGATCTTGTGAGGATCGGAGGTTGCGTGTAGGTAAGTACCGGGAGACGAGGTCACAGATGTATGGAGGAGACAGGTTGTGGATAGCTTTGTATGTCATGGTTAGGCTTTTGTACTGGAGTCTCCGGGTGATGGTGAGCCAGTGCAAGGATTGACAGAGGGGAGAGGCCGGGGAATAGCGGGGGGACAGGTGGATATAGATTTATTTGCGTTTATATGAGTATAGAGGAGTATACATGCAAGTGAGATCTACATGATATAAATATTTCCATCACATGTGCATGTTTGCGTACTGTATGTGTGTGCATGTCTGCGTACTGTGTGTGTGCACGTCTACGTACTGTAAGTGTGTGTATGTCTGAGTACTGTATGTGTGTGTATGTTGTCTGCTTATTGTATGTTTGTGCATGTCTGCGTACTGTATGTATGTGTATGTTTACATATTGTATGTGTACATGTCTGCGTATTGTGTGTATGTGTGTCTGTGTGCATGTCTGCGTATTTTGTGTGTGCAGATCTGCCTATGTGTAGGATGAGGGGGAAGGCTAGGCCCTGTGTAGTATATCTATATTTCTCCTCCGTATCTGTGCATCATGAATCGTGGTATGTGGACCCACTGAGACTCTTTTGCCCGGGGCCCACAAAAACCAGGAGCCGGCCCTGCTTCCAAGCCTTGTCAAGCTCCCAAACAGTAGTATTCCCGCACATATGGGGTATCAGCATATTTAGGAGAAATTGCACAACAAATTGTATGGACCAATTTCTCCTGTTACCCTTATGAAAATGCAATTTTTTTTTTTTTATTTCCACGACTCTACGCTGTAAAATTCTATGAAGCACCTGTGGGGTCAAGGTGCTCAATACACATCTAGGTAAAATCCATAAGGGTTCTCGTTTCCAAAATGGTGTCACTTGTGGGGAGTTTCCACTATTTAGGCACATCAGGGGCTCTGCAAACGCGACATGGCAACTGCTAATTATTCCAACATATTTTACATTCAAAAAGTCAAATGGCACTCTTTCCCTTCCGAGCCCTGCCGTGTACCCAAACAGTAGATTGCCACCACATATGGGGAATCATCATGTTCAGGAGAAATTGCACAACAAACTGTATGGTCCATTTTCTCCTGTTACCCTTGCAAAAGTAAAAAAAATTAGGTCTAAAGGAAATTTTTTGTGAAAGAAAAGTGAATATCTATTTTTTCCTTCCAAATTCCAAAATTCCTGTGAAGTACCTGAAGGGTTAATAAACTTCTTGAAGGTGGTTTTGAATACCTTGAGGGGTGCAGTTTTTAGAATGGTGTTATTCCTGGGGTATTTTCTGTCATATAGGCCTCTCAAAGTCACTTCAAGTGTGAGGTGGTCCCTAAATAAATGGTTTTGCAAATTTTGTTGTAAAAATGAGAAATCACTGGTCAACTTTTAACCTTATAACTTCCTGACAAAAAAAAAATATGTTTCCAAAATTGTGCTGATGTAAAGTAGGGAAATGTTATTTATTAACTATCTTGTGCGATATGACTCTCTGATTTAAGGGCATAAAAATTAATAGTTTGAAAATTGCAAAATTTCCAAAAATATTGGCCCGGTCACTAAGGTGAAAACAGATTTCATCTCAAAGGGGTTAATAAAGAGTTTTTCCTCCAAAATCAAGGAGTAAGTATGGTGGGGAAATGCTAACCTTCCCTTGCAAACATTACATTGGCAGTTTGGGAGGAAAAATGCATTTTTGGTGAGACAAATCCTTTGAAAAATTAAATCGAATTTTATGGTCGATACATAGACTGTGATGCGGCTGCAGTGCAGTTTAGCGCAACCTCTACCAGGGGATGCTGGTGAGGGAAGAGAGTAAATCACCGACATATGACACTAATTACACGATAAAGTAAATGACCACAATAAAACTTAACATTTACTAATTCTTCATAAAACAGAACAATACAACATACACGACCTAAAAAAACACACGCATGGCTGTAAAAAAGATACAGGGTGAACAGAATCCCTAAAGGGCCAACTATCTGTGTCCTACCTTGCCACAGAGGTTGGCACCCTATAAACCTGCGCAGTGGCGCCCCCGCTCAACGTAGGCTTGCTCTAACTGACCCTCATAGGCCCTATCGTGCGTGAATAAAGAACAAACAGCAGACCATACACTTCAGACAGAAAAACAATACAAATGTCACTAGATCGTAATTAGTCTTATTAATTAATTAATTAGCTAACAGATATAAATCATTCAGCTGCGGCAAGAAAAACTAAAGGTACCGTCACACTAAGCGACGCTGTAGCGATACCGAGTCCCCGGGTAACCAGGGTAAACATCGGGTTACTAAGCGCAGGGCCGCGCTTAGTAACCCGATGTTTACCCTGGTTACCGTTGTAAATGTAAAAAAACAAACACTACATACTTACATTCCCGGTGTCTGGTCATGTCCCTCGCCTTCAGCTTCCCGCACTGACTGAGCGCCGGCCGTAAAGTACAGCGGTGACGTCACCGCTGTGCTGTGCTTTACGGCTGGCCGGCGCTCACCAGTCAGTGCGGGAAGCTGACGGCGGGGGACCTGACTAGACATCGGAATGTAAGTATGTAGTGTTTGTTTTTTTACATTTACAACGGTAACCAGGGTAAACATCGGGTTACTAAGCGCGGCCCTGCGCTTAGTAACCCGATATTTACCCAGGTTACCAGTGAAGACATCGCTGAATCGGCGTCACACATGCCAATTCAGCGATGTCAGAGGGAGATCCAGCGACAAAATAAAGTGCTGGACTTTCCCCAGTGACGAACGATCTTCCAGCAGGGGCCTCATCATTGGTCGCTGTCACACATAACGATTTCGTTAACGATATCGTTGCTACGTCACAAAAAGCAATGATATCGTTAACGATATCGTTATGTGTGACGGTACCTTAAATCTCCGAGCAGTAAAAAATACTCGGAGGACCCCCGAGCATGCTCGAGAAATTTTGAGTAACGAGTATATTCGCTTGTCACTAGATACTACAGCAGGACATTTGTTCATGAAGTGGGAGAGGTGAAGCCTCCTAAAGATAAGCCAAGGAAATCAAATGTTCTTAGTTATCTGGAGTCTGTCTGGTGGAGGTGTGAATTGTATCCATGTAGTGAGTCATAAATCCAGGTCAAATCATGAAATAAATTACCGTATATACTCGAGTATAAGCCGACCCGAGTATAAGCCGACCCCCCTAATTTTGCCACAAAAAACTGGGAAAACTTATTGACTCGAGTATAAGCCTAGGGTGGAAATGCAGCATTTACCGGTGAATTTCAAAAATAAAAATAGATCATTATTTCCCCATAGCTGTGCCATATAGTGCTCTGCACCGTTCATATTTCCCCATAGGTGTGAACCATATAGTGCTCTGCACCGTTCATTGTGCCCCCTAGCTGTGCCATATACGGTGCTCTGCACCGTTCATTGTGCCCCATAGATGTGCCATATACGGTGCTCTGCACCGTTCACTGTGCCCCATAGCTGTGCCATATACGGTGCTCTGCACCGTTCACTGTGCCCCATAGCTGTGCTGTGCCATATACGGTGCTCTGCACCGTTCACTGTGCCCCATAGCTGTGCCATATACGGTGCTCTGCACCGTTCACTGTGCCCCATAGCTGTGCTGTGCCATATACGGTGCTCTGCACCGTTCACTGTGCCCCATACATAGCTGTGCTGTGCCATATACGGTGCTCTGCACCGTTCACTGTGCCCCATAGCTGTGCTGTGCCATATACGGTGCTCTGCACCGTTCACTGTGCCCCATAGCTGTGCTGTGCCATATACGGTGCTCTGCACCGTTCACTGTGCCCCATAGCTGTGCTGTGCCATATACGGTGCTCTGCACCGTTCACTGTGCCCCATAGCTGTGCTGTGCCATATACGGTGCTCTGCACCGTTCACTGTGCCCCATAGCTGTGCTGTGCCATATACGGTGCTCTGCACCGTTCACTGTGCCCCATAGCTGTGCTGTGCCATATACGGTGCTCTGCACCGTTCACTGTGCCCCATAGCTGTGCTGTGCCATATACGGTGCTCTGCACCGTTCACTGTGCCCCATAGCTGTGCTGTGCCATATACGGTGCTCTGCACCGTTCACTGTGCCCCCTAGCTGTGCCTTATACGGTGCTCTGCACCGTTCACTGTGCCCCATAGCTGTGCTGTGCCATATACGGTGCCCTGCACCGTTCACTGTGCCCCATAGCTGTGCTGTGCCATATACGGTGCTCTGCACCGTTCATTGTGCCCCCTAGCTGTGCCTTATACGGTGCCCCATAGATGTTCCACATAAATTTGTGCCGCCGCTGCCGCAATAAAGAAAAAAAAACACATACTCACCTCCCTTGATTGCAGCTCCCGGCGTCTCGTTCCGGCGCCTCCATCTTCCCGGCGTCTCTGCTCTGACTGATCAGGCAGAGGGCGCCGCGCACACTATATGCGTCATCGCGCCCTCTGCCTGAACAGTCAGAGAGCAGAGACGCCGGGAAGATGGAGGCGCCGGGAAGATGGATCGGCGCCCGGCGGATGGAACGAGGACAGGTGAATATGCTATACTCACCTAGTCCTGGCGATCCTCGCGCTGTCCCCTCCTGTCTTCGGTGCCGCAGCTTCTTTCTCTATCAGCGGTCACCGGCAGCGCTGATTAGAGAAATGAATAAGCGGCTCCGCCCCTATGGGAGGTGGAGCCGCTTATTCATTTCTGTAATGAGCGGTCCCACGTGACCGCTGAAGAGAGGAAGAAACTGCAGCGCCGAAGCCCGTGGGACGGCAGGGACAGCGCGAGGATCGCTGGGACTAGGTAAGTATACCCCAGCGCCCTCACCCCCTCACCCGCCGACCCCACCGCTACCGTGACTCGAGTATAAGCCGAGGGGGGCACTTTCAGCCCAAAAATTTGGGCTGAAAATCTCGGCTTATACTCGAGTATATACGGTACCTGGACATAATATTAGAAGGTCACTTGCCAAGACAATCTATTCATATTCACCCATACAGAAAACCAAGAGACACTAATTCTATTTTGGAGGCTCAATCATGTCATGCAAAACATGTCATTAATAACATCCCCCTTGGTGAACTCATATGCCTAAAAAGAAATTGCTCTTCTCCAACTGTATTTGACAAGGAAACAAATTTAACAATGGCTGAAACTCAGAGGCTATTCACACTGGTGTCTGAATAAAGCGAAAAAACGGTGGACAAAATGGATAGAAACAAACTGATGGATAAAAATAATAATAAATAATCAAAAATTCTAACCACCCCCCAAAAAGAAAAGAAAACATGGTAAAAACTCTCCCATTACATTTGCAAGTAATTATATCCCCCAATATAATAAAATTGTGAACATACCGTATATACTCGAGTATAAGCTGAGATTTTCAGCCCAAATTTTTGGGCTGAAAGTGCCCCCCTCGGCTTATACTCGAGTCACGGTACCGGTGGGGTCGGCGGGTGAGGGGGAGAGGGCGCTGAGGTATACTTACCTAGTCCCAGCGATCCTCGCGCTGTCCCTGCCGTCCCACGGGCTTCGGCGCTGCAGCTTCTTCCTCTCTTCAGCGGTCACGTGGGACCGCTCATTAGAAAAATGAATAGGCGGCTCCACCTCCCATAGGGGCGGAGCCGCCTATTCATTTCTCTAATCAGCGGTGCCGGTGACCGCTGATAGAGAAAGAAGCTGCGGCACCGAAGACAGCTGTGACAGGCGGGGACAGCGCGAGGATCGACAGGACTAGGTGAGTATGTTATATTCACCTGTCCACGTTCCAGCCGCCGGGCGCCGATCCATCTTCCCGGCGTCTATCTGCGCTCTGACTGTTCAGGTCAGAGGGTGCGATGACGCACTAGTGTGCGCGGCGCCCTCTGCCTGATCAGTCAGTGCAGAGAGACGCCGGGACCGGACGCTGGGAGCTGCAATCAGCGAGGTGAGTATGGCTTTTTTTTTTTTTTATTGAAGCAGCAGCGGCCATGGCACAGACTTATACCGAGCATCTATGGGGCAATATGAACGCATCAGAGCACAGTATGGGGCAGATATGGGGATATATGAACGCAGCAGAGCACAGTATGGGGCAGATATGGGGATATATGAACGCAGCAGAGCACAGTATGGGGCAGATATGGGGATATATGAACGCAGCAGAGCACAGTATGGGGCAGATATGGGGATATATGAACGCAGCAGAGCACAGTATGGGGCAGATATGGGGATATATGAACGCAGCAGAGCACAGTATGGGGCAGATATGGGGATATATGAACACAGCAGAGCACAGTATGGGGCAGATATGGGGATATATGAACGCAGCAGAGCACAGTATGGGGCAGATATGGGGATATATGAACACAGCTACTGATGTCTCAATTAATTTTACTTTTATTGGTATCTATTTTTATTTTTGAAATTCACCGGTAGTTGCTGCATTTCCACCCTAGACTTATACTCGAGTCAATAAGTTTTCCCAGTTTTTGTGGCAAAATTAGGGGGGTCGGCTTATACTCGGGTCGGCTTATACTCGAGTATATACGGTAATCAGAAAATATGTGTCAGTTCTAAACCAAGATAAAAAACTAGTGGATATATTAAAAAATTCAGAAATCTGCTTTGTAGCCAGAAAAACACAAACTTTGCGGGGAATTATCTCACCGAGCCTATTCCAAGGTGAAAAGATTTACAAAACCTGGTTAAATTTTGAGGGATTTTTTTTAGGTGCGGTCACAACCCATGTAAGGCTATGTGCACACGTTGCGGATTAGGCTTAGGAATTTCTGGTGCAGATTCTGCCTCTCCTGGCAGAAAACGCACCTGCGGATTTGTCGCATTTTTTGTCCGGTTCGGCAGCATTTTTTGTGCCTTTTTGCTGCGGTTTTCTTGCGGATTTGCTGCGTTTTTTACCCTTGCGAATTTCTATAATGGAATGGGTACAAAAACGCTGCAGATTCACAAAAAAGTAGTGACATGCTACTTCTTTTAAACCGCAGCATTTCCGCAGCGGATTTTCCGCAAAGTGTGCACAGCATTTTTTTCTCATTGATTTACATTGTACTGTAAGTCAATTGCGGATCTGCAGCATTTCTGCACCTCAAAAAACGCTGTGGATCCGCAGAGAATCCGCAACGTGTGCACATACCCTTAGACCTGTGCACATGTCAATAAAGCTGCTACCTTTACTTCTAATGTCACTGGAGAAGTCTATCCAATTAACAGTTTCATAAATTGGATTAGTTTATTTAACCCCTTTCTGCCAGTTGACAGAATAGTATTTCAGCTGGCAGTATCCCCCGCCTTGAGGTGGGCTCTGGCGGTGAGCCCACCTCAAAGCTGCGACATGCCAGCTTTTTTCAACAGCTGACATGTGCCCGCAATGGGCGTGAGCGGAATTGCGATCCGCCTGTGCCCATTAACTAGTTAAATGCAGCTGTCAAACTCTGTCAGCAGCATTTAACAAGCACTGCCGGCCACGTGGCTGGAAGTACGTGCACCGCTGACCTCCTTCACGTGATTGGGGGTCATTGGTGCATTGCCATCACAAACAGAGGTCTCCTGAAGACCGCTATGGTTGTTGATGACGGATTGCTATGAGCGCCACCCTGTGGTCGGCACTCACAGCAGTGCTATAATTCAGCTACATAGAGGTGATCTGTGCAAGCTTCTGGTGGCAAGATTCTGGTGGTTTTACCCATTGAGCCTCTAGTCCATTAATCTGGAAAATCAAAGGGAGTAACACCGTGGGAGTCTCTACCTGGTGCGTGCTCCATAGAAATTGGAGAATAAGGCGGAACCCTCATAGAGTCTGACTATCCAGAGGGTTGCTGGCTGGACATGGTAGTAGTGGAGGTTAGAGCAGACATTGCAGTGGACAGACCCTGCAGCTGGGTTGCCACCACATTGATGGCCTACATCAGTTGGTCCTGACGCTGATGCTGAGAGCGGCACTTGTACTGTTGTCTTGAGATCCCTGGATCCTGACTTGTTAGCGGAGTCCATGTCCCAAACAAATATTACTCTGTACGGTGTGGACCTACTGCACCAAGGGTCAGTTTTACCCTATACGGGCATGACTAAGCTACTATCTAGAGTTCACTAGAGCCTCTAGTTCTGAGGATAGGATAAGCCACAGGTAGTCACCAGGTACCACTCCAGGACAGCAGCTTACTAGGGGGTCAGAGGCACGGCTACAAGGTACAGGAGGGCAAAGACAAAAACGTGTTCAGACTGTCCAAAGTAGTGGCAGGCAACACAGGTTATTATTATTATTATTTATTTATATAGCACCATTAATTCCATGGTGCTGTACATGAGAAAGGGGTTACGTACAGGGTTATAGATATCATTTACAGTAAACAAATTTACAATGACAGACTGGTACAGAGGGGAGAGGACCCTGTCCTTGTGGACTTACATTCTACGGGATAATGGGAAAGAGACAGAAGGTCGGGGGTGCGGCAACTCTGGTGGTGGTGAGACGGCAGCTCTGGTGATGATGAGGCGGCAGCTCTGGTGGTGGTGAGGTGGCAGCTCGGGTGGTGGTGAGGCTGCAGAATGGTTATTGCAGGCTGTAGGCTTTCCTGAAGAAATGGGTTTTCAGGTTCTGTCTGAAGGATCCGAGGGTGGAGGAAAATTGGACGTGTTGAGGAGTGGAATTCCAGAGGATGGGGGATATTCGGGAGAAATCTTCGGTTCTGTGAGGAATGAATAAGTGTGGAGGAGAGTAGGAGGTCTTGGGAGGATCGAAGATTACTAGTGATGAGCGAATATACTTGTTACTTGAGATTTCTCGAGCACGCTCGGAGGTCCTCCGAGTATTTTTTAGTGCTCGGAGATTTAGTTTTTCTTGCCGCAGCTGAATGGCTTACATCTGTTAGCCAGCATAAGTACATGTGGGGATTGACTGGTTGCTAGGGAATCTCCACATGTACTTATGCTGGCTAACAGATGTAAATCATTCAACTGCGGCAAGAAAAACTAAATCTCCGAGCACTAAAAAATACTCGGAGGACCCCCGAGCATGCTCGAGAAATCTCGAGTAACGAGTATATTTGCTTGTCACTAAAGTTTACGTGAGGGAAGATATTGGGAGATTAGTTCAGAGATATAGGGAGGTTCAGTACACATAGCCAAGGTCAGCAGCAGAGAGCTCAGACAGAATGGATAAACAGGCCGGGTTTTTAATGAGATACAGACAATGGAGGAATGCATGAACGCGTGCTATAGCATTAGCCACCAACGTTCAAGTGCAAAATATTAGGCGGAGCTGCCTAATAAATGCCCTGTTAGCACTATATAGGCAGAGGAACCTAATCTCTGCAGGACATAGCAGGGTTAAATTCCTACAGAGATTGGCCATGCTCCCTTAGGCTAAATGTATGTCACAAGTAAAGCAGCAGTGAAGCATGCAGCAGGCCAGCAAAACCACAAGGTTAGTAGAGGGGCGCTGATGAGGCATGTGTACGGCACCCCAGGAGTCCAGTTGCCACAGTGGCATTGCCTCCCTCACAAGGGGTGATGTCATACCTGGAAGCAAGGAGGGATCCCCTTTCCAGGTACATCAGCATGAAACACCTTTCCCACTCCAGACCAGAAGGGGGAGCTCTAACACCTGATTTCAGGGGAGCTTCCCTATACGTTGTGGCCCAGAGGCGGGGTTAGTTAGTTAGCCTGAGACAGTGGAAGAGGAAAAGGCAAGTGAGGAGAACCTGGGGGATTGGAGCTGTGACTGAGCTCACCCCAGGACTGAGCACCAAGACCGGACACTGGAGTCCGTGGTTGTGTGGGAACTGCAGGCCCAGCAACTAGAACAGGAGGGAAGGAGATTGCAGGTCTCCTGGCCCCAGCTGACACCCTGAGGTACAGCAGCATACGAGAGCCCGGAGTCACCACAAGGGAGTGACACCTGGAACAGGCTAAAGCTGCCTGCCATGTGGATAGTGTTCCATTTAATGGACAGACTGAGAGAGGGACTTGAGTAGAGCATAAAGCATCAAGAACCCAGAGAACAGCACAGTAGGGAGGCCTCCAACTCCACCTGGCTAGGTGGATTCTGAATTGCTTCCAGGCTGCCTGGATCTCCAATACCACCTGTTACCTGTGCTCCGGACTGCACCTTCAACCAGGAATTAAAGGTAATGAAAACTGCACCCCTTCTGTCCTCTAGTCCTTTCCTGCACCCTCAGTCCGCACCCCAACATCCACAATCCCTGATAGACTGTACTCGTAACCCTGGGCCCTTGCTCCACCTGTGGGGAGCAGAACCATCTCAGCTGCAACACCATCGGCCCCAGTGGTCTCCTTATGCAGTGTCGGCTACCTATTGCCGAACATAACAGGTGGCATCACGTGAAATCCCCTACCAACATTCCCTCATTACACTTATTGGACGCCAAGGGCCACGGACCGGGACACTGCTGCCGTGACCACCCCTTTAAGAACCGTCCGACCCAGTTCTGAGTACCCCACGGCTCTAGCAGGTGTTGCATTGCGTTACTGACATGACACCTGTTTTTGAGCTGGATTGCTTTCCTTTTTATTTGGTCTATTTACTAAGTCCCCAGAGTTCAATAACTGATATTACACTATACATAATGACTCCATAAATTACCTGGGGTCACCTATGACCATGATGTCACCACATAAGGATGCAGTGAATGCACTAAATGCTAAGGGCCCATAGGGGAGTGGGGGCAATGGACAATTGCCCTGTTCCCCCACCTCCTAACGCTGTTCCCTGATTCCACCAAGAGACTGAAGTGAAAGTAAATAGATGCACCTGTCCTGTGTATAATACAAAATAGATAAAGGAGGCCAGATAAAAGTGCTTCTAAAGGATAAATTTGCAAGAGGAAAACATAGCTGCTCGCAAATGGTAAATCCATAAAAGAAGCACGTGTTGCTTTTAAAGGGTTAACCCGCCGTTGGGAATATAGTTGCTTCAAAAGAGTTTTTGTGCGTTTCCCACTGCATGGATACGCTGGGGAGCTATGATAGGTTTTATCTTTAGAACTGTTTCTTTTTCTTCCTGCCTCCTCCATGTGATGCTATAAAATACAATAGAATCTATCTGATATTGCTTCATGCATGGCTACATCCAGTAGGAAGGACAACAGCACAGTTCTCCCCTATATGTACACACAGTCTTCCCCCAAACAGTGGTATCTCCTATTTCAGATGCAGGAAATCTCACATAGTTGTCAAGATAGTAATGCAGCAGAGAGCCCAACTTCACATTACTTCAGACTCCCTCTCTTAACGCGCCAGAGCTTTTATTACCAAATCAGTAGGATTTTTTTTTACTTTCCCTAAGTATAAATAATTGAGAAAAGGATATATTTTGGTTTTCTTTTACATCTTGAAGTTTCCCAGGAAAGCAGTAAGTCCTGTTTACGTAAAACAAATACCTCCAAAAGAATCCATATCCTTTGATGATGTTTCCTATATTTCACTGTATCGTGTTATGGCTCTTACGTTGAATTCCTTACAGCTTCAAAACAAGACCTGGTCTGAATGAAAACTACTCCCAAGGCTGAGAGCTGTAGTTTATTTTGTTTATCGTGCTAATCTGATTACTCTTTATTAATGCATCCCTAGGAAAAGTTCTTCAGATTATCATGGTACGTATTTAGACATATCCCCCCATTTTAATAGAAATGTGCTGACGAACAAGGTTCATTGCACAGATAGCAATGAAGTGAGCGCTTCACTGAATCTTTATTGGAAAAAAAAGCCTACAAAATCTCCTAAAAATAGCAGAATTGTGGGCAATGCTGGAATCATCCTACATCTGCTGAAATGCTAGTCGTAACATTACTATTTTAAATTGCTTCTCTGCTTCATTTCCCGGAAAGAAGTTCTCTTCCTAAAATCTAATTTAAGAAAATGTGAGATTACTAACACAGGATGAGATTGGGAAGATGTGGCTTTGAGAGCTGAACACATGAGAAGTTTTCATATAAATTGCTAGATAGCACATCCATTCAACCATTCTGTAGCTTAAAGGGCTCATACTCACTTGTGAGAAACTCAGATGAGTCTCGCATGTTAATACCTGGCGCTGCTGCCTGCACTCAGATCGGAGCGTGCGGCCACATAGGAATACATGCAGCCGCACGCTCCACTCCTGAGTGCTGGGTTCAGTGCCGGGTATTGCTGTGCGAGACTCATCCGAGTTTCTCGCAAGTGAGTATGAGCCCAAAGAGAACCTATCACCTTCAATAACACTGTTTACCTTCAGACATAGCGGTAATCTGAAGGTAAATAGCATTTCAATCTGCTTAAGCTAGTTTACCGAAAGGGAGAAAATTACACTTTATTCTCCCTGCAGCTGCTCACTTTCAGTCATTAGGGCGGTGCTGAAAGCGGTAGCAGTCACTGGTCAGTACACAGTCAGCATGCTGTAGCCACTCCCCCTACCCCTTGACTGACAGCCTGCTCTGCACACACATGCTGCACACCTGCCTCTAAGCAGGCTGTCTATCAAGGTGCAGAGGGACTGATTATAGAGTGCTCACTGTGTAGGGAGCGGTGACTTTTACAGCTCCTTGCACCGCCCCAATGACTGGGAGTGAGAAGCGACAGGGAGAATAACATTTTCTTTTATCCCTGTAGCTGCTCTTCCAGTAAGCCTGACATATGATTAAAGCACTATTTGCCTGTAGATTACCACTATGTTTGCAGGTAAGTAGCGTTTTTGTAGCTGACAGTTTCATTTTAGGGTGAGAAAATATGGAAGCATTCCATTCAGTTCTGCCTTATATGAAATATAAGGCTCCATGCTTAAAGGGGTTGTCAGTAACTAAACTATTGAGGTCCTACATCAATATGAGATCAGTGGGCATCCTACACCTGGCAAACCCACCGATCAGCTGAAATATGCTATGGTTTACAGCTGGATAAAAACGATAAGGGGTGGAAAACAGTGGCTCCATACATTGTTTAGTGGTCACTGGTGGGTACTGCACCTTATCCCCTATACAAGTGAATGGGACAGAAAAATAAGTACTCGGCAGTGACCACTAAGTCATGAGCAGGGCCGCTGCATATGTTTAAGTGCTATGGCGTTTTCATTAACTTTTCATTACAGATCAGTATAACGGATGCCATTACAGCCTGTGAGTAACAGATCCATTAAATGGATGACTGGCAGTGGCATCTGCCACATATAAGCTTTAATGGATTCGTTATGAAAAAGCTCATGTGATATCTATATAATGGATTCCATATTAGTATAAAGATGATGGATGCCACTGGCATCCATCACAGCATCCATTTTAGGCCTCGTTCACAGTCTGTGTATAAACACGCATATTAAAAAATGGTCATCCGTGTGTCCGTTTATACATCAGTGTGCTATCCATGTGTCCATTTTCACCATCAGTGTGTCTGTTGTTACCATCAGTGTGTCCATTTTTACCATCAGTGTGTCATCCGTTTTTACCATAAGTGTGTCATCCATGTGTCCGTATTTACCAGCAGTGTGTCTATGTTTACAATCAGGGTGTCATCCGTGTGTCCATTTTTACCCTCAGTGTGTCATCCGTGTGTCTGTTTTTACCATCAGTGTGTCCATTTTTACATCACTGTGTCACAAGTGTCTCTTTTTACCATCACTGTTACCTCTATGTCTGTTTTTACCATCACTGTGTCACCCGTGTGTCCGTTTTTACCATCAGTTTGCCATCCGTGTCTGTTTTTACCATCAGTGTGTCAACAGTGTCCATTTTCACCATCATTGTGTCATCAGTGTGTCTGTTTTTACCATCAGTGTGTCCATTTGTACCATCAGTGTGTCAGTTTTTACCATCAGTGTGTCCATTTGTACCATCAGTGTGTCACCTTTGTGTCCGTTTTTACCATCAGTGTGTCTGTTTTCACCATCAGTGTGTTACCTTTGTGTCTGTTTTTACCATCAGTGTGTCATCAGTGTGTCTGTTTTTACCATCAGTGTGTCATCATTGTGTCCGTTTGTACCATCAGTGTGTCACCTGTGTGTCAGTTTTTACCATCAGTGTGTCACCTGTGTGTCTGTTTTTACCATCAGTGTGTCACCTGTGTGTCAGTTTTTACCATCAGTGTGTCAGTTTTTACCATCAGTGTGTCTGTTTTTACCATCAGTGTGTCATTAGTGTTAGGTGTCGAGTTCCCGTCTCTGCACAGGGGGAATCTCGAACCATCTCTGCTGCGGTCTCCCATTCTTCTCCAGCCACAGTGGAGTCTGCTCAGCGGAGACGTCGATCCCAGCGTCTTGCTCAGTCTCACTCTGTGCATAGGGTTACTGCTGCTTTCCCAGCTTCTGCCATTGAAGCCAGTGCTGGGCAGCGGCGAGCAGATGCTTCTGGGTCTAAGTCCTACTTTGCACACACTGAGCATGCCCAGGGCAAGATCTCTCAGTGGAGATCTAGGGTCACATGCTCAGGTGCTGCAGCGACTTCCATTGGTCCTTCTCACGGAAGGTCCTGTAGGTACTAGGACTAAGTTCTGCTTTGCACACTGAGCATGCCCAGGGCAAGATCTCTCAGTGGAGATCTAGAGTCACATGCTCAGGTACTGCAGCAATTCCATTGGCCCTTCTTTGAAAGGTCCTATACGTGCTGCAGCTATTTAAGGCTCGCATGGCTGCACGGCCATGCCCTAGTGTACATTTGTAAACGTGTGTGTGTTGTGAGTGAAAGTCGTTCTTTAAAAAACCTTCCCTATTGGATGACTGTTCGTGGAAGGTGTATGATTGCTATCTAGCGCCCAACTTACCCAACAGCACGTTACACACCAATACAGCGTCTAGTTGCTGTGTCTGCCAGTGCGGCGCCATGTGCTTTCACAGCGCTTTCCTGACCCAAGCCTGGGTGGTTAGTGGCGTCCACCAGTGCGGCACCTCACGCACTCTCGTGCATTCTATAGTTATTATTTTGGTTACGCTGACACCCCAGTTGCGGTGTCGACCGCAAGTAGTCCACACAGACTCAGATCCCAAGTCGTAGGACTGAGCTCGGAGACTCCTTGCTTGTGCTGTTGTGTGCAGTACCGCGGCCCTGTGACTTAACAGGGTTCGCTTCCTTCACACAGGGTGAAGTTAACCTGTGTGTGTAGTCACATTGTACCGCCATATAGTCTGTCATTACTTGGCAGCAGGTTCCATCTCTGCATGGTGGACCCCGGGCTGCGAACACACCTTATTCTACCTATCTTATTATTTGGTGCGTTCTGCGAGCCCTAACAATTAGTGTGGCCGTTTTTACCATCAGTGTGTCATCAGTGTGTCCGTTTTTACCATCAGTGTGTCATCAGTGTGTCTGTTTTTACCATCAGTGTGTCATCAGTGTGTCCGCTTTTACCATCAGTGTGTCACCAGTGTTTTTCACAAAACACAAACAGCATATGGATGCCACCCGTGTGCATTACGTGTATCTCACGGACTCATAGACTTTTATTTGCCTTTTCATCCAGACAAAAAAACTGACATGTTTTGTTTTGAACATACATGATCCTTGAAAAACCCTGACATGTAAACAGCCCTATAGGTGTTGTGAATTCTGCTTTTGGGCTCCCTCCGGTGGTTGTAGGTGGTAATGCAGTTGTCTCTGGGCTGCAGTCCTGGACAGGTGTATCTGCTGATTGCAATTCTGACTGGGGTATTTAGGTTTGTAGGACTCCTTAGTCCTTGCCAGTTGTCAATGTTTCTTGGGAAGTGTTGGATCTCTGTCTGGCTTCTCCTGCTTAGCTGCCAATTCAGCAAAGATAAGTGTCTGTTTCTTTTTCTATGGCACACAAGCTGTGTGCTTGTTTTTTGATTATATTCCTGCTCTGAGTTTAGTAGTCTCTGGAGTTGCAGATATACGTTCCACGTCTTTAGTTAGATGGAGGAATTTTTTGTATAATCTGCTGTGGATATTTTTGGAAGGGTTTTAATACTGACCGCATAGAACTCTGTCCTATCCTTTCCTATTTTAGCTAGAGTGGCCTCTTGTGCTAAATCCTGTTTTCTGACTGTGTGTCTTTCCTCTCCTACTCACAGCCAATATTTGTGGGGGGCTTCCTATCCTTTGGGGTTCTGCTCTGAGGCAAGGTAGTATTCCTATTTCCATCTTTAGGGGTATTTAGTCCTCCGGCTGTGACGAGGTGTCTAGGGCTTGTTAGGTACACCCCACGGCTACTTCTAGTTGCGCTGTTAAGATCAGGATTTGCGGTCAGTATAGTTACCACCTACTCCAGTGAAAGTTTTCATGCTGCTCCAAGGTCACCAGATCATAACAGTACAACTGGCCCATAATGAGTTAAATGCATCTCAGAAGAAGGGAAGAAAGGTGTTGAGCCATTTTTTTTTCTTTAGTCTGCTTTATCTTTTCTTCCTTCTTTATCTCTGGGTGGCTGAGGAGCCTTGTGCAAGCATGGATGTTCAGGAATTAGTTTCTCGTGTAGACCAGCTTGCTGCTAGGGTACAGGGTATTTCTGATTATATTGTTCAAACTCCTGTTTTAGAGCTGAAGATTCCTACTCCTGATTTGTTTTTTGGAGACAGGGCTAAATTTTTGAGTTTTAAAAACAACTGTAAACTATTTTTTGCTCTGAGACCTCGATCCTCTGGTGATTCCATTCAGCAGGTTAAAATCGTCATATCCCTGCTGCGTGGCGACCTGCAGGATTGGGCGTTTTCCCTGGAATCTGGGAATCCGGCTTTGCTTAATGTAGACTCCTTTTTTCAGGCTTTAGGATTACTATATGATGAACCTAATTCTGTGGATCAAGCTGAGAAGACCTTGTTGGCCCTGTCTCAGGGTCAAGAGGCGGCAGAATTGTATTGTCAGAAATTCAGAAAATGGTCTGTGTTGACTAAATGGAATAATGATGCTTTGGCAGCAATTTTCAGAAAGGGTCTTTCTGAATCCGTTAAAGATGTTATGGTGGGGTTTCCCACGCCTTCCGGTCTGAGTGATTCTATGTCTCTGGCCATTCAGATTGACCGGCGCTTACGGGAGCGCAGAACTGTGCGTGCTGTGGCATTGTTCTCAGAGCAGACTCCTGAGCCAATGCAGTGTGATAGGATTCTGTCTAAAACGGAACGACAAGGATTCAGATGTCAGAATAGGTTGTGTTATTATTGTGGCGACGCTTCTCATGTCATTTCAGTCTGCCCTAAGCGGACAAAGAGGATTGCTAGTTCATTTACCATCAGTACTGTACAACCTAAATTTCTGTTATCTGTGTCCTTGATCTGCTCATTGTCATCATTTTCTGTCATGGCGTTTGTGGATTCAGGCGCCGCCTTGAACTTAATGGACTTTGAGTTTGCCAGGCGTTGTGGTTTTCCCTTGCAGCCTTTGCAGAACCTTATTCCTTTGAGGGGCATTGATGCTACACCCTTGGCTAAAAATAAGCCCCAGTTTTGGACACAGGTGACCATGCGCATGGCGCCAGCCCATCAGGAAGATTGTCGATTTCTGGTGTTGCATAATTTGCATGATGCTATCGCGCTGGGTTTTCCGTGGTTGCAGGTACATAATCCTGTGTTGGATTGGAAGTTCATGTCTGTGACTAGTTGGGGTTGTCAGGGGGTTCATAATGATGTTCCTTTGATGTCAATCTCCTCTTCTTCCTCTTCTGAAATTCCAGAGTTTTTGTCTGATTTTCAGGATGTATTCGATGAGCCCAAGTCCAGTTTCCTTCCACCGCACAGGGACTGCGATTGTGCTATTGACTTGATTCCAGGCTGTAAGTTTCCTAGGGGTCGACTTTTCAACCTGTCTGTGCCTGAACATACCGCCATGCGGAGCTATATGAAGGAGTCTTTGGAGAAAGGGCATATTCGGCCATCTTCTTCACCGTTGGGAGCGGGGTTCTTTTTTGTTGCTAAAAAAGATGGTTCCTTGAGACCCTGTATTGATTATCGCCTCTTGAATAAAATCACGGTCAAGTTTCAATACCCTTTAACTTTGCTTACCGATTTGTTTGTTAGGATTAAGGGAGCTAGTTGGTTTACGAAGATTGACCTTCGGGGGGCATATAATCTTGTTCGTATTAAGCAGGGTGATGAATGGAAAACTGCGTTTAACACGCCCGAAGGCCATTTTGAATACCTTGTGATGCCATTCGGGCTCACTAATGCTCCATCTGATTTTCAGTCCTTCATGCATGATATTTTCCGGACTTATATTGATAAGTTCTTGATTGTATATTTGGACGATATTTTGATTTTTTCCGATGATTGGGAGTCTCATGTGGAACAGGTCAGGATGGTATTTCAGATCCTTCGTGACAATGCCCTGTTTCTGAAAGGGTCTAAGTGTCTCTTTGGGGTGCAGAAGGTTTCTTTTTTTGGGCTTTATTTTTTCTCCCTCGTCTATAGAGATGGATCCGGTTAAGGTTCAGGCCATTCATGATTGGACTCAGCCCACATCCGTGAAGAGCCTTCAGAAATTTTTGGGTTTTGCAAATTTTTATCGCCGTTTCATTGCTAATTTTTCCAGCGTGGTTAAACCCTTGACCGATTTGACGAAGAAAGGCGCTGATGTGGCGAATTGGTCCTCTGCGGCTGTCTCTGCC
Source organism: Ranitomeya imitator (assembly GCF_032444005.1). Classification (NCBI taxonomy): domain Eukaryota; kingdom Metazoa; phylum Chordata; class Amphibia; order Anura; family Dendrobatidae; genus Ranitomeya; species Ranitomeya imitator. The sequence goes on along the minus strand of NC_091283.1, from coordinate 497,534,617 downwards.
TTTCAGGAGCTTAAACGTCGATTTACTTCTGCTCCGGTGTTGCGCCAACCGGATGTTTCTCTTCCATTTCAGGTTGAGGTTGACGCTTCTGAGATTGAGGCAGGGGCCGTTTTGTCTCAGAGGGATCCTGTTGGTTCCTTAATGAAACCGTGTGCCTTCTTTTCCCATAAGTTTTCGCCTGCTGAATGCAATTATGATGTCGGCAATCGGGAGTTGTTGGCTATGAAGTGGGCGTTTGAGGAGTGGCAACATTGGCTTGAAGGAACTAAGCACCGTATTGTGGTCTTGACCGATCATAAGAATTTGATTTACCTCGAGTCTGCCAAACGGCTGAATCCTAGACAGGCTCGATGGTCCTTGTTTTTTTCCCGTTTTGATTTCGTGGTCTCGTACCTTCCGGCTTCTAAGAACATTAAGGTTGATGCCCTCTCTAGGAGTTTTTCGCCTGATTCTCCTGAGGTCTTAGAACCGGTCGGTATTCTGAAAGAAGGGGTGGTCCTTTCTGACATTTCCCCTGATTTACAACGGGTTCTTTAGGAATTTCAGGCTGACAAACCTGACCACTGTCCTGTGGGGAAACTGTTTGTTCCTGACAGATGGACTAGTAGAGTGATTTCTGAGGTTCACTGTTCCGTGTTGGCTGGTCATCCTGGCATTTTTGGTACCAGAGACTTGGTTGGTAGGTCCTTTTGGTGGCCTTCTTTGTCGTGTGATGTGCGTTCTTTTGTGCAGTCCTGTGGGACTTGTGCGCGTGCCAAGCCTTGCTGTTCCCGTGCTAGTGGGTTGCTTTTGCCATTGCCGGTCCCTGAGAGGTCCTGGACGCATATTTATATGGATTTTATTTCCGATCTTCCGGTTTCCCAGAGGATGTCGGTTATCTGGGTTGTTTGTGACCGGTTCTCTAAGATGGTTCATTTGGTGCCTTTGCCTTCCTCTTCGGATTTGGTTCCGTTGTTTTTTGAGCATGTAGTCCGTTTGCATGGTATTCTGGAGAATATTGTGTCCGACAGAGGTTCCCAGTTTGTTTCTAGATTTTGGCGGGCCTTTTGTGCTAGGCTGTAAAATGCAAGTGACTAGCACACTCCAAAAGTGTTGTGATGCAAAGTGGGGGTTTTATTTACATACAGTATTCACAAACGTTTCGGTCATTACTGGACCTTCATCAGTGTGCTAATATACTAGTATGCTTAGAGAAGTCCCGAGTAGCAAAGTTAGATTGCATCAATAAGAAGCCTGAAGACATATCGGTCGCGGGGGTAGGCACAAGCCGCAGAGATACAATGGTGTGTCACAAGTGACACTAACTGCTGGATGGAGCAGGAGCCACGCGGAATGTACTGCCAGTATGGGCTGCAAAATAGTGCGCATGAGGTAGAAACAAGCTACTGAGATAGGGTAGTGTGTCACGGACTGACACTAACTGCGGAATGAAGCAGGAGGCACGTGGTATGTACCGCCAGTATGGGCTGCAAAATAGTGCTCAAGGGGTAGGCACAAACTGCTGAATGAAGCAGGGGCCACACGGTATACACCGCCAGTCTGGGCTGCAAGAATAGTGCGCACTATCCGCCTCATCAGCAACAGGAAGCACGAGGTGTTTCTACCTCATGCGCACTATTTTGCAGCCCATACTGGCAGTACATTCCGCGTGGCTCCTGCTCCATCCAGCAGTTAGTGTCACTTGTGACACACCATTGTATCTCTGCGGCTTGTGCCTACCCCCGAGACCTATATGTCTTCAGGCTTCTTATTGATGCAATCTAACTTTGCTACTCGGGGCTTCTCTAAGCATACTAGTATATTAGCACACTGATGAAGGTCCAGTAACGACCGAAACGTTTGTGAATACTGTATGTAAATAAAACCCCCACTTTGCATCACAACACTTTTGGAGTGTGCTAGTCACTTGCATTTTACATAAAGGCTTGGGAACCTATGACCGTGCACCTCCTCCTTTTGGCTGTGCTGAACATTTTCTATATAACTTTTGTGCTAGGCTGGGCATTGATTTGTCTTTTTCTTCTGTGTTTCATCCTCAGACAAATGGTCAGACCGAGCGTACTAATCAGACTTTGGAGACTTATTTGAGAAGCTTTGTGTCTGCTGATCAGGATGATTGGGTGGCTTTCTTGCCATTGGCCGAGTTTGCCCTTAATAATCGGGCTAGTTCGGCTACTTTGGTTTCGCCTTTCTTTTGTAATTTTGGTTTTCATCCTCGTTTTTCTTCTAGGCAGGTTGAGCCTTCTGACTGTCCTGGTGTGGATTCTGTGGTTGACAGGTTGCAGCAGATTTGGGCTCATGTGGTGGACAATTTGGTGTTGTCTCAGGAGGAGGCTCAACGTTTTGCTAACCGTCATCGGTGTGTTGGTTCCCGGCTTCGGGTTGGGGATCTGGTCTGGTTGTCTTCCCGTCATTTTCCTATGAAGGTTTCTTCTCCTAAGTTTAAGCCTCGGTTTATTGGTCCTTATAGGATTTCTGAGATTATTAATCCGGTGTCTTTTCGTCTGGCGCTTCCGGCCTCTTTTGCTATCCATAATGTCTTCCATAGATCTTTGTTGCGGAAATATGTGGAGCCCGTTGTTCCCTCTGTTGATCCTCCGGCCCCTGTGTTGGTTGATGGGGAGTTGGAAAATGTTGTTGAGAAGATTTTGGATTCCCATTTTTCGAGGCGGAAGCTTCAGTACCTTGTCAAATGGAAGGGTTATGGCCAGGAGGATAATTCTTGGGTTTTTGCCTCTGATGTCCATGCCGCTGATTTGGTTCGTGCCTTTCATCTGGCTCATCTTGTTCGGCCTGGGGGCTCTGGTGAGGGTTCGGTGACCCCTCCTCAAGGGGGGGTACTGTTGTGAATTCTGCTTTTGGGCTCCCTCCGGTGGTTGTAGATGGTAATGCAGTTGTCTCTGGGCTGCAGTCCTGGACAGGTGTATCTGCTGATTGCAATTCTGACTGGGGTATTTAGGTTTGCAGGACTCATTAGTCCTTGCCAGTTGTCAATGTTTCTTGGGAAGTGTTGGATCTCTGTCTGGCTTCTCCTGCTTAGCTGCCAATTCAGCAAAGATAAGTGTCTGTTTCTTTTTCTATGGCACACAAGCTGTGTGCTTGTTTTTTGATTGTATTCCTGCTCTGAGTTTAGTAGTCTCTGGAGTTGCAGATATACGTTCCACGTCTTTAGTTAGATGGAGGAATTTTTGTATAATCTGCTGTGGATATTTTTGGAAGGGTTTTAATACTGACCACACAGAACTCTGTCCTATCCTTTCCTATTTTAGCTAGAGTGGCCTCTTGTGCTAAATCCTGTTTTCTGACTGTGTGTGTCTTTCCTCTCCTACTCACAGCCAATATTTGTGGGGGGCTGCCTATCCTTTGGGGTTCTGCTCTGAGGCAAGGTAGTATTCCTATTTCCATCTTTAGGGGTATTTAGTCCTCCGGCTGTGACGAGGTGTCTAGGGCTTGTTAGGTACACCCCACGGCTACTTCTAGTTGCGATGTTAAGATCAGGATTTGCGGTCAGTATAGTTACCACCTACTCCAGTAAAAGTTTTCATGCTGCTCCAAGGTCACCAGATCATAACATATAGGCTAAAATGTCACTTAAAAAATAAGGTAGAACATCCATCTCGGAAACACTCCTCCTAAAAAAAAATTTTTTGAAGATAAAACTTCACATTTATTGTAAGAATTAAAGAGTACTTCAGTGCAAATTTAAACGCATCCAAAGGACAACATACCTACGCGTTTCGGCGTATAGCCTCAATCATTACACTGAAGTACTTTTTAAATATTACAATAAATGTGAACTTTTACAAAAAAAATTGATTTTTTTTTCCTTTTTTTGAAGTTACATTGGAGGCTTAACTTGGGTATTTCTGTGCAGATACCTTGTTTTAACAACAGGGGTGTTGATAAATGGTGAACTGACTCTCATTCCTCTTTTCCCTAATTTTCTGTATAGACTATAATGGGTAAGTGTTGTATTAGTGACAAGAAAGGATGCAACATGGACGTGCAACTGAGGCCTAACAAATACTTTGACAGCTTGTCAAGACATATGAGTTAAACTGAAGCCAAAAATTCTATGTGAGCTTAGATGGAAAATTGACTGCGGCAGCCAATCACTGGCCACAGAGATGATGTATTGGTCGATGTGTAGGGAGGAGAGCCAAACTTGTGGTCTCTCTTGCGTGTCTGGGCTGGAACTGTCACCATTGGTTTAGGGGGAAGAGATTTCAGACCAGAGCAGTTCAAGACACCTGACTGATGGGGGCGGGTCCAAGATAAATAGCTGTCTGAGCGGGAAGACAGGACATTTGGCAGGGAACGAGCCTGTGAGGAGTGAGACGGTTGACTCCCTCTCGCACAACCCATGCCAGCTAGCTGTGCCTGTATTCCCAGGTAATCACAAAACACTTGGCACTCAGTAGTTGTTTTTGCAGAAAACGCATTCTCCGGGACCACCGGCTTCTCTGCATCTCTGCACCTCGGACCTGGAAGTTCAAGCGCCAGCCCATATTGCGACTCCCCGCTCTTCCTTTGCGCCTCTTTGCTCAGGCATTCTCCAGGATCCTTGAGGTGTAATTCTCCCGGGTTGTATTTATACGCAGGCCTGCAGGCCCATATATCGTGCTCAATATTCCAGTTGTGTTAAAGATTATTCTGATGAAGGTCTTGTGATTAGACCGAAAACGTTTAAAAAAATCTTTGAACTGGATGCACAAATAAACGAAATGTTCAACTTTTTTCAGCAAAAAAAACACTGAGTGCCAAGTGTTTTGTGATTATTAATTGACGGGCTGGAAACCTGACTTGTGCACCACCAACGAGTACCTTGAGTGCCGTGTCTACCTTCTTGATGTATTCACAGGTAGTAATACTGCCGACACATACTACCCCCAGCCCAGAGAGACATCCGCAGCGGGTAGTGACCAGGATAGAGTGTATACCTTGGCTCCTCTCACCACCGTGGAGGCACTGCTTAGTTCCATCCTTGCGGTGCCTGCTAAGGACCGGCCCATGCCTGTTGTTGTGTCCGCTGGACTGTGTGCTTCAGCTGTGGCCTTGTTTACTGAACATTCCGTTCCTTCCACTGTGCCGCCATCCTTTATCTGTACCTCACCGTGTGTCTGGATCAGGAGATCACGTGCCGAGGAACCCGGAAGATTTGTTGTTGCCAAGAGACAGTGCATCGCCCTTCTGCGGGACCGGATCGGAGACATCTCGCGCCGCCTGTGGCCGAGGATTTTCCAGCCACCTTCCTCCAGCGCACAGAGACTGATAAGTTAACATGTTACTTTCTTCTGCATTTAATAATAATAATATTAATAATAATAATAATAATCTTTATATTTATATAGCGCTAACATATTCCACAGCGCTTTACAATTTGCACACATTATCATCACTGTGCTCAATGGGGCTCACAATCTAAATTCCCTAACAGTATGTTTTTGGAATGTGGGAGGAAATCGGAGTACCCAGAGGAAACCCACGCAAACATGGGGAGAACATACAAACTCCGTGCAGATGTCCTTGGTGGGATTTGAACCCAGGACCCCAGCTCTGCAAGGCTGCAGTACTATCCACTTTCATTTGACTTCCCCCCCATCCTCAAATTCACATCCTTTACTCCCCTGCTTGTACCATTACTGTTTATATCTATAAGGAACCTGTTAACCCTTGCTCTGCCTTCTGTGTGTCACTGCATCCTACACACCTGCTAGCATCCTACAGATGATTGGTTGCAGTGGCTACATTCCTGTAGGGGTGCTGCCTACCGAAGAGGAGCACTTTAGATCAGTAAAATTAGTATGCTTCTTTAAAACAAAAACTTTTATAGCCTGCTTCAGCCATCCCTTCTCCAGACTTTCCACTTTAAAGGATCTGCTGCATTCAGAGATTATTCATAAGACTGATGCTTTAGTAATTGGTAGCTCCCCTGGAACGAAAACAAGGTTGGACATAAAAAAAAGTTATTGTTTTTGAAAACGGCAGTTTTCGTGCAGTATTTCCATAGTCACTTATCAGCAAAAGTGATCCAATAATAATAAAGTGCTATTCATAACATATAATTCCGTCCGTTACACTATATTCCATAAGGAAGTGAACAGAAATGGACAGTTTCTACATGATATCATCAAATTATCTTTTATTTAAATAATTTCAAGATATAAAACAAAAACAAACAACCAATAAACCTCAGATGTGAGGGACACAACAGGCTACCAGTCTCTTTATCCACACCGCTGAACATATAATCAAAATGGTTGGGAGTTACAGACAAACACTGAGCCAAGAGTCAGTTACCACCGTACTTCCTCGACAGGGATACTAAAACATCCACAGTTGGATACATGATCAGACAATATTACTGATTTCTCATGCCCCATATAGATGTATAATGACTGCTCTGAGTACCCGATAACAATACTGACTTCAGCTACAATTATAGTGTCCAAAAGATCTCCCTTATACTTACAGTTTGTGAGGCAAGTGCACGCCCCCTGAAGAAGTGTGGACGACACGCGCGTCGGGGAGGAGGGACACGGTACTTGCCTCACACACTATAAGTATAAGGGAGATCTTTTGGACACTATAATTGTAGCTGAAGTCAGTATTGTTATCGGGTACTCAGAGCAGTCATTATACATCTATATGGGGCATGAGAAATCTGTAATATTGTCTGATCATATATCCAACTGTGGATGTTTTAGTATCCCTGTCGAGGAAGTACGGTAGTAACTGACTCTTGGCTCAGTGTTTGTCTGTAACTCCCAACCATTTTGATTATACAGTATGTTCAGCAGTGTGGATAAAGAGACTGGTAGCCTGTTGTGTCCCTCACATCTGAGGTTTATTGGTTGTTAGTTTTACATTGTTTTTGTTTTATATCTTGAAATTATTTAAATAAAAGATAATTTGATGATATCATGTAGAAACTGTGCATTTCTGTTCACTTCCTTATGGAATATGGTGTAACGGGCGGAATTGGAAGTATTTCCATAGTATAGTTTTTATCTTCAGACCCACACATATCACAAGCTTTCACACATTTCTCTAACTACATTAAACCACTATAGACAGAATGGTAATAATGACTCCTAATGATGAGAAACCTTCTTCACCAATGACCACTCATCAAAACTGCATCATATCAGTCATTAGAAGAGCCACATTACTGTCTATAATAATGTATGATCGTGATTCAGAATACATTCATGGCTTTAAGGAAAACCCTAAAGAAAATGTGACATATGAGGAATAAGATTACCGCCGTAGACAGGCGCCATCAGTGGAGGGTTATTGAGCTGGTATGCTCCATTACGGAAATGATACAAACAACCCGCAGAGCGTCCTTTCATCTTAAGTATTTGGGGGCTGTGGGTGATTTTCTCTTATTACTCACAGGACTTGATATCGTATTATATAAGAAAAGCCCGAAGGCAGCTCCCGCTTGCCAGACGCCAGGCTTTCTATAATGCAAGACTTTTTATACAATGCATATACCCTGATGAATGAAGAACAGCTTGAACTGACAGTAAATGTATATTGCTCAAGATCTACTAAGTATATAGGACATTAGTGAATAATATATGATGCTGGCTTTTTTTTGTTAATAGATAGTTAATGACGGATTGGGTAAATCCTGACTTTTATGCAAATTACGGTACTGAATTTCTGGATCACAAAATCAGTAATGGTCCTAGACCATGGACTTCAACAGTGGGATTATATCTATGACATATCAGAGGATCATCCTGACTCGATATTTCTCAAGGTAAAAGCTTAAAGGGGACAATGTGGGGATTGAGAAGGGGTTGGTAGTGGAAACCATTTTAAGATGACCCTGACTCTAATGACCTCCATACACTTTAGTTAAAATTTGGTCAAAAGGGCCTTTTTCGACCGTACAGAACAATCGTCTACTGCTTATGGTGGTTGTTCATATCAATGGCTAACTTATGAATGCTCATTGTCTAAAATGCCAAGCCAGGCATGTTGGATTTTTTTAGCCAGTGATGAGCATTATTGGTCAGAAAAGGTAAGCACGGCTGAGGCAGTCTGAGATGATACTTTTTTTTTTGCGAATTATAATCGTATGTCATCACATTACTTTGTATGAGGGCCTTAAAAAGGGGTTTTCTATTAACAAAATACATTTTAATCAATACATATGGGAATAATAAAATCTCACAATTGGATGTATTAAAAAAAATGTTCCTGTGCTGAGATAATCCTATAAATGTGCCCCTGCTGTGTACTGTGTAATGGCCGTGCCTGATCGTACAGGAACATGGTCTGATCATACCACAGCTCCTGGCCAGGGGGGGAAGAAAAACAGAGTATACAGACAGAACAGCATGGCATCTCAGATCCTACTTTCTGAAGGGAAAACATATCTCTGCCTATTTAAAACGATATTTTACCTCATAGAAAGAATAATCTGCAATCCTATGCCAGCCTATCTGTATTCTCTTTTGCCCCACTGTGCCACAAACCAGACTACCCTGGAGGGGCGTGACTAAACAGCTACCTTGGTTTTTACTGGAGCCTCTAGTGGGGAGGTCAGGTTTGTGTCGCAGCTGCCAGGTACCTCTTCAGGGTGACATCTGGCAGTAGCAGCTGACCCCACAGGGGAATAGAAAACTAATGATAGGTGCGGGCAACTACTGACGGGCACGACTGGTATTCTGGCGGGCACGGCTGGCACTCCGGCAGGCAGGTGGGCACGGCTGGCACTCTGGCAGGCAGGTGGGCACGGCTCAGACTGGAGGAACCGGAACCATTTCGGGTTGGACAGAAACAAAGGCAGGTACGAATAGGATATGGGAACAGGTAGGAACCAGTTCAGACTAGACAGATAAGTGTTCCGGAAGGAACCAGTACAGACTAGAGGGACAAAGAACTGCAGGGTACGAAGCAGAAGCAAGGTAGAGCTGCTGGATGCAGAGTAGGAATAGAGCGGAGCCGCAGGGTGTGGAGCGGAAGCAGAGTAGAGGCGCAGGGAGCTGAGTGGGAGCAGAGCCGCAGGGTGCAGAGCGGCAGCAGAGCCACAGGGTGTGGAGTGGGAGCAAAGCAGAGCTGCAGGGTGCGGAGCAGAGCTGCAGAGTGCAGAACGGGAGCAGAGCTGCAGGGTGTGGAGCGGGAGCAGAGCAGAGCCGCAGGGTGCAGAGTGGGAGCAGAGCAGAGCCGCAGGGTGCGGAGCGGGGGCAGAGCAGAGCCACAGGATGTGGAACAGGAGCAGAGCCACAGGGTGCAGAGCATAAGCAGAGCAGAGCCGCAGGATGCGGAGTGTAAGCAGAGCAGAGCCGTAGGATGCTGAACAGAAGCTGAGCAGAACCGCAAGGTGCCGAGCAAGAGCAGAGCAGAGCCGCAGGATGCGGGACGGGAGCAGAATAGAAGGAGTGGAACAAGGATATACACAGCTGAGTAGGAAAGGCAACAAAAAACGATACAAACAGGTACAGGTATAGGGCGAAGTTCAGACAAGGACAGACACTGGAACACGTTCAGGACAAAGGATTCAGGCCTGGGTATGCAGGTCCCAGGAAGGTGGAAATGAGACACAAAGAATACAGATACGGGCCTGGGTATACAGCCCCCAGGGTGACAGAAACAGGACAGGACAGACCTGGCAACTCAGTAGAAGAAAGCAGACTGAGAGAGTTTCTTGCTCAGACATCTCTGTAATGGTGGAGATGCCTTAAGTACCCGGTACCTCTTGGCAATAGGCTGGGGACACATTAGGAATGTGAAATCTGTCTCTATAAGACTCAGGAAGAGCAGGCGCCACCGCCCTAAGCACACAGTCAGGAAGTAAGCACACAGCAGGCGGAGGACATGAGGTTCACAGCATGGAGCAGGCAGAGGGCATAACTCACAGCATGGCCCAGAGTGGTAAGTAAGTCGGTGTATAAGCCAGATGGGAGGCCATGCAGTGATGCCGGCAGGGATGTTACAGTACCCCCCCCTTTAACGCCCCTTCTTATTCAAGCCCACTAGGATAGTCTTCAGTAGGAGTATAGCCCAACTTTCCTCAGGATCACACAGAGCCAAGTCCATCAAGACACCCTTAAGGTAGAATGAGGCAGGCGTGATATCAGGAATCCCGGAATGCCAAGTCTCTCCCTGCCCGACGAGATCAGCTCCCACCAAAGAAGATACAGCAGTCTGAACCAATTACTCCTGATTAGTGGAAAGCAGAGACATGAAAGCTTCCATTTTGACATAATTATCAACCGGCCACATGGAAACTGAAGGCACCTTCACAGGATCCATCGCATGCCTGTTATCCAGAGAAAAACATTCTAGACACAGGGATGTCCCTGGGATTTGATCATTGGTACAATCGTTGGATGTGTGTGGAGAAAATGCCACCACTTAGCTTTCTTTGGTGACGTCAGCACACCATAACTCGACGACTAGCAGACCAGTCCCTGGGATTTGATCATTTGTACAATCGTTGGATGTGTGTGGAGAAAACGACACTGCTTCCCTTTCGTTGGTGATGTCAGCACACCATGACTCGACGACTAGCAGACCAGGTGAAGAAGATGATGACACTGACGACTTAGCTTGATGTATGGCAACCAGACACCTTTCGCGACTTGATTGTTCCAAATGTAATGCCAGGTTGGGTCTCCAGACCTGAACAGTTAGTAGAGTTCTTGGCTCTGAATGACCTATGGGCATACCAGACAGCATGTGGAAGAGATCTTCTCCACGTATAATGCTCCAACTTGTCCTGGCAAGACTAGACTGTTCTGAAGTATGGCTGGCCCCCCACCAGACAACACCCTCACCGGATTCAGGAGCTGTTGAACAGCAATCACACACCGCACTCTGTATGACTTGTAGCTTTAATACACCTGCTGAACTAAAGCTACCACAAGGCATAGAAACAGTCATAGACTTTAGTAGAGTGGAAGTACTCTCGCCAAGGGCAGCCTCTCCTACTGGCCCAAGGTTTTGGAGTTTAAACTTTTCTGGGCAAAGACCGTCAGGATGTTCCACACAACTGCAGCGATACCGCAATCCCTTCACATTACTGGATTCAGGCTGTTGCTCTGCCAGCCCACTTTTATCAGCCTTCTGGGGTTTTGCTTGGGTAGCTGCTTTTACAGGTTGAAGAACAGATGGTTTTTGGACTGTCGTGGACTGACGTGACGGTTTTCTCACAGGTGTCCCCAATCTGGTCAATTTCTGGAAGCTTGGGAGGAAAGTCTTTGCAGAACAAGCAGAACTAGTACATCAAAGACTTTACGGAAGGACACCAGGAAGGCCTCTAGGTCTGATGATAGGATCCCCTGCTTCCCAGAGGGGGTTCAGCCATTTCAAAGCATCTCCTGCTAGGTAGGGCATTAGGAATCTCACCTTGACCAGATAAGAGGAGAAATGGGGAGCATACCATTCAAAGTACTGCAGCACTGCTCCAGGAACACACGGCACTGCTTTGGATCCCCATAGTACCTTGGCAGATCCGCTGGGACAGATTTTACTTTGGAAATTTGGCTAAAATTTTGAATATTTTGCAATTTTCCAACTTTGAATTTTTATGCCCTTAAATCTCAGAGATATGTCACAGAAAATACTTAATAAGTAACTTTTCCCTCATGTCTACCTTACATCAGCACAATGTTGGAACCAACATTTTTTTTGTTAGGGAGTTATAAGGGTTAAAATTGACCAGCAATTTCTCATTTTTACAACACCATTTTTTTTAGGGACCACATCACATTTGAAGTCATTTTAAGGGGTCTATATGATAGAAAATAACCAAGTGTGACACCATTCTGAAAACATTTAAGAGGTTTGTTAACCCTTCAGGTGTTTCACAGGAATTTATAGAATGTTTTTTTTTAAAAATGAACATTTAACTTTTTTTCACAAAAAATTTAATTCAGCTCCAATTTGTTTTATTCTACCAAGGGTAACAGGATAAAATGGATTCCAAAAGTTGTTGACAATTGTCCTGAGTACGCCGATACTCCATATGTGGGAGTAAACCACTGTTTGGTGCATGGCAGAGCTCGGAAGGGAAGGAGCGCCATTTGACTTTTCAATGCAAAATTGACTGAAATTGAGATGGGACGCCATGTTGCGTTTGGAGAGCCCCTGATGTGCCTAAACATTGAAACCCCTACAAGTGACACCATTTTGGAAAGTAGACCCCCTAAGGAACTTTTATAGATGTGTGGTGAGCACTTTGGCACACCAATTGCTTTACAGAAATTTATAATGCAGAGCCGTAAAAATAAAAAATCATATTTTTTCACAAAAATGATTTTTCACCCCCAATTTTTTATTTTCCCAAGGGTAAGAGAAGAAATTGGACCCCATAAGTTGTTGTGCAATTTGTACTGAGTACGCTGATACCCACTATGTGGGGGTAAACCACTGTTTGGGTGCATGGCTGAGCTCGGAAGGGAAGGAGCGCCTTTTGACTTTTCAATGCAAAATTGACTGGAATTGAGATGGGACACCATGTCGCGTTTGGAGAGCCTCTGTGCCTAAACATTGAAACCCCCCACAAGTGACACCATTGTGGAAAGTAAACCCCATAAGGAACTTATCTTGATGTGTTGTGAGAGTTTTGAACCCCCGAGTGTTTCACTACAGTTTATAACGTAGAGCCATGAAAATAAAAATTCTTTTTTTTTTTTCACAAAAATTCTTTTTTAGCCCTTAGTTTTGTATTTTCCCAAGGGTGACCGGAGAAATTGGACCCCAAAAATTGTTGTTCAATTTGTACTGAGTACGCTGATACCCCATATGTGGGGGGAACCACCGTTTGGGCGCATGGCAGAGCTCGGAAGGGAAGGAGCGCGGTATGGAATGCAGACTTAGATGGATTGGTCTGCAGGCGTCACATTGCGTTTGCAGAGCCTGTAACGTACCTAAACAGTAGAAACCCCCCACAGGTGACCCCATATTGGAAACTAGACCCCCCAAGGAACTTATCTAGATGTGTTGTGAGAGCTTTGAACCCCCAAGTGTTTCAGCACAGTTTATAACACAGAGCCGTGAAAATAAACACACCCCTAACCCAAACACACCCCTAACCCAAATCTCAACTCTAACCATAACCCTAGCCACACCCTGAACCTGAACATGCCCCTAACCCAACCACACCCCTAACTCAAACACACCCCTAACCCTAATCCCAACCCTAAAAACACCTCTAAATCCAACACACCCCTGACACTAATCCCAACCATAACCCTAACCACACCCCTAACCCATACACACCCCTAACCCTAATCCACACCGCAATGTAATCCAAACCCTAAGGCCAGGTTCACATTGCGTAAAGAGCAGCCCGTTCAACACATACCGTTATATGAAAAAGTTTGGGCACCCCTATTAATCTTAAGTTTAATGTTTTATAAAAATTGTTTTTTTTGCAACAGCTATTTCAGTTTCATATATCTAATAACTGTTGGACACAGTAATGTTTCTGCCTTGAAATGAGGTTTATTGTACTAACAGAAAATGTGCAATCTGCATTCAAACTAAATTTGACAGGTGCATAAGTTTGGGCACCCCACCAGAAAAGTGACATTAATATTTAGTAGATCCTCCTTTTGCAAAAAATAACAGTGCAGCGCCCCAGAGATCTGGTCATTGCAGTATGACACTCTGCCACTAAGGGGAGTGATGGTACGTCTGATGGCACTGAAGGAATTCTACTGACCAGGTATCACCAGCACACATTACACTTCACACTCCGGCCACTAGGGGGAGAAAAAGGCTTTATTTATTGGGCCACTCGTCACACTGGTAAAACTAGGGGTTGGATAGGAAGCTGACTGGGTTGGATTCAGGCAACATCTTGTGGCAGGGGGTGTTGCAGGGAAAAGACACAGGGGGGTCCCTGTCAGGCGTGGGAACCTGGCAGGTGCCTAGCGAACAGAGCAGAACGATACGGAACCGCGCCTGCACACCCCGCAGCGGTATCCTAAGAGAGAGACACGAAGGGAAGGATATTGTGGAACAGTGAGAAACGAGATCAAGCACAAAGGAGAACCAGTAGGAGTCGTGCCGTGAGACCAAGGCAACATCCTACTGAGGCGCGTAGCCGGTGGCTGGAACACCGCGGGAGTAACTGACTCTAGGCCTTACTTCGAACTCCGCAGGACAGTTAATTATAGGTTGGCTGTCTACCTTAAATTTCCTAAGAAGACATAGGGGGCAACATTGGGAGAGGGGCGTCTCTAGGGTCCCGGAAGAGCTCCGTCATACGGGTGCGTCCTAGCCATAACATACCTGGGGGACGAGAAACTAGTAACATCTGGAACAAGCGAGAGAGAATTAGAAAGAACGAATGAAGGAGAACAGCAGTTGTGAGGACTATTCCGAATGCTCAGCAGGGTAGCACTACAACACACAGGCGCTAGTTGTAGGCACTGATTTCCACCTGCAAAGGGAACTCTGGATGTGCCCATCGGACCGGCCGGTCTCAGATAGCTCTGTTAAGTGTGCATTGGATTGAGGATCCTGAAGTCTTCAGTAAAGAGGTAAAGAGACTGCAACCTTGTGTCCTCGTTATTGACTGCACCTCACACCATCACCATCCACCTTACTGGGAAGCCCTGGGGACATACTTCACCTGTGGGAAGGTATACCATCCAGCTGCCATTCCATCACCCCAGCGGACCCCACAGCAGCGTCGGTCACCCTGACCGAACACCACAGGTGGCGTCATGAATCCCTGACAAACTGTACCACCTTTATTGGACGCCCCTTAGCAGGGTCGCGGACCAGGTCTAGCCACCATGACAGCCTCAGAACCGAACCAGAGAGGCCCGATACTGAGAACTCGTGGCCCTGTGTCTGGGGGCGCTCCAACAGCCTCTAGTCACTTCCTGTAGCTTTTAATGAGTTCCTGGATCCTGGATGAAGGTATTTTTGACCATTCCTCGTTATAAAACAATTCCAGTTAAGTTTGATGGTCGCCAAGCATGGACAGCCCTCTTCAAATGATCCCACAGATGTTCAATGATATTCAGGTCTGGGGACTGGGATGGCCATTCCAGAACAGTGTAATTGTTCCTCTTCATGAATGCCTGAGTAGATTTGGAGCGGTGTTTTGGATCATTGTCTTGCTGAAAGATCCATCCCCTGCGTAACTTCTACTTTGTCACTGATTCATGAACATTATAGTCAAGAACCTGCTGATACTGAGAGAAATTCATGCATCCCTTAACTTTAACAAGATTCCCGATGACGGCATTGGCCACACAGCCCCAAAGCATGATGGAACCTCCACCAAATTTTACTGTGGGTAGCAAGTGTTTTTCTTGGAATGCTGTGTTTTTTGGCTGCCATGCATAACGCCTTTTTGCATGACCAAACAACTCAATCTTGGTTTCATCAGTCCACAGGACATTCTTTCAAAAAGAAATTGGCTTCTCCAAATGTGCTTTTGCATACCTCAGCCGACCCTGTTTGTTGCGTGCTTGCAGAAACGGCTTCTTTCGCATCACTCTCCCATACAGCTTCTCCTTGTGCAAAGTGCGTTGTATAGTTGACCGATGCACAGTGACACCATCTGCAGCAAGTTGATGCTGCGGCTCCCTGGAGGTGGTCTGAGGATTGTCCTTGACTGATCTCACCATTCTTCTTCTTTGCCTTTCTGATGTTTTTCTTGGCCTGCTACTTCTGGCCTTAACAAGAACTGTACCTGTGTTCTTCCATTTCCTTACAATGTTCCTCACAGTGGAAATTGACAGATTAAATCTCTGAGACAGCTTTTTGTATCCTTCCCCTGAACAACTATGTTGAATAATCTTTGTTTTCAGATCATTAGACAGTTGTTTTGAGGAGCCCATGATGCCACTCTTCAGAGTAGATTCAAACAGGAGAACAACTTGCAAGTGGCCACTTTAAGTAGCTTTTCTCATGATTGCATACACCTGGCTATGAAGTTCAAAGCTCAATGAGGTTAGAAAACCAAAAAAGTGCTTTAGTAAGTCAGTAAAAAGTAGGTAGGAGTATTTAAAACAAGAAAATGATAAGGGTGCCCATACTTACGCACCTGTAAAATTTTGTTTGAATGCAGATTGCACATTTTCTGTTAGTACAATAAACCTCATTTTAAGGCAGAAACATTACTGTGTCCAACAGTTATTAGATATATGAAACTGAAATAGCTGTTGTAAAAAAACAATTTTTATAAAACATTAAGCTTAAGATTAATAGGGGTGCCCAAACTTTTTCATATAACTGTACGTTAACGGGCTGCTGTTAACGCAAGTGCCGGCATTCCATCGCGCTAGCACAGATAAAGCATCTCTTAGCTCTATCTGCACTAGCAGTGACGGACCAGGAAACGCTGTAGCCCGCGTCTCAGGGTCTGTCACTCAATGACGGCACATCTCTAGCGCATGCCCATTGTGGGCGTGTGCTAGCGATACGTCTGACATAGAAATTACTGGCGGCATTAATGGACTGCGTTACACCGTGTTATGCCACGGTGTAATGTAGTCCATCTAATGGACGCCATTAACGCAATGTGAACCCAGCCTAACCCTAACTTTAGCCCCAACCCTAACTTTAGCCCCAACCCTAACCCTAAATTTAGCCCCAGCCCTAACCCTATCCTAGCCCCAACCCTATCTGTAGCCCTAACCCCAACCCTAACCCTAGCCCCAACCCTAACCCTAGCCCTAACCCTAGCCCCAACCCTAATCCTAACCCTAGCCCTAACCCTAATGGGAAAATGGAAATATATACATTTTTTTATTTTATTATTTTCTCTAACTAAGGGGGTGATGAATGGGGGTTTGATTTACTTTCATAGCAGGCTTTTTAGCAGATTTTTATGATTGGCAGCTGTCACACACTAAAAAACGCTTTTTATTGCAAAAAATAGTTTTTGCTTCTCCACATTTTGAGAGCTATAATTTTTCCATAGTTTGGTGCACAGAGTCATGTGAGGTCTTATTTGTTGCGGGACGAGCTGACATTTTTATTGGTACCATTTTTTGGCATATGACATTTTTTGATCGCTTTTTATTCCGATTTTTGTGAAGCAGAATAAACAAAAACCAGCTATTCAAGAATTTCGTTTTGGGGGGGCATTTACACCATTCCACATTTTGTAAAAGCAGTTTTATTCTTCAGATTAGTATGATTACAGCGATACCTCATTTATGTTTGGTGCTTTTATATGATAAAAACTATTTTATATAAAAAATAATTATTTTTGCATCGCTTTATTCTGAGGACTATAACTTTTTTATTTTTTGTTAATGATGCTGTATGGCAGCTCGTTTTTTTGCGGGACAAGATGACGTTTTCAGCGGTACCATGGTTATTTATATCCGTATTTTTGATCACGTGTTTTTCCACTTTTTGTTTGGCGGCATGATAATAAAGCGTTGTTTTTTG
This sequence comes from Ranitomeya imitator, assembly GCF_032444005.1. Lineage (NCBI taxonomy): Eukaryota > Metazoa > Chordata > Amphibia > Anura > Dendrobatidae > Ranitomeya > Ranitomeya imitator. The sequence goes on along the minus strand of NC_091283.1, from coordinate 497,517,232 downwards.
CCTCGTTTTTTTTTTTTTACAGTGTTCACTGAAGGGGTTAACTAGTGGGACAGTTTTATAGGTCGGGTCGTTACGGACGCGGCAATAATAAATATGTGTACTTTTATTGTTTTTTTTTATTTAGATAATGAAATGTATTCATGGGAACAATATTTTTATTTTTTTTCTTCATTTAGGTTATTTTTATTTTTTTTTTTTACACATCTGAATATTTTTTTTTTACACTATAACATTGCCCCAGGGGGGACATCACATTATAGGGTCAGATCACTGATCTGACACTTTGCAGAGCAATGTGTCAAATCAGCGATCTGACAGGCAGGGCTGCAGGCTTACCAGGACCCGGAAGCAGCCCCGCGGCCATTTTGGATCCGAAGCCTGCAGGGAGAAGGAGGTTGGAGACCCTCGGAGCAATGCAAACACATCGCGTTGCTCCGAGGGTCTCAGGGAAGCACGCAGGGAACCCCCTCCCTGTGCGATGCTTCCCTATACCGCCGGAACACTGCGATCATGTTTGATCGCGGTGTTCCGGGGGTTAACGTGCCAGGAGCGGTCTGTGACCATTCCTGGCACATAGTGCCGGATGTCAGCTGTGATAGTCAGCTGACACCCGGCCGCACTCCCCCCGTGAGAGCGGCCGATTGCATATGACGTACTATCCCATCGTGGTCATACGGGTCCACCTCGACGGGATAGTGCCTCATATGTCAGAAAGGAGTTAAGCATTAAGCAAAATATGGCTACTTTCACACATCAGGTTTTCGCTGTCAGGCTCAATCCGGGTAATTTCAAAAAACCGGATCTGTCGAATGTTGCCACCGGATCCGTTTTTTTCCCCATAGACTTGTATTACTGCCGGATAGCGCCTGATGGCATTGCGTTTCGTCCGTTTTTTGCCGGATCTGCTGTTTTCGGTTTCTGGAAAGCATGTCCATAGCAACGTTTTTTGTCTCTGGAGATAAAGTCTGTTTGCTAGAATGGAAGCCTATGGGAGCCGGAAGGTTCCGGATCCGGAAAATGATGGATTCTGGCGCCAGATTCTGTTTTTTTTAAACGAAGCATGCTCCAAAATTTTTTTTAATCAAATAATCTAGATTTGCTAGCCGGATCCGTAGAAAAAACGGATCCGTCGCAACAGTTTTTCACAATCTGCGCCGGATCCGGTTTTTCCCACATTCGTCGGATTGTGCCTGATGCAAAAACCTGATGAGTGAAAGTAGCCTAATAGGTTCACTACATTTTCAGTTTCCAAGTGAAGCACATAATGATGGTATATATCTTATACAGTATAGAGCAGTTACACTCATTAGCTGTCCCTGGCCCTCCTTCTTTGTTGATGGTATTTTCCTTTTATCCTGCCTGCAACAAGGGCCGATGTTAGGTGGGGATAATCAAAATGAGCAATTGCTTAGGGCCCCCTTTTACCCAGGAGCTCCCTGCTTCTACAGCAAAAATTAGAATGATAATAGCTCTGAAGTATCAATTTAATTATAGTAGTGCATGCATGTGTAAGGAGGTTGCTGTCCCTGCTCCTTACCTGGAACCACTTAGTCAGACAGCTGGGTTGTCGGGGGGAAGACTTTCGGCTCTGGACACTAGGGACCATGTGATGGCTGGGGCAGGGAGGAAGAGACGGGGGTGTGGTCAGAAAAGTGCGGGAGAGCAGAGCGCGCCAGAGAGAGGGGACAGCTGCACAGAGAGAGGGCAGGCTGCAGCGTCGCGCTCCCCATGACAGAGTGCTCCCCATGAAGGCACTAAGGCTGGAGTGAGAGTGGGGACTTGGAAGCCTCCATAATCTGAGAAGACTCTTCCCCTGACAGTGCAGAGACAGTGACTCGAGTGCAGCCCTGGTGACCGCAGCCCTGGTGACCGCAGTGACAAGCAAAGATCCCTGAGTGTGATAAGTAACTGCCCAGTGTGTGTGTGACATCATTACTACAGAAAAGCTGCCAGGCTTACATAGACTCCTGCAGCAGTGACGGACGAGACTGTGCTACTTCCTGGTTCCAGTTTCACTTTGAGAAGAACAGGCTGCAGAGACTTAACTCTGGAGTTTCCAGGAGACAGAGAAGAGACCAGGATCTCAAGACCTGCTGGTGACTGGATCCACGTTGGAAAAAGGACTCTCCAGTCAGGATCTCCCTGGGCTGATAAGTTACAAGAACACTTGTTAACCCTTTAGATTCTGCTTAACTGTTTACTGTTTGATTTGTCCCTATTAACCGCCTGTTTACTCCCTGCAAGGAGAATTTTACCCCTGTTAATAAATCCCCTTAAACAGTTGGTCTGTCTGTTCCGTGGTGACATACTCAACCCTGCACTCTATTACACTTGGCGTAGTCGGCAGGATGTCAAACGGCAGCGCGGAAAGGGCAGACTGAGCAGTTGGGGGAGGCCCCAGGTCTAGCATTTCCCTGGGAGCCATGTTAGTTAACTTGCCAAAATTCTCGGGGAGTGATGTTATGTTGTGAAGTTGGATGGAACGCATCCGAGGGATGATGCAGATGCATCCTATGACACCGGCTCTGCAGGCGGACATAGCGGTGATGGCCCTAGAGGGGGATGCACGGGACTCTGTTATGTCAGACCCCCCCAGGCGACAGATACCCTGGACAAAGTATTACGTATACTTGAGGAGACGCATGGGGACCCCACTGACGTAGGGGAGCTGCGCATGCGACTGTTCTGCCAGGTACAAAGAGAGGGGGAGACCGTGACGCAATATATGAATGCACTGCAGGAGCTTCATACTGCCATTATACGGAAGGACGGCGTAGGTGTGGGGTCAATTGACGCTGTGCTGCGGGACCAACTGGTGACAGGCTTGCGAGATGTGTTGGTGAAACAGGCCCTGCGAGAGCGCATGCGCGTAAAGCTAGATATGACTTTCTCTGAGGTCGGGAGTGAGGCATGCATGCACGAGCCAGAGCGAGAGGTGGTAGTGCCAGTGGGACAGGTATTGAGCGGGGAGGTAACAGCCCCTCAATGGGTAGAAGACTTGAAGAAGGAGGTTAAGCGAGTCCATGAGGAAGTAGCTGAATATAAGAAGACCCCTGCTGCAGAGTACAGCCCTCCGGTGCGAGAACGAGAGACCGGCCCCCACAGTGAGACTAGTGCCGCTCGGCGAAGAAGACTGCCTAAATGCTACAACTGCGGAGCACCCAGTTAAAATGAAGAGGAGGCGATGTGGATCCGAGATTCCCAGCTGAAGATAAGAAGAATCTGGGAGGAGATTGAGAGTCTGGTGAAAGCCCTTACTGCCGTTTTGGAGACCAGCGGCATACCCCGAGGTAACATGCGGAAGCCACCAGAAAGAAATCGAGGAGAGGTGCGCAGCATCAGGAATGCTTCGGTGGTGGCCCCAGAGTGTAACTCCGTATCCTGGGGTGAAGAGCAACCGCAGATGAGAGATGTCCCCCGCCGAGGTCGACGATCCAGACTGAAGCGCCCTCCATACAGACGCAGATGTGAGTGCTGGTCATGCAGAAAGGTGGGACACATGTCCAGAAATTGCCCTACCCGAGAAGAGCGGTGGCAGAGATCCGCTCACCCCTCTGAGGGTCCTGCTAACTGGAGGGAATGTCGCCCCTGGAGAGAATGGTACGGCCGGAAGAGAAGAGTTCCACCTAAGGCAAGGCAGCACCACAATGTCGGACGCCAAGAAGAGGTGGAGAAGGTGTCGAGCTTCTCCGGTGAAATGACTGCACTGCCCCAAGGCGTGAAGGCGAGCCTGGTGGATCTCCAGCCTGGCTCTGAAGGTTCTGCTTGTGAGACTCAGCCCGGAAGAAAGGAAGGGACGTTCACTCGAGAAGACCACCAAAGTGCTTTACTACCTTGCCCAGCACGAGTTCCTGAAGAAGGAGAGAAAGTGCCAAGTGTTCCTGCGACACTCGTTTTCAAGGTCCTAGCCGATGAGAAGGAGGAACCACTGATGTCGTCCCCTGAGGTGAAGAATGTGCTGGCTGCCAGCTCACCAGTTTCTGATCGGACAGGGGAAATGGAACAGCTGTGTGAAACAGGGCGTGTGGCTGAGAAGCACTGGGAAGTGATGCCCGCAGAGCCCGGCGCAGATGACAAATACTCCGGCCTGCATGGTCTTAATTCATCTGACTTAAGTTTCGATGGGAATGCTCCTGTCAAAGAGAGGGGGAGCTATGGAGAAGAATTGCTTGTAGTAAGCCCCCAGACTGAGGAACCCGAGCAAAAAGCCCCTACGCAAACACCTGCTACTGGCAAGGCTAAGAAGAAGAAAAAGAAGAAGAGGTCAGCAGTCGTTGATGAATCAGAGAAAGCATATCTCAACCTGACTGATGAGGATCTCCTAAACCATTTAGTTTGGGAGTATGTACAAAAAGAAAGGCAGAAGGAGATGCGAGAATCGCAGGTATCTGACTCCCCTCAAAAGTACAAAGAGAAGCATGAAGAGTCCTCGCCTGTGGAATGGCGAGCTTTAAGAGAGGGGGAATATAAGGAGGTTGCTGTCCCTGCTCCTTACCTGGAACCACTTAGTCAGACAGCTGGGTTGTCGGGGGGGAAGACTTTCGGCTCTGGACACTAGGGACCATGTGACGGCTGGGGCAGGGAGGAAAAGACGGGGGTGTGGTCAGAAAAGTGCGGGAGAGCAGAGCGCGCCAGAGAAAGGGGACAGCTGCACAGAGAGAGGGCAGGCTGCAGCGTCGCGCTCCCCATGACAGAGTGCTCCCCATGAGGGCACTAAGGCTGGAGTGAGAGTGGGGACTTGGAAGCCTCCATAATCTGAGAAGACTCTTCCCCTGACAGTGCAGAGACATTGACTCGAGTGCAGCCCTGGTGACCGCAGCCCTGGTGACCGCAGTGACAAGCAAAGATCCCGGAGTGTGATAAGTAACTGCCCAGTGTGTGTGTGTGACATCGTTACTACAGAAAAGCTGCCAGGCTTACAGAGACTCCTGCAGCAGTGACAGACGAGACTGTGTTACTTCCTGGTTCCAGTTTCACTTTGAGAAGAACAGGCTGCAGAGACTTAACTCCGGAGCTTCCAGGAGACAGAGAAGAGACCAGGATCTCAAGCCCTGCTGGTGACTGAATCCACGTTGGAAAAAGGACTCTCCAGTCAGGATCTCCCTGGGCTGATAAGTTACAAGAACACTCGTTAACCCTTTTGATTCCGCCTAACTGTTTACTGTTTGATTTGTCTCTATTAACCCCCTGTTTACTCCCTGCGAGGAGAATTTTACCCCTGTTAATAAATCCCCTTCAACAGTTGGTCTGTCTGTTCCGTGGTGACATACTCAACCTTGCACTCTATTACACTTGTATCTCTATGTTTGTGCCTGTGCATCCATTTCTCTGCATGTATGTTCCTGTGCATCCATGTCTCTGCATGTATGTGCTTCTGCATCCACGTCTCTGCATGTATGTGCCTGTGCATCTGCAGCGCCCCAGAGACCTGGTCGTTGCAGTATGGCAGTCTGCCGCTAAGGGGAGTGGCGGTACGTCTGATGGCACTAAGGAGTTCTCCTGACCAGGTATCACCAGAACACATTACACTTCACACTCCGGCCACTAGGGGGAGAAAAAGGCTTTATTTATTGGGCCACTCCTCACATTGGTAAAACTAGGGGCTGGGGAGGAAGTTAGTCAGAAGCTGACTGGGTTGGATTCAGACAACATCCCGTTGCAGGGGGTGTTGCAGGGAGAAGGCACAGGGGGTCCCTGTCAGGTGTGGGAACCTGGCAGGTGCCTAGCGAACAGAACAGAACGTAACGGAACCGCGCCTGCACACCCTGCGGCGGTATCCTAAGAAAGACACGAAGGGAAGGATATTGTGGAACAGTGTAAACGAGATCAAGCACAAAGGAGAACCAGTAAGAGTCGTGCCGAGAGAGAGAGAGGCAACATCTTACTGAGGCGCGTAGTCGGTGGCCGGAACACCGTAGGAGTAACTGACTTCAGGCCTTACTTCAAACTCCGCCAGACAGTTAATTATAGGTTGGCTGTCTGCCTTAAATTTCCTAAGAAGACATAGGGGGCAACATTGGGAGAGGGGCGTCTCTAGGGTCCCGGAAGACCTCCAAGCCTTCCCGTCATACGGGTGCGTCCTAGCCAAAATATACCTGGGGGACGAGAAACTAGTAACATCTGGAACTAAAGAGAAAGAGAGAGAGCTGTAGAGAACGAACGAACGAGAACAGCAGTTGTGAGGACTATTCCGAATGCTCAGCAGGGTAGGACTACAACACACAGGCGACGATTTCCATCTGCGAAGGAAACTCTGGATGTGCCCATCGGACCGGCCGGTCTCTGAGAGCCCTGTTAAACGTACTCTGGATTGAGGACACTGAAGCCTTCACTAAAGAGGTAAAGAGACTGCAACCTTGTGTCCTCATTATTGACTGCACCTCACACCATCACCACCCACCTTACTGGGAAGCCCTGGGGACATACTTCACCTATGGGAAGTTATACCATCCAGCTGCCACTCCATCACCCCAGCGGACCCCACAGCAGCGTCGGTCACCCTGACCGAACACCACAGGTGGCGTCACGAACCCCTGACAGACTGTACCCCCTTTACTGGATGCCCCTTAGCAGGGTCATGGACCGGGTCTAGCCACCGTGACAGGCTCAGCACCGAACCAGAGAGGCCCGGTACCGAGAACTTGTGGCCCTGTCTCTGGGGGCGCTCCACATCCATGTCTCTGTATGTGCCTGTGTATCCACGTTTCTGTATGTATGTGCCTGTACATCCACGTTTCTGTATGTATGTGCCTGTACATCCACGTCTCTGTATGCATGTGCCTGTGCATCCATGTCTCTGTATGTATGTGCCTGTGCATCCATGTCTCTGTATGTATGTGCCTGTGCATCCATGTCTCTGTATGTATGTGCTTCTGCATCCACGTCTTTGCATATGTGTGCCTGTGTTTCCATGTCTCTGAATGTATGTACCTGTGCATCCATGTCTATGTATGTATGTGACTGTGCATCCATGTCTCTGTATGTATGTGCCTGTGCATCCATGTCTCTGTATGTAAGTGCCTGCCTGTGCAACCATGTCTCTGTATGTATGTGCCTGTGCATCCATGTTGCTGTATGTATGTCTGTGCATCCATGTCTCTCTATGTATGTGCCTGTGCATCCATGTCTCTGTATGTATGCGCCTGTGCATCCATGTCTCTGTATGTTTGTGCCTGTGCATCCATGTCTCTGTATGTTTGTGCCTGTGCATCCATGTCTGCAGGTATGTGCCTGTGCATTCATGGCTCTGTATATATGTGCCTGTGCATCCATGTCTCTGTATGTTTGCACCTGTGCATCCATGTCTCTGTATGTTTGCGCCTGTGCATCCATGTCTCTGTATGTTTGCGCCTGTGCATCCATGTCTCTGTATGTTTGCGCCTGTGCATCCATGTCTCTGTATGTTTGTGCCTGTGCATCCATGTCTGCAGGTATGTGCCTGTGCATTCATGGCTCTGTATATATGTGCCTGTGCATCCATGTATCTGCATGTATGTGCCTGTGCATCCATGTCTCTGTATGCATGTGCCTGTGCATCCATGTCTCTGTATGCATGTGCCTGTGCCAGGGCTGCCACTAGAAATTTCGGGGCCCCATACTGGCAAAATTTTCGGGGCCCCCTTGAGACTCCGCCCAGGCTCCACCCCAGCCCCGCCTCCACGCTCCACCCCTCGAACTGTCCACAGACCCACCGCTCTCTCTTGGAAAAACTCCACTTCTCACCTATCACACATCAACAGTTCCCATCACCAGATCACACATATAGCCAGCAGCTTTTGTTTTGGCCAAAAGATTTTTTAAGCCGCCACCATAACACGGTAGACACTTTTGGCCGGGTCCTACTCTACTGTAACCTATTAAATATTTGTTAAAATATGCAATACAATTTAGGTATATTTTTATTTATTTTTCAATTTTTAAAATGACCAATAATATCACATACAAGGAACAAATACCGCTACACCATGACCAGATGACATATTACCACCACAGAGATCGGATAATATCACATACAAGAAACAAATACCGCAACACCATGACCAGATGACATATTACCACCACAGTGATCGAATAATATCACATACAAGGAACAAATACCGCTACACCATGACCAGATGACATATTACCACCACAGTGATCGAATAATATCACATACAAGGAACAAATACCGCAACACCATGTCCAGACCACATATTACCACCACATAGTGACTGAATACTACAATTCTGATCAGTAATTAAAAAAAGCACCATACTATCACCATAAGTGCCATTATACACAGGAGATCTGTACTTAGTATGCAGTGTCTGTGTACAGATAATACAGTGATCACTAGTGAAATTATACACAGGAGCTCTGTATACAGTATACAGTGTATAGTGTCAGTGTATAGGTAACACACTGACTCACCAGTGACGTCTCTAGGTGAAGTCCTTCATCTTTCATCCAGCACAGACCGCCATCATTTAATCCAGCCAGGACTTCTCTCTGCAGGAAATAACACAGTTATCTCGAGCTCCGCTTGTAGAATACATTACTTAATTTTTCCCACCTTCTACAGTACACCACATGAAGAAAAAGAGGCGACATAGTGTCACTCTACACAGTAACAGGACCGCCCCCCCATTTAAAACCGTGTCCTCAAAAAATAAAATAAATACATCACTGCAGTAATAATATCCCTAAATTAGCCCCTATGGTAATAATATCCCCCAGCCTGGCCACCGTGTGTCTCATTCCTGGCGTCAGCCACATGTTCTCCCATCCTGCCCTCATGAGTATCCATTCTGCCCCATATGATCTCCCCATCCTGCCCAATATGATCTCCCCATCCTGCCCCATATGATCGCCCCATGTGATCTCTCCATCCTGCCCCATCTTTCTGCATCATATCCATCCTGCCACATGATCCTGCACGATCTGTCTCCAATCATGCCCCATGTCTCCATTCTGCCCCCTATGTCTCCAACCATGCCCCCATGTCTGAAATCCAGCCACTTGTCTCCAATCATGCCCCCTGTGTCTCCATTCTGCCCCATCTGTCTCCAATCCTCCCCCATTTGTCTCCAGTCATGCCCCCATGTCTTTCATCCTGCCCCGTGTCTCCAATCATGCCCTGTATCTCCATTCTGCCCCGTGTCTCGCATTCTGCCCCAATTTCCAGCATTCTGCCCCAATGTCCAGCATTCTGCCCCCGGGTCTCACAGTCTGCCCCTGTGTCCAGCATTCTGCCCCTGTCACTGTGTCCAGCATTCTGCCCCTGTCACTGTGTCCAGCATTCTGCCCCTGTCACTGTGTCCAGCATTTCTGCCCCACTGTGTCCAGCATTTCTGCCCCACTGTGTCCAGCATTTCTGCCCCACTGTGTCCAGCATTTCTGCCCCACTGTGTCCAGCATTTCTGCCCCACTGTGTCCAGCATTTCTGCCCCACTGTGTCCAGCATTTCTGCCCCACTGTGTCCAGCATTTCTGCCCCACTGTGTCCAGCATTTCTGCCCCACTGTGTCCAGCATTTCTGCCCCACTGTGTCCAGCATTTCTGCCCCACTGTGTCCAGCATTTCTGCCCCACTGTGTCCAGCATTTCTGCCCCACTGTGTCCAGCATTTCTGCCCCACTGAGTCCAGCATTTCTGCCCCACTGAGTCCAGCATTTCTGCCCCACTGTGTCCAGCATTTCTGCCCCACTGTGTCCAGCATTTCTGCCCCACTGTGTCCAGCATTTCTGCCCCACTGTGTCCAGCATTTCTGCCCCACTGTGTCCAGCATTTCTGCCCCACTGAGTCCAGCATTTCTGCCCCACTGAGTCTCCATTCTGCCCCATCTGTCTCCAATACTCCCCCATCTGTCTCCAGTCATGCCCCCATGTCTTTCATCCTGCCCCGTGTCTCCAATCATGCCCTGTATCTCCATTCTGCCCCGTGTCTTGCATTCTGCCCCAATGTCCAGCATTCTGCCCCAATGTCCAGCATTCTGCCCCCGGGTCTCACAGTCTGCCCCTGTGTCCAGCATTCTGCCCCTGTCACTGTGTCCAGCATTCTGCCCCTGTCACTGTGTCCAGCATTTCTGCCCCACTGTGTCCAGCATTTCTGCCCCACTGTGTCCAGCATTTCTGCCCCACTGTGTCCAGCATTTCTGCCCCACTGTGTCCAGCATTTCTGCCCCACTGTGTCCAGCATTTCTGCCCCACTGTGTCCAGCATTTCTGCCCCACTGTGTCCAGCATTTCTGCCCCACTGTGTCCAGCATTTCTGCCCCACTGAGTCCAGCATTTCTGCCCCACTGTGTCCAGCATTTCTGCCCCACTGTGTCCAGCATTTCTGCCCCACTGTGTCCAGCATTTCTGCCCCACTGAGTCCAGCATTTCTGCCCCACTGAGTCCAGCATTTCTGCCCCACTGTGTCCAGCATTTCTGCCCCACTGATAGGTCCCCCGGGCCCCGCTGCTGCCGGCGCTTGCCTCTTCTCCTCTGCTCTGCCGGTCCCCCGGGCCCCGCTGCCGCCGGCGCTTGCCTCTTCTCCTCTGCTCTGCCGGTCCCCCGGGCCCCGCTGCCGCCGGCGCTTGCCTCTGCCCTCTTCTCCTCTGCCGGTGACCGGTCCCCCGCTGCCGCCTGCCTCTTCTCCTCCGCCGGGTCCCTCGTCGTCCGGTGGTCCCCCGCTGCCTCTTCTCTGCTCCCTCGGCCTCCGCCGTCCACGTGGTGTGCCGCCGCACGCTGCTCTGCTCTGGTCCCGGAATGAGGAAGTGGAGCAGGGCAGCGTGTGACGTCACTAACTTGCGGCGGGCGGGCCCATGAATCACCGCGGGCCCGGCCGCCTTAAAGGTACAAGGCTCATTTAGAGACAGCAGGCACAGCACAGTGGCACTGCAGCCGCAGCCTGAATAAAAATGTCAGGGGGGGCCCGAGCAGAGCGCGGACCAGACCGGCTGCCAGCGTGCTCGCTCGGGCCCCCCTTTTTGCTCCTAATCACCGGGCCCCATACGGCAGTGATGCCTGTAATGCCCTGATGGCGGCCCTGGCCTGTGCATCCATGTCTCTGCAGGTATGTGCCTGTGCATTCATGGCTCTGTATGTATGTGCCTTGCGAAAGTATTCGGCTCCCTGGAACTTTTCAACCTTTTCCCACATATCATGCTTCAAGCATAAAGATACCAAATGTAAATTTTTGGTGAAGAATCAACAACAAGTGGAACACAATTGTGAAGTTGAACGAAATTTATTGGTTATTTTACATTTTTGTGGAGATTCAAAAACTGAAAAGTGGGGCGTGAAATATTGTTGTCACTGTCAGCTTGCTGTGAGTGCTGCCCAGTGGTCGGTGCTCATAGCAAGTATTTGTAGTACATAGAGGCGATCTGATCATTGCTTCTATGTAGCAGAGCCTATCAGGTTATGGCAGCTTCTAGTCTCCCATAAAAGCCTATTGAAGCATGGAAAATGTAAAAAAAATGTTTTTAAAAATATAAAAATATTAAAAAAATATAAAAGTTCAAATCACCCCTCCCTTTTGCCCCATTCAAAATAAAACAATAGAAAAAAAATCAAACCTACACATATTTGGTATCGCCGCCTTCAGAATCGCCCGATCTATCAATGAAAAAAAGGATTAACCTGATCGCTAAATGGTGTAGCAAGAAAAAAAGTCAAAACCCCAGAATTACATTTTTTTGGTTGCCTCGACATTGCATTAAAATGCAATAACGGGAGAGCAAAAGATTTTATCTGCACCAATATGGTATAATTAAAAACGTCAGCTCGACACGCAAAAAATAAGCCTTCGCCTGACCCGAGATCCTGAAAAATGGAGACGCTATGGGATCAGAAAATGGCGCAATTTTTTTTTAACAAAGTTTGGAATTTTTTTTCACCACTTAGATAAAAAAGAACCTTGACATGTTTGGTGTCTGAACTCATAATGACCTGGAGAATCATACTGGAAAGTTAGTTTTAGTACCTAGTAAAAAACCCAAACAAAAAAAAAAAGTGTGGGACTGCACTTGTTTTGCAATTTCACGGCACTTGGAATTTTTTTCCCATTTTCTAGTACACGACATGGTAAACCACTGGTGTAATTCAAAATTACAACTCATCCCACAAAAAACAAGCCCTCACACTGCCATATTGAAAAATAAAAACCGTATAGCTCTGGGGAGAAGGGGAGCAAAAAACGAAAACACAAAAAAAGAAAATACATCAGGGGGCTAAGTGGTTAAGAGTTCTGACTCCTACAGTCTAGTTAGATGCTCCTAATCAATTCGTTACCTGCATTAACGACAGCTGTCCACAGACTCAATTAATTAGTCAGACTCTAACCTCTACAACATGGGCAAGACCAAAGCTTTTTAGGATGTCAGAGACAAGATCATAGACCTGCACAAAGCTGGAATTGGCTGCAAAACCATAGGTAAGATGCTAGGTGAGACGGAGACAACTGTTGGTACAAGAGTAAGAAAATGGAAGAAATACAAAATGACTGTCAATCGACATCGATCTGAGGCACCATGCAAAATTTCACATTGTGGGGTATCCTTGCTCATGAGGAAGGTCAGAGATCAGCCTAAAACTACATGGAGGAACTTGTTAATGATCTCAAGGCAGCTGGAACCACAGTCACCAAGAAAACCATTGGTAACACATTACGCTGTAAATGTATAAAATCCTGCAGTGCCCTCAAGGTCTCCCTGCTCAAGAAGGCACATGTGCAGGCCGGTCTGAAGTTTGTTAATGAACACCTGGATGATTCTGTGATTGGGAGAAGGTGCTGTGGTCAGATGAGACTAAAATTGAGCTCTTTGGCATTAACTCAACTCGCCATGTTTGGAGGAAGAGAAATGCTGCCTATGACCCAAAGAACACTGTCCCTACTGTCAAGCATGGAGGTGGTAACAGTATGTTTTGAGGGTGTTTCTCTGGTAAGGGCACAGGACTATTTCACTGCATCAATACGACTATGGATGGAGCCATGTACAGTAAAATCCAAGACATTAAAAATAGGTCTTGGCTGGGTCTTGCAGCAGGACAGTGACCTAAAACATACAGCCAAGGCAACAAAGGAGTAGCCCAAAAAAGAAGCACATTACGGTCTCGGAGTGACCTAGACAGTCACAAGAGCTTAATTCCATAGAAAACTTATGGAGGGAGTTGAAGCTCCGAGTTGCCAAGCAACAGCCTCAAAATCTTAATGATTTAGAGACGATCTGCAAAGAGGAGTGGACCAAAATTTATCCTGACATGTGCGCAAACCACATCATCAACTACAAAAAACGTATGACTGCTGTGCTTGCCAACAATGGTTTTACCACCAAGTATTAAGTCTTGTTTGCCAGAGGGATCAAATACTTATTTCTCACTGCAAAATGCAAATAAATGTATATAATTTATACAAGAAGTATCATTTCTCCTTACGGAGAGTGACATGTTCAGCATGTCAAGGTGAGGAGACTTAAAGCCACAATGCTCCTCTGGGAAATATGCAAATTGTCTCTTCAGAGAGGAAGAGGACTAGAACTCTAGTGCCACCTATTGGAAGTAGCAATCCTAACAGTCAATGTTGACCCTTTAACAAGCCTTGTATACAGTGTGATTATCTGCATTTATTTTTGATATTCTATCTCTCAATGTTAAAATTAACCTACCCTTATTATAGATTGTTCATGTCTTTGTCAGAGGGCAAACTTACAAAATTAGCAAGGGATCAAATACTTATTTCCCCCACTGTATGTGTCTGTGCAGATGAGTCGCCCTGCCAGGGCAGTGGGGTACTCGGTACCAGGTCCGGTGTTCACAGGGGGATGTCACGGTGGCGACCCAGTCCGTGGCCCTGGGCACCCATGTAAAAGAGGAAGGTCTTTAAAGGGAATAAAGTTTATGTTCGTGAGCCACCTGTGGTATTCGGTCAGTGGGGACCGACTCTGCTTTAAGGGGCCCGCTGGGGTGATGTTATGGCAGCTAGATGGTATAACTTCCCACAGGTGAAGTATATCCCCAGGGCTCCCGGACTTGTAGATGGAAGATGTTGAATGGCACAGTAAGGAACGAGGACACAGGTTTGCAATCTCTTTACCTTGTTTACTGAAGACTCCAGGCAGCCACAGTCCATGGTACCAGATCACAGGGCAGGCAGGGTCCAACCGGCTTGGAGGCAAGGTAGGAGTACCATTATCCAGGTGGAAATCAAAGTTTTCCTCTAGCGCCGTGGTGTTGTAGTCCCTTACTGCCTATGGCTTCAGATAAGGTCCTCACAGATGTTCTCTCTCTGTCCCCCGTATAGGATAGGACACAACCCGTATGACTGGTGACTTGAGCCCGTTTATAGGGACTCTAGCATGCCCCAGGCTCTAAAGGCATCACTGTGCCTCCTGGGTATTAAGGCGGACAGGTAACTTGGGAGTTCAGCTGTCCTGCCGGTCTCTGCTGTAAGTCATAGAGTCCTTACAACCTCGGTGGTCTGGCTACCGGTTTCTGCGCCTCAGAAGGAGGCAGCCTGCTCGTGGCTGGTCTCCCAGTGGTATCCTCTCGTGTGCTTCGCTCTCCTTCACGCTAAATGCAATGTATTCGGCTTTCTGTAAGTCTCTTTCTAGGAGCTGAAGCACTGCGGCTACACAGCTCCGTACACCCTCTTCTGCCTCAGACTGCTCCAGTCTGTCTCCTGGCAAGAGCTGACTAACTTTCCCTACAGCCTGCCATACATATGGGGAGTCACCTAGTAAATAGGATCAAGAGCTCCCCCTGGTGGCCTGGAGTGTAAATGTGTTCCATGCTTGTGTTTACCTGGTGACAGTTAACCCTTCTTGCCTCCAAACGTAATATCAATCTCTCCCCGTGAGGAAAGTAATGCTACTGTGATGACCAGGACCCTGGGGCGCCACACATACATGTCTTTGTATGTATGTGCCTGTGCATCCATTTCTCTGTATGTATGTGCCTATGCATGCATGTCTCTGTATGTATATGTCTGTGCATGCATTTCTCTGTATCTATTTGTCTGTGCATCTGTAACTCTGTATGTATATGTCTGTGCACGCGTATCTCTGTATATATATATATATATGGCTGTGCATGTGTAACTCTGTATGTATATGTCTGTGCACGCTTATCTCTGTATGTATAAGTCTGTGCACGCTTATCTCTATGTATATGTCTGTGCATATGTAACTCTGCATGTATGTGTCTGTGCACCCATATCTCTGTATGTATATGTCTGTGCATATGTAACTCTGTATATATATGTCTGTGCATGCTTATCTCTATGTATATGTCTGTGCACTCGTATCTCTGTATGTATATGTCTATGCATATGTAACTCTGTCTGTATATGTCTGTGCACGCTTATCTCTGTGTGTATATATGTCTGTCTGTGCATGCATATCTCTGTCTGTATATGTCTGTGCACGCTTATCTCTGTGTGTATATATGTCTGTCTGTGCACGCGTATCTCTGTATGTATATGTCTGTGCACGTGTAACTCTGTATGTATATGTCTGTGCACGCGTATCTCTGTATGTATATGTCTGTGCACGCTTATCTCTATGCATATGTCTGTGCATATGTAACTGTATGTATATGTCTGTGCACGCTTATCTCTATGTATATGTCTGTGCACTCGTATCTCTGTATGTATATGTCTATGCATATGTAACTCTCTGTAGATGTCTGTGCACGCTTATCTCTGTATGTATATGTCTGTGCATATGTAACTCTCTGTAGATGTCTGTGCACGCTTATCTCTGTATGTATATGTCTGTGCACGCATATCTCTGTATGTAAATGTCTGTGCATGCTTATCTCTGTGTGTGCATATGTCTGTGCAGGCATATCTCTGTATGTATATGTCTATGCACGCATATCTCTGTATGTATATGTCTGTGCACGCGTATCTCTGTATGTATATGTCTGTGCACGCTTATCTCTATGTATATGTCTATGCATGCATATCTCTGTGTGTATATGTCTGTGCATATGTAACTCTCTGAAGATGTCTGTGCACGCTTATCTCTGTATGTATATGTCTGTGCACGCATATCTCTGTGTGTGCATATGCCTGTGCAGGCATATCTCTGTATGTATATGTCTATGCACACATATCTCTGTATGTAAATGTCTGTGCATGCTTATCTCTGTATGTATATGTCTGTGCACGCATATCTCGGTGTGTATATATGTTTGTGCATGCATATCTCTGTATGTATATGTCTATGCACGCATATCTCTGTATGTATATGTCTGTGCACGCATATTTCTGTATGTATATGTCTGTGCACGCTTATCTCTGTATGTATATGTCTGTGCACGCATATTTCTATATGTATATGTCTGTGCACGAATATCTCTGTATGTATATGTCTGTTCATGCATATCTCTGTATGTATATGTCTGTTCATGCATATCTCTGTGTGTGACCGTAGCCCCTGCCTCCTGATGATAACTCATTTGACTATCCCAGCATGCACTGCAATTCTTAAATAAAGTGTCATCTGTGAGATAACGCTTACTGCATGTGTTGGGGGACACTCGCTTAGCAACGGGACTCAGTCACTCAGGCACGTTTTTCTCACAAAAACAGTCCATGCGGTTTATTATGGCATCATAAACCGGGTCATGGTCTCTAAATACGCTAGACCCCCCTTCATCCAGTTACAGTGGGAGACCACACAGTTCATTACTGGCCCGCTGTCAGTGCACACAGTTCCCCATACTCTGGGTTACCTGTCAGGAGCTCCTGTTCCACACGCTGACTCCTGTCAGTCCTCTCTCAGGGAAGCTGCCGACCTGGGATCACCATCCCGGACAATGACTTGCTCACTAGGCCACCTGACACCCGACAGTCCAGATCCTCAGACGGGCTGTAGCTCCCCGAGCAGTGCCGCTGCTGACTCAGCATCCACTCCTTCCCATGTGCTCTTCAGGAATCCTACTCCCAGGACTTCCAACACAGGCCACTCAGTGCACTATTCAGGACGTCTGTCCCCACCTGGGACCGTCCAACACGCAAGTCTCTCAGTGCGCTTAACAGGGATCCGATCCTACTCCCATGATCTCCCAACACTCAGGTCTTCAGATCTACGGCCTCACAGTGCACTATTCAGACAAGCCGTCCAGGATCTCACACAGTCTCCATTACAGAGACCACTACACCGCTAAGTGACCACACCCTGGTCACATTATGTAGTTGTAACCACTCCCATAGATGGGAGTTGTGTGTGGCTAGTCCGACCCACCCAGCTCTTGACCTAGCCCAGTAAGCCTCCCTTCATAACTATACAAACACTTGTGGGAATACTGGTCCCAGAACAACAACATTACTTCAGGCTTACAGCGCAGACTCCATCTGCGACACATATCGGCCATTTACAACTCTGCCAGTCACTGTTTCACCATCATTATAACCACAGATACGCCTCCATGCATATCCCGAGGAGCACACACAGCGCCTCCTAGTTGCAGCAGGGGTCACTGCATCACACATCAAAGAGGAAGTAAAAAAAAAAAACAGTGTAGCGAGTGAGGGAACAGTAGGGACTAGTGATGAGCGAATATGCTCAGATTATCCAAGCATCTTGGACATGCTCGTATATGATGTTCGAGTCCCTGCGGCTGCATGATTCACGGCTGTTAGACAGATACAACACATGCCATACCTACAATTATTTTGGGATTATGTGCAGTGAAATTGAAGCCTGGCTTGTAATCTCAGCAGTCATAGTCCTCTGTGTAATAGTAAAAATAATCAGACAGCTGCTTGGTAAAAAAAAAAGGGTTTTTTTGCTGATCTTTTTCTGGCAGCAATAAATAAAAGATCTTATTCTTTACGTATTTCATGCTGTGAAACTGAAGCATGCAATCTGAGCAGCATGGCTCTTTTGTTTAGTAATATTATCAGGGACCTTCTATTCTACAGAAGAATGCAGGGTGGCACTAAAGCAGGCCTGCAGCTTAATCAATGAGATGTATCACATCACATTATGACGGTAACTGATGCACAACAAAACGAGTTTATTTGCATTTCATTATTATTTGATAATTACTTTTACATTTATTTAACCCTTTTTAATCAAGTAAGTGCTAAATATAGTCTTACATATTCCTATACCCACTTTTGTGCCACCTTGTGCAAACCAATGTGATAAATATGCCACTTAGAGCAGATCTGTGCCCAGATTTCAATATACGTACTGCATACATTTTGACATACTGTACATCTCAGATACCTAATGAGGTTGGTGTAGTTACTATGAGGCCGGGTGCATACAGTCAGTAATTGGCAGCGGTTTGGACGCAGCACTTGTCCGTTGCGTCCAAAGCGCTGACGGCTTTTGAACACATGTGTTCATTGAACCGTGCGGAATCACCGCAGCCCAATACATTGTGCGGGGACATTTATCTTGCAGATGCTAGTGTCTCCGCAAGAAAAATAGACATGCGGTCTGGAAAGAAGCGACAAATATCGTCTCTGTAGGTGATCCGCAGGCGCCGGTACACGCATAGTGGAGATGGGATTTCTTGAGATCACATCCACTATACTGCAACATCTGGACGCTGCGGGTTGGATGCAGCGTCCAACCCGCAGCGTTTACCGACCATGGGAACGTACCCTGAGAGTCCATGAATGTCGATATAATCCTATAATTTAAAGTTAAACTCAATATTTGCCCAGCTCGGCTGGTGATGGCTCCTCAGTGTCTCCCCTCCCTGCTGCTGCTGAGATTTCACACAACTCAATGCAATTTGAAGGTGTCAGTAATGGCCGGAGCCGGAGCTGGAGCCACCCCTCCCCCCAGCGGCGTAAGTGAAGGTCAGCATGACCATGGGATGGAGGGAGGGGTTAGGGTTAATAGGTGAGGGCTTAGGGGGAAAGCAGGAGTTTAACTAGTGGTGGGGGGGTGTGGCCTAGCAGTTCCCGCTCTCTGGGCAACTGGTGTACACCTTACCATGTCGACCGGATCCTGGAGAGCCTGAGGTCTGCGGCGGCTTCACACCCTCCCGGCTGGCTGGAGCAGCAGGTGGCAGGCATCAGGGAGCGGCGGTCAGGCGTCGGCGTCTCCTCTGCGGCGCTCGCGTCGGGCCAGGCCCCCGGATCGGATATCTCCCGACTCAGCTCCGTAGGAGCCCATCTAGGGACCCTCCAGGCCAGGCGCCATCAAATCACGGTGCCAGCAGGCCCCGGGCACCACATACTTCCGCAACAAAGATCTATGGAAAACATTATGGATGGAAAAAGAGGCTGGAAGGGCCAAACGAAAAGACACTGGATTGATAATCTCAGAAATCCTATAAGGACTAATAAACCGAGGCTTGAACTTAGGGGAAGAAACCTTCATAGGAACATGACGGGAAGACAACCAGACCAAATCCCCAACCCGAAGCCGGGAACCAACACACCGACCACGGTTAGCAAAACGCTGAGCCTTCTCCTGAGACAACACCAAATTGTCCACCACATGAGCCCAAATCTGCTGCAGCCTGTCAACCACAGAATCCACACCAGGACAATCAGAAGGCTCAACCTGCCCTGAAGAAAAACGAGGATGAAAACCAAAATTACAAAAAAAAGGCGAAACCAAGGTAGCAGAACTAGCCCGATTATTAAGGGCAAACTCGGCCAATGGCAAGAAAGCCACCCAATCATCCTGATCACTAGACACAAAGCATCTCAAATAAGTTTCCAAAGTCTGATTGGTTCGCTCGGTTTGGCCATTTGTCTGAGGATGAAATGCGGAAGAAAAAGACAAATCAATGCCCAGCCTAGCACATAAGGCCCGCCAAAACCTAGAAACAAACTGGGAACCTCTATCGGACACAATATTCTCCGGAATGCCATGCAAACGAACCACATGCTGAAAAAACAACGGAACCAAATCAGAAGAGGAAGGCAATTTAGGCAAAGGTACCAAATGAACCATCTTAGAAAACCGGTCACAAACCACCCAGATAACAGACATCCTCTAGGAAACCGGAAGCTCTGAAATAAAATCCATAGAAATATGCGTCCAAGGTCTCTCAGGGACCGGCAAAGGCAGAAGCAACCCACTAGCGCGGGAACAGCAAGGCTTAGCCCGCGCACAAATCCCACAGGACTGAACAAAAGAACGCACATCCCGCGACAAAGAAGGCCACCAAAAGGACCTACCAACCAAATCTCTGGTACCAAAAATCCCAGGATGGCCAGCCAACACAGAACAATGAACCTCAGAAATCACTTTACTAGTCCATCTATCAGGAACAAACAGTTTCCCCACTGGACAGTGGTCAGGTTTATTAGCCTGAAATTCCTGAAGAACTCGTCGTAAATCAGGGGAGATGGCAGAAAGAATCACCCCTTCCTTCAGAATGCCGACCGGCTCAAGAACCCCAGGGGAATCAGGAAAAAAACTCCTAGAGAGGGCATCCGCCTTAACATTCTTAGTACCAGGAATGTACGAGACCACAAAATCAAAACAGGAGAAAAACAGGGACCATCGAGCCTGTCTAGGATTCTTATGATCGGTCAGGACCACAATACAGTGCTTGGCCCCCTCAAGCCAATGTCGCCACTCCTCAAATGCCCACTTCATAGTCAACAACTCCAGATTGCCGACATCATAATTGCGTTCCGCAGGCGAAAACTTCCGAGAAAAGAAGGCACACGGTTTCAGCAAGGAACCATCAGAACTCCTCTGAGACAAAACGGCCCCTGCCCCAATCTCAGACGCGTCAACCTCAACCTGAAATTGAAGAGAAACATCCGGCTGACGCAACACAGGGACAGAAGTAAATCGGCGTTTAAGGCAGAAACAGCCGCGGAGGACCAATTCGTCACATCAGCGCCTTTCTTCGTCAAATCGGTCATAGGTTTAACCACACTGGAGAAGTTGGCAATGAAATGACGATAAAAATTAGCAAAGCCCAAGAATTTCTGAAGGCTCTTCACAGATGTGGACTGAATCCAATTGTGAATGGCCTGAACCTTAACCGGATCCATTTCTATAGATGAGGGAGAAAAAATGAAGCCCAAAAAAGAAACCTTCTGCACTCCAAAGAGGCACTTCGACCCCTTCACAAATAAAGCATTATTGCGGAGGATCTGAAATACCATCCTGACCTGTTTCACATGAGACTCCCAATCATCGGAAAAAAATCAAAATATCATCCAAATATACAACCATGAATTTATCAAGATAACTCCGAAAGATATCATGCATGAAGGATTGGAACACAAATGGGGCATTAGAGAGTCCGAATGGCATCACAAGGTATTCAAAATGGCCTTCGGGCGTATTAAATGCAGTTTTCCATTCGTCACCCTGCTTAATACGAATAAGATTATATGCCCCTCGAAGGTCAATCTTTGTAAACCAGCTAGCCCCCTTAATCCTAGGAAACAAATCAGTAAGCAAAGGCAAAGGGTATTGAAATTTGACCGTGATCTTATTCAAGAGGCGATTATCAATACAGGGTCTCAAGGAGCCATCCTTCTTGGCAACAAAAAAAAAACCTGCTCCCAATGGTGAAGAAGATGGCCGAATATGCCCCTTCTCCAAAGACTCCTTAATATAGCTCCGCATGGCGGCATGTTCTGGCACAGACAGGTTGAAAAGTCGGCCCTTAGGGAACTTACTACCTGGAATCAAGTCAATAGCACAATCACAGTCCCTATGCGGTGGAAGGGAACTGGATTTGGGCTCATTGAATACATCCTGGATATCTGACAAAAACTCAGGAATTTCAGAAGAGGGGGAAGAGGAAATTGACATCAAGGGAACGTGACCGTGAACCCCCTGACAACCCCAACTAGTCACAGACATAGATCTCCAATCTAACACCAGATTATGTACCTGTAACCATGGAAAACCCAGCACAATATCATCATGCAAATTATGCAACACCAGAAAACGACAATCTTCCTGATGGGCTGGCGCCATGCGCATGGCCAGCTGTGTCCAAAACTGAGGTTTATTTATAGCCAACGGTGTAGCATCAATGCCCCTTAAAGGAATAGGGTTCTGCAAAGGCTGCAAGGGGAAACCACAACGTCTGGCAAATTCTAAGTCCATTAAGTTCAGAGCGGCGCCTGAATCCACAAATGCCATGACAGAAAATAATGATAATGAGCAGATCAAGGTCACAGATAACAGAAATTTAGGTTGTACAGTACTGATGGTAACAGAACTAGCGATTCTCTTTGTACGCTTAGGGCAATCAGAAATAACATGAACAGAATCGCCGCAGTAAAAACACAACCTATTCTGACGCTTGAATCTTGGACGTTCAGCTCTAGACAAAATCCTATCACACTGTATAGGCTCAGGGCTCCGCTCAGAGGACAACGCCACAGTGTGCACAATTCTGCGCTCGCGCAAGCGCCGATCAATCTGAATGGCCAGAGACATATAATCACTCAGACCAGCAGGCGTGGGGAACCCCACCATAACATCTTTAACGGATTTAGAAAGACCCTTTCTGAAAATTGCCGCCAAGGCATCCTCATTCCATTTAGTCAGTACAGACCATTTTCTAAATTTCTGGCAATACTATTCTGCCGCTTCTTGACCCTGACACAGGGCCAACAAGATCTTCTCAGCTCGATCCACAGAATTAGGCTCATCATACAATAACCCCAATGCTTGAAAGAAAGAATCAACATTAAGCAAAGCAGGATTGCCAGTTTCCAGGGAAAATGCCCAATCCTGTGGGTCACCACGCAGCAGGGATATGATAATTTTAACCTGCTGAATGCGATCACCAGAGGACCGGGGTTTCAATGCAAAAAACAGTTTACAGTTATTTTTGAAACTCAAAAATTTGGATCTGTCACCAAAGAATAAATCAGGAGTAGGAATCTTAGGTTCTAAGGCAGGAGTCTGAACAATATAATCTGAAATACCCTGTACCCTAGCAGCAAGCTGATCCACACGAGAAACTAACTCCTGAACATTCATGTTATTACTAGGTTCCGCAGCCACCCAGAGATTAAGAGGGAGGAAAAGACAAAACAGGCTAAGGAAAAAAAATGGCTCAAAACCTTTCCTCCCTTCTTCTGAGATGCAATTAACTCATTGTTGGCCAGTTGTACTGTTATGATCTGGGGCTTTGGGGCATCATGTGACGTACTCTGGAGAAGGTGTACCTGTACTGACCGCAAACCCTGAACTTAGCAGCGCAACTAGAAATAGCCGTGGGATGTACCTAACACTCCCTAGACACCTCGACACAGCCTAAGGACTAACTTCCCCTAAAGATAGTTTTCCCGCTTCTATCTTGCCTCAGAGAAAATCCCCAAAGGATAGACAGCCCCCAACAAATATTGACTGTGAGAGGAGAGGGAAATGACAAACGCAGACTGAAATCAGGATTAGCAAAGGAGGCCTTACTAGCTAAAAAGAAAGAATAGGACAGAGAACTATGCGGTCAGTATTAAAACACTAGAAAATATCCACCACAGAAAATACAAATCTCCACATCTGATTAAAGACATGGAGGGTATATCTGCATCTCCAGAGATACCGCTTGGCTGCAAAAAATCCTTACACAAACAAGCTGGACAAGACAAAACATGAAAATGCACTGAACTATAAGGCCCACAGCATGTGGACAGCAAAAACAAAGCCAGGACTTATCTTTGTTGAAAAGCAAAGCAAACAGGAAAGACCAGAAAGGGATGTGAATCCTCCAAAAACAATGGACAACTGGCACTGACTAAAGGATCAAGCAGGACTAAATAGCTGAGTCCAAATTGCAAAAAGTGAACACACCTGATAAATGCTGCGATCCAAATACAGCAGCACTACCACTCATAACCACCGGAGGGAGCCCAAGAGCAGAATTCACAACACGGATGTACGGTTGGAGGGTAGACAGCTGGGCTTCGATCGGTCGGTGGCGGTGGTCCGGTGGATTGGTTTTAGGGGCATGCAGTCATATTGGATAAGTCACCAGATATATTGGTGTTGCACGTGGGGGGTAATGATTTGGAGGTGAGACCCTTTAGAGAGTTAATTAGGGATATAAAGCAGGAA
The DNA here is from genome assembly GCF_032444005.1 of Ranitomeya imitator. Classification (NCBI taxonomy): domain Eukaryota; kingdom Metazoa; phylum Chordata; class Amphibia; order Anura; family Dendrobatidae; genus Ranitomeya; species Ranitomeya imitator. Next base: position 497,493,249 of record NC_091283.1, on the reverse strand, counting down.
TTGTTGTGGTTATGGCTGTTATATCCTGGTTTGGCAGTGGTTTGGTCGGAGATCGTGCCGCGGAAGAGTTTGCGGAATATGCGGTCATTGGATAAAATTAATAAGGCAAGGATCAAAGTAAACAGAGCGGTGTCTGCTTTTGGTGTCCGGAATAGTGGAGTTGCCGTAAGGCACTTTGAATTGGAAAAAGGTGATGGGGCATTCTGGCTGGCCGACGGGGTGCATTTAAATGTGGTGGGGATTGATTTTTGGGCGCTTGGTTTGCAGGAGGGTGTGGAGAAGGCCATAGCGTTTCGTTTTGGTGGGGTCTCGGGGCTTTGAGGTATTCAAAGTCCCTCGTTGTGGTGGCTGGGGGGAGTCCTTGGAGTTGGTGGAAATTGGGTTGGGGGGAGCCATTGGCTTATGGCTCCTCTGTATTTAGAGTTCAATTGATTTTGGATCTGGTGACTGGGGTGGGGGTTCCGGCAGGGTGGTCGGTTCCCCTGGAATTTTAGCGTGAACAGTGAACCCGCTGGGGTTTTTGTTGCTCCCGAGCCAGTGTGGTAACGGCTGGGAGTAATTTGGTTTTGATAATGATTGTAAAACCTACATATATTTCACGCTGTGCATATATTCTATCCTTAGTAGAAACGAGGCTGCCTATAACCCATAAGATATACTAGCTATTTAATAATAAAATTAGCACACAACAATGAATACAATCAGTCTTTCAGTGCAATGGCTGCACACATATTAAAAGATATATATAAAAATGCATTAGTTCAGGTACGCAAATAGATGAATAGTTCAATGTCATAAGAATGTATAGTGTCGGCAAAAAGCCTCATTACCCGATGATGACAGGCTTCCAATCAAGGGTTACGTTCCTGGTGAAAATCCAGACGGAGTCCGAAGTAAGGAAAAGAGGAAGGAAAAAATGTGTGTCTCTTCAGGAGTGTAGATGCATGTAAAGAAGCTGCGGAGACACCATCACGTGTTTCTCGACGCAAGCAGTGAATAGCCAGGCCTTTCCCCGGGAAGGAACAACCACGGGAAGGGCAGCATCCTATGAAGGAAAGCCACCTATGCCAAGCATGGTATCCATCCACAGACAGCTGTTTCGGGGTTTTTGCCCCTCATCAGTGTGGAGTAGGAATCTGGCTATTAGGAGCAGTGCCTAGTAAAAAGGCTATAAAGGCACAGATGATTGGCCTCGGGGAGACCAAAACATCCAACACCGCGGAGACACCATCACGTGTTTCTCAACGCAGTGATTCCAGAACACTGCCCCCATCCCTTATGGGAAATATGCAGATGCATGTAAAGAAGCTGCGGAGACACCATCACGTGTTTCTCGACGCAAGCAGTGAATAGCCAGGCCTTTCCCCGGGAAGGAACAACAACGGGAAGGGCAGCATCCTATGACGGAAAGCCACCTATGCCAAGCATGGTATCCATCCACAGACAGCTGTTTCGGGGTTTTTGCCCCTCATGAGTGTGGAGTAGGAATCTGGCTATTAGGAGCAGTGCCTAGTAAAAAGGCTATAAAGGCACAGATGATTGGCCTCAGGGAGACCAAAACATCCAACACCGCGGAGACACCATCACGTGTTTCTCAAAACCTGTGTTAGAGTTTCTCTCATGCAAGAGAATTGGATCACACTAAGATGAGACTCTGACCAAACTTTTTTTTTTTTGTCATTTTTTTTTTGTCATTTCTATGGTAGCTGACTGACTTAGCACTCCTCCCATCACCATGTGGTTTTTAATTGCATCTCATCACACTTGGTCCCGGCCAACTCATATGTAGGCTTTGCTGAACAGAGGTGTCCACTATCACCCAGGTGATCATACAGACATTGGCCTTTGGTAAGTGTTCACATTTAGACAGGGGGGGTCAGGGACCCATCAGTTTTATGAGACCACCTTGACGACGGTTGATGGGCTCACACTATTTGATTATATCAAATTCTGTGCAAAGCGTCTCTTAAATATTTTCCTAATGTTCAAAAGCCATTTTGCTATTCATATTTCATATATTTCAGATTAGACATGCTTTTGCACGATAGAGTGCAACCTTTTTTGTATATTTATGTATGGAGGTAGCTGCTCGTGGTATGCACCTATTCACACTAGTTTGGATGTACGAGTTTTTTTTTTTTTGTCAAACTTTGACAGAGTTTGATCCAATTGTCATTAGCGTAATCGATCTGATCCTCTCGCATGAGAGAATCTGTGCTGGTATGAGCGAGCCCTAAGTCTGAGAGCAAGATTGAGGCTTTCATAAACTTACACTGAGAGCTTGTGACCGTTACCTCTGACTTCCAGTCAACCAGAAGCTGTAGTCACAAGATGGAGGCATGGGACCGGAGCAGAGACAGTGAAGACAGCAGGTGGTGAGTATATTACTAAGGTGAGAAAACCTACATTTGTGGCACCACTCTAGTGCTGATATAATAATAAAAAATGCTGGAGTGGTTCATTAAAGGGATATTTCAGGAGCGTTGAAATTATACTGATTATACTGTTTGCAAGACTATGCGAAGGGACCACTATACTGCTTGCAGGAACATATGGGGGCCATTATACTGTTTGCAGGACTACGTGAGGGGACTATTATTCTGTTTGCAGCTGTAACACCCCAGGTAACCGGTTGTTACAGTCATGTTGCCTTCCTTTCAGGGAGGGCGATATCATGCTTGGAGGCGAGGAGGATTCTCTTTACCAGGTAAGCACCTACGCATAACACATTCTAAATCCAGGCCAGAAGGGGGAGCTCAGAACCCTGTTTTAGGGGAACTTCCCTGATTTCCATCCTGGTCTGGAGGAGGAGTTAGTTCAGTTGGAGAGAGACACTGAGGAGAAGGGAAGTCTGGAGCAGAGTGCCGACTACAGGGCCGTGCAGCCAGGACTGAGCTGCAGCTCCAGGGAAGGACGAGAACCCGAGCGGTTGTTGTATGTAGTGGAGCTATTGAGGGAAGGAGCAAAGGAGTGGAAAAGGGTTCAGAGGGGAACTGTGACTGGGCACCCTCAGAGCCGAAGCGCAGAAACCAGGCACTGGGAGCCCAAAGCTTTTGTGGTACTCTAGGACACATAGCAGAATCGGAGGGCATAGGACTGTATGTTATTTGCCCACACCACGCCTGGAAGTGAAGCAGCACCTGAAGAGTCCAGGTCGTGAAGCGTCACCATCTTGCTGCAACACCATCACCCTAGAGGACCCCTTTAAGCAGCGTCGGTCACCTCTGACCAAGAACCACATATGGGGTCACGAATAGACTTTATTACCAAATTCCCTTTAAAGACCTTTCCCCCTTTTAAGTGAGCGCCCAGGGCCACGGACCGGGTCGCAGCCATCGTGACATCCCCTTTAAGAGTGACCGGACCCAGTACCGAGTATCCCCATTACCCTGGTGAGCAACTCACAGGTCTATATGGAGCTGCCATTTTAATGTTTGTAGGTCTATGTGGGGGGCATTATACTGTTTGTAGGTCTATGTAGGGGGCATTAAGCTATTTGAAGGGCTATGTGGGGACCATTATACTGTTTGAAGGGCTATGTATGGGCCATTACACTGTATGCAAGCAATTATAGAGTGCAAAGATTTTTGTGGGGTCCATCATGCTGTATAGGGGCCAGTATGCTGTTTGGAGGACTAGGTAGGGGCCATTATACTGTTTGGAGTGCTATTCAAGGCAATTATACAATGTGGATAGTTATGTTGGGGCAGGCTTGGACTGGCTCACAGGAGAACAAGAAAATCCTCCTGTGGGTGCCTGTGCAACAGTGGGCCACTGCCCTCTTATTTGAGCAGAATTTGGCACTGTATACTTAAATCACTATGTACAGGGAAAGACAGCATCTTATTCGTTTATCAATCTACCCAGTTTATTGTTATATAAATTTGTGATTGAGGATAATTTCACATTTGCACGTAGCTGAAAAGAGGGGCCGGCCCTGGAGTTGATTACTGGTGGGCCCTTGGCACCCCAGTCCAACACTGTGTTGGGACCATCATACTGAGTGGAGGGGTATGTGGGCCGTTATACTGTATGGAAATCTATTATACTGTATGGAGGGCTGTGTGGCAAATCACAGTTGGGGCATCATACTGTTTTGAGGTCAACATAATTTGCCAGGGGAAGGTTGAGGATGTGGGGGGTACAGAAGGGTCATCATAATGTGTGTGTGGTGGGCACTGTGAAATAATTCACTGTGAGAGTATCATGCTGTGTTTTGAGAGGGACACTATTGTTGGCATCTTACTTTATGGGGGCAATGCAAAGGCAATCTTAGGGCTTCAATGGGAGGAAAATTACTTTGTAAGGGCTGTAAAGTTGTGAGATTTACTTCTGTGACCTAATATTGATTTTTTTGGAAGGTGGTGGACCCAATTAGAACTTTTGCTATGTGGACCCATGAGCCATGATTTCTATGTAGGCTCCTGATTCTGGTGGAGTGCCAATTGCGCATCAGCTCTACTTACTCTTGAAGGTCTGACCTTGCATTGCTGGAATCTTCAACTATTAAACCTATAGTTGTTAAGATGGGGCCCGTCTTTCTGTACATACTGTCTGATCTGTGGACAACATGGTTTAAAGAAGTAAAAGCTGAGCAGGTTGATATTTAGCAATATCCAGAAAGAAAAAGTGAACGAACGGCACCAGGAGAACATATACTGTTGAACACTCGATCCGTTTAAAACCCAATAATCAGCGTTTCAATGCAATGGGTATCCGGTGCTCAGCACAAAAAGCATCAAGCAGACTGTGTAAAAATATGAAGAGATGCGGCACTCACCCGTTTACAGTTAGAACGATGTCTTTATTAAACCATTACAAGGTTAAAGACATTGTTCTAACTGCAAACAGGTGAGTGTTGCATCTCTTCATATTTTTATACAGGTTGATATTTAGGTTTGTTGTAAAATACTCATTATAACTTGTATTTTTTTAAATCCCTGGTGGCTGTATGCATATGAATCCAGTGAGTGGTCCTACTAGTGACTGACAGCGGTCCCTGCATGCACAGTCATACAATGAAGACTGTCCATCACTAGTAGGGATGCCCACTGGACTAATATGTGTATAGACAACGGGAATTTCAATGAATAAAATGGACATTTTAGTGAAACTTTTCCCACAGAAAGGTACTGTATATGTATCTGCTCAGCTCTTCCTGCTCTATATCATCCTACCTGCAGATCAAATACTATTTTCAACATGACAGTTTCTTTTAAGGGATGATTCCCCTTATCTAACATACCACAAAGAGGTACTGACTCCTGCCATTCATTTAGAGAACGGTTTCATGGTTCCACATTGACTCTTTCAACAACTGCACCACTTATGTGACATAATGGCAGGTACGGTACCGCTTAGGGAACGTGCCTCTGACTGCGGAGCCCCCACGGAAAACCTTCTAGGAAACACTGTGCAGTGTCCAATTTCCCCCTCCCACTACTCCCCCAGGTGATGCACCAATTGGGACGCCCAGCTGACCAACGGGAAGAAAGAGGAAGGGGCATCCGGCCACACCCTCAAGGGTTAAATTCAGGTGCCTTCCTCTTTCTCCCCTGCTGACCCCCTGGAAGCTGTTGACCCACCCTCCCTCCCTTACATATTCATTGATTTTTTGTGCTTTCAGGATAAATGTGAAATTTATACTTGAAATTTAAAATTAATGATAATAATACTGTCGTTATTAAGTCACAGCGGAAGTGTAGAGAGGGGCAAAGGTTCGTAGCCGCTCACTGGCTGCCCGCCTGTCGGTCGCCGACTGGGCCTTTGGCTGTAAGCTTATCAAATTAATAAACTGTGACTGACCTGTTCAACCCATCTAGGCCTGTTTGCATTGTCTTTTCAGGACTGGTGGGAGGGGGGAAGGCACTGTTTACGACACACGGGTCTCCGCAGTCCATCGCAGCAAAGTGTGACGACGACAACTAAACTGCATTCAAAGAAACATTTTACCTTTGTATGAGGGTTTGTTCTATGAGGACACTTGCTGCATGCAGGATCGGACAGGAGTGGGCGATGAGAGAGTGCACATATGCTGACATTGGGTGTGCTCGGCTCTTGCAGTGTAATAACATGCTCTCTTCTTCCTCTCCTATCTGCATCATCCACCAGCTACTGTGCTATCATGTGTGCAGCGAGGGGCCACTACATATAGGACTGTAGGACCAGAGGTTGCACACAAACTGACATTGACTGAGCTCTTGGCACCTGTGGGTGACAAACTCACATTAAAGTCTTTTTTTTCTACCATTCATGTAATATTGACTGATTTGCAGTAGTGCAGAAGAAAGCAGTCATTGACTGTGTTCTGCGCCCCAAACCTTCACCTTCTGCTCTGAATCCCTAGCTGTATGATTTATATTCTATTTCTTTTATATTCATCACCTCAGCACAATCTATTTTTATGATCCACCAATAAAGCCAAAATTTCAAACCGTGTGCAGGAGTAATGCCATAATCTGTAAGATATTGTAAAATGTCACCATTGTGTGTACAGGTTATGAGTGAATCTTTAAATAAGGTTTCGGCTTGTAAAGCCTTTATAATAAAGATTTATGCTAGGGAATAAACGTTTTACTATTACCTCTTTCCACGTAGAAAGGAGAACAAATCGTTTATCATTATAAGAGATTGACGGCTTCAGATCCAAGCAGCGTATGGAAGAGGAATAATAGGATTTCTTTGTAATAGAGCAGACCATGGTGATAAGTGTAATTTGTGGCAGGAGCTTGTCTGTAATTCATGAACAATGAAAAAAAAAAAGAAAAAACCTAAAGGGTAATTCCAGTAACTATTGATATCAGCATAAATGATATACAGTTGAACATATTTAAGGTTAGGTAGTAAAAGTCATTAAAAATATATTTTGATAAAGGATCCGCTGGATTGGACCTAAAGTCTGCTTAACCTAAAAGCAGTACTGCAAAAATTAAACGAGGGGAAACCAGTGCCACAATGAAGTAGAGAAGGTCACGTGACAGCCCACATGCGATTCGTTAGTCAGTTCCTCTACGTATACTTTCATTAATTTTCACAGAGGTTAAAAGGAGTTGTCCAGGCTATTCACAAAAGTTAGACTATGTGACTGCAGAATTGTCAATCCTCTAGGCATACTTCTGGCCACATTCCGACTAGACGTGCACTTGTATTGAGAGGCTGCACACGTCTAGTTGGAATGTGGATAGGAGTATGTGCAGCGCCCCAGAGTCCTGGTCATTGCAGTAATGTCGCTCTGCCACTAAGGGGAGTGATGTTATGTCTGATTCCACTAAAGGAGTTCACCTGACCAGGTATCACAGTTACACATTACACTTCACACTCCGGCCACCAGGGGGAGCAAAAGGCACTATGTATTAGGCCACTCCTCACACTTTGGTAAAACTGGGGGTTGGATAGGAAGTTAGTCAGAACGTAGCCTGGGAGAGATCCAGGGAGGACTTGTCAGGGGTGGGTTCATGGCAGGTACCTAGCAGAAAGTACAGACAGTTACGGAGCCGCGCCTGCACTACCTTGCGGCGGCATCCTAAGGAAGGACACGAAGCGAAGGATATTGTGGAGAAGTGAGAAACGAAATCGCAGCACAAGGAGATATCCAGTAGGAGTTGTGCCCTGAGATCGGCAACATCCTACTGAGGCGCATAGCCGGTGACCGGAACGCCAAGGAAGTAACAGACTTCAAGCATTACTTCAAACAGTGGCAGGAGAGTTGATCATAGGTTGGCTGTCTACCTTACATCACCTAAGCAGAGATAGGGGGCAAAGTTGGAGAGGGGCATCTCTAGGGTCCCAGAATAGCTCCGAGCCTACCCGTCATACGGGTGCGTCCTAGCCAGATAAACTTGGGGGACGGAGAAGAGAAAGAACAGATACAAAAGTTGTGAGGACTATCCCGAATGCTCAGCAGGGAATGACTACTACACACAGGCGCTAGTTGGTAGGCACTGATTTCCACCTGCAAAGGGAACTCTGAATGTGCCTTCAGACCGGCCGGACTCAGACAGCCCTGTTAGCAGCAGTGGCGTAGGAAGGGGGGTGCGGGGGGGCGGGCCGCCCCGGGCGGCACACTGCGGGGGGCGGGTCACCGGGCCGCGGCCGGCGCTGCAGGAGGAGGGAAAAAAAAAAAAGATGTGTGCCCTTTAAATCTTCGGGCGCCCCCCCCGTGCCAGCGCTAATACTCACCTCTCCTGGTTCCTGCGGCTGCGCGGTAGCTGCAGCGTCTTCAGCGCTCTCTGACTCTGCGACGTCTCAGGGCAGAGGGCGCGATGACGTCATCACTGCGCGCTCAGCCTCTGTCCTGAGCGTTGCAGAGCAGGAGAGACGTTGAGTGCACCGGACCTGCGCTGGGAACGGCAAAGTCGCGTTTCATATGACGCGTTCAGCGCCATTTTTCAGCCAATGAAGGAGGACGCAGAGTGTGGTCAGCGTGATGACATAGGTCTCGGTCCCCACCATCTTAAAGAAGGGCATGACAGTGATTGGCTTGCTTTCTGCGGCATCACAGGGGCTATAAAGGGGCGTGCACATCGACCGCCATCTTACCTTTGCCGATCGTAGCATAGCGAGAGGTTGCTGCAGCTTCATCAGAAGAAGGAATATAGTTAGGGAGGGAAGATTAACCCCGAAACTGCTTGTGCTGTGGCGATTTCCACTGTCCAACACCACCATTTGTTTGCAGGGACAGTGGAGTTTATATTTTTGTGCATCAGCTCTGTAGCTTATTAGGCTGCCTTATAAGGCTCCCTGATAGCTGCATTGCTGTTTGCACGCCGCTGTGCAAACCAACTGCTTTTTTAAAAGCAAAAATCCTGTTGCTCCTTTCTGCACAGTTCTCTTGTTTATTTATCCACACTTTTGTGTGCAGCAGTCCTTTTTATTGCTGCCACACTTTTCCTGAGATCATTGTAGGGAGATTGAAATTGTACTACAGTCCTTGTATTTTTTCATATATCTTCCAGCCACTTTCTGCCACTTACATTGCGTTGTTTTATACACTGGGCCTGAGTTTTGGGTCAGTCTCCCCCCCAAAAAAGTGAGATTCAAATTTTCACAAAGTGGATCTACTGCAGTCCTGTTCATTTGGTGTATGTCAGCCAGCCAATTTTTGCCACTTAGATTGCATTGTTTTATACACTGGGCCTGAGTTTTGGGTCAGTCTCCACCCAAAAAAGGGAATTTCAAATTCTCACAAAATGGTTCTACTGCAGTCCTGTTAGTTTGGTGTATGTCAGCCAAGCACTTTCTGCCACTTACATTGCTTTGTTTTATACACTGGGCCTGAGTTTTGGGTCAGTCTCCCCCCAAAAAAAGGGAGATTCAAATTCTCAACAAGTTTATATACACCTTCTACCTTGTTTTACAGTACCATATAACGGTTGTTATTTTGGTTAGATTTCCCAAAAAATGAGGAAGTCTCGTAGAAGACGCCATGGGCGGTGGTTGCCAGCCACCAGTGGTGGTGGTGGTGGTGCATCTGGTGGTTGTGGCAAAAGCACAATAGCACCTAAGGCTGGAGGTGTTGAGTCAGCGTCATCGTCTGGCTACACAAGGCCTCGAAGGCTCCCTTCAGAGGCGTAGCTTAAGCTTTTGCTGCCCGGGGCTGTTCCCGAGTTTGGTGCCCCCCCCCCCCGGCTCAATACACACAAAGGTTACCAAAAATGGTTTTCCTGTTTTGAACTTAAACTGGGCCTAATGGTGTCACCAACACATGCCAAACCTGTGACTTAATACCACCACACCATGACCAGACCACATAGTGACCGAATAATACTACATACAAGGGACAAATACCACCGCACCATGTCAAGACCACATATTACCACCACATATTACCACCACTTGGTGACCAAATAGCACATACAAGGGACAAATACCACAACACCATTTCCAGACCACATATTACCACCACATAGTGACTGAATACTACAATACTGATCAGTAAACCAGGGATTCAAGCTTGAGGAGGATAATTTGCATATTCCAGGTGCCTTCTGGGAAAAGCGAAGAGTCTCCCTAAGCAAGAAGATCGTTGGGTACAGCCGGGACCAGCTGCTTGGAAAGCATCACCAAACCAGGGATTCAAGCTTGAGGAGGATAATTTGCATATTCCAGGTGCCTTCTGGGAAAAGCGAAGAGTCTCCCTAAGCAAGAAGATCGTTGGGTACAGCTGGGACCAGCTGCTTGGAAAGCATCACCAAACCAGGGATTCAAGCTTGAGGAGGATAATTTGCATATTCCAGGTGCCTTCTGGGAAAAGCGAAGAGTCTCCCTAAGCAAGAAGATCGTTGGGTACAGCCGGGACCAGCTGCTTGGAAAGCATCACCAAACCGCGCGCCTTACGGCGCACAAATTTTTGCCTGTAGGACATTATTGCAAGAAAGCTTGGCTGAGTAGATTACACAAGAAGGAAAACACACAGCAAGTCAGCAGGATCTAGGAGCAACATGGCAGATGTGACAACCTACATGGTGAGCTGCAGCATGTGCTACATGTTCACAGATCGACCAGAAGAAGAATCCAATTTCACCTGTCAGAAGTGTAGACTAGTGGCCCTTTTAGAAGAAAAGGTGCGGGGTCTGGAAGAAAGAATAGCAACTTTGAAACTCATCAAAGAGAATGAAGACTTCCTAGACAGAACAGAAGCATCTCTACTGGTCACAGAAGGTGAAAAAAGTGTCAGAGAACCTCCAAAAGCAGATGAGTGGAAGCATGTGACCAAAAGAAGCAAGAAGACCATGGAGAAATCACCAACCACACAACTGAAGAACCGATATCAAATCTTTGTAGAGGATGAAGATGGCACACCTAAGGATGAAGCAATACCAGCAAGCAAAAAAGAAAAGGGCACACAGCAACAAGTGACAGCAAAAAGTACAGCCAAGAAGCAACGAAGAGTGGTGGTGGTGGGAGACTCACTACTGAGAGGCACAGAAGCAGCCATCTGCAGACCGGACATAACCGCAAGAGAAGTATGCTGCCTTCCAGGTGCGATGATCAAGGATGTGACCGATAGGATACCAAAGTTCTTCAGCTCCAAGGACGTCCACCCATTTCTTCTGATACATGTTGGCACCAATGACACGGCAAGGAAGGACCTACCGACAATCTGCAAAGACTTTGAAGAGTTGGGGAAGAAAGTAAAGGAACTGCATGCACAGGTAGTTTTTTCTTCTATCCTTCCAGTAGACGGGCATGGCACCAGGAGATGGAACAGGATCCTTGATGCGAACAACTGGCTAAGACGATGGTGCAGACAACTAGGATTCGGATTCCTGGACCACGGTGTGAATTACTTGTACGATGGACTCCTCGCCAGAGACGGACTACACCTCAACAAACCTGGGAAACACACATGAAGACTTGCTACACTCATCAGGAGGGCGTTAAACTAGAAGAAGAGGGGACGGGAAGAAAAACATTAGACTCAAACAAAGAAGACCCAGGAAAACATACTCAGAAGGGAGGTAAGAACATTTCTAAAACAATCCACAGCGAGGAGATTGGAACAAAACAAAATCCTCTAAACTGCATGCTCGCAAACGCCAGAAGCCTGACAAACAAGATGGAAGAACTAGAAGCAGAAATATCTACAGGTAACTTTGACATAGTGGGAATAACCGAGACATGGTTAGATGAAAGCTATGACTGGGCAGTTAACTTACAGGGTTACAGTTAGAAAGGATCGTAAAAATCGGAGAGGAGGAGGGGTTTGTCTCTATGTAAAGTCTTGTCTAAAGTCAACTTTAAGGGAGGATATTAGCAAAGGGAATGAGGATGTCGAGTCCATATGGGTCGAAATTCATGGAGGGAAAAATGGTAACAAAATTCTCATTGGGGTCTGTTACAAACCCCCAGATATAACAGAAATCATGGAAAGTCTACTTCTAAAGCAGATAGATGAAGCTGCAACCCATAATGAGGTCCTGGTTATGGGGGACTTTAACTACCCGGATATTAACTGGGAAACAGAAACCTGTGAAACCCATAAAGGCAACAGGTTTCTGCTAATAACCAAGAAAAATTATCTTTCACAATTGGTGCAGAATCCAACCAGAGGAGCAGCACTTTTAGACCTAATACTATCTAATAGACCTGACAGAATAACAAATCTGCAGGTGGTCGGGCATCTAGGAAATAGCGACCACAATATTGTACAGTTTCACCTGTCTTTCACTAGGGGGACTTGTCAGGGAGTCACAAAAACACTGAGCTTTAGGAAGGCAAAGTTTGACCAGCTTAGAGATGCCCTTAATCTGGTAGACTGGGACAATATCCTCAGAAATAAGAATACAGATATTAAATGGAAAATGTTTAAGAACATCCTAAATTGGCACTGTAAGCGGTTTATACCTTGTGGGAATAAAAGGACTAGAAATAGGAAAAACCCAATGTGGCTAAAGAAAGAAGTAAGACAGGCAATTAACAGTAAAAAGAAAGCATTTGCACTACTAAAGCAGGATGGCACCATTGAAGCTCTAAAAAACTATAGGGAGAAAAATACTTTATCTAAAAAACTAATTAAAGCTGCCAAAAAGGAAACAGAGAAGCACATTGCTAAGGAGAGTAAAACTAATCCCAAACTGTTCTTCAACTATATCAATAGTAAAAGAATAAAAACTGAAAATGTAGGCCCCTTAAAAAATAGTGAGGAAAGAATGGTTGTAGATGACGAGGAAAAAGCTAACATATTAAACACCTTCTTCTCCACGGTATTCACGGCGGAAAATGAAATGCTAGGTGAAATCCCAAGAAACAATGAAAACCCTATATTAAGGGTCACCAATCTAACCCAAGAAGAGGTGCGAAACCGGCTAAATAAGATCAAAATAGATAAATCTCCGGGTCCGGATGGCATACACCCACGAGTACTAAGAGAACTAAGTAATGTAATAGATAAACCATTATTTCTTATTTTTAGGGACTCTATAGCGACGGGGTCTGTTCCGCAGGACTGGAGCATAGCAAATGTGGTGCCAATATTCAAAAAGGGCTCTAAAAGTGAACCTGGAAATTATAGGCCAGTAAGTCTAACCTCTATTGTTGGTAAAATATTTGAAGGGTTTCTGAGGGATGTTATTCTGGATTATCTCATTGAGAATAACTGTTTAACTCCATATCAGCATGGGTTTATGAGAAATCGCTCCTGTCAAACCAATCTAATCAGTTTTTATGAAGAGGTAAGCTATAGGCTGGACAACGAGTCATTGGACGTGGTATATCTCGATTTTTCCAAAGCGTTTGATACCATGCCGCACAAGAGGTTGGTACACAAAGTGAGAATGCTTGGTCTGGGGGAAAATGTGTGTAAATGGGTTACTAACTGGCTTAGTGATAGAAAGCAGAGGGTGGTTATAAATGGTATAGTCTCTAACTGGGTCGCTGTGACCAGTGGGGTACCGCAGGGGTCGGTATTGGGACCTGTTCTCTTCAACATATTCATTAATGATCTGGTAGAAGGTTTACACAGTAAAATATCGATATTTGCAGATGATACAAAACTATGTAAAGCAGTTAATACAAGAGAAGATAGTATTCTGCTACAGATGGATCTGGATAGGTTGGAAACTTGGGCTGAAAGGTGGCAGATGAGGTTTAACAATGATAAATGTAAGGTTATACACATGGGAAGAAGGAATCAATATCACCATTACACACTGAACGGGAAACCACTGGGTAAATCTGACAGGGAGAAGGACTTGGGGATCCTAGTTAATGATAAACTTACCTGGAGCAGTCAGTGCCAGGCAGCAGCTGCCAAGGCAAACAGGATCATGGGGAGCATTAAAAGAGGTCTGGATACACATGATGAGAGCATTATACTGCCTCTGTACAAATCCCTAGTTAGACCGCACATGGAGTACTGTGTCCAGTTTTGGGCACCGGTGCTCAGGAAGGATATAATGGAACTAGAGAGAGTACAAAGGAGGGCAATAAAATTAATAAAGGGGATGGGAGAACTACAATACCTAGATAGATTAGCGAAATTTGGATTATTTAGTTTAGAAAAAAGACGACTGAGGGGCGATCTAATAACCATGTATAAGTATATAAGGGAACAATACAAATATCTCGCTGAGGATTTGTTTATACCAAGGAAGGTGACGGGCACAAGGGGGCATTCTTTGCGTCTGGAGGAGAGAAGGTTTTTCCACCAACATAGAAGAGGATTCTTTACTGTTAGGGCAGTGAGAATCTGGAATTGCTTGCCTGAGGAGGTGGTGATGGCGAACTCAGTCGAGGGGTTCAAGAGAGGCCTGGATGTCTTCCTGGAGCAGAGCAATATTGTATCATACAATTATTAGGTTCTGTAGAAGGACGTAAATCTGGGGATTTATTATGATGGAATATAGGCTGAACTGGATGGACAAATGTCTTTTTTCAGCCTTACTATGTTACTATGTTACTAAGTAATAAAAAAAAACACACAATACTATCACCATAAGTGCCAGTATTCACAGGAGATCTGTACTTAGAATGCATTGTCTTTGTAGAGGTAATACAGAGATCACTGGTGGTATTATACACAGGAGCTCTGTATATAATGTATAGGTAATACAGTGATCACTGGTGACTAGGGTTGAGTGACCTTGACCTTTTTAGAGTCGAGTTGGGTTTCGCGAAACCCGACTATCTCAAAAGTTGAGTCGAGTGGAATCGGCCGATTATCGCGAAAAGTCGGGGATCGACCGAAACACGAAACCCAATGCAAGTCAATGGGGGAGCATAGTCGGCAGTGAATAGAGGCCAGGAAAACATGTACAGAGCCCATTTTCATGGCAAAAACATCCATTCTTGTTACTGAAGCTTGTCAATCTTAATTTAGCTTATAATAATTGTAAGACATTTGAAATTGGGGGTCATTTGGCTAAAGTTGTGGGGGGTAGGGCTGGTTCAAGTAATTAGTGGGCCCAGTAAATCTGGACCACGTCACGGCAGTGGAGCAGGGAGAGATAAGTATTTCAACTTTGCAAGTGCTGTGATCCTGAGCAAGCAGGAAGGGCCCCCTCGTTGGCATTGGCACTGGCACAGGGCCCCTCAAAGTACAGCGGTGTGTTTGCACGGCGGGGGCGCCTCCCACCGGCAGCAACACTTTTGCGTACTATGAGAGGCCCTGTGCCAGTGATGTCGCCAACGAGTATTCCTCCCCCCACCTGATGAAGGAACCTGCACCTTCACCTGCACCTTCCTCTTTGTCCCCGTGTAAGGTGGTATGGTATGCGGGAAGGGGGACCTGACTTTCAGCAGGGTCACAATCTTGCAGTGTAGCGTGCACGGGGAATGTTGCATTATGGGTCAATGTACCAGCAGACTCATCTATCACTGGCTGGGCAATGGGCAGGATGAGGAGGAAACACAGATATAGGCCCAAAGAATAAAGTGGGCTAAATGCAGTTCAAAATTGGTAACAGGACTAACCAGGGGGCATTGTTTTGTTCAGTGGAGGACAACTGGAATGAGAGGCTGACACAGAGAGTAGGCCCAAATCTGTAAGTAGTCTAAATGCAGTTCAAAATTGGCAAGAGTAGTAAACAGGCGGCACAGCTTTGTTCACTGTAGGAGAACAGCAAGGAGCGGCAGACACAGATAGAAGGCCCCAACCCAACTAGTAGGCCCACTGCAGTTTTAAAATTCCGGTAGGCTGAAAACCAGATAATTGTAGGTCATTTTTTGTAAAGAGGACAGCTGTATTGAGTGGCGCAGCCAGACAATACAAGTAGGCCTTAAACCACAAAGTTGGCTCGACGCTGGTTTAAAAAAGGTTACATGGGTACACGTTCTGCATGTTGTGCTCAGTGGAGGACAATTGGAAGGAGGGACCACAGAAAGACTTTGTAGGCGTAAAATTACAAAATAGGCTCTATGCAGCTTCGATTATGGGGCAACCTGGAGAACACCTTGGAGCGGCAGACACCGTCTCTACGACCCAGACCCAACTTGTAGGCCTAATGTAGTGTTGTTTCAACAACTACTTAAGACGAGCATGAAGATTGAAGCAATGGAGAGGAAACCTGGGGAACACCTTGGAGTGGAAGACACCATCTCTACAACCCAGACCCAACTTGTAGGCCGAATGCAGTGTTGTTTTCAACAACTACTTAAGAAGAGCCAGAAGATCGAAGCAATGGAGAGGCAACCTGGGGAACACCTTGTAGCGGAAGACACCGTCTCTACAACCCAGACCCAACTTGTAGGCCTAATGCAGTGTTGTTTTCAACAACTACTAAACGAGAGCTTTAAGATTGAAGCAATGGAGAGGAAACCTGGAGAACACCTTAGAGCGGAAGACACCGTCTCTACAACCCAGACCTTACTTGTAGGCCTAATGCAGTGTTGTTTTCAACAACTACTAAACGAGAGCTAGAAGCTCGAAGCTATGGAGAGGAAACCTGGGGAACACCTTGGAGTGGAACACACCGTCTCTACACCCCAGACCCAACTTGTAGGCCGAATGCAGTGTTGTTTTCAACAACTACTAAACAAGAGCTTTAAGATTGAAGCAATGGAGAGGCAACCTGGGGAACACCTTGGAGTGGAACACACCATCTCTACACCCCATTCCCAACTAGTAGGCCTAATGCAGTGTTGTTTTCAACAACTACTAAACGAGAGCCAGAAGATCGAAGCAATGGAGACGAAACCTGGGGAACACCTTATAGTGGAACACACCGTCTCTACACCCCTGACCCAACTTGTAGGCCGAATGCAGTGTTGTTTTCAACAACTACTAAACAAGAGCTTTAAGATTGAAGCAATGGAGAGGCAACCTGGGGAACACCTTGGAGTGGAACACACCGTCTCTACACCCCAGACCCAACTTGTAGGCCTAATGCAGTGTTGTTTTCAACAACTACTAAACGAGAGCTTTAAGATTCAAGCAATGGAGAGAAAACCTGGAGAACACCTTGGAGCGGAAGACACCGTCTCTACAACCCAGACCCAACTTGTAAGCCTAATGCAGTGCTGTTTTCAACAACTACTAAACGAGAGCTAGAAGCTCGAAGCTATGGAGAGGAAACCTGGGGAACACCTTGGAGCGGCAGACACCGTTTTGTAGGCCCTACCGAAGTAGTAGTAGTAGCCCCAATGCAGTTTTCAAATTCCTATAGGCTGAAAACCAGACTATTGATGCTCAGCTTTTTTAAAAGGAGGACAGCTGTATTGAGTGGCGCAGACAGACACAGGTAGTAGGCCTTAAACACAACATTTGGCTCAATGCAGTTTAAAAAAGGTTACAGGGGTACACAGGCAGCATTGGTCTGTTCAGTGGAGGACAATTTCAATTATGGACCACAGACAGAGTTTGTATGCCTACTATTAAAAAAAGGATGCTCTATGCAATTTAAAATAGGTTCCAGGGGTACACGGGCAGCAGTAGACAGGTCACTGGAGGACTAGTGGAAGGAGGGACCGCAGACAGGCGTAGTAGGCCTAACATAACAAAATTTGGCTGTAGGCACTTTAAAATTGGTTCCAGGGTTACACGGGCAGCAGTGGTCAGGTCACTGGAGGACTAGTGGAAGGAGGGACCGCAGACAGGCGTAGTAGGCCTAACATAACAAAATTTGGCTGTAGGCACTTTAAAATTGGTTCCAGGGTTACACGGGCAGCAGTGGTCAGGTCACTGGAGGACTAGTGGAAGGAGGGACCGCAGACAGGCGTAGTAGGCCTAACATAACAAAATTTGGCTGTAGGCACTTTAAAATTGGTTCCAGGGTTACACGGGCAGCAGTGGTCAGGTCACTGGAGGACTAGTGGAAGGAGGGACCGCAGACAGGCGTAGTAGGCCTAACATAACAAAATTTGGCTGTAGGCACTTTAAAATTGGTTCCAGGGTTACACGGGCAGCAGTGGTCAGGTCACTGGAGGACTAGTGGAAGGAGGGACCACAGACAGGCGTAGTAGGCCTAACATAACAAAATTTGGCTGTAGGCACTTTAAAATTGGTTCCAGGGGTACACGGGCAGCAGTAGACAGGTCACTGGAGGACTAGTGGAAGGAGGGACCGCAGACAGGCGTAGTAGGCCTAACATAACAAAATTTGGCTTTAGGCACTTTAAAATTGGTTCCAGGGGTACACGGGCAGCAGAGGTCAGGTCACTGGAGGACTATTGGAAGGAGGGACCGCAGACAGGCGTAGTAGGCCTAACATAACAAAATTTGGCTGTAGGCACTTTAAAATTGGTTCCAGGGGTACACGGGCAGCAGTAGACAGGTCACTGGAGGACTAGTGGAAGGAGGGACCGCAGACAGGCGTAGTAGGCCTAACATAACAAAATTTGGCTGTAGGCACTTTAAAATTGGTTCCAGGGGTACACGGGCAGCAGTAGACAGGTCACTGGAGGACTAGTGGAAGGAGGGACCACAGACAGGCGTAGTAGGCCTAACATAACAAAATTTGGCTGTAGGCACTTTAAAATTGGTTCCAGGGGTACACGGGCAGCAGTGGTCAGGTCAGTGGAGGACTAGTGGAAGGAGGGACCGCAGACAGGCGTAGTAGGCCTAACATAACAAAATTTGGCTGTAGGCACTTTAAAATTGGTTCCAGGGGTACACGGGCAGCAGTGGTCAGGTCAGTGGAGGACTAGTGGAAGGAGGGACCGCAGACAGGCGTAGTAGGCCTAACATAACAAAATTTGGCTGTAGGCACTTGCAATTCTCTTGCAGGGGTACACGGCAGCATTGGTGTTGTCAGCGGAGGCCGATTGTAATGAGTGTCTGCCAGTTAGTACTCCAAAAAAATAACTAAATGTTAATGTCTTGCATTACAACAAAACCAAAACACAAAAGGGTGGAATACTTAGGTACAGGGGTGGGTTCCTCTACTGAGTTTTAGACCTAGTAATAATTATATACTGGTGTAAATATAGGACACTGCCCCTGACTATGTTAAGTACCATCATACATGTCAACACAATGGTATTGTCAGTGCCAGGCATTGAATGATGTCAGCGCATAGACTAAACATTGGTGGAACTGTGAGAGATAATTGTACAAGTGGTAGATCAATGTTTGAGCTGGGGGGGGAACTCTCTTGTGGACGGCGGTACAGGCCCAGGGCCCCTCATGTTACAACAGTGTGTCTGACTTTGGGTGCGCACCACCACCGCCAGAGACACTTTATTGTACTATGAGGCACCCAGTGGCAGTGCCGTCGACCAAAAGCGGGCACACCCACCTCTTCAGACAAACGGCACTCTCACGGGTAGGGTTGAGCGACCTTGACCTTTTTAGAGTCGAGCCGTGTTTCGCGAAACCCGACTATCTTAGAAGTCGAGTCGAGTGGAATCAGCCGATTATCGCGAAAAGTCGGGTATCGCCCGAAACACGAAACCCAATGCAAGTCAATGGGGGAGCATAGTCGGCAGTGAGTGGAGGCCAGGAAAACACCTACACTGCCCATTTTAATGGCAAAAACATCCATTCTTGTTAAAGAAGCTTGTCAATCGTAATTTACCTTATAATAATTGGAAGGCATTTGAAATTGGGGGTCATTTGACTAAAGTTGTGGGGGGTAGGGCTGGTTCAAGTAATTAGTGGACCCAGTAAATCTGGACCACGTCACGGCAGTGGAGCAGGGAGAGGTAAGTATTTAAACTTTGCAAGTGCTGTGATCCTGAGCAAGCAGGGGGGGCCCACTCGTTGGCATTGGCACTGGCACAGGGCCCCTCAAAGTACAGCGGTGTGTTTGCACGGCGGGGGCGCCTCCCACCGGCAGCAACACTTTTGCGTACTATGAGAGGCCCTGTGCCAGTGACGTCGCCAACTAGTATTCCTCCCCCCACCTGATGAAGGAACCTGCACTTTCATCTGCACCTTCCTCTTTGTCCCCGTGTAAGGTGGTATGGTATGCGGGAAGAGGAACCTGACTTTCAGCAGGGTCACAATCTTGCTGTGTAGCGTGCACGGGGAATTTTGCGTTATGGGTCAATGTACCAGCAGACTCATCTATCACTGGCTGGGCAATGGGCAGGATGAGGAGGAAACACAGATATAGGCCCAAAGAATAAAGTGGGCTAAATGCAGTTCAAAATTGGTAACACAGGACTAACCAGGGGGCATTGCAGTGGAGGACAACTGGAATGAGAGGCTGACACAGAGAGTAGGCCCAAATCAGTAAGTAGTCGACATGCAGTTCAAAATTGGCAACCGTAGTAAACAGGCGGCCCAGCTTTGTTCAGTTGAGGAGAACAGCAAGGAGTGGCAGACACCGATAGTAGGCCCCAACCCAACTAGTAGGCCAAATGCAGTCTAACATTAACAACTACTTAACAAGAGCCTGAAAATGGAATTTCAGGACAGGAAACCAGGAGAACAGCAAGGAGTGGCAGACACCGATAGTAGGCCCCAAACCAACTAGTACGCCAAATGCAGTTGTTCCATTTAACTACAATTCAATGAGAGCCTGATGATAGAAGTTCAGGAAAGGCAACCTGGAGAACACCTTGGAGTGGAACACACCATCTCTCTACACCCCATACCCAATTTGTAGGCCTAATGCAGTGTAGTTTTCAACAACTACTAAACGAGAGTCGGAAGATCGAAGCAATGTGGACGAAACCTGGGGAACACCTTGGAGTGTAACACACCATCTCTCTACACCCCATACCCAATTTGTAGGCCTAATGCAGTGTAGTTTTCTACAACTACTAAACGAGAGTCGGAAGACCGAAGCAATGTGGACGAAACCTGGGGAACACCTTGGAGTGGAACACACCATCTCTCTACACCCCATACCCAATTTGTAGGCCTAATGCAGCGTAGTTTCCAACAACTACTAAACGAGAGCATGAAGATCGAAGCTCAGGAAAGGCAACCTGGAGAACACCTTGGAGTGGAACACACCATCTCTCTACACCCCATACCCAATTTGTAGGCCTAATGCAGCGTAGTTTCCAACAACTACTAAACGAGAGCATGAAGATCGAAGCAATGGAGAGGAAACCTGGGGAACACCTTGGAGTGGAACACACCATCTCTCTACACCCCATACCCAATTTGTAGGCCTAATGCAGCGTAGTTTCCAACAACTACTAAACGAGAGCATGAAGATCGAAGCTCAGGAAAGGCAACCTGGAGAACACCTTGGAGTGGAACACACCATCTCTCTACACCCCATACCCAATTTGTAGGCCTAATGCAGCGTAGTTTCCAACAACTACTAAACGAGAGCATGAAGATCGAAGCAATGGAGAGGAAACCTGGGGAACACCTTGGAGTGGAACACACCATCTCTCTACACCCCATACCCAATTTGTAGGCCTAATGCAGCGTAGTTTCCAACAACTACTAAACGAGAGCATGAAGATTGAAGCTCAGGAAAGGCAACCTGGAGAACACCTTGGAGTGGAACACACCATCTCTCTACACCCCATACCCAATTTGTAGGCCTAATGCAGCGTAGTTTCCAACAACTACTAAACGAGAGCATGAAGATTGAAGCTCAGGAAAGACAACCTGGAGAACACCTTGGAGTGGAACACACCATCTCTCTACACCCCATACCCAATTTGTAGGCCTAATGCAGCGTAGTTTCCAACAACTACTAAACGAGAGCATGAAGATTGAAGCTCAGGAAAGGCAACCTGGAGAACACCTTGGAGAGGAACACACCATCTCTCTACACCCCATACCCAATTTGTAGGCCTAATGCAGCGTAGTTTCCAACAACTACTAAACGAGAGCATGAAGATTGAAGCTCAGGAAAGGCAACCTGGAGAACACCTTGGAGTGGAACACACCATCTCTCTACACCCCATACCCAATTTGTAGGCCTAATGCAGCGTAGTTTCCAACAACTACTAAACGAGAGCATGAAGATTGAAGCTCAGGAAAGGCAACCTGGAGAACACCTTGGAGTGGAACACACCATCTCTCTACACCCCATACCCAATTTGTAGGCCTAATGCAGCGTAGTTTCCAACAACTACTAAACGAGAGCATGAAGATTGAAGCTCAGGAAAGGCAACCTGGAGAACACCTTGGAGTGGAACACACCATTTCTCTACACCCCATACCCAATTTGTAGGCCTAAAGCAGCGTAGTTTCCAACAACTACTAAACGAGAGCATGAAGATCGAACCAATGGCGATGAAACCTGGGGAACACCTTGGAGTGGAACACACCATCTCTCTACACCCCATACCCAATTTGTAGGCCTAATGCAGCGTAGTTTCCAACAACTACTAAACGAGAGCATGAAGATTGAAGCTCAGGAAAGGCAACCTGGAGAACACCTTGGAGTGTAACACACCATCTCTCTACACCCCATACCCAATTTGTAGGCCTAATGCAGCGTAGTTTCCAACAACTACTAAACGAGAGCATGAAGATTGAAGCTCAGGAAAGGCAACCTGGAGAACACCTTGGAGTGGAACACACCATCTCTCTACACCCCATACCCAATTTGCAGGCTTAATGCAGCTTAGTTTCCAACAACTACTAAACGAGAGCATGAAGATTGAAGCTCAGGAAAGGCAACCTGGAGAACACCTTGGAGTGAAACACACCATCTCTCTACACCCCATACCCAATTTGTAGGCCTAATGCAGCGTAGTTTCCAACAACTACTAAACGAGAGCATGAAGATCGAAGCAATGGAGAGGAAACCTGGGGAACACCTTGGAGTGGAACACACCATCTCTCTACACCCCATACCCAATTTGTAGGCCTAATGCAGTGTAGTTTTCAACAACTACTAAACGAGAGTCGGAAGATCGAAGCAATGTGGACGAAACCTGGGGAACACCTTGGAGTGTAACACACCGTCTCTCTACACCCCATACCCAATTTGTAGGCCTAATGCAGTGTAGTTTTCTACAACTACTAAACGAGAGTCGGAAGACCGAAGCAATGTGGACGAAACCTGGGGAACACCTTGGAGTGGAACACACCATCTCTCTACACCCCATACCCAATTTGTAGGCCTAATGCAGTGTAGTTTTCTACAACTACTAAACGAGAGCATGAAGATCGAAGCAATGGAGAGGAAACCTGGGGAACACCTTGGAGTGGAACACACCATCTCTCTACACCCCATACCCAATTTGTAGGCCTAATGCAGCGTAGTTTCCAACAACTACTAAACGAGAGCATGAAGATCGAAGCTCAGGAAAGGCAACCTGGAGAACACCTTGGAGTGGAACACACCATCTCTCTGCACCCCATACCCAATTTGTAGGCCTAATGCAGCGTAGTTTCCAACAACTACTAAACGAGAGCATGAAGATCGAAGCAATGGAGAGGAAACCTGGGGAACACCTTGGAGTGGAACACACCATCTCTCTACACCCCATACCCAATTTGTAGGCCTAATGCAGCGTAGTTTCCAACAACTACTAAACGAGAGCATGAAGATTGAAGCTCAGGAAAGGCAACCTGGAGAACACCTTGGAGTGGAACACACCATCTCTCTACACCCCATACCCAATTTGTAGGCCTAATGCAGCGTAGTTTCCAACAACTACTAAACGAGAGCATGAAGATTGAAGCTCAGGAAAGGCAACCTGGAGAACACCTTGGAGTGGAACAGACCATCTCTCTACACCCCATACCCAATTTGTAGGCCTAATGCAGCGTAGTTTCCAACAACTACTAAACGAGAGCATGAAGATCGAAGCAATGGAGAGGAAACCTGGGGAACACCTTGGAGTGGAACACACCATCTCTCTACACCCCATACCCAATTTGTAGGCCTAATGCAGCGTAGTTTCCAACAACTACTAAACGAGAGCATGAAGATCGAAGCTCAGGAAAGGCAACCTGGAGAACACCTTGGAGTGGAACACACCATCTCTCTACACCCCATACCCAATTTGTAGGCCTAATGCAGCGTAGTTTCCAACAACTACTAAACGAGAGCATGAAGATCGAAGCAATGGAGAGGAAACCTGGGGAACACCTTGGAGTGGAACACACCATCTCTCTACACCCCATACCCAATTTGTAGGCCTAATGCAGCGTAGTTTCCAACAACTACTAAACGAGAGCATGAAGATTGAAGCTCAGTAAAGGCAACCTGGAGACCACCTTGGAGTGGAACACACCATCTCTCTACACCCCATACCCAATTTGTAGGCCTAATGCAGCGTAGTTTCCAACAACTACTAAATGAGAGCATGAAGATTGAAGCTCAGGAAAGACAACCTGGAGAACACCTTGGAGTGGAACACACCATCTCTCTACACCCCATACCCAATTTGTAGGCCTAATGCAGCGTAGTTTCCAACAACTACTAAACGAGAGCATGAAGATTGAAGCTCAGGAAAGGCAACCTGGAGAACACCTTGGAGTGGAACACACCATCTCTCTACACCCCATACCCAATTTGTAGGCCTAATGCAGCGTAGTTTCCAACAACTACTAAACGAGAGCATGAAGATTGAAGCTCAGGAAAGGCAACCTGGAGAACACCTTGGAGTGGAACACACCATCTCTCTACACCCCATACCCAATTTGTAGGCCTAATGCAGCGTAGTTTCCAACAACTACTAAACGAGAGCATGAAGATTGAAGCTCAGGAAAGGCAACCTGGAGAACACCTTGGAGTGGAACACACCATCTCTCTACACCCCATACCCAATTTGTAGGCCTAATGCAGCGTAGTTTCCAACAACTACTAAACGAGAACATGAAGATTGAAGCTCAGGAAAGGCAACCTGGAGAACACCTTGGAGTGGAACACACCATCTCTCTACACCCCATACCCAATTTGTAGGCCTAAAGCAGCGTAGTTTCCAACAACTACTAAACGAGAGCATGAAGATCGAACCAATGGCGATGAAACCTGTTGAACACCTTGGAGTGGAACACACCATGTCTCTACACCCCATACCCAATTTGTAGGCCTAATGCAGCGTAGTTTCCAACAACTACTAAACGAGAGCATGAAGATTGAAGCTCAGGAAAGGCAACCTGGAGAACACCTTGGAGTGTAACACACCATCTCTCTACACCCCATACCCAATTTGTAGGCCTAATGCAGCGTAGTTTCCAACAACTACTAAACGAGAGCATGAAGATTGAAGCTCAGGAAAGCCAACCTGGAGAACACCTTGGAGTGGAACACACCATCTCTCTACACCCCATACCCAATTTGTAGGCCTAATGCAGCGTAGTTTCCAACAACTACTAAACGAGAGCATGAAGATTGAAGCTCAGGAAAGGCAACCTGGAGAACACCTTGGAGTGGAACACACCATCTCTCTACACCCCATACCCAATTTGTAGGCCTAATGCAGCGTAGTTTCCAACAACTACTAAACGAGAGCATGAAGATTGAAGCTCAGGAAAGGCAACCTGGAGAACACCTTGGAGTGGAACACACCATCTCTCTACACCCCATACCCAATTTGTAGGCCTAATGCAGTGTAGTTTTCAACAACTACTAAACGAGAGTCGGAAGATCGAAGCAATGTGGACGAAACCTGGGGAACACCTTGGAGTGTAACACACCGTCTCTCTACACCCCATACCCAATTTGTAGGCCTAATGCAGTGTAGTTTTCTACAACTACTAAACGAGAGTCGGAAGACCGAAGCAATGTGGACGAAACCTGGGGAACACCTTGGAGTGGAACACACCATCTCTCTACACCCCATACCCAATTTGTAGGCCTAATGCAGTGTAGTTTTCTACAACTACTAAACGAGAGCATGAAGATCGAAGCAATGGAGAGGAAACCTGGGGAACACCTTGGAGTGGAACACACCATCTCTCTACACCCCATACCCAATTTGTAGGCCTAATGCAGCGTAGTTTCCAACAACTACTAAACGAGAGCATGAAGATCGAAGCTCAGGAAAGGCAACCTGGAGAACACCTTGGAGTGGAACACACCATCTCTCTACACCCCATACCCAATTTGTAGGCCTAATGCAGCGTAGTTTCCAACAACTACTAAACGAGAGCATGAAGATCGAAGCAATGGAGAGGAAACCTGGGGAACACCTTGGAGTGGAACACACCATCTCTCTACACCCCATACCCAATTTGTAGGCCTAATGCAGCGTAGTTTCCAACAACTACTAAACGAGAGCATGAAGATTGAAGCTCAGGAAAGGCAACCTGGAGAACACCTTGGAGTGGAACACACCATCTCTCTACACCCCATACCCAATTTGTAGGCCTAATGCAGCGTAGTTTCCAACAACTACTAAACGAGAGCATGAAGATCAAAGCTCAGGAAAGGCAACCTGGAGAACACCTTGGAGTGGAACACACCATCTCTCTACACCCCATACCCAATTTGTAGGCCTAATGCAGCGTAGTTTCCAACAACTACTAAACGAGAGCATGAAGATTGAAGCTATGGAGAGGAAACCTGGGGAACACCTTGGGGAGGCAGACACCGTTAGTAGGCCCTACCAAAGTTGTACACCCAATGCAGTTTTAAAATTCCTAGAGGCTGAAAACAAGACTATTGACGCTCAGCTTTTTTCAAAGGAACACAGCTGAATTGAGTGGCGCAGACAGACACAGGTAGTAGGACTCAAACCAAAAATGTGGCTCACTGCAGCAGAAAAAAGTTACAGGGGTACACAAGCTGCAGTGCTCTGGGCAGTGGAGGACAATTTCAATAGTGAACCGCAGGCAGACTATTAAAAAAAGGATGCTCTATGCAATTATAAATAGGTTCTAGGGGTACACGGGCAGCAGTGGTGTGGTCAGTGGAGGCCTAGTGGAAGGAGTGACCGCAGACAGGCATCGAAGGCCTAAAATAATAACACATGGCTGTAGGCAATTTTAAATTGGTTCCAGGGGTACACGGGCAGCAGTGGCCTGGTCAGTGTAGTAGTAGTAGAAAGAATGGACCGCAGACAGGCATCGAAGGCCTAAAATAAAAAAATTGGGCTGGCTGTAGGCAATTTTAAATTGGTTCCAGGGGTACACGGGCAGCAGTGGCCTGGTCAGTGTAGTAGTAGTAGAAAGAACGGACCGCAGACAGGCATCGAAGGCCTAAAATAAAAAAAATTGGGCTGGCTGTAGGCAATTTTAAATTGGTTCCAGGGGTACACGGGCAGCAGTGGCCTGGTCAGTGTAGTAGTAGTAGAAAGAACGGACCGCAGACAGGCATCGAAGGCCTAAAATAAAAAAATTGGGCTGGCTGTAGGCAATTTTAAATTGGTTCCAGGGGTACACGGGCAGCAGTGGTGTGGTCAGTGGAGGCATATTGTAAGGAGTGACCGCAGACAGGCATCGAAGGCCTAAAATAATAACACATGGCTGTAGGCAATTTTAAATTGGTTCCAGGGGTACACGGGCAGCAGTGGTGTGGTCAGTGGAGGCCTAGTGGAAGGAGTGACCGCAGACAGGCATCGAAGGTCTAAAATAAAAATATTGGGCTGGCTGTAGGCAATTTTAAATTGGTTCCAGGGGTACACGGGCAGCAGTGGTGTGGTCAGTGGAGGCCTCGTGGAAGGAGTGACCGCAGACAGGCATCGAAGGCCTAAAATAAAAAAATTGGGCTGGCTGTAGGCAATTTTAAATTGGTTCCAGGGGTACACGGGCAGCAGTGGTGTGGTCAGTGGAGGCCTGGTGGAAGGAGTGACCGCAGACAGGCATCGAAGGCCTAAAATAATAACACATGGCTGTAGGCAATTTTAAATTGGTTCCAGGGGTACACGGACAGCAGTGGTGTGGTCAGTGGAGGCCTAGTGGAAGGAGTGACCGCAGACAGGCATCGAAGGCCTAAAATAAAAAAATTGGGCTGGCTGTAGGCAATTTTAAATTGGTTCCAGGGGTACACGGGCAGCAGTGGTGTGGTCAGCAGAGGCATATTGTAAGGAGTGACCGCAGACAGGCATCGAAGGCCTAAAATAATAACACATGGCTGTAGGCAATTTTAAATTGGTTCCAGGGGTACACGGGCAGCAGTGGCCTGGTCAGTGTAGTAGTAGTAGAAAGAACGGACCGCAGACAGGCATCGAAGGACTAAAATAAAAAAATTGGGCTGGCTGTAGGCAATTTTAAATTGGTTCCAGGGGTACACGGGCAGCAGTGGCCTGGTCAGTGTAGTAGTAGTAGAAAGAACGGACCGCAGACAGGCATCGAAGGCCTAAAATAAAAAAATTGGGCTGGCTGTAGGCAATTTTAAATTGGTTCCAGGGGTACACGGGCAGCAGTGGCCTGGTCAGTGTAGTAGTAGTAGAAAGAACGGACCGCAGACAGGCATCGAAGGCCTAAAATAAAAAAATTGGGCTGGCTGTAGGCAATTTTAAATTGGTTCCAGGGGTACACGGGCAGCAGTGGTGTGGTCAGTGGAGGCATATTGTAAGGAGTGACCGCAGACAGGCATCGAAGGCCTAAAATAATAACACATGGCTGTAGGCAATTTTAAATTGGTTCCAGGGGTACACGGGCAGCAGTGGTGTGGTCAGTGGAGGCCTAGTGTAAGGAGTGACCGCAGACAGGCATCGAAGGCCTAAAATAAAAAAATTGGGCTGGCTGTAGGCAATTTTAAATTGGTTCCAGGGGTACACGGGCAGCAGTGGCCTGGTCAGTGTAGTAGTAGTAGAAAGAACGGACCGCAGACAGGCATCGAAGGCCTAAAATAAAAAAATTGGGCTGGCTGTAGGCAATTTTAAATTGGTTCCAGGGGTACACGGGCAGCAGTGGCCTGGTCAGTGTAGTAGTAGTAGAAAGAACGGACCGCAGACAGGCATCGAAGGCCTAAAATAAAAAAATTGGGCTGGCTGTAGGCAATTTTAAATTGGTTCCAGGGGTACACGGGCAGCAGTGGTGTGGTCAGTGGAGGCATATTGTAAGGAGTGACCGCAGACAGGCATCGAAGGCCTAAAATAATAACACATGGCTGTAGGCAATTTTAAATTGGTTCCAGGGGTACACGGGCAGCAGTGGTGTGGTCAGTGGAGGCCTAGTGTAAGGAGTGACCGCAGACAGGCATCGAAGGCCTAAAATAAAAAAATTGGGCTGGCTGTAGGCAATTTTAAATTGGTTCCAGGGGTACACGGGCAGCAGTGGTGTGGTCAGCGGAGGCATATTGTAAGGAGTGACCGCAGACAGGCATCGAAGGCCTAAAATAATAACACATGGCTGTAGGCAATTTTAAATTGGTTCCAGGGGTACACGGGCAGCAGTGGCCTGGTCAGTGTAGTAGTAGTAGAAAGAACGAACCGCAGACAGGCATCGAAGGCCTAAAATAAAAAAATTGGGCTGGCTGTAGGCAATTTTAAATTGGTTCCAGGGGTACACGGGCAGCAGTGGCCTGGTCAGTGTAGTAGTAGTAGAAAGAACGGACCGCAGACAGGCATCGAAGGCCTAAAATAAAAAAATTGGGCTGGCTGTAGGCAATTTTAAATTGGTTCCAGGGGTACACGGGCAGCAGTGGCCTGGTCAGTGTAGTGGTAGTAGAAAGAACGGACAGCAGACAGGCATCGAAGGCCTAAAATAAAAAAATTGGGCTGGCTGTAGGCAATTTTAAATTGGTTCCAGGGGTACACGGGCAGCAGTGGCCTGGTCAGTGTAGTAGTAGTAGAAAGAACGGACCGCAGACAGGCATCGAAGGCCTAAAATAAAAAAATTGGGCTGTCTGTAGACAATTTTAAATTGGTTCCAGGGGTACACGGGCAGCAGTGGTGTGGTCAGTGGAGGCATATTGTAAGGAGTGACCGCAGACAGGCATCGAAGGCCTAAAATAATAACACATGGCTGTAGGCAATTTTAAATTGGTTCCAGGGGTACACGGGCAGCAGTGGTGTGGTCAGTGGAGGCCTGGTGGAAGGAGTGACCGCAGACAGGCATCGAAGGCCTAAAATAAAAAAATTGGGCTGGCTGTAGGCAATTTTAAATTGGTTCCAGGGGTACACGGGCAGCAGTGGTGTGGTCAGTGGAGGCCTAGTGGAAGGAGTGACCGCAGACAGGCATCGAAGGCCTAAAATAAAAAAATTGGGCTGGCTGTAGGCAATTTTAAATTGGTTCCAAGGGTACACGGGCAGCAGTGGTGTGGTCAGTGGAGGCCTAGTGTAAGGAGTGACCGCAGACAGGCATCGAAGGCCTAAAATAAAAAAATTGGGCTGGCTGTAGGCAATTTTAAATTGGTTCCAGGGGTACACGGGCAGCAGTGGTGTGGTCAGCGGAGGCATATTGTAAGGAGTGACCGCAGACAGGCATCGAAGGCCTAAAATAATAACACATGGCTGTAGGCAATTTTAAATTGGTTCCAGGGGTACACGGGCAGCAGTGGCCTGGTCAGTGTAGTAGTAGTAGAAAGAACGAACCGCAGACAGGCATCGAAGGCCTAAAATAAAAAAATTGGGCTGGCTGTAGGCAATTTTAAATTGGTTCCAGGGGTACACGGGCAGCAGTGGCCTGGTCAGTGTAGTAGTAGTAGAAAGAACGGACCGCAGACAGGCATCGAAGGCCTAAAATAAAAAAATTGGGCTGGCTGTAGGCAATTTTAAATTGGTTCCAGGGGTACACGGGCAGCAGTGGCCTGGTCAGTGTAGTGGTAGTAGAAAGAACGGACAGCAGACAGGCATCGAAGGCCTAAAATAAAAAAATTGGGCTGGCTGTAGGCAATTTTAAATTGGTTCCAGGGGTACACGGGCAGCAGTGGCCTGGTCAGTGTAGTAGTAGTAGAAAGAACGGACCGCAGACAGGCATCGAAGGCCTAAAATAAAAAAATTGGGCTGTCTGTAGACAATTTTAAATTGGTTCCAGGGGTACACGGGCAGCAGTGGTGTGGTCAGTGGAGGCATATTGTAAGGAGTGACCGCAGACAGGCATCGAAGGCCTAAAATAATAACACATGGCTGTAGGCAATTTTAAATTGGTTCCAGGGGTACACGGGCAGCAGTGGTGTGGTCAGTGGAGGCCTGGTGGAAGGAGTGACCGCAGACAGGCATCGAAGGCCTAAAATAAAAAAATTGGGCTGGCTGTAGGCAATTTTAAATTGGTTCCAGGGGTACACGGGCAGCAGTGGTGTGGTCAGTGGAGGCCTAGTGGAAGGAGTGACCGCAGACAGGCATCGAAGGCCTAAAATAAAAAAATTGGGCTGGCTGTAGGCAATTTTAAATTGGTTCCAAGGGTACACGGGCAGCAGTGGTGTGGTCAGTGGAGGCCTAGTGGAAGGAGTGACCGCGGACAGGCATCGAAGGCCTAAAATAATAACACATGGATGTAGGCAATTTTAAATTGGTTCCAGGGGTACACGGGCAGCAGTGGCCTGGTCAGTGTAGTAGTAGTAGTAGAAAGAACGGACCGCAGACAGGCATCGAAGGCCTAAAATAAAAAAATTGGGCTGGCTGTAGGCAATTTTAAATTGGTTCCAGGGGTACACGGGCAGCAGTGGCCTGGTCAGTGTAGTAGTAGTAGAAAGAACGGACCGCAGACAGGCATCGAAGGCCTAAAATAAAAAAATTGGGCTGTCTGTAGACAATTTTAAATTGGTTCCAGGGGTACACGGGCAGCAGTGGTGTGGTCAGTGGAGGCATATTGTAAGGAGTGACAGCAGACAGGCATCGAAGGCCTAAAATAATAACACATGGCTGTAGGCAATTTTAAATTGGTTCCAGGGGTACACGGGCAGCAGTGGCCTGGTCAGTGTAGTAGTAGTAGAAAGAACGGACCGCAGACAGGCATCGAAGGCCTAAAATAAAAAAATTGGGCTGGCTGTAGGCAATTTTAAATTGGTTCCAGGGGTACACGGGCAGCAGTGGTGTGGTCAGTGGAGGCATATTGTAAGGAGTGACCGCAGACAGGCATCGAAGGCCTAAAATAATAACACATGGCTGTAGGCAATTTTAAATTGGTTCCAGGGGTACACGGGCAGCAGTGGTGTGGTCAGTGGAGGTCTAGTGGAAGGAGTGACCGCAGACAGGCATCGAAGGCCTAAAATAAAAAAATTGGGCTGGCTGTAGGCAATTTTAAATTGGTTCCAGGGGTACACGGGCAGCAGTGGTGTGGTCAGTGGAGGCATATTGTAAGGAGTGACCGCAGACAGGCATCGAAGGCCTAAAATTATAACACATGGCTGTAGGCAATTTTAAATTGGTTCCAGGGGTACACGGGCAGCAGTGGCCTGGTCAGTGTAGTAGTAGTAGAAAGAACGGACCGCAGACAGGCATCGAAGGCCTAAAATAAAAAAATTGGGCTGGCTGTAGGCAATTTTAAATTGGTTCCAGGGGTACACGGGCAGCAGTGGCCTGGTCAGTGTAGTAGTAGTAGAAAGAACGGACCGCAGACAGGCATCGAAGGCCTAACATAAAAAAATTGGGCTGTCTGTAGGCAATTTTAAATTGGTTCCAGGGGTACACGGGCAGCAGTGGTCTGGTCAGTGGAAGTCTAGTGGAAGGAGTGACCGCAGACAGGCATCGAAGGCCTAAAATAATAACACATGGCTGTAGGCAATTTTAAATTGGTTCCAGGGGTACACGGGCAGCAGTGGTGTGGTCAGTGGAAGCCTAGTGGAAGGAGTGACCGCAGACAGGCATCGAAGGCCTAAAATAAACAAAATTGGGCTGGCTGTAGGCAATTTTAAATTGGTTCCAGGGGTACACGGGCAGCAGTGGTGTGGTCAGTGGAGGCCTAGTGGAAGGAGTGACCGCAGACAGGCATCGAAGGCCTAAAATAAAAAAATTGGGCTGGCTGTAGGCAATTTTAAATTGGTTCCAGGGGTACACGGGCAGCAGTGGTGTGGTCAGTGGAGGCATATTGTAAGGAGTGACCGCAGACAGGCATCGAAGGCCTAAAATAATAACACATGGCTGTAGGCAATTTTAAATTGGTTCCAGGGGTACACGGGCAGCAGTGGCCTGGTCAGTGTAGTAGTAGTAGAAAGAACGGACCGCAGACAGGCATCGAAGGCCTAAAATAAAAAAATTGGGCTGGCTGTAGGCAATTTTAAATTGGTTCCAGGGGTACACGGGCAGCAGTGGTGTGGTCAGTGGAGGCATATTGTAAGGAGTGACCGCAGACAGGCATCGAAGGCCTAAAATAATAACACATGGCTGTAGGCAATTTTAAATTGGTTCCAGGGGTACACGGGCAGCAGTGGCCTGGTCAGTGTAGTAGTAGTAGAAAGAACGGACCGCAGACAGGCATCGAAGGCCTAAAATAAAAAAATTGGGCTGGCTGTAGGCAATTTTAAATTGGTTCCAAGGGTACACGGGCAGCAGTGGTGTGGTCAGTGGAGGCCTAGTGGAAGGAGTGACCGCGGACAGGCATCGAAGGCCTAAAATAATAACACATGGATGTAGGCAATTTTAAATTGGTTCCAGGGGTACACGGGCAGCAGTGGCCTGGTCAGTGTAGTAGTAGTAGTAGAAAGAACGGACCGCAGACAGGCATCGAAGGCCTAAAATAAAAAAATTGGGCTGGCTGTAGGCAATTTTAAATTGGTTCCAGGGGTACACGGGCAGCAGTGGCCTGGTCAGTGTAGTAGTAGTAGAAAGAACGGACCGCAGACAGGCATCGAAGGCCTAAAATAAAAAAATTGGGCTGTCTGTAGACAATTTTAAATTGGTTCCAGGGGTACACGGGCAGCAGTGGTGTGGTCAGTGGAGGCATATTGTAAGGAGTGACAGCAGACAGGCATCGAAGGCCTAAAATAATAACACATGGCTGTAGGCAATTTTAAATTGGTTCCAGGGGTACACGGGCAGCAGTGGCCTGGTCAGTGTAGTAGTAGTAGAAAGAACGGACCGCAGACAGGCATCGAAGGCCTAAAATAAAAAAATTGGGCTGGCTGTAGGCAATTTTAAATTGGTTCCAGGGGTACACGGGCAGCAGTGGTGTGGTCAGTGGAGGCATATTGTAAGGAGTGACCGCAGACAGGCATCGAAGGCCTAAAATAATAACACATGGCTGTAGGCAATTTTAAATTGGTTCCAGGGGTACACGGGCAGCAGTGGTGTGGTCAGTGGAGGTCTAGTGGAAGGAGTGACCGCAGACAGGCATCGAAGGCCTAAAATAAAAAAATTGGGCTGGCTGTAGGCAATTTTAAATTGGTTCCAGGGGTACACGGGCAGCAGTGGTGTGGTCAGTGGAGGCATATTGTAAGGAGTGACCGCAGACAGGCATCGAAGGCCTAAAATTATAACACATGGCTGTAGGCAATTTTAAATTGGTTCCAGGGGTACACGGGCAGCAGTGGCCTGGTCAGTGTAGTAGTAGTAGAAAGAACGGACCGCAGACAGGCATCGAAGGCCTAAAATAAAAAAATTGGGCTGGCTGTAGGCAATTTTAAATTGGTTCCAGGGGTACACGGGCAGCAGTGGCCTGGTCAGTGTAGTAGTAGTAGAAAGAACGGACCGCAGACAGGCATCGAAGGCCTAACATAAAAAAATTGGGCTGTCTGTAGGCAATTTTAAATTGGTTCCAGGGGTACACGGGCAGCAGTGGTCTGGTCAGTGGAAGTCTAGTGGAAGGAGTGACCGCAGACAGGCATCGAAGGCCTAAAATAATAACACATGGCTGTAGGCAATTTTAAATTGGTTCCAGGGGTACACGGGCAGCAGTGGTGTGGTCAGTGGAAGCCTAGTGGAAGGAGTGACCGCAGACAGGCATCGAAGGCCTAAAATAAACAAAATTGGGCTGGCTGTAGGCAATTTTAAATTGGTTCCAGGGGTACACGGGCAGCAGTGGTGTGGTCAGTGGAGGCCTAGTGGAAGGAGTGACCGCAGACAGGCATCGAAGGCCTAAAATAAAAAAATTGGGCTGGCTGTAGGCAATTTTAAATTGGTTCCAGGGGTACACGGGCAGCAGTGGTGTGGTCAGTGGAGGCATATTGTAAGGAGTGACCGCAGACAGGCATCGAAGGCCTAAAATAATAACACATGGCTGTAGGCAATTTTAAATTGGTTCCAGGGGTACACGGGCAGCAGTGGCCTGGTCAGTGTAGTAGTAGTAGAAAGAACGGACCGCAGACAGGCATCGAAGGCCTAAAATAAAAAAATTGGGCTGGCTGTAGGCAATTTTAAATTGGTTCCAGGGGTACACGGGCAGCAGTGGTGTGGTCAGTGGAGGCATATTGTAAGGAGTGACCGCAGACAGGCATCGAAGGCCTAAAATAATAACACATGGCTGTAGGCAATTTTAAATTGGTTCCAGGGGTACACGGGCAGCAGTGGTGTGGTCGGTGGAGGCCTAGTGGAAGGAGTGACCGCAGACAGGCATCGAAGGCCTAAAATAAAAAAATTGGGCTGGCTGTAGGCAATTTTAAATTGGTTCCAGGGGTACACGGCCGGAAGCAGTGGTGTGGTCAGTGGAGGCATATTGTAAGGAGTGACCGCAGACAGGCATCGAAGGCCTAAAATAATAACACATGGCTGTAGGCAATTTTAAATTGGTTCCAGGGGTACACGGGCAGCAGTGGCCTGGTCAGTGTAGTAGTAGTAGAAAGAACGGACCGCAGACAGGCATCGAAGGCCTAAAATAAAAAAATTGGGCTGGCTGTAGGCAATTTTAAATTGGTTCCAGGGGTACACGGGCAGCAGTGGCCTGGTCAGTGTAGTAGTAGTAGAAAGAACGGACCGCAGACAGGCATCGAAGGCCTAAAATAAAAAAATTGGGCTGGCTGTAGGCAATTTTAAATTGGTTCCAGGGGTACACGGGCAGCAGTGGTGTGGTCAGTGGAGGCATATTGTAAGGAGTGACCGCAGACAGGCATCGAGGGCCTAAAATAATAACACATGGCTGTAGGCAATTTTAAATTGGTTCCAGGGGTACACGGGCAGCAGTGGTGTGGTCAGTGGAAGCCTAGTGGAAGGAGTGACCGCAGACAGGCATCGAAGGCCTAAAATAAAAAAATTGGGCTGGCTGTAGGCAATTTTAAATTGGTTCCAGGGGTACACGGGCAGCAGTGGTGTGGTCAGTGGAGGCCTAGTGGAAGGAGTGACCGCAGACAGGCATCGAAGGCCTAAAATAAAAAAATTGGGCTGGCTGTAGGCAATTTTAAATGGGTTCCAGGGGTACACGGGCAGCAGTGGTGTGGTCAGTGGAGGCATATTGTAAGGAGTGACCGCAGACAGGCATCGAAGGCCTAAAATAATAACACATGGCTGTAGGCAATTTTAAATTGGTTCCAGGGGTACACGGGCAGCAGTGGCCTGGTCAGTGTAGTAGTAGTAGAAAGAACGGACCGCAGACAGGCATCGAAGGCCTAAAATAAAAAAATTGGGCTGGCTGTAGGCAATTTTAAATTGGTTCCAGGGGTACACGGGCAGCAGTGGTGTGGTCAGTGGAGGCATATTGTAAGGAGTGACCGCAGACAGGCATCGAAGGCCTAAAATAATAACACATGGCTGTAGGCAATTTTAAATTGGTTCCAGGGGTACACGGGCAGCAGTGGTGTGGTCGGTGGAGGCCTAGTGGAAGGAGTGACCGCAGTCAGGCATCGAAGGCCTAAAATAAAAAAATTGGGCTGGCTGTAGGCAATTTTAAATTGGTTCCAGGGGTACACGGCCGGAAGCAGTGGTGTGGTCAGTGGAGGCATATTGTAAGGAGTGACCGCAGACAGGCATCGAAGGCCTAAAATAATAACACATGGCTGTAGGCAATTTTAAATTGGTTCCAGGGGTACACGGGCAGCAGTGGCCTGGTCAGTGTAGTAGTAGTAGAAAGAACGGACCGCAGACAGGCATCGAAGGCCTAAAATAAAAAAATTGGGCTGGCTGTAGGCAATTTTAAATTGGTTCCAGGGGTACACGGGCAGCAGTGGCCTGGTCAGTGTAGTAGTAGTAGAAAGAACGGACCGCAGACAGGCATCGAAGGCCTAAAATAAAAAAATTGGGCTGGCTGTAGGCAATTTTAAATTGGTTCCAGGGGTACACGGGCAGCAGTGGTGTGGTCAGTGGAGGCATATTGTAAGGAGTGACCGCAGACAGGCATCGAAGGCCTAAAATAATAACACATGGCTGTAGGCAATTTTAAATTGGTTCCAGGGGTACACGGGCAGCAGTGGTGTGGTCAGTGGAGGCCTAGTGGAAGGAGTGACCTCAGACAGGCATCGAAGGCCTAAAATAAAAAAATTGGGCTGGCTGTAGGCAATTTTAAATTGGTTCCAGGGGTACACGGGCAGCAGTGGTGTGGTCAGTGGAGGCCTAGTGGAAGGAGTGACCGCAGACAGGCATCGAAGGCCTAAAATAAAAAAATTGGGCTGGCTGTAGGCAATTTTAAATGGGTTCCAGGGGTACACGGGCAGCAGTGGTGTGGTCAGTGGAGGCATATTGTAAGGAGTGACCGCAGACAGGCATCGAAGGCCTAAAATAATAACACATGGCTGTAGGCAATTTTAAATTGGTTCCAGGGGTACACGGGCAGCAGTGGCCTGGTCAGTGTAGTAGTAGTAGAAAGAACGGACCGCAGACAGGCATCGAAGGCCTAAAATAAAAAAATTGGGCTGGCTGTAGGCAATTTTAAATTGGTTCCAGGGGTACACGGGCAGCAGTGGTGTGGTCAGTGGAGGCATATTGTAAGGAGTGACCGCAGACAGGCATCGAAGGCCTAAAATAATAACACATGGCTGTAGGCAATTTTAAATTGGTTCCAGGGGTACACGGGCAGCAGTGGCCTGGTCAGTGTCGTAGTAGTAGAAAGAACGGACTGCAGACAGGCATCGAAGGCCTAAAATAAAAAAATTGGGCTGGCTGTAGGCAATTTTAAATTGGTTCCAGGGGTACACGGGCAGCAGTGGTGTGGTCAGTGGAGGCATATTGTAAGGAGTGACCGCAGACAGGCATCGAAGGCCTAAAATAATAACACATGGCTGTAGGCAATATTAAATTGGTTCCAGGGGTACACGGGCAGCAGTGGTGTGGTCAGTGGAGGCATAGTGGAAGGAGTGACCGCAGACAGGCTTCGAAGGCCTAACATAACAAAAATGTCAATACAATGGTATTGTCAGTGGCAGGCATTGAAGGATGTCAGCGCATAGACTAAACATTGGTGGAGCTGTGAGATAATTTTGCAAGTGGTAGAGCACTGTTTGAGCTGGGGGGGGAACTGTCTTGTGGCCGGCGGTACAGGCCCAGGGCCCCTCATATTACAACGGTGTGTCTGACGTTGGGTGCGCACCACCACCGCCAGAGACACTTTATTGTACTAGGAGGGACCCAGTGGCAGTGCCGTCGACCAAAAGCGGGCACACCCACCTCTTCAGACAAACAGCACTCTCACGGGTGCTGTCGCCAAGTGTCGATACCACGGCCCCGTGTGGGGAGTTTGGCCATTTAGTGAGGTGTAAACATGTCGTATGCTGGACAATCAGGTGCAGAAAATTACGAGATTGGAAAAGGCATTCAGAATAGTCCACAGGCAAGACCTTTTCATAGGAAAGCTGGGTGTCAGCCGGGCAAGGTGGGGCAAAAGATTTCGAAATCCAGTTGTGGTTCATTTTAATGAAGGTTAGATCATCTACATTTTGGGTAGCCAGACGAGTCCTTTTTTCTGTTAGTATTGAACCTGCAGCACTGAATACTCTTTCTGATAGGACACTAGCTGCCGGGCAAGCAAGCTCCTGCAATGCATATTCTGCCAATTCTGGCCAGGTGTCTAATTTTGATGCCCAGTAATCAAATGGGAATGACGGTTGAGGGGGAACATCGATAAGGGATGAAAAATAGTTTGTAACCATACTGGACAAATGTTGTCTCCTGTCACTTTGAATTGATGCTGCAGTACCTGTCCTGTCTGCGGTCATAGCAAAATCACTCCACAACCTGGTCAGAAAACCCCTCTGGCCAACGCCACTACTGATTTCTGCCCCTCTAACTACTCTGGTCTGCTGGCCCCTGCAGCTCGTGTGAGAATGATCACGGGCGCTGTGTGAAGGGAATACCAGAAGCAAACAGTCAACAAG
Organism: Ranitomeya imitator; assembly: GCF_032444005.1. Taxonomy (NCBI): domain Eukaryota; kingdom Metazoa; phylum Chordata; class Amphibia; order Anura; family Dendrobatidae; genus Ranitomeya; species Ranitomeya imitator. Next base: position 497,454,440 of record NC_091283.1, on the reverse strand, counting down.
AGTTGATTGTTTGGTTGCTAATATTAGTTCCAAGTTGTCATGTGGCATTATATTTTGCAATTTGCCTTTATAGCGAGGATCAAGGAGGCAGGCCAACCAGTAATCGTCATCGTTCATCATTTTAGTTATGCGTGTGTCCCTTTTGAGGATACGTAAGGCATAATCCGCCATGTGGGCCAAAGTTCCAGTTCTCAAATCTGCGGTTGTGCTTGGTTGAGGGGCAGTTTCAGGCAAATCCACGTCACTTGTGTCCCTCCAAAAACCAGAACCCGGCCTTGCCGCGCCACCAATTTCCAGTGGCCCCGGAAAAGCTTCCTCATTAAAAATATAATCATCCCCATCATCCTCCTCATCCTCCTCCTCCTCTTCGCCCGCTAACTCGTCCTGTACACTGCCCTGGCCAGACAATGGCTGACTGTCATCAAGGCTTTCCTCTTCCTCAGCTGCAGACGCCTGCTCCTTTATGTGCGTCAAACTTTGCATCAGCAGACGCATTAGGGGGATGCTCATGCTTATTATGGCGTTGTCTGCACTAACCAGCCGTGTGCATTCCTCAAAACACTGAAGGACTTGACACATGTCTTGAATCTTCGACCACTGCACACCTGAAAACTCCATGTCTGCAATCCTACTGCCTGCCCGTGTATGTGTATCCTCCCACAAAAACATAACAGCCCGCCTCTGTTCACACAGTCTCTGAAGCATGTGCAGTGTTGAGTTCCACCTTGTTGCAACGTCTATGATTAGGCGATGCTGGGGAAGGTTCAAAGAACGCTGATAGGTCTGCATACGGCTGGAGTGTACGGGCGAACGGCGGATATGTGAGCAAAGTCCACGCACTTTGAGGAGCAGGTCGGATAACCCCGGATAACTTTTCAGGAAGCACTGCACCACCAGGTTTAAGGTGTGAGCCAGGCAAGGAATGTGTTTCAGTTGGGAAAGGGAGATGGCAGCCATGAAATTCCTTCCGTTATCACTCACTACCTTGCCTGCCTCAAGATCTACAGTGCCCAGCCACGACTGCGTTTCTTTCTGCAAGAACTCGGACAGAACTTCCGCGGTGTGTCTGTTGTCGCCCAAACACTTCATAGCCAATACAGCCTGCTGACGTTTGCCAGTAGCTGCCCCATAATGGGAGACCTGGTGTGCAACAGTGGCAGCTGCGGATGGAGTGGTTGTGCGACTGCGGTCTGTGGACGAGCTCTCGCTTCTCCAGGAGGATGAAGAGGAGGAGGAGGGGGTGCGAACGGCTACAGCCAACTGTTTCCTAGACCGTGGGCTAGGCAGAACTGTCCCAAACTTGCTGTCCCCTGTGGACCCTGCATCCACAACATTCACCCAGTGTGCCATGATGGACACGTAACGTCCCTGGCCATGCCTACTGGTCCATGCATCTGTTGTCAGGTGCACCTTTGTGCTCACAGATTGCCTGAGTGCATGGACGATGCGCTCTTTAACATGCTGGTGGAGGGCTTATATGGCTTTTCTGGAAAAAAAGTGTCGACTGGGTAGCTCGTAGCGTGGTACAGCGTAGTCCATCAGGGCTTTGAAAGCTTCACTTTCAACTAACCGGTAGGGCATCATCTCTAACGAGATTAGTCTAGCTATGTGGGCGTTCAAACCCTGTGTACGCGGATGCGAGGCTAAGTACTTCCTTTTTCTAACCATAGTCTCATGTAGGGTGAGCTGGACTGGAGAGCTGGAGATCGTGGAACTAGCGGGGGTGCCGGTGGACATGGCAGACTGAGAGACGGTGGGAGATGGTATTGTTGCCGCCGGTGCCCTAGATGCAGTGTTTCCTACTACGAAACTGGTGATTTCCTGACCCTGACTGCTTTGGCCTGGCAATGAAACCTGCACAGATACTGCAGGTGGTGCGGAAAATGGTGGCCCTACACTGCCGGAAGGGATGTTGCGTTGCTGACTAGCTTCATTGGCCGAGGGTGCTACAACCTTAAGGGACGTTTGGTAGTTAGTCCAGGCTTGCAAATGCATGGTGGTTAAATGTCTATGCATGCAACTTGTATTGAGACTTTTCAGATTCTGTCCTCTGCTTAAGGTAGTTGAACATTTTTGACAGATGACTTTGCGCTGATCAATTGGATGTTGTTTAAAAAAATGCCAGACTGCACTCTTTCTAGCATCGGATACCTTTTCAGGCATTGCAGACTGAGCTTTAACCGGATGGCCACGCTGTCCTCCAACAGGTTTTGGCTTTGCCACGCGTTTTGGGCAAGATACGGGCCCGGCAGATGGAACCTGTTGCGATGTTGATGCCTGCTGCGGCCCCTCCTCCTCCGCTTCAGAACTGCTGCCGCCTGCACCCTGTTCCCCCAATGGCTGCCAATCGGGGTCAAGAACTGGGTCATCTATTACCTCTTCTTGTAGCTCGTGTGCAACTTCGTCTGTGTCACCATGTCGGTCGGTGGTATAGCGTTCGTGATGGGGCAACATAGTCTCATTAGGGTCTGATTCTTGATCATTACCCTGCGAGGGCAATGTTGTGGTCTGCGTCAAAGGACCAGCATAGTAGTCTGGCTGTGGCTGTGCATCAGTGCACTCCATGTCAGATTCAACTTGTAATGGGCATGGACTGTTAACTGCTTCACTTTCTAAGCCAGGGACGGTATGTGTAAAGAGCTCCATGGAGTAACCCGTTGTGTCGCCTGCTGCATTCTTCTCTGTTGTTGTTTTTGCTGAAGAGGACAAGGAAGCGACTTGTCCCTGACCGTGAACATCCACTAACGACGCGCTGCTTTGACATTTACCAGTTTCACGAAAGGAGGCAAAAGAGCTAGAGGCTGAGTCAGCAAGATAAGCTAATATTTGCTCTTGCTGCTCCGGCTTTAAAAGCGGTTTTCCTACTCCCAGAAAAGGGAGCGTTTGAGGCCTTGTGTAGCCAGACGACGAACCTGGCTCCACAGCTCCAGACTTAGGTGCAATATTTTTTTTCCCACGACCACCTGATGCTCCACCACTACCACTACCCTCATTACCAGCTGACAATGAACGCCCCCGGCCACGACCTCTTCCACCAGACTTCCTCATTGTTTTAAAAACGTAACCAAACTAACAGTATTTGTTGCTGTCACACAACTTACACAGTGAGCTATAACTTCAGTATGATTTAGCTACCCCTTTACAGGTGAGTGAGACCACAACGAAAATCAGGCACAATGTTACACACTCTGTTGTTGGTGGCAACAAATGAGAGAGATGCCACACACGCAGGACTGTCACTGAAGCACAAATGTAAATATTAATCTCCCACTGATTTGATTTTTTTTTTTTTTTCAGGGAGACTTTAGGAAAAAAAAATAATAGAATAAAATGATTTTTTCAGGAAGAATTTAGAAACCAAATAAAATAAAATGATTTTTTCAGGGAGAATTTAGAAAACAAATAAAACAAAAAAAGGCATTCTATGGCCCACTGAGTGAGAGATGACGCACACAGGAGTCAGGAGTGGCACACAAGCCCAGAGGCCAATATTTATCTCCCACTGATTGATGTAGTGATTTTTTCAGGTAGATTTTGGAACCCAAATCAAGCTAAAAAAATAATAGGCTTTCTATGGCCCACAATTGGAGAGAGAGAGAGAGAGAGAGATGGCACACCCAGGAGTCAAGACTGGCACACAAGCAGAAAGGGCAATATTAATCTCCCACTGATTTGATTTTTTTTTTTTTTCAGGGAGACTTTAGGAAAAAAAAATAATAGAATAAAATGATTTTTTCAGGAAGAATTTAGAAACCAAATAAAATAAAATGATTTTTTCAGGGAGAATTTAGAAAACAAATAAAATAAAAAATAGGCTTTCTATGGCCCACGGAGTGAGAGATGACGCACACAGGAGTCAGGAGTGGCACTCAAGCCCAGAGGCCAATATTGTTCTCCCAATGATTGATGTAGTGATTTTTTCAGGTAGATTTTGGAACCCAAATCAAGCTAAAACAATAATAGGCTTTCTATGGCCCACAATTGGAGAGAGAGAGAGAGATGGCACACCCAGGAGTCAAGACTGGCACACAAGCAGAAAGGGCAATATTAATCTCCCACTGATTTGATTTTTTTTTTTCCAGGGAGACTTTAGAAAAAAAAAATAATAAAAAAAAAAAATGATTTTTTTCAGGAAGAATTTAGAAACCAAATAAAATAAAAATGATTTTTTCAGGGAGAACTTATAAAACAAATAAAACAAAAAATAGGCTTTCTATGGCCCACTGAGTGAGAGATGACGCACACAGGAGTCAGGAGTGGCACACAAGCCCAGAGGCCAATATTTATCTCCCACTGATTGATTTATTAATTTTTTCAGGTAGAATTTAGAACCCAAATCAACCAAAAACATAAATAGGCTTTCTATGGCCCACTATTTGTGAGAGAGATGGCACGCTCAGGACTGGCACACAAGCCCAGAGGCCAATATTAATCTCCCACTTTTTATTTTTTTTCAGGGAAAATTTATAAACCCAATAAAAAAAATAATAAATAGGCTTTCTATGGCCCACTATCTGAGAGAGAGAGATGGCACGCTTAGGACTGGCACACAAGCCCAAAGGCCAATATTAATCTCCCTTTTTTTTTTCAGGGAGAATTTATAAAACCAAAAAAAAATAAATAAATAGGCTTTCTATGGCCCACTATTTGTGAGAGAGATGGCACGCTCAGAACTGGCACACAAGCCCAGAGGCCAATATTAATCTCCCACTTTTTTTTTTTTGTTCCAGGGAAAATGTATAAACCCAATAAAAAAAATAATAAATAGGCTTTCTATGACCCACTATCTGAGAGAGAGAGATGGCACGCTTAGGACTGGCACACAAGCCCAAAGGCCAATATTAATCTCCCACTGATTGATTTATTGATTTTTTCAGGTAGAATTTAGAACCCAAATAAAGCAAAAAAAAAAAAATAGGCTTTCTATGGCCCACTGAGTGAGTGATGATGCACACAGGAGTCAGGAGTGGCACAAAAGCCCTGAGGCCAATATTTTTCTCCCACTGATTGATGTAGTGATTTTTTCAGGTAGATTTTAGAACCCAAATCAAGCAAAAAAATAAATAGGCTTTCTATGGCCCACTGACTGAGAGATGGCACACACAGGAGTCAAGAGTGGCACAGAAGCCCTGAGGCCAATATTTTTCTCCCACTGATTGATGTAGTGATTTTTTCAGGTAGATTTTATAACCCAAATCAAGCAAAAAAATAAATAGGCTTTCTATGGCCCACTGAGTGAGAGATGGCACACACAGGGATGGCACTCTAGCAGAAATGTCAATCTTAATCTCCCACAAAAAAAAACAAAAAAAAAAACAGGGAGCGTCCAACAATTACTATCTCCCTGCAGTAATCTCAGCCAGGTATGGCAAGCAGCAATAAGGAGTGGACTGATGCACAAATTAAATAAAAAGTGTGGACAAACAAAAAAGATAGCTGTGCAGAAAGGAAGGAACAAGAGGATTTGTGCTTTGAAAAAAGCAGTTGGTTTGCACAGCGGCGTACACACAGCAATGCAGCTATCAGGGAGCCTTCTAGGGCAGCCCAATGAGCTACAGCGCTGAGGGGAAAAAAAAAATGTAGATTCCACTGTCCCTGCACACCGAAGGTGGTGTTGGGCAGTGGAAATCGCTACAGCACAAGCGGTTTGGTGGTTAATGGACCCTGCCTAACGCTATCCCTGCTTCTGACGAAGCGGCAGCAACCTCTCCCTAAGCTCAGATCAGCAGCAGTAACATGGCGGTCGGCGGGAACTCCCCTTTATAGCCCCTGTGACGCCGCAGACAGCAAGCCAATCACTGCAATGCCCTTCTCTAAGATGGTGGGGACCAGGACCTATGTCATCACGCTGCCCACACTCTGCGTTTACCTTCATTGGCTGAGAAATGGCGCTTTTCGCATCATTGAAACGCGACTTTGGCGCGAAAGTCGCGTACCGCATGGTCGACCCCGCATAGGGGTCGGATCGGGTTTCATGAAACCCGACTTTGCCAAAAGTCGGCGACTTTTGAAAATGAACGACCCGTTTCGCTCAAGCCTACTCACGGGTGCTTGCGCCAAGTGGCGAGACCACGGCCCCGTGGGGGAGTTTGGCCATTTAGGGAGGTGTAAACATGTCGTATGCTGGACAATCAGCTGCTGCAAATTACGAGATTGGAAAAGTCAGTCAGAGTAGTCCACAAGCAAGACCTTTTCATAGGAAAGCTAGGTGTCAGCCGGGCAAGGTGGAGCAAAAGAATTCGAAATCCAGTTGTAGTTCATTTTAATGAAGGTTAGATCATCAACATTTTGGGTAGCCAGACGAGTCCTTTTTTCGGTTAATATTGAACCTGCAGCACTGAATACTCTTTCTGATAGGACACTAGCTGCCGGGCAAGCATGCTCCTGCAATGCATATTCTGCCAATTCTGGCCAGGTGTCTAATTTGGATGCCCAGTAATCAAATGGGAATGACGGTTGAGGGAGAACATAGATAAGGGATGAAAAATAGTTAATAACCATACTGGACAAATGTTGTCTCCTGTCACTTTGAATTGATGCTGCAGTACCTGTCCTGTCTGCGGTCATAGCAAAATCACTCCACAACCTGGTCAGAAAACCCCTCTGTCCAACGACACTTCTGATTTGTGCACCTCTAACACCTCTGGTCTGCTGCCCCCTGCAGCTTGTGTGAGAACGATCACGGGCGCTGTGTGCTGGGAATTCCTGAAGCAAACAGTCAACAAGAGTTGATTGTTTGGTTGCTAATATTAGTTCCAAGTTCTCATGTGGCATAATATTTTGCAATTTGCCGTTATAGCGAGGATCAAGGAGGCAGGCCAACCAGTAATCGTCATCGTTCATCATTTTAGTAATGCGTGTGTCCCTTTTGAGGATACGTAAGGCATAATCCGCTTGACAATCCAGTTGTCAAATCTGCGGTTGTGCTGGGTTGAGGAGCAGTTTCAGGCAAATCTACGTCACTTGTGTCCCTCAGAAAACCAGAACCCGGCCTTGCCACGCCACCAATTTCCAGTGGCCCCGGAAAAGCTTCCTCATTAAAAAAATACTCATCCCTATCATCCTCCTCGTCCTCCTCCTCCTGTTCGCCCGCTACCTCGTCCTGTACACTGCCCTGACCAGACAATGGCTGACTGTCATCAAGGCTTTCCGCTTCCTCTGCTGCAGACGCCTGCTCCTTTATGTGCGTCAAACTTTGCATCAGCAGACGCATTAGGGGGATGCTCATGCTTATTATGGCGTTGTCTGCACTAACCAGCTGTGTGCATTCCTCAAAACACTGAAGGACTTGACACATGTCTTGTATCGTCGACCACTGCACACCTGACAACTCCATGTCTGCCAACCTACTGCCTGCCCGTGTATGTGTATCCTCCCACAAATACATAACAGCACGCCTCTGATCGCACAGTCTCTGAAGCATGTGCAGTGTTAAGTTCCACCTTGTTGCAACGTCTATGATTAGGCGATGCTGGGGAAGGTTCAAAGACCGCTGATAGGTCTGCATACGGCTGGAGTGTACGGGCGAACGGCGGATATGCGAGCAAAGTCCGCGCACTTTGAGGAGCAGGTCGGATAACCCCGGATAACTTTTCAGGAAGCACTGCACCACCAGGTTTAAGGTGTGAGCCAGGCAAGGAATGTGTTTCAGTTGGGAAAGGGAGATGGCAGCCATGAAATTCCTTCCGTTATCACTCACTACCTTGCCTGCCTCAAGATCTACAGTGCCCAGCCACGACTGCGTTTCTTTCTGCAAGAACTCGGACAGAACTTCTGCGGTGTGTCTGTTGTCGCCCAAACACTTCATAGCCATTACAGCCTGCTGACGCTTGCCAGTAGCTGCCCCATAATGGGACAACTGGTGTGCAACAGTGGCAGCTGCGGATGGAGTGGTTGGGCAACTGCGGTCTGTGGACGAGCTCTCGCTTCTGCAAGAGGATGAGGAGGAGGAGGAGGGGGTGCGAACGGCTACAGCCAACTGTTCCTAGACCGTGGGCTAGGCAGAACTGACCCCAAATTGCTGTCCCCTGTGGACCCTGCATCCACCACATTCACCCAGTGTGCTGTGATGGACACGTAACGTCCCTGGCCATGCCTACTGGTCCATGCATCTGTTGTCAGGTGCACCTTTGTACTCACAGGTTGCCTGAGTGCATGGACGATGCGCTCTTTAACATGCTGGTGGAGGGCTGGGATGGCTTTTCTCGAAAAGAAGTGTCGACTGGGTAGCTCGTAGCATGGTACAGCGTAGTCCATCAGGTCTTTGAAAGCTTCGCTTTCAACTAACCGGTAGGGCATCATCTCTAACGAGTTTAGTCTAGCTATGTGGGCGTTCAAACCCTGTGTACGCGGATGCGAGGCTAAGTACTTCCTTTTTCTAACCAGAGTCTCATGTAGGGTGAGCTGGACTGGAGAGCTGGAGATCGTGGAACTAGCGGGGGTGCCGGTGGACATGGCAGACTGAGAGACGGTTGGAGACGGTATTGTTGCCGCCGGTGCCCTAGATGCAGTGTTTCCTACTACGAAACTGGTGATTCCCTGACCCTGACTGCTTTGGCCTGGCAAAGAAACCTGCACAGATACTGCAGGTTGTGCGGAAAATGGTGGCCTTACACTGACGGAAGGGATGTAGCGTTGCTGACTAGCTTCATTGGCCGAGGGTGCTACAACCTTAAGGGACGTTTGGTAGTTAGTCCAGGCTTGCAAATGCATGGTGGTTAAATGTCTATGCATGCAACTTGTATTTAGACTTCTCAGAGTCTGACCTCTGCTTAAGGTAGTTGAACATTTTTGACAGATGACTTTGCGCCGATCAATTGGATGTTGTTTAAAAAAATGCCAGACTGCACTCTTTCTAGCATCGGATCCCTTTTCAGGCATTGCAGACTGAGCTTTAACCGGATGGCCACGCTGTCCTCCAACAGGTTTTGGCTTTGCCACGCGTTTTGGGCCAGATACGGGCCCGGCAGATGGAACCTGTTGCGATGTTGATGCCTGCTGTGGCGCCTCCTCCTCCGCTTCAGAACTACTGCCGCCTGCACCCTGTTCCCCCAATGGCTGCCAATCGGGGTCAACAACTGGGTCATCTATAACCTCCTCTTCTAGCTCGTGTGCAACTTCGTCTGTGTCACCTCACCGTGTAAGTCGGTGGTATAGCGTTCGTGACGGGGCACTATAGTCTCATCAGGGTCTGATTCTGGATCAGTACCCTGCGAGGGCAATGTTGTGGTCTGAGTCAAAAGACCTGCATAGTAGTCTGGCTGTGGCTGTGCATCAGTGCACTCCATGTCAGATTCAACTTGTAATGGGCATGGCCTGTTAACGGTTTCACTTCTAAGCCAGGGACGGTATGTGTAAAGAGCTCCATGGAGTAACCCGTTGTGTCGCCTGCTGCATCCTTCTCTGTTGCTGTTTTTGCTGAAGAGGACAAGGAAGCAACTTGTCCCTGACTGTGAACATCCACTAATGACGCGCTGCTTTTACATTTACCAGTTTCAGAAGAGGAGGCAAAAGAGCTAGAGGCTGAGTCAGCAAGGTAAGCCAAAACTTGCTCTTGCTGCTCCGGCTTTAAAAGCGGTTTTCCTACTCCCAGAAAAGGGAGCGTTCGTGGCCTTGTGTAACCAGACGACGAACCTGGCTCCACAGCTCGAGACTTAGGTGCTATATTATTTTTCCCACGACCACCCGATGCTCCACTACCACTACCATCATTACTAGCTGGCAATGAACGCCCACGGCCACGACCTCTTCCACCAGACTTCCTCATTGTTTTAAAAACGTCACCAAACTAACGGTATTTGTTACTGTCAAACAACTTACAAGGTGAACTCTAACTTCTGTATGATTTAGATATCCCTTTATAGGTGGGTGAGACTGCAAGGAAAATCAGGCACGATGTTACACACTCTGTTTTCTGTAGCACCAAACGAGAGAGATGCCACAAAGGCCAATATTAATCTCCCACTGTTTTTTTTTTTTCAGGGAGAATTTAGATACCAAATAAAAAAAAAAAAAACACTAGGCTTTCAATGGCCCATATTTAAGAGAGATGGCACACTCAGGACTGGCACACAAGCAGAAAGGCCAATATTAATCTCCCACGGTTTTTTTTTATTTTTTCAGGGAGAATTTAGAAACCAAATTTAAAAAAAAACACTAGGCTTTCTATGGCCCACTATTTAAGAGAGATGGCACACTCAGGACTGGCACACCAGCAGAAAGGCCAATATTAATCTCCCACTGTTTTTTTTATTTTTTCAGGGAGAAATTAGAAACCAAATTAAAAAAAAAAAAACACGGGGCTTTCTATGGCCCACTATTTAAGAGAGATGGCACACTCAGGACTGGCACACAAGCAGAAAGGCCAATATTAATCTCCCACAGTTTTTTTTTTTCAGGGAGAATTTAGATACCAAATTTAAAAAAAAACACTAGGCTTTCTATGGCCCACTATTTAAGAGAGATGGCACACTCAGGACTGGCACACAAGCAGAAAGGCCAATATTAATCTCCCACTGTTTTTTTTATTTTTTCAGGGAGAAGTTAGAAACCAAATTTAAAAAAAAAACACTAGGCTTTCTATGGCCCACTATTTAAGAGAGATTGCACACTCAGGACTGGCACACAAGCAGAAAGGCCAATATTAATCTCCCACTGTTTTTTTTTTTCAGGGAGAATTTAGATACCAAATTTAAAAAAAAACACACTAGGCTTTCTATGGCCCACTATTTAAGAGAGATGGCACACTCAGTACTGGCACACAAGCAGAAAGGCCAATATTAATCTCCCACTGTTTTTTTTTTCAGGGAGAATTTAGATACTAAATTTAAAAAAAAACACTAGGCTTTCTATGGCCCACTACTTAAGAGAGATGGCACACTCAGGACTGGCACACAAGCAGAAAGGCCAATATTAATCTCCCACTGTTTTTTTTTTTTCAGGGAGAATTTAGATACCAAATTTAAAAAAAAACACTAGGCTTTCTATGGCCCACTACTTAAGAGAGATGGCACACTCAGGACTGGCACACAAGCAGAAAGGCCAATATTAATCTCCCACTGGTTTTTTTTTCAGGGAGAATTTAGATACTAAATTTAAAAAAAAACACTAGGCTTTCTATGGCCCACTACTTAAGAGAGATGGCACACTCAGGACTGGCACACAAGCAGAAAGGCCAATATTAATCTCCCACTGTTTTTTTTTTCAGGGAGAATTTAGATACCAAATTTTAAAAAAAACACACACTAGGCTTTCAATGGCCCACTATTTAAGAGAGATGGCACACTCAGGACTGGCACACAAGCAGAAAGGCCAATATTAATCTCCCACTGTTTTTTTTTTTCAGGGAGAATTTAAATAACAAATTTAAAAAAAAACACTAGGCTTTCTATGGCCCACTATTTAAGTGAGATGGCACACTCAGGACTGGCACACCAGCAGAAAGGCCAATATTAATCTCCCACTGTTTTTTATTTCAGGGAGAATTTAGATAACAAATTTTTTTAAAAAACACTAGGCTTTCTATGGCCCACTTTTTAAGAGAGATGGCACACTCAGGACTGGCACACAAGCAGAAAGGGCAATATTAATCTCCCACTGTTTTTTTTTTTCAGGGAGAATTTAGATACCAAATTTAAAAAAAAACACTAGGCTTTCTATGGCCCACTATTTAAGAGAGATGGCACACTCAGGACTGGCACACAAGCAGAAAGGCAAATATTAATCTCCCACTGTTTTTTTTTCAGGGAGAATTTAGATACCAAATTTAAAAAAAAACACTAGGCTTTCTATGGCCCACTACTTAAGAGAGATGGCACACTCAGGACTGGCACACAAGCAGAAAGGCCAATATTAATCTCCCACTGTTTTTTTTTTCAGGGAGAATTTAGATACTAAATTTAAAAAAAAACACTAGGCTTTCTATGGCCCACTACTTAAGAGAGATGGCACACTCAGGACTGGCACACAAGCAGAAAGGCCAATATTAATCTCCCACTGTTTTTTTTTTTTCAGGGAGAATTTAGATACCAAATTTAAAAAAAAACACACACTAGGCTTTCAATGGCCCACTATTTAAGAGAGATGGCACACTCAGGACTGGCACACAAGCAGAAAGGCCAATATTAATCTCCCACTGTTTTTTTTTTTTTTTTCAGGGAGAATTTAAATAACAAATTTAAAAAAAAAACACTAGGCTTTCTATGGCCCACTATTTAAGAGAGATGGCACACTCAGGACTGGCACACCAGCAGAAAGGCCAATATTAATCTCCCACTGTTTTTTATTTCAGGGAGAATTTAGATAACAAATTTTTTTAAAAAACACTAGGCTTTCTATGGCCCACTTTTTAAGAGAGATGGCACACTCAGGACTGGCACACAAGCAGAAAGGGCAATATTAATCTCCCACTGTTTTTTTTTTTCAGGGAGAATTTAGATACCAAATTTAAAAAAAAACACTAGGCTTTCTATGGCCCACTATTTAAGAGAGATGGCACACTCAGGACTGGCACACAAGCAGAAAGGCCAATATTAATCTCCCACTGTTTTTTTTTTCAGGGAGAATTTAGATACTAAATTTAAAAAAAAACACTAGGCTTTCTATGGCCCACTACTTAAGAGAGATGGCACACTCAGGACTGGCACACAAGCAGAAAGGCCAATATTAATCTCCCACTGTTTTTTTTTTTCAGGGAGAATTTAGATACCAAATTTAAAAAAAAACACACACTAGGCTTTCTATGGCCCACTATTTAAGAGAGATGGCACACTCAGGACTGGCACACAAGCAGAAAGACCAATATTAATCTCCCACTGTTTTTTTTTCAGGGAGAATTTAGATACCAAATTTAAAAAAAAACACTAGGCTTTCTATGGCCCACTACTTAAGAGAGATGGCACACTCAGGACTGGCACACAAGCAGAAAGGCCAATATTAATCTCCCACTGTTTTTTTTTTCAGGGAGAATTTAGATACTAAATTTAAAAAAAAACACTAGGCTTTCTATGGCCCACTACTTAAGAGAGATGGCACACTCAGGACTGGCACACAAGCAGAAAGGCCAATATTAATCTCCCACTGTTTTTTTTTTTTCAGGGAGAATTTAGATACCAAATTTAAAAAAAAACACACACTAGGCTTTCAATGGCCCACTATTTAAGAGAGATGGCACACTCAGGACTGGCACACAAGCAGAAAGGCCAATATTAATCTCCCACTGTTTTTTTTTTTTTTTTCAGGGAGAATTTAAATAACAAATTTAAAAAAAAAAACACTAGGCTTTCTATGGCCCACTATTTAAGAGAGATGGCACACTCAGGACTGGCACACCAGCAGAAAGGCCAATATTAATCTCCCACTGTTTTTTATTTCAGGGAGAATTTAGATAACAAATTTTTTTAAAAAACACTAGGCTTTCTATGGCCCACTTTTTAAGAGAGATGGCACACTCAGGACTGGCACACAAGCAGAAAGGGCAATATTAATCTCCCACTGTTTTTTTTTTTCAGGGAGAATTTAGATACCAAATTTAAAAAAAACACTAGGCTTTCTATGGCCCACTATTTAAGAGAGATGGCACACTCAGGACTGGCACACAAGCAGAAAGGCCAATATTAATCTCCCACTGTTTTTTTTTTCAGGGAGAATTTAGATACTAAATTTTAAAAAAAACACTAGGCTTTCTATGGCCCACTACTTAAGAGAGATGGCACACTCAGGACTGGCACACAAGCAGAAAGGCCAATATTAATCTCCCACTGTTTTTTTTTTTTCAGGGAGAATTTAGATACCAAATTTAAAAAAAAAACACACTAGGCTTTCTATGGCCCACTATTTAGGAGAGATGGCACACTCAGTACTGGCACACAAGCAGAAAGGCCAATATTAATCTCCCACTGTTCTTTTTTTTCAGGGAGAATTTAGATAACAAATTTTTTTTAAAAACACTAGGCTTTCTATGGCCCACTTTTTAAGAGAGATGGCACACTCAGGACTGGCACACAAGCAGAAAGGGCAATATTAATCTCCCACTGTTTTTTTTATTTTTTCAGGGAGAAGTTAGAAACCAAATTTAAAAAAAAAAAACGGGGCTTTCTATGGCCCACTATTTAAGAGAGATGGCACACTCAGGACTGGCACACAAGCAGAAAGGCCAATATTAATCTCCCACTGTTTTTTTTTCAGGGAGAATTTAGATACCAAATTTTAAAAAAAACACACTAGGCTTTCTATGGCCCACTATTTAAGAGAGATGGCACACTCAGGACATCTCTCTTAAATAGTGGGCCATAGAAAGCCTAGTGTGTGTTTTTTTTAAATTTGGTATCTAAATTCTCCCTGAAAAAAAAAACAATGGGAGATTAATATTGGCCTTTCTGCTTGTGTGCCAGTCCTGAGTGTGCCATCTCTCTTAAATAGTGGGCCATAGAAAGCCTAGTGTTTTTTTTTTTAATTTGGTATCTAAATTCTCCCAGAAAAAAAAAAACAGTGGGAGATTAATATTGCCCTTTCTGCTTGTGTGCCAGTCCTGAGTGTGCCATCTCTCTTAAATAGTGGGCCATAGAAAGCCTAGTGTTTTTTAAAAAAAATTTGTTATCTAAATTCTCCCTGAAAAAAAAACAGTGGGAGATTAATATTGGCCTTTCTGCTTGTGTGCCAGTCCTGAGTGTGCCATCTCTCTTAAATAGTGGGCCATAGAAAGCCTAGTGTTTTTTTTTAAATTTGGTTTCTAACTTCTCCCTGAAAAAATAAAAAAAACAGTGGGAGATTAATATTGGCCTTTCTGCTTGTGTGCCAGTCCTGAGTGTGCCATCTCTCTTAAATAGTGGGCCATAGAAAGCCTAGTGTTTTTTTTTTTAATTTGTTATTTAAATTCTCCCTGAAAAAAAAAAAACAGTGGGAGATTAATATTGGCCTTTCTGCTTGTGTGCCAGTCCTGAGTGTGCCATCTCTCTTAAATAGTGGGCCATAGAAAGCCTAATGTGTGTTTTTTTTAAATTTGGTATCTAAATTCTCCCTGAAAAAAAAAACAGTGGGAGATTAATATTGGCCTTTCTGCTTGTGTGCCAGTCCTGAGTGTGCCATCTCTCTTAAATAGTGGGCCATAGAAAGCCTAGTGTGTTTTTTTTTAAATTTGGTATCTAAATTCTCCCTGAAAAAAAAAACAGTGGGAGATTAATATTGGCCTTTCTCAGATGATCGCGGTCTGCCGGCGGTGCAGGGAAGCATCGCGCAGGGAGGGGGCTCCCTGCGCGCTTCCCTGAGACGATCGGTACACGGTGATGTACTCACCGTGTACCGAGCGTCTTCTCCCTGCAGTCCCCGGATCCAAAATGGCCGCCGGGCTGCATCCGGGTACTGCAGGGAGCACTTCCGGGTCAGAATCAGGCTGCAGCTCTAATCCTGCCCGGCTGTATGTCAGATCACCGATCTGATAGAGTGCTGTGCACACTGTCAGATCGGTGATCTGTGATGTCCCCCCCGGGACAAAGTGAAAAAGTAAAAAAAAAAATTTCCACACGTAAAAAAAAAAAAAGAAAAAAAATTCCTAAATAAAGAAGAAAAAAAAAATATTATTCCCATAAATACATTTCTTTATCTAAAAAACAAACAAATAAAAAATAAAAGTACACATATTTAGTATCACCGCGTCCGTAACGACCCGACCTATAAAACTGGCCCACTAGTTAACCCCTTCAGTGAACACCGTAAGAAAAAAAAAAAAAACGAGCCAAAAAACAACGCTTTATTATCATAACGCTGAACAAAAAGTGGAATAACACGCGATCAAAAAGACGGATATAAATATCCATGGTACCTCTGAAAACGACATCTTATCCCGCAAAAATCGAGCCGCCATATAGCATCATAACCAAAAAAATAAAAAAGTTATAGTCCTCAGAATAAAGCGATGCCAAAATAATTATTTTTTCTATAAAATAGCTTTTATCGTATAAAAGCGCCAAAACATTAAAAAAATGATATAAATGAGGTATCGCTGTAATCGTACTGACCCAAAGAATAAAACTGCTTCATCAATTTTACCAAACGCGGAACGGTATAAACGCCTCCCCCAAAAGAAATTCATGAATAGCTGGTTTTTGGTCATTCTGCCTCACAAAAAATCGGAATAAAAAGCGATCAAAAACTGTCACGTGTCCGAAAATGTAACCAATAAAAACGTCAACTCGTCCCGCAAAAAATAAGACCTCACATGACTCTGTGGACCAAAATATGGAAAAATTATAGGTCTCAAAATGTGGAGACGCAAAAACTTTTTTGCTATAAAAAGCGTCTTTTAGTGTGTGACGGCTGCCAATCATAAAAATCCGATATAAAAAACGATATAAAAGTAAATCAAGCCCCCCTTCATCACCCCCTTAGTTAGGCTAGGTTCACATCGCGTTAATGGGTTAACGTTGCACGGCGAAAATGTCACAATTAACGCCGTGCAACGGGTCCGTTAGCACACCCATTGACAGCAATGTGATTTTCGGGTGTAGCGCATCGCTAGAGCGTGCCATTTTCGGCTCGCGCTAGCAAGGTGCCGTTCTTTTGTGGCGCGCCTCGGACGCTGCTTGCAGCGTCCGCGGCGTGCCCGAGGTCCGATCCCCGATCTTCCAGAGCGGGGACGTTAACGCGACCACTAAACACGACACCTAAAAAGACATTGCGTTAGCGCAATCCGCTAGCGCTAAACGGATTTCCCTAACGCAATGTGAACCTAGCCTTAGGGAAAAATAATAAAATTTAAAAAATGTATTTATTTCCATTTTCCCATTAGGGTTAGGGCTAGGGTTAGGGCTAGGGTTAGGGTTAGGGCTAGGGTTAGGGCTAGGGTTGGGGCTAGGGTTAGGGTTTGGATTACATTTACGGTTAGGATTAGGGTTGGGATTAGAATTAGGGGTGTGTCAGGGTTAGGTGTGTGGTTAGGGTTACAGTTGGGATTAGGGTTAGGGGTGCGTTTGGATTAGGGTTTCATTTATAATTGGGGATTTCCACTGTTTAGGCACATCAGGGGCTCTCCAAACGCGACATTGCGTCCAATCTCAATTCCAGCCAATTCTTCATTGAAAAAGTAAAACAGTGCTTCTTCAATTCCGAGCTCTCCCGTGCGCCCAAACAGGGGTTTACCCCAACATATAGGGTATCATCGTACTCGAGACAAATTGGACAACAACTTTTTGGGTCCAAGTTCTCTTGTTATCATTGGGAAAATAAAAATTTGGGGGGCTAAAAATCATTTTTGTGGGAAAAAAAAAGGATTTTTTATTTTCACGGCTCTGCGTTGTAAACTGTAGTGAAACACTTGGGGGTTCAAAGTTTTCACAACACATCTAGATAAGTTCCTTGGGAGGTCTAGTTTCTAATATGGGGTCACTTGTGGGGGGTTTATACTGTTTGGGTACATCAGGGGCTCTGCAAATGCAACGTGACTCCTGCAGACCAATCCATCTAAGTCTGCATTCCAAATGGCGCTCCTTCCCTTCCGAGCTCTGCCATGCGCCCAAACAGTGGTTCCCCCCCACATATTGGGTATCAGCGTACTCAGGACAAATTGGACAACAACTTTTGGGGTCCAATTTATTCTGTTACCCTTGTGAAAATACAAAACTGAGGGCTAAAAAATAATTTTTGCGAAAAAAAAAAAATTATTTTAACGGCTCTGCGTTATAAACTGTAGTGAAACACTTGGAGGTTCAAAGCTCTCAAAACACATCTAGATAAGTTCCTTAGGGGGTCTAGTTTCCAAAATGGTGTCACTTGTGGGGGGTTTTAATGTTTAGGCACATCAGGGGCTCTCCAAACCAACATGGCGTCCCATCTTAATTCCAGTTAATTTTGCATTGAAAAGTCAAATGGCGCTCCTTCCCTTCCGAGCTCTGCTATGCGCCCAAAAAGTGGTTTACCCCCACATATGGGGTATCGTCGCACTCAGGACAAATTGCACAACAACTTTTGTGGTCTAATTTCTTCTCTTACCCTTGGGAAAATAAAAAATTGGGGGCGAAAAGATCATTTTTGTGAAAAAATAAGATTTTTTATTTTTACGGCTCTGCATTATAAACTTCTGTGAAGCACTTGTTGGGTCAAAGTGCTCACCACACATCTAGATAAGTTCCTTAAGGGGACTACTTTTCAAAATGGTGTCACTTGTGAGGGGTTCCAATGTTTAGGCACATCAGGGGCTCTCCAAACGCAACATGGCGTCCCATCTCAATTAGAGTCAATTTTGCATTGAAAAGTCAAATGGCGCTCCTTTCCTTCCGAGCTCTGTCATGCGCCCAAACAGTGGTTTACCCCCACATATTGGGTATCGTCGCACTCAGGACAAATTGCACAACAACTTTTGTGGTCTAATTTCTTCTCTTACCCTTGGGAAAATAAAAAATTGGTGGCGAAAAGATCATTTTTGTGAAAAAATATGATTTTTTATTTTTACGGCTCTGCATTATAAGCTTCTGTGAAGCACTTGTTGGGTCAAAGTGCTCACCACACCTCTAGATAAGTTCCTTAAGGGGTCTACTTTCCAAAATGGTGTCACTTGTGGGGATTTCAATGTTTAGGCACATCAGGGGCTCTCCAAACGCAACATGGCATCCCATCTCAATTCCAGTCAATTTTGCATTGAAAAGTAAAATGGCGCTCCTTCCCTTCCGAGCTCTGCCATATGCCCAAACAATGGTTTACACCCATATATGGGGTATCAGCGTACTCAGGACAAATTGGACAACAATTTTTGAGGTTCAATTTCTTCTCTTACTCTTGGGAAAATGAAAAATTGGGGGCGAAAAGATCATTTTTGTGAAAAAATATGATTTTTTATTTTTACGGCTCTGCATTATAAACTTCAGTGAAGCAATTGGTGTGTCAAAATGGTCACCACACATCTAGATAAGTTCCTTAGGGTGTCTACTTTCCAAAATGGTGTCACTTGTGGGGGGTTTCAATGTTTAGGCACATGAGGGGCTCTCCAAACGCAACATGGCGTCCCATCTCAATTCCTGTCAATTTTGCATTGAAAAGTCAAATGGCGCTCCTTTCCTTCCGAGCTCTGCCATGCGCCCAAACAGTGGTTTACCCCCACATATGGGGTATCAGCGTACTCAGAACAGATTGTACAACAACGTTTGGCATCCATTTTATCCTGTTACCCTTGGTAAAATAAAACAAATTGGAGCTGAAATAAATTTTGTGTGAAAAAAAGTTAAATATTCATTTTTATTTAAACATTCCAAAAATTCCTGTGAAACCCCTGAAGGGTTAATAAACTTCTTGAATTTGGTTTTGAGCACCTTGAGTGGTGCAGTTTTTAGAATGGTGTCACACTTGGGTATTTTCTATCATATAGACCCCTCAAAATGACTTCAAATGAGATGTGGTCCCTAAAAAAAATGGTGTTGTAAAAATGAGAAATTGCTGGTCAACTTTTAACCCTTATAACTCCCTAACAAAAAAAAATTTTGGTTACAAAATTGTGCTGATGTAAAGTAGATATGTGGGAAATGTTACTTATTAAGTATTTTGCGTGACATATCTCTGTGATTTAAGGGCATAAAAATTTAAAGTTGGAAAATTGCAAAATTTTCTAAATTTTTGCCAAATTTC
The DNA here is from genome assembly GCF_032444005.1 of Ranitomeya imitator. Classification (NCBI taxonomy): domain Eukaryota; kingdom Metazoa; phylum Chordata; class Amphibia; order Anura; family Dendrobatidae; genus Ranitomeya; species Ranitomeya imitator. The sequence continues at coordinate 497,434,832 of NC_091283.1, read as the reverse complement.
CATTTTTTTCACAAATAAACGCAAGTTATATCGAATAAATGTTACCACTAAAATGAAGTACAATATGTCATGAGAAAACAATGTCAGAATCGCCAAGATCCGTTGAAGCGTTCCAGAGTTTTAACCTCATAAAGGGACAGTGGTCAGAATTGTAAAAATTGGCCCGGTCATTAACGTGCAAACCACCCTCGGGGCTTAAGGGGTTAAGAGTGATGGCACACTCAGGACTGGCACACAAGCAGAAAGGCCAATATTAATCTCCCACTGTTTTTTTTTTTCAGGGAGAATTTAGATACCAAATTTAAAAAAAAAACACACTAGGCTTTCTATGGCCCACTATTTAAGAGAGATGGCACACTCAGGACTGGCACACAAGCAGAAAGGCCAATATTAATCTCCCACTGTTTTTTTTTTTTCAGGGAGAATTTAGATACCAAATTTAAAAAACAAAACACTAGGCTTTCTATGGCCCACTATTTAAGAGAGATGGCACACACAGGGATGGCACTCTAGCAGAAATGCCAATCTTAATCTCCCACAACTTATTTTTTTAGGGAGAATTAAAAAAAAAAAAAAGGGACTGTCCTACAATTACTATCTCCCTGCAGTAATCTCAGCCAGGTATGGCAGGCAGCAATAAGAAGGAGTGGACTGCTGCACAAATTACATCAAAAGTGTGGACAAACAAAAAAGATAGCTGTGCAGAAAGGAAGGAACAACAGGATTTGTGCTTTATAAAAAGCAGTTGGTTTGCACAGCGGCGTACACACAGCAATGCAGCTATCAGGGAGCCTTCTAGGGCAGCCCAATGAGCTACAGCGCTGAGGAAAAAAAAATGTAGCTTCCACTGTCCCTGCAAACAAAAGGTGGTGTTGGACAGTGGAAATCGCTACAGCACAAGCGGTTTGGTGGTTAATGGACCCTGCCTAACGCTATCCCTGCTTCTGACGAAGCGGCAGCAACCTCTCCCTATGCTCAGATCAGCAGCAGTAAGATGGCGGTCGGCGGGAACGCCTCTTTATAGCCCCTGTGACGCCGCAGACAGCAAGCCAATCACTGCAATGCCCTTCTCTAAGATGGTGGGGACCAGGACCTATGTCATCACGCTGCCCACACTCTGCGTCCACCTTCATTGGCTGAGAAAGGGCGCTTTTAGCATCATTGAAATGCGACTTTGGCGCGAAAGTCGCGTACCGCATGGCCGACCCCACACAGGGGTCGGGTCGGGTGTTGTGAAACCCGACTGTGCCAAAAGTCGGCGACTTTTGAAAATGAATGACCCGTTTCGCTCAACCCTACTCATAACAGTTGTCATGGTTACTGCAGGGGTTATTACTGATGCAGGACCCAAGTATTAACCATTTCATCATTGGTAATTCCCTTCATTATAGAGGCAAATAACTGCACTTGTTACCAAGCAGGCGCCTATCATTATGGCTTCCCTTAGGCACCATAAGAAATACAGATTAAACGTGCAAGTGTTTCCAGAGTCTTTTGCACTTTTTAAATCCAGAGGTTGGATTTATAGCTAGCATTTTACACAGAAAAAATAAGGGGAAATTACTTGTGAAATAATATTATAGGGAATTACGTTTCAAGCATTTTCCTAATATACAGTTCACATAATTACATAGGTTGAAAAAATACTTAGGACCATCGAGTTCAACTTATCTTCAAAGTTATATATTTTATATTGCTAGATTATTTATAGCTCAAAATGTCATGTTTTGTTAAAAAAGCATCCAGACCTTTTTTTAAATGTTATTATAGTAAATGCCATTACTACCTATTGTGGTCGGTATTCCAGTCTGATTGCTCTTACTGTAAAGATTCAGAACCCTTTCCTATTTAGCTGCCATAATTGTCTTTCCTCCACGTGTAACAATAGAGCCATAATAGGGCACAAGAGAACACCTAAAAATGTATGGAGCCCCACTTGTACTGAGACATAACAAGGCACCCACTGAAGTGTATAGGACACTTCTGTATGTCCTTATAGTTCGGATTTCAAGGAAAGGCATAAGAAAGTTTTTATAGAGTTCTCCACTAGATACCATATTGCAGAGGTATTCTCCACAATACATACTAACTATTCTGCATAGCATAGAGTTGCATTAGACCTGAAGGCTGAGAACTATTCATCCAAACTTCTTCTGAATTACTTTAGATATTGGTGGCAAATTGCATTGCGTTTCAAATGTTTTCTTAGCTTCTGAGCTCAGTGCATTTGCCATATGATATTATATTTTCTGGATTTCCTATATCTATTTTTGTGAGTGACAGATGTTCTCTTTTCGATCATTACACTCCATATCTAAACACATTTCCCAGCTGGTTTCACACAGCAGGTAGATTTCATTTGCTAGGTATCCTGATGGAACTCTTATTTATCTCTATTTCGATTTATTACTGAGAAACAGAACTTACTGTGCAATGTTACGCTCTATCAACTTACTTCTCTGGTGTACTTACATGCGTTGTGGTATACAACAGCTGCAGGCCTAGTTATACTGTGGAGGGATTGTGTTGAGCAGAAAGCAGATAGTGCTGTGTTAATTGTTAGGGTTTGTATTTCCATACTGTACTGTGTGATGTCTTTGTTGTCTCTGTGTTAGTCCTTCATTCTGTAATCATCCATGTTGTGATGAAGCAGCTAATGTCCCAAATAAAACAGGTTATTCTCCCACAATGAATGATTCTGCGGAAAGCTGAAATTTGTGACAGGTTATCAGCCCAGGCAACGGGCACACAAAGAGCAGCTCAGCCCAGCTTGGTGAACAGAACAATACACAATTTTTGTCAGATGCAGATACAATTAAAACGGATACAAAATCCTAATTCTCAAACAGACCCATTAACAACAGTGAAAGCCCAAACACTAAAAATGGAGCAGATACAACTGAACCAAGGCATTCGACAAGAGAAAAGAAAGGTAAATCACCTGTACGTCTCTCATACAAAGCAAACACAGTCAATGCTTACAAACCCGCATTTTAGGAAGAAATATCTCAACTCTCAGAAATAGAAGCCAATAAATAAAGTCTGAAGAAATTAAATCCATGTATGACAACCAAGAATGTCTGCCATTAACACAGAGAGAAAGAGTTAACACAGTAATCAAGCATATTGATGTTCTGCTCCATTTTCTAAAGGGGGACTTCTGGACTAACTCCCAGCTGATGACATAACTGAGGATATTTTTGGTAAAGCTGGTGACTGAAGAGAGTGAAGAGGGAGAAGTTCTGGGCTGATGAAGAGCTTGGGCATAATGGACTGAACCTTAGCGGTTGAGTAGAGGTGTTCGAGTATACAACAGCTTCAGGCTTACATATGCTGTGGAGGGACTATTTTGCACAGATAGCAGATGGCACTGTGTTAATTGTTAATATTTTTCATTGTGACCTCAATGTTGTGGATGTATTAATTCTTCATGTAGTCCTCCGTGTTACGATTATGTAACTAAGGTGTTGATCCAGAAAAGTAGGACAAGTTTCATGTGAGTGCCATGCAAATGTCATGCGATTACAATGCAGTTTTTCTCAACAAGCATCGGTATGACTTCCTTATGACATGCGTATGTAATCCGTATGCGATGCGTTTTTAACATCATAGTTTACATACAGTAATTCTGTCATTTCAAGCTAGTTTTCTAACTAATAAAGCTATCTTAAATACAGATATAGATAGCTAAAATATATCAGTGAGATAGATAATCAGTGCTTTGCATGTGTAATTTTCTGTACTTGTATTTAGCTGAAAAATAAATTAATGGAAAAAACGGTGTGAGGTCCCACTTATTTTTAATAACCAGCAAAGGGAAAGCAGTTAGCTGGGGGCTGGCCTTGATAGTTTGGAAAGGTGCCAATTACCATGGATCTTACCAGAATATTAATATTAGCTCACATCTGTATGCTTAGCCTTTTTCTGGTTATTAAAAAGGGGTGACCCTAGAAAACAAATGACATGGGGTTCCCCCTATTTTTAATTACCAGCAAAGGCTAGGCAGACAGCTGTGAGCTGATGTTAATAGGTTGGATAGAGCCATGAATATTGTCCCCTTCCCAGCCCAATAAGACCAGCCCTCAGTTGCACCAGAATTGGCGCATCCATTAGATGCATCATTTATGGTGCTTAGCCTTGGTTTTTACCGATTGCCCTGGTGCTGTGGCAATCGGGGTAATGGTTTTGGGGTTGATGTCAGCTGTGTAATATCATCGCTGACATCAAGTCCACGAATAAGTAATGGAGAGGTGTCTGTCAGACACCCCATTACTATTCCTGTAGTCAAAAGGAACAAAAATAACCACACAGAAAACTAATTACAGTATATACTCGAGTATAAGCCAAGATTTTCAGCCCATTTTTTGGGGCTGAAAGTCCCCCCCTCGGCTTATACTCGAGTCATACACAGGGGTCGGCAGGGGAGGGGGAGCAGGGGCTGTCTAATCATACTCACCTGCTCCTGGCGCGGTACCTGGCTTCCCGGCGCCCCAGCTTCTTCCTGTACCGAGCGGTCACATGATACATGTTGTGAATTCTGTTGTCAAGCTCCCTCCTGTGGTCATGAATGGTACTTCGGCTGGTTCTGTCCATGGGCTTCCTCTGGTGGTTGTGAGTGGAGCTGCTGCTTCTGAGTTTCCTTCCACAGGTGACGAGGTTAATTCGTTAGCTGGCTGCTCTATTTAACTCCACTTAGATCATTGCTCCATGCCACCTGGCAATGTTCCAGTATTGGTCTAGTTCACTCCTGGATCGTTCTTGTGACCTGTCTTCCCAGCAGAAGCTAAGTTCCTGCTTGTTTTTCTCTGGTTTGCTATTTTTCTGTCCAGCTTGCTATTTTGATTGTTGTCTTGCTTGCTGGAAGCTCTGGGACGCAGAGTGAGCGCCTCCGCACCGTGAGTCGGTGCGGAGGGTCTTTTTGCGCCCTCTGCGTGGTCTTTTTGTAGTTTTTTGTGCTGACCGCAAAGCTACCTTTCCTATCCTCTGTCTGTTCAGTAAGTCGGGCCTCACTTTGCTAAATCTATTTAATCTCTGTGTTTGTAATTTTCATCTTTACTCACAGTCATTATATGTGGGGGGCTGCCTTTTCCTTTGGGGAATTTCTCTGAGGCAAGGCAGGCTTTATTTTTCTATCTTTAGGGCTAGCTAGTTCCTTAGGCTGTGACGAGGCGCCTAGGGAGCGTCAGGAGCGCTCCACGGCTATTTCTAGTGTGTGTGATAGGATTAGGGATTGCGGTCAGCAGAGATCCCACGTCTCAGAGCTCGTCCTATATTATTAGTAACTATCAGGTCATTCCGTGTGCCCTTAACCACCAGGTCCATTATTGTCCTGACCACCAGGTCATAACAGTACAGGTGGCCCAAAGTACTAATGTATCTCAATAGAGGGATAAGAGAAGTTCTGAGACCATTTTTTTTTCTTTGCAGTGTGTTTTGTCTCTCTTTCCCCCTTTACCTCTGGGTGGTTCAGGATACAGGTGTAGATATGGACATTCAAGGTCTGTCCTCTTGTATGGATAATCTCACTGCAAGGGTACAAAACATTCAAGATTTTGTGGTTCAGAATCCGATGTTAGAGCCTAGGATTCCAATTCCTGATTTGTTTTTTGGGGATTGATCTAAGTTTCTGAATTTCAAAAATAATTGTAAATTGTTTCTTGCTTTGAAACCTCACTCCTCAGGTGACCCTGTTCAACAAGTGAAAATCATTATTTCTTTGTTACGTGGCGACCCTCAAGACTGGGCATTTTCCCTTGCGCCAGGAGATCCGGCATTGCGTGATGTTGATGTGTTTTTTCTGGCGCTCGGATTGCTTTATGATGAACCTAATTCAGTGGATCAGGCAGAGAAAATCTTGCTGGCTCTGTGTCAGGGTCAGGATGAGGTAGAGATATATTGTCAGAAGTTTAGGAAGTTGTCTGTTCTCACTCAGTGGAATGAATGTGCCCTGGCAGCAATTTTCAGAAAGGGTCTCTCTGAAGCCCTTAAGGATGTCATGGTGGGATTTCCCATGCCTGCTGGTCTGAATGAGTCTATGTCTTTGGCCATTCAGATCGATCGACGCTTACGTGAGCGTAAAGCTGTGCACCATTTGGCGGTATTATCTGAGCATAGACCTGAGCCTATGCAATGTGATAGGACTTTGACCAGAGCTGAACGGCAAGAACACAGACGTCGGAATGGGCTGTGTTTTTACTGTGGTGATTCCACTCATGCTATCTCCGATTGTCCTAAGCGCACTAAGCGTTTCGCTAGGTCTGCCACCATTGGTACGGTACAGTCGAAATTTCTTTTGTCCGTTACTCTGATCTGCTCTTTGTCATCCTATTTGTGGATTCAGGCGCTGCCCTGAATTTGATGGACTTGGAGTTTGCTAGGCGCTGTGGTTTTTTCTTGGAGCCCTTGCAGTATCCTATTCCATTGAGAGGAATTGATGCTACGCCTTTGGCCAAGAATAAGCCTCAGTACTGGACCCAATTGACCATGTGCATGGCTTCTGCACATCAGGAGGATATTCGCTTTTTGGTGTTGCATAATCTGCATGATGTGGTCGTTTTGGGGTTGCCATGGCTACAGGTCCATAATCCAGTATTGGATTGGAAATCTATGTCTGTGTCCAGCTGGGGTTGTCAGGGAGTACATGGTGATGTTCCATTTTTGTCTATTTCGTCATCCACCCCTTCTGAAGTCCCGGAGTTTTTGTCGGATTACCGGGATGTATTTGATGAGCCCAAATCCAGTGCCCTACCTCCTCATAGGGATTGCGATTGTGCTATCAATTTGATTCCTGGTTGTAAGTTTCCTAAGGGCCGACTGTTCAAGTTATCTGTGCCAGAGCACGCCGCTATGCGGAGTTATGTAAAGGAATCCTTGGAGAAGGGTCATATTCGCCCGTCGTCATCACCATTGGGAGCAGGGTTCTTTTTTGTGGCCAAGAAGGATGGTTCTTTGAGACCTTGTATTGATTACCGCCTTCTTAATAAGATCACAGTCAAATTTCAGTACCCTTTGCCGCTGCTGTCTGATTTATTTGCTCGGATTAAGGGGGCTAGTTGGTTCACCAAGATAGATCTTCGTGGTGCGTATAATCTTGTGCGTATTAAACAGGGCGATGAATGGAAAACAGCATTTAATACGCCCGAGGGCCATTTTGAGTACCTGGTTATGCCATTCGGGCTTTCCAATGCTCCATCAGTATTTCAGTCCTTTATGCATGACATCTTCCGAGAGTACCTGGATAAATTCCTGATTGTATATTTGGATGATATTTTGGTCTTCTCGGATGATTGGGAGTCTCACGTGAAACAGGTCAGAATGGTGTTCCAGGTCCTTTGTGCGAATTCTTTGTTTGTGAAGGGGTCAAAGTGTCTCTTTGGAGTTCAGAAGGTTTCATTTTTGGGTTTCATTTTTTCCCCTTCTACTATCGAGATGGACCCTGTTAAAGTCCAGGCCATTTATGATTGGACTCAGCCGACATCTGTGAAGAGTCTGCAAAGTTCCTGGGCTTTGCTAATTTTCATCGTCGCTTCATCAGTAATTTTTCCAGTGTTGCTAAACTGTTGACTGATTTGACCAAGAAGGGTGCTGATGTGGTCAATTGGTCTTCTGCGGCTGTGGAAGCTTTTCAGGAGTTGAAGCGTCGTTTTCTTCTGCCCCTGTGTTGTGCCAGCCAGATGTTTCGCTTCCGTTTCAGGTCGAGGTTGATGCTTCTGAGATTGGAGCAGGAGCTGTTTTGTCGCAAAGCAGTTCTGATGGCTCAGTGATGAAACCATGTGCCTTCTTTTCTAGAAAGTTTTCGCCTGCTGAGCGCAATTATGATGTTGGCAATCGAGAGTTGTTGGCCATGAAGTGGGCATTCGAGGAGTGGCGTCATTGACTTGAAGGAGCCAAGCATCGCGTGGTGGTCTTGACGGATCACAAGAATTTGACTTATCTCGAGTCTGCCAAACGGTTGAATCCTAGACAGGCTCGTTGGTCGCTATTTTTCTCCCGTTTTGATTTTGTGGTTTCGTACCTCCCAGGCTCTAAGAATGTGAAGGCTGATGCCCTGTCAAGGAGTTTTGTGCCCGACTCTCCGGGTGTTCCTGAGCCGGCGGGTATTGTCAAAGAGGGGGTAATTTTGTCTGCCATCTCCCCTGATTTGCGGCGGGTGCTGCAAAAATTTCAGGCTGATAGACCTGATCGTTGCCCAGCGGAGAAACTGTTTGTCCCTGATAAATGGACTAGTAGAGTTATCCCTGAGGTTCATTGTTCGGTGTTGGCTGGTCATCCGGGAATCTTTGGTACCAGAGATTTGGTGGCTAGATCCTTTTGGTGGCCATCTTTGTCGCGGGATGTGCGTTCTTTTGTGCAGTCCTGTGGGACTTGTGCTCGGGCTAAGCCCTGCTGTTCTCGTGCCAGTGGGTTGCTTTTGCCCTTGCCGATCCCGAAGAGGCCCTGGACGCATATCTCTATGGATTTTATTTCGGATCTCCCTGCCTCTCAAAAGATGTCGGTCATTTGGGTGGTTTGTGATCGCTTCTCTAAGATGGTCCATTTGGTACCCTTGTCTAAATTGCCTTCCTCCTCTGATTTGGTGCCATTGTTTTTCCAGCATGTGGTTCGTTTACATGGCATTCCGGAGAACATCGTTTCGGACAGAGGTTCCCAGTTTGTTTCGAGGTTTTGGCGAGCCTTTTGTGCTAGGGTGGGCATTGATTTGACTTTTTCCTCGGCTTTCCATCCTCAGACAAATGGCCAAACCGAATAAACTAATCAGACTTTGGAGACATATCTGAGATGCTTTGTTTCTGCTGATCAGGATGATTGGGTGTCCTTTTTGCCTTTGGCTGAGTTCGCCCTTAATAATCGAGCCAGCTCGGCTACTTTGGTTTTGCCGTTTTTCTGCAATTCTGGTTTCCATCCTCGTTTCTCTTCAGGGCAGGTTGAGTCTTCGGACTGTCCTGGTGTAGATACTGTGGTGGATAGGTTGCAGCAGATTTGGACTCATGTGGTGGACAATTTGACATTGTCCCAGGAGAAGGCTCAACGTTTCGCTAACCGCCGGTGCTGTGTGGGTCCCCGACTTCGTGTTGGGGATTTGGTTTGGTTGTCGTCTCGTTATGTTCCTATGAAGGTTTCCTCTCCTAAGTTTAAGCCTCGTTTCATTGGTCCGTATAAGATTTCTGAGGTTCTCAATCCTGTGTCGTTTCGTTTGACCCTTCCAGCTTCTTTTGCCATACATAATGTATTCCATAGGTCATTGTTGCGGAGATACGTGGTGCCTGTGGTTCCATCCGTTGATCCTCCTGCCCCGGTGTTGGTTGAGGGGGAGTTGGAGTATGTGGTGGAGAAGATTTTGGATTCTCGTATTTCGAGACGGAAACTCCAGTACCTGGTCAAGTGGAAGAGTTATGGTCAGGAAGATAATTCCTGGGTCTTTGCCTCCGATGTTCATGCTGCCGATCTGGTTCGTGCCTTTCATTTGGCTCGTCCTGGTCGGCCTGGGGGCTCTGGTGAGGGTTCGGTGACCCCTCCTCAAGGGGGAGGGGGTACTGTTGTGAATTCTGTTGTCAAGCTCCCTCCTGTGGTCATGAATGGTACTTCGGCTGGTTCTGTCCATGGGCTTCCTCTGGTGGTTGTGAGTGGAGCTGCTGCTTCTGAGTTTCCTTCCACAGGTGACGAGGTTAATTCGTTAGCTGGCTGCTCTATTTAACTCCACTTAGATCATTGCTCCATGCCACCTGGCAATTTTCCAGTATTGGTCTAGTTCACTCCTGGATCGTTCTTGTGACCTGTCTTCCCAGCAGAAGCTAAGTTCCTGCTTGTTTTTCTCTGGTTTGCTATTTTTCTGTCCAGCTTGCTATTTTGATTGTTGTCTTGCTTGCTGGAAGCTCTGGGACGCAGAGTGAGCGCCTCCGCACCGTGAGTCGGTGCGGAGGGTCTTTTTACGCCCTCTGCGTGGTCTTTTTGTAGTTTTTTGTGCTGACCGCAAAGCTACCTTTCCTATCCTCTGTCTGTTCAGTAAGTCGGGCCTCACTTTGCTAAATCTATTTCATCTCTGTGTTTGTAATTTTCATCTTTACTCACAGTCATTATATGTGGGGGGCTGCCTTTTCCTTTGGGGAATTTCTCTGAGGCAAGGCAGGCTTTATTTTTCTATCTTTAGGGCTAGCTAGTTCCTTAGGCTGTGACGAGGCGCCTAGGGAGCGTCAGGAGCGCTCCACGGCTATTTCTAGTGTGTGTGATAGGATTAGGGATTGCGGTCAGCAGAGTTCCCACGTCTCAGAGCTCGTCCTATATTATTAGTAACTATCAGGTCATTCCGTGTGCTCTTAACCACCAGGTCCATTATTGTCCTGACCACCAGGTCATAACAGGTACCGCTCATTACAGTAATGAATATGTGGCTCCACCTCCCATAAGGGTGGAGCCGCATATTCATTACTGTAATGAGCGGTGACGGTGACCGCTCAGTCCAGCAAGAAGCTGCGGCGACGGGAAGCAAGGGACCGCGCCAGGAGCAGGTGAGTATAATGGGGAGGGGGAGAGCTGCACGATATTCACCTGCTCCTCGTTCCGGCGCCGCTCCATCTTCAGCGTCTTCTGCAGTGACACACAGGTCAGAGGGCACGATGACGTGGTTAGTGCGCGCCCTCTGCCTGAACGTCAGTGCAGAAGACGCTGAAGATGGAGCGGCACCGGAACGAAGTCAGGTGAATATTGAAAGTGCCGGGGGCCTGAGCGACGGAGAGGTGAGTATGTGATTTTTTTTATCGCAGCAACAGCAAATGGGGCAAGTGTCTGTATGGGGCCATAAAGTTTGTGCAGCACTATATGGGGCAAGTGTCTGCATGGGGTCATAACGTTTGTGCAGCACTATATGGGGCAATTGTCTGTATGGAGTATCTTATGGGGCCATAACATTTGTGCAGCACTATATGGTGCAAATATCTTTATAGAGCATCTTATGGGGCCATAATTAACGGTTGTGGAGCATTATATGGGGCAAGTGTTTGTATGGAGCATCTAATGGGGCCATAATCAAGGTTTGTGCAGCACAATATGGGGCAAATATCTTTATGGAGCATCTTATGGGACCACAATCAACATTTGTGCAGCATTATATTGGGCAAATGTGTCTATGGAGCATCTTATGGTGCCATCATAAACTTTATGGAGTATAAACTTTATGTAATCCAAACAGAAATCCCACAATGATTTCTGTCCTTTTCATCCAGTCTGTGGAGCTTTGCTCTTAAAACCCAGCTCCACAGACTGGAGCTGCAGCCACTGCCTGGTCTCAAGCTGTGTAGCACAAAAACCTGGCTACAGTGAAGAGCGGTGACATCAGTAAGGTTGTCGCTGTTCACAGACGCTGAACCTTACTGATGTCACCACTTGTAGCATGAAAACTTACTGCCAGTTCTCACGCCACACATTAATTTCTCACTCTGGTGATGTCTCTGGAGCTGCGTTCTCTGAACAGGGCTCCATAGACTGGAAGAAGAAAATGGGAATCGTTGTGGGACCTCCATATGGACTTGGGCGGGCTATGTGGAATATTTATCTATGGTAATAAATAGGTAAAAAAAGGAAATTGACAGATAGTGCTTTTATTAAATTAAGACATTTTCTGTGTGTGTGTTTTCATTCCTTTTGACTCTACTGGGTTAGTAATGGGGGTGTTTGACAGACATGTCTGATATTAAGCCCATTACTTGGGCTTGATGTCAGCGGACATTACACAGCTGACATGAACACCAGGGCAATTGGGAAGAGTAGAGGCTAAGCACCAGAATTTACATATCTAATGAATGTGCCATTTCTGGGGCATCTGAGGACTGGTCTTATTGGACTGGGAGGGGGCCAATATCCATGGTCCTTTCCAGCCTATTAATATCAGCCCACAGCTGTCTGCCTAGCCTTTGCTGGTTGTTAAAAATAGGGAAGGCCCCACATTATTTTTTGCATTTTTTGCCCCACGGATCTTTTCAGACTATTATTAAAAAGGGACCCTGCAAAAATGATGTGTGGTCCCCCCTAATTTTAGTAAACCGCTTAGGCAAATCAAACAGCTGGGGGCTGATATTAATAGGCTGGAATGGTCCATGGATATTGGCCCCTTCCCAGCTTAATAAGCCAAGCCCTCTGCAGCCCAAGGAATGGCACATCCATTAGATGCACCAATTCTGAAGCTTAATTGCATTGTTGCGGAGGCAATTTGGGTAATAGGATTGTGGGGTTGATGTCCTCTGCCATCACTCCCATGGGTTAGTAAAAACAATGAGAAAACAAACAAAACATTCCTTCAAAGTGGGGTGCTGTGTTACTACCAAATACATTCATTGCATTTGAATTTATATAGACATATCAGTGTAGCAATATCTTAATAGTATTATTCAATTGAAAAAATACATAATGTATAGGAGAAAATCAGACTGACCTCACCCAACATGATAATAACTCTGGATAATATTAAACGCAATGAAGTATAGAAGAAATGAGATACTGGCTGTAAGTATTCACCCAAGGGCAGGGGTGTCAAACTGCATTCCTCAAGGGCCGCAAACCATGCGTGTTTTCAAGATTTCCTTAGCATTGCACAAGGTGCTGCAATCATTATGTGTGTAGGTGATTAAATTATCACCTGTGCAGTACAAGGAAATCCTGAAAACATGACCTGGTTGCAGCCCTCGAGGAATGCAGTTTGACACCCCTGCCCAAGGGGTTTGTTTTGTTTGGTGGTCATTGGTTTTATGTGTCTATATTCTGGCCGCTGATTAGACCTTTTAACTATTTATAGTAAATTAATTTTTAGGTCCCATTTGCTGATTTTCCATAGACTAGAGCATCAGCAACTGCTAGGTCTCGCGCTGCGCTCCATGAGACCTGGCTCCTGTGAACTGAGGTGATGTCAGTAAGGTCAAATCAGTTCACAGTGGTGCTGCCCTCAAAAGAACCATCTCCTGTGAACGGAAACATCACCACAGTTCACAGCAGACAGGTTTCACGGAGTGCAGTGCAAGATCCGGCAACAGCTGCTGCTCCAGTCTATGGAGCAGTGTTCTCTGAATGGAGCTCCATAGACTGGATGAAGAAGTCTGGGATCATCATGGGACCACCATATTATGAATTATGGTAGACCATGTAGATTATGTATCTTATTTTATTTTATCAAATAAAGATTTTTTTGTGTTTTTTTTTCAAATAAGGATTTTTTCTTTGGTGTGTTTTTTCTCTTTTTACTTACTGGGTTAGTAATGGGCATATTTTATAGACATCTCTCCATTACTAACCCTTGGGCTTAATGTCAACAGACATTACACAGCTGACATCAACCCCACAATCCCATTACCCCGATTGCCACCACACCAGGGCAATTGGGAAGAGTCGAGGCGAGAATTGGTGCATCTAATGGATGTGCCATTTCTGGTGCAGCTGAGGGCTGGTCTTGCTAGGCCAATATCCAAGGACCTTCCCAACCTATTAATACCCTAATCTTTTTTTCTAATACACTTTAATTAAAAATTCCCCCTCCCTCCCACACTACACTGTGGAAGAAAAGCTTGATTTGGAACCCCCTGAAATCAATAACCTGTGCACATAAACCACTGAAGAGCTTGATCCTACACTGACAGAGATGCTCCTTCTAGCATCTCTCAGGTTTTGGATAGTTGATTGAGGTCCTGATTATGGGACCCCTAACTATTTTCCTCTGCGTTTGGAGGAAAAAAGGTTTAGGCCATGTTCACACAGTGCGTTCTTTTCTGCGGAACCGCAGCGTTTTTGCTGCTGCGGTTCCGCAGCTGTTTTCCATGCAGGGTACAGTACAATGTACCCTATGGAAAACAGGAACCACTGTGCACATGATGCGGGAATCGGGATAAAAAGCCGCGCTGAATAGCTGCGGTAAAAAAGAAGTACCATGTCACTTCTTTTTTCAGAGCCGCAGCGGTTCTGCACCCATAGACCTCCATTGTGAGGTCAAACCCGCAGTAAAACCCGCAGATCAAAAATATATCTGCGGGTTTTATTGCGGTTTGTGGTGCCGAACCGCTGCAGCAGGAAGTGCGTGGGCGGAGTGTGGCTGCCCCGATCCCACCCCCCATGCTCCGATGCCCCCCCGTGCGCCGATGCCCCCCCCGTGCTCCGATGCCCCCCCCGTGCTCCGATGCCCCCCCGTGCCCTAATCTCCCCCCCTTATACTTACCCGGCCTCCCGGTGTCCGTCCGGCCGTCTTCTCCCTGGGCGCCGCCATCTTGCAAAATGGCGGGCGCATGCGCAGTGCGCCCGCCGAATCTGCCGGCCGGCAGATTCGTTCCAAAGTGCATTTTGATCACTGAGATATAACCTATCTCAGTGATCAAAATAAAAAAATAGTAAATGACACCCCCCCCCTTTGTCACCCCCATAGGTAGGGACAATAAAAAAATTAAGAATTTTTTTTTTTTCCACTAAGGTTAGAATAGGGTTAGGGTTAGGGTTAGGGGTAGGGGTAGGGGTAGGGTTAGGGGTAGGGTTAGGGTTAGGGGTAGGGGTAGGGTTAGGGGTAGGGTTAGGGGTAGGGTTAGGGGTAGGGGTAGGGTTAGGGTTAGGGGTAGGGTTAGGGGTAGGGGTAGGGGTAGGGTTAGGGTTAGGGTATTTTCAGCCATTTTAACCCTAAAAAAACTTCCTAGAAAACACACAGACTCTGCATAGAAAACTGCATAAAAAAAAGGATCAAAAAACGCATCAAAAAACGCACCAAAAAAGCACAAAAAAAGGACCAAAAAAAGGACCTGCGTTTTCTGCCAAGAGCTGCGGTTTCAGTCCTGAAAAAAAAAGGATGGAAATCAGGAACGTGTGAACATACCCTTAAGCATAATAACAGACGCGGATTCTTTACTGTAAGAGCAGTGAGACTATGGAACTCTCTGCCGTATGATGTTGTAATGAGTGATTCATTACTTAAATTTAAGAGGGGACTGGATACCTTTCTGGAAAAGTATAATGTTACAGGGTATATACACTAGATTTCTTGATAGGGCGTTGATCCAGGGAACTAGTCTGATTGCCGTATGTGGAGTCAGGAAGGAATTTTTTTCCCCAATGTGGAGCTTACTCTTTGCCACATGGTTTTTTTTGCCTTCCTCTGGATCAACATGTTAGGGCATGTTAGGTTAGGCTATGGGTTGAACTAGA
This sequence comes from Ranitomeya imitator, assembly GCF_032444005.1. Lineage (NCBI taxonomy): Eukaryota > Metazoa > Chordata > Amphibia > Anura > Dendrobatidae > Ranitomeya > Ranitomeya imitator. The sequence continues at coordinate 497,419,670 of NC_091283.1, read as the reverse complement.
TGGACTTATAGTCTTCCTTCAACCTTAATAACTATGTAACTATGTATTAGATTAAAATGTGCTAATAGAATGTTTGAATACAGGTTTTCTAGAGCAGATGTAAGTATCTATATATATAAAGCTGAGTGTATGTGTGTGTGTGTGTGTATGTATCAAGCCACACCAACTCTACATAGCCACACTCATGCCACACACAAAGCATCAGTGCGCGGTTTGGCACAGGCCACATGTAACCGGACTACTACCCCTAGTATCCCACATCATCCATCCCGGTATTCCGACTGGTGTCTGTCCCTCAGCAGACAAATATCAGAGCAGAGAAATACCGGCACCGAGCACATCCCAGGCTTACTGCCTCCTGTGAACATCTCTGGCTCCCCGCCCCTTGCACTGAAAACACCCGGGCTCCTCACCCCCAAGCATCGAGCACTTGCCGGGCTCACAGAGCACCACGCACATTAGGGCCCGAGCACAGAGCACATCCCGGTGAGCCCCTGAGCACCCCCAGAACTCACCGCATTCGGCAGCTCCAGTGGCAGCTCCTCACAACATGGCCTCACATGCACAGAACCGAGCATCAGGGGCGGAGCCTCCATGCTGAAATCCTATGTGCTGTGGGGACACTGCGCCTCCACCGTGTACAGATGGGAGGGAACCTGCGAGATGTACAAGTATATACTATATACAGAAGAGATGACATACAGGTATATACTATATACAGGAGGAGATGACATACAGACATATACTATATACTGAGGGATATGACATATAGGTATATAATATATACAGGAAAGATGACATACAGGTATATACTATATACAGGAGAGATGACATTCAGGTATAAAATATATAGAGGAGATGACATACAGGTATATACTATATACGGGGGAGATGACATACAGCGACAATTTATGTGCAATCTAATCATTATAATTTGTTATAACTAACCACAGTTATTTACTATTCCCAGGCAATGCCTGGCTCATGCTAGTGATATAATAATATGCAAACACAATATTTACTGTATTAAATAAATAAATTGATAATGAAATATATTCTACTTTATATTGCCATGAATATGAGAACCAGCTATAAATTATTTTATACTGCAATGGAAATGTATTTATCCCTGGGCTAGATGGTTACAATGTGTATTCGCAGCAGAAGTTACATGTTTAGCCCTCAGGATGCTCGAAGTAGAATGTGCAATTTATTTAAAAGTGGTTTTATGCCTATTCAAGTGAAATCTAGAAATATTGTTTAACTGGTTGTGCACTATTAGGCCGGGGTCACACTAGAGAGGAATATGGACGTATGAGAGGCGCAAAAACCACACATTGCACACTGACCAATGTTTCTCTATGCTATGGGGCAGCTCCTATCTGCCGTATATTTCTCGGCTGTATTTTACAGGCTGAGAAAATTGCAGCATGCTGCGTTTGTAAGCGTCTTGCACAAAAAATCTGCCAATGAAAGTCTATGGGGGCGAGAAAAATATGGATTACACACGGACCATGCGTGTGACTTGCGAGAAATAGGTAAAGCTGTTCTATAGAAAAGCCGGTAATTCAGTGCGGTGTCCAGTAAAATCTCACTGACAGGTTAGAACAGAATAGCTAAAATAAATGTCTACACATAGAATAGGTATATATACTGTATTTATGTATATATCTAACTAGCTATTGAACCCGTTCTACGCCCGGGTGGCGAGCATCTATATTGGTATATGGTCCCCATCCTGTCATGAGCTGCTCCATCCTGCGTCCCCATCCTGTCAGGTGCTGCACCCATCCTGCACCCCCATTCTGACATGTGCTGCTCCAATCCTGCACCCCCATTCTGACATGTGCTGCTCCATCCTGCGTCCCCATCCTGTCATGTGTTGCACCCATCTTGCGCCCCCATTCTGTCATGTGTTGCACCCATCCTGCGCCCCCATTCTGTCATGTGCTGCTCCCATCCTGCGCCCCCATTGTGACATGTGCTGCTCCTATCCTGCGCCCCCATTCTGACATGTGCTGCACCCATCCTGTGCCTCCATTCTGACATGTTCTGCACCCATCCTGCGCCTCCATTCTGTCATTTGCTGCTCCCATCCTGTGCCCCCGTTCTGTCATGTGCTGCTTCCATCCTGTGCCCCTGTTCTGTCATGTCTGCTCCCATCCTGCGCCCGTTCTGTCATGTGCTGCTTCCATCCTGCAACCCCGTTCTGTCATGTGCTGCCCTATTCTGTCATGTGCTGCTCCCATCCTGCGGCCCCGTTCTGTCATGTGCTGCTCCCATCCTGCGCCACCATTCTTTAATTTGCTTCTCCCATCCATATGCCCCATAAGCTGCTCCATTATGGTTGATGGCCCCCATAAGTTGCTCCATAGTATATGCCCCGTACACTGCTCCATTATGGTTTATGGCCCCCATAAGATGCTCCATAGTGTATGCCCCCCGTACACTGCTCCATAAAGGTTTATGGCCCCCATAAGATGCTCCATAGTGCATGCCCCCCGTACACTGCTCCATAAAGGTTTATGGCCCCCATAAGACGCTCCAGTGTGTATGCCCCCGTACACTGCTCCATAAAGGTTTATGGCCCCCATAAGACGCTCCAGTGTGTATGCCCCCATACACTACTCCATAAAGGTTTATGGCCCCCATAAGATGCTCCATAATATATGCCCCCGTACACTGCTCCATTATGGTTGATGGCCCCATAAGATGCTCCATTGTATTATTTGCCCCCCATAAGATGCTCCATTGTGTTATATGCCCCCCATAAGATGCTCCATTGTATTATATGCCCCCCATAAGATGCTCCATTGTATTATATGCCCCCCATAAGATGCTTCATAGTGTATGCCCCATATGCTGCTGGCATATATAAAAAAAAAATGCCATACTCACCTATGGTCGCTGGGCACCGAGTGCTGGGGGCCTGAGCAGGCGGGGACACCGGCGCGCTGTGGGGGTCAGGTGCCGGTATCACCGCTAGCTCAGGCCCCCAGCACTTGCTATACTCACCTGTCTGTCCCGTTCCACCGCTGCGCGCCGCCATCTTCTGGCTCCTCTGGCTGTGACTGTTCAGTCAGAGGGCGGCGCCGGCGCGCATTAAGCGCTTCATCGCGCCCTCTGAACTGTGAACATCACAGCAGAGGACCCGGGAGATGGAGCCGCACGCAGTGCTGGAACGGGGCACAGGTGAATATACTTACCCTCCTGGCGGCCCCTGACTCTCCGGTGGAGATCGCGGTGTGCGTTCAGTGTTTACACATATCGCGATCTCCTGGGAGCGTCACTCTGTGGGGGCCAGACTGCGCCGGCGCTTGCGCTTGCGCAGTCTATAAAGGCTTCAGACAGAGTGACGATCCCAGAGTTATATTATAGATATATAAAGCTGAATGTGTGTGTATGTCCGGGATTGGCATCTGCACCGTCGCAGCTACAGCCACAAAATTTTGTACAGTCACACGTCTGGACCCCGAAAGCGTCATAGGCTATGTTGTGAGGCAAAATTTTAACCCCGCGCGTTCCAATTCACCAAACAATTTTATCCCTATCTACATAATGGGGAAAAAGTGAAAGGAAAAGTGTTGGAGGCAAATTGACAGCTGCTAGATGTGAACAAGCGGGACTTAAAGAGTGAGAGCGATGGCGCCAAAGAGTATATACCGTACAGTTGCTAAGGTGGGGCCCCGACATGGGATACTCACCACACACGGGGATATGAACACACACACAAAATGCGCCACACTACCACGTGCTTGAACACATATACCACCCTCAGCACACATTTCACCACACATACACCAACCTCGCCACATAAAAGTCAAAACACAAAAGTCGCTGCTCAAAACACATGCAAAAGTTGCCTCACACAAAACTTGCACGTACTCAAAACGCACCACACATAGAATTCGGCATGCGCAAAACTCGCCATGCGCAAAACTTGCTGCACACAACTTGCTACCCTAACCTGTTACATGCAACTCGACACACAAAAAGTTGCTACATGCATGTCGCCACATGTAACTCAACACACACAACTTGACATATGCAACGCGCCCTAAAACACACACAAGTCTGGTATTATCCTTCAAAAATAAAAATCTGATTAATAAGCAGACAATTTACAAGAGCAACAAATGTACCATAAAGGAAATACGGCAGCTGTCAGTCACATGACCTGTCTATTATGTGTATGTGTGAGCTAATATATACTGCCAGGGGGGAGGGCTTCCTGTTGGCTGGGAATTTATCAGGCTGCCAATTTAGCTTACAAATACTGAGGTAAAAATACTGACCAAATAACATGTGAACGCGGTCTAATAGAGGAGGATATGACATACAGATATATACTATATACAGGAGAGATGACACACAGGTATATACTATATACAGGAGGAGATGACACACAGGTATATACTATAAACAGGAGGAGATGACGCACACATATATACTATATACAGGGGAGATGACACACAGGTATATACTATATACAGGAGGAGATGACATACAGGTATATACTATATACAGGAGGACATGACACACAGGTATACACAATATACAGGAGGAGATGACACACTAGTATATACTATATACAGGGAGATGACATACAGGTACATACTATATACGGGGGAGATGACACACAGGTATATACTATATACAGGGGAGATGACACACAGGTATATACTATATAAAGGGGAGATGACACACAGGTATATACTATATACAGGAGGAGATGACACACAGGTATCTATATATATAATTGTCTAAGGGTTTAATTGTCTGTCTGTCCTGAAAATCCCGTGTCGCTGATTGGTCAAGGCCAGCCGGCCTCTATGGGGCCATAACTGCATGGAGCATTATAATACGTGACTGGGCAAAATACTACGTGACTGGGCAATATACTACGTGGACATGCATATTCTAGAATACCCGATGCGTTAGAATTGGGCCACCATCTAGTATACTATATACAGGAGGAGATGACACACAGGTATATACAATATACATGGGAGATGACACACACATATATACTATATACAGGGGAGATGACACACAGGTATATACTATATACAGGAGGAGATGACACACACATATATACTATATACAGGGGAGATGACACACCAATATATACTATATACAGGAGGAAATTTCACACAGGTATATACTATATACAGGAGGAGATGACATACAGGTACATACTATATACAGGAGGACATGACACACAGGTATATACTATACACAGGGGAGATGACAGATAGGTATATACAATATACAGGAGGAGATGACATACAGCAGGTATATACTATTTACAGGGGAGATGACAGAGGTATATACTATATACAGGAGATGACATACAGGTATATACTATATATAGGAGATGACATACAGGTATATACTATATATAGGAGGAGATGACATACAGGTATATAGTACATACAGGAGATGACACACAGGTGTATAGTATATATAAGGGAGATGACAAACATGTATGAAAATGAGAGGTGTGAGGTGAAAATGAGGGGTGTGAGGTGAAAATGAAAAGGTGTGAGTGCAAAATGAAAGGAGTGAGGGAAAATAGTGGAGTGATCGGAAAATGACAGGTGTGAAGTTGAAATGACAAGTGTTAGGGGGGAATGAGAGGAGTGAGGGGGGAAATAAGAGGAGTGAGGGGGAAAATGAGAGGTATAAGGGAGAAAATGAGAGATGTGAGGGGGAAAATGAGAGGCGTGATGGGAAAATAAGAGAAGTGAGGTGCTATAACTAACCACAGATATTTACTATGCCCAGGCAACGCCGGGCTCTTCAGCTAGTATTTATATATATATATATATATATATATATATATATGTATATATATATATATATATATGTCAGTGACACACACATATATATATATATATATATATATATATTTATACTATACACTATAGTATTTAAGACAGAGCTAGATAGCAGAAAAGCCGGTAATTCAATTGCCGGTTTTTGCTATCTCCTTATCAAAGAGGATATGAGACATGGTTTACATACAGTAAACCATTTCATATCCCTTATTTTTGTACATACAGTTAGGTCCATATATATTTGGACAGAGACAACAGTTTTCTAATTTTGGTTATAGACATTACCACAATGAATTTTAAACAAAACAATTCAGATGCAGTTGAAGTTCAGACTTTTAGTTTTCATTTGAGGGTATCCACATAAAAATTGGATGAAGGGTTTAGGAGTTTCAGCTCCTTAACATGTGCCACCCTGTTTTTAAAGGGGCCAAAAGTAATTGGACAGATTCAATAATTTTAAATAAAATGTTCATTTTTAGTACTTGGTTGAAAACCATTTGTTGGCAATGACTGCCTGAAGTCTTGAACTCATGGACATCATCAGACTCTGGGTTTCCTCCTTTTGGTGCTCTGCCAGGCCTTCACTGCGGTGGTTTTCAGTTGCTGTTTGATTGTGGGCATTTCTGTCTGAAGTTTAGTCTTTAGCAAGTGAAATGCATGCTCAATTGGGTTGAGATCAGGTGACTGACTTGGCCATTCAAGAATATTCCACTTCTTTGCTTTAATAAACTCCTGGGTTGCTTTGGCTTTATGTTTTGGGTCATTGTCCATCTGAAGTATGAAACGACGACCAATCAGTTTGGCTGCATTTGTCTGGATCTGAGCACACAGTATGTCTCCGAAAACCTCAGAATTCATTCGGCTGCTTCTGTCCTGTGTCACATCATCAATAAACACTAGTGACCCAGTGCCACTGGCAGCCATGCATGCCCAAGCCATCACACTGCCTCCGCCGTGTTTTACAGATGATGTGGTATGCTTTGGATCATGAGCTGTACCATGCCATTGCCATACCTTTCTCTTTCCATCATTCTGGTAGAGGTAGATCTTGGTTTCATCTGTCCAAAGAATGTTCTTCCACAATTGTGCTTGCTTTATTAGATGTTTTTTTTAGCAAAGTCCAGTCTAGCCTTTTTATTCTTGATGCTTATGAGTGGCTTGCACCGTGCAGTGAACCCTCTGTATTTACTTTCATGCAGTCTTTTCTTTATGGTAGATTTGGATATTGATACGCCTACCTCCTGGAGAGTGTTGTTCACTTGGTTGGCTGTTGTGAAGGGGTTTCTCTTCAACATGGAGATTATTCTGCGATCATCCACCACTGTTGTCTTCCGTGGGCGCCCAGGTCTTTTTGCATTGATGAGTTCACAGTGCTTTCTTTCTTTCTCAGGATGTACCAAACTGTAGATTTTGCTACTCCTAATATTGTAGCAATTTCTCGGATGGGTTTTTTCTGTTTTCGCAGCTTAAGGAGAGCTCCTGCATGGAGAGCTCACCTGCATGGAGAGCTCCTTTGACCGCATGTTTACTTCACAGCAAAACCTTCCAAATGCAAGCACCACACTTCAAATCAACTCCAGGCCTTTTATCTGATTAATTGAGAATGACATAACGAAGGGATTGCCCACACCTTTCCATGAAATAGCCTTGGAGTCAATTTTCCAATTACTTTTAGTCCTTTTAAAAACAGGGTGGCACATGTTAAGGAGCTGAAACTCCTAAATCCTTCATCCAATTTTAATGTGGATACCCTCAAATGAAAGCTGAAAGTCTGAACTTCAACTGCATCTGAATTGTTTTGATTAAAATTCATTGTGGTAATGTATATAACCAAAATTAGAAAAATGTTGTCTCTGTCCAAATATATATGGACCTAACTGTATTCCTCACTAATAATGTAAGAAGTGTCTGTGTGCAAAATTTGGGAGCTCTAGGTGTTACAAAAAAAGGGTTAAATCACGAAAAAAACTGGCGTGGGCTCCCGTGCAATTTTCTCCGTCAGAGTGGGAAAGCCAGTGACTGAGGGCAGATATTAATAGCCTTGAGAGGGACCATGGATATTGCCCCCCCCCCCCTCCCCGGCTAAAAACATCTGCCAACAGCTACCCCAGAAAAGGCACATCTGTAAGATGTGCCTATTCTGGCACTTAGCCTCTCTCTTCTCACTCCCGAGTAGCGGTGGGTTATGGGGTAATAAAGGGTTAATCTGGCCTTGCTAATGTTAAGTAACATTAAGCCAGGTTAATAATGGAGAGCTGTCAATAAGACACCTATCCATTATTAATCCAATAGTAATAAAGAGTTAAAAAACACACACATTATGAATAAAGTATTATAATGAAATAAAAACACATGGGTTTTAATATCTTTATTGTACTCTTAATCCAACTGATGACCCTCGATCTTCTGAAAAAAAATGGAAAAATAAAAAAACACCAATATCCCTTACCTGTCCGCCGTACAGTCATGTCCCACGATGTAAATCCATCTGAAGGGGTTAGATAATTTTACAACCAGGAGCCTGCTAATGCAGCTGCCTTTTCTAACATTAGTAGTGATGAATATGTAAAAAAAATAAGGGATATAAAATGGTTTACTGTATGTAAACCATGTCTCACATCCTGTTGGGTTTGATAAGGAGATAGCAAAAGTCGGCAATTAAATTACTGGCTTTTCTGCTATCTAGCTCTGTATTAAATATAAATTTTGTAAGAAGGAACATAAACCAGCTCACCCGTGATTCAACAACCAAGTTTTTTAATGAGACCACCTTGACGATGGTTGATGGGCTCACACTATTTGGCCAAATTCTGTGCTAAGCGTCTCAAAACATTTTTTTTTTCCTAATGTTCAAAAAGCAATTTTGCTATTCATATTTCATGTATTTCATATTTGACGTGTTTTGGCACGATAGAGTGCAACCTTTTTTTGTATATGGAGGTAGCTGCTCCTGGTATGCACCTATTCACACTAGTTTGGATGTGCCAGTCTTTTTTCTGTCATAAAAAGGAATGTTAGGCAGCAAACTGATAATTTCATCAGCACCCTGAGTCGGTGTGATGCGACTTCAGATTTAAAATCGGGTGCTGCCAGTTGGAGCCATTTATGACCTCCTTAATTGACAGTGTTATTGGTTTTCAATTAATTGTACCATTAATATGTAGTAAAGGCTGCTGTGGCCATATATTTTCTTAGACACTCAATGTGGTGTCTTGATTTATACAGCTGGAGCCATTTGCAATATCCTAGTCATTAGAGAGGATATGGCCTAAGGATTTCAACACCTTTTATCAAGGTCTTCTTCAGTGGTGGTCAGGTCTCAGCCTTCCTTACCTTGGCTATGTCATTGAGCACAGAGCATCTTATACTTCTGGGCACTCCAGGGAGGCTTCAGTTCTGGAATATGACAACACTGGAGGATAATGGGGTCCTGGTCGCTTCATGTTTGATTCTTCTCAAACCTTTGGTAGTTAATGCGTGTCTTTGTTTGTAAAGACATTTTTTTTTGCGATTCGGCTGAATATTGGCAGCAAAACTTTTGATTGTTATGTGATCACACCCCAATATCTTAGCAATTTCAAAAGTGCTGCATCTCTCTGTGAGACTTTTAACAATTTTTGATGTTTCAGGGTCCGTTGATTCTCTTTTTTTGGCTTTTTTTGGGAAAAGCAAACTGCCTAATAATTCTTCACATCTTGATAATGGATGTTGTATCCTTAGGCCTAACCATCCCTCATTACACAAATACATATAACCTGATCTGCTTCATCCAATTAGCATTCAACTTTAAACAGCAAGGAGTAGAAAAATATAAGTTAAAATTATGATATGGTCACAATACTCACTTGTTTAATAATTCTGCACTCAGTGTATAAATAAACCTACATGTGGTCTAAAAATGCCTATATGAATCTGGGTCCATGCTATTAAGGTCAAATAAAAAAAACAATGTAAATAGTGCAACAAAAGTTTGGTCTGACCAAGTTACCGTTGGTAAAACTTGTGAAGTTAAGTTGTTCATTTATTTCCTTGGGACTACTTGAGTTCAACCAGTAAATCCATCGTGTTTCTCGTTGAATAATCCTCCTATCCCAGCCACCTTGACTAATGGACGGTGGAACCATCTTAATAGCACAAAAGGAAATGTACTTATCATTTGTCATGCAATGATTAAGGACATAGCCCTGAAACATGTTTGCTATTTTTAACTTTGCATGGATTTGCCAAGTTGTTTTATTGATTTACAATAAAGAAAATGCATTTTATTAAGGCTACTGCTAAATTTTATCATTTCTAATTATCTATCTTGTTGAGCTCCAGGTGTTCTGTGCACAGACCATGTCTGACTTTCATGAATAAGAATACAAGTGAGCTGACTTTACTTGTGTTTGTCATTTCCTCCATGTTTTTGGTGGACATGATGGGATATCAGTTTATCTTTGCTATGCTTAATATCCCCTAGATGTTCACTTATGCATATGTAATGTTGCCCAGGGTGGTAGTTGTAGGCGAGTGTCATGCTACAGAAAACAGGAGCCTGTTTCCAGTGTGTCTGTTCGTTGCTGTTGTGGCTGTGGACACTTCGTCACAAAGCACAGAAGGAGACGCAGACACCTTTCGTTAGATTTAAGTACAGGGAGGGACATCTCTTCAACAAACATTTTTTAATGGCACAAGTGATGAAACTTCTCACTTGGGGAGTTAGGGGCTTTCAAGCTTCCTAGACAGCCATTCCTCTTCAGCTGCATCTTCCTACTTTCTCTGGCTTCAGACTCTTTCTGGAACAACATAAACAAAAAACCTGTGACTATCTTCCTTACTGTATTTGCCCCGAGCCTCGCTGACCAGTCTTTCCTGACTTCTTTCCTTGTCTGAGCTCACTCTTAGGCTATGTGCACACGGTGCGCTTTTGATTGTTTCCGCATAATTTTCCCCAGGCGGATATGGGCCAAAAATGCCATGGAATCCTTATGACAGCTAATTCAATGACAATCCTGAAGTGTTGTGCACATAATCAGAAATTTTCCTTGAGTATTTGCAGTGCGTTTTTTTTTCTGCAGCATGTCAATTCTTTGTGCGTTTCTGCAGTGTTTTTCACCCATTGACTTCAACTTAGTCAAAACCACAGCAAAAATGCAAGTATAAAAATATTTGCAGATTTGCTGAGTTTTTGTTTCATCTGTGTGACAGCATGGGAAACATCGGTGCGGTGGTTCTTATCGGCAGTAACACTTCCGCCGATAAGACCGTTGGTCAGAGCGTTGCAGGGTCATGCTGTCAGATGTCAGCGTGACCCCGCAGATTTGACTGTAACCCGCAGCGCTAACCCACGTTAAAAAACTTACTTTAGGTCAGCAGGCGTGGGTTGATGAGACTACTCTTCCCATCAGCCTACGTCTGCTGTCACTGATAAGAGTGATAACAGGAGCCGCTGATGGGAGACGTAGACTTTCATCAGCCGGCGCCTGTGCTCACACTTAAAAAAAAAACATGTAAAATAATTACATACATATTCAAATGGAAATAAAAAAAACACACTATAATCACCTAACACTCAAATCCCCGATGCCCTCATCTCCTAGAAAAAATAAAACTTAATAAACCACCATATAATCACCTGTCCTCCGTAGTCCACGTAATCCTGCTCTACCCAGCTGATGACGATACACTGACAGGAGGTAACCACTTCTGCAATGTATACCACTGAGCTACTGTCAGAGAGTTCACCGGAGTTCATCAGCTGATCAGCTCCGGTGCTCTCACTTGCGGCACCACCGCACATAGCCTTAGACTGAACTGCCTGGATTGGGTCTCCTGTTTGTGCCTACCTGACTGACTACGTGTTAACCCTCTCACCCCTGAACACTGGATAATGCATCTCCTCCGGGAGCTTGGCATACCGCCCTGCTCATTTAACCCCCTAAATGCTGCAATCAATAGCAATCACAGCCTTTAGGAGTCTGGGAGAGGGAAGGACCTCCTCTCCCTTCAGAAAGGCACAACCACGATGTCCTCGCAAAGGCCTACCATTGCTATGATAGCCTGAGGTTGTCATGATTACCTACAAGTCTGCCAGCTACAGTAGCCTGTTTAGACTATACTAGCACCATGGTCAAAAAGGCGTTCTGTCAGTGTAACACTGACAGGTGTAATGCATTGCAGTGCTGGTGCATTGCAATGCATTATACCAGCGATCAGAGTAATAAAAGTTAGAGTCCTATAGAGGAACTAAGTAAAAAAGAAAAAAAAAATTAAAAAATGTAAAAATATATATTGTTAAATAAATCACAAAATGAAAATGAAAAAAATATACCAATTTATATATCTATAAAAAAATAAGCAACAAAAGTACACATATTTGATATTGCCACATCCGGAATGACCTGATCTATAAAACTGTCACACTAGTGAAACCCTTCAGTGAACACTATAAAAACAACATAAAAAAGTGTGAAAAACTATGCTTTTTTATCTTACCAGTGAACAACATGCGATCAAGAAGTCAAATGCAAACATAAGTGGTATTGCTGAAAACATCATCTTGTCCTGCAATAATCAAGCTGCCATAGAGATCCATAAGTGGAGAAATAAACAAAATAGCTCTCAGAATAGAATTGCAAAAACAATTCTTCCTTCTATAAAATAGTTTTGATTGTGTAAAAGCAGCAAAACATAAGCAATGATATAAATGTTGTATTGCTGTAATCGTACTGACACAAAGAGTAAACCTGTCATCCCTTTTACCACAAGGTGAATGTCATGAAAAAAAACAAGAAACAAATCCTAAATTGCTGGTTTTTGTTCATACTGCCTCTCAAAAATTGGAATAGAAAGCTGTTATGTGTTTGAAAATGGTACGCACCTGTCCTGGCCGCACCTTCTACTGTATGAGCGGTCACGTGGGGCCACCGATTACAGTCATGAATATGCGGCTCCACCTCCCATAGGGGTGGAGCCGCATATTCATCACTGTAAATGAGCGGCCCCACGTGACCGCTCATACAGTAGAAGGTGCGGCCAGGACAGGAAGCAGCGCCAGCCAGCGAGGGAGCCGAGTGAGTATTTTAAGAACAGCGGGCGGGGGCACGGGGGGTGGGAGGGGATGGGGACATGGACCTTTATTTTAAACACGAGAAACAAAAAAAAAAAGGATTTTTCATATCTTCTTTACAGCAAAGGCTGCTGCAGAGAAGATATGAATCACGGCTTTCACAGCATGTGTGGGTCGCCCCACGGGCTAGGGGTACTCGGTACCAGGTCCGGTGTTCACAGGGGGATGTCATGGTGGCTGCGACCCGGTCCATGGCCCTGAGAGCTGATGTACAAGAGAAAGGTCTTTAAAGGGATAATGTTTATGTTCGTGACGCCACCTGTGGTATTCGGTCAGGGTGACCGACGCTGCTTTAAGGGGTCCACTGGGGTGATGTTATGGCAGCTAGATGGTATACCTTCCCACAGGTGAAGTATATCCCCAGGGCTTCCCAGTGTGAAGATGGTGGTATCATGAGAGGCGCGGAGAAGAATGAGGACACAAGGTTGAAGTCTCTTTACCATTACTGAAGACTTCAGCATCCACAGTCCAGGGCATCAGATTACAGGGCAGGCAGAGTCCAGTCAGTTTGGAGTCAAGTTCAAAGTCCCCTTGTCCAGGTGGAGAATAAAAGCCTTCCTTTGCGCTGTAGTGGTGTAGTTCATTACTGCCTAAGGCTTCATATAAGGTCCTCACAGATGTTATCTCTCTCTCTGTCCCCCAGATAGGATAAGACAAAACCCGTATGACTGGTGACTTGAGCCTGTTTATAGGATCTCTTAGATGACCCAGCTCTGTGGGTCACCGTGCCTCCTGGGTGTAGGTGCGGACAGGTAACGTGCAATTAGCTGTCCTGCCGGTCTTTGATGTAAGGCGTAGAGGTCCTCACAACCTCAGTGTTCCAGCTACTGGAGTTTCTGCGCCTCAGAAGGAGGCAGCCTGCTCGGTGCTGGTCCCCTTCTGGTATCCTCTCCTGTGCTTCCTCTCCTGCATGCTTGCTGCAAACAATTCGTCTTTCAATGTTTCTTTCTGGGGGCTGCAGCTCTGTGGGCATGCATAGCTCTGTGAACCCTCTCTGTCCTCTGACAGGAATTCGCTCCTGCCAGGAACACCTTCCCTGAAGGACTGACTAACTTTCTCTACAGACCACCAGTCTGGGGAGTGACCTAGTAAAGAGGAGCAAAAGCTCCCCCTGGTGGCCTGGAGTGTGAAGTGTTGCATGTTTGTAGTACCTGGATGCAGTTATCCTTCCTTGCCTCCAAATGCTCCAAATGTAGCATAACTCTCCCCGAGAGGAAAGCAATACGACCAGGACCCTGGGGTGCCACATTTGCACTGCAGATTTTGTTTTCCATATGTTTACATGGTACTGTAAACTCATGGAAAACTGCTGCAGATCCGCAGCATCAAATCCGCTGCGGATCTGCAGCAAAATCGACAACGTGTGCATGCAGCCTAAATGTAGTTTTCGAACACTTATGGGGTATTGCCATACTCTGCAGGAAATTGCTTAGCACACTGTACTGTTCATTTTCTCAAATTATTCCTTTTGAAAATTGAATACTTGGGACTGTGAGAAACATTTTAGTGGAAAAAATGGTAACTTTCCATTTACTCACCCCAATGTTATACAATACTGTGAATTACCTCGAGGTTAGAAATGCTTACTAACCCCTAGATGAATTTGACAAGAGGTGAAGTTTTCAAAATGGGTGTCACTTGTAGGGATTTCTGCTGTTTGGGCATGTCAGAGGCTCTTCAAATGTGATATGGCATCCACAATCTATTCAAGTCAAAATTGTGCTCCAAAAGTCAAATGTTGCTACTTCCTTTCCAAGCCCAGTCGTGCGCCCAAACAGTAGTTTTCAACCACATATCAGGGTACTGAGGAGAAATTGCACAACAATTGTATAGAAACCACTGGAGACTAGACGGAGGTGGGCATGACTTGGGGATGGGTGGACCGAGAACTCCTGCAGCTTTTGTTTGTATTGCGTTGCAGATTTTAAAAAAGAGAGTTGTTGCTTTAAGAGGAAGTTTAGATGTTTGTGCCTGGTGTATTACTGTGAGGAGGGTGGGGCTTATATAGGGGAGGCAACTCTGGCTCTCCCTCTTTCTCTCACAGGATGGACAGGAGGAAACATTACCCGCCCACCCGCCCTGTTTATAATCTCTGTCCTTAAACTTTTTAATTATTGCTTGTATAATGATAAATGCTTTATTGTATTTTTGAATTTGTCATTGTATATCTTGTACCAGGTTAAATTGTATATTGGCTATAAAGAGTTATTATTTGCGGTAACCTTCTAAACCCAAGAAAAGGGCAATCCTTCAGCCATGGTTCCCTGGAGGTTTCCTCCACAGGGGTTTTTTCCTCTCCTGAGCGCTGTAGGATGACTCTTTGTGAGTCGGGGGTTTGCCAAGTTTAGTCCCATTAATGCTTTTGCAGGGACTTCTAGTTTTTAAGTTTACAAAAATTATTTAATTATTAAAAAAAAAGTGTCAAATGAGACTTGGAATTTATAACCCATCACGGCTTTGCGGTTTAGGAGTCAGGTGGAAGTTGCAGACAAGTTAGGCTTATTTCACACTTCAGTTGTGTGGCGTCAGTTAGGTCCGACATCGTGGCGGATCGACGGCAAATTTTGTGGAAAAATGGTTCTAACGGATCCGTTTTTTTGACGGATCAGCTGCCCTGATCCGTTAAAAAAACGGATCCGTTAGAACCGTTGCGACCGTTTTTACATCCGTTGTAACCGTTTTTTGACGGATCCGTTTTTTAAAAGGGGAGGATTTCAATGTGATTGGCTACTGGAAACTACTGGAAAACTATATATAGCGTGTATTTACACCACATCTTTGAAAGGTTGTAGAGAAAGTGGCAGAAATGGAAGGAGTCCTGGCGAACATTGCAAAGATCTATGCGGATTTTACTTTTGAGGCAAATCAGTTGGCAGTCAGCGTTCGAGAGAGGGAGGAACAAAGACTTCGCATCCTACGGCAGCGGCGGAAGAGAAGGCTGTGGATCCATCCCATCACAGCACAACGTATGACCCGTGGTGTTTATTCCACGCTTTACATGGAACTAAGAGAAAACCCTCAAAAGTTCTTCAATTATGTGAGGATGAGAGCTGAAAATTTCGAGTTTTTATTGGGCTATGTGGAAGACTGTATACGGAGATGAGACACCCAGATGCGATTCTCAATATCACCAGCAGAGCGTCTCATGGTGACTATTCGGTAAGTAATTTTTTTTTTAAATGATTCTCATTCATCAGACTTATAACTGTAATGTTTTTTGAATTTTTTTATTAATTATTGTCTTTTCGTTTTGTTTCCTTGCAGCTGGAGAGTCGTTCTCATCCCTCCATTTCCAATTTCGACTTGGGATATCCACCATCTCGGGGATCATCAGAGATACCTGCCGGGTATTGTGGGAGTGCCTACAAGTGGAATACATCCCAGAGCCATCACAGGAGAGGTGGCTGGAGATCGCCCAAAATTTTCATCAAATTTGCCAGTTTCCAAATTGTGTTGGAGCAGTTGATGGAAAGCACATACGGATCATCAAACTTTCAGGCTCTGGATCACAGTTTTATAACTATAAGAAGTACTTCTCTATTGTGTTGATGGCCATAGCCGATGCACAATGCAAGTTCATCGCTGTTGATATCGGTGCGTATGGACGCGCAAATGATTCACAAATCTTTAAAAATTCACCAATGGGGCGCCGTTTATATGGAGAGACATTTGATTTTCCGCCCCCTAGACCTCTCCCTGGAACCACTGGTCCACCATTACCATTTGTTTGTGTTGGAGATGATGCCTTCCAGCTTTCCCCACACTTGCTGAAACCCTTTGGAAGTAGTGGACTGACCCAGAGGAAAAAAATTTACAATTACCGCTTAACCAGAGCACGAAGAGTAGTGGAATGTGCTTTTGGCATCTTAACTGCCAAATGGAGAGTCCTGCTAACTGCAATTAAACTGCAGACTGAAACTGTCGATGATGTGGTCAAAGCGTGCGTTGTCCTGCACAATTTTGTTTTATCAAAAGAACAAGTTTCCCTGGAGGATAATGTTTCAGAAAGCACCTTACGGGATTACCAAAACCCCACTTTTCGCAGTCCAGTAGCAGTCTCCAGAATGCGGGACAGTTTTGCAGACTACTTCATGTCTCCTGCAGGATCAGTTGACTGGCAGTATGAAATGGTGTAAAAAATTTTTTCTTTTTACACTTGTAAAAATACCATTTTTTGTTTGCTTACAAAATCTTTGTACTTTAATGCAGCATTGTATGTTTTGCAACGGTACCCTTTAAACACTGTTATTGTTACTATTGCCATAACCTTGGTGACTTAAAAACTTTACAAAAAAAAAAAAAAAGACAATAAAATTGCTTTTAAACCAAAAAACTGTTTTTTTATTGACTTTTACAGATTTTCATAGTTTGGGGTGGAGATAGTAGCGGAGGGGCTGACAGGGTGGACCACGTCGAGAGTGGGGGACAGGACATCACGGGGAGGAACAGAAGTGGAATGGGTGGTGAAAACATGAGGTTGTGTAGAGAGTTGAGGTGCAGATGTGGTGTGTGGGAGGTATGAAGGTGTTGGTGGGATTGGGAACGGAGAAGTTAAAGGGGAAGAATGGAAGGGGGACGGTAAAAACTGGGAAAGACTAAGGGGGGAAGGAACAAATGACGAAGGCGTAGAATGGACGGGAGGAGGACGGACAGGAGGAGGACGGACGGGAGGATAGACGGTGGATTGAGAGGGGAAAGGTGTTGACACATGAAGGGTAGGTGGAGGGGCATGGGACATCGCCTGCGCTAGAGCAGTGTGGCAGCCTTGCATCACATGCATCTGCAGGTCAGGAGTTAGATTTTCCTTGTGCCTGAGGACCGACTGAAAAAAACAGTGCCTTGGTGACTGGTTTGCATCTGATTGCATCCTATCAAGACGACTGCTGAGTTCAAGTATGCTTTTGTTAAGCATATTGTACCCAGCAGACGTTTGCTCACTCAAAAGCTTGATGGCACTGTGAAAGGATGCATTCAGCTGCAAAAAGTCAGGCGCATAGCTCCTTTCCTGACCTCTCTGGCGCTGCCGTCCTGACCACAAAGTTGGTCTAGATGTTGCGGCAGTGGCAGAGGGGTGGGGTAAAGGGAACTCTAACTCATCACCTGCAGCTTCAAGTGACAAAGTCCGCCCTGCTGCTCCAGCGCTGGTGGATGAGGCTGAGGGATCAAACGAAAGGGAAGGTGCAGAAACAGAGGGGTCGACGTGGTCCCCGGTGGCGGACTCTTGAGGGATCGCTCCAGAGGGGTGCAACTCTGATGCAGGCTCCCGAGTGCTGCAGAAAGTGCTGTTAAAGAAGAAAAAAAAAAATTAGTATCTGGATATTACAATTGCCCTTGCTGCAAAAAAAATTGAAGGCTACACATTTTTACAGTTTGACTGAAAATATGTGGTGTTTAATATTTACCTTCTGCTCAGCAGCGTCGACTGGAGGAACGACAGTGCTCTGGCATGTTTGTATCTGCTCCTGCGTCCTCTAGATCCACTCGGGGCCTGCATCTCCTTATTAAACTCCCTCTTGAAGCGATTCCTGAGTGACCGCCACCGCACGATAATCCTGTTACCTGGAAAGAGAAAGTAAAAATTGGTTACTATACACCACATTAAATCATGCTAACATAAGGTTATGAAGTGTGAATACTTACGCGCTAGATCCTGGGCCCCAGCATCGAGTTCCTCCCAGTTATCCATAACAGCACTGCACACTTCCTCCCATAGCCGTCGGGTGATTAACTGGTCAGCATGGCGGCGGTCCGACATGTTCCACAGTGGCTCCCGACTTTGTACTGCTTCGATGAGGGTGTTCACATCGATGCCCTCCTCTTCATCATCTTGTTCGGGAGCACGCTGTGAAGCCTAACAAAAAGATAAGAATAAAAAGGGAAAGATTACAACACATGAATTTTACATTTTACTAAACACCAAACAAAAAAGGAACTTACTCTTCGGCGACCGCCGCGATTATCATTCCGACGACTATGGGAGGTGCTTTGAGGAACTCTACGTCGAGCCCCGGATTGTGAAGACTAATTTAAAAAAAAAAATAAAATTAATAATGTTCTTTGATCGAGGCATATGTATTGTGTGCTGTGCTGAATGTTTGTGTTGGGTGTAGTGCATTGTATGTGAGGATCGGTCTGTTCAAAACTTACACTATGCGCTCCCGCTCCTTGTATTTCTCCACCCTGTCCGTCTCCTTCGGTTAGCCCCTCTGCTTCATATTCCTGTGAATACAGAATAAACACATAAAGGCTTAAAATACAATTGCCATTGTTGCACCAAAATAAAAAATTTATGAAGAAAAAAAATTAACACCTCAGTTTGGTGATGATGTGCTGGGGGGCTCTCAGAAGAAGACATTATGATCTTGCGTATAGCTTGGGTCGGTTGGTCCCTTGCTTGGGTCCTCTTGGTCCCTAGAATCTGCAAGCATAAAGGGAGTTCTAAGCTACTATACAAAAGGATAGATAGATAGATGCAGCTTTCAGGACTTTACACTTACATCTGTTTCCTAAACTTGGGGCTTGCGTATAGCTTGGGTCGGTCGGTCCCTTGCTTGGGTCCTCTTGGTCCCTAGAATCTGCAAGTATAAAGAGAGTTCTAAGCTACTATACAAAAGGATAGATGCAGCTGTAGGGACTTTACACTTACAACTTTTTAAAAAAATTGGGGAGCCTGCTTGTGTACGTTTTGGGTCAGTACCTACTACAGTACCTACAGTGCCAACTTATTTTTGATTTCCCCCATCACAAAAGAAAAAAAAAATTCTTAACCGTCAAACTTGATATGCTTGATGCACAAGCTGCCAAACCCTCTACCTCCTGTTTCCCCACAAAAAAAGAACCCCAAAAAATCCCTTTAAAACAACACCAAAACTACTTAGAACTTGATATGCGCAATGCGCATGCTGTTAAAACCCACCTAAACAAATTTTAACCTTATAAAAAATGTTACTCATTCGAAATTAAATTACCAATCCCCAAAATTGTTAATTATGATTACCCTACAGTTTGTATTTTCTAAAACCAGATAACATATTCTATAGCAAAGATTTGCATTACACATTTGTATATATAACCTTTACTGCATGTATACCCAATATTACATTTATCTTGAAATGAGACTACTGACAGATTTGTGAAATTTTTATTACTATATTTTTTAAAATTTTCTTTTTTTTAGGGTACAGTAGGAGCTACACTGCTCTTTATTTGAAATACAAGTACATTATGGAAAACAACAAAGATGCAGAACACATCACACATCATTTATACACACACACAAAACACATTTTACAGCACAGCTATTCAAAATACCAGCATAGTATGAAAAACATATAAACAGGGCAGGCAGGCACACGCACGCACGCACGCACACACAGCCACCTTCTGTCTGTCCCTCGGCGCTCTGCTTCTCTGCCCTGTGTAAGCACAGCGGCCGGAAAGCAGAGTGGTGACGTCACCACTGTACTCTGCTTTACGGCTGGATGGCGCTCACAATGCAGAGAAGCACAGCACGGGGACAGACAGCGGAATTTACCTTTATTTTTTTACTTTTACACTGGTAAACAGGGTAAACATCGATTTACTAAGCGCGGCTCTGCAGTTAGTAACCCGATGTTTACCCTGGTTACCGGCATCGTTGGTCGCTGGAGAGCTGTCTGTGTGACAGCTCTCCAGCAACCAAACAGCGACGCTGCAGTGATCCGGATCGTTGTCGGTATCGCTGCAGCGTGTGACGGTACCTTTAGTAAATACATCAAAAATCAACATTAACCAATATGGCATTGACAAATGCACATGCAACCAACAAGATGCAAACAAACATACCTGCTAGCAGAGTCATAACGCAAGCATAACACATGAAAAGGCATAATATTGACGAAGGCATAATAAGGTGCAGGCCCGTAAAAACACATACATACAAAAGCACACAGCAGTACAAAAATACACACACACACACACGGCCATCAGTCCTCCAGCTGGAGCTTGATATATTCACAGTGGCAGGCCTCGGGGTGGATCTGGACTGTAGCAGTGCACTGGCTGTTGCAGGACAACGGCAGGCCTCAGGTTGGATTCAGGTTTTAAAAGCTCTTGCTGTACTCAGTACGTCATACACAAATGCGCACACACACACACACACACACACATGCACGCTGGATGGCAGTACTCACATGGCTGTCTCAGGCAGGGTCTGGCTGGCACGGCCTCTCTGGCTGGCTGGCAGGGCCTCTCTGGCTGGCTGGCAGGGCCTGGCTGGCAAGGTCTTGCTTGCAGGGTCTGGCAGTGTGTCTCTGGCTGGCAGGGCCTCTCTGGCTAGCTGGCAGGGCCTCTCTGGCTGGCAGGGCCTCTCTGGCTAGCTGGCAGGGCCTCTCTGGCTGGCTGGCAAGGTCTTGCTGGCTGGGTCTCTCTTGCATTGAAGGGTCTCTCTTGCTGGCTGGTACATTGGGAATGACCTGTCCTCTTTATATAGTTTTTGGGTTGTCTGGGCAAAGTATCCACTTTTTGGAGCATGCTCAATCAAAAAAAGCGGATTGAGGCGACAGATCCGCCAAAAAACGGATCGCGACGGATCCGTCGCCCATAGGCGCCCATTCTAAAAAAAGGCGGAAACGACGGATCCGTTACAAAGTCCGTCAATGTCTAGACAACGTCCGCCAAATATCGACGGATCCGTCGCATGGCGGATGGAACGGACGACCATCCGCCACAATCCGTCTCTAATGCAAGTCAATGAGAAAATAGCGGATCCGCCAAAAAAAAATGGCGGATCCGCCATTTCACGAAAATGGCGGTTTTTGACTGACGCCGAAAAACTGAAGTGTGAAAGAGGCCTTAACGTGGACTCATTTTAATTAATAGAGGATGTAAAACCTCATGTTGGTGAGCAGGCTCGGCTTTGGTGGCCAGCCTCAAGGACTTTGTAATGGTAACATCAATCAGGGGTGGGCGCAGTGGTTAAGCACAGGAGTGAGGATAATAGGGTCATTGGTGCCCTGAAAGTTTACTGGCTCTGCTTGAATAGCAAGCCAGTGCGTGCCGCCCCTTTATGGCTGTCTGTCCTGGTGCTGTATGTCAGACAGCTGGGGGTATATCCAGGGGCGGACTGGGCCGGGTGGCAGGAATGCATCTGCCCCTCGGGCCGGTGCCTGAACAGGTACACAGGGCCGCTGGAGGAGCAGCAGTGATTTTAATACATAGCGCGCCGCATCCCTCCAGCCGGGCCTGCGTGCGCGCGTTGCCTGCTCTGACAAGTGCCGCGGCGGCCCGCACTGTGCGAGCACGGCCGCAGTCCTCGTTCCTGCGCATGCTCGTCTGCTGCCCATGTCAGAGCGGGCAAGCAGAAGACCATGCGCGTGCAGCGGCCCGCACTAGTGTGCGAACACGGCCGCGGGTCCTCGTTCCTGCGCGTGCTCGTCTGCTCCCATGTCAGAGCGGGCAAGCAGGAGACCATGCGCGCGCGCACATGGTGATATTTGAAAATGCCGGCGTGCATAGCCTGACTGTGTCTGACGCTGGCCGGCCTGCACCAGCGTCAGAGAAGACTGCTCACCAATGCCTGGGATGATCCTCTCCTCTTCACTGCCAACGCTGGCCAGGACGCGACACCCGATCCACCTCAGCTCTTTATCCTCCCGACCTCCTCCCCATCTCAGTCACCTGGGTGAGTCCCAAGATTATTTTTTTTAATGTATATACAGCAGTATTGCCTATATAATGTGTATAGACTGCTATATATACATTATATAGGTGATACTGCTGTATATAATCACTATACCACTATAATGCATGTATAGCAGTCTATATCTTATATAGGTGACACTGCTACTGGTGCGTATATACCTTATATAGGTGACACTGCGGTGTGTGTGTATGTATATGTATATGCATCAGTAGCAGTGTAACCTATATAGGATATAGACTACTATACATACATTATATAGGTGGTATAGTGATTATATATAGCAGTATCACCTATATAATGTATATATAGCAGTCTATACACACTATATATGCAATACTGCTACTGATGTGTATATAGGTGATACTTCTGTGTATATATGTCGTTATGTAGGTGATACTGGTGTGTGTGTGTGTGTATGTATATACACACACACATACGAACATATATACACAGCAGTAACACCTATATATAACGTATATACACATCAGTAGCAGTATTGCCTATATAATGAATATAGACTGCTGTATATATGATATATAGGTGATACTATCTTTATATACAGCAGTAGCAGTATCGCCTATATAACGTGTATCCAACATTTGCAATATCACCTGTATAATGTACAGACTAATGTATATACGTTATATAGGTGACACTGCTGTGTATAGTCGCACTATCTGTGTCTAATCTATATATATAATTGCCTAAGGGGTACTTCCATATTTCTTTCCTCAACTTCCGTAACAGAAATCCGCATCGCTGATTGGTCTCGCCAGCTGCCTGTCATGGCTGCCGCGACCAATCAGCGACGGGCACAGTCCGATTAGTCCCTCCCTTGCAGTCACAGTGCCCGGCGCCCGCTCCATACTAACCGCAGTCAGTGTCCCCGGCGCCCGCTCCATACTCCTCGCAATCAGTGTCCCCGGCGCCCCCGCTCCATACTCCCCGCAGTCAGTGTCCCCGGCGCCCACTCCAAACTCCCCGCTCCATACTCCCCGCAGTCAGTGCCTGCTCCATAATCCCCTCCAGTCACCGCTCACACAGGCTTAATGCCAGCGGTAACAGACCGCGTTATGGCGCGGGTAACTCACTCCATTACCGCCGCTATTAACCCTGTGTGACCAAGTTTTTACTATTGATTCTGCCTATGCAGCATCAATAGTAAAAAGATGTAATGTTAAAAATAATAATAATAAAAAAACCTGCTATACTCACCTTCCGTCATTGGACGATGCGCTACAGCCGGCCGCCATCTTCAGTTCCCAGAGATGCATTGCGAACTTAACCAGAAGACTTGGCGGACTTGGAACGGAAGATGGCGGCCGCATCACACAGCTTCGCTGGATCCCAGGGGTGAGTATATAACTATTTTTTATTTTAATTATTTTTTTAACAGGGATATGGTGCACACACTGCTAAATACTGCGTGGGCTGTGTTATATACCTACGTGACTGGCCAATATAAAACGTGACTGGGCACTATACTATGTGACTGGGCACTATACTACGTGACTGGGCACTATACTACGTGACTGGGCAATATACTACGTGACTGGGCAATATACTATGTGACTGGGCAATATACTACGTGACTGGGCAATATACTACGTGACTGGGCAATATACTGCGTAACTGGGCAATATACTACGTGACTGGGCAATATACTATGTGGCTGGGCAATATACTACGTGACTGGGCAATATACTACGTGACTGGGCAATATACTACGTGACTGGGCAATATACTACGTGACTGGGCAATATACTACGTGACTGGGCAATATACTACGTGACTGGGCAATATACTACGTGGCTGGGC
Organism: Ranitomeya imitator; assembly: GCF_032444005.1. NCBI lineage: Eukaryota > Metazoa > Chordata > Amphibia > Anura > Dendrobatidae > Ranitomeya > Ranitomeya imitator. Next base: position 497,395,219 of record NC_091283.1, on the reverse strand, counting down.
AATATACTACGTGGCTGGCCAATATACTACGTGGCTGGGCAATATACCACGTGGCTGGGCAATATACTACGTGACTGGGCAATATACTACGTGACTGGGCAATATACTACGTGACTGGGCAATATACTACGTGACTGGGCAATATACTACGTGACTGGGCAATATACTACGTGACTGGGCAATATACTACGTGGCTGGGCAATATACTACGTGGCTGGCCAATATACTACGTGGCTGGGCAATATACCACGTGGCTGGGCAATATACTACGTGACTGGGCAATATACTACGTGGCTGGGCAATATACTATCTGACTGGGCAATATGCTACGTGGCTGGGCAATATACTACGTGGCTGGCCAATATACTACGTGGCTGGGCAATATACTACGTGGCTGGGCAATATACTACGTGACTGGGCAATATACTACGTGGCTGGGCAATATACTATCTGACTGGGCAATATGCTACGTGGCTGGGCAATACACTACGTGGCTGGGCAATATACTACGTGGCTGGGCAATATACTATGTGGCTGGGCAATATACTACGTGGCTGGGCAATATACTACGTGGCTGGGCAGTATACTATGTGGCTGGGCAGTATACTACGTGGCTGGGCAATATGCTACGTGGCTGGGCAATATGCTACGTGGCTGGGCAATATGCTATGTGGCTGGGCAATATGCTACGTGGCTGGGCAATATGCTACGTGGCTGGGCAGTATACTATGTGGCTGGGCAATATACTACATGGACGTGCATATTCTAGAATACCCGATGCGTTAGAATCGGGCCACCATCTAGTGTGTGTGTATATATATACACATATATCTATATCAGTTTCATCTATATAATGTGTGTACAGCAGTCACAGTATCACATACACTATATAGGTGATACTACAACTATACACATCAGTCGCAGTATCAACTATGTATTGTATATACAGTAGTTTCAATGTGATATATGTTAAGCAGTCGCAGTGTCTCCTATGTGATGTATGCATCATAATATAGTATAATGCTGTCTTAATTACCATATATTGTAGAGATGTTTATTTAGTGTAGAGATGTTTATATAGTATGGCGCTATGCATATAGTGTGGAATTCACACTATATATACACTGCTGCCACATCTCTACACTATATAATATATGCACCGCTCTATATTCCTTAACTCGGTATATAATATGCCGCTGTGTATATAATATATTGTAGTATACCATATATACTTGTGTATAAGCCGAGTTTTTCAGCATATTTTTTTTGTGCTGAAAACACCCCCCTCGGCTTATACACAAATCATTGTCCCAGAAAGACTGAGAAGGAGCAGCAGGTGACAGAGGCAGGAGCCGGCAGCTGTGGCTAAAGCCTGTGCCGCTGCTAAAAAGAAATGAATATCCACTGCACTGGCAGTGAATATTCATTTCTCTTATAGCGTTGACAGCCACAGCCGCCAGCTTCCAGCACACATCCTACTTACCTTCCCTGCACACCCTTGCTGCATCTCGTTCCGGCGCTAGCAGCTCTTCAGGACGACCAATCACGTGTCTTCCGCTCATTAAGGTAATGAGTATTCTCCCCTCTCCACTCCCATAGGTGTGGGTGAATATTCATTACCTTAATGAGTGGGGGACACGTGATCGCCTGGCCACAGGAGCTGCTGGCACCGGAACAAGATGCTGCGAGGCCATGCAAGGAAGGTAAGTAGGATGTGTTTTTTTTTTTTTTTTTTAGGAACCATGCATACATGAACAGGGATAAGGAGCCATGCATACAAGGATGGAGATAAGGAGCTATGCATACAGGGACAGGGGATAAGGAGCCATGCAGACAAGGACGGGGACAAGGAGCCATGCACACAAAGACGGGGATAAGGAGCCATGCAGACAAGAATGGGGATGAGGAGCCATGCATACAGGGACAGGGGAGCCATGCCTACAAGGACGGGGATGTGGGGACAATGCATACCCGGCTTATACTCAACTCAATACGTTTTCACAGTTTTTTGTGGCAAAATTAGGTGCCTCGTCATATACTTGGGTCGACTTATACTCAAGTATATACGGTATATTGTGGAGCTGTGTATACTTCTAATGTCCTGCATAAATGGTGTAATTCTCAGTATCTGTTCTTATGTATATGTGTATCTGTCTATCTATCACTCCGATTAATTGTGAGAAAAGTAGCGGACTCTTTATTGGCCCATGTGGCAACGTTTTGGATCCATAACTGAACATTTCTCTGATATGGAAGTGAAATGTTGCCACATTGACTAATAGAGTATAAAAAAAAAATCGGTTCCATTTTCTTCCACAAAAGTGGTACAATCATCTTCTCACTTGCTGTCCGTGTGCAGTCATGGTTTTTTTTTCTCAGCAGATGTTGCAGTCTGATACACAGCGAGTCAGACCATTAAGTAGATGGAGAAATTAATTTCTCCGTCTCCTCCACACCTGTGCTGCGAGAGCATTGGAGCACGGACACTCTGATCACGCTCACAGCAGAGCAAGAGCCGACTATCATTGTCAGATCACATGCGATGCCATATTCTAGTGTGATTCCACCCTAATGAGCACCTGTATTAAGCCCACTTTTACATGGTCAGTATTTGTTCAGTATTTTCATCAGTATTTGTAAGCCAAAACCGGGAGTGGAACAATCCAGAGGAAAAGTATAATAGAAACACGTCACCACTTCTGTATGTATTTATCACCCACTCCTGGTTTTGGCTTACAAATACTGAGGTCAGATACTGACCAAATACTGACCGTGTGAATGTGGCCTTATTCTGTATCTATACACTGCACAGTACCACTCCTCATTATAGAGTGGGGCTGTGTGTGTGTCACTATACAGTGGGGCTGTGTGTGTCATGAATTATACAGTGGGGCTGTGTGTGTGTGTCATGATACAGTGGGGCTGTGCCTGTCATTATACAGTGGGACTGTGTGTCAATATATATATATATATATATATATATATATATAATCTCTCGCATGCTTGCGGTCACCAGACCACCTGTTCCCGGCGCCGGCACCAGAGAATCCTCATAGCGCACAGTGCGCACGATATGAGCATTCACACATAGTAACTGTAGACATGTAGCTTAAGATCCGACAACCCCTTTAAGGATGAGCCACTACTCGTGGGCCATTGCTTGTGCTTGCCCCCCAGGCTAAAATTTGCCAGCCAGCCCCTGGGGATATCGCAGTACTTGTGAATCCCAATGTACTAGCACTCCACCTGACTCCTACTGTGATTATTTAATTCTGTGATTTGAATAAAAGCTGTGGCCATTTTGACAACCAAAATAATGTGTTTTGTGTATTTATTTTAGTACCTAGGTTTACAGTAGTTATGGTGGTTTTAAGAAGTAGTGGGGTCCATCCCATATCCAAAAGTCAGGTTATTTTCTTTTGATCCCTTGTGAAAAGGATAGAGTTTGGACTGAAGCAACATTTTTGGGAAAAAAATATATTTTTTCATTTTCACAGCTAAAATTCTGTGAAGCACCTGTGGATTGAAGGGTTTCGTCATACCTTTAGATAATTTCCTTGAGGGGTATAGTTCCAAAATGGGGTCACTTGTGGGGGGTTGCACATGTTGCGGATTTGCCTGCGGATGCGCAGCGGATTAGCCGCTGCAGATTCGCAGCTGTTTTCCATGCGGTTTACAGTACCATGTAAACCTATGGAAAACCAAATCCGCAGTGCACATGCTGTGGAAAATACCCCTCGGTAACGCTGCGTAGTATTTTCCGCAGCATGTCAATTCTTTGTGCGGATTCCGCAGCGTTTTACACCTGCACCTCAATAGGAATCCACAGGTGTAAAAAAGCAGGTGAAATCCACACAAAAACCGCAGGAAATCCGTGGTAAATCCGCAAGTAAAACGCAGTGCGCTTTATCTGCAGATTTTGCAAAAACGGTGAGGAAAAATCAGCACACGAATTCCCAACATGGGCACATAACCTCAACCCTTCTAGCTTTCTAAGAAAAAAAGGATATTTAAAAAATTAAGAAGCTGACGTAAGTAGACATGTGATAAATGTCATTTATGAACTATTTTGTTTGATATTACTATCTGGTTGAGGGGCATAAAAATTCAAAGTCTGAAAATGCAAAATTGCAAAAAATGTTATTTTCATAAATAAACGAAAAGTATTGACAAAAATTTACCACTAACATGATGTACAATATGTCATAAAAAAACATTTTCAGAATCACTAGGATATGTGTAATTCTTCCAGAGTTATTAGCACATGAAGTAACACTGGTCAGAATTGAAAAAGTTCAAGACAATTCTTTTTCCTCCAATGTAGCCCAGAGATGGGAAAAGAAAGACTAAATGTATGTGCACACGTTGCAGATTTGCCTGTGGAATTTTCTGCTCAGATTCTGCATCTCTTGGTAGAAAACGCAGGTAAAAATCTGCGCAGATTTTCATGCGTTTTTTTCATGTGGATTTGTAAGCGTTTTTGTAAGCTAAAAAAAGATCTATTATTTAACAAAAAATAAAAAGAATTGTGATGTCATTTCTTGTCCAACCTCTTCTTTTACATACTCCGTTGAAGAATAATGTTTACACACACAGATAGATAGATACATCTATAGATAGATCTATAGATAGGTAGATAATAGAAAGATAGACAGATCTATAGATAGATAGATAGATCTATAGATAGATAGATAGATAGATCTATAGATAGATAGATGGTAGATCTATAAATAGATAATAGATAGATATATCTATAGATAGATAGATAATACCAAGCCCAATGTTTAGTAATAAACATAATAAAATGGTACATAAAGAGTTAAATAGAGACACACATGCACACACAAAATCTGCGTTAGGACAGGGTCACACTTGTGAGAAAGTCGCGTGAGTCTTGCACCTCACTACCCGGCACTGCCGCTGGGTCTCGGGACCGGAGCATTCAGCTGCATAGAAATACATGCAGTCGCGCACTCCAGTCCCGTGTGTCGGTGGCAGTGCCGGGTATTGAGGTGCGAGACTTGTAAGAGTTTCTCGCAAGCGTGATCCTGTCCTTAAACGCAATATCTGTTTAATTTAAATAAAAATTGAAAAAAAATGGCATGCGCTCCAGCGAAATTTTCTGTGCCAGAGAGGAAAAGCCAGCAACTGGTGGCCAATGTTTATAGCCTAGGAATGGGTTGATACCCATGGATTTTCCCAGGCTATGAATATCAGCCCGCAGCTGTATATTTAGCCTTTACTGGCTACTATAACAGGGGGACCCCCCAAAAAATAGCGTGGGCTATAATTAATAGCCAGAAAAGGCTATGCAGACAGCTGTGGGCTGATATTCATAGCCTGAGAAGGGGCCATGGATACAAACACCAGCTCACAGCCGCCCCAGAAATGGCACATCTCTAAGATGTGCCAATTTGGGCACTTAGCCTCTCTCTTTCCACTGCCCTGTAGTGGTGGCATATGGGTTAATAAGGGGTTAATATCACCTTTGAACTGTAAAGTGACATCAAGCCAGCTTAGTAATGGAGAGGCGTCAATAAGACATCTATCCATTACTAATCCTATGGATGTTAAATGGTTAAATAAAGACACAGCCAGAATAAAGTATTTTAATGAAATATAAAACTACACAGTTTCCCATATTTATTGTTCTGCCAATCCATGCGATGCCCCAGGTCTCCTGCAAAAAAAACAACACAATTACTCCCTGTCCGATGTAGTCCATTTAATAACGACTGTCCCACGACGATCTCCCCTATAGAGCAGTCACATCAGGAGATGTGACCGCTCTACAGGGCCTCCAGTGACACACTGACAGGAGACAATGGCTCCTGTAGTTTTATCGCTGAGGGTTCAATGAGTTCATGTTCTCACTTTACGGGACTGCTGCATGAGAATGCAGCGGTGCCGCAAGTGACAGTATGAACTCTGCTGAACTCATGACGGCGGAGGGATACAGTGCGGAGGATTATCTCCTGTCATTGTATCACTGGAGCCCCTGGAGAGCGGTCACATCTGCCGATGTGACAGCTCTCCACGGGATATCGTCATGGGACACTCGTTATTAACTCAGAACAGGGAGTATACTGTTGGTTTATTATTTAATATTTTTTTTACAGGTGATCGAGGGCATCGGGGACTAGGTGATTGGTCAGTATGTACAGGATGTGTGTATGTGCGTGTGTTTTTTTTTACACAGTAGCCGGATGATGGGACTACTTCTGTCGCATCATTGGCTAGTTGTCACTGTGGTAGGAATAGCCGGATGGGACTAGTAGTCCCATCGGATGATGCCTGCCCACATACACACACACACACAAAGCCCAGCAGACCCCCACAGACACACACAAACACCCGCACACAGCCCCACAGACCCCCAAAGACACACACAAACACCCGCACACAAACACGCACATCTTCTCCACACACACACTCCGTCCACACTTATAGTCTCCGCCCACATTCTTCCTCCTCCCGATTGGCAGCGTTTCTTGCGCCCAACTCTGCAGTAAAACCGCAGATCTTTTTAAACCTGCGATTTTGCTGCGGAATTGACTGAATCAATGGAAGTCAATGGGCGCAGAAATGCTGCAGATCCGCAAAAAGAATTGACATGCTGCGCAAAATAAAATGCTACAAATCCGCATGTTTTTTTCCACAGCATGTGCACAACAATTCTCAATTTCCCATTGACTAACATTGCTTGTGCACTACACTGCGGATTTGATGCAATTCCACACATCCAAAAATGCTGCGGAAACGCATCAAAATCGGCAACGTGTGCACATAGCCTAACTCAAACTTTCTATGGAGACCATCTTCAGTCTTGGAGGAAAGCAGCAATGGCTGTTCTGGTAAACCCATTATTGGTAGTACTTTAGAAAAATATCAAAGTGTTATGCTTTCTACAGGGAATAGTTGGTGTTGTGGATGAGACAGGGGGGAACACCAAATACCTGTACATGATATCACACAATATTCCTTTAAAGAAATAGTGTGATGCAAATGTTAAAAAACAAAACTTGCATTGTAGTTGAATTCCTAGTAGCTATCTTGCAGGGCCTTAGGTTTTTGTTGGTCAATGCATCACTAAGGCCTGGGTTCGATCCAACTAGAGCCAACATCTGCATGGAGCTTGTATGTTCATCCCATTCCCGTGATTGGAATATGGAATACGTTGCCAATATTTGAGCAGCTGAAAATAACTCAATATCAGTCTACATAATGGAAGCTGTCAATGTATTTGACAGTCATATCCTCCCTCCTACATGTGGTGTCTAATGCAGTAAGGAGGCGATACACAGTTAAATTGCTTGGTGCAGCACCTTAAGCCTTCCAGCATAGACTTTAATATTTTAATATATATGTATTCATTTCCTTGTTGTGCAAGTCTCCTGTGTAATCCAGTCATGGTGTCTTTAGAGAATTGATAGTGTCGCTTTGGTCGTTGTGCATGCACGCCGTTAGCCTCAGTACCTGCTGCTTGTTATATTAGGTCCCCAGGGAGGATGAAGCAGCGAAGATTTAAATGAAAGCTCTCATAAGTAACCTGAAATAGATTAGACTTCCGCAGGTGCAGCGGCCAAACATTCTTAATTAGCGCTGAATAAGATATTAGCTAAAACCTCATTACAGACTGTCAGATACAAATGACAGATTGAGATTTCACTACCTTCAAAAAAGTTTTGTTGTTTAAAGCAGATGTAAAAGCAAACCTGACCCCATCAAAGCTAGAGCATTCTTTTTCGTGTATGATTGTTCACAAAAAAATAATAACTTTACTTACCACCATTAGAGGGATTTTTTCTATCATGATTCTTCAAGAGCGCATGGCTCACCTGCCATCCGACTTTCTGCTTGCCAGTGGCGGAAGGGGTTAAATTACTGATTGACAGTTTATTTCAGTGGCATGGTCGCTTCACTGGCCTGCTGTAAACAGAAGCAGCTGAGGAGCGCAGGGGCACTGACACTGGCTGAGTCCAGCTATCCAACCAGCTTCAGATCAGCACAAACAAACGCTAAAGAAAAGAGCTTGTAAATACTGCTCTCCTCACCTAGGATATCAGCTGCAGTCCAACCTAGACAACAAGCAGTACAGTGCTGGGCCGAGGAGCAGTGTGACAATTGCCCACTGGGCTGGTTGCTCTTCAGTGTTGGAATGACTGCATATAATTTTAGTGGATTGGGCAGCAGTGAAGGTGGGTGCAGGGCCGTTTTGCTGTGGGCCCCATCTGAGTTTTGGTTGCCATGAAACCCCGTTTCTAAACGGGAGTTAGTCAAGAGAGTGTGTTGCGGAGGAGTTTGTTCTTCACTCACTGTTCCTTCAGGAGTAAATTCTAGCTCCCCGTCCATGGGATCGGGTCCAACTGTAGCTTCTGACAAGACAGGAGAACGTGGGACCCGGTTAACATGTTCAGCTTTACTGTGCAATTTGGTTACACACAGCTGCAGCATACAGAATACATCATAGTCAACATTTAGTGTGTTTCCTTTGTTTCTTGGCCTATCAGCCTTTGTCTCCTTACTGCCCGACTTGTCCCTAGCCCAGCTGCTCTTTTGGCCCCAGATAACCTCCTTCTAGCAAAACAGCTTCCCTGTAAGCCATTATTTTTCCCTTTATCTGCTACACAGCCAAGGCTGATTTTTGATTTTAGACAAAGTGGAGCCCTGGGCAAAAGTTTGAAGTGGGGCCCCAAATGCTAATATATTGTACCATCACACAGAAACTTTTCAGTTGTATTTACATTCGCTGAGTTCAGGCCACTAAATGAGCGTGATCAACAATACTGAAGTCGTTCGATATTGTTCCCGAGTTTCTTTACATCGGCTGAGGAAGAATGATGGGGAAAGATAGTCCTCGATACAGTTTAATGCAGTTCCCATATAGTACATATAGTATAATGCACTCCTCATGGTCCTTGATAGAGTATACTGCAGCCCTCAGAGTAGACTGCATCACCCCTCATAAGGTATACTGCAGCCCTCTCATAGAGGATAAAGCAGCCCCGCACACACAGTAATGTCGCACCCTCAGAGTAAAATGTAGCCCCCTCAGAGCATAATGCAGCCCCCCTCAGAGTATACTGCATCCCACCTCAGAGTATACTGCAGCCCAATAACAGCATACTGCAGCCCCCCTCAAAGTATATTGCAGCCCACACACAGTATAATGTAGCCCCATCATAGAATATAATGCAGCCCCCCAATAGAGTATAATGCAGCCCCCCACACACACAGTATAATGCAGACACACACAGTATAATGCAGGCCATCTCACACACACAGCATAATGCAGCCCCCCACACAGTATAATGAAGGTCCCCTCACACACAGTATAATGCAGCACCCCCACACAGTGACACACAGCCCTTCTCATAGAGTATAATGCAGCCCCTGTTATAGCAGGATCCATTTTATCTTTCTTGCCTCCATTTTGTGTAAGTGTTACTAAAGTTGCTATTCACTATTCTTCATACAGCTGATATTGCTGTTATTGAATAATTGTTGCAGAGCATGGAGGATGAAATGTCCTTGGAAGATAACGAATAATGTTTTGTATAGAAAAATATGTTTGCGAAACCATAGGGAGGCAAGGGAATAAACTCTCCAATGCTTAGCCCATATATGGAGAATCTGCCTCCGACATAAGAATGCATAAAAAGTGTGTGTAAGCTTAATAAACTAGAGATTAGTGTTGAGCGATACCTTCCGATATTTGAAAGTATCGGTATCGGATTGTATCGGCCGATATCCGAAAAATATCGGATATCGCCGATACCGATATCCAATACCAATACAAGTCAATGGGACACAAATATCGGAATGTATGCTGTAATGGTTCCCAGGGTCTGAAGGAGAGGAAACTCTCCTTCAGGCCCTGGGATCCATATTCATGTGTAAAATAAAGAATAAAAATAAAAAATATTGATATACTCACCCTTGGACGCGCCCTGGTTGTAACCGCTGCAACCGCCATGCTTCCCTTCCTAAGAATGAGCGCGTGAAGGACCTTCGATGACGTCGCGGCTTGTGATTGGTCGCGTGACCGCTCATGTGACCGCTCATGCGACCAATCACAAGCCGCGACGTTATCGCAGGTCCTTCACACGCTCATTCTTAGGAAGGGAAGCATGGTGGTTGCAGCGGTTACAACCAGGGCGCGTCTGAAGGTGAGTATATCAATATTTTTTATTTTTATTCTTTATTTTACACATGATTCTTCTTCCCGATACCGATTCCCGATATCGCAAAAATATCGGAACTCGGTATCGGAATTCCGATACCGCAAATATCGGCCGATACCCGATACTTGCGGTATCGGAATGCTCAACACTACTAGAGATACTTTGGATACATAGCAGGTGTACTGTGTCTTATTTCTCCGGTGCCGTGACATTATCTCTAGGGTGGACTCATCAGAGAAAAGGTCGAGACCTGCGACAACACCCCACATAGAATAATGCAACCCCCATAACACAGTATAATGCAGCCCCCCACACACAGAGTATAGTGCAGTCCCCGCACACATAGCATAGTACAGCCAACACCACAGTGTGACACAGTATAGTGCAGTCCCCCACACAGTATAGTGCAGCCCCCCAGATACACACAGTATAATGCAGCCCCAGATACACACGTTATAGTGCAGCCCCCCGCACACACACAGTATAGTGCAGCCCCCCCACTCACAATATAATGCAGGGACACACAGACACACACACACAATACTCATCTCTCCTTCTTGTTCCCAGCACTGCTGCAGGCTCTGCTCCTGTGTCATCAGCTGCACTGTTGGCACAGCATGGCACACGATGAAAAGACATTGTTGCACACCTGCTGAGTCACAAGCAGAATGGGGGTGATGGGAGAGGGAGCATCATCTGATGCTCTCTCCTCCATCAGTGCTTTCAACTGTATCGGTGTCTATGATGCCGATAAGTTGAATGCATGATGCGTGGTGTGCCGCTATTAGTGGCACACCACTGGCTAGGGGCCCCTGGAGGAGCAGGGGCCCTAGGCAGCTGCCTAGTCTGACTGCCCCTAATGCTGGCCCTGGACCTTGCCGACATCTTCCTCACTGGGAGACAAGGGTATGGCACTCAAAACCCCTTCCGGACCTCAAGCTGAAGACTGCCCCGTCGTTCAGTTGAAACTTCGGATGTGCTTTGATGCTATGGGGAAACTTGACTTAACACCACCTTTTTGGCTCTGCTACATCTGACTCTTCTAGCACCTATTACATATGCCTTGTCCAGCTTACTTTCACACTCCCTAGACTCTCTCTTTGAACTTGCACTTGACTGAGTCCAATTCTCTAACTCCCCCCAACCCAGAAAACTTTTCTTATAATAACTCTCTAACCCTGCTCAGACTATGGGCTAATTCCAACACTATTAACTACCTAATGCCCCGTGTAATGCAAACTAGATTCCCTAAGCTAGTGTGGTTCCCTTAGTGAACAAACCTTCTGCATTCCCAGGGATGGCCTTTAGGCAAAGCCTAGAGAAGAACCAAACACAACACCAGCCATAGGGATTGAATAAAACCTTTTTATCATACATAAATAATCAAACATCAACACATCAAGCTTCAAACAGCATCATGTGCACCCCTCTGTTGCCACAACATCTTCATCAATCCGACCACCTCCTAAAGCAGCACGGGTTCCAAGGATTATAGCTGCCCAAATCGTTCACCATTAGTGATGAGCAAATATACTCGTTATTTTTTAGTGCTTGGAAATTTAGTTTTTATTGCTGCAGCTGAATGATTTACATCTGTAGCCAGAATAAGTACATGTGGGGATTCCCTAGCAACCAGGAAACCCCCACATGTACTTATGCTGGCTAACAGATGTAAATCATTCAGCTGCTGCAAGAAAAACTAAATCTCCGAGCACTAAAAATACTCGAAGGACCCCCAAGCATGCTCGAGAAATCTCGAGTTAAGAGTATATTCGCTCATCACTATTCACCGTCTTTATGCTGTACGGGTAAATTACAGCCAGTTTGGACCACTCACTTAGCCACTTTCATTCTAAGCAGAGTTGAAGCACAGGACTCGAGAGTTCTTTCATGTTGGTTTCCAGGAGCAGCTCTTCAAAGCAAATAGAACTACTGATTCCCGCCTGACTGCCTCATGCTAATCTCCACTGAGGGTGGTCTCTTCACAGTTTGATAGTAGAGAAATCCAGCACTCCAACGTGACTATGGTGAAAAAAGATGAAATTAAAAGATTGAAAGATGAATTGTGTGGCTTACAAGACAATGTGTATAATGCACATGACATTTCAGTCTATATTGACCTTTCTCAAACATACACATTTAGCCACGTGGATGAAAACAGGAATGAAGCTGCGCTTAGGAGATCGCAATCTCCATCACTGAGGGTTTCTTCAGGTTCCACTTGCTTAGTACGAATATATAACTTGTTCTGTGTGTGCATTTGGTCTGTGTATACTTATGTATGTAAAAGTGTATCTGCGTGTATGTGTTTTTGTGTATGAATAAGGCTTATCTATATATTTAAGCTTGCCTATTTGTGTATGTATATAAGCATGTATATATATGTTTCTGTCTACATGTATAAAAACCTGCATATATATATATATACTAGCTATTGAACCCGTTCTACGCCCGGGTGGCGAGCATTTATATTGGTATATGGTCTCCATCCTGGTATGTGCTGCTCCATCCTGCGTCCCCATCCTGTCATGTGCTGCTCCATCCTGCGTCCCCATCCTGTCATGTGCTGCTCCATCCTGCGCCCCCATTCTGTCATGTGCTGCTCCCATCCTGCGCCCCCGTTCTGTCATGTGCTGCTCCCATCCTGCGCCCCCGTTCTGTCATGTGCTGCTCCCATCCTGCGCCTCCATTCTGTCATTTGCTGCTCCCATCCTGTCATGTGCTGCTCCCATCCTGCGCCCCCGTTCTGTCATGTGCTGCTCCCATCCTGCGCCCCCGTACTGTCATGTGCTGCTCCCATCCTGCGCCCCCGTTCTGTCATGTGCTGCTCCCATCCTGCGCCCCCGTTCTGTCATATGCTGCTCCCATCCTGTGCCCCCGTTCTGTCATGTGCTGCTCCCATCCTGCGCCCCCGTTCTGTCATTTGCTGCTCCCATCCTGTCATGTGCTGCTCCCATCCTGCGCCCCCGTTCTGTCATGTGCTGCTGCCATCCTGCACCCCCGTTCTGTCATGTGCTGCTCCCATCCTGCGCCCCCGTTCTGTCATGTGCTGCTCCCATCCGGCGCCCCCGTTCTGTCATGTGCTGCTCCCATCCTGCGCCCCCGTTCTGTCATTTGCTGCTCCCATCCTGTCATGTGCTGCTCCCATCCTGCGCCCCCGTTCTGTCATGTGCTGCTGCCATCCTGCACCCCCGTTCTGTCATGTGCTGCTCCCATCCTGCGCCCCCGTTCTGTCATGTGCTGCTCCCATCCTGCGGCACCATTCTTATATACAGGGCATATACTATGGAGCATCTTATGGAGCTCCATACGCTGCTCCATAAGATGCTCCATAGTATATGCCCTGTATCAGGTGGCGTAAGTAACAAATAGCTGTGGCATGAAGTGCCACGGCCTCATGCCACAGCAATTTGTTACTTGCGCCACCTGATTCATTTCCGCCGCCATTTTCTTGGTCCTCCTGCTGGCGGAATCGGCGCCTGCGCAGTCCGCGCTTTCCGGCGCCATTTTCTTGAAGACACACCTGCAGTGTGTCTTCAAGAAAATGGCGCCGGCAGTGTGTCTTCAAGAAAATGGCGCCGGAAAGTGCGGACTGCGCAGGCGCCATTTCACACTGTCACAGCAGAGGAGCCGGGAGACGGAGCCGCACGCAGCGCTGGAATGGGGAAAGGTGAATATACTTACCCTCCTGGCGGTCCCTGACTCTCCGGTGGAGATTGCGGTATGCGTTTAGTGCTTACGCATACTGCGATCTGCTGGGAGCGTCACTCTGTGGGGGCCAGACTGCGCCGGCGCCGGTATATATATACTGCTCCAGAAAGTAAAGGGAACACTCAAATAACACATCCTAGATCCGAATGAATTAAATATTCTCATTGAATGAATACTTTGTTCTGTACAAAGTTGAATGTGGTGACAACAAAATCACACAAAAATCATCAATGGAAATCAAAATTAATATCCCATGGAGGTCTGGAGTTGGAATGATACTCAAATCAAAGTGAAGAATCAAATTACAGGCTGATAAAACTTCAGTGGAAATGCCTCAAGACAAGGAAATGATGCTCAGTAATGTGTGTGGCCACCAAGTGCCTGTATGACCTCACTACAATGCCTGAGCATGCTCCTGATGAGACGGTGGATGCTCTCCTGAAGGATCTCCTCCCAGACCTGGACTAAAGCATCCACCAACTCCTGCACAGTCTGTGGTGCAACCTGACGTTGGTGGATGGTGCGAGACATGATGACCCAGATGTGTTCAATTGGATTCAGGTCGGGGGAACGGGCTGGCCAGTCCATAGCTTCAATGCCTTCATCTTGCAGGAACTGCTGACACACTCCAGCCACATGAGGTCTGGCATTGTCCTGCATTAGGAGGAACCCAGGGCCGACTGCATCAGCCTCAAGCGGGCAAATTATAATGATTATATTGCTCATAAAAACATTTCACATTACATATTCAACACTACAGATTTGCAACACAAATTAACTAAATGAATACCCAAATATTAATAGTATTTTATATTCAACTCATTCAAGAGCCTTTTGGTAAACAACATTGGTTTTTCCTTCCGGTGCAAAGATGAACAGATTTCCCACATCCTCCTGTCAGCCAGAGCCACCAGACTACTACCTCTAATATCCCAATCATCCCATCAGCCAGAGCCACCAGACTACTACCTCTAATATCTCACATCATCCAGTCAGCCAGACCCACCGGACTACTGCTCCTAATATCCCACATCATCCCGTCAGAGCCAACATTGTCAGGTTGATGCTGTTACACCGATTAAAATGATACCTGGGTTGGAGAAATTTGTCTTGTGTTTCTTTTTTAATCTGTGTTTGAAGTTTTAAGTTAGGCTGGGTTCACATTGGTGTTTGAGTCCGTAGCGTAGTGCTGCGGACTTCTTTCCTTAGCTGCGCCTACTTCTGCATGCGTCCTGCGTACCTATCTTTAACATTGGGTATGCAGGGACATGCGTTGTATGCGGATGTGTCCGCGTGCGTCATTTTGACTTGCCTGCTGAACGCAAGAAAATGCAACATGTTGCTTTCGGCGGGCACAATAAAATGATGCACATGGATGCATCCGCATTCAACGCATGTCCCTGCATACCCAATGTTAAAGATAGGCAAGCAGAACGCATGCAGAAGTAGGTGGAGCTTAAGGAAAGAAGTCCGCAGCACCACACCGAAGACTCAAACGCTAATGTGAACTTAGCCTTAATGAGGATGCTTCATGCCAGACAAAGAGAAGTTCCTGATTATGGGCTCCCCCTGCAGTTTGTGTCAGGGGGTGGTCTGTGTCGGCATGGTAATAAATTAAGTTATTTTCAGCTTTACAGAAGGATGAGAACACCATAAAAATCTACTGTATAATTGTCTAAGGGTCACTTCTGTCTTTCTGTCCATCTGTTTTTCTGTCTGTCTTTCTGTCTGTCTGTCACGGAAATCCCAAGTCGCTGATTGGTCACGGTCAAACGGCCATGACCAATCAGCGACGGGCACAGTGTGGCCGTGAAATGGCCGCTCCCTACTACACTGCTGTCAGTGCCCGCTCCATACTCTCCTCTAGTCAGCGCTCACACAGGGTTAATGGCAGCATTAACGGACCGCGTTATGCCGCGGTGTAACGCACTCCGCTAATGCTGCTATTAACCCTGTGTGACCAACTTTTTACTATTGATGCTGCCTATGCAGCATCAATAGTAAAAAGATCTAATGTTAAAAATAATAATGATAAAAAAATCATTATATACTGACCTTCCGTTGGCCCCCCAAACCAGCCCAGGCATTTACCGATGCTCCTCGCGATGCTCCTCGCGATGCTCCGTCTCAAGAGTGCATT
Source organism: Ranitomeya imitator (assembly GCF_032444005.1). NCBI lineage: Eukaryota > Metazoa > Chordata > Amphibia > Anura > Dendrobatidae > Ranitomeya > Ranitomeya imitator. The sequence goes on along the minus strand of NC_091283.1, from coordinate 497,379,184 downwards.
GCGGTCTCGCGAGATGATGACGTAGCGGTCTCGCGCGACCACTACATCATTATCTCTCGAGACCGCAATGCACTCTTGGGACCGGAGCGTCGCGAGGAGCATCGGTAAACGCCTGGGTTGGATCTGGGGGCCGACGGAAGGTGTCACGCCGATAACGGTGATAAGGGCAGGATGGCGTACTGGGACCCACACCTGTCCCTGCCACTATAATGGGGCCCTGGCTTTCCCTTATCTCAGGGGTACCTATGATGGTTAGGAGGCCTAAGCTGCCAGCGTATCCCTGTCTCTTGTGCAGGCCCTATCCATGGCCCCCTCTCCCCCCCAGGGAGGTGGACTGCACCAGTGTATAAATACAACAATAAATAGGGTATACAGACAAGGTAACTAAAAGTCTCAAACTCACCAAATGCTCACACAACCACGGAGGAAACACAGAGATGGGAAGAGAAGGAAAAAACTAGGAAGGAAAACGGGTTTAACATGCAACCAAAACAGCAGACACCAATCTCTGTAAATAATCCTCCAAGCTCCAACACTACGCTCCTTCAACCTCCAAGCCAGGCAGCAGAACTGATCACTGACAATAGCTGTAGTCAAGGCTGGGTCTATATAGGGGAGGAGATTACAAAATCCACTTCAGCTGAGAGACCCAGCTCACAGCAACTCAGCAACAAGGTTAACTCCTGCACTGCTGGCACAAAGCAGCCAGGTCAGAATACAGGAGAAGAGCTTCTGTTCTGTGTGTGAATGAGGCCCAGAGTGCTGCGGTTCTCTGGAACCTCTCTGTCACGGTAGCCCCGTGACAGTCCCCCCTCCCTTCTACGAGGGACCTCCGGAACCTCAGGACCAGGTTTCTCAGCATAAGCTGTATGAAATGCCCGAACCAACCTAACCGCATGGACATCGGCAGCAGGTACCCACGTCCTCTCCTCAGGACCGTACCCTCTCCAGTGTACCACATATTGTAGGGACCGACAAACTAAACGAGAATAACCCTGGAAATCTGGAACTCGAGATTTCCATCAAAAAGGACCGGAGATGCATATTCCCGAATGTCTCAAACTTATGCTTTCAGGGATGTAACTTGCCCGGGGATATGAAACATATATGGTGGACATGCCCAGTGGTGTCCAACTTATGGCAAAAAATAAATCTGCTAGTAGACCAATTGGCTGGGAGAAAGACCAATTTGGACGCCTCTGTTTTTCTCCTTTGGGCGAGACACCCGACTCTTCCTAAAAACCTATTTAAGTTGGTTACTTTTCTCTTTATAGCTACTAAAATACAGATTGCTTCGAAATGGAGGTTCCCCACGTTGTCGCTACGAATGGTTAAGGAAAGGATGACTACCATCATGCTTTATGAACGCATTGAGGCTACTAGAAATGATATGTGGAATCAGTTCTATAAGATATGGAGCCCATGGATGGACATGCAGCCTAATTTACTCCTGAGTCAGACTCCACGTCTGTCCCCATAGTGATCCGAATCTGAGGGGACAATGTTTGTTACAAATTAAAATGTAAATACAGTTCCCCTTTCCCTTCAGTTTCTCCCTTGTGTTGTCTTTGTATTGTCCCCCCTTGCGTCCATAATAAGTATGTGTTCTTATATTTCTCAGTTATAGACTCCCCTGTGAGGGAGCACACTCACATTTAAATTTTGTTTTATAACTGCTGAAGTTGAAATTTCAATAAAACTTTTTGAAACTAAAAAGGACCGAAGATTGAGGTGAAGAGGATGGATTGGATGACGCCACAACCTTTCTGAGTAAGGAGCGATGAAAAACATTATGGATCTTAAATGACTGAGGCAAAGCCAGCCGAAAATCAACTGAATTCACGACGGCCACAATCCTATAAGGGCCAATGAACCTAGGGCCCAATTTCCACAAGGGAACTCTCAGCTTAATATTTTTCGAGGACAACCAAACCCAATCACCCACACACAGGTCCGGACCTTCCACACGTCTCCGATCAGCCGCATTCTTATACCTGGAACCCATCCTCTTTAATTTATCAAGAATGCCTTGCCAAACGGATGTGATGGACGAAGAAAACCTCTCCTCTTCAGGCACCCCTGAGGAATCCTTCCTATTAAAAGAACTGAGTTGAGGATGAAAACCATATGCCCCGAAAAACGGGGACTTACCAGTGGACTCATAAATACGGTTGTTAATAGCAAACTCTGCCAACGGTAAGTTTTTAACCCAGTCCTCCTGATTTTCAGAAATGAAACACCTGAGATAAGTTTCAAGATTTTGATTTACACGTTCTGTTTGACCATTAGATTGAGGATGAAAAGCTGAAGAAAATGACAAATGAATCCCCAATCGGCTGCAAAAAGCCCTCCAAAACTTAGAAATAAACTGCACCCTACGGTCTGATACAATATCTGAAGGAACACCATGCAATCTCACAACCTCCTTGATAAAGATCTGTGCCAGAGTCTTGGCATTAGGTAACACAGGAAGAGCAATAAAATGTGACATTTTGCTAAATCTGTCAACTACGACTAAAATAACTGTATTACCCTCATAAACCAGTAAGTCAGTGATGAAGTCTATTGACAAATGGGTCCACGGTCTATTGGGAATCACCAGAGGTTGAAGAGACCCAGACGGGCGAGTACGAGGCGTCTTGGAACGCGCACACACACTGCTGGCAGCGACATATTCCTGTACATCATGATTTACCCCAGACCACCAAAAACGCCGAGTCAGAAGGTCCGAGGTAACCTTACTTCCAGGGTGTCTGGCCAGAACCGAATCATGATATTCATTGATGATTCTAAGACGAAGATTAGCAGTAATGTACAGTTTACCTACAGGACAGGCTGCTGGGGCGTCCCCCTGCGCCTCTACCACCTCTCTCTCAAGATCCGAATTAATTGCGGTGACAATTACACCCTTCTGCAGTATAGGACCTGGATCACAGTTATCCCCACCCCCGGGAAAACAACGGGATAACGCATCGGCCTTGACATTCTTGCTTCCCGGCCTATACGTAATGTAGAAATTGAACCTGATGAAGAACAGAGACCACCTAGCTTGCCTAGGTGTGAGACGCTTCGCAGATTCTAAATACAACAGATTTTTGTGATCTGTGATCACCATGACTGGGTGAATAGCTCCCTCCAAAAAATGGTGCCATTCTTCAAATGCCCATTTAATTGCCAACAGCTCCCTGTTACTAATATCATAATTCCTCTCAGTAGGAGATAATTTTTTCGAGAAAAATGCACATGGACGCCACTTACTCGGAGAAATCCCCTGTGACAATACAGCTCCCACCCCCACCTCAGAGGCATCCACCTCTACCACAAATGGCTGCATGATGTCAAGCTGTATTGATATGGGTGCAGTGGAAAAACACTTCTTCAAAGTCTCAAAAGCCTGGCAGGCCGCACTGGACCAGGCAGAGAAGTCTGTGCCTCTCTTTGTCATATCTGTTAAAGGTTTGGCTACTACTGAAAAGTCTTTAATAAATTTGCGATAGTAGTTTGCAAAACCTAAAAACCTCTGTAAGGCTTTAAGGTCCTCAGGACGCTCCCACTCCAGGACTGCTTTGACCTTAGCTGGATCCATACGAAATCCTGTGGAGGATAAGAAATAACCCAAGAATGGAACCTCTTTGACCGCGAACATGCATTTCTCAAGTTTGGCAAATAGTTTATTGTCCCTGAGTACCTGAAGGACCTGCCTTACATGAACCTGATGGGACTCGAGGTCAGGGGAATAAATTAAGATGTCATCGAGATATACCACCACAAACCTACCTATCAGATGACTAAGTATATCATTGACAAAGCTTTGGAACACCGCAGGAGCACCACACAACCCAAAAGACATGACCAGGTTCTCGTAATGTCCCTCTGGAGTATTAAACGCCATTTTCCATTCATCCCCCTCCTTCATCCGAATGAGATTATATGCCCCCCTGAGGTCTAATTTGGAGAAACACTTAGCCCCCACAATTTGATTAAAGAGGTCCGGAATAAGAGGGAGCGGGAAAGAATCCCGGACCGTAATTTGATTCAGTTCACGGAAGTCTAAGCATGGGCCTAAACCCCCATCCTTCTTCTTTACAAAGAAGAACCCAGCAGCAATGAGTGATGACGAGGGTCTGATATGACCCTTGGCCATAGTCCTTCATGGCCTGTCTCTCTGGGGCAGAGATGTTGTATAGCCTACTCTTAGGCAGTTTAGCACCAGGAATGAGACGTATGGCGCAATCATAAGGGCGATGTGGAGGTAGCTCCTGACTCCCCTCCTCAGAGAATACATCCTCAAAATCAGAGATGAACTCTGGCAGAACCTGAGAACTCAACCCGACCAAACAAGTGCCCAGGCAATGTTCCTGGCGAAACTCACTCCACCTAGTAATCTCCCGAGTCTGCCAGTCTAACACCGGTTTGTGTAACGTGAGCCATGGTAAACCAAGTACTAAAGGCGACGGCAATCCCCCCAACACATAACAATCTATTGACTCGGAGTGCAATGCCCCTATTTGTAGGCTCACCCCACGGACGGAGTGAAAGTCCCCTGGCTCAAAGGTGCAGAATCAATAGCAATTTCAGGTATGGGTCTAGACAACTCTTGAGTCTTAAGCCCTTGTGCCTGAAAAACCCAGCATCAATTAAATTAAACCCTGCCCCAGAGTCCAGAAAGGCAAAGATATTGAGGCTACTATCACCAAGACGAATCTCAGCTGGTAAGAAAAATTGTGGCTTATCTATGGAGGAAACAAGTACACCCGAGTTGCCAACCTCCCCGCAACCCAGGCTCAATAGTTTTCCGACCGTTGTCTTCTAGATGGACACACATTCGCATAATGACCCTTTCTGCCTCAAAAAAAACATGCAGCTCTTTTATGCCGTACCACTGCAGCCTACTTAGAACGAGAAGCGCCACCCAACTGCATAAGTTCTCCTAGAGACTCAGATTCTGGTGAGTCCAAATCTGAATTACCCTTGAATAGCAGCGATTCATTAAGTCTCTGGCACAGGCGACGGTCCACACGGATCGCAAGAGACATAGCTGCCTCCAGTGTGGTTGGTGTCTCCTGTAGGGCGAATGCATCTTTTATTTTATCAGATAGGCCCTGATAAAATTGACTGCGGAGTGCAGGGTCATTCCACTTTGTGTCAGTAGCCCGTCTCCAAAACTCAGAGCAGTACTCCTCTACTGGCCGGTCTCCCTGTGTAAGATGGCGTATTGTGGACTCAGCGAGAGAGACGCGGTCAGGATCATCATACACTTGACCTAGGGCTCGAAAAAACTCCTCCGCAGTCCGTAACGGCAAAGCGTCAGCGGGAAGTGAAAATGCCCAGGTCTGGGGATCACCCTGTAAAAGTGATACTATAATCCCAACCCTCTGCTCCTCTGAACCTGAAGTGTGAGGACGTAACCAAAAGTATAATTTACAGGCTTCCCTGAATGTAACAAACTTGTCGCGCCCCCCAGAGAACCTGTCAGGTAATGCAATCTTAGGTTCCAGAGAAGCTTGTGGTGGTGTAGCAACCCCTGCCGTGGCCACTGGAGTGCGCTGTACAACCGCCGAGTGGAGGTCAGCCACCTCTAGACTGAGCTGCTGTAATTGTCCAGCTAAAGCAGCAATGGGGTCCATGTTGGACGAAGAAAATTTTTTAGGTCAGTGATACTGTCACGCTGATAACGGCGATAAGGGCAGGACGGTGTACTGAGACCCACACCTGTCCCTGCCACTATAATGGAGCTTTGGCTTTCCCTTATCTCAAGGGTACCTATGATGGTTAGGAGGCCTGAACATTGCTGTGCTCTACACTAAGTGGCCTGTGTTATATACTGCATGGGCTGTGTTATATACTATGTCTCTGTGCTATTTGCTACGTGGCTGTGCAATATATTACGTTGCTGTGCAATATACTATGTGTCCGTGCTATATACTACGTGTCTGTGCTATATACTACGTGGCGGGGCAGTATACTACATGTCTGTGCTACATGGCTGGGCAATATACTACGTGGCTGGGCAACATACTACGTATCTGTGCTATATACTATGTGTCTGTAGCAGTCTCGCGAGACCGCTACATCATCATTTCGCGAGACTGCAATGCACTCTTGGGACCGCAGCATCGCGAGGAGCATCGGTAAACACCTGGGCTGGTTTCGGGGGCCGACGGAAGGTAAGTATATAATGATTTTTTATTTTTTTATTATTTTTAACATTAGGTCTTTTTACTATTGATGCTGCATAGGCAGCATCAATAGTAAAAAGTTGGTCGCACAGGGTTAATAGCAGCGTTAAAGGAGTGCGTTACACTGCGGCATAACGTGGTCCGTTAACGCTGCCATTAACCCTGTGTGAGCGCTGATTGGAGGGAAGTATGAAGCGGGCACTGACGGCAGGGGAGTAAGGAGCGGCCATTTCACGGCCACACTGTGCCCGTCGCTGATTGGTCATGGCCGTTTGACCGTGACCAATCAGCGACTTGGGATTTTCATGACAGAAAGACAGACAGAAAGATGGAAGTGACCCTTAGACAATTATATAGTAGATGTATACGAGCATATGTGCCTATATGTTGTGTATGTACAGTGGGGAAATAAGTATTTGATACACTGCTGATTTGGCAAATTTTCCCACCTACAAGCAAAAAGTGGAGAGTTCTGTAATTTTTATCATAGGTAGGTACACTTCAACTGTGAGAGACAGAGTGTAAAAAAATTCCAGAAAATCACATTGCATGATTTTTACAAAATTAATTTGCATGTTATTTCATGAAATAAGTATTTGATACAATGGAAAAACAGAACTTAATATTTGGTACAGAAATCTTTGTTTGCAATTAGGCTTCTTTCACACTAGCGTCGGAATCTCCCCGTCGCAATGCGTCGGGGAGAGATTCCGACGCTAGCGTTTAGCGCTTTGCACAATGGAGGCAGCGGATGCATTTCTCCGGCGCATCCGCTGCCCCATGGTAAGGTGCGGGGAGGTGGGGGCGGAGTTCCGGCCGCGCATGCGCGGTTGGAAAAAGCGGTCCGTCAGGAGCAAAAAACGTTACATGTAGCGTTACATGTAGCATGTGACTGCTGACACAGTCCAGCCACATGAGGTCTGGCATTGTCCTGCATTAGGAGGAACCCAGGGCCAACCGCACCAGCATATCTCACAAGGGGTCTGAGGATCTCATCTCGGTACCTCATGGCAGTCAGGCTACCTCTGGTGAGCACATGGAAGGCTGTGCGGCCCGCCAAAGAAATGCCACACCACACCATTACTGTCCCAGCAGATCGCTCTCCACGGCATCTCCAGACTCTGCACATGTCTGTCACATGTTCTCAGTGTGAACCTGCTTTCATCTGTGAAGAGCACAGGGCGCCAGTGGTGAACTTGCCAATCCCAGTGTTCTGTGGCAAATGCCAAGCGTCCGGCATGGTGTTGGGCTGTGAGCACAACCCCCATCTGTGGATGTCGGGCACTGAAACCATGCTCATGGAGTCAGTTTCTAACTGCTTATGCAGACACATGCACATTTGTGGCCTGCTGGAGGTCATTTTGCAGGGCTCTGGCAGTGCTCCTTCTGTTCCTCCTTGCACAAAGGCTGAGGTACCGATCCTCCTGCTGGGTTGTTGCCCTCCTACAGCCCCCTCCACATCTCCTGGTGTACTGGCCTGTCTCCTGGTAGCACCTACAGCCTCTGGACACTACGCTGACAGACACAGCAAACCTTCTTGCCACAGCTCGCATTGATGTGCCATCCTGGATAAGCTGCACTACCTGAGCCACTTGTGTGTGTTGTAGAGTCCGTCTCATGCTACAACTAGTGTGAAAGCTCAACTAACATTCAAAAGTGACCAAAACATCAGCCAGAAAGCATTGGTACTGAGATGTGGTCTGTGGTCCCCACCTGCAGAACCACTCCTTTATGGAGTGTGTCTTGATAATTGCCAATAATTTCTATCTGTTGTCTATTTCATTTGCGCAACAGAATGTGAAATTGATTGTCAAACAGTGTTGCTTCCTAAGTGGACAGTTTGATTTCACAGAAGTTTGATTTACTTGGAGTTATATTCTGTCGTTTAAGTGTTCCCTTTATTTTTTTTGCGCAGTGTGTGTGTGTGTGTATATATATATTTATATATATATATATATATATATATATATATAGATAGATAGATAGATAGATAGATAGATAGATAGATAGATAGATAGATAGATACATAGATATATATTTTGAAAGTAATTTTAAAGGTGGAACATCACTCTAGCTGGCATTCAATACTGTGCTGTGAATTCACTATTGAACAAGATGTCAGCCTTGCTTTAAATTCTGACATTTGCTGGTTAATCTCAGAGTGTTTGCAGGGGACAGAAACAAGAACAATATGAGACGGTAAGAGAGGAATATAATAACAGTCACATCTTGTACCCGACACCGGGTCATGTGTAATATAAAAAAGCAGATACCACATCTTGAATAAACAACATATGGCACCTTATAATAATCATAAGGAGGAAAAAAACAACCCTTATCAGCTAATGTACTTTAAGTGAGAAAAAAAAAATAACAAAAGTGGCAAAAATCTGCATCACCTTGGAAGGGTTGTCTCATTATTGTATACGGATGTTATAAAGCGGTGTGGTGTCCCTGCACTCCATTAGCTAAAGTGAATAATCACTGCAAATATATCCAATTATTTACACAGGCAGACATTTATTTGAATGGGTGCCATGTAATACTACATTTCCTCTGCATTGGATGCTGCAGTTTTTCCCTAATGATTACTGCTGCTCACATGAGGTTCCTGGAACCAGAGCTTCTGCATTGGGTGGTATCTGATTGTCCTGCTGTAGGATAAATTTGCAGCCACAGACTTCTAGGATTGCACTAGAGTTCTAGTTTTCTTCCTCTCTGAATACACAAATTTACATATTTCCCAGAGGAACATTGTGGCTTTAAGTCTCTTAATCTCATCATACTTAACATGTCACTCTCCACAAGGACAAACAATACCTCTTGGATCCCGGTCAGACACCTCTCACACAGCCAAACCAGATCTCACACTTTGCATTGATGAGGGGCAGTACCCTGAAACACAGTGTCTGCAAATTGAGATTCTAGTTTGGCTTTTTTACCCTTAGTCATGTGACAATGCTCGTTAAAGGGTTGACATTGACTGTTAGGATTGATACTTCCAATAGGTGGCACTAGAGTTCTAGTCTTCTTCTTCTCTAAAGATACCAATTTGCATATTTCCCAGAGGAGCATTCCAGCTTTAAGTCTCTTCATCTCAGCATGCTTAACATGTCACTCTCCGCAAGGATAAACAATACTTCTTGGATCCTAGCCATTGATTCCAAACATACAGCCAATATCTTTAAGAACTATGTTCAATGTAGAGAAGAACAAGGCATCTTAGAAGTGATGATATGGCCCCCACAGAGCCCCGATCTCAACATCTTCAAGAAGGATTTCCACAAGCCTACATCCACGGAAGATTTGTGGTTAGTTCTCCAAGATTTTTGGAACAACGTGCCTGTCATATTCCTTCAAAAACTTTGCAAGTGTACATAGAAGAACTGGTGCTGATTTTGAAAGCAAACCTCCCTAGTGTTCGGGTTCGGTTCGTTTCTTCGATCAAGGAGGTGTTCGCCGAACTGTTCGTCGAATGTTCGACGAACACCGTCGAACCCCATTGAAACCAATGGCAGGCAAACACAAACACATACAAACAAATAGAAAACACATAGAAAACACCTTAAAAGGTGTCCAAAAGCTGACAAACTGCTCAGAAGACACAAAAAACATGGAAAAGTCACAACTACATATAGTCATGCGAAAAGAAAAGAGGTAGAGGAGTAAAAGGAGGAGGAGACACAGATATAGGCATGTCATGCCCTTCTAAAATCAAGAAAGGCTGGAGTAAAAATCTAAACTCACTCTACCAACACCCTGACGTCTTGACAAAAAAAAGAAAAAAAGAAATATCTTTAGGTAGAATGGCGGAAGGTCCATTCAGAACACTTTCCTTAGAAGACGTAGTGGTACCCCCGTTGGGAGTTGTGCCAAAAAATGAACCCAATACATTCAGACTAATCCACCATTTGTAATATCCAAGGAGCAGGTCAGTGAACGACAACATCGACGTGGAACCAAGTACAGTACTATATACTCTACCTCCTCTGACGAGGCAATTAGGCGGGTCAAGAAGTTGGTAAGGGGCACCCTAATGGCCAAAACAGACATTGAGGGTGTGTTCCGGTTACTACCTGTGCCTCCGAATAGTGTCCTCCCATTGGGCTGCTTCTGTGAAGGCGCATACTACATAGATCGCTGTTTGCCCATGGGGTGCTCCATATCCTGCTCACTATTTGAGGCGTATAGTTGCTTCCTCGAATGTGTCGTCATGGATGTTTGTAAGGCGGCACATATTATCCATTACCTTGCCCAAAAGATTCGCCACAGTGTGAAAACATGCGGTAGTCCACCTGTGAAAAGGAGAGAGCTGGAGGGAGAGTGGACACCCCAGAGCCGAGGGGTTTGATTGAGAAAGAAAGAAGGCGGTGTAGCTTGCTTCATGGGTGGGGTACTCTGCTGAGTAGCAGAAATTGCTACTAAGCCCAAAAGGATTTCCTGGGCCAGATGCCGTTAAAAAATTGTATTTATGTAAACAGGCGGTGTAGCTTGCTTCATGGGTGGGGTACGCTGCTGAGTAGCACTAAATTCTACTAGGCCCAAACGGATATCCTGGGCTAGATGCCGTTACAAAATAGTAGTTAGGTAAACAGGCGGTGTAGCTAGCTTCATGGGTGGGGTAATCTGCTGAGTAGCACAAAATGCTATTAGGTACAAAACGATTTCCTGGGCTAGATGCAGTTAAAAATTAGTAAATAGATCAACAGGCGGTGTAGCTTGCTTCATGGGTGGGGTACACTGCTGAGTATCACTAAATTCTATTAGGCCCAAAAGGATTTCCTGGGCTAGATGCCGATAAAAAATAGTAGTTAGGTAAACAGGCGGTGTAGCTTGCTTCAAGGGTGGGGTAAGCTGCTGAGTATCACTAAATTCCACTAGGCCCAAAAGGATTTTACTGGGCTAGATGCCGTTACAAAATAGTAGTTAGGTAAACAGGCGGTGTAGCTTGCTTCATGGGTGGAGTACGTTGCTTAGTAGCACTAAATTCTTCTAGGCTCAAATGGATTTCCTGGGCTAGATGCCGTTACAAAATAGTACTTAGGTAAACAGGCGGTGTAGCTTGCTTCATGGGTAAAGGCACTGCTAAGTAGCACCAAATTCTATTAGGCCCAAAAGGATTTCCTGGGCTGCATGCCGTTATAAATAGTACTTAGGTAAACAGGCGGTGGGTGGCTAGGCTACTCTGCTGACTAGCAGACACTAAAGCTTTGGAGCAGACCTCTGAATCCCAGGCCACAGTATGAGGAAACAACGCTGCAGACGACCCCACCCACCTGGAATTGATGATGGCAACATCATGTAAAACTCAGCAAGGGGACTAAATAAAAGAGTCTCCATTTTTTCCAAAATTCGGACACAGACACCACTTAAGTGGCATCAATTTCGCCAGATTTTTTTAAAACGGTTGTGAGGTGAATTTCAAAAATCATCAAGCCTTTAGTCTCTCTAAGATGACACAGGGGTAGAAAAGTCCAGGATTTGTTCATCTTGATGAACGTTAGTCTGTCTACATTGTCACTGGACAGCCGCGTGCGCTTATCTGTCAGCACACCACTAGCAGCGCTGAACACACGTTCAGAGAGAACGCTGGCTGCGGACACGACAAGATCTCCAAGGCGTGAGTTGTGAGCTCAGGCCATTTTTCAAGATTGGAAGCCCAAAATGAGCTAGGGTCCAGTTCCGCAGTCATGGCATCGATGTTAACTTAGGGATACTCTTGCACCATCCTCTCTAGGCGTTGACTGTGCGTCAGACTTCGTGTCTCCTGTGGCCTTGCAAAGGATGGTCTAAAAAAATCTTGAAACGATTGGAAAAAATTGCTGTTACCACCAGATATGATGTTACTGTTATGGTTTGAGTGATGACTCGATAGTCCCATGGTTGGCAAGTTAGAACTCAGAGATTGACTATGTGCACCACTGGTGTTTTGTGGAAAAGCAGATGTTAGATTCTGTAACAGATGTTAGATTCTGTAACAGTCTCTGCTGATACTCCTGTATGCTTGAATCCCTTTCTATGGCAGGAATTATTTCGCCAAATTTGCTTTTGTACTGGGGATCTAAGAGTGTGGCAACCCAGTAGTCAGCATTACTTCGGATTCTGACAATCCGAGGGTCATGTTGCAGGTAGTGCAGCAAGAATGCACTCATGTGTCTTGCGCATCCAGGAGGACCAAGTCCTTGTTGTCTTGGTGGTGGCGAGGTGAGAATCATGCTTCCTTCGTCTGCCCTCTCCCCCCAACCTCGCACAACAGAAATTTGATCAAGGTCTCCCTCATCTAATGAGTCTTCCATGCCCAGCGCCAGTTCGTCCTCCACTTCTCCCTCGCCTCCTGCACCTTCCTCAACAGTTTGGCTGCTACCATGCGCCCTCGGTAACCCCTCTCCCCCAGCCTCCAATGCCAGCCGCCTTGGTGCTGCCAACCTTCTTGACCTTGGAGATATGACCCCTTCCGCATACGACTCCTCCTGTTCCTCCTCCTCCTCATGTTCCACGACCTGACTCCAAACACTGTGTAAGGTGTGCTCCAGCATGTAAATCACCAGAATGGTCATGCTGATAATGGCATTGTCAGCACTAAACATCTTCGTTGCTATTTCAAAACTGTGCAGAAGGGTGCATAGGTCCCTGATCTGAGACCACTCCTGCAGCGTGATTTGCCCCACCTCTTGATCTCGTTGGCCCATGCTATACGTCATAACGTATTGCACCAGGGCTCGTCGGTGCTACCACAGTCGCTGCAACATGTGCAGAGTTGAATTCCACCGTGTGGGCACATCGCATTTCAACCGGTGAACTGGCAGGCCCAACGACTTCTGTAGAGATACAAGTCGTCAAGCTGCGGGATGCGAACAGCGGAAGTGAGCACACAGTGACCGTGCCCTCTGTAGAAGCCCATCTAGTCCGTGATAGTGTTATAAAAATTGCTGGACAACCAGGTGAGCCATACAAGGCACGTGTGTGACATTGCCCCGGCGAAGGGCCGCACCCAGGTTTGTAGCATTGTCGCACACAGCTTTCCCTGGCTGCAGGTTGAGTGGAGACAACCATTGATGGAACTCAGTCTCCAGAGCTGACCACAACTCCTCTGCTGTGTGACTCACATTTCCCAGACATTTCAATGTAAACACTGCCTGATGCAGTTGAGCCTTGGTGACTGGTCGATGGTCTAGGAGATGCATGTACTATAGACTGAGCTTGCTGAAGGAGTCGTTGGGGATAGCCTCTTTGTACAAGATATCTGTTCTAGTATCTCAATTTGAAAGAGTTCGGGTGAGTGATCCCGAAATACATTCACAATGTTTAGAAGAGATGAAACAGAAGTTTGTACAAAGAGGCTATCCCCAACGACTCCTTCAGCAAGCTCAGTCTATAGTACATGCATCTCCTAGACCATCGACCTCAAATAGAATTGCTTTCGTTCACCCATACCATCCATTTATGTATAAAGTACATAATACAATTCGTAAATATTGGCACATTCTACGTGATAGTTTTCCTAGTATTCCAGAGTTCCAGGTGCCCTTTTTACCTTGTTTCAGGAGGCCTAGTAATCTTAAAAATAAGATAGTCAGGGCTGACATAGGTTCATCCTTGACTAGTTCGAGACAAACATTCTTTTGTACCCCACAAAAAGGGATGTTTCCATGTTTACAATGCGCCCAATGCGCAAATGTTCTCAAAGGTTCTAAAATGTCACATCCATTAACTGGTGTTGATATTCCGATAACAGGTTTTTTTTACCTGTAATTCCAAATCAGTTATATATGCCATCAAGTGCCCATGTGGTAAAATATATGTGGGTGATACCAAACAAGCGATCAAAGATCGCATATCCCATCATAAATCGAATATATGTTGTAAGAAAAACCATCTTCCCATCCCATATCATTTTAATACAGCAGGCCATACAATAGCACAGTTACGTTTTTTGGTGTTGGAACAGGTTAGTGTGGGCAGGAGAGGTGGTGGTGATTTAACCAAGAGATTACTAGCTAGAGAAGCATACTGGATCCATTTCTTACAAAGTATGGAACCAAAGGGACTTAATAGGGATTTCGATGTTACGGGTTTATTTTAATCCCTGTTATTGCTGTGTACTTTGTCATTGATAAACTGTCAATTTTCAATAAGGGATTATGTATCTGTTATTATGTACTAATAACATTTTCCTATATTTCTCACTACTCCCTATCTTTTGTTCCCAGAGGTTCTTCATGCATCACCTGCCCTGTCTGTCTATTTACCTTTGTTTGGTTATTGCCGCTAGAATACTGTTTCCTGTTATTTTCTTGATTTCTCCTCTTTTTATTTCTTCTCATTGAATATAATCTTTTTTGATGTCTTTTAGGTTACTTCATGATATTCCTCTCTTATTATGATACTTACCTTCCATTAGTTCCAGAGATGAGGACCGCCCCCTGCACCAACCCTTTTCTTCCTTTGTTTGCGTTCTCACAGAGCACTTCCGGTATACCGGGGATTCCAATGACGCACTTCCGGTTCTGCGCATCACAGGAATATTTCACAGTGGAACAACGGAGATACAGGCGCACATGACAACTATAATGGGGACGGTGTGTTTGGATTCCACAAGCGCTCCAAAGACGCTACACACGTCATCTCTGGCACCCTATTTCCGGTCTAGTCACTACAAATAAATGCACTCGTACATAGTGCACTTATGGCGCCTTTTCCCTGGTCTTCACCTGCTATCCACTGCGCTAGGTCCAGGGATTTATGTCACATCATCAATTACAGATAACATCCTGAACAATTATCCCTATCATTCTTTTGGTAAGGTTTTTTTCCGTATTTTTTCCGTTTTCCTATTTAGCTGTTTGTGGAGGAGAATACTTTGATTATGAATGAGATGATTCATTTTTTAGTGGGTTCTGTTAAAACCTCACACACAATTATACTGGGAAATGGTTTCAACATATGAGCAAGGACTTTGGAGGGAGTCATTGACATTATTCCAAATTTATTTTATGTCATATCGGTTCATTCAGTTAATTTTCTCATGTTAATTTTTTCATGTTTTTTCTGGTATTACATTGCCATCATTATTGTGATTTATTTCATGTTGTTTTCAAAATTGGATTTTGATATTACTACATGGTAATATTTGTTTTGTTCTCTTTTGTACATTCCAGTCTGATGAAGGTCAGTGTAATGACCGAAACGTTACATTATATTCCTGGAGTATATTTCCTTAATAAATAAAAAATAATAATAAAAAATAAAAATAATAATTTTGCACAAGCATTGAATCTTTTGAGTGCCGGAACAATTTTTTGAGTATTTGATAGGGGAGTGGTAACCCCTCTTTTGAGCACCACCAAGAGGAGTGACGTGTCATTGTATCTAGTATTACATTATGGGCCTGGATCTGACTCACAAAGATTCTTGGCATCAGTGCAGATCATTTCGTCATCTGGATTCACAGAAGCTCTGGAGCAGACCTCTGATTCCCAGGCTATAGTATGTGTAAACAGCTCTACAGACTCATCCATGTGTGTTACCCCATGCTCAGATGGGCAGCTGGAGACTTGGGAGCTGTGAGGAAGTAAGTGCGATTGGGGTGACAACTCTGAGGACTGGAGTAGTTGTGATGTTGAAGTTGACATGGAGGAGAGCCCACTTGAACAAGCACTTGATATCCGTTCAAGCACCTGCTGTTTTTGTGCCTCATCTGGAATTTGTAGCGATGCTCGTAGCGATGGTCGTAAGAAAGGGATCATATCAGATTGTCCACGAAAAGAAGTAGATATCTTACTTTGGCTGGAAGATGGTCTTTCTTCTGCAGATGTTACTGTTGCTTTACTACCTACCCCACGGACACAGCCTTTTTGCCCTTTCCAACAGCAGCAGGCCTTTTGCCACTCATTTTAATGCTTAACTAATAGGCAACTCTGTATCTGTGGTTGTTGGCACATCAACCGATGGATGAAAACCGAGCAGAACTGAGTGGCCAAACTGTGGTACTGGGCCCAAAACTAATAACTGGATAAGATGCAGTGAAAATTGAGATACACAGGCGGTATAGTTTGTTTCACAGGCGGGCTACTCTGCTGACGTGCAGACACTGCTCCTAGGCCCCAAACTATTAACTGACAATTCACTCCAAAAAAACATTCTTTGTGTGTATAGCAGCTACAGCAGCAGCAGTGCCATCTAACACTAAGCTGCAGCAGTGAGGAAATGGTGGCGATTGGGCAAATGGCTGGTTCTTATAGGGCAAGGACATGTGACATACACAGCCAATGACACATGCCCTTGCTTGTGTGCATCACATGCACATTGCTGTGTGTGTGTGCACTGCTCATAGGCTGAGAGACTGCACCGCCCCACTGTAAATGCGGAAAAGAGAAAAAAATGGAGATCGGCGTTATTTCAGCACAGATTTATCAGCTCCCCCCCACCCACTATACACTGAAACAGTCTATTAACATTGATAAACAGTTTTAATGTGCAAATCAAGCGAGGCTTTTGCTGAACGAACAGTTATCGAACAGAAACTCGAACAGCCGAATTTTAAGCAAATTGTTCGGGTTCGTCAAATGACTCGAACACCGCCCAAAACAGCTCAAATTTGAGATTGTCGAACAGTTCGACTTGAACGCCGCTTATCTCTAGTCACAAGAGCCTATATTGTCTGATCCAGGAAAATCACATCAGATACACAAAGCAAACTCTAATCAAATGCTGATGAAATGCAATGATAGTGTGACCAATTCGCTCAGATGAAGATAAGATGGAGAAATAAAATTCTCCATCTTCTCCTTTCTGTCAGTCCATGGAAATTGGACTGCACTCAGATGTCATCCAAGTGCAATCTAATGGTTTTCACTGACTCACTGATTTGCAGGCCTAGTACGATCCAAATATTGGATTTCAATCGTGCATGCTGCGGTTTTAGCTTGGACCGGCTTGGTCCGAGAAAAAAAATCAGACATATGCGCGGCCCCATTGAATATCATTGGACACAGTGCAACCTGATATTTTCTCAGTCGCTGTCGGACTGATATGTCTGCATAAACCCTTAGATTTCTTTTTATTTTGTTTATTTACCTTGCATTTTGCTTATTGATCAAAAATCAACTATTAATACTTCTATTTTTAATTCTTATTTTGCAGCGTTTTTTTCAGACCTTCCTTAAACTCTTGCCCAGCACTCTATATACCGTACTGAACTGTAATAATGTGTGGATTGTTTTTAAGGAAAATTGAGAAAAATAGATGGAATAAAGACTGTTTTTTTTAGCCTTCTGTGATTCCTTATTCTAGCAATCAAAAATTAAAAAAATAATAAAACGTGCCACAACAATGATTCTTGCACAGGAACATTAAGATTACATACATATTTCATGACTGGTAGGATTAGCGTAAAACCAGTAATTTTATTCATTTCATTTCTCCATTTCCCAGACCCAGGTTATGAATACAATAATATCAGCCATCCATAGGATTAAACATTATAGGACACAAGCTACAGGTGCTTCTCACAAAATTAGAATATCATCAGAAATAAACACTTGAAATAGATCACTCTGTAATGACTCTATATGATATATGAGTTTCACTTTTTCTATTGAAGAACTGAAATAAATTAACTTTTTGATGATATAATTTTGTGAGAAGCACCTATAGATATGGCACCATAATCAAGCTTATTACAAACATACTGTAATACAACCCCTGGCAAAAATTATGGAATCACCAACCTTGGAGAATGTTCATTCAGTTGTTCAATTGAGTAGAAAAAAGCAGATCACAGACATGGCACAAAACTAAAGTTTTTTATCCAAGCATAATTTTTCCCCTATGCTTGGTTAAAAAAAGTAACCATTACTGACTACCACATTTTTTGTTCTTGATTTCTTTTAGTGTTTCTTAAAGCCAGAAAGTTGCCATTTGAAATGACTTTAGTTTTGTGCCATGTCTGTGATCTGCTTATTTTCTACAAAATTAAACAACTGAATGAACTTTCTCCTAGGCCGGTGATTCCATAATTTTTGCCAGGGGTTGTAGAACCAAGACTACTGCTGGTGAACTAAAACCAGAAGCAAGCTGAGACACTGAGACACTTCTCATGGCCAAGCCGTCAGGAGTCTGAGGTCAAAAGCGAGGAATCTATGTCATAAACAAAACAAAGAGGCAAAGGTGTACTCGGGTAATGTTCTGAGGTCAGAACACCAGGAGGATAGAGGATCAGAGCAGAAGGGGTTAAACAAATGGATGGTCAGAACAAGGTCCGAGGTCAGGCAACAAAAAATCTATAAACAGAATGCAAGGCACAGAGAGACAAACCACACAGTAGCTGAATGTATGTCTGTCAGAGGTCTGGGAGTAACAGCCCAGTTAAGTAGCATGGCAATCACCTGGGATAATGAAAACCTGAAGACAGCCAGCTACTATGACATCTGTCAATAAACACATTAACAGCTTCAGCACGTCTGTGTACCAGATTGGACAGCTGAGGTATCAGTATCTGCATCCCAGACACATTGATGGGTGGAACTGTGGTACAACATTACTACATAGATATAGTAACAAAGCCAAATATATATACTTTATATAAATACATGGTAAAAGGATCATAATTACTATATACAGTGGGGGAAATAAGTATTTGATACACTACTGACTTTGCAAGTTTTACCACCTACAAAGAATGGAGAGTTCTGCAATTTTTATCATTAGGTACACTTCAACTGTGAGAGACAGAATCTTAAAACACATCCAGAAAATGACATTGTATGATTTTTACATAATTCATTTGCATTTTATTGCATGAAACGAGTATTTGATTCAAAAACAGAACTTTATATTTGGTACATAAACCTTTGTTTGCAATTACAGATGTCAAACGTTTCCTGTAGACCCTCACCAAGTTTGCACACACTGCAGCAAGGATTTTGGCCCACTTCTCCATACAGATCTTCTCCAGATCTTTCAAGTTTCAGGTCTGTCACTGGGAAATATTGAGTTTCAGCTCCTTCCAAAGATTTTCTATTAGGTTCAGGTCTGGAGACTGGCTAAGCCATTCCAGGACCTTGAAATGCTTCTTACGAAGCCACTCCTTAGTTGCCCTGGCTGTGTGTTTCGGGTCATTGTCATTCTGGAAGGGCCCATGACATGCGCTGACGTTAGCAGGGGGACCTTGCATGCCCTGCAGGATTTTAATCCATGCCGATGTAGTGTGTTACTAATGGTAATATTTAAAGATGAGGTGTTAGCTTTCTTCAGGTCATTGACAAGGTTCTCCCATGTATTCCTTGGCTGATTCCAAACCTTTCTCAGAATTATCCATATCCCACAAGGCGAGATCTTACATGGAGCCCCAGACTGAGGTAGATTGACAGTCATCTTGTGTGTCTTCCATTTTCTAATAATCAACAGTTGTTGCCTTCTCACCAAGCTGATTCTTTATTGTCCTGTAGCCCATCACAACCTTGTGCAGGTCTACATTTTTGTCCCTGGTGTCCTTAGGCTATGTTCACACCTTGCGGAGTCCCTCTGCGGGTTTTCCCGCAGCGGATTTGATAAATCTGCAGGGCAAAACAACTGCGGTTCTCCCTGCAGATTTATCGCGGTTTGTTCCTCGTTTTCCGCTGCGGGTTTCCGCCTATACTATTGATGCTGCATATGCAGCAATATGCAGCATCAATAGTAATGTTAAAAATAATAAAAATTGGTTATACTCACCCTCTGACGTCCCGATCCCTCGGCGCTGCACCCGGCGGTCCGGTTCCAGAGATGCTGTGCGAGAAGGACCCATCGTGACGTCACGGTCATGTGACCGCGACGTCACCGCAGGTCCTGGTCGCACAGCAACTCTGACCGGACAGCCGCGTGCAGCGCCCAGGAGCTCCGGACATCAGAGGGTGAGTATAACCAGATTTTTTATTTTTTAACCCCAAATATGGTTCCCAGGGCCTGGAGGAGAGTCTCCTCTCCTCCACCCCGGGTACCACCCGCACATTATCCGCTTACTTCCCGCAACGTGGGCACAGCCCCATGCGGGAAGTAAGCGGTTCAATGTATTCCTATGGGTGCAGAATCGCAGCGATTCTGCACAAAGAAGTGACATGCTGCGGGTTGTAAACCGCTGCGTTCCCGCGCGGTTTTTCCCGCAGCATGTGCACAGCGGTTTGCGGTTTCCATAGGGTTTACATGTTACTGTAAACGCTATGGAAACTGCTGCGGACCCGCAGCATCAAAATCGCGGCGGTTCCGCGGTAAAAACCGCTAAGTGTGAATATAGCCTAAGACAGCTCTTTGGTCTTTGCCATGGTGGAGAAGTTGGAGTGTGATTGATTGTGTGGACAGATGTCTTTTATACAGGTAACAAATGCAAACAGGTGCAATTAATACAGGTAGTGAGTGCAGAGTAGGAAAGTTGGTTAAAGAAAAACTAACAGGTCTGTGAGAGCTGAAATTCTTGCTGGTTGGTAGGTGATCAAATACTTATTGCATGCAATAAAATGAAATTTAATTATTTAAAAATCATACAGTGTAATTTTCTGGTTTTATTTTTTAGATTCCATTTCTTACCATTGAAGTGTATCTACAATAAAAATTACAGACCTCTCCATTCTTTGTAGGTTTGAAAACTTGCAAAATGGACAGTGTATCAAATACTTACTTTCCCCGCTGTAGATATGTGAATAGAAACAAGATGGCCACACAGACTCTATAATAGATATATATAGGTTTGGAAGCTGCTGTCTTAATAATTGTGATGCATTTTAACATCATGTGTCATATTATTATTATTATTATTATTTATTTTTAAAGCACCATTGATTCTATGGTGCTTTACATGTGAAAAGAGTTACATACAGTGGCATCAAAAAGTGTAGCATTTTTTCTTATTGTGTGATTACTTCTGTCTAGTTATAATGCTATTTTCCTGGTGATGAATTGAAAGTGCGTGAAGTTGTTGTAAGCAGGGTGCGGGATGCAGTGACAGACAGAAGGCCGAGCAAGGGTTAACCAAATGTAACAATTTAATAGAACATAGTATTCACTCCTCGCAGGGAGGTAAATGGTTAAAGAATGGTTAATAAGAATAATGAAAGTAAAACAATAGCAGTCCAGTTAAAGAACTTATCGTGTCATTCATGCTCCTCCTCAGCTGTTGGTCCCGCAGGGGTTGTAGCACCGGGAGCGTCCAGGGAGATGTCCAAAGATTGGGTCCATTAAATGATGTCCGTCTTCTGGCAGCAGCGGTCGATCTCCGTTACCTTCTGCTGAGCCCCTAGTCCTTAAACACGGGCAGCTGAAGCACACAAGGCCGTGGCACTTCCAGTGTCAAACGGGAAAGGGTGCGAAGTCACTGGCAGTGAAGGCCGCACAATTCTGTCTGGTGCTTGGCTTTCTCTCCTCTGCCTGTCGCGGCGCCGGTACTCAGGGGACGGAGCACGCTGCTCACCCAGCTGTGTGCTGCTGCTAGTTTGTGCAAAACTGCCGGCTTCTCCGCGTGCTTTTGCTTTTATCTTGACCCTCCTGCCCCGATCATGAGGTTGGTCCGGCTTCTCATTCTTTCTCCCAGGCAACAAGGGAGGCAGCCTCAACAGTTCCCGACCCGGCTCAGTACAGGTACCCGCAGCCCAGTCTTCCTCCTTACACTTCCCCTCTCCTTTAGCTCGCCATTCCATGGGCGACAGTTCTTGCAGCAGGCGTTGACACTCCTCTATCTCTTGAATGATCTGCTGCCAAATAAATTGGTCTTATTCATAATGATTGGGAGGTATTCCAGCTGTCGTTCATTCTGTGTGGCGTAAGTCAGGTTGGGTGGTCGAGTCAGGTTGGGCAGTTGAGGACGGGGATGCGTCCAGGTCCAATGGAGCAGCCATATCAAGAGTTTTAGGTTCTCACACTTCCCCTGGGCCAGTGGGTAGTGGACCATCTAGATCAGAGGGTGAGGCAGGTTCTTCTTCTTCATCACCATCAAAGGTCGCTGGAGTGGACATTTTGAGAACACTTGGTGCTCTCCCTTCTATTTCGGGATCTCGTGACAGGCAAGGATGTAGCATGCTTTGGTGGACTACTCGGGTAGGGGCCCCTTCTTTTCCCTCAGGCTGGACTTCATAGACGGGTCCATCAGTCCCAATTTGATGTTTCACCTGATACAGAGTTTGTTCCCATCAATGCTCTAGCTTGCCTCTATGTCGCTTGTCTCGAACCAATACTCGGTCCCCCGCCTTCAGAACTGTTCCTCGCAGGGGCGTCATCTCATGGTGCTCAAGTTCCCAAAACTTGGTCTATACTAGTCGATGTAGAGTCTGCAAGCGATGTCGATGTTCGCGGACCCAGTTGGACACCCCGGCCATTGAGTAGTCCTCCTCTGGACCCAACTCCAGCTCGGTAATCTCTCATCCTTTTCGGCTGAACAGCTGGGTGCATGGCGTGTATCTGGTTGTACTGTGCACTCGGTTATTGTACGCCCAGACTATCTCAGCTATATACTCGGGCCAACGGACTTTCGTGTCTTCCTCCAACATTCTCAACATTTGAATCAGCGTCTGGTTGAAATGTTCGCAGGCTCCATTCCCCTGCGGATGGTAAGGTGTCGTCCTGGGCTTTTCAATTGGATACAGGGGATGGAGTTCCTCCATCATTCAACCTTGAAAGCAGGCGCCCTGGTCAGAATGGAACCTTTTCGGGCACCCATACACCTGGATGAAATCTTGACAAATGGCCTGTGCAGCTGACTCAGCCGTCTGATCCCGGGACGGAGTCACCACAGCGAACTTAGTGAAATGATCGATCATTACAAGACAATGTTTATATCATAGATGAGCAGGACCCATGGTCAAGTAGTTGATCATTAGCAGTTCCAAGGGAGCGGAGGTCATAATATTCTGCTTAGGAGCTCTCTGTTCTGGAGGTTTAGCCAGTTCACATCTCCAACACTGTCGACAGGCCTCTTCTTCACTGCAGACTTCAAACGAGGATGAAAGACCAGTTTCCGTAACCACTGAAATGTCTTCTCCAGACCAAAGTGAGCCCCTCTTACATGAGCTTCCGTGGCTACCTCACTGATCACCTTCTCGGGGAGTACTACTTACCAGGTGACTCCCAATTCCTGTACCAACTGCACTTTATGATACAGCAAGCCATCTTCCAGTTGGAGCCTCTCCCATTGTCAGAGAATCTGCAGCATTCCTGGGGATAAGGCATCCCGCTCATACTGGCTGGGAAGTTGCTTTAGGGCCACCCATTGTTTCAACTAAGTGAGTTCTCTGTTTTCATGTTGAAGCTGCACCCAGTCATCTCGAGGTCGTCCAAATAGGTGTTTTTCTGATGCCTCTTCAACCTATTGCCATGCCCTCGCCAACGTCCTGGCGATGTTCTGGAACCCAGGGATCTTTTCTGCCTCCAACTCCTCGTCTCGGTCATGACCAGGTCCCTCGTGAGTCACTCTGGACAAGGCATCGGCATGTGTATTCTCAGCTCCTTTCCTGTAGGCAATCTTGTATTGATGTTTTGCCATACGGGCAACCCATCTTTGCTCCAAGGCCCCCAATTTTGCAATTTTTTTTAGGTGGTCCAGGGGATTGTTATCAGTGCGCACCAAGACTTCGGATCCTGACAGGTACTCGGCAGGATCTCGGCAAACTGCTCTATCATTGCTCACACTAATGCTAGTAACTCCAACTTGAAAGAACTATAGTTGTTGTGGGTTTGTTCTGAGTCATGAAGAGACCAACTCATGTAGGCAATCACTTGTTCCTTTCCATCCTGTATCTGTAACAATACAGCCCTTAATCCCTGGAGACTCCCATCGGTGAGGAGGATGAAAGGTTGAGGAATGTCTGCATAAGCCACTATGGGCACTTCAGTCAGGGCCATCTTCAGGGCTCGAAAGGCTTCCTCCTGGCTTCTTCCCCACTGTATGGTCCAATTCTTCGCACCAGATGGCACTCCCCTCAACAAATCTAGCAGTGGATTGACAATTCAGGGGAAGCCCTTCTTGAACTGTCGATAGTACCCCGTAAGCTCCAGAAAGGCCCCCACGTCCTTCACTGTCTTCGGAGTGGGCCATTCCTGTACTGCTGCTATCTTTTCACACCCAGGTCGCACGCCCTCAGCGGATACAACATTTCCGAGGTATTCAATTTGCTGGAGGAAGAGTTGACACTTCTGAGGTTTCACTTTCAAGCCGTGCTTCTGCAGCCGACTCAACAACAGCTCCATTCATCGAAGATGTTTCTTGAAAGTAGCTGCATAGACAATGATGTCATCCAAATAAATCAGGGTGGCTTCAAAGTTCTTGTCTCCTAAGCACCGCTCCATCAGTCGCTGAAAGATGTCAGGCGTGTTGGTAAGACCGATGGGCATCCAGTGGAATTCGAACAACCCCATAGGCATTATGAATGCTGTCCTCAGCCGGTCTTGCTCAGTCATGGGCACTTGCCAATATTCACTGGCTAGATCTAACGATGAGAAGTATTTGGCTTGTTCCAGGACGGACAACGACTCCTCAATTCTCTGTAAGGAATACGAGTCTGGCACTGTACAGGCATTTAGTCGGCTGTAGTCAACACAAAAACGGTTCCATCCTTTTTCCAAACTAAAATGATGGGAGCTGCCCACATGCTCTGGCTCTCCCAGATGACCCACTCTGCAGCATAAGTGTCAGCATTTCCTTCACTTCCTGTTACATTTGTGGCAGGATCTGTCTATAACACTCCTGAATCGGTGCGGCACTTCCTGTAGGAATCCTGTGAATTATGGCTGTGGTGCATCATTGTCATGATGAGCGAAGACATCCTGATAATGCCCTAGCATAGCTTCTACCTGCTGCACCTGTTGCGATGAGAGTCCCATCAGTTCAGCCCACATCTGCTCCAGGATCCGCTGCCCCTCTTTCATTGTGTTAGATGAAGGTTCTGAGGGCACATTCATGGCTACAGTCCAGGGATCACCTTGTTTCACTGCTTACTGAACGGCCTCTGTTTGTGTCAGCACTTCCGGCATGCCCAGTCCTTGCGCCACTATACTCTTGGGAGGGGGATTGTCCTCCCCTAGGTTGACACACCGCACCACTACATTACCGTCGTGGACGGTGGCTAATGTCCAAGCAATGAGAAGTCCTGAAGGCAGTTGATACATCAGAAATGGCTCTATTTGAACTTCCACTCCTTCGAGGGGGGTACAGGCTTGCATGGGCAGCGTGAGCACAGTCCGGCCAGGTGGTAAAACAAGTTTGGCAGAGCCCGGCACAACCACCTTCTCCAGGACTTTTCCTTCTCTTGACATCTCTTGAGCCTGGGCTACCCATATCAGCTGTTGGAACACCTTCCTTTGGGGGATGCGGGGGCTCCATCGATGAATAAAATGATTGGGTGACTCACTGACTAGGATGGTCCCAAGTTCCTTCAGCACATTAATCGCTAGCATCATGGTGGGGCCACTGCCAGGGTCTCCAGCGGTCTCCAGTGGTCAATAGTACTCCTTTTCAGCCCACAGCCTTGCCACACAAGGTAGTTTGCATCCAGACCACCCCTGCAACCAGGATGGGCAATTGGTTGGCCACCGTCAACTTGATCACTGGCCCCCATTCAGTCCGCATCACCTCAGAGAAGTGATGTCTGAAATAATTCTCTGGCATGGTAGTCTCCTGACTTCAATGTCATTGAGCCACTCTGAGGTGATTTCAAGCGCGCAGTTCATGCTAGACATCCCAGGAATTTACAGGAACCGAGGCTTTTTGCCAAGAAGAGTGGGCAGCTTGACCATCTGAGAAAATAAAGAACCTCATCCACAACTACCACAAAAGACTTCAAGCCATCATTGATGTTAGAGGGGGCAATACACGGTATTAAGAAATGAGGTATGTGAACTTTTAACCAGGGTGATTTGGGTGTTGTCATTTCACATTCTCTGAAAAAAAGGCCAAGAAAGCAAAAATTCTGCCGGGGTATGTAGTCGTTTGAGCACAACTGTATATAGCACTTGCCATCACTACCAAACAGATTGAACTTGGATTCATCTGACCACAACACCATAACTCGTGCATTTACCCCTGCTGCCCTTAGCTGTCGCACCACAGTTTGGCATCTTAATTTGACCCCATATTCTTCATTCATTTCATGCTAAATCTGTACAGCAATTTTATGGACATCAGATACTGATTATTTCTTAATAATGTGATCAACCTTGGAGGACGTTTTCTGTGGTCGTCTACTTCTAGGTGTGTCTGCTGTTCCACAACTTTCTTTTATTATAAGTGACACTTTACTCTGAGAGCAGTTGAATTCCAGATATCTCTTTTTTGCTTTTTCCTGACTTCACTATAAAAATATTAAGCTTTCTGACATCTGGTGAGAAGTTTGTTTTTGTCTTTGTGTGTTTTTCGGTTAAAACATGGCAGAAAATAAAAAGTAGGCAAAATTTGACTACACATGACAAAATATTCAAAACCTTTCGCCCAGCAAATGTTGAAAACTAACATATAAAGAGATAAAAAAAAATGTTAAACACAATTTTCATCCTTATAGCTGACAACCATTTGCTTCCGGTTTACTGATGTGAATATTTTTCTGCCCAATGATGACAGAAGTATTCTAGGAGTGATACCTTTATTGGCTAAACAGAAAATAATATGTTTGCAAGCTTTCGGAGCATAGTGGCTCCTTCTTCAGGCTTGATTTGTTTTTTTGTAAGCAAGCCTGAAGAAGGAGCCACTGTGCTCTGAAAGCCTGCAAACATATTATTTTCTGGTTAGTCAATAAAGGTATCACTCCTTGAATACTTCTGTCATCATTGGGCAGAAAAATATTCACATCAATTTTTCTGGCTAACACGGTACCACAATACAATTTGTTATTGTACTTCCGGTTTACTAAAATTACAGAGAAAATGGCATCACAATAAACAGACAGAAGTAATCACACTTTAAAAAAGTGCAATGCTTTTTGTCACCACTGTACATATAAAACATATTTAGATCACATATGAAATACAGTAAATAAATTGTGACAGACTGGTACAGAGAGAAATAGGATCCTGTCATCACAGGTTTAAAATCTACATGGTATTGGGAAGGAGACAGTAAGTCAGAGGTTGGAGCAGCTTCAGTGGTAGTAAGGTGGCAGTGGGGTCATTGCAGGCTGCAGGATTTTCTGAAGAGATTGGTTTTTAAGTTGTGTCTAAAGGTTTCAAATGTGGGAATTAATTGGGCATGTTGAGGTACTAAATTCCAGTGAATGGGGAGTACAGGAGTGGAGACTTATAGGCTACTGCTTGAGGAAAATAAGGGAGCAGATAAGGAATAGAGGTCTTATGAGAGCCAGAGATTACGTGTGTGAGGGTATTGGGAGATTAGTTTGGAGATGAATGGAGGAGACAGATTTTGGATGGCCTTCAGAGGCGTAGCTACGGTGTTGGTTCAGGAGGCGCAAAGCTTCTGAGTGGGCCCCTAACCAGGTAACCTTGATTACAGCTGGGTGATGCGCCCTAATAGTGGAGGAGAACCTCAGAAGATGACCGCGCTGTTACTGAAGATAATCTCTATACAAAGACCGATTTTGATAATACCGCCATATGGTCAGTGGTAGACAGGGCTGCCACTAGAAATTTCGGGGCCCCATACTGGCAAAATTTTCGGGGCCCCCTTGAGACTCCGCCCAGGCTCCACCCCAGCCCCGCCTCCAGGCTCCACCCCTCGAACTGTCCACAGTCCCACCGCTCTCTCTTGGAAAAACTCCACTTCTCACCAATCACACATTAACAGTTCCCATCACCAGATCACACATATAGCAGGCAGCTTTTGTTTTGGCCAAAAGATTTTTTAAGCCGCCACCATAACACGGTAGACACTTTTGGCCGGGCCCTACTCTGCTGTAACCTATTAAATATTTGTTAAAATATGCAATACAATTTAGGTATATTTTTATTTATTTTTCAATTTTTAAAATGCCCAATAATATCACATAGAAGGAACAAATACCACAACACCATGACCAGATGACATATTACCACCACAGTGATCGAATAATATCACATACAAGGAACAAATACCACAACACCATGACCAGACCACATATTACCACCACAGTGATCGAATAATATCACATACAAGGAACAAATACCACAACACCATGTCCAGACCACATATTACCACCACATAGTGACTGAATACTACAATTCTGATCAGTAATTTTTAAAAAAGCACCATACTATCACCATAAGTGCCATTATACACAGGAGATCTGTACTTAGTATGCAGTGTCTGTGTACAGATAATATAGTGATCACTAGTGAAATTATACACAGGAGCTCTGTATACAGTGTATAGTGTCAGTGTATAGGTAACACACTGACTCACCAGTGACGTCTCTAGGTGAAGTCCTTCATCTTTCATCCAGCACAGACCGCCATCATTTCATCCAGCCAGGACTTCTCTCTGCAGGAAATAACACAGTTATCTCGAGCTCCGCTTGCAGAACACATTACTTAATTTTTCACAACTTCTACATTACACCACATGAAGAAGGCGACATAGTATCACTCTATACAGTAACAGGACCGCCCCCCATTTAAAACAGTATACTCAAAAAATAAAATAAATACATCACTGCAGTAATAATATCCCTAAATTAGCCCCTATGGTATTAATAATATCACCCACTCTGCATCCCAGAGCTTCCAGCTAGCAAGACAAAATCATGAAAACCAGCTGGACAAGAAAACAGTGAACAAATAATGACTATCAGGAACTTAGCTTCTGCAGGAGAAGGCAGGTCACCAGAGAGATCCAGGAGCGAACTGAACCAATGCAAAAACATTGACAGCTGGCATGGAGTAACGATCTGAGAGGAGTTAAATAGAGCAGTCAACCAAAGGATAAACCACGTCACCTGTGTAAGGAACCTCAGAAGCAGCAGCTTCACTCACAGCCACCAGAGGGAGCCCATAGACAGAACTCGCCGAAGTACCATTCACGACCACAGGAGGGAGTTCGACAACAGAATTCACAACTGTACCCCCCTTTGAGGAGGGGTCACCGAACCCTCACCAGAGCCCCCAGGCCGATCAGGATGAGCCAAATGAAAGGCACGAAAAAAGATCGGCAGCATGAACATCAGAGGCAAAAACCCAGGAATTATCTTCCTGACCATAACCCTTCCACTTGACCAGGTACTGGAGTTTCCGTCTCGAAACACGAGAATCCAAAATCTTGTCCACCACATACTCCAACTCCCCCTCGACCAACACCGGGGCAGGAGGATCAACGGAGGGAACCATAGGCGCCACGTATCTCCACAATAACAACCTATGGAACACATTATGGATGGCAAAAGAAGCTGGAAGATCCAAACGAAATGACACAGGATTAAGAACTTCAGAAATCTTATATGGTCCAATGAAACGAGGCTTAAACTTAGGAGAGGAAACCTTCATAGGAACGTGACGAGATGACAACCAAACCAAATCCCCAACACGAAGTCGGGGACCAACACAACGCCGGCGGTTAGTGAAACGTTGAGCCTTCTCCTGGGACAATGTCAAATTGTCCACCACATGAGTCCAAATCTGCTGCAACCTGTCCACCACCGCATCCACACCAGGACAGTCCGAAGGCTCAACCTGCCCTGAAGAGAAACGAGGATGGAAACCAGAATTACAGAAAAAAGGAGAAACTAAAGTAGCCGAGCTGGCCCGATTATTAAGGGCGAACTCAGCCAAAGGCAAGAAAGACACCCAATCATCCTGATCAGCAGAAACAAAGCATCTCAGATATGTCTCCAAAGTCTGATTAGTTCGTTCGGTTTGGCCATTAGTCTGAGGATGGAAAGCCGAAGAAAAAGACAAATCAATGCCCATCTTAGCGCAAAAGGACCGCCAAAACCTCGAAACAAACTGGGAACCTCTGTCCGAGACGATGTTCTCTGGAATGCCATGCAAACGAACCACATGCTGGAAAAACAATGGCACCAAATCAGAGGAGGAAGGCAGTTTAGATAAGGGTACCAAATGGACCATCTTAGAGAAGCGATCACAAACCACCCAAATGACCGACATCTTTTGAGAAACAGGGAGATCAGAAATAAAATCCATGGAAATATGCGTCCAGGGCCTCTTTGGGATCGGCAAGGGCAAAAGCAACCCACTGGCACGAGAACAGCAGGGCTTAGCCCGAGCACAAATCCCACAGGACTGCACAAAAGAACGCACATCCCGTGACAAAGAAGGCCACCAAAAGAATCTAGCCACCAAATCTCTGGTACCAAAGATTCCAGGATGACCAGCCAATACTGAACAATGAATCTCTGAGATAACTCTACTAGTCCATCTATCAGGGACAAACAGTTTCTCCGTAGGACAACGGTCAGGTCTATCAGCCTGAAACTTTTGCAGCACACTCCGCAAATCAGGGGAAATGGCAGACAAAATTACCCCTTCTTTAAGAATACCCGCCGACTCCGGAACACCCGGAGAGTCAGGCACAAAACTCCTTGACAGGGTGTCAGCCTTCACATTCTTAGATCCAGGAAGGTATGAAACCAGAAAATCAAAACGGGAGAAAAAGAGCGACCATCGAGCCTGTCTAAGATTCAACCGTTTGGCAGACTCGAGATAAGTCAAATTCTTGTGATCCGTCAAGACCACAACGCGATGTTAAGCTCCTTCAAGCCAATGTCGCCACTCCTCGAATGCCCGCTTCATGGCCAACAAATCCCGATTGCCCACATCATAATTGCGCTCAGCAGGCAAGAATTTTCTAGAAAAGAAGGCACAGGGTTTCATCACCGAGCCATCAGAACTTCTTTGCGACAAAACAGCCCCTGCTCCAATTTCAGAAGCATCAACCTCCACCTGAAAAGGGAGGGAAACATCTGGCTGACACAACACAGGGGCAGAAGCAAAACGACGCTTCAACTCCTGAAAAGCCTCTACAGCCGCAGAGGACCAATTGACCACATCAGCACCTTTCTTGGTCAAATCAGTCAATGGCTTAGCAACACTGGAAAAGTTAGCGATGAAGCGACGATAAAAATTAGCAAAGCCCAGGAACTTCTGCAAGCTCTTCACAGATGTCAGCTGAGTCCAATCGTGAATGGCCTGAACTTTAACAGTGTCCATCTCGATAGTAGAAGGGGAAAAAATGAAACCCAAAAATGAAACCTTCTGAACTCCAAAGAGACACTTTGAACCCTTCACAAACAAGGAATTCGCACGAAGGACCTGGAACACCATTCTGACCTGCTTCACATGAGATTCCCAATCATCCGAAAAGACCAAAATGTCATCCAAATATACAATCATGAATCTATCCAGGTACTCTCGGAATATGTCATGCATAAAGGACTGAAACACAGATGGAGCATTAGAAAGCCCGAATGGCATAACCAGGTACTCAAAATGGCCCTCGGGCGTATTAAATGCCATCTTCCATTCATCACCCTGTTTAATTCGCACAAGATTATACGCACCACGAAGATCTATCTTGGTGAACCAACTAGCCCCCTTAATCCGAGCAAATAAATCAGACAGCAGCGGCAAAGGATACTGAAATTTGACTGTGATCTTATTAAGAAGGCGGTAATCAATACAAGGTCTCAAAGAACCATCCTTCTTGTCCACAAAAAAGAACCCTGCTCCCAATGGTGACAACGACGGACGAATATGACCCTTCTCCAAGGATTCCTTTATATAACTCCGCATAGCGGCGTGGTCTGGCACAGATAAATTAAACAGACGGCCCTTAGGAAACTTACTACCAGGAATCAAATTAATAGCATAGTCGCAATCCCTATGAGGAGGTAGGGCACCAGATTTGGGCTCTTCAAATACATCCCGGTAATCTGATAAAAACTCAGGGACTTCAGAAGGAGTGGAAGGTGAAATTGAGAGCAATGGAACATCACCATGTACCCCCTGACAACCCCAGCTGGACACAGACATAGATTTCCAATCCAACACTGGGTTATGGACCTGTAGCCATGGCAACCCCAAAACGACCACATCATGCAGATTATGCAACACCAAAAAGCGAATATCCTCTTGATGTGCAGGAGCCATGCACATGGTCAATTGAGTCCAGTACTGAGGCTTATTCTTGGCCAAAGGCGTAGCATCAATTCCTCTCAATGGAATAGGATACTGCAAGGGCTCCAAGAAAAAACCACAGCGCCTGGCAAACTCCAAGTCCATCAAATTCAGGGCAGCGCCTGAATCCACAAATGCCATTACAGAATAGGACGACAGAGAGCAAATCAGAGTAACGGACAAAAGAAATTTAGACTGTACCGTACCAATGGTCACAGACCTAGCGAATCGCTTAGTGCGCTTAGGACAATCGGAGATAGCATGAGTGGATTCACCACAGTAAAAACACAGCCCATTCCGACGTCTGTGTTCTTGCCGTTCAGCTCTGGTCAAAGTCCTATCACACTGCATAGACTCAGGCCTATGCTCAGAGAATACCGCCAGATGGCGCACAGCTTTGCGCTCACGCATGCGCCGATCGATCTGAATGGCCAAAGACATAGACTCATTCAGACCAGCAGGCGTGGGAAATCCCACCATGGCATCCTTAAGGGCTTCAGAAAGACCCTTTCTGAAAGTTGCCGCCAGGGCACATTCATTCCACTGAGTAAGCACAGACCACTTTCTAAACTTCTGACAGTACACCTCCGCTTCATCCTGACCCTGACACAAAGCCAGCAAGATTTTCTCTGCCTGATCCACTGAATTTGGTTCATCATAAAGCAATCCAAGCACCAGAAAAAACGCATCAACATCACGCAATGCCGGATCTCCTGGCGCAAGGGAAAATGCCCAGTCTTGAGGGTCACCATGCAACAAAGAAATAATGATTTTTACCTGTTGAACGGGGTCACCAGAGGAGCGGGGTTTCAAAGCTAGAAACAGTTTACAATTATTTTTGAAATTCAAGAACCTAGATCTATCCCCAGGAAATAAGTCAGGAATAGGAATTTTAGGCTCTAACATAGGATTCTGAACCACAAAATCTTGAATGTTTTGTACCCTTGCAGAGAGATGATCCATACAAGAGGACAGACCTTGAATGTCCATATCTATACCTGTGTCCTGAACCACCAAAAAGTCTAGGGGAAAAGAAAGACAAAACACAGTGCAAAGAAAAAAAAATGGTCTCAGAAGTTCTCTTATCCCTCTATTGAGATGCATTAATACTTTTGGCCAGCTGTACTGTTATGACATGGTGGTTAGGAGCACCCGGAATGACCTGATAGTTAAACCTCATACAGGACGAGCTCTGGGATGTGGGATCTCTGCTGACCGCAAGCCCTAATCCTATCACACACACTAGAAATAGCCGTGGAGCGCTCCTGACCAGACCTAGGCGCCTCGTCACAGCCTAAGAACTATCTAGCCCTAGAGATAGAAAATAAAGCCTACCTTGCCTCAGAGAAATTCCCCAAAGGTAAAGGAAGCCCCCCACATATATTGACTGTGAGAAAAGATGAAAGTCACAAACGCAGAAATGAAACAGGTTTCAGCAAAGGGAGGCCAGACTTACTAAATAGACAGAGGATAGGAAAGGTAACTTTGTGATCAGCACAAAAACCTACAAAAGACCACGCAGAGTGTGCAAAAAAGACCTCCGCACCGACTCACGGTGCGGAGGGGCCACTCTGCATCCCAGAGCTTCCAGCTAGCAAGACAAAATCATGAAAACCAGCTGGACAAGAAAACAGTGAACAAATAATGACTATCAGGAACTTAGCTTCTGCAGGAGAAGGCAGGTCACCAGAGAGATCCAGGCGCGAACTGAACCAATGCAAAAACATTGACAGCTGGCATGGAGTAACGATCTGAGAGGAGTTAAATAGAGCAGTCAACCAAAGGATAAACCACGTCACCTGTGTAAGTAACCTCAGAAGCAGCAGCTTCACTCACAGCCACCAGAGGGAGCCCATAGACAGAACTCGCCGAAGTACCATTCACGACCACAGGAGGGAGTTCGACAACAGAATTCACAGCAGATGTCATAAAGGACGTAGACATCCCGCGTCTCTGACCAATCAGCGACGGGAACAGTATCGAAGTGGATGTCATAATGGTTGTCATGGCGACGATGATGTCATAAAGGTTGCCTCGACCAATCAGCGACGGGCACAGTCTGCCGCGAATTCTGGAATCATCATGTCCATATAGTACGGGGACATGCATATTCTAGAATACCCGATGCGTTAGAATCGGGCCACAATCTAGTCTATATATATAATTGTCTAAGGGTTTTTTCATCTGTCTGTCCTGGAAATCCCGCGTCTCTGGTCGAGGCCTGGTGGCCTCGACCAATCAATCGGTGACGGGCACAGTATCGATGTAGAAATCCCGCGTCTCTGATTGGTCGAGGCCCCCAGGCCTCGACCAATCAGCAACGAGCACAGTGTCGACGTAGATGTCATAATGGTTGCCATGGCGACGATGATGTCATAAAGGTTGCCTCGACCAATCAGCGACGGGCACAGTCTGCCGCGAATTCTGGAATCATCATTGTCCATATACTACGGGGACATGCATATTCTAGAATACCCGATGCGTTAGAATCGGGCCACAATCTAGTGTAGTATATAACACAGCCGACGTAGTATATAGCACAGCCACGTAGTATATAACACAGCCCACGTAGTATATAACACAGCCACGTAGTATATAGCACAGCCACGTAGTATATTGCCCAGCCACGTAGTATTTAGCACAGCTCATGTTGTAAAAAGCACAGCCACGTAGTATATTGCCCAGCCACGTAGTATATAGCACAGACACGTAGTATATAGCACTGACACTTAGTATATAGCACAGACACGTAGTATATAGCACAGACACGTAGTATATTGTCCAGCCATGTAGTATATTGCCCAGCCACGTAGTATATTGCTCAGCCACATAGTATATTGCCCAGCCACGTAGTATACAGCACAGACACGTAGTATATAGCACAGACACATAGTATATAGCACAGACACATAGTATATTGCCCAGCCACATAGTATATTGCCCAACCACATAGTATATAGCACAGCCACGTAGTATATAGCACACCCATGTAGTATATTGCACAGCCACATAGTATATAGCACAGCCACGTAGAATATAGCACAGAGACGTAGTATATAACACTGCCCATGCAGTATATAATCCAGGCCACGTAGTATAGAGCACAGCAATGTAGTATATTGCCCAGCCACGTAATATATACCACAGCCAAGTAGTATATAGCACAGCCCACATAGTATATAGAACGAAGATGTAGTAAATAACGCAGCCCACGCAGAATCTAACACAGCCCACGTAGTATATAACAATGTGGGCACCATATCCCTGTTAACAAAATAATTAAAATAAAAAATAGTTATATACTCACCTTCAGTCAGCCCCCTGTTCCAGCCCAGGCTTTACCGATGCTCCTCGCGACGCTCCGGTCCCAAGAGTACATTGCGGTCTCACAAGATATTGATGTAGCGGTCTCATGAGAACGCTACGCCATCATCTTGAGAGACCGCAATGCATGGACCGGACCGTCGCGAGGAGCGGGAAAGTCCTGGGCTGGATCCGGGGGCTGACAGAAGGTGAGTATATAATGATTTTTTATCCCCCTTCTGCCATTGGACGTACTATTCCGTCCATGTGGGGTGGGCCCTACTTCCCAAGGACAGAATAGTACGCGATCAGCCACGCTCACGGGGGGAGCACGGCCGATCGCGGCTGGGTGTCAGCTGACTGTCGCAGCTGAAATCCACCCCCGGCACATTAACCCCCGGCACACTACGATCAAACACGATCACAGTGTTCCGGCGGTATAGGGAAGCATCACGCAGGGAGGGGGCTCCCTGCGTGCTTCCCTGAGACCACGGCATAACGCGGTCCATTAACGCTGCCATTAACCCTGTGTGAGCGCTGACTGGAGGGGAGTATGGAGCGGGCACTGACGGCAGGTGAGTAGGGAGCGGCCATTTAGCGGCCGCACTGTGCCCGTCGCTGATTGGTCGTGGCCGTTTGATCGAGACCAATCAGCGACTTGGGATTTCCGTGACAGACAGACAGACAGAAAGACAGACAGACGGAAGTGACCCGTAGACAATTATATAGTAGATATGCACAAGGTGATGTACTTGTTATGTTCTGCTATCAGGAGGTTGTAAAGAGTTGACAGAGCAGCCCTGCTTTCCATATATGGCCATAAGGTCTCATGGTTAGAACACATGAGGGGTCCTGGTCTGGTGGAGAAGGAGACATTTTGTGCACAAGTGTAGTCACCTAGGAAAGCTGAAGGCGCAGGTAAGGAGGCAGTCAAAGTTTCCATATATAAAAAGCCACAACATCAACTTCAGAAAAATGTGTGATCAGGACTGGGCATATAAGCAGAAGTTGGAGTTCAGGGATCACGGCACCATTTATATATCTGCATTACTATACTGGCAGGGATCACTGCACCATTTATATATCTGCATTACTATACTGGAAAGTAACTGTGATTGCTGCAGTAGAATTGAATTTCCATTAAATCATCGTTCATCTAGATGTACCTGTGTATTCATGCAACAAGTAAAATTTATAAACAGCCCCTCTGGCCTCCCTGTTTTCTGGACTATTTGGAGTGCACCACATTACGTCACACTACCAGGAAGCAGAGGTTATTTAAGTGCCCCCTGGCACCGCAAACTTTTTTTTTCCTTTCTTTTCTTGTCCCTGCCATAGCGAAGTGGTAGCATCCGCACTCCACATGATGCATGACCTATGGCATATTAGTACGTGCATTACACATGCACTAACATTTTAGTTGATTCCAGTTAAAGAAAAGACAAATTCTGACAATAATTTTGGAATTGGAGGTGGCAGGAGTTGGTAAGTGCTTGAACATGTGGTTGAAATACGGAGTCAATGGATACACCCAGGAAGCGGGCTTGTGATACACATGAAAGCAAGATGTAATTTTTAGTGATCTGGTAGGGAGGTTGAGATAGATGAGGGAAAAATTTATTCAATTTTATGAAAACCGCTGCACTAAAATATCAGGGCCCCCTGTATACCAACTTATTTTATTCACCTAAAAAAACTGATATTAAAGGTACTAATAGGATTCTCTCAGCTTTCCTAAGAGTCTGAAATCACCACCATTATGATTTAGATTTTTAAAAAAAACATTCGGTGTGCAGCATAGAGAATTAAAAATAAAACATTGTAGTTATGTTATTAATTATTAATTAAAAACAGATCCAGCTGACATCATAAATGACAACTGGAAAGGTGCTTATATGGTTTGAGTGCAATATGTGTTTTAATTAAAGCAGTGTATGCTATTATTCAGCGCGTATGATGTGCTGGGTCTTTTTTAACGAAGAGTAAACAAAATAACTATTTTTAATGCTGGACACATCAAATGTTTGCTGAATCTACCTTCCACTGAGCCAACAAGCAGGAATCTTACATTTTGGATGCTTGTGAGTCATTGCACATTTCTTTCATTTTTTTTTCCCCTTTAAATTGTGATTTAGGGTTTTATTCCTGCATTTCCATCAGGATCTTGATGGACTGGACAATTATTGGTATAACTGCCTAACAACTTATATTTTATTTTTTTGCTGTATGCAAATTACCTAAGACTAGTCCAGCTAGATGTATCTTCTTCCAGAAGAGTCTGACCTCAGATGCCGCAGTCAGATTCACCCACACCCCCGTGAGAGTGAATGATGTCCTCCTCATCACTTGCGGAGATGACATGGCAAGTGAGTGGGATGATAATTACACCCAGTGGGGTCTGATTTCAATGTCTGAAGTCCAACTGTTCTGTATGAAGAGACACCCCGATGGATTAACCCTAGGTGATTTACATATGACGAGGAACTGAAATATGTCGGGCTTGCTGGGAACGTAGGAATAGGGCTTTAAATTATAATGGTGGTGGTTTGGGGAACATGTTAAGATCAATTTAACTGAATTTAATAAATATATACAGTACAGACCAAAAGTTTGGACACACCTTCTCATTTAAAGATTTTTCTGTATTTTCATGACTTTGAAAATTGTACATTCACACTGAAGGCATCAAAACTATGAATTAGCACATGAGGAATTATATACTTAACAAAAAAGTGTGAAACAACTGAAAATATGTCTTATATTCTAGGTTCATCAAAGTAGCCACCTTTTG
Source organism: Ranitomeya imitator (assembly GCF_032444005.1). Taxonomy (NCBI): domain Eukaryota; kingdom Metazoa; phylum Chordata; class Amphibia; order Anura; family Dendrobatidae; genus Ranitomeya; species Ranitomeya imitator. The sequence goes on along the minus strand of NC_091283.1, from coordinate 497,340,841 downwards.
CTTTGATGACTGCTTTGCACACTCTTGGCATTCTCTTGATGAACTTCAAGAGGTAGTCACCGGGAATGGTTTTCACTTCACAGGTGTGCCCTGTCAGGTTTAATAAGTGGGATTTCTTGCCTTATAAACGGTGTTGGGACCATCAGTTGTGTTGTGCAGAAGTCTAGTGGATACACAGCTGATATTCCTAATGACTGTTAGAATTTGTATAATGGCAAGAAAAAAGCAGCTAAGTAAAGAAAAACAAGTGGCCATCATTGCTTTAAGAAATGAAGGTCAGTCAGTCCGAAAAATTGGGCAAACTTTGAAAGTGTCCCCAAGTGCAGTGGCAAAAACCATTAAGTGCTACAAAGAAACTGGCTCACATGAGGACCACCCCAGGAAAGGAAGAGCAAGAGTCACCTCTGCTTCTGAGGATAAGCTTATCCGAGTCACCAGCCTCAGGAATCGCAGGTTAACAGCAGCTCAGATTAGAGACCAGGTCAATGCCACACAGAGTTCTAGCAGCAGACACATCTCTACAACAACTGTTAAGAGGAGACTTTGTGCAGCAGGCCTTCATGGTAAAATAGCTGCTAGGAAACCACTGCTAAGGACAGGCAACAAGCAGAAGAGACTTTTTTTGGGCTAAAGAACACAAGGAATGGACATTAGACCAGTGCAAATCTGTGCTTTGGTCTGATGAGTCCAAATTTGAGATCTTTGGTTCCAACCACCGTGTCTTTGTGCGACGCAGAAAAGGTTAACGGATGGACTCCACATGCCTGGTTCCACCAATACCAGAGGACATGGAGTACAATGAACACCAAAAGAATGAAAGAATAAAAGCCAGTTTATTGACACAAATATAATTATAAACAGTAACAACCAAAACATAAGGTCAGACACAAAAAGAGAAAGGATACGTACAAGGAACCTGCTAGCACAGCAGGAGATTGCGACCAATAGTGTAAATAAGAAAAATAATAATAAAGGTGAGTAAAGCGGACCCTAAAGAGGGATACAAGGGGGTAGTGAATCCAAATAGGTAGAAAATATTAGTTCTAAGTATAAATCCTTATGAGCGCTACCAAGGAGGGCAAGTCCCCGCTACCCCTACATGTCCCAAGGGAAGGCTACAACTCACCCATAATGATCGGTGTAAATACGGTCCTCCTGCTGCGACCCCTTTAAGGATTTATACAGTCTGGGCCTCACAGAGTGACGCTCCCGGGAGATTGCGGTATGCGTTAACACTGAACGCACACCGCGATCTCCAACAGAGAAGCAGGGACCGCCAGGAGGGTGAGTATCGGCTATATTCACCTGTCCTCCGTTCCACCGCTGTGCGTCGCCATCTTCCCGGTCCTCGGCCTGTGACTTTCAGTTCAGAGGGCGCGATGACGCGCTTAATGCGCGCCGGCGCCGCCCTCTGACTGACCAGTCACAGCCAGAGGACCGGGAGATGGCGGCGCACAGCTGTGGAATTGAGGACAGGTGAATATAGTAAGTGCTGGGGAACCTGAGCTGGCGGCGATACCGGCACCTGACCCCCACAGCGCGCCGGTGTCCCCGCCTGCTCAGGCCCCCCAGCACTCGGCGCCGAGCGGGTCAGAGGCAGCGGGGCCGAGCGGGTCAGAGGCAGTATGGGGACGCAGGATGGAGCAGCACATGACACAGTGGCGTAGTGGTTAGCACTGCAGCCTTGCAGCGCTGGGGTCCTGGGTTCTAATCCCACCCAGGACAACATCTGCAAAGAGTTTGTATGTTCTCTCCGTGTTTGCGTGGGTTTCCTCCGGGCACTCCGGTTTCCTCCCACATTCCAAAGACATACTGATAGGGATTCTAGAATGTGAGCCCCATCGGGGACAGTGATGATAATGTGTGCAAAACTGTAAAGCGCTGCGGAATATGTTAGCGCTATATAAAAATAAAGATTATTATTATTATGACAGGATGGGGATGCAGGATGGAGCAGCACATGACAGGACGGGAACGCAGGATGGGAGCAGCACATGACAGGACAGGGACACAGGATGGGAGCAACGCATGACAGGATGGAGACGCAGGATGGAGCAGCACATGACAGGATGGGGACGCAGGATGGAGCAGCACATGACAGGATGGGGACGCAGGATGGAGCAGCACATGCCAGGATGGGGACGCAGGATGGAGCAGCACATGACAGGATGGGGATGCAGGATGGAGCAGCGCATGACAGGATGGGGACGCAGGATGGAGCAGCGCATGACAGGATGGGGATGCAGGATGGGAGCAGCGCATGACAGGATGGGGACGCAGAATGGGTGCAGCGCATGACAGGATGGGGACGCAGGATGGGAGCAGCGCATGACAGGATGGGGACGCAGGATGGGTGCAGCGCATGACAGGATGGGGATGCAGGATGGGAGCAGCACATGACAGGATGGGGACGCAGGATGGAGCAGCACATGACAGGATGGGGACGCAGGATGGAGCAGCACATGACAGGATGGGGACGCAGGATGGAGCAGCACATGACAGGATGGGGACGCAGGATGGAGCGAGCACATGACAAGATGGGGACGCAGGATGGAGCAGCACATGACAGGATGGGGACGCAGGATGGAGCAGCACATGACAGGATGGGGACGCAGGATGGGAGCAGCACAGGACAGGATGGGGACGCAGGATGGGAGCAGCACATGACAGGATGGGGACGCAGGATGGGAGCAGCACATGACAGGATGGGGACGCAGGATGGGAGCAGCACATGACAGGATGGGGACGCAGGATGGGAGCAGCGCATGACAGGATGGGGACGCAGGATGGGAGAAGCGCATGACAGGATGGGGACGCAGGATGGGAGCAGCGCATGACAGGATGGGGACGCAGGATGGGAGCAGCGCATGACAGGATGAGAACGCAGGATGGGAGCAGCGCATTACAGGATGGGGACGCAGGATGGGAGCAGCGCATGACAGGATGGGGACGCAGGATGGGAGCAGCATATGACAGGATGGGGACGCAGGATGGGAGCAGCACATGACAGGATGGGGACGCAGGATGGGAGCAGCACATGACAGGATGGGGACGCAGGATGGAGCAGCACATACCAGGATGGAGACCATATACCAATATAAATGCTCGCCACCCGGGCGTAGAACGGGTTCAATAGTTAGTTATTATATATAGTACATATACACAAAAAAATTGCACTCTGTAGTGCTAAACCATGTCAATATGAAATATATGAAAAACGAATAGCAGTACTGCTTTTGGACTAGGAAAAAATAGAGATGCTTAGCACATAATTTGGCCAATTCATGCTTCACCAGCAGCCAACGAGAAAGCGATCTCAGAACTGCTGGATCCTGCATGTCTAGTGTGAATATCTCTCTAAAACTGAAGTCTGAATTCCTGGGTAGATGTGAATACCTCTCTTCAAAGTCTGAATTTATGGGTAGGTAGGACCCTGTTGCAATTAAAATCCACCACGTGCTGGAGGGTGGAATGCTCAGTCAGACAATTAATATACAAATGACAAAAACTGACTGGCACTTCCAGGCTAGTGTGAACAGGTGCTATTCATTTTTCATATATTTCATATTAACATGCTTTAGCACTACAGCGTGCAACTTTTGTTGTTTATTGTATATGGGTATATGGAGATGGCTGCTCCTAGTATGCATTTATTCACACTAGCATGGAAGTGCAAGTCAGTATTTTGTCATTTATTCACATATGCATACAGATAGGCATCTATACAGTAGGGAAAATAAGTAACTGATCCCCTGCCGATTTTGCAAGTATCTTCCTCGGTCTGGGGCTCCATGCAAGATCTCGCCTTATGGGGTAAGGAAGGATGATGTCAAGAAAGGTCAGGAATCAGCCCAGAACTACATGGGATGACCTTATCAATGACCTGAAGAGAGCTGGTGCAGCGCCCCAGAGATCTGGTCATTGCAGTATGACACTCTGCCGCTAACAACATGGGCCTGTGTGATTTCAAATGCAAGGACTGAATTTAAGCCCCAGTCCGTACCTGCAAGGGATACACTGGGTCTTCAGCACTCCAGCAGTCCCCCTCAGCAGCTCATTCAGAGGACCCGCCACTTTTGCGAAGTCTTTGACAAACCAGCGGTAGTACCCAGTGAGCCCCAGAAAGGCCTGGAGTTCTCTCACTGTTTGAGGGACTGGCCACTTATGGATAGTAGCTATTTTTTCTGGTGAGGGTACCACTCCATCTTGTGACACTATGTGGCCCAGGTACTCGATCTGTCTCTTGAAGAGGTGGCACCTCTTTGGCTTCATCTTCAGGTTATGAGCCCGCAGTCTTCCGAGTACCTGTCCAAGCCGGGCGATGTGTTCTTCGAATGAGGCCGAAACCACAATGATGTCATCCAGATAGATCAGGGTAGCCTCAAAATTTAAGTCTCCCAAACACTTTTCCATAAGCCATTGAAACGTGGCCGGAGCATTGGAGAGCCCGAAGGGCATCCGGTTAAACTCAAACATTCCCATAGGGAGGATGAAGGCATTTTTTCTCTTTGTCCTTCTCTGCCACGGCTAGTTGCCAGTATCCGCTTGCTAGGTCCAAGGTGGAGAAGTACTTGGCTTTCCCCAGTGCTGTCAAAGATTCCTCGATGCGGGGCAGTGGATACGAGTCTCGAACAGTGCAGGCATTGAGTTTCCTGTAATCTACACAGAACCGTATGGTCCCATCCTTTTTCTTGATGAGCACCACCGGGGCTGCCCAAGGGCTCTGACTACTCTGCACTACTCCTGAATCCAGCATCTGCCTCTGTAATGTCTCCACCTCTTGGTACATCTTTGGTGGGATCTGCTGGTATCATTCTCGAATTGGACAAGCATCCCTGGTTGGTATCTCATGCGTGATGGCTTCAGTACAGTTGAAATCCTCGGCATGATGGGTGAATGCAGCCTTATTTTCCCACAGCATAGCTTCTATCGCTTGCACACACTCAGGGCCCAGAACCTTCACATCCACTTCCATTTGATCAAGGATGACCCGTCCACTCCACAGATGGTGTCTTTTTGGCCCCCGCAGCAACTGCTAGGGTCCACTTCACACCTTCTATCGGCAATACAGGCATCTCCTTCTGACTCACCACTTCACTCTTATGTAGGTACACCAGCGCCAGATCTGTCCCTCTTGGCAAGGTGACCTCCCCGGGGCCCACAATCAAAGATCTTATGGGGACGTGTCCTCGCTGGACCACAGCTATCGTACAAGCTATGATGATTTCTTGGTCCACTCCTCCGCCTACCACAGGCTGAACAATCACTTCCAACCCGTCGAGGTTGCGATAAGTCCCCACTGGAAGGTGTAATATAGTTTCTCTCTCGGGAGGTAGGATTACAGGCTATTTATCAGGACCAATATTTCTTCTGCAATTTATAGGAAACCTACAGGTGGAAACACAATTCTCCATGCAGCTAGCAGCTTTTATGGAGGAAAAAAGTACGTACATATTTTTCCCACTGTACCTTGATGAACGCAATGTGCTGCTGCAGTCTTTTTTATGTCTATTTTATTTAAATACAATATGCTCAAGATATACCTATTTGAAATTTTTCTTATAGGTTTCACTGTAGAACTTGAAAAACACAGAAAAATATACATTGTACAGATAACAACAGTAAGAAGAAAAAAACAACAATGAAAATTGTCTGAAAAACACCTGAAATTCACCTTTTTTTTTTTTTTACATATTATTATTATTATTATTATACATTTTTATAGCGCCATTTATTCCATGGCGCTTTACATGTGAATACGGGGCAAATATAGACAAATACATTAAACATGAGCAGATAACAAGGCACACGAGTACATAAGGAGGGAGGACCCTGCCCGCGAGGGCTCACAGTCTGCAGATAGCATTACTTTCTGACCTGTGGCTGTCCGACTTTTGGGACCCTGGCTGATCTGAACTTTGAGAAGCCACCATACATGTCAGTGTAATGTGGCATGGGGTGGTAGCTGCGGGCAAGATACTCATCTTCTTCTCCCCGTCAGGCTACATGAAGATACTAGTCCTGGATGGGTGTGTAGACTTTAGTTATGGGGTGAGACTGCCTTGCAGACTGCTGGTGATTTCGGCTGGCCAGGACAACATGTTGTAGAGTTCAATTGGGGAGAACACCACTCAAAAATAAACTGTCTTTTACTGAACAATAACGTAGGGAGAAGTATTTACAAGTAATAGTGGGTGCATAACTTTGTGGACATTTCTCTTATACCATATGACATTTTCATGCACATTCCGTTCCTTCCAGAGTTCTGTCTTTTATCTTCACTCTCTGGCTTCACCACCACCACCCAGCAAAGCACTTTGGGAGCTTATATAGTCTCCAAAAATAGCACCACTAACTAGCAAGTGAGAGTTCTATTTTTCAACCTGTGGTTTGTGGTCCTTTTCCCTTTAGAAGAGCCATTTTTGCCACTATGGCTGTTACTTAACGTCTCTGCTTGCCAGCTCATTGGAACTACCACATGGGGCACTTTCTCTCTTAGGCAGGTTTCACACTTGCGTTTGGCTGGTTTGGGTATGGCTGCGTACATCCCTCTTTAAGATCCGCATACAACATACAGTTAGGGCCAGAAATATTTGGACAGTGACACAAGTTTTATTATTTTAGCTGTTTACAAAAACATGTTCAAAAATACAATTATATATATAATATGGGCTGAAAGTGCACACTCCCAGCTGCAATATGATAGTTTCCACATCCAAATCGGAGAAAGGGTTTAGGAATCATAGCTCTGTAATGCATAGCGTCCTCTTTTTCAAGGGACCAAAAGTAATTGGACAATGGACTCTAAGGGCTGCAATTAACTCTGAAGGTGTCTCCCTCGTTAACCTGTAATCAATGAAGTAGTTAAAAGGTCAGGGGTGGATTCCAGGTGTGTGGTTTTGCATTTGGAAGCTGTTGCTGTGAGCAGACAACATGCGGTCAAAGGAACTCTCAATTGAGGTGAAGCAGAACATCCTGAGGCTGAAAAAAAAGAAAAAATCCATCAGAGAGATAGCAGACATGCTTGGAGTAGCAAAATCAACAGTTGGGTACATTCTGAGAAAAAATGAATTGACTGGTGAGCTTGGGAACTCAAAAAGGCCTGGGCGTCCACGGATGACAACAGTGGTGGATGATCGCCGCATACTTAATTTGGTGAAGAAGAACCCGTTCACAACATCAACTGAAGTCCAGAACACTCTCAGTGAAGTAGGTGTATCTGTCTCTAAGTCAACAGTAAAGAGAAGACTCCATGACAGTAAATACAAAGGGTTCACATCTAGATGCAAACCATTCATCAATACCAAAAATAGACAGGACAGAGTTAAATTTGCAGAAAAACACCTCAAGAAGCCAGCTCAGTTCTGGAAAAGTATTCTATGGACAGATGAGACAAAGATCAACCTGTACCAGAATGATGGGAAGAAAAAAGTTTGGAGAAGAAAGGGAACGGCACATGATCCAAGGCACACCACATCCTCTGTAAAACATGGTGGAGGCAACGTGATGGCATGGGCATGCATGGCTTTCAATGGCACTGGGTCACTTGTGTTTATTGACCTCATAAGAGCAGACAAGAGTAGCCGGATGAATTCTGAAGTGTACCGGGATATACTTTCAGCCCAGATTCAGCCAAATGCTGCAAAGTTGATTGGATGGCGCTTCATAGTACAGATGGACAATGACCCCAAGCATACAGCCAAAGCTACCCAGGAGTTCATGAGTGCCAAAAAGTGGCACATTCTGCAATGGCCAAGTCAATCTCCAGATCTAAACCCAATTGAGCATGCATTTCACTTGCTCAAATCCAGACTTAAGACGGAAAGACCCACAAACAAGCAAGACCTGAAGGCTGCGGCTGTAAAGGCCTGGCAAAGCATTAAGAAGGAGGAAACCCAGCGTTTGGTGATGTCCATGGGTTCCAGACTTAAGGCAGTGATTGCCTCCAAAGGATTTGCAACAAAATATTGAAAATAAAAATATTTTGTTTGGGTTATGTTTATTTGTCCAATTACTTTTGACCTCCTAAAATGTGGAGTGTTTGTAAAGAAATGTGTACAATTCCTACATTTTCTATCAGATATTTTTGTTCAACCCTTCAAATTAAATGTTACAATCTGCACTTGAATTCTGTTGTAGAGGTTTAATTTCAAATCCAATGTGGTGGCATGCAGAGCCCAACTCGCGAAAATTGTGTCACTGTCCAAATATTTCTGGCCCTAACTGTATGTCCCTGGATACCCAATGTTAAAGATAAGTATGCAGGATGACTCAGGATGCATGTGGATGTAGGCGGAGCATAACGGAGGATGTACGCCGCCATAGGCAGACAAGCCAGATGTGAAAAGTCCCACTTTCCTTCTCAGTGCTGCTCAGATACCTCTGTATCCTGCCCCAGACTTCATCTGCAGAGAATCCTTCACTCCTTCTAACACTTTTCCATGTCTCCACTCTGGATCATGCTATCTGTTGCCTTGTTCTCCGCTCACTTTAGGGACACACAATTCATGTGACCCTGCTGAGTAGTCATAAAAAAGGTCTGCTCTAGCTGCAAACTAGTCCCTATCTGCCTTCGTGACAGGAAACGCCTTCTGTCCCTTCACATTACTCCCTACCCACTCTCAGCTAGTCTCAACTTTTAACCCTGTAAGCTACCTAGTGCTGGGCAGAACATTGCCTATCACTATCAATACAAATTATTATTTATTCAAACGTCAAAATATATAATATACGTCTTCAAGAGGGAACATGGGTAACATCTCCACCTTCTCACATTAGCGTTCAAGTGCCCCACTGTTCTTCCCAACAAATTAGCCGTCCTGAAAACCTACTGTGCAATGAGCACTAGCATGTAATCATTCACATGAATGGTGCCAGCTGCAACTCCCTGCACAGGTGGCCAAGAACATCCTGTAAGGGTACGTGTCCACGTTCGTGATGGCCAGCAGTTTGGACGGAGCGGCAAAATCGCTCCGCCCAAAGCTCCGCCCCTTCTGGGGACACGATGATGCCGGATGTGTTCATTGCACACATCCGGTATCATCGCACCCCACACATTGGACCCTTTGTTATACCTTGCGGTGGCGCAGTGTCGCCGCAAGGTAAACGGACATGCTGCGATCTAAAAAGACGCGCCGAATGTCCGGAATCGCAGGGCCGCCGGATGCGTGTTACCACGCATAGTGGAGATGGGATTTCATTAAATCCCCTCCACTATGCTGTAACATCTGGACGCTGCGTGTTTGACGCTGCGTCTCTATGCAGCGTCAAACACGCAGCGTTTCCTGAACGTGGAAACATACCCCAAGTGTAGCAGAGGTCCCAAAGGTTGCACCTCGAGTCCTCGACCGATTAGAAAGTAATGCCATCGGTTTAGGAAATAATGAATCTCTAAATCTCCTGTGGTTTTTTCTTCTAGCTTTGCATACTGCTCCTGAGTTAGGAGAAAATATTGACTTCTTTTTTTAAAGGAGGTTGAAGGTGGGGAAAACTGTAAACAAAATAAAAATTACCAAAGTGATATGGCGTTACCTTTTTATGTAAGAGACTTCTTGAAAATCAAAATCAACAATATAAGATTGCTTTCACTCCCCAATGATTGCTCTTCGCTTATAATGTGTATGCAGATGAGGCGTAAGATGAAACCATGGGCAATATAAAATTCATGGGAAGATGTATTTAATGCTGGAGACAACAAGTAATTGCCAAAGGGATTTTGGATGTTTTACTAAGTTTTAATAATACATTTGTATATTTTTTATGCATCTTCACCCTGCATCTTACACAAATTATAAATCATTCAGTTATTAAATGCTTAGTAGTGATAGAATTCACATCTTTAATACATGTACTTTATTTTGTTCTTTGCAAAATTCTACATCAGTAGTACACCAATGTCTACTACTCTCTACATCAACAGTACACCAATGTCTACTACTCTCTACATCAAAAGTACACCAATGTCTACTACTCTCTACATCAAAAGTACACCAATGTCTACTACTCTCTACATCAAAAGTACACCAATGTCTACTACTCTCTACATCAACAGTACACCAATGTCTACTACTCTCTACATCAACAGTACACCAATGTCTACTACTCTCTACATCAAAAGTACACCAATGTCTACTACTCTCTACATCAAAAGTACACCAATGTCTACTACTCTCTACATCAGCAGTACACCAATGACTACTACTCTCTACATCAGCAGTACACCAATGTCTACTACTCCCTACATCAGCAGTACACCAATGTCTACTACTCTCTACATCAAAAGTACACCAATGTCTACTACTCTCTACATCAAAAGTACACCAATGTCTACTACTCTCTGTATCAGCAGTACACCAATATCTACTACTCTCTGTATCAGTAGTACACAAATATTATCTACTCTCTATATCAGTGGTACACCAATGTCTACTACTCTCTATATCAGCAGTACACCAATGTCTACTACTCTCTACATCAGCAGTACACCAATGTCTACTACTCTCTGCATCAGTAGTACATTAGTATCTACTACTCTCTACATCAAAAGTACACCAATGTCTACTACTCTCTACATCAAAAGTACACCAATGTCTACTACTCTCTACATCAAAAGTACACCAATGTCTACTACTCTCTACATCAACAGTACACCAATGTCTACTACTCTCTACATCAACAGTACACCAATGTCTACTACTCTCTACATCAAAAGTACACCAATGTCTACTACTCTCTACATCAAAAGTACACCAATGTCTACTACTCTCTACATCAGCAGTACACCAATGACTACTACTCTCTACATCAGCAGTACACCAATGTCTACTACTCCCTACATCAGAAGTACACCAATGTCTACTACTCTCTACATCAAAAGTACACCAATGTCTACTACTCTCTACATCAAAAGTACACCAATGTCTACTACTCTCTGTATCAGCAGTACACCAATATCTACTACTCTCTGTATCAGTAGTACACAAATATTATCTACTCTCTATATCAGTGGTACACCAATGTCTACTACTCTCTATATCAGCAGTACACCAATGTCTACTACTCTCTACATCAGCAGTACACCAATGTCTACTACTCTCTACATCAGCAGTACACCAATGTCTACTACTCTACATCAAAAGTACACCAATATCTACTACTCTTTACATCAGTAGTACACCAACATCTACTACTCTCTATATCAGTAGTACACCAATATATACTACTTTCTGAATCAGCAGTGTACCAATGTCTAGTACTCTCTGTATCGGTAGTACACCAATATCTACTACTCTCTACATCAGCAGTATACCAATATCTACTACTCTCTGCATCAGCAGTACACTAATATCTAGTACTTTGTACATGAGTAATACACCAATATCTACTATCAGTGTCTACTACTTTCTACATCCGCAGTACACCGATATCAACTACTCTCTGTATCAGTAGTACACCAGTATCTACTACTCTCTACTTCAGCAGTACACTAATATCTACTACACTTTACATCAGCAGTACACCAATATCTACTACTCTCTACATCAGCAGTATACCAATATCTACTACTCTCTGCATCAGCAGTACACTAATATCTAGTACTTTGTACATGAGTAATACACCAATATCTACTATCAGTGTCTACTACTCTCTACATCAGGAGTACATTGATATCTACTAGTCTCTACATTAGCGATACACCAACATCTATTACTTACTACATCAGCAGTACACCGATATCAACTACTCTCTGCATCAGTAGTACACCAGTATCTACTACTCTCTACTTCAGCAGTACACTAATATCTACTACTTTGTGAATCAGCAATATCTACTACTCTCTGTATCAGTAATACACCAATATTATCTACTCTCTATATCAGTAGTACACCAATATCTACTACTCCCTAAATCAGCAGTACACCAATATCTACTACTCTCTGCATCAGCAGTACACTAGTATCTACAACTCTCTATATCAGTAGCACACGCTCTACATCATCAGTACACCAATATCTACCACTCTCTACATCAAAAGTACACTAATGTCTACTACTCTCTATATTAGCAGTACACCAATGTCTAATACTCTCTACATCAGCAGTACACCAATATCTACTACACTCTACATCAGAAGTACACCAATATCCACTACTTTCTACATCAGCAGTACACCAACATCTACTACTCTCCATAACAGCATTACACTAATATCTACAGCTCTCAACATCAGCAGTACACAATGTCTACTACTATCTACATCAGCAGTACACCAATCTCTACTCTTCTCTATATTAGGCCTGGATCACACATACACGAGATACGGCCGAGTTTCGCCTCCTCTGGCGCCGGCACTTGGGAGCGGAGCGTGCAGCTCCATGTGTTGCTGTGCGGCTGCACGCTCTGCTCCGGAATGCCGGTGCCAGAGGAGGGATTTTACCTGTGAGACTTGGTCGTATCTTGCTGTAGTGTGACTCTGGCCTTAGTAGTGCACCAATATCTACTACTCTCTACATCAGTAGTACACCAATATCTAGTACTCTCTGCATCAGCAGTACACTAATATCTAGTACTCTACATCAGTAATGCACCAATATCTACTACCAGTGTCTACTTCTCTCTACATCAGGAGTACACAGATCTCTAATAGTCTCTACATTAGCAGTACAACGACATCTATTACTTTCAACATTAGCAGTACACCAATATCTACTACTCTCTGTATCAGTAGTACACCAGCATCTACTACTCTCTACATCAGCAGTACACTAATATCTACTACTTTCTGAATCAGCAGTACATCAATATCTACTACTCTCTGTATCAGTAGTACACCAATATTATCTACTCTCTATATCAGTAGTACACCAATATCTACTGCTCTCTGCATTAGCAGTACACTAATATCTACTACTCTCTGCATCAGTAGTACACCAGTATCTACTACTCTCTACATCAGGAGTACACCATTATCTACTACTCTCTACATTAGTAGTTTACCAATATCTACAAGGATTACTAGGATTATTTAGTCTAGAAAAAAGACGACTGAGGGGCGATCTAATAACCATGTATAAGTATATAAGGGGACAATACAAATATCTCGCTGAGGATCTGTTTATCCCAAGGAAGGTGACGGGCACAAGGGGGCATTCTTTGCGTCTGGAGGAGAGAAGGTTTTTCCACCAACATAGAAAAGGATTCTTTACTGTTAGGGCAGTGAGAATCTGGAATTGCTTGCCTGAGGAGGAGGTGGTGATGGTGAACTCAGTCGAGGGGTTCAAGAGAGGCCTGGATGTCTTCCTGGAGCAGAACAATATTGTATCATACAATCATTAGGTTCTGTAGAAGGACGTAGATCTGGGGATTTATTATGATGGAATATAGGCTGAACTGGATGGACAAATGTCTTTTTTCGGCCTTACTAACTATATTACTATGTCACTATGTTACAACTCTCAGCATCAGCAGTACACTGATATCTACAACTCTCTACATCAGTAGTACACAAATCTCTACTACTCTCTACATCAGCAGTACACCAATATCTACCTCTCTATATATCAGGAGTACACCAATATATATTACTCTCTATATCAGCAGTGCACCAATACCTACTACTATCTATATCAGCAGTGCACCAATATCTACTACTCTCTACATCAGCAGTACACCAATATCTACTACTCTCTACAACAGCAGTACACCAATATCTATTACTCTCTACATCAGGAGCACACCAATATCTACTACTCTCTACATTAGCAGTGTCTGAATCAGCAGTACACCAACATCTACTACTCTCTATATCAGTAGTACACCAATATATACTACTTTCTGAATCAGCAGTGCACCAATGTCTAGTACTCTCTGTATCGGTAGTACACCAATATCTACTACTCTCTACATCAGCAGTGCACAAATATCTACTCTCTATAGCAATAGTACACCAATTTCTACTACTCTCTACATCAGTAGTACACCAATATCTACTACTCTCTGCATCAGCAGTACACCAATATCTACTACTCTCTACATCAGCAGTACACTAATATCTACTACTTTCTGAATCAGCAGTGCACCAATATATACTACTCTCTACATCAGCAGTACACCAATATCTACTACTCTCTACATCAGCAGCACATCAATATCTATTACTCTCTACATCAGGAGCACACCAATATCTACTACTCTCTACATTAGCAGTGTCTGAATCAGCACTACACCAACATCTACTATTCTCTATATCAGTAGTACACCAATATGTACTACTTTCTGAATCAGCAGTGCACCAATGTCTACTACTCTCTGTATCGGTAGTACACCAATATCTACTACTCTCTACATCAGCAGTGCACAAATATCTACTCTCTATAGCAATAGTACACCAATTTCTACTACTCTTAACATCAGTAGTACACCAATATCTACTACTCTCTGCATCAGCAGTACACCAATATCTACTACTCTCTACATCAGCAGTACACTAATATCTACTACTTTCTGAATCAGCAGTACATCAATATCTACTACTCTCTGTATCAGTAGTACACGAATATTATCTACTCTCTATATCAGTGGTACACCAATATCGACTACTTTCTGTATCAGTAGTACACCAATATCTACTGCTCTCTACATCATCAGTACACCAATATCTACTACTGTCTGTATCAGTAGTACACCAATATCTACTACTCTACATCAGCAGTACACCAATATCTACTACTCTCTGCATTAGCAGTACACTAATATCTACTACTCTCTGCATCAGTAGTACACCAGTGTCTACTACTCTCTACATCAGGAGTACACCAATATCTACTACTCTCTACATTAGTAGTTTACCAATATCTACTACTCTCTGCATCAGCAGTACAATAATATCTACAACTCTCTACATCAGTAGTACACAAATGTCTACTACTCTCTGCATCAGCAGTACACCAATATCTACCTCTTTCTATATCAGTAGTACACCAATATGTACTACTTTCTGAATCAGCAGTACACCAATGTCTACTACTCTCTGTATCGGTAGTACACCAATATCTACTACTTTCTACATCAGCAGTGCACAAATATCTACTCTCTATAGCAATAGTACACCAATTTCTACTACATTCTACATCAGTAGTACACCAATATCTACTACTCTCTGCATCAGCAGTACACCAATATCTACTACTCTCTACATCAGCAGTACACTAATATCTACTACTTTCTGAATCAGCAGTACATCAATATCTACTACTCTCTGCATCAGCAGTACCCTAGTATCTACAACTCTCTACATCAGTAGTACACTCTCTACATCATCAGAACACCAATATCTACTGCTCTCTGCATTAGTAGTACACTAATATCTACTACTTTCTGTATCAGTAGTACACCAATATCTACTGCTCTCTACATTATCAGTACACCAATATCTACTATTCTCTATATCAGTAGTACACCAATAACTACTACTCTCTACATTAGCAGTACACCAATATCTACTACTGTCTGTATCAGTAGTACACCAATATCTACTACTCTACATCAGCAGTACACCAATATCTACTACTCTCTGCATTAGCAGTACACTAGTATCTACAACTCTCTACATCAGTAGTACACACTCTACATCATCAGTAAACCAATATATACTGCTGTCTGCATTAGCAGTACACTATTATCTACTACTCTCTGCATCAGTAGTACATTAGTATCTACTACTCTCTACATCAGGAGTACAGAAATATCTACTACTCTCTACATTAGTAGTTTACCAATATCTACTACTCTCTGCATCAGCAGTACAATAATATCTACAACTCTCTGCATCAGTAGTACACCAGTATCTACTACTCTCTACATCAGGAGTACACAAATATCTCCTACTCTCTACATTAGTAGTTTACCAATATCTACTACTCTCTGCATCAGCAGTACAATAATATCTACAACTCTCTACATCAGTAGTACACAAATGTCTCCTACTCTCTACATCAGCAGTGCACCAATATCTACCTCTCTCTATATCAGTAGTACACCAATATATATTACTCTCCACATCAGCAGTACACAAATACCTACTACTATCTATATCAGCAGTGCACCAATATCTACTACTCTCTACATCAGCAGTACACCATTATCTACTGCTTTCTGAATCAGCAGTACACCAATATCTACTGCTCTCTGTATCAGTAGTACACCAATATCTACTACTCTCTACATCAACAGTACACCGATATATATTACTTTCTACATCAGTACACCAGTATCTACTACTCTCTACATTAGCAGTGTCTGAATCATCAGTACACCAACATCTACTACTCTCTATATCAGTAGTACACCAATATGTACTAATTTCTGAATCAGCAGTGCACCAATGTCTACTACTCTCTGTATCGGTAGTACACCAATATCTACTACTCTCTACATCAGCAGTGCACAAATATCTACTCTCTATAGCAATACTACACCAATTTCTACTACATTCTACATCAGTAGTACACCAATATCTACTACTCTCTGCATTAGCAGTACATCAATATCTACTACTCTCTGTATCAGTAGTACACGAATATTATCTACTCTCTATATCAGTGGTACACCAATATCTACTACTGTCTGTATCAGTAGTACACCAATATCTACTACTCTCTGCATCAGTAGTACCATAGTATCTACAACTCTCTACATCAGTAGTACACTCTCTACATCATCAGAACACCAATATCTACTGCTCTCTGCATTAGCAGTACACTAATATCTACTACTCTCTGCATCAGTAGTACACCAGTATCTACTACTCTCTATATCAGTAGTACACCAATATATATTACTCTCTACATCAGCAGTACACCAATACCTACTACTATCTATATCAGCAGTGCACCAATATCTACTACTCTCTACATCAGCAGTACACCATTATCTACTGCTTTCTGAATCAGCAGTACACCAATATCTACTACTCTCTGCATCATCAGTACACCAATATCTACTACTGTCTGTATCAGTATTACACTCTCTACATCATCAGTACACCAATATCTACTGCTCTCTGCATTAGCAGTACACTAATATCTACTACTCTCCGCATCAGTAGTACACCAGTATCTACTACTCTCTACATCAGGAGTACACCAATATCTACTATTCTCTACATTAGTAGTTTACCAATATCTACTACTCTCTGCTTCAGCAGTACACCAATATCTACTACTCTCTGCATCATCAGTACCCTAATATCTACAACTGTCTACATCAGTATTACACTCTCTACATCATCAGTACACCAATATCTACTGCTCTCTGCATTAGCAGTACACTAATATCTACTACTCTCCGCATCAGTAGTACACCAGTATCTACTACTCTCTACATCAGGAGTACACCAATATCTACTATTCTCTACATTAGTAGTTTACCAATATCTACTACTCTCTGCTTCAGCAGAACACTAATATCTACAACTCTCTACATCAGTAGTACACAAATGTCTACTACTCTCTACATCAGCAGTGCACCAATATCTACCTCTCTCTATATCAGTAGTACACCAATATATATTACTCGCTACATCAGCAGTACACCAATACCTACTACTATCTACATCAGCAGTGCACCAATATCTACTACTCTCCACATCAGCAGTACACCAATATCTATTACTCTCTACATCAGGAGTACACGAATATCTACTACTCTCTACATTAGCAGTGTCTGAATCATCAGTACACCAACATCTACTACTCTCTATATCAGTAGTACACCAATATGTACTAATTTCTGAATCAGCAGTACACCAACATCTACTACTCTCTGTATCAGTAGTACACCAATATCTACTACTCTCTGTATTGGTAGTACACCAATATCTACATCAGCAGTACACTAATGTCTACTACTCTTTACATCAGCAGTACACCAATATCTTCTTCTCTCTACATCAGCAGTACACCAATGTCTACTACTTTCTGTATCAGTAGTACACCAATATGTACTACTCATTTACATGTGATGTAATTCTTTTTGACTATGTTGCCTATCTTTTTTGAATGAGGGAAACGTCTATCATAGTGTTGAGCGATACCGTCCGATACTTGAAAGTATCGGTATCGGATAGTATCGGCCGATACCCGAAAAATATCGGATATCGCCGATACCGATATCCGATACCAATACAAGTCAATGGGACATCAAGTATCGGAAGGTATTCTCATGGTTCCCAGGGTCTGAAGGAGAGGAAACTCTCCTTCAGGCCCTGGGATCCATAGGGAGGTGTAAAATAAAGAATAAAAATAAAAAATATTGATATATTTACCTCTCCGGCGGCCCCTGAACTCAGCGCGGGTAACCGGCAGGCTTCGTTGTTCTAAATCAGCGCTTTTAGGACCTGAGAATCACGTCCCGGCTTCTGATTGGTCGCGGGCCGCCCATGTGACCGCCACGCGACCAATCACAAGCCGCGACGTCACCGCAAGCTATTGACGCGCTCATTTTTAAAAATGAGCGCGTTAATGGCTTTGAAAGACATAGCGGCTTGTGATTGGTCGCGTGGCCGCGACCAATCACAAGCCGCGACGTCACCGCAAGCTATTGACGCGCTCATTTTTAAAAATGAGCGCGTTAATGGCTTTGAAAGACATATCGGCTTGTGATTGGTCGCGTGGCCGCGACCAATCACAAGCCGCGACGTCACCGCAAGCTATTGACGCGCTCATTTTTAAAAATGAGCGCGTTAATGGCTTTGAAAGACATATCGGCTTGTGATTGGTCGCGTGGCCGCGACCAATCACAAGCCGCGACGTCACCGCAAGCTATTGACGCGCTCATTTTTAAAAATGAGCGCGTTAATGGCTTTGAAAGACATATCGGCTTGTGATTGGTCGCGTGGCCGCGACCAATCACAAGCCGCGACGTCACCGCAAGCTATTGACGCGCTCATTTTTAAAAATGAGCGCGTTAATGGCTTTGAAAGACATATCGGCTTGTGATTGGTCGCGTGGCTGCGACCAATCACAAGCCGCGACGTCACCGCAAGCTATTGACGCGCTCATTTTTAAAAATGAGCGCGTTAATGGCTTTGAAAGACATATCGGCTTGTGATTGGTCGCGTGGCCGCGACCAATCACAAGCCGCGACGTCACCGCAAGCTATTGACGCGCTCATTTTTAAAAATGAGCGCGTTAATGGCTTTGAAAGACATATCGGCTTGTGATTGGTCGCGTGGCCGCGACCAATCACAAGCCGCGACGTCACCGCAAGCTATTGACGCGCTCATTTTTAAAAATGAGCGCGTTAATGGCTTTGAAAGACATATCGGCTTGTGATTGGTCGCGTGGCCGCGACCAATCACAAGCCGCGACGTCACCGCAAGCTATTGACGCGCTCATTTTTAAAAATGAGCGCGTTAATGGCTTTGAAAGACATATCGGCTTGTGATTGGTCGCGTGGCCGCGACCAATCACAAGCCGCGACGTCACCGCAAGCTATTGACGCGCTCATTTTTAAAAATGAGCGCGTCAATAGCTTGCGGTGACGTCGCGGCTTGTGATTGGTCGCGTGGCGGTCACATGGGCGGCCCGCGACCAATCAGAAGCCGGGATGTGATTCTCAGGTCCTAAAAGCGCTGATTTTGAACAACGAAGCCTGCCGGTTACTCGCGCTGAGTCCAGGGGCCGCCGGAGAGGTAAATATATCAATATTTTTTATTTTAATTCTTTATTTTACAGATCCCTATGTATCCGATACCGATACCCGATACCACAAAAGTATCGGATCTCGGTATCGGAATTCCGATACCGCAAGTATCGGCCGATACCCGATACTTGCGGTATCGGAATGCTCAACACTAGTCTATCACTTACTGTTTAAAAAAACAGCTAAGAAATCTATATATTTGCCATTATGTACAGCTCTGGCAAAAATTAAGAGACCACCACATCAAAACCCTGTCATGGGCAGCCCAATCTCCAGACCTGAATCCCATTGAAAACCTCTGGAATGTAATCAAGAGGATGATGGATAGTCACAAGTCATCAAACAAAGTAGGACTCCTTAAATTTTTGCACCAGAAGCAGTGTGATAGACTGGTGGAAAGCATGCCAAGACGCATAAAAGTTGTGATTAAAAATCATGGTTATTCCACAAAATATTGATTTCTGAACTGTTCCTTAGTTAAACCATTTGTATTGTTGTTTCTAAATAATTATGAAATTGTTTTCTTTGCATTATTTGAGGTCTGAAAGCACTGGGTTTTTTGTTTTTTGGCCAAGTGTGCTCCCTGAGGCATGTGCACCATGGCCAGATAGGCTGTCACGTCTGACTTTGCCTTCAGCTGTGGCTTCACGAGAACTGAAACCCGTTCCTATACTGAAACTTCTGATTTTGACTCTCGGGAGCGTGACGAATTTGGGCGCTGACACTTCCTGGCGAGGCTGGATATCTTCCGGCTCATCCCTCCCTTCGGTCTGGATCCGAGAAACTACAACCACAAACCTGCCCCACGGTCCATCTTCCTTCAGGAACTGGACATGTTCACCTTTCCGTAAGCTTTGTTCCCACCTGATGGATCCGGCATTGACAGAAACGTGATAGAGAGTTGATGTTACTGGTGGGCCCTTAGCATGCCAGTGTAAGGTGCCAGAGGGTGGTAGCCATCGTCGAGCTGTTGCTCCATGTCGCCCTGACACTTTACAGAAAATTTGTGTCCCAGCCCCATTGTGCTGTCAACTGCAGGGTGCGTTACACTCACTTGCAGGCCACAGGGCTCCGCGATCCTCTGATCTCCATCTTCAGGAACAGCCGCACACATATTATTATTTATTAATGTAGCTCCATTGATTCCATTGTGCTGTACATGAGAAGGGGTTACAAAGAAATACAAATATCACTTCCAGTAGACAAACTAACAAA
Organism: Ranitomeya imitator; assembly: GCF_032444005.1. NCBI lineage: Eukaryota > Metazoa > Chordata > Amphibia > Anura > Dendrobatidae > Ranitomeya > Ranitomeya imitator. Next base: position 497,319,925 of record NC_091283.1, on the reverse strand, counting down.
GTCACACAGGTACAGAGAGAAGAGGACCTTGTTCTTGTGGGCTTACATTCCACAGGATGATGGGGAAGGAGACAGTAGGTTGGGGGGCTGCAGCTGTAACAAGGGCGACCGAGGTGGTAGTCCTGGCCAATTTCACCCACAAAACACAGTCTACAGACACCCCGGCCCCTCGCACATGCAATACAGAGCTGTCATAGCCTTTTTCCCAGGAGTTACCTTCTCTTCTCTGGTCACTGTAGTCTAGGCAAATAAGGGTCCTGAAGGCAGCTGTACTCCAACAGGGAAAATAACGTTTATTGAACATGGATGAAAGGTGGACAAAAAGACAACAGAGCCGAGAGCAGAGCAAGTCACAGAGTGCGGAGCTGAGAGCAGAGCAAAGCCACAGGTTGTGGCGAGCAAAGCAGAGAGGCGCAAAGCCACAGGTTGTGGCGAGCAGAGCAGAGAGGTGCAAAGCAACCGGTTGTGGCGAGCAGAGCAGAGAGGCACAAAGCCACATGTTGTGGTGAGCAGAGCAGAGAGGCGCAGAGCCACAGGTTGTGGTGAGCAGAGCAGAGAGGCGCAGAGCCACAGGTTGTGGTGAGCAGAGCAGAGAGGCGCAGAGCCACAGGTTGTGGTGAGCAGATCAGAGAGGCGCAGAGCCACAGGTTGAGCAAAGCAGGAGTGAGTGAACGTAAAGGTACGCACAGCAGATTGGAAAAGGACTAACAGGCAAGGAACAACAGGAACGGACAAAGGCCAGAGTACAGACAGGAACAGACTGGAACTGGACACGGATATAGGCCTGGGTATTGCAGCCCCCAGAGGCAGAGACAGGACAGGACCTGGCAGCTCAGTAGCAAGATACTAACTGAGGGAAATAGTTTGCTCAGGCATCCTCCAATAGGGGAGGATGCCTTATGTATCAGAGGCCTCTAGGCAATTAGCCGGGGACACCTTAGGGAGGTGCACACAGTATCAATAAGAATCTGGATTTGCACTGCCGCCCCCCTATGCACACAGCCAGGAAGCGTGCACAGAGCAGGCAGACATGAGGCACACTGCATGGAGCCAGCAGCAGACAACTCACAGCATGGCCCGGAGTGATTACGCTGATGTAACAGGCAGGTGGGGGATCGGAGGCCATGCAGTGATGTCAGCAGGGTTGTTACATACACCATAAGTAAATGCTGCATATTTGCACAGCGTCCAATCCACAGCGTGCAGCTGTTACAGCATAGTGGATGGGATTTCAAGAAGTCCCATGTCCAGAGATGCCCACGGCTTACCTGCGGAGATGGACATGCGGCACATTATTCCAGACTGCAGCATGCCTATTTATCTGGCGGAGACGCGAGTGTCCACAAGATAAATGTCACCCATACAATGTATTGGACACGGTGAATCCGCACGGTTCAGTGAACACATGCGGATTTACCTGCGTTCAATAGCCGGCAGCGTTTTTGATGCAGCGGACATGTGCTGCGTCTAAGGCGCTGCCAATTACTGACCATGTGCACATACCCTAACAATCTGGAAGCGCCTGCTTTTCCCTACCACTGCCACTCTCACTTATGCATCCAGGCCTGTCACTATTTATTCTGCCCTAATCCTAGTCTATGTCATATATTGTGCTTACCCTGCACTGTACATTACTCACATTGTACATTAACTCTTTACCTTATTTATACTCTGAACATTAACACATCACAATACATGTAAAACAGCATGACACTGAACACATGATGCGATTATTGTCTTCAGGGGCAGGAGCAGGACATTACAGTCCACACCCTTACCCCAGTGCGACATTGAGTATCTGGATCATCATTGTGAATGGAGCAGAGGAGCGCATTCTCAGCCTCTACTCCATTCATTGTCTATGGGACAGCCAGAAATAGCCAATGCTTTTCTTGGCCAACACATATAGAATGAATGAAGTCGAGGCCGAGGATGCGCACCTCTGTTCCATTCCGGACAGGGATGTAGAGTTCTTTTTCTAGGGTTCCGAAGTCTCAATCTTAGGATCGCTGGGGTTCCCAGCACATGGATTCTATACAATCAGTGAGTTATCCCCTATGCCAATTTTTTAGCATAGACATAGAGACATATGATAACATTCTGGCTTTCTACAGTCACAACTGCAGTCATTTACAGCTGAATGTGTACTGTTGTATTGTTAAAGGGAATCTGTCACCAGGTTTTTGCTACCCCATCTGAGTGCAGCATGTTATGGAGGCAGAGACCCTGATTCTAGCGATGTATCACTTACGGGATTGTTTGCTGCAGTTTTGAAAAAATCTGTGTTTTTTCTCCTGCAGATCTACCAGTTCTCTGGATGCTGGGCCCTGTATAATCCGCCCACACCATTGATTTGCAGCTTTCTTTCAATACTGTGCATAGGCATAAAGCTGCCAACCAAACAGCGATGGGGGTATGGTTATACGGAGCTCATGAATATGGAGGACCAAATAGTAGCAGGTCCTTTATTGGTAATCTTCTGCTGATAAAACAACGATTTTATCATATCTACAAGTGGGCCAGTAAGTGAAACAAGACTGGAATCAGGGTCTCTGTCTATATATCATGCTGCTCTCAGACTGGGTAGCAAAAACTTGCTGACAGATTCCCTTTAACCCTTTAAGTACACATGGATTTGTACTTGGAGGTTTATATTTACATTTTTTTGTTTCTATATATGTTCAGAGCCATAAGTTTTTTATTTCTCTGTTGACGTTGCTGTATGAAGGCTTGTTTTTTTTTTTTGCGGGGCAAGTTGTATTTTTGGCAGCACCATAATACATTTAATTCATGTAATGTAAAAAAAAATGTATTACTACTTTTTTTTGTATTGAGAAGGAAAACGCATTTCTGAGATTGTTTTTTTCAATATTGTGTTTATGATTGGAATCAAAGACGCAATAACTTTAATGCTAATGCTGCAGGTCCTTAGATTACAGTCATATTATAATTATTCAGTAATACATGCTAGCTTTTTTATTTTATTTTTCCACGATAAAAGCAATTTTTTTTTATGGAAAAATATTTTCTGTTGATGGATGCAAAGAACCATACCATTTCGACGCTGCGGGAGAACTTGTTTTTTTTTTTCGTCACCATCAATAGTTTTCTTTTTTAGTGTAAATTTTTCTCATAACGTGCACATATCCCTCTACATTTTTCCAGCTGGGGCACCCGTGTCAGTCTTCATTGTGCATGAGGAATTGCATTTTTGTGCAGAAAACGGAATAATAATGCTAATAAACTGAAAAAAAAAATATTCAAAGAAAAAAAGATGAAAATCCAGAGCTTCACCTCCTCTTGCTTCAATATACTAACAGCTTCATTCATCTTTTATGTCCAGAAGATCAAGTCGATCAATACTTTGTGCAATCTAAAATGGTTATTAGGATGCAGCCACCTCTCTGCACGGCTCACCGGGGGAAATCGCTAAATTCTCACATCCTCTGTCTTAGCTCTTAACCCTCCAGAGACATTACACTGAGGTGAGGAGGCAGATGAGGAGCTCTGAGAGGCTGTGACCAGAGAACAGAAACATTCAATTGAGAAGGATTAGGAAGGGGGAGAGAGTCCATCATCCTGGGAGGAGGAGATAGCTCTACCTGGGCTGAGATGTAGCATTCCAGGGAAGGACCAGGCACGGGAGAGAGGTTTCTGAAGAACTACCTAAAGCTTTCTTTAATGGGGATTGCACTCGTTAAAGGAGAAACAAATAAATGTTCTGTATGACTTACATGTAGAACATCCTTTATTCACTTTGACTTTCGACATTGAGTGCTACATCTTACAGGAACATTACCTGCAGAAGACCACACTGTCCTCCTGACATGTCTCACCTTACACCATCAAATTACTTCCGAAGAATCCATGGGAATATCTATGTTGTTCTTCTGTTGCTCTCTTCTGGGGTGGTAAGTTCCTGATACTCCTCTTAGTATTCGACTATTGGTGTGTATTATATGTGTGGGTGTTCTACGTCTCTTAACCCCTTAAGGCAGTGTTCCCCAAGTCCGGTCCTCAAGAGCCACCAACAGGTCATGTTTTGAGGATTTCCTTAGTATTGCACAGGTGATAATTGCATCACCTGGACAGGCAAGCATTCAATGACCTGTGCAATGCTAAGGAAATCCTCAAAACATGACCTGTTGGTGGCTCTTGAGGACCGGACTTGGGGAACACTGCCTTAAGGGAACGTTTGGAAGACAAGATGAACCTGGGAGGATAGTCGATCTTCATTAGGTCAGGACATGAGGGACATCCATTCCTTGTTCCCCCTGGTGTAAGTAACTTTGCAAAAGGTGTCTGAAATGAGAACACAAGACAAGACTTAAGCTATTTGCTGCAATGAGAAAATATATTGAGGAGAATCCTTTCCTTTCTCATTTATTTAACAGTCAGAGCTTCCTTAAAGGAATTGTATGAGATGAGAAGATTAAAGGGGATGTCCAGTGAAATCAAGTTGTTGTCACATATGCATGGGAGGGGTGACTGGTGGGGTTCCGACTGTTGGGACTTATACTGATCGACATATCAAGAGTTTTTAACCCCAGTAGGTCACTGTTAAAAAATGGCATGGCAGGTGGAATACATGAGCATTGAGCACAGCTCCATTCATTCGTTATGGTGCCGCGGAACAAAGCTGCTCGGCTGCCCCATAGGGAATGAATAAAGCGACAGTTAAGCATGCGCATTGTCGCTTTATACTATCGGGGCTAGGAGTCCCCCATTCTTCCAATTAGTGAGGGTCCCAGCAGTCAACCCGTACCAATTAACCAGTTACCACTTATCCTCTGGTCAGGTGATAAAACGTCTTCATCGGACAATCCCTTTAGGTTGATCTTTTGCACAAACAATGACACATTTGGCTGTGCATTGCATTACAGCTCAGCCCCGACCCACTTTTTCTCTACAAACAGTGCCACTATTTTCCATAGATTGTAGTCCCCTATTCATCAAACAATTTTTGCCAGAATTATGGTGTAAAAGTGCCTGAAATGTTGCATGTTTTATTGTAATGCTTGAAGTTGCACAAACATTTTTCTACTTTTTATTTACTCCAGTTCCAACCCGCTCTAACAGCTTATTGAAAAGTTGGCATAGCTTAGACGAGATGGCCAACCTTGCCCGACAAATTCTTTATAATTTACGCCACAATTATAAATATACATTTAACAGATTTAAACAATAGGTCATTTTCTGTTGATATCTTTCCTTTAATAGGTGTATACTTTTAATTAATATGCGCATAATACACCGGCACTTCCTTTATTAAGACTGACATACAAAATGACAATGTAAATAAATCAGGATCCATGTCCGGTGTTGCAGCTCAGCAATAGACAAGTGAAGAGAGCTGAACTGCAATACCAGACACAACCCTTGGATAAGAGTGGAGCTGTTTCTAGAAAATCAGTCTTCATTTTAAAGGGGTAATGGAAGCACAAACATCCACCGGTTAGGCAATAAATGTTAAATCAATGAAGGTCCATATGCTGGATTCCCCATTACTAGAATAACAGACCCCAGTTTCTTGTTCCCTGTCCACAGACACAATAATAGAGAGAAAAGGAAAAACCGTCATGGAGGGGTAATAGTTGATCAGAAACTTAACCTTCAACATCCAGAGATTCATTATAGTCAGGACATTAGGCAGGATCTCTACTGCAGGCTAGGCTACTTAAAGAGGACCTATCATCAGATGAAAAGTGGCCAGTTCTTGCTCATATTTTATTCCCAATGCTGACCTCCCTTAAGTTTTCAGTTTTTGTTTCTATAATTCTGAAAATTTAGTTCCAGAGATATGGGCATTTTTATTTTTTTACTATTTTTTATCATCTTTACAAGGGGTGCGGATTACAGATTATTTCTGGACAGCCCATAGACTACAAATATGTGGGCAGTGCACACTTGATTCTGCACTGGTGTTCTAAAATGTCAGTGTAGAATAAGCAGGTTGCAGGAGATTATGCAGCTGTGATGGTGTGGAGCCGACTGTCAGACACAGCCAGACACCCAACAGATCAGGCAAACATGGTATATTGCCATGTATGCCTTTTCGATTTCATATACAGATTAGGGAGCACTGACTGTGCTTCCTCCTCTGGACCCAGTGGTCATGTGATTGCTGGGTATAGGGAGGGAACAGACACTGATAGCACTTAAGAGCGCTATTCAGCTCTGCAGTTAGGAGGTTGAATTTCCCCTGCGACTGTGGCTCCTATACCAACCCCAGTTACAGGGGAATTTAGACACAAAATGCTGAAATGCCTCCAAAAAAGTCTTTTAAGACCTTAGTGTGTGTGTGTGTGTGTGTGTTTGGGGTAGGGAAGGGGGGTGTTGCAAGCACAGCGTGTGAAATAAAAAAAAATAAATAAAAAAGCAAGAAAACTAAAATCAAAACTAAAGAAAGAGACAATCTAAAATGTTTTATTTTTAGCGGTCTTTTATGGTCGCAAAATATTTAAAAAAAGGTGAAGTTTCCTATTTTTCTCTTGATATTAGCAAAAAATATATAAAAATTATGTAAAAGTTAAGCCCTATGTATAGCAAAAAAAGAACGTTTTTTTTTGGAGCCGTTAAAAGCGCATGTACAATAAAACCTGACACTGTGCTTGGTCAGGAACAAGGGAAAATAGCCCGATCCTGAATAATGCAGTGAAGCCTAAACCCACGCCATCATAGAATACTTGAAGCAACACCTCTTTGGAAAAGACCAAAGAAATTTGTATTAAATTAAAGGTCCATATCACTGGAATCATATAACAAAATAAATAAATAAGATCAAATACTTAGTTGAGTAGAATAAAATAAAAGCAAAAAATGGCTTTCATTGGAAAATTAAAATAGACTGAATCACAAGCCCCCATCAATGTTGTCTTCTGATGTGTCCATATATTCACTTTATGTACAAATTGTACTATAGTTCTTCTGATTCGCTGTGTCACGTACCCCATGTGTAGGGCATTGTAGTAACTTAGCTTAGCTAGTGAGGGCAGTCCCACATGTCCAGATAATTCCGGTACCGGAAAAATCGGTACCGGAATTATCCGTGTCCGTGTGCCCGTGTGTTTCTGTGGCACATCAGTGTGGCACACGTGCGGCACACGTGTGCCGCCCATGTGCCCACTGGGTACCACACGCACTGTGCAGGAGACAGCGCTAAAGTTTAGCGCTGTCCCCTGCATGTGGTGCTGAAGCCCCATTCATATCTTCTTTGCAGCAGCGTTTGCTGTAGAGAAGATATGAATATTCCTTTTTTTTTTGGTTTCTCGTGTTTAAAATAAAGACATTAATGGGTCCGTGTAATCCGTGCGCTCCCACGAACACTGACATGTCTCCGTGTTTGGCACACGGAGACACGGTCCGCAAAAAATCACTGACATCTGCACAGATGCATTGATTTCAATGTGTCTACGTGAGTCAGTGGCTCCGGTATGTGAGGAAACTGTCACCTCACGTACCAGAGACACTGACGTGTGAAACCGGCCTTAGTTAGCTGTTAGTGGTCATAACCATGGATACCTAAGCTACTGCAGTGCCCTGCACATAGGGTTAAGCAGCACAGCGAATCAGAAGAACTATACTACATTTCTAATTGAAGGCATTTGATATTATTATTATTATTATTATTATTATTCCTACTACAGTATATATAGGGATAAGATTTTGGAGACCCCTTTAAATGCTATGCAAAATGAAAATAATATCTTAACTAGTGTTGAGCATTCCGATACCGCAAGTATCGGGTATCGGCCGATATTTGCGGTATCGGAATTCCGATACCGAATTCCGATACTTCCCGCGTATCGGATACCGGAATCGGAAGTTCCCAGAATTCAAACAGAACGCAGCAGCCAATGAGGAATGATTGGAAGTGTGGGCACATCCTGTTTAGCATGGTGGGCATGTAAGTACTGGCAAGGCTGTGATTGGCTGCTGAAATGATGTCACTCTGCACTATAAAAAACGCTGCCGCCATTTTGCGCTCACTCTGCTGTGATTTCAGTTAGGGACAGGACGCTGTGTTCTAACTGAGGGCCAGTTGAGCTAGCTAATTGCTTTATTTTCCTTTCCAAAGGCTAATTTAGCAAAACGCTGTGTGTTCTTCACTGTTCACCTTGCTCTTGCCTTGCAGCGCTGTTTTAACAGCGTTCTGCAAGGTCTCTGTGTGTGTGTGTGTGTGTGCAGCTCACTCTGTAGTCTGTGTGCAGCCATATACCCGGTTGTATTCAGCTCAGGGGGGGTTCACACTGCCTCACACAGTTGTCCTTTTTTGCTCATAGTGCAGCCTGCTGCACATTTTTTCTCAAATTTCCTATTAGTGTTTTTCCACCCGTCTCCAGCTAAATTGTGGAAAAACACTACATAGGATAACCTAGAGGGGGGTTTTTGGGCCTTGCAGCGCCGTTTACGGCTGTCTGCACGGTCTCCGTGTGAGCCCAGCTCGCCCTGTAGTCTGTGTGCAGCCATAGCCGGTTGGATTCAGCTCAGGGTGCGTTACTGCCTCATACCTTGAAAAACAATTTCCTTTTTTTCAAATAGTGCAGCCTGTTTAAAATTTAAAAAAAAAAATTCCTATAAGTGTCTTTCCACCCGTCTCCAGCTAAATAGTGGAAAAACACTACATAGGATAACCTAGAGGAGGGTTTTTTGGCCTTGCAGCGCCGTTTACGGCTGTCTGCACGGTCTCCGTGTGATTTAAACTAGCTCTGTAGCCCGATCTGCACAAAAAAAAAAGTAAAGTTCACCAAACACAATTTAACACTTGTGTAGGCCACATTTGAAAAATAATAAAGTTTAGTCCACACTTTACAACATTAGTGTTTCTTACACCTGTTAGAAGGAGCATTTCAGGAATAAGCACGCTAAGGCCTTAGTACTTTTCTGCTTATCTTTATCTGTCAACCAAGATGAAGAGGGCAGGGAGTAAGGCACGTGGGCGTGGGCGCGGAGCAGGGAGAGGAGCAGGGAGAGGACGTTGTGATTCTGTGCCTGCTGCGGGCGCCGGTGACTCGTCGTCACTCAGTTTCAGCAGGGAACAGTCCTTCATGCGCAGCTTTGTCGGAGAGCGCCGTGCACCGCTGCTGCGTGAAGACCAAATTGAAGCCGTTGTCGGGTGGATGGCAGCTAACGCCTCGGCATCGACTTCAGTTAGTGCCACATCATCTCAGGCACAGAGCACTGGAGAGCAGCCATCTGTCTCTTCACCACCTGCCAAATTGGCCAGGCAGTCAGAGAGCCCAGGACAGGAGCCGTCTCTACTTCTGTTCTCTGAATCTCTTGGCTTGGAAACAGGGGGCCAGCCAAGCAGCATTGGAGAAATGGAAGAAGAGGCAGTGTGCAGTGATGCCCAACAGCTTTTTCTCTCTGACTCTGAAGAGGCAGGTGGGCCAGTGCCTCCGGTGACCACAGCGCAGTACGCATCTGATGATGAAACTCAGGTGCCGCTTTCTGATGCGTACTGTGCTGCCGAGACTACCCAGGAGGAGCAGTTGGTGGCAGAGGGTAGTGGAGATGATGAGGTCCTTGACCCATCGTGGCGTGAGGAACAGGAAGGTGGTGGGAGCAGCTCTGAGGAAGAGCTTCCCCTTACAGGCCAAAGAGGGAGAGGGAGGGGGAAGACTGCGGAGCCTGTAGCCTCCACTTTGGCACCCGTTAGGAGCCTGTCTCTTTCCAAAGCCAAAAAGGGCGCTCCCAAGACTTGCAGTGCCTGGTCCTTTTTTGACACAGTTGCAGATGACATTTGTTTTGTCAAATGCAAGCTGTGTCATCAGAAAGTAAAAAGAGGTAAAAGTGTCAGCAACCTCAATACCACAAATATGTGGAAACATGTGCGGACCAGGCACGCGGTGGAGTTACAGAAACACAGTGAAGACGTAGGCCAACCAAGAGCGGCAGCTACCACCTCTTCATCTCGTGTTGCCTCTTCCTCCACTGTTGTCCAGAGACCTAGTGTAATTCCACCCACAGCACCACCTTCCCAGTCATCCTCACACTCCCAGTCTACTCTACAGCCATCGGTAGTACAGGCATGGGAGAAAAGGCGGGCATTCTCGGCCAACCACCCCCGAGCACAGGCTCTGAAAGCAGGCATTGCCAAACTGTTGTCCCTGGAAATGCTCTCGTTCAGGCTGGTGGAGACTGACAGCTTCCGTGACTTGATGGCATTGGCAGTCCCACAGTACAAGGTGCCCAGCCGCTTTTACTTCAGCAGGCAGGCTGTCCCTGCCCTGCACAGGCATGTTGAGGCGGGTGCTGCAAAAATTTCAGGCTAATAAACCTGATCGTTGCCCAGCGGAGAAACTGTTTGTCCCAGTAGCCGTCAGTAGCAAGGTCCACCTCACCACCGATGCGTGGACCAGTCAGCATGGACAGGGGCGATATGTTTCCCTCACTGCCCATTGGGTTAATGTTGTTGAGCCAGGTACAGATCGTGCGAGTGGCGCAGGACGTGTCCTGCCCACTCCAAGGATTGCAGGAATCCAGTCTGTACGCATCGACTCCTCCTCTTACACCAGTTCCTCAGATTCCTCTCTGCAGGATCCGTCACAGTCCACCTCCACATGGACCCGTGAACGTTTACCTATGACCGACATGAGCACAGCCGTGGCCAAACGTCAGCAGGCCGTCTTGAAACTAGTTTCATTGGGGCATCGAAGCCACACAGCGCAGGAGCTCTGGAATGCCATCAAGCAGGAGAGCGATGTGTGGTTACTGCCAGCGAATCTCCAGCCAGGCATGGTAGTGTGTGACAATGGCCGAAATCTGGTGGCAGCTTTGGCCCTTGGCAACCTCACTCACATCCCATGTCTGGTACATGTGCTCAATTTGGTTGTGCAGAGTTTTCTGAGGGACTATCCGGATCTTGATGCCCTGCTGCACAAGGTCCGCCTAGAGTGTGCTCACTTGCGGCGTTCCAGCTTGGCCAGATCCCGCATTGCTGCTCTGCAGCATCGATTCCGCCTTCCGGAACGCCGTATCATATGTGACCTACCTACCCGGTGGAATTCCACGTTACATATGTTGGAGCGGTTGTGTGAGCAGCAGCAAGCAGTTATGGAGTACCAGCTGCATCAGGCGCAAAGAAGTCGCAGTCAGCGCCGATCAGACTTCACAACCACAGAGTGGGCCACTATGAAGGACGTCTGCCAGGTTTTGCGTCCTTTTGATTATTCCACGCGGATGGCAAGTGCAGATGATGCACTAGTCAGCATGACTGTCCCCCTTATCTGCCTGCTTCAGCAAACTTTGCAAGGGTTAAGGGATGATGTTGTGGAAGAGGTGGAGGATGAGGAGTCACCTTTTCCATCAGCTTCTGGAGAGTCAGCGCCACGTGGTTCCTCACAAAGGGGTACGCAGGGGCCAATTTGTGAGGAGGATGAGGAGGAGTCAATGGAGGAGGAAGAGCTCTGTCCAGAGGAGGGAGCGACACAATTGTCCAGTGGTCAGTGTGTACAGCGAGGGTGGGGTGATGACGAGCGGGCAGAGATCATGTCTCAAGCAGGGGACAGCGTTTCTGGGCTAGTTGGCACTCTGCAGCACATGGTGGATTTCATGCTGCAGTGCCTGAGAAACGACCGCCGCATCTACCACATTCTCAACATGCCTGATTATTGGGTGTTCACCCTCCTCGATCCTCGCTACCGGGACAACGTCCAAAACCTCATCCCTGCGTTGACCCGGGAGCGTAAATTGCGGGAGTACCACGACACACTGGTGAATTCCATCATCTTCTCCTGTCCAACTGAGAGGAGTGCTGCTAGTGCTTTACAAAGCAGCTCAGTGCGTCGAGGCAGTGGGGGAGGCTCTGCCCAAAGAGGGAGCAGAAGCAGTGCCTCTGCCCAAGGCAAGCCCAGTATGGCACAACTCTGGCACACTTTTGTGTGCCCGCCCCAAATGTCTACACCATCACCGGCGGCTCCAGTCAGCAGGAGGCAACGGTTCCGTCAGATGGTGACAGACTACATGGCTTGCCCTCTTACTGTACTCCCAGACGGCTCTTCCCCGTTCAAGTTTTGGGTCTCTAAGCTGGATACATGGCCAGAGCTAAGCCAGTATGCATTGGAGGTGCTGGCTTGCCCTGCGGCTAGTGTCTTATCGGAACGTGTCTTTAGTGCCGCAGGTGGTGTACTAACAGACCGTCGCATGCGACTATCCTCCGATAACGTTGACCGGCTTACTTTCCTGAAAATGAACCAGGCCTGGATCTCGCAGGAATTTGCCACTCCTCTGCCTGATTAAGTAATTGGGTGTCATCCAGGTCTCCTGCTGTGTTCATCTTTCTACCACCTGAACTGCTATTCCTGGGCTCCAACACTGCCAGTTGCGGCTCAGAAGTGCAGGCCGCACAGTAAAAACATACGACCCAGTGTTATTGGGTTTCAGTAACGTCAGCTGATCCCCAGCTGTGTAGCCGGCAATGTGTCCTGCGACCGCCACGCTGGCACAACAACCTAAATGTAAGGGAACCTGAACCCCCCCCCCCCCGTCGTTTGTTACTGAAAGAGCCATCTTGTGCAGCAGTAATGCTGCACAAGGAAAAGGTAGCTCTTTTTTTTTAGCTCCTTGCACACGCAGAACTTAACACTTATAAAATGTGTTCACTGATACCGTTATACTGTCCCGGAGCTGGGACTTTCCTTCGCAATGTGACGCAGCACAGCCGTCATTCCTACCCCCTTGGTGCCATGCGCTGCCTCCTCAGCGTTGTTTTAAGCTGTCACGGAGCCTGCGCTGTTCTGTTATCCCTTGGGCATGCCCTATTTGCGCTGCCTGTCTTCTGACATAATTTGGTGTCAGGCTGGCTGCGCCTGTGCGGCCGCGCTGCCCGAGATCCCGCCTCGCTGTGTCTTCTGATTGAGTCACACTGCGGGCCTGGGATCCATGGCCATGCGCAGTGCATATCTTCCCCTCGGGCTCTCGCTCATTTCCCTCCGCCTTCTTTAGACTGTGCGCCGTCAGCTGATCCCTAATAGCATGCCACGGCCGTGACACCGCACAGTCTGAAGAAGAGGGAAGGAGGGGAGTGAGAGTCGAGGATATGCACTGTGCATGTCCATGGTTCCAAGGCCCGCAGTGGGATTACGTTGGACGAGACTGCGAGGTGGGATCTGGAGCAGCGTGGACGCACAGGCAGTAACAGCCTGACACCAAATTATGTCAGAAGACAGGCAGCGCTAATTGGGCATGGCCAAGGGCTAACAGAACAGCGCAGGCTCCGTGACAGCTTAAAACAACGCTGAGGAGGCAGCGCACGGCACCAAGGGGATAGGAATGTCAGCTGTGCTGTGTCCCATTACGAAGGAAATTCGCACCTCCGGGACGGTTTAACGGTATAAGGGGACACATTTTTAGTGTTTACTTCGGTGTTTGCAAGGAGCATAATTAAAAGAACCACCTTTTCCTTTTGCATCGTTAGTGCTGCACAAGATGGCTCTTTCAGCTACAAACGTCTTGGGGGGGGGGTTAAAGGTTCCCTTTCAACTTGCTCCAATCAGGCTTCGGCCTACACTCTGTTCCTCTGCTCCTCCTGCTGTCCCTGGGCTCTAACACCGCCAGTTGGTGCCTGGAAGTGCTGTGTGCACAGTCAACAGTCGCTCTTCTGTTATTGGGGTTCAGTAACGTCAGCTGATCCCCAGCTGTGTGTGCGGCAATACCTCCAATCTGCTCCTCCTGCTGTCCCTGGGCTCTAACACCGCCAGTTGGTGCCTGGAAGTGCTGTGTGCACAGTCAACAGTCGCTCCTCTGTTATTGGGGTTCAGTAACGTCAGCTGATCCCCAGCTGTGTGTGCGGCAATACCTCCAATCTGCTCCTCCTGCTGTCCCTGGGCTCTAACACCGCCAGTTGGTGCCTGGAAGTGCTGTGTGCACAGTCAACAGTCGCTCCTCTGTTATTGGGGTTCAGTAACGTCAGCTGATCCCCAGCTGTGTATCCGGCAACGTGTCATGCGACCGCCACGCTGGCACAACTAAAATGTAAGGGGACCTGTCCCCCCCCCCCCCCTAGGCGTTTGTTACTGAAAGAGCCACCATGTGCAGCACTAATACTGCACAATGGAAAGGTCGCTCTTGAAATTATGCTCCTTGCAAACGCTGAACTACACACTCATGTAATGTGTCCCCTCACACCGTCCAACCGTCCCGGAGGTGGGACTTTCCTTTGTAATGTGACGCAGCACAGCCGTCATTGCTACGCCCTTGGCACCGTGCGCTGCCTCCTTAGCGTTGTTTGATTCCGTCATGGACCCTGCGCTGTTATGTTATCCCTTGGCCATGCACAGTTTGCGCTGCCCGTCCTCTGACATCATTTGTTGCCGTCCTGGCTGCGCCTGTGCGTCCACGCTGCCCGAAATCACACCTCGCAGTGTCGTCTAATGTGATCCCACAGTGGGCCTGGTATCCATGGCCATGCGCAGTGCATATACTAGCCTCTCACTCCCCTTCTTCACGCTTCTTCAGACTAGGCGGCGTCAGCTGATCCCTAATAGCATGCCACGGCCGTGACGCCGCACAGTCTGAAGAAGCAGGAAGGAGGTGAGTGAGAGGCGATGATATGCACTGCGCATGCCCATGGATCCCTGGCCCGCAGTGGGACTACATTAGATGACACTGCAAGGTTGGATCTAGGGCAGCTTGGACGCACAGGCACTGCCAGCCTGACACCTACATGATGTCAGAAGACGGGCACCGCTAACTGTGCATGGCCAAGGGATAACATTACAGCGCGGGCTCCGTGACAGAACCAAACAACGTTGAGGAGGTGGCGCCCGGCACCAAGGGGGTTGGAATGACGGCTGTGCTGTGTCACATTACAAAGGAAAGTCCCACTTCCGGGATGGTTTGACGGTGTGAGGGGACACATTATATGAGTGTGTACTTCAGCGTTTGCAAGGAGCATAATTTTCGGAGCCACCATTTTCCATGTGCAGTATTACTGCTGTACAAGATGGCTCTTTCAGCAACAAATGCCTGGAGGGGGGGGGTTAAAGGTTCCCTTTCAACTTGCTCCACTGCAGGCTTCGGCCTACACTCTGCTCCTCTTTGATTCCCTGGGTTTCAACACTGTCAGTTGCCACCTGGAAGTGTTGTCTACACAGAAAAAACACTAGGTGATGTGTCAGTGGGGTTCAGCACCGCCAGCTGTTCCCCTGCTGTGTAGTCGGCAACGTGTCCAGCACAAGCCACGCTGGCACAACAGAACAAAAGCTGCCACCAGTGCAGGCTTCGGCCTACACTCTGCTCCTCTCCTCCTCCTGCTGACCCTGGGCTCTAACACCGCCAGTTTTTGCCCGGACATGCGATCTGCACAGAGAAAAACACCAGTCAATGTGTCAGTGGGGTTCAGCAACGCCAGCCATTCCCCTGCTGTGTAGCTTGCATCGTGTCCAGCACAAGCCACGCTGGCACAACCGACCAAAAGCTGCCAACAGTGCAGGCTTCGGCCTACACATTGCTCCTCTCCTCCTCCTGCTGACCCTGGGCTCTAACACCGCCAGTTTTTGCCCGGACATGCGAGCTGCACAGAGAAAAACACCAGTCAATGTGTCAGTGGGGTTCAGCAATGCCAGCTGTTCCCCTGCTGTGTAGCTTGCAACGTGACCTGCAAACGCCACACAGGCACATGAACTGAAATTGAAGGGAGCCTGCCCCCCACCTCCAGGTGTTTCTATGTATAACAGCCACCTTGTACAGCAGTACTGCTGCATTTGTACAAGGTGGCTGACTTTTTCTCCTTGCCCACGTGGAACTCAACACGTACAAAATGTGTCTCATTGAGACCATTCCACTGTCCCTGAGGTGTGACTTTCCTTTCTAATGATACGCAGCACCACCCTTGTTAGCGCTGCCCGTCTTTTGACATCATTGGTTACCTGGCTGCGCCTGTGCGTCTGCCCTGCTCGAAACAACGCCCCTCGGTGTCTTATTTTTTTGGACAGCGAGGGTGTGATTGATGGGCATGTGCAGTGCATATGTTTGCCTGTGTTCACTCATCTCCTTCCGCCTTCTTCAGACTGGGTGTCCTCATGGCCGCGGCAGGCGATAAGGGATCAGATGAGGTCGCCCAGTCTGAAGCTGGTGTAAGGACATGTGTGAGTGTCAAACATATTTACTGCACAAGGCCACGAATCCCAGCCACGCAGTGTGATTTTTTGAAAACACACTGTGGGTCTGGGATTCATGTCCATCGCTAACCGCAACGGCCGACATGAAATGAGGTCAGAAGACAGGAAGCGCTCACAGCGCATGGCCAAGGGATCACAATAGCGCAGACTCCTGTACAGCAAATAACAACGCTCAGGAATCTGCGCCCAGCAGCTAGGTGTAAATTTTGACACCTGTGCTGCATCTCCTTAAAAAGACAAGTCACGCCTCCACTACTGTTTGACAGTATAGTGGGCTAAATAGTGTACGTGTTTTATTCAGCGTGTGCAAGGAGCAAATTAAATAGAGCAACCTTTTACTTGTGCAGCATTAATGCTGCACAAGGTGTGGCTCTTGTACCTTGCAACACCTGAGGGGGGGTTAAAGGTAACCTTTGAAATTGGTTCAACTAGGCTTCGGCCTACACTCTGCTCCTCTCCTGCTGACCCTGGGCTCAAACACCGCTAGTTTTTGCCCGGAACTGCTAGCTGCACAGAGAAAGACACCAGGCAATGTGTTAGTGGGGTTCAGCACCGCCAGCTGTTCCCCTGCTGTGTAGCCGACATCGTGTCCAGCACAAGCCACGCTGGCACAACCGACCAAAAGCTGCCACCAGTGCAGGCTTCGGTCTACACTCTGCTCCTCTCCTCCTCCTGCTGACCCTGGGCTCAAACACCGCCAGTTTCTGCCCGGACATGCTAGCTGCACAGAGAAAAACACCAGCCAATGTGTTAGTGGGGTTCAGCACCGCCAGCTGTTCCCCTGCTGTGTAGCCGACATCGTGTCCAGCACAAGCCACGCTGGCACAACCGACCAAAAGCTGCCACCAGTGCAGTCTTCGGCCTACACTCTGCTCCTTTCCTCCTCCTGCTGACCCTGGGCTCAAACACCTCCAGTTTCTGCCCGGAAGTGCTAGCTGCACAGAGAAAAACACCAGCCAATGTGTCAGTGGGGTTCAGCACCGCCAGCTGTTCCCCTGCTGTGTAGCCGGCAACGTGACCTGCAAACGCCACGCAGGCACATGAACTGAAATTAAAGGGAACCTGGCCCCACCCCCCCAGGTGTTTCTATGTATAACAGCCACCTTGTACAGCAGTACTGCTGCATTTGTACAAGGTGGCTGACTTTTTCTCCTTGCCCACGTGGAACTCAACACGTACAAAATGTGTCTCATTAGAGACCATTCCACTGTCCCTGAGGTGTGACTTTCCTTTCTAATGACACGCAGCACCCCCATTGTTAGCGCTGCCCGTCTTTTGACATCATTGGTTGGCTGGCTGTGCCTGTGCGTCCGCCCTGCCCGACACAACGCCCCTCGTTGTCTCATATATTTTGACTGCGAGGGTGTGATTGATGGGCACGAGCAGTGCATATGTTCCCCTGTCTTCACTCCCCTCCTTCCGCCTTCTTCTGACTGTGCGGCCTCATGGCCGCGGCATGCGATAAGGGATCAGCTGAGGCCGCCCAGTCTGAAGCAGGTGTAAGGACATGTGTGAGCGGCGGACATATTTACTACACAAGGCCATGAATCCCAGCACCGCAGTGTGACTTTAGGAAAAGGCACTGTGGGTCTGGGATTTATGGCCATCGTTAACCGCACCGGCCAACATGAAATGAGGTCATGAGACGGCCTGCACTAACAGGGTATTGCCAAGGGATAACACAAGAGCGCAGTTTCCTGTACTGCAAATAACAACGGTAAGGAATCTGCGCCCAGGACCTAGGTGCAAATTTGTACACCTGTGCTGCGTCTCCTTAAAAAGACAAGTCACGCCTCCACTACTGTTTGACAGTATAATGGGCTAAATAGTGTACGTGTTTTATTCAGCGTGTGCAAGGAGCAAAATTAAGAGAGCAACCTTTGACTTGTGCATCATTAATGCAGTTCAAGGTGTGGCTCTTGTACCTTGCAACACCTGAGGGGGGGTTAAAGGTTACCTTTGAAATTGGTTCAACTAGGCTTCGGCCTACACTCTGCTCCTCTCCTCCTCCTGCTGACCCTGGGCTATAACACCGCCAGTTGTAGCCTGGAAGTGCTAGCTGCACAGAGAAAAACACCAGCCAATGTGTTAGTGGGGTTCAGCACCGCCAGCTGTTCCCCTGCTGTGTAGCCGACATCGTGTCCAGCACAAGCCACGCTGGCACAACAGAACAAAAGCTGCCACCAGTGCAGGCTTCGGCCTACACTCTGCTCCTCTCCTCCTCCTGCTGACCCTGGGCTCAAACACCGCCAGTTTCTGCCCGGACATGCTAGCTGCACAGAGAAAAACACCCACCATTGTGTCAGTGGGGTTCAGCACCGCCAGCTGTTCCCCCGCTGTGTAGCCGGCATCGTGTCCAGCACAAGCCACGCTGGCACAACTGACCAAAAGCTGCCACCAGTGCAGGCTTCGGCCTACACTCTGCTGCTCTCCTCCTCCTGCTGACCCTGGGCTCAAACACCTCCAGTTTCTGCCCGGAAGTGCTAGCTGCACAGAGAAAAACACCAGCCAATGTGTCAGTGGGGTTCAGCACCGCCAGCTGTTCCCCTGCTGTGTAGCCGGCAACGTGACCTGCAAACGCCACGCAGGCACATGAACTGAAATTAAAGGGAACCTGGCCCCACCCCCCCAGGTGTTTCTATGTATAACAGCCACCTTGTACAGCAGTACTGCTGCATTTGTACAAGGTGGCTGACTTTTTCTCCTTGCCCACGTGGAACTCAACACGTACAAAATGTGTCTCATTAGAGACCATTCCACTGTCCCTGAGGTGTGACTTTCCTTTCTAATGACACGCAGCACCCCCATTGTTAGCGCTGCCCGTCTTCTGACATCATTGGTTGGCTGGCTGTGCCTGTGCGTCCGCCCTGCCCGACACAACGCCCCTCGTTGTCTCATATATTTTGACTGCGAGGGTGTGATTGATGGGCACGAGCAGTGCATATCTTTGCCTGTCTTAACTCATCTCCTTCCGCCTTCTTCAGACTGTGCAGCCTCATGGCCGCGGCATGCGAGAAGGGATCAGCAGAGGCCGCCCAGTCTGAAGCAGGTGTAAGGACGTGTGTGAGCGGCCAAAATATTTACTGCTCAAGGCCACGAATCCCAGCACCGCAGTGTGACTTTATGAAAAGGCACTGTGGGTCTGGGATTTGTGGCCATCGTTAACCGCACCGGCCAACATGAAATGAGGTCATAAGACGGGCAGCTCTAACAGGGCATTGCCAAGGGATAACACAAGAGCGCAGACTCCTGTACAGCAAATAACAACGCTCAGGAAGCTGCGCCAAGCACCAAGGCGTTATTTGGGACACCTGTGCTGCGTCTCCTTAAAAAGCCAAGTCACGCATCCACTACAGTTTGACTGTAGAATGGGCTAAATTGTGTACGTCTTTCATTCAGCGTGTGCAAGTAGACAAATTAATAGAGCAACCTTTCACTTGTGCAGCATTAATACTGCACAAGGTGTGTCTCTTGTAGTTTGTAACACCTGAGGGGGGGTTAAAGGTTTCCTTTGAAATTGGTTCAACTAGGCTTCGGCCTACACTCTGCTCCTCTCCTCCTCCTCCTGCTTCACCACGGGCTCTAACATCGCAAGTTTTTGCCCGCAAGTGCTAGCTGCACAGAGAAAAACACCCGCCATTGTGTTAGTGGGGTTCAGCAACGCCAGCTGTTCCCACACTGTGTAGCCGGCAAAGTGTCCTGCAAACGCAACGCTGACACAAAGCTGCCTCCAGTGCAGGCTTCGGCCTACACTCTGCTCCCCCTGCTTACCCTTTGCTCCAGCACCGCTAGTTGGGGCTCTAGGAAGACAATCTTTAATAGGCAACGCATCTGGGTTCCAGCACCGCCAGCTGGTTCTCGGCAGTGTTTTTGTCACTGGTACTCCCTCGTGCCAAACCTGGTTCCAGCACCATCAGCTGTTTCCGGGTAGTGTAAAGCTCACTGAGACGCCTATGCTTGCCCCGTCGTGTTGCGGTCAGGTTAGCCAACTCCAGGGTGCCTCCAGTTTAGGAGCTTCCTATGTGGGCTGCGTGAACTGGTAGTCAAGGCTGGTTCTGTAGTGCCAGTAGGCCCAGCTCCCCCTGTAGGACTGTTGGGGTTCGGTAACTGCGGCTGCCTCGCGGCCTAGCTGTTCTCTCCTCTCCTGTGGGCCTTGGGGTCCACCACCTGGTTCCAGCACCGTCAGCTGGTTCCAGGCCGAGCCTTTGGCTTAGGTGCCTCCTCCTGGGTATCCGAGTTCCGCCAACGTCAGGCGGTCCTTGGTAGTGCTTTTAAGCGCGGGCACCTACAGCTTAGTAACCGGGTTCCAGCACCGCCAGCTGGTCCTCGGTCGTGCCATTGGCTCTTGCACACTGGGGCAACGCATCTGGGTTCCAGCACCGCCAGCTGGTTCTCGGCAGTGTTTTTGTCACAGGTACTCCCTCGTGCCAAACCTGGTTTCAGCACCGTCAGCTGTTTCCGGGTTGTGTCAAACTCGCTGAGACGCCTATGCTTGCCCCGTCGTGGTGCGGTCGGGTTAGCCAACTCCAGGGTGCCTCCAGTTTAGGAGCTTCCTATGTGGGCTGCGTGAATTGGTAGTCAAGGCTGGTTCTGTAGTGCCAGTAGGCCCAGCTCCCCCTGTAGGACTGTTGGGGTTCGGTAACTGCAGCTGCCTCGCGGCCTAGCTGTTCTCTCCTCTCCTGTGGGCCTTGGGGTCCACCACCTGGTTCCAGCACCGTCAGCTGGTTCCAGGCCGAGCCTTTGGCTTAGGTGCCTCCTCCTGGGTATCCGAGTTCCGCCAACGTCAGGCGGTCCTTGGTAGTGCTTTTAAGCGCGGGCACCTACAGCTTAGTAACCGGGTTCCAGCACCGCCAGCTGTTCCTCGGTCGTGCCATTGGCTCTTGCACACTGGGGCAACGCATCTGGGTTCCAGCACCGCCAGCTGGTTCTCGGCAGTGTTTTTGTCACAGGTACTCCCTCGTGCCAAACCTGGTTTCAGCACCGTCAGCTGTTTCCGGGTTGTGTCAAACTCGCTGAGACGCCTATGCTTGCCCCGTCGTGGTGCGGTCGGTTTAGCCAACTCCAGGGTGCCTCCAGTTTAGGAGCTTCCTATGTGGGCTGCGTGAACTGGTAGTCAAGGCTGGTTCTGTAGTGCCAGTAGGCCCAGCTCCCCCTGTAGGACTGTTGGGGTTCGGTAACTGCGGCTGCCTCGCGGCCTAGCTGTTCTCTCCTCTCCTGTGGACCTTCGGGTCCACCACCTGGTTCCAGCACCGTCAGCTGGTTCCAGGCCGAGCCTTTGGCTTAGGTGCCTCCTCCTGGGTATCCGAGTTCCGCCAACGTCAGGCGGTCCTTGGTAGTGCTATTGGCTCTTGCACACTGGGGCAACGCATCTGGGTTCCAGCAACGCCAGCTGGTTCTCGGCAGTGTTTTTGACACAGGTACTCCCTCGTGCCAAGCCTGGTTTCAGCACCGTCAGCTGTTTCCGGGTTGTGTCAAGCTCACTGAGACGCCTATGCTTGCCCAGTCGTGGTGCTGTCGGGTTAGCCAACTCCAGGGTGCCTCCAGTTTAGGAGCTTCCTACGTGGGCTGCGTGAACTGGTAGTCAAGGCTGGCTCTGTAGTGCCAGTAGGCCCAGCTCCCCCTGTAGGACTGTTGGGGTTCGGTAACTGCGGCTGCCTCGCGGCCTAGCTGTTCTCTCCTCTCCTGTGGGCCTTCAGGTCCACCACCTGGTTCCAGCACCGTCAGCTGGTTCTCGGCAGTGTCTTTTGCTCTTGTACCTTCTGCTCCCCATCCTGGTTCCAGTAACGTCAGCTGGTTCCGGGCAGAGCCTTTGGCTTAGGTGCCTCCTTCTGGGTATCCAAGTTCCACCAACGTCAGGTGGTCCTTGGTAGTGCTTTCGGGCACGGGTACCTCCTGCTTAGTAACCGGGTTCCCGTAACGTCAGCTGGTCCTCGGTAGTTCCTTTGGCTCTTGGACCTTCGGCTACCCATCCGGGTTCCAGTACCGTCAGCTGGTTCTCGGCAGTGTCTTTTGCTCTTGTACCTTCTGCTCCCCATCCTGGTTCCAGTACCGTCAGCTGGTTCCGGGCAGAGCCTTTGGCTTAGGTGCCTCCTTCTGGGTATCCGAGTTCCGCCAACGTCAGGCGGTCCTTGGTAGTGCTTTTTAGCACGGGTACCTCCTGCTTAGTAACCGGGTTCCAGTAACGTCAGCTGGTCCTCGGTAGTTCCATAGGCTCTTGAACCTTCGGGTAGCCATCCAAGTTCCAGTTCCATCAGCTGGTTCTTGGCATTTTCTCAGCCTTCTTGTACCTTCTGCTACATTTCCAAGTTGAAGACCCTAAAGTCGACGACCCGGAAGACCACCCCGATGACGACGACGACCCGGAAGACCACCCCGATGACGACGACGACGACGGCGGAGACGACGACGGCGGAGACGACGACGGCGGAGATGACGACACTGGAGACGACGACACTGGAGACGACGACCCTGGAGACGACGACATGGAAGACCGAGAAGCAGAAGAACAAGAGGCTGCATAACAAAGAGCAGAAGAACATTAAGCATAAGACTTAATATCAGAGCAAAAGATATTATCTAAATTATATGCAGAAGAAGACTAAGCAGTGTATGGGGGTGAGTCCGTTCCTCCTCGTGGTGCCCCTGGATAAAGCCTGATGCTGCAGGCCAAACTGAACGCGGACAAATGTAACTTTTGTGACTGGCAGAACGGAAGGTGTAATCTTCCAACTTTTATAGATAACAACTACGGGAATGCCTGTCACAAATGAGAATATGATGAAGAAGTAGAATAGGAAGAATAATAACAGTGGAATAAAAAGAATATGTAGAATAGGAAGAATAATAATAGTTGAATAAAATGAATATGAAGAATGTAATAATAAAAAAAAAAGGTAAAGGATGAAGAAGAAGATGAATAAGGTGAAGAAGAAGTTGATGTCAATAATGCTGATGATGATGAAGATGAAAGTGTGGGAATAGAAAAAAAAAAAAGAAAAAAAAGAAGGGGAAGGGCGTGGAATAGTGAAACATCAATATCTGACAAAATTTAAAAAAAAATGTACATAGTCAATATCTTTGTCACTCCGAACGTCTTAAAAAAAAAATAAAAACATGCTATTCTATTTGATTGGGATAAACCTCTATGACTTTAATGTCTCCGCCACCTCCCCAAATACATCCGGCATTATTCTTAGTTGTTTTCCTTCATGTAGAATGAACCTACAAGGCAAGAAAGGGTTTATTTTAATTCCGATATTTTGGTCCCATTGACTTGCATTGGGATCGGGTATCGGTATCGGCGATATCCGATATTTTTTGAATATCGGCCGATCCTATCCGATACCGATACTTTCCGATATCGGAAGGTATCGCTCAACACTAATCTTAACGTTTCAGCCCCAGTGTAAAATATGTGATGACACACACACCATCTACCTTTTATAATACTAGTGTTTTATTATGTAGCAGAGGGGTCTTTGATCCCCTCAAATGCACATCTTTTCTTTTTTTTTAGATTAATGAGCTATGCTTTGAATAATGGTACAATTCCATGTTTTGAACTTTTTGACAACGCTTGTCATGTACCTGTTAGCTGAAAAAGAGCGGTGTGGGAGTAGAGGTACCAGGAACAAATTGTTAAAGCCGGTACTATAATTTTATTTGTTCTGCTTATTACAATATTGTCAGCCCTCATAATTATTTCATCATGGTTTTACTTCTTTTAATTCACTGCACAGTGGTCTAAATATACTGTCAATGCATACCACCCACACTATACAGTCAGAAAAGGTAGTAATTCCCTTTAAATTACTATAGTTTAGACCAGTGGCGTAACTACAAAGTTAGGGGCCCCGGTGCGAACTTCCAAATGGGCCCCCCCCCCTGCAGCCCTGCCATACAACTCAATGTAACCCCCATAGAATAATGGCCACACATGATGCTCAATACTGTATAACGGCCACCACACATGATGCTCCATACTGTATAATGGCCACACATGATGCTGCATACTGTATAATGGCCACACATGATGCTGCATACTGTATAATGGCCACACATGATGCTCCATAGTGTATAATGGCCACACATGATGCTCTATAGTGTATAATGGCCACACATTGCTCCATACTGTATAATGGCCAGACAGTGCTCCATACTGTATAATGACCACCCACACATAGTGCTCCATAGTGTATAACGGCCACACAGTTCTCCATACTGTATAATGATCCCACATAATGCTCAATACTGTATAATGACCACAAATGATGCTCCATACTGTATAACGGCCACACATGATGCTCAATACTGTATAATGACCCCCCTCCTGTATGCATGGCTCATCTCCCTCCTATCCCATATACATAGCTCATATTTCCCCTCCTGCATGCATGACTCATATCTCCCCATGTATGCATGGCTCATATTCCCCCCCTGTATGCATGGCTCATATTCCCCCCCCCCTGTATGCATGGCTTATATTCCCCCCTGCATGGCTTATATTCCCCCCTGCATGGCTCATATTCCCCCCTGCATGGCTCATATTCCCCCCTGCATGGCTCATATTCCCCCCTGCATGGCTCATATTCCCCCCTGCATGGCTCATATTCCCCCCTGCATGGCTTATATTCCCCCCTGCATGGCTTATATTCCCCCCTGCATGGCTCATATCCCCCCCTGCATGGCTCATATTCCCCCCTGCATGGCTCATATCCCCCCCTGCATGGCTTATATTCCCCCCTGCATGGCTTATATTCCCCCCTGTATGCAGGCTTATCTCTCCGCTCCTGCTCGGCGCGCCGGCTTATGTCCTCCTTCATCCCCCGTCCCCCCGGCCCTCATACTCACCTGTCCCACTGCACGGCCATGCCGACATCCCTCGCGCTCTGTCCCGACTCCAGGCGGTGGCGCCGGTGCAGCACCTTCTTCCTGCTTGAGCGGTCATGTGACACCGTTCATTAAGATCATGAATATGCGCATATTCATGATCTTAATGAGCGGTGTCACGTGACCGCTCAAGCAGGAACGAGCTGCAGTGCAGACGCCGAGACCATCGCTGGAGCAGGGTGAGTATTCAAGGCAGCGGCGGCGGTGGGGGGGGGCCCTGGAGTGGGGGGAGGCCCTGGAGCGGGGGGAGGCCCTGGAGCGGGGGGAGGCACTGCCAGTCCGAGCCTGCCTGCCGGGCCCGGGCCCCTGACCTGCCGGGCCCGGTCGCACTGGCGACCGCTGCGACCGCGGTAGTTACGCCACTGGTTTAGACTATATCACTGTTCTGACACTACAACTCCCAGCATGACAAGCAAATCAAGAACACTTAAGTTTATTGTTAGGTCTGGGGATTATTTACCACAAAATGGGAATACAGGGTAAGCCAAATATAGCTTTATCAATATTTAAAGGTAGATTTTACTTTTATCACACGAAGATAAAGTGTTTTCCCCAACATTTAAAGGGAACACCATTTCAAACTACATATATGGGCGGCATAAAGGTCTTTGAAAGCTAAATCAATCGGCATCTTTATATCTTTTACCTGTTGCTGCATTCCCCAGGAGTCAGACATAAGGCATGCAAATGAGGAATTAAGTGCTCTGGGCATAACAAGACTCTTCCCAAGCCTCTAACATAGTAACATAGTAACATAGTTAGTAAGGCCGAAAAAAGACATTGGTCCATCCAGTTCAGCCTATATATCATCATAATAAATCCCCAGATCTACGTCCTTCTACAGAACCTAATAATTGTATGATACAATATTGTTCTGCTCCAGGAAGACATCCAGGCCTCTCTTGAACCCCTCGACTGAGTTCGCCATCACCACCTCCTCAGGCAAGCAATTCCAGATTCTCACTGCCCTAACAGTAAAGAATCCTCTTCTATGTTGGTGGAAAAACCTTCTCTCCTCCAGACGCAAAGAATGCCCCCTTGTGCCCGTCACCTTCCTTGGTATAAACAGATCCTCAGCGAGATATTTGTATTGTCCCCTTATATACTTATACATGGTTATTAGATTGCCCCTCAGTCGTCTTTTTTCTAGACTAAATATTCCTAATTTCGCTAATCTATCTGGGTATTGAAGTTCTCCCATCCCCTTTATTAATTTTGTTGCCCTCCTTTGTACTCTCTCTAGTTCCATTATATCCTTCCTGAGCACCGGTGCCCAAAACTGGACACAGTACTCCATGTGCGGTCTAACTAGGGATTTGTACAGAGGCAGTATAATGCTCTCATCATGTGTATCCAGGCCTCTTTTAATGCACCCCATGATCCTGTTTGCCTTGGCAGCTGCTGCCTGGCACTGGCTGCTCCAGGTAAGTTTATCATTAACTAGGATCCCCAAGTCCTTCTCCCTGTCAGATTTACCCAGTGGTTTCCCGTTCAGTGTGTAATGGTGATATTGATTCCTTCTTCCCATGTGTATAACCTTACATTTATCATTGTTAAACCTCTTCTGCCACCTTTCAGCCCAAGTTTCCAACTTATCCAGATCCATCTCTGCCTTCTGAGATAATTTCCTTGCCCAGCCACAGCCTCTTTGATAGGTCATTGTAGAATGTCTTGACTTTTTGGGTGCCAGTTAGTAATAATTATCAATATCTACTAGATCTTTTAAATGGGATTTACCCAAACCTCCCAAGAACATAAAAAGGGAGAGATTATGTGGCGCTATGTGCGCTGTGATAAATTTTGGTCACGCCCCTGGTCACACCCCAACCCGCACCCATTTACCATTTCTTTCTACCCAGGCAGGAGGTGATGTCAGAGGGGTGGTGGCAGTGAGGGACATTGAGCAAACAGCCGAGACGTGCAGGGCGTAGACCCAAATTCTGGACTGTTTGCTGTATCCAGGATTGTTGGAGCTAGATGTGAGCAGATTCACGGGACTCCAGTTCAGCATCCAGATCAGTGATACCTTGCGGCTAGACAGAAAGTCACCAATCTCTTACCTTCCGGCATCCCCGGAATGGCTTTTAATTAACCAGTAGAGATGTGTTTACACGAACGGTAAAGTTTGGAGTCCATACCGAACACATACTGTTTTGGCACGGACCCAGAACATAAACTTCACCAGAAAGTTCATGTTACTGTGCATAATAGCCCGGCAAACACTGCTGCACCATGAGACTTTTTCTCACTGTGCTAGCCTTGATCTCACCGAGGTCCCCTCAGGTCTTGGGCCCGGCTGGGAATGCATCCTCAGTAACCTTGATGATGTGATCACTAGTCACTGAAACTGAGTTAACAGCCAGTCATTCTCCAGTGGTTTTCAGCCCGGACAGTCGCATCTTGGCATAGTCCAAGTTGAAAACTGTTTATCCGTATCCATGGATTATAGCATGGGGCAGAATGGTGGACAGTTGAGGGATATGCTTGTTTATTAGATTTGTTTTTTTACAGAAGACATTGGCTTCAGCGGAATTGGGCGTTAGGAGAGAATTTTTGTTTATTATTTTATGTGAATTGCAGGCGACGAGGGCTTCAATGAAATGGGTGTTAGTTGAGTAAAACTTTTTTATTTTTAAATAAAAAGGTAAAAGTTTTATTTAAAATAAAGGATTTTATTCTTGCTCTGTGTTTATTTACAATACAACTAAAGGATTAGTAATGGATAGGTGTCTTATAGATGCTTCACCATTACTAAGCCACGGGCTTGATTTCACCAGACAATACAAAGGTGACATCAGTTCAACAAATATGAACCCCACTTGCCATCACCACAGGGCAAGTGGGAAGAGCCAGGCAAAGTGCCAGAATTGGAGCATCTAGTAGATACCTTTACCAGTCTGAGGGTACCAGCTACCAGCTGTCTGCTTTTGCTTGGCTGGTTATCAAAAATGAGGGGACCCCACTATGTTTTTTTAATTATTTATTTAAATAATTTAGAAAACGGAATGGGAACCCCTCTATTCTTGATTACCAGCTTTGCTAAAGCTGGCAGATGAGCATTGCAGCCCACAGCTGCCAGTTTTACCTGGCTGGTTAGCAAAAATACAGGGGGACCCATGCCATTTTTTTAAAATTATTTATTTAAACTGCAGGCGCAGTATTCATCAGTCGCAACTGCAACTGCTCTCGCGGTTATTAGCGGCAACAGGCATGGGCTGATAGGAGCAGTCGTCCTATCAGCTGACACCAGTGACCGGAGGTAAACTTTTTACCTCCGATCGCAGCTGCAGGCTAACGATTTCATTTGACAGCGTTAGAACTGCAGCTGTCTGACTGGCGGTAATGATTTTACCGCCATTGCACATGACAGCGTGGCAAACACTGGATGTTCGAGTCCAGGTTCGGGTACTGTTCTGGAACTTTTTTTAACTGTCTGGCCAAACCCGCCAAACCCGAACATCCATGGGTCCGCCCATCTCTATTAAACCGGGGCTGGGCCGACATTATCTGTGCCTCTTGGTCTTCTCTAGTTAGGAACTGTGGATTATTTTGTGTTAATTCATTCACAATTGGAGCCGCCAAAACTTTCTCAGCTTTACGTAGCTTTACTGTATAATATCTGGCTTTATAGTGTTTGCAAGGCCATGCTCCCACGCTGCATAAATACTATGTTTTTTGTTTTCTGCAGAATCTGCACCAAATTACACAACAATCTTCTCTGACTATTGTTGCATTTTTTTAGGCCTTTTCCCCCTTATTTTAGGGGTTTCTGGGGAAGATGTGAAGACGCATTTTTAATGTGTTTTGATAGTACAGAGAAGCTTTGATTCTGCATACAAAAAAGTAACTGCAGTTTTTTACATGTAGTTTTTTAAGGCTCCACATAATAGTCAGAAAAAAGCACCAAAACCACACAGCTCAGCAGTGTCTGTAGACCACTGGGGGCACAGTTTTCCTGAAATCACAACCACTTTGCTTGAACAGGTAAACACAGCAGAATTTCTGCGCAAAAGAAGCAGATGTAAATACGGAGCACTTATGCTACATGTGAACAAGGTCTAAGGGTAAGTTCACACTAGGCTTTTTTTTCTGCAGGAATGAAGCTAGAGGGAAAAAAGAATGTTTGCCTTGCATTTTTGCAGTGGTTTTGGCATGCTAGATTTGTCTCTTGTGCATACTGATAAAGTTTAGTATTGAAAAAAAATTCCTATTTCAGAGAAAAAGCTGTTCTACCCTGTATGCACACATGGATTTTTCCTCTCTGAACCCTGTTCACACAGGTTATATACAGATGATCAGGTTTTTAAATACATCAGATAGGGATTGCATACATTAGTTAGGACTGCTCTGATAAGGGTATACCGTGAAGATTGGTAGAGCAGCTTAGTATACATTTTTTGCAAAAAACGTATCAACCAAATACCCTGTTTTTTACATCTTTTACTAGCACTTGCGGATTACTGCAACATTTTTTCAAACTGAGTGTTTTTGGTTTTACTATTCTCTTTTGTGTCTTCAGGTTTCTTGGTGGTGTGTGAACATGATCATACAGACTTGTTCACTGTGCAAGTAGCCCATGTGTTCCTGTTTCCATAATTGTTCTCTTGTGTCTACAAGACTGGGGAGTTCCACCACTCCTCTTGGGCTATCTGCACAAAAGCTGTTCTACCCTGTATGCACACATGGATTTTTCCTCTCTGAACCCTGTTCACACAGGTTATATACAGATGATCAGGTTTTTAAATACATCAGATAGGGATTGCATACATTAGTTAGGACTGCTCTGATAAGGGTATACCGTGAAGATTGGTAGAGCAGCTTAGTATACATTTTTTGCAAAAAACGTATCAACCAAATACCCTGTTTTTTACATCTTTTACTAGCACTTGCGGATTACTGCAACATTTTTTCAAACTGAGTGTTTTTCGTTTTACTATTCTCTTTTGTGTCTTCTATTTCAGAGAATGAAGCTTTGGCACAAAAAACGCTGCAAAAAAATGATACCTGCATTGTTGCTGCATTTTTTCACCTTTTTTTTCAACACCCATTCAAGTCAGTGGATGAAAAACGCTGAAAAAACGCTGACAGAAGTGACATGAACTATGTCCAAAAAACATGCAAAGCACAAAATACTGATAACATTAAAACCAATGTGTCTGCATGAGATTTATGAAATCTCATAGGCTATGCTGATACTGTAAATTAGTATAAAAAAACTCAGAAAAAACACCCAGTGTGAACTTGGCCTAAATATCTAAGCAAGGTGGATGTGATTACGTGAAATGTCCAGCCTTGTTGCATCTAAAGATGCTGCTGAACTTTATGGTATTGGTACATTTGTTCTGTATAGGCTTCTTCGAAATAAAAGCATGAAAAAAAAGCCATTGTATCTTTAAGTGCAGAATTAGCATCATATCTGCACCAAATCGCATCAAATAAGGAGGAAAACGCATAAAGGAAGAACAGCCAACACGCAATAATCAGAGAAGATTGTTATTGCGCCGTGTGGTGAGGACTAGTGTTGAGTAGTGTTGAGCATTCCGATACCGCAAGTATCGGGTATCGGCCGATACTTGCGGTATCGGAATTCCGATACCGAGATCCGATACTTTTGTGGTATCGGGTATCGGTATCGGATACATAGAGATGTGTAAAATAAAGAATTAAAATAAAAAATATTGATATATTTACCTCTCCGGCGGCCCCTGGTGAGTCCGCGGGTAACCGGCAGGCTTCGTTGTTCAAAATCAGCGCTTTTAGGACCTGAGAATCACGTCCCGGCTTCTGATTGGTCGCGGGCCGCCCATGTGACCGCCACGCGACAAATCACAAGCCGCGACGTCACCGCAAGCTATTAGCGCGCTCATTTTTGAAAAATGAGCGCGTTAATGACTTTCAAAGACGTAGCGGCTTGTGATTGGTCGCGGCCGCGACCAATCACAAGCCGCGACGTCACCGCAAGCTATTGACGCGCTCATTTTTAAAAATGAGCGCGTCAATAGCTTGCGGTGACGTCGCGGCTTGTGATTGGTCGCGGCCGCGACCAATCACAAGCCGCGACGTCACCGCAAGCTATTAACGCGCTCATTTTTAAAAATGAGCGCGTTAATGGCTTTCAAAGACGTCGCGGCTTGTGATTGGTCGCGTGGCGGTCACATGGGCGGCCCGCGACCAATCAGAAGCCGGGACGTGATTCTCAGGTCCTAAAAGCGCTGATTTTGAACAACGAAGCCTGCCGGTTACCCGCGCTGAGTTCAGGGGCCGCCGGAGAGGTAAATATATCAATATTTTTTATTTTAATTCTTTATTTTACACATCCCTATGGATCCCAGGGCCTGAAGGAGAGTTTCCTCTCCTTCAGACCCTGGGAACCATGAGAATACCTTCCGATACTTGATGTCCCATTGACTTGTATTGGTATCGGATATCGGTATCGGCGATATCCGATATTTTTCGGGTATCGGCTGATACTATCCGATACCGATACTTTCAAGTATCGGACTGTATCGCTCAACACTAGTGTTGAGCGATACAGTCCGATACTTGAAAGTATCGGTATCGGATAGTATCGTCCGATACCCGAAAAATATCGGATATCGCCGATACCGATATCCGATACCAATACAAGTCAATGGGACATCAAGTATCGGAAGGTATTCTCATGGTTCCCAGGGTCTGAAGGAGAGGAAACTCTCCTTCAGGCCCTGGGATCCATAGGGATGTGTAAAATAAAGAATTAAAATAAAAAATATTGATATATTCACCTCTCCGGCGGCCCCTGGACATCACGCTGGTAACCGGCCGGCTTCTTTGTTTAAAATGAGCGCTTTCAGGACCTGCGAATGACGTCGCGGCTTCTGATTGGTCGCGTGTCGGTCACATGGGCGGCACGCGACCAATCAGAAGCCGCGACGTCATTCGCAGGTCCTGAAGGCGCTCATTTTAAACAAAGAAGCCGGCCGGTTACCAGCGTGATGTCCAGGGGCCGTCGGAGAGGTGAGCATATCAATATTTTTTATTTTAATTCTTTATTTTACACATCCCTATTGATCCGATACCACAAAAGTATCGGATCTCGGTATCGGAATTCTGATACCGCAAGTATCGGCCGATACCCGATACTTGCGGTATCGGAATGCTCAACACTAGTGAGGACACCTGCAGGAAAAAAAGCAGTATAAACAAAGCAGCTTTTACGCTACATGTGAACACAGCCTCGGTGTTACTGTTTTATTACATTTTTTATGGATTCAATAGAGAAAAAGTATCAATCACGCCATTTTTTTACGCCATTTACTGAACCTTGTAAATAATTTGATTGCTGTGTAGTGTGGGTCGTCAGGATTACAGGGACATCAAGTACTTGTATGTCTATTATTTGCTGATTTGTGTTTATTATTTTTAAAAATGCTTTAAAATCATATTATTTTTTCATTATTAACTGTTTTTCATTATTTTGTAGTAATTTTATAATATTAACAAAATCTCTTTTGGGGGCGTGGCCTGGGCTTGAACGGAGCAGACGTGGCTAGTACGAGCTCCCCAGATTTTCCAGACTGGGAACCCCACAACTACATCCAAATCTCCAAAAAGCCCTCAAATTTGGAGAATACAGAGTCCTCTACCCGGCGCTGCCTGAACCCCGTGCCGAGGGAGGCTTTTTGAGGAGGAGACGCCGGCCGGAGCCCGCAGCACCGCAGACAGAAGGCGCCATTACTGCTCCCTCGTGGAGCCCCCGTGGTGAAGGAGCAGCAGGAGGCAGAGCCCCGGAGCGGACACAGAATCGTGAGGCAAGGAGGGGGATTGCGGCGCAACGCAGAAGGACCCGGTGAGTCTGGGAACACCAGCGGATTCATATCACATGGTGCTCGCCTTAAAAGAGACCGCACTGCAGAAATTGCTGATCTCTCCTCCCAAATATACAAACTAGAAACGCAGCATAAACAGGATCTCTCCCCGCTCACTTTGTCAAACCTGTCCACGGCCAGACAAAAATTACTCACTATCCTAGATCAGAAATCCCGGTGTTTACGAGAGAAAATAAAGAGTCGCTTCTATCACCTAGGTAACAAAAGTGGCAAACTTTTGGCAAGAGCGCTCCATCCACGAGGCCCACAAACATTCATTCCATATATCAAAAACGCCATCATGGGTAAAAAAGTTTATTGCACGCAGGACATACTCTCTGGCTTTCACGACTATTATAATTCTCTCTATAACATAAAGGACCACTTTAACGATCTTCCCCCGCACTCACTTCATGATAAAATCAAATCCTATATCCAGTCAAACCAATTACCCACTATCTCAGAGGAGTCTCTGACAGATCTGGAGGACAATTTTTCATTAGAAGAGGTCTCCTCTGTGATTAAGGATCTGAAGCTAGGTAAAAGCCCTAGACCTGATGGTTTCACAGCTAGCTTTTATAAACAGTTCTCGGATGTGCTATGTACTCCGCTTTTAACCTCTTGTAATTTTGTGGCCTCAGAAGGGTCCTTCCCACCACAAGCCCTAACTGCACATATAACGGTCATCCCAAAGCCGGAGAAAGACCCTGCGCTGTGTAGCAGTTATCGCCCCATCTCACTTATCAATATAGACTTGAAAATTTATACTAAAATGATAGCTAAAAGATTAAACAGTCTTCTGCTCCATTTGATCAATCAGGACCAGGTCGGTTTCATTCCAGGAAGGGAGGCGAGAGACAACACTATAAGATCTATCTCTCTGATTGATAGGGCAAACAGAGGCGGTGATCCCATGTGTATATTTTCAATTGATGCTGAAAAAGCATTCGATAGGGTGGGGTGAGAATTCATGCATCGAACACTAGAAGGCATTGGGCTGAAAAAGAAAATGCTGAGGAGTATCATGGCTCTTTATGAATCCCCCTCGGCACAGATCAAAGTGAATGGTTCTCTGTCGGATCCTATACAAATTCGTAACGGCACTAGACAGGGGTCTCCCCTTTCACGCTTGTTTTACGTATTAACTATGGAACATTTAGCCACTGCGATCCGCAACAATTCATCTATAAAGGGAATAGAGATTCAGTCAGAAGAACACAAATTTTGCTGATGATGTGCTCGTATACATCACCTCCCCCATAACCACTATTCCCAACATCATTTCAGAGCTATGGAGATTTGGATTTCTGAGCAATTTCAAAATAAATTCACATAAATCGGAAGTACTAAATATCTCACTTTCGCCCTCTCTGGTTTCTCAGCTGCGCTCCTCCTTTCCGTTCAGATGGCGAACGGACTCCCTTGGATACTTGGGCATAACACTAATCTCAAAAACAACACAGTTATACGAGGCCAATTATAGATTGGCCATCCGCAGGGCTGAGATGGATCTGGAGAGGTGGAGCAAACTACATTTTTCCTGGCTGGGTAGGATTAATTCCATCAAGATGGACTTGCTGCCACGCCTCCTCTATTTTTTCCAGACTATCCCTATGGCTCTCCCGCCTTCCTTCTTCTCCAGACTTAAGACTATAATCACACGATACATCTGGTGTGGCAAGTGCTCACGTGTATCATACCAGCTCCTAAGCAGGTCTAAGCGGACAGGAGGACAAAGCCTTCCAAACTTCCAACTTTATAACTATGCATCTCTAGGAACATGCGTTTTGGATCTTTTTCATCACGCATGTAACAAAAAATGGGTAAGCCTAGAATCTAAGCTTTCATCGACCAATCCCATTGCAAACATTTGGCAAAAGAAAAACGCACAGGAATTGAAAGAGGAACTCCCCTTCCTCACAAGAAATCTAGTTATTTTCATTAAAAATGGTAACCAAAAACTTAACATTTCCTCGATACCTGGCTCCATGACTCCGGTTATCGACAACCTAGATTTTCCCACTGGACGGGATAAAGCCTCCTTTTTAGGCCGGCGTCACACACAGCGTAAAACAATACGGTCCGTATATTACGGCCGTAATACGCTGAAAAGTCCCGAAAAAAGTGGTCCGTAGCTCCTCCGTAGGCAGGGTGTGTCAGCGTTTTTTGCGCATGGCATCCTCCGTATGTAATCCGTATGGCATCCGTACTGCGTGGTTTTCTCGCAGGCTAGCAAAACCAACATACCGCTATAGAAGTGATCCATGTGTCCCAAAAAGAAAAGAAAATATATATATACTGTATATATATATATATATATCAGTAGACACATATATTAGAGAGAAAAGCCGGTAATTCAGTGCGGTGTACAGTAAAATCACACTGACAGCTTACAGTAGAATAGGTAGAATAAATGTGTACACATAGAATAGGTATATATATATATATATGTCAGTGAGACACATATATGTATATATATTAATATTTATTCCAGCGCTAGACAGCTTGAAAGCCGGTAATTCAATTACCGGCTTTTTCCTTCTCCTTCCTAAAACCCGACATGATTTGAGACATGGTTTACATACAGTAAACCATGTCTTCTCTCCATTTTTTTTGCAGATTCCACACTACTAATGTCAGTAGTGTGTATCTGCAAAATTTGGCCGTTCTAGCTCTTAAAATAAAGGGTTAAATGGCGGAAAAAATTGGCGTGGGCTCCCGCGCAATTTTCTCCGCCAGAGTAGTAAAGCCAGTGACTGAGGGCAGATATTAATAGCCTGGAGAGGGTCCACGGTTATTGGCCCCCCCCTGGCTAAAAATATCTGCCCCCAGCCACCCCAGAAAAGGCACATCTGGAAGATGCGCCTATTCTGGCACTTGGCCACTCTCTTCCCATTCCCGTGTAGCGGTGGGATATGGGGTAATGAAGGGTTAATGCCACCTTGCTATTGTAAGGTGACATTAAGCCTAATTAATAATGGAGAGGCGTCAATTATGACACCTATCCATTATTAATCCAATACTAGTAAAGGGTTAAATAAAACACAAACACATTTTTTAAAATTATTTTAATGAAATAAAAACAATGGTTGTTGCAGTATTTTATTCAACGCCCAATCCAGTCACTGAAGACCCTCGTTCTGTGAGTAAAAAAACATAATAAACCAACAATATACTTACCCTCCGCAGATCTGTAACGTCCAACGATGTAAATCCTTCTGAAGGGGTTAAAACATTTTGCAGCAAGGAGCTGTGCTAATGCAGGCTGCTCCTCGCTGCAAAACCCCAGGGAATGAGGCTAAAAATAGATCAATGATCTATATTTAGCTTCATTTGCGGTGAGGCGCCCTCTGCTGGCTGTTCATAGATCGTGGGAAATTACCTAGAAAGCTCCCTGGCTAGGTAATTTCCCACGATCTATGAACAGCCAGCAGAGGGCGCCTCACCGCAAATGAAGCTAAATATAGATCATTGATCTATTTTTAGCCTCATTCCCTGGGGTTTTGCAGCGAGGAGCAGCCTGCATTAGCACAGCTCCTTGCTGCAAAATGTTTTAACCCCTTCAGAAGGATTTACATCGTTGGACGTTACAGATCTGCGGAGGGTAAGTATATTGTTGGTTTATTTAGGGGTGGACAATCTCCACAATAAATTATCCTTTTACAAGATGCAGCCCACAATGGAACTAGCCTTACTATCTATATGCGATCTCTCCATTGCCAGATTTAAGGGAGGTCTTCTTAGACACTTTCTCACAGCTACAAGCAACCTAATACCCCGTTATTGGAAACAATCCAAATCTCCTTCACGCTCCGATCTTGTCCTGGAATTGAACCATATATTCAGAATGGAGCAATTGATTGGACAAGATACTGGAACCTTAGACAAAGTTCTAAACATATGGTCTCCATGGATTATGTTCAGAGAGACTCCGGACTTAATGTCTTGGATGGGTTGACTGATTTAATTTTTTTTTTTAATTACACTTACTCATACCCAGGACCTTCATAAGCATATCAGAAACAGTTGATTGCAGACAGGAAACCAGGAACCTAACCTCCTCCTCTCCCCCTCTTTTCCCCCCTCTTCTATCTCTCTCTCTTCTTCTCTATCTCTTCTTAAACATAAATAAAGTTTAAGCTATCTCAAGGTTTCTATATGATGTTACAACATAGTTGTTCCAGTTCTCGAACCTTAACTAAGGGTACCGTCACACACTGCCATTTCGATCGCTACGACGGTACGATTCGTGACGTTCCAGCGATATCGTTACGATATCGCTGTGTCTGACACGCAGCAGCGATCAGGGATCCTGCTGAGAATCGTACGTCGTAGCAGATCGTTAGGACTTTCTTTCGTCGCTGGATCTCCCGCTGGCTTCGCTAGATCGGTGTCACACACACCGATCTAGCGATGCGTTCGCTTGTAACCAGGGTAAACATCGGGTTACTAAGCGCAGGGCCGCGCTTAGTAACCCGATGTTTACCCTGGTTACAAGCGTAAAACTAAAAAAAACAAACAGCACATACTTACATTCTGGTGTCTGTCAGGTCCCTTGCCGTCTGCTTCCCGCACTCAGTGACTGCCGGTCGTAAAGTGAAAGCAGAGCACAGCGGTGACGTCACCGCTGTGCTGTGCTTTCACTTTCACTTTACGGCCGGCAGTCAGTGAGTGCGGGAAGCAGACGGCAAGGGACCTGACGGACACCGGAATGTAAGTATGTGCTGTTTGGTTTTTTTTACGCTGGTAACCAGGGTAAACATCGGGTTACTAAGCGCTTAGTAACCCGATGTTTACCCTGGTTACCCGGGTACCTCGGCATCGTTGGTCGCTGGAGAGCTGTCTGTGTGACAGCTCCCCAGCGACCACACTACGATTTACCTACGATCACGGCCAGGTCATATCGCTGGTCGTGATCGTAGGTAAATCGTATAGTGTGACGGTTCCCTAATTCTATATATTTACATTAAGGAAGATAAAAGGAATATTACTACTCAAGTTATTTCAAATCTCAATGCATTTTATTGTTCAAAAGTGCTTACAATGAAAGCCACTTAACTATGTATTTGTTTGATGATGATCTGATCTGTAATGAATAATTGTATGCAACTTATATCAATAAAAAAGATTTACACAAAAAAACTCTTTTATTCTTTGTCTAAAATAGAAAGACATAAAAATATACTGCTATGTACAATGTATCGGTAGAAGGCTACTTTCACACTAGCGTTGTGTGACGGACGTCACAATGCGTAGTTTTGGAGATAAAACGCATCTTGCAAATTTGCCCGCAGGATTTGTTTTTTCTCCATAAACTTGCATTAGCCGACGCATTGCGACGTATGGCCACACATCGCATCCATTGTGCGACGGATGCGTCGTGTTTTGGTGGACCATCGGCACAAAAAACATAACATGTAACTTTTTTTGTGCGTCGTGTCTGCCATTTCCGACCGTGCATGCCCGCCAGAACTCCGCCCCCTCCTCCCTGGACATTACAATGGGGCAGCAGATGCGTTGAAAAACTGCATCCACTGCCCCCGTTGTTCATTTATTTCACAACGTACGTCGGTACGTCGGCCCAACACATTGCGATGGGCCCGTACCGACGCAAGTGTGAAAGTAGCCGAATCTGATGGTGGAGTCTGCAATACAGATCAGAGGAAGAAACAAAACAAAAAGTAATGGGTTAATTTGTGCTGCTCTTAGGGATGCAGATCCAAGTTTAGTTGGGCTAATCCTCAACACCTTTCAAAGTTTTAGGGTATGTGCACACGTTGTGGATTTTGCTGCGGATCCGCAGCGTTTCCGCAGCTGCGGATCCGCAGCAGTTTCCCATGAGTTTACAGTACAATGTAAACCTATGGGAAAGCAAAAGACTGTGCCCATGCTGCGGAAAAAAACGCACGGAAACGCATCGTTTTATTTTCCGCAGCATGTCAATTCTTTGTGCGGAATCCGCAGCGTTTTTACATCTGCTCCAATAGAAAACTGCAGATGTAAATCCGCAATAGAAAACGCAATAAATCCGCAGGAAAAACCACAGCGGTTTTGCCCTGCGGATTTATCAAATCCGCTGTGGAAAAATCTGCAGTGGACCATTATACGTGTGCACATACCCTGACAACTTCTTTATCAGGACAACCACTATATTCTTTCTCCAGGGCAGTGCAGATTAACCCATTGCTCAGTTTTATTTCTTTCATTTTCACCTTGGATCTGCAGCAGCCTTTAACGCTATCAGTGATTGTGTGCACACAACCACACGAGGTGAGCACCACTCCGCATGTTCTTTTATTACTGTTTGATTCCAAATAGACCCTATTTGCATTGTTCATCCTTT
Source organism: Ranitomeya imitator (assembly GCF_032444005.1). Lineage (NCBI taxonomy): Eukaryota > Metazoa > Chordata > Amphibia > Anura > Dendrobatidae > Ranitomeya > Ranitomeya imitator. The sequence continues at coordinate 497,280,725 of NC_091283.1, read as the reverse complement.
CCAGCATTTGTCTCTGCTATTCAGATCAAGTACACAAAATTCTCCCCATTAAATCACTGGAGCTTGTGGCTCAATAGCTTTAGCTCCAACATAAAATGTTTAAGGTTCAAATAGACTAAGAAAAAAAATAAGTTTTTGTAATTGCTTTTTATTATTTTTGTAGTTTTATAGGAACACAAAAAAAATTACTGTTTCTAGTATCAGGGCCGGGACACTATATTTTGGTTCCCTTTTCAGATTAAGCCAATGGCACCCCCACCCCTCTGCCCCTAAGCAAAGGGTCTGAGTTAGAGACTAAGGTAACAGGACCTGTAATGCACCCTCCTCCAATACAGTAGGTCAGGTAACTAGCAATTCATATGTTACTGATGGTTCTGATGATGTATTCATGTCGTAATAATGGTCCTGGGGATGTATTCATGTAGTCATGGTTGTTCTGTTGTTGTAGTCATCATCAAAACCATCATCAGTATATGAATACAAAACCAAACTCATCATCAGTACATAAATGGAACACCAGAGCTACCAATAGCACATAAATACAACACCAGAACAATCATCATAAAATAAATAAGTCACTAGAACAACCATCAGATCACATATACAGTGGGGCAAAAAAGTATTTAGTCAGTCAGCAATAGTGCAAGTTCCACCACTTAAAAAGATGAGAGGCGTCTGTAATTTACATCATAGGTAGACCTCAACAATGGGAGACAAACTGAGAAAAAAAAATCCAGAAAATCACATTGTCTGTTTTTTTAACATTTTATTTGCATATTATGGTGGAAAATAAGTATTTGGTCAGAAACAAAATTTCATCTCAATACTTTGTAATATATCCTTTGTTGGCAATGACAGAGGTCAAACGTTTTCTGTAAGTCTTCACAAGGTTGCCACACACTGTTGTTGGTATGTTGGCCCATTCCTCCATGCAGATCTCCTCTAGAGCAGTGATGTTTTTGGCTTTTCGCTTGGCAACACGGACTTTCAACTCCCTCCATAGGTTTTCTATAGGGTTGAGATCTGGAGACTGGCTAGGCCACTCCAGGACCTTGAAATGCTTCTTACAAAGCCACTCCTTCGTTGCCCTGGCGGTGTGCTTTGGATCATTGTCATGTTGAAAGACCCAGCCACGTTTCATCTTCAATGCCCTTGCTGATGAAAGGAGGTTTGCACTCAAAATCTCACGATACATGGCCCCATTCATTCTTTCATGTACCCGGATCAGTCGTCCCGGCCCCTTTGCAGAGAAACAGCCCCAAAGCATGATGTTTCCACCACCATGCTTTACAGTAGGTATGGTGTTTGATGGATGCAACTCAGTATTCTTTTTCCTCCAAACACAACAAGTTGTGTTTCTACCAAACAGTTCCAGTTTGGTTTCATCAGACCATAGGACATTCTCCCAAAACTCCTCTGGATCATCCAAATGCTCTCTAGCAAACTTCAGATGGGCCCGGACATGTACTGGCTTAAGCATTGGGACACGTCTGGCACTGCAGGATCTGAGTCCATGGTGGCGTAGTGTGTTACTTATGGTAGGCCTTGTTACATTGGTCCCAGCTCTCTGCAGTTCATTCACTAGGTCCCCCCGCGTGGTTCTGGGATTTTTGCTCACCGTTCTTGTGATCATTCTGACCCCACGGGGTGGGATTTTGCGTGGAGCCCCAGATTGAGGGAGATTATCAGTGGTCTTGTATGTCTTCCATTTTCTAATTATTGCTCCCACTGTTGATTTCTTCACTCCAAGCTGGTTGGCTATTGCAGATTCAGTCTTCCCAGCCTGGTGCAGGGCTACAATTTTGTTTCTGGTGTCCTTTGACAGCTCTTTGGTCTTCACCATAGTGGAGTTTGGAGTCAGACTGTTTGAGGGTGTGCACAGGTGTCTTTTTATACTGATAACAAGTTTAAACAGGTGCCATTACTACAGGTAATGAGTGGAGGAAAGAGGAGACTCTTAAAGAAGAAGTTACAGGTCTGTGAGAGCCAGAAATCTTGATTGTTTGTTTCTGACCAAATACTTATTTTCCACCATAATAAGCAAATAAAATGATAAAAAAACAGACAATGTGATTTTCTGGATTTTTATTTCTCAGTTTGTCTCCAATAGTTGAGGTCTACCTATGATGTAAATTACAGACGCCTCTCATCTTTTTAAGTGGTGGAACTTGCACTATTGCTGACTGACTAAATACTTTTTTGCCCCACTGTACATCACCAGAAGCACCATCAGTACATAAACACAACACCAGTACATCATAAGCACATGAATGCATCACCAGAACCACCATAAGAACCTAGCTTAGCTTAGTACAGCAATCAATTGTATTGTTAGGTCAGCCCCATATACACTGCTCAAAAAATAAAGGGAACACTAAAATACCACATCCTAGATATCATTGAATAAAATATTTCAGTTGCAAATCTTTATTCATTACATTGTGGAAGGTGTTCAGAACAATAAAACATAAAAATGATCAATGTAAAGCAAAATTAATATCCCATGGAGGTCTGGATTTGGAATGATACTCAAAATCAAAGTGGAAAATCAAATTACAGGCTGGTCCAACTTCAGAGGAAATGCCTGAAGACAAGGAAATGAGGTTCTGTTGTGTGTGTGGCCTCCACGTGCCTGTATGACATCTCTACAAGGCCTGGGCATTCTCCTGATGCGGATGTTCTCCTGAGGGATCTCCTCCCAGACCTGGACTAAAGCATCCGCAAACTCCTGGACAGTCTGTGGTGCAATGTGACGTTGGTGGATGGTATGAGACATGATGTCCCAGATGTGCTCAATCGGATTCAGGTCTGGGGAACGAGCGGGCCAGTCCATAGCTTCAATGCCTTCATCTTGCAGGAACTGTTGACACACTCCAGCCACATGAGGTCTGGCATTGTCCTGCATTAGGAGGAAACCAGGCCCACTGCATCAGCATATGGTCTCACAAGGGGTCTGAGGGCCTCATCTCGATATCTCATGGCAGTCAGGCTACCTCTGGCGAGGACTGTGCGGCCTTTCAAAAAAATGCCACCCCACACTATTACTGACCCACTGCCAAACCAGTCATGCTGAAGGATGTTGCAGGCAGCAGATCGCTCTCCACGGCGTGTCCAGACTTTGTCATGTCTGTCACATGTGCTCAGTGTGACCCTGCTTTCATCTGTGAAGAGCACAGGGCGCTAGTGGCGAATTTGCCAATCCTGGTGTTCTGAGCAAATGCCAAGCATCCTGCACGGTGTTGGGCTGTGAGCACAAACCCCATCTGAGGACGTCGGGCGCTCAGACCATCCTCATGGAGTCGGTTTCCAACCGTTTGTGCAGACACATTTGTGGCCTGCTGGAGGTCATTTTGCAGGGCTCTGACAGTGCTCCTCCTGTTCCTCCTTGCACAAATCCTGAGGTAGCAGTCCTGATTAGTGTTGAGTGATACCGTCCGATACTTGAAAGTATCGGTATCGGATAGTATCGGCCGATACCCGAAAAGTATCGGATATCGCCGATACCGATATCCGATACCAATACAAGTCAATGGGACACCAAGTATCGGAAGGTATCCTGATGGATCCCAGGGTCTGAAGGAGAGGAAAATCTCCTTCAGGCCCTGGGATCCATATTAATGTGTAAAATAAAGAATTAAAATAAAAAATATTGATATATTCACCTCTCCGGCGGCCCCTGGACATCACCGCGGGTAACCGGCAGGCTTCTTTGTTTAAAATGAGCGCGTTTAGGACCTGAGAATGACGTCGCGGCTTCTGATTGGTCGCGTGCAGCTCATGTGACCGCCACGCGACCAATCAGAAGCCGTGACGTCATTTGCAGGTCCTAAATTCCTAGAATGAGGAGTTTAGTGCCTGAGAATGACGTCGCGGCTTGTGATTGGTCGCATGGCGGTCACATGAGCGGCACACGACCAATCAGAAGCCGCGACGTCATTCTCAGGTCCTAAACGTGCTCATTTTAAACAAAGAAGCCTGCCGGTTAGCAGCGGTGATGTCCAGGGGCCGCCGGAGAGGTGAATATATCAATATTTTTTATTTTAATTCTTTATTTTACACATCACTATGGATCCGATACCGATTCCCGATACCACAAAAGTATCGGAACTCGGTATCGGAATTCCGATACCGCAAGTATCGGCCGATACCCGATACTTGCGGTATCGGAATGCTCAACACTAGTCCTGATGCTTGGTTGTTGCCCTCCCACGGCCCCTTCCACATCTCCCGGTGTACTGGCCTGTCTCCTGGTAGCGCCTCCATCCTCTGGACACTATTCTAACAGACACAGCAAACCTTCTTGCCACAGCTTGCAATGATATGCCATCCTGGATGAGCTGCACTACCTGAGTCACTTGTGTGGGTTGTAGAGTCCATCTCATGCTACCACGAATGTGAAAGCACAACCAACATTCAAAAGTGACCAAAACATCAGCCAGAAAGCATTGGTACTGAGATGTGGTCTGTGGTCCGCACCTCCAGAACCACTCCTTTATTGAGGGTGTCTTGATAATTGCCAATAATTTCCATCTGTTGTCTATTCCATTTGCTCAAAAGTTTGTGAAGTTGATTGTCAAACAGTGTTGCTTCCTAAGTGGACAGTTTGATTTCACAGAAGTTTGATTTACTTGGAGTTATATTCTGTTGTTTAAGTGTTCCCTTTATTTTTTTGAGTAGTGTATAATTGCGTATCTCCCAGTATGTCCTTAACAATGGTAAGGAGATGCTGTGAGTTGAGTTGTTGTTATCAGTCTTTATAAGACTCGGACCATACAGGAACCAGCACTAATGAGACACAGGCAGGATCACAAATAAATATTTACATCCAGGTACCTTATAAGTGACATCTTCCTTGTTTGGAGTCCTTCTCTTTCCCTTTCGTCTTCATCTTATCCAGACTCCATGATTACTTCTCACATCCACAGCTCATATCTACAGACTTCCATCCTCTCTGTTTTTTTGCAGCACATCCCGACATAATGCCCTTAAAATAAGAGTGTTATTAAACGTCCCTCTGCATAAAAACATCTGTCTATATTGTGCCCTAAATACGTCTTCTATGGTATATGGCCGCCACACTCTCTGTCCTTATGAGCTATAACAACACCACTGTCATGCATGCCAAAAGGTAATTCATTCTCTATAGGACTGATGGAAATAGCCAAGTACACCCATTGGTTGACATTTTAGAGTCAGTCTTTCGAATATTGGTGCTTTCAGCATTGGACCAGGACCCCCATTTATCTGCAAGTTATCACCTTTCATAAATTTTGTGAAACGATAAAATAAAAAAACATGTTTTTGAGAATGGAGAGTGTGTTTAGTAAATGGTAAATTACAAATTTGCTTGTTTTTTATCCATTTGCAATGTTACCTATTTATGAAGATGCCAAAAAACAATTTAAACTAAGGCTTTTCTTGATTTATAACATATTTTTTCAAATACTCTACTAGAGAATGTTGGAAGGAATATACACTTTGGATAATGCCTCTTTGTTATAGAGGTTCCCAGTTAATAAGCTAATCATGGGGTGTCTTGGTGGTACTTGGTCCCCCCAAAATCAGCTATAATCTTGGTCAGCAAGTGTTCAGTTATTTGATTTTCTTCCAGTGCTACCATGGGGAAAATTATGCATTGCACAGCGCTTATTAAAATTAAGAAGCTGTCTGTATATAATGGTCAATCAGAGAAGGAAATCATCTAGCTAAGAAAAGAGGATCTGGACAAAAGACCCACCTTAAGTAAGTCAGCATTCTATAATACAGTATTTTCATATGGGTTCACATCATATGAGTTTTCTTTACCAGTCAACCTCATCCATATACAGGTCCTTCTCAAAAAATTAGCATATAGTGTTAAATTTCATTATTTACCATAATGTAATGATTACAATTAAACTTTCATATATTATAGATTCATTATCCACCAACTGAAATTTGTCAGGTCTTTTATTGTTTTAATACTGATGATTTTGGCATACAACTCCTGATAACCCAAAAAACCTGTCTCAATAAATTAGCATATCAAGAAAAGGTTCTCTAAACGACCTATTACCCTAATCTTCTGAATCAACTAATTAACTCTAAACACATGCAAAAGATACCTGAGGCTTTTATAAACTCCCTGCCTGGTTCATTACTCAAAACCCCCATCATGGGTAAGACTAGCGACCTGACAGATGTCAAGAAGGTAAGACCCAGAAAGAAATTTCTCAACAAATAGGCTGTTCCCAGAGTGCTGTATCAAGGCACCTCAATGGTAAGTCTGTTGGAAGGAAACAATGTGGCAGAAAACGCTGTACAACGAGAAGAGGAGACCGGACCCTGAGGAAGATTGTGGAGAAGGACCGATTCCAGACCTTGGGGAACCTGAGGAAGCAGTGGACTGAGTCTGGTGTGGAAACATCCAGAGCCACCGTGCACAGGCGTGTGCAGGAAATGGGCTACAGAGAAGCAGCACTGGACTGTTGCTAAGTGGTCCCAAGTACTTTTTTCTGATGAAAGCATGTCATTTTTTCTGATTTTGCATGTCATTCGGAAATCAAGGTGCCAGAGTCTGGAGGAAGACTGGGGAGAAGGAAATGCCAAAATGCCTGAAGTCCAGTGTCAAGTACCCACAGTCAGTGATGGTGTGGGGTGCCATGTCAGCTGCTGGTGTTGGTCCACTGTGTTTCATCAAGGGCAGGGTCAATGCAGCTAGCTATCAGGAGATTTTGGAGCACTTCATGCTTCCATCGGCTGAAATGCTTTATGGAGATGAATATTTCATTTTTCAGCACGACCTGTGTTGTGAATTCTGTGGCTGAGTTCACTTCTGTGGTCACAAGTGGTATTGCAGTCTCTGGGCTTCCTCCCTCAGGTGTTTTGGTGAGCTCGTTGGCTGCCTTGCTATTTAGCTCCACCTGAGTCTGTCTTCCTTGCTCCTTGTCAATGTTCCAGTGTTGGATCTGAGCTACTGCATCTTTCCTTGGGCCTGCTGCTCTGCTAGATAAGTGCTTCTAGTTTGTTTTCTGTTTTTTCTGTCCAGCTTGCTATTAACTTTTGCTGGAAGCTCTGAGAAGCAAAGGGGTGCACCGCCGTGCTGTTAGTTCGGCACGGTGGGTCTTTTTGCCCCTTTGCGTGGTTTTCGTTTTAGGGTTTTTTGTAGACTGCATAGTTCTCTTTGCTATCCTCGCTCTGTCTAGAATATCGGGCCTCACTTTGCTGAATCTATTTCATTCCTACGTTTGTCTTTTCATCTTGCTAACAGTCATTATATGTGGGGGGCTGCCTATTCCTTTGGGGTATTTCTCTGAGGTAAGTCAGGCTTGTATTTCTATCTCCAGGCTAGTCAGCTTCTCAGGCAGTGCCGAGTTGCATAGGTAGTTGATAGGCGCAATCCACTGCTGCTTATAGTTGTGTGAGGATAGATCAGGTACTGCAGTCTACAGAGATTCCACGTCTCAGAGCTCGTCCTATTGTTTTTGGTTATTGCCAGATCTCTGTATGTGCGCTGATTACTGCACGCTGTGTTGCCTGATTGCCAGCCATAACAGTACAAGGAGCCCTTCAATGATTTCCAATAGAGGGAAAAAAGAAATCCTGACATCATTTTTTTTTCTTAGCTCTGTCTTCAGTCTTTTTTTTCCCCTAGACATTAGAGTGCTTCAGGACACAGCTGTGGACATGGATATTCAGGCTCTGTGCTCCTCAATGGATAATCTCGTTGTAAATGTACAAAAGATTCAAGATACTATTGATCAGAAATCGATGCTAGAACCAAGAATTCCGATTCCTGATTTGTTTTTTTGTGACAGAACTAAGTTCCTGAGCTTCAGAAATAATTGTAAGCTATTTTTGGCCTTGAAACCTCATTCTTCTGGTAATCCTATTCAACAGGTTTTGATTATTATTTCTTTTTTGCGCGGCGACCCACAGGACTGGGCGTTTTCTCTTGCACCAGGAGATTCTGCATTGAGTAATGTTGATGCATTTTTCCAGGCGCTGGGATTGCTTTACGATGAGCCTAATTCAGTGGATCAAGCTGAGAAAAATCTGCTGGCTTTATGCCAGGGTCAGGATGATGTAGAAGTATATTGTCAGAAATTTAGGAAATGGTCAGTACTCACTCTGTGGAATGAATCTGCACTAGCGGCTTTGTTCAGAAAGGGTCTCTCTGAAGCTCTTAAGGATGTAATGGTGGGATTTCCTATGCCTGCTGGTTTGAATGAGTCTATGTCCTTGGCCATTCAGATCGGTCGTCGCTTGCGCGAGCGTAAATCTGTGCACCATCTGGCGGTATTGTCTGAGAGTAAGCCTGAGCCTATGCAGTGCGACAGGACTATGACTAAAGTAGAACGGCACGAACACAGACGTCTGAACAGACTGTGTTTCTATTGTGGTGATTCTACTCATGCTATTTCTAATTGTCCTAAACGCACTAGGCGGTTCGATAGCTCTGCCGTTATTGGTACTGTACAGTCCAAATTCCTTTTGTCCATTACCTTAATGTGCTCTTTGTCATCATATTCTGTCATGGCGTTTGTGGATTCAGGCGCTGCCCTGAATCTGATGGATTTGGATTATGCTAAACGTTGTGGATTTTTCTTGGAGCCTTTGCGGTGTCCTATTCCGTTGAGAGGAATTGATGCTACACCTTTGGCCAAGAATAAGCCTCAGTACTGGGCCCAGCTGACCATGTGCATGGCTCCTGCACATCAGGAAGTTATTCGCTTTTTGGTACTGCATAATTTGCATGATGTGGTCGTGTTGGGGTTGCCATGGCTACAAACCCATAATCCAGTATTGGATTGGAACTCTATGTCGGTAACCAGCTGGGGTTGTCAGGGAGTACATGGTGATGTTCCATTTTTGTCTATTTCGTCATCCATTCCTTCTGACATCCCAGAGTTCTTGTCGGACTTTCAGGATGTATTTGAAGAGTCCAAGTCTGATGCCCTACCTCCGCATAGGAATTGTGATTGTGCTATCGATTTGATTCCTGGTAGTAAATTCCCTAAGGGTCGTTTATTTAATTTGTCCGTACCTGAACACACCGCTATGCGCAGTTATGTGAAGGAGTCCCTGGAGAAGGGACATATTCGCCCATCGTCGTCACCATTGGGAGCAGGGTTCTTTTTTGTAGCCAAGAAGGATGGTTCGCTAAGACCGTGTATTGATTACCGCCTTCTTAATAAGATCACTGTTAAATTTCAGTATCCCTTGCCATTGATTTCTGACTTGTTTGCTCGGATTAAGGGGGCTAGTTGGTTTACCAAGATTGATCTTCGTGGTGCGTATAATCTGGTGAGAATCAGGCAGGGAGATGAATGGAAAACGGCATTTAATACGCCCGAGGGTCATTTTGAGTATCTGGTGATGCCGTTCGGACTTGCCAATGCTCCATCTGTTTTTCAGTCTTTTATGCATGACATTTTCCGTGAGTATCTGGATAAATTCTTGATTGTTTACTTGGATGACATTTTGATCTTCTCAGATGATTGGGAGTCTCATGTGAAGCAAGTCAGAATGGTTTTCCAGGTACTGCGTGCTAATTCCTTGTTCGTGAAGGGATCAAAGTGTCTCTTCGGTGTGCAGAAAGTTTCATTTTTGGGGTTCATCTTTTCCCCTTCTACTATCGAGATGGATCCGGTTAAGGTTCAGGCCATCCAGGATTGGACTCAGCCGACATCTCTAAAAAGTCTGCAGAAATTCCTGGGCTTTGCTAATTTTTATCGTCGCTTCATCTGTAATTTTTCTAGCATTGCCAGACCATTGACCGATTTGACCAAGAAGGGTGCTGATTTGGTTAATTGGTCTTCTGCTGCCGTGGAAGCTTTTCAGGAGTTGAAGCGTCGTTTTTGCTGTGCCCCTGTGTTGTGTCAACCTGATGTTTCTCTTCCGTTCCAGGTCGAGGTTGATGCTTCTGAGATTGGTGCAGGGGCGGTTTTGTCACAGAGAGGTTCTGGTTGCTCAGTGTTCAAACCATGTGCTTTCTTTTCCAGGAAATTTTCTGCTGCTGAGCGTAATTATGATGTGGGCAACCGAGAGTTGCTGGCCATGAAGTGGGCATTCGAGGAGTGGCGTCATTGGCTTGAGGGTGCTAAGCATCGCGTGGTGGTTTTGACTGATCATAAGAACCTTACTTATCTTGAGTCTGCCAAGCGCTTGAATCCTAGACAGGCCCGTTGGTCGTTATTTTTTGCTCGTTTTGATTTTGTGATTTCATACCTTCCGGGCTCTAAAAATGTGAAGGCGGATGCTCTGTCTAGGAGTTTTGTGCCCGACTCTCCGGGGTTATCTGAGCCGGCGAGTATCCTCAAGGAAGGAGTCATTGTGTCTGCCATCTCCCCTGATTTGCGGAGAGTGTTGCAGAAATTTCAGGCTAATAAACCTGATCGTTGTCCGGCCGAGAAACTGTTCGTCCCTGATAGGTGGACTAGTAAAGTTATCTCTGAACTTCATTGTTCGGTGCTGGCCGGTCATCCAGGAATCTTTGGTACCAGGGAGTTGGTTGCTAGATCCTTCTGGTGGCCATCTCTGTCACGGGATGTGCGTGCTTTTGTGCAGTCCTGTGGAATTTGTGCTAGGGCTAAGCCCTGCTGTTCACGTGCCAGTGGGTTGCTTTTGCCCTTGCCGGTCCCGAAGAGGCCTTGGACACATATTTCGATGGATTTCATTTCTGACCTTCCCGTTTCTCAAAAAATGTCGGTCATTTGGGTGGTCTGTGATCGCTTTTCTAAAATGGTCCATCTGGTGCCCTTGGTTAAATTGCCTTCCTCCTCTGATTTGGTGCCTTTGTTCTTCCAGCATGTGGTTCGTTTACATGGCATTCCTGAGAATATTGTTTCTGACAGAGGTTCCCAGTTTGTCTCGAGGTTCTGGCGAGCCTTTTGTGGTAGGATGGGCATTGACCTATCTTTTTCCTCGGCCTTCCATCCTCAGACTAATGGCCAGACCGAACGAACCAATCAGACCTTGGAAACATATCTGAGATGTTTTGTTTCCGCTGACCAGGATGATTGGGTGTCATTTTTGCCGTTGGCTGAGTTCGCCCTTAATAATCGGGCCAGCTCGGCTACCTTGGTCTCTCCATTTTTCTGCAATTCTGGGTTCCATCCTCGTTTCTCTTCAGGACAGGTTGAGTCTTCGGACTGTCCTGGTGTGGATTATGTGGTGGACAGGTTGCAGCAGATCTGGACTCAGGTAGTGGACAATTTGACCTTGTCCCAGGAGAAGGCTCAGCTTTTCGCTAATCGCAGACGCCGTGTGGGACCCCGACTTCGTGTTGGGGATCTGGTTTGGTTATCTTCTCGTCATATACCTATGAAGGTTTCCTCTCCTAAATTTAAACCTCGTTTTATTGGTCCGTATAGGATTTCTGAGATTCTCAATCCGGTGTCTTTTCGTCTGACCCTCCCAGACTCCTTTTCCATACATAATGTATTCCATAGGTCGTTGTTGAGGAGATACGTGGCACCTATGGTTCCATCTGTGGAGCCTCCTGCCCCTGTTTTGGTGGAGGGGGAATTGGAGTATATTGTGGAGAAGATTTTGGATTCTCGTGTCTCTAGACGGAAACTCCAGTATCTGGTCAAATGGAAGGGTTATGCTCAGGAAGATAATTCCTGGGTTTTTGCCTCTGATGTCCATGCCCCAGATCTTGTTCGTGCCTTTCATGTGGCTCATCCTGGTCGGCCTGGGGGTTCTGGTGAGGGTTCGGTGACCCCTCCTCAAGGGGGGGGTACTGTTGTGAATTCTGTGGCTGAGTTCACTTCTGTGGTCACAAGTGGTATTGCAGTCTCTGGGCTTCCTCCCTCAGGTGTTTTGGTGAGCTCGTTGGCTGCCTTGCTATTTAGCTCCACCTGAGTCTGTCTTCCTTGCTCCTTGTCAATGTTCCAGTGTTGGATCTGAGCTACTGCATCTTTCCTTGGGCCTGCTGCTCTGCTAGATAAGTGCTTCTAGTTTGTTTTCTGTTTTTTCTGTCCAGCTTGCTATTAACTTTTGCTGGAAGCTCTGAGAAGCAAAGGGGTGCACCGCCGTGCTGTTAGTTCGGCACGGTGGGTCTTTTTGCCCCTTTGCGTGGTTTTCGTTTTAGGGTTTTTTGTAGACTGCATAGTTCTCTTTGCTATCCTCGCTCTGTCTAGAATATCGGGCCTCACTTTGCTGAATCTATTTCATTCCTACGTTTGTCTTTTCATCTTGCTAACAGTCATTATATGTGGGGGGCTGCCTATTCCTTTGGGGTATTTCTCTGAGGTAAGTCAGGCTTGTATTTCTATCTCCAGGCTAGTCAGCTCCTCAGGCAGTGCCGAGTTGCATAGGTAGTTGATAGGCGCAATCCACTGCTGCTTATAGTTGTGTGAGGATAGATCAGGTACTGCAGTCTACAGAGATTCCACGTCTCAGAGCTCGTCCTATTGTTTTTGGTTATTGCCAGATCTCTGTATGTGCGCTGATTACTGCACGCTGTGTTGCCTGATTGCCAGCCATAACAGTACAAGGAGCCCTTCAATGATTTCCAATAGAGGGAAAAAAGAAATCCTGACATCATTTTTTTTTCTTAGCTCTGTCTTCAGTCTTTTTTTTCCCCTAGACATTAGAGTGCTTCAGGACACAGCTGTGGACATGGATATTCAGGCTCTGTGCTCCTCAATGGATAATCTCGTTGTAAATGTACAAAAGATTCAAGATACTATTGATCAGAAATCGATGCTAGAACCAAGAATTCCGATTCCTGATTTGTTTTTTGGTGACAGAACTAAGTTCCTGAGCTTCAGAAATAATTGTAAGCTATTTTTGGCCTTGAAACCTCATTCTTCTGGTAATCCTATTCAACAGGTTTTGATTATTATTTCTTTTTTGCGCGGCGACCCACAGGACTGGGCGTTTTCTCTTGCACCAGGAGATTCTGCATTGAGTAATGTTGATGCATTTTTCCAGGCGCTGGGATTGCTTTACGATGAGCCTAATTCAGTGGATCAAGCTGAGAAAAATCTGCTGGCTTTATGCCAGGGTCAGGATGATGTAGAAGTATATTGTCAGAAATTTAGGAAATGGTCAGTACTCACTCTGTGGAATGAATCTGCACTAGCGGCTTTGTTCAGAAAGGGTCTCTCTGAAGCTCTTAAGGATGTAATGGTGGGATTTCCTATGCCTGCTGGTTTGAATGAGTCTATGTCCTTGGCCATTCAGATCGGTCGTCGCTTGCGCGAGCGTAAATCTGTGCACCATCTGGCGGTATTGTCTGAGAGTAAGCCTGAGCCTATGCAGTGCGACAGGACTATGACTAAAGTAGAACGGCACGAACACAGACGTCTGAACAGACTGTGTTTCTATTGTGGTGATTCTACTCATGCTATTTCTAATTGTCCTAAACGCACTAGGCGGTTCGATAGCTCTGCCGTTATTGGTACTGTACAGTCCAAATTCCTTTTGTCCATTACCTTAATGTGCTCTTTGTCATCATATTCTGTCATGGCGTTTGTGGATTCAGGCGCTGCCCTGAATCTGATGGATTTGGATTATGCTAAACGTTGTGGATTTTTCTTGGAGCCTTTGCGGTGTCCTATTCCGTTGAGAGGAATTGATGCTACACCTTTGGCCAAGAATAAGCCTCAGTACTGGGCCCAGCTGACCATGTGCATGGCTCCTGCACATCAGGAAGTTATTCGCTTTTTGGTACTGCATAATTTGCATGATGTGGTCGTGTTGGGGTTGCCATGGCTACAAACCCATAATCCAGTATTGGATTGGAACTCTATGTCGGTAACCAGCTGGGGTTGTCAGGGAGTACATGGTGATGTTCCATTTTTGTCTATTTCGTCATCCATTCCTTCTGACATCCCAGAGTTCTTGTCGGACTTTCAGGATGTATTTGAAGAGTCCAAGTCTGATGCCCTACCTCCGCATAGGAATTGTGATTGTGCTATCGATTTGATTCCTGGTAGTAAATTCCCTAAGGGTCGTTTATTTAATTTGTCCGTACCTGAACACACCGCTATGCGCAGTTATGTGAAGGAGTCCCTGGAGAAGGGACATATTCGCCCATCGTCGTCACCATTGGGAGCAGGGTTCTTTTTTGTAGCCAAGAAGGATGGTTCGCTAAGACCGTGTATTGATTACCGCCTTCTTAATAAGATCACTGTTAAATTTCAGTATCCCTTGCCATTGATTTCTGACTTGTTTGCTCGGATTAAGGGGGCTAGTTGGTTTACTAAGATTGATCTTCGTGGTGCGTATAATCTGGTGAGAATCAGGCAGGGAGATGAATGGAAAACGGCATTTAATACGCCCGAGGGTCATTTTGAGTATCTGGTGATGCCGTTCGGACTTGCCAATGCTCCATCTGTTTTTCAGTCTTTTATGCATGACATTTTCCGTGAGTATCTGGATAAATTCTTGATTGTTTACTTGGATGACATTTTGATCTTCTCAGATGATTGGGAGTCTCATGTGAAGCAAGTCAGAATGGTTTTCCAGGTACTGCGTGCTAATTCCTTGTTCGTGAAGGGATCAAAGTGTCTCTTCGGTGTGCAGAAAGTTTCATTTTTGGGGTTCATCTTTTCCCCTTCTACTATCGAGATGGATCCGGTTAAGGTTCAGGCCATCCAGGATTGGACTCAGCCGACATCTCTAAAAAGTCTGCAGAAATTCCTGGGCTTTGCTAATTTTTATCGTCGCTTCATCTGTAATTTTTCTAGCATTGCCAGACCATTGACCGATTTGACCAAGAAGGGTGCTGATTTGGTTAATTGGTCTTCTGCTGCCGTGGAAGCTTTTCAGGAGTTGAAGCGTCGTTTTTGCTGTGCCCCTGTGTTGTGTCAACCTGATGTTTCTCTTCCGTTCCAGGTCGAGGTTGATGCTTCTGAGATTGGTGCAGGGGCGGTTTTGTCACAGAGAGGTTCTGGTTGCTCAGTGTTCAAACCATGTGCTTTCTTTTCCAGGAAATTTTCTGCTGCTGAGCGTAATTATGATGTGGGCAACCGAGAGTTGCTGGCCATGAAGTGGGCATTCGAGGAGTGGCGTCATTGGCTTGAGGGTGCTAAGCATCGCGTGGTGGTTTTGACTGCTCATAAGAACCTTACTTATCTTGAGTCTGCCAAGCGCTTGAATCCTAGACAGGCCCGTTGGTCGTTATTTTTTGCTCGTTTTGATTTTGTGATTTCATACCTTCCGGGCTCTAAAAATGTGAAGGCGGATGCTCTGTCTAGGAGTTTTGTGCCCGACTCTCCGGGGTTATCTGAGCCGGCGAGTATCCTCAAGGAAGGAGTCATTGTGTCTGCCATCTCCCCTGATTTGCGGAGAGTGTTGCAGAAATTTCAGGCTAATAAACCTGATCGTTGTCCGGCCGAGAAACTGTTCGTCCCTGATAGGTGGACTAGTAAAGTTATCTCTGAACTTCATTGTTCGGTGCTGGCCGGTCATCCAGGAATCTTTGGTACCAGGGAGTTGGTTGCTAGATCCTTCTGGTGGCCATCTCTGTCACGGGATGTGCGTGCTTTTGTGCAGTCCTGTGGAATTTGTGCTAGGGCTAAGCCCTGCTGTTCACGTGCCAGTGGGTTGCTTTTGCCCTTGCCGGTCCCGAAGAGGCCTTGGACACATATTTCGATGGATTTCATTTCTGACCTTCCCGTTTCTCAAAAAATGTCGGTCATTTGGGTGGTCTGTGATCGCTTTTCTAAAATGGTCCATCTGGTGCCCTTGGTTAAATTGCCTTCCTCCTCTGATTTGGTGCCTTTGTTCTTCCAGCATGTGGTTCGTTTACATGGCATTCCTGAGAATATTGTTTCTGACAGAGGTTCCCAGTTTGTCTCGAGGTTCTGGCGAGCCTTTTGTGGTAGGATGGGCATTGACCTATCTTTTTCCTCGGCCTTCCATCCTCAGACTAATGGCCAGACCGAACGAACCAATCAGACCTTGGAAACATATCTGAGATGTTTTGTTTCCGCTGACCAGGATGATTGGGTGTCATTTTTGCCGTTGGCTGAGTTCGCCCTTAATAATCGGGCCAGCTCGGCTACCTTGGTCTCTCCATTTTTCTGCAATTCTGGGTTCCATCCTCGTTTCTCTTCAGGACAGGTTGAGTCTTCGGACTGTCCTGGTGTGGATTATGTGGTGGACAGGTTGCAGCAGATCTGGACTCAGGTAGTGGACAATTTGACCTTGTCCCAGGAGAAGGCTCAGCTTTTCGCTAATCGCAGACGCCGTGTGGGACCCCGACTTCGTGTTGGGGATCTGGTTTGGTTATCTTCTCGTCATATACCTATGAAGGTTTCCTCTCCTAAATTTAAACCTCGTTTTATTGGTCCGTATAGGATTTCTGAGATTCTCAATCCGGTGTCTTTTCGTCTGACCCTCCCAGACTCCTTTTCCATACATAATGTATTCCATAGGTCGTTGTTGAGGAGATACGTGGCACCTATGGTTCCATCTGTGGAGCCTCCTGCCCCTGTTTTGGTGGAGGGGGAATTGGAGTATATTGTGGAGAAGATTTTGGATTCTCGTGTCTCTAGACGGAAACTCCAGTATCTGGTCAAATGGAAGGGTTATGCTCAGGAAGATAATTCCTGGGTTTTTGCCTCTGATGTCCATGCCCCAGATCTTGTTCGTGCCTTTCATGTGGCTCATCCTGGTCGGCCTGGGGGTTCTGGTGAGGGTTCGGTGACCCCTCCTCAAGGGGGGGGGTACTGTTGTGAATTCTGTGGCTGAGTTCACTTCTGTGGTCACAAGTGGTATTGCAGTCTCTGGGCTTCCTCCCTCAGGTGTTTTGGTGAGCTCGTTGGCTGCCTTGCTATTTAGCTCCACCTGAGTCTGTCTTCCTTGCTCCTTGTCAATGTTCCAGTGTTGGATCTGAGCTACTGCATCTTTCCTTGGGCCTGCTGCTCTGCTAGATAAGTGCTTCTAGTTTGTTTTCTGTTTTTTCTGTCCAGCTTGCTATTAACTTTTGCTGGAAGCTCTGAGAAGCAAAGGGGTGCACCGCCGTGCTGTTAGTTCGGCACGGTGGGTCTTTTTGCCCCTTTGCGTGGTTTTCGTTTTAGGGTTTTTTGTAGACTGCATAGTTCTCTTTGCTATCCTCGCTCTGTCTAGAATATCGGGCCTCACTTTGCTGAATCTATTTCATTCCTACGTTTGTCTTTTCATCTTGCTAACAGTCATTATATGTGGGGGGCTGCCTATTCCTTTGGGGTATTTCTCTGAGGTAAGTCAGGCTTGTATTTCTATCTCCAGGCTAGTCAGCTCCTCAGGCAGTGCCGAGTTGCATAGGTAGTTGATAGGCGCAATCCACTGCTGCTTATAGTTGTGTGAGGATAGATCAGGTACTGCAGTCTACAGAGATTCCACGTCTCAGAGCTCGTCCTATTGTTTTTGGTTATTGCCAGATCTCTGTATGTGCGCTGATTACTGCACGCTGTGTTGCCTGATTGCCAGCCATAACAGACCTGGCACCTGCTCACAGTGCCAAAACCACTGGTAAATGGTTTACTGACCATGGTATTACTGTGCTCAATTGGCCTGCCAACTCTCCTGACCTGAACCCCATAGAGAATCTGTGGGATATTGTGAAGAGAAAGTTGAGAGACGCAAGACCCAACACTCTGGATGAGCTTAAGGCCGCTATTGAAGCATCCTGGGCCTCCATAACATCTCAGCAGTGTCACAGGCTGATTGCCTCCATGCCACGCCGCATTGAAGCAGTCATTTCTGCGAAAGGATTCCCGACCAAGTATTGAGTGCATAACTGAACATTATTATTTGATGGTTTTTTGTTTGTTATTAAAAAACACTTTTATTTGATTGGATGGGTGAAATATGCTAATTTATTGAGACAGGTTTTTTGGGTTATCAGGAGTTGTATGCCAAAATCATCAGTATTAAAACAATAAAAGACCTGACAAATTTCAGTTGGTGGATAATGAATCTATAATATATGAAAGTTTAATTGTAATCATTACATTATGGTAAATAATGAAATTTAACACTATATGCTAATTTTTTGAGAAGGACCTGTAGGCATTGTCAATCATTTGGAGCGTCTAAAAATTAGATGGGCAATGATGGACTCAACTTGTCCATGATTTACATAGAGTCCATTTATTTAAATAGGCATCATGTAATATTAAATTTCTCTATGGTGGCACTGCAGAGCAACTGAAGACTTGTTGCCAAATTTTTGTGCAGATTACAAAAAATGACTGGAGGTCTTTGACTATATAGACAGACATTATTAGAAAAGTTAGTGTGTAAAGCTTTGTGGGTGGTTTGGAGGCTTTTGGTAAATCTTTTGCTTTCTTTCTTTCAACTTTCTTTTTATTGAGAAAAGATGTATAATACAGGAAAAAAAGAGCAAGTTATACGATACACAGTATAATATGATAAATCATGCGTAGAAAAAAAAAGAGACAATCATGTATAATCACTTATTTTACATTGAACCAAGATAAAGGGCCCAAATTTAACCTTTGATCAGTGGGCCAACTCATTACTTCGAAGAGTAGGACATGGTGGTTCAAGATTGACTCTGTTAATAAGTGTTTCATCAACTTAACGATAAGGGGAAGAGAGAAGAAGAGGAGGAGAAAGAAAAGGGGAGGGGAGGATTGAGGGAGGGCGGGAGTAGGGGGGGAGGAAATCGGAGGGGAGGGGGTTGGTGATCCAAAGCAAGGCAGGAATTCAGGAAGAAACTTCAGGGCGAGCCATCCCATATATGATATAGCTTGGAATCAGTTAGTTTTCTGTGTTTATAGAGGTGTTTGAGAAAAAATCTGAGCTGGAGCAGTACACGGACCAAGGCCCCCAAATGTTCCGGAAGGAGGTGAGAGACTCCTGGGTATAGGCTACTAATTCAGCTGTGTAATACACTAAATCTATTTTGTCTAGGATTTGTTTTTTGTGGGAATAAGAGTAGATTTCCACATGGTGGGTATTAGGTATTTTCCGGCCGCTATGATATTACTAGCTAGTTTGGATATTGATGAATCTTTGGGCCAAAGGGGAAGTTGAGTAGTACAGACTGGGGGTCTAGGGTTGGGGCTCGGCCTAGTACTGAAAATATAATATCTGCTATCAGTTGCCAGTAGCGCATAATTTTTGGACAAGTCCACCAGATATGTAGGTAAGAACCCACATCAGAGCAGCATCTCCAGCATGTCTCGGGAGTGGGTGAGTGCCATAGGTGTATCTGAGAGGGTGGTCGATACCACCTCAATATCACTTTATAGGAGTTTTCTTGCAACTTCACACATTGGGAAGGTCCGTGTGAATTGTTGTAAATGGAGGTGATTTGGTCTTGATGGAACGAGATATTGAGATCCCGTTCCCAGAGTCCTATAAATGCTCTTTTGGCAACGGCTTTTTCGGCAATCAGAATTTTGGTAGAGTTTGGATAGGACCTTTTTTGGTGGATTGTGTTGGGCGCAGAGTTGTTCAAAGGGTGTGATGGGGCGGAATAAATTAAGCTGGTTTTTCTTTTTATAGCAATAGTCCCTTAGTGTTTTGTAGTGAAGGAAAGTAATATTTAAATGAGGATTAGACGTCTGGAACTCGGGGAAACTCATCACTGAACCTTCAGTGAAGAAGACGTCTATTGGTAACGGTGGTCTAGGCAAGTCCCTATGTGGTAATTTAGGGGGGATGGGTCCAATGACGTCCTGTATTGTCAAAATTGGGGAGATAGGTGGGGTTAGTTTGGGAAACACGGTTCTCCAAATTTTAAGTACAGCTATAGTTAATTCGTTGGAAAGAAGTTGATTTAAATTGGAGTAATCATGTAGTAGTGTCATGGTTCGTAGGGGGATAGGAGCGAGGTGTTCTTCAATGGGCAGCCAAAGTTTTTCGGTGGGTTTTCTGATCCAATCAACTACTCTAGAGAGCATAGCGGCTTTATAATATTGGAAAATATCAGGTACACCCATGCCTCCCTCCAACCTTGGTAAAGCTAATGTGGTAGCGTTAATTCGAGGACGTTTATTATTCCAGACAAAGTTGATGAAGAAGGAGTTAATTTTGGCCAGGTAGTATTTGGGAATATAGATAGGGAGCATCTGGAAGAGATATAAGAATTAGGTAGTATAATGCTTTTCAACAGATTTTTTCTTCCCATCCAAGATAGGAAGGGGGCTTTCCAGGAGTTGACCGTGAAGGTGGCCTGCTTTAGTAAGGGTACAATATTGAGCTCCAAGAGCTCTCCCATCTACCTTCCAATTTTGATACCCAGATTTGTTATGAACTTGGGGGGCCATTTGAAGGGGTAAAGTTTTTTCAGTTTATCGATTCCGGATTTGGGAATATTAAGGCTTAATGCTTCTTACTTTGTGATGTTGATTTTGTAGTTGGATAGTTCCCCATAGAGCTCTATTGTATGGACAAAGGCAGGGATACCCCTCCCAGGATCAGACAGTACCACCAGAAGATCATCTGCAAATGCTGCAGACTTGTGATGGAAGCCGCCAACCTGGATCCCTTTGATATCTACATTATGTTGAATGCTTTGGATTAGAGGTTCCATGGCTAGCACATATAGAATCAGAGAGAGAGGGCACCCCTGCCTCGTACCATTTTGAATATAGAAGGGGTCTGATAGTAAGTTATTAATTCTTAGTCGGGCTGAGGGAGTGGTATACATCTGGAAAATTGCGTCTACTAACTGGGGGGGGGAAGTGAAAGGTGAGGAGAGTTTCACGTAAGAATGTCCAGTCCACCCTGTCGAAGGCCTTTTTGGCGTCCGTCCCCAATAAGACAAGAGGAATCTTGTTCATTTTTGCGTATTGTATTAGGTGTAGAATTCTGGAGGTGTTGTCCCTCCCCTCCCGGCCTGTCAAAAAACCCATTTGGTTGGGTGAGATGAGTTGTGGTAGTAGCTCCGCTAGTCTTCTTGCAATAAGACTCGCATACATTTTTAGGTCAACATTAAGCAAGGAAATAGGTCTGTAGCTTCCACAACTTTCTGGGTCTTTCCCTTCTTTATGAAGAAGGGAGATATGGGCTTCAAGCGAATGGGAGGGGAAAGATTTACCATCCAGAACTGCATTACACACATTTATTAGGTGGGGGCCCAAAATGTCAAAGAAGGATTTGTAGTATATTTTGGGGAGTCCGTCCGGGCCTGGGGATTTCCCTTTTGCCCTACCAGACAGGGTGGACTGAAGCTCAGAGAGGTCGAAGGGTCTGACCAGGCACTGCTGTTGGAGAGCAGAAAGTTGGGGGAGGTGTAAGGAGGATAAAAAAGCTCAGGTTTTGGTTTGCCTTTGATTTTTGTCGTCTGTTGAGTCACTTTGGCGAAGTTGGTATAGATCTTTAAAGAAGGTCAAAAATGCATCAGTGATCTGGTTATATTGTTGCGTAGTTTGACCTTCAGTAGATTTAATTTTATGAATGAAGGTTCGAGCTTGGCGTTTTTTGATCAAAGAGATCATGAGTTTGGATGCATTATCCCAATGAGCAAAAATTTTGTTCTTCCAGGAAAGGTAATATTTGGAAGTGCGAGCATTTAATCTTTTAAAGATTGGCGTTTTTTCGTGAGTTGGGAAAGTACATCACCTGATAATTCTTTCTTATGGCAAGCATCCAAGGCCACAATGTCATTATATAGGGCTAGGATTTCTGCTTTTTTCTGTCTATTTAAGAACGAAGCAATTGAAATGAATACACCGCGAATCGTGGCCTTATGGGCTTCCCACAATAGTGGAGGGTCAATGTCAGGGGTAGAGTTAAGTTTAAAATATTCTTGGAGCGATTCACGGATACATTTTTTGACGTCTTCACGTTGTAGTAGTGATTCATTAAGTCTCCATGTCCTAGAGTTAGAGTATGGTTTATGGAATTCTAGATTAATTAGAACTATAGAGTGGTCAGAGTGGATAGCGGGAATTATATTCATGCTTATGGTAGAATGGAGGAGGGGTCTAGAGATTAAAATGTAATCCAGGCGATGATAGGAGTTGTGGGGGGGTGAGTAAAAAGTGTAGTCAGTATCTGTTGGGTGTAAATAGCGCCATGCATTGATCAGTTCAAGGGAATGTAATAGTGATTTGAGACGGGCTAGATCTTTTAATGAAATGGAGCTTTTCTTGGTTGAGGTGTCTAGAGTGGGGTCTAATGCTACATTAAGGTCGCCTCCTAGGATAACTGTGCCTTCAGGATCAGATAGGCATTCTACAAGGAGGAAAGGTATATCTCTAGCGAATGCTATTGATACTCCACTTGATCCCTTTTGAGGGGATGTAGCATGGCACCACCTGTCAAAAAAGCATTTTTCAAATGTAGGGGTTTTGTCTTTAGTAAAATGGGTCTCTTGTAGAAGTAGAATGTCATATTTAGATATTTTGAAAGAATTTAAAGTTTGCGACCTGGGAATTGGGGAGTTCAGTCCGTGCACGTTGTGTGAGATAATCTGGAAAGACTTACGGTTCACCGCCATGATGCGTGTAGTTTAGAGCAGATCAAGCAGAGGGATGGCTCGTCCCACGGATCATGAGGAGAGAAGGGGTGTCTAGGGGTGAGGGTAGATGAAAAGGAAAAACTGTTAGAATCATGAGAACATAAGAAAACAAAATGGTCAGAACATGGTAGATAGGAGGGGGTAACGTTAGGTGATATGAAACTTTTCATAGCTTAGGTAGGGGACATGGAGAAGGAGGTCAGAGAAGGGAGTCATATAAACAACAACATGTTGGAGTTTTTATACTTCAAAAATTGCAGCAAGAACGTTACGTAGACATAAGTCTTTGCTGACCAAGGGGAACAACAAAGAAAACAATAAGCTCAATAAACTCGAGAGCAAAAATTGTATGAGTTCAAAGAAAAGAACATATGTCAAAGAACAAGAAGGTAACAGGAAAATCTTCTTTCTTTTGAATTTTCTACTCTTTGCTCCTAGTCTCACTCAGTCTGGGTCATGGTCTTTGTCTCTTGGTGATGTATTCTTGGAGGAGCGGCGTTTTGAGCGTGCAGATTTTGAGGCCGAGGAGTCCTGCCAGGGAGAAGGTACAGGCAGGGGCCTCAGCCTATGGGTTTCATGAACAGTCTCCAAAATAGGCGGTTGATCAAGTTGGATCTCCAGTTCCTTGCAGACATTTTTAATATCAGCCGTAGATTTGATCACAAATTTCCGGTCCTTAGCCGATATAGAAATACAAAAGGGGAATAGCCAGCGGTATGGGTAGTGTCTCTGCTGAAGAACAAAGGTGAGGGGTTTCAGGAGACATCTCTTATATAGAGTGGAGGCTGAGAGATCCTGAAAGATGTAGATTGGAGTCCCACCATGTGTGATCGACTCCGCCTCCCGGGCTCTTTTTAGCAACAGGTCTTTGGTTCTATAATCGAGAAAGCGGCATAGAACATCTCGTGGAGCTTTGTCAGGTTTCGGTTTTGGTTTCAGAGCTCTATGAACTCTTACTAGGTCAATCTCAAGAGGGTCTGATGGGTTGAGAATTGAGCGGAAGATTTCAATGGCAGTAGGGATCAGTGCTTCTGGGAGGGTCGATTCTGGAACACCTTTTAGTCTGAGATTATTTCTTCTCTCCCTATTTTCGTGGTCCTCTAGTATGTTATAAATTCGATTTATGTGCTCTTCTTGCTGGACATGGCAGCTCAGGGAGGAGTTAGTACTATGAATTAATTCTGATTGAGAGGTTTCTACTGCTTCTATTCTATGGCCCGGTTGGTTGAGGTCTTGTTTAATAGTTGAGAGGTCTCTGCCTATAGGACCCAGGGCTTTGCTTAGGATTCTCTTGATAAATGATCTGGTGACTTGATCTCCTCCAGCCTGATCATCTGTATCTCCGTCGCTTTCACATTCCGATTCTGTGTGAGTCTCCATGTCTCTCTCTTGTGATTGGGGAGGTTTGGCGGTAATGGCTGGGTTGTTTCGTTTTTTTAGGAATTTTTCTATATCTGCTTGAGGGGTAGAGCTAACGGATCTAGAGTTTGATCTAGTTGATTTTTGTATGGATTTGACCATTGTAGGTAAATTGCTGCAAGTCAAAGAAAATAGAGAACTCCCAAATCTCCTCCAGCTCCTCTTAGTGATAGCTACATCCTACGTTGTACAGGCAGGAGTGGGAGAAGGTAGGGTATTGTAATAAAGCCCCAATGGGGGAGGGGTCCTTTAGAAGGTTGTTAGAAAAGCGTGCAGCAGTAAGGTTTTCAGGAGGTTAGATGGTGCAGTCTTAGGTGGTGGTGGTGGTGGTGGGGGGGTCAGTTCTGATACCAGCGGATAGCGTTTGTGGTGGAGTGTAGGAAGCCTCAGTGACCCCAAAGATGGGGGCTAGTTTGGGCGGAACCGCTGGGTGCCAAATAGCAGCAGCTACAATGATCCGCGGCTAGTCTCCCCCAATGCCCAGATCTGAGCGATGCCCGCAGTCCCCGGTTAAAGCCTCCTAGTGTGGAAGGACCCACCTCAGAGTTATAGGTGCTCTGCTGGTTCTCACCGTCGTCGGCTCCACAGCAGCAGCTGCAGCGGGCACCAGAGGTCACAGCAATCCTCCGGGCGGCGTGGTGCAGGAGCCGCCAGCTAAACGGTGTCGGCGGCTGAAAGGAGGTCACTCCGCCAGTGTTCGTCCGGCAATCCTGCAGCTAAGCGGGTGTTCCTCTGGAGCCAGTCTCTGCGCTCACCAGGCCGAGCGTGCACCTTCTCCTCGGGTGCTGCCTCGTGATCCGGCGGCCTGTCCCAGCGCCTCCCATCAAGACAAGCCGGTCAGCCTCCCCGGTGCCACGCGACTCCTTCAATTCACCGGCAGTCCCGGGCGGACGATCCCGACGGCAGCCGCAGGGGGACAGGTATGGAGCAGGGGATCAAGTTGGTCCGACCCCCGCCGGAGCCCCCGCGTCTTCAGACCCTTCCCGCCCGCAGTCCCAAGATGGTGGCTAGCGTTCCCGCCGGCTCCCTCACCAGTCGCCTCCGCCGGGACCAGACTCGGTAAATCTTTTGCAATTGGATCTTGCTAAGCTTCAGAGCCACCATCAGGTTGCGGCCATTATCACATAGGACCATGCCTGATTGTAGGTTCAACTGTGAGAGCCACAAATCAGTCTTGTCTGTTATAACTTTCAACAACTCTATGACCGTGTGCCTGGTGGTCACCTAAGCAAACATAGTTTCAGCAGACTCTGTTTCCCACCTCACCGAGGCAGTGCTGCAGTGTTTTCATGCACCCCTTCGGAGGAAGAGATTCTCGAAACGCGTGTCAGGGGGTACGATGTGGCAGCCTGGAGTATTCATTGTGAACTTTTTTCATTTCATCTCCATGCCTGGCTATGATCTGCACAGAAACATTTCTCCTTTATAAAGCTTCTGAGTAACTTTGCTTATAATGCATTGGATCATATTACTGAAATAATTTTACCCAGTCCTGCAGGATGTTTTTGATCCACATGTATATGCACCTTTGCACTTGATTCACTTTAAGCACTGTGCTTTTATTGATATATTTACAGTGGGACACCATTGATGCTATTTATGCACTTATTATTATTGTTGGATCTGATTCATACTTCTGCCCAATGTTTGCTTGTTTTTTTCATTCCTTTCTGTATGATGTCATATGTTTTAGATATGGTTCAATAACATTTATATTGTTATATGCCATTTTTTGGAGGACTTCTTTTGTGTAGGGTTTCCTAAGCCTGATATGTTTGACAACTAGGAAATGGAGGAAGAGGAGGAGAAGAGGGTACAGTAACTAGTGTAGGAGGTGGGGGAATACCTTGTGAAACTAGGGTCCTCAATCCACTGTGTTTGCAGTGGAAATTATGTACAGTAGGTAGCAGGTATACAACTTTATGAATGTTTCCTTCACAAGACGGAGCATTTTCACACAGTCTCAAATCATCAACTCCAACTCTCTCTACTCTCCTTATTAACGCGTATCATTGTTTACATTATACTATACAACAGCAGTATGTCCATCTCCTTACACTAAAAGCATGCTATTTCAGTTGAATTCACCTGTGCTTTCTGTCTTCATTAGGTCAGCTGTACACACCCCGAATGTGAACTGGTCCTTCAGGTTCTTGAGCAGGAGGCCCAATGCTATAAGAAAATGAGATCACAGAATGAGACAATACTCAGATCCCCAACTGAAGGTAACAATCGAAGGTGCCTAAAAACTTTAAAGGGAACCTGTCAGGTTCCCCATGCTCCCAGAACCAAAAAACAGATCTGTAGAAAAAGCATTTCTAACGTACGCTTATGATATGTAATAGAAGCCTTTGACTATGTGCCGTTAGTGTCCCCAGACTAGTTGACCCACTTACCATTTTACCACAGCCCTGTGGGTGTGATAACATGACTTACAAGCGCCAGAGTCATCGCCAATACTATACATACCTCGCTCATGTGCACGGCTTCCTTCCCTCACTGCATTGATTGTCTGAAGCCGGGTGTACGCGTGCCAGTTTCAGAGAGTCACACTGCGCATGATTGGAAGCCTTCTTCACTTCTGATCATGTACATGTATAGCACTGGCGATGACTCTGGCCCTTGTAAGTCATGTTATCACATGCACAAGAGTGTGATAACAAGGCAAATGGGCTGACAAGTCTGAGGACACTAATGCCTTATCAGCTAGTCAAAGGCCTCATTTACATATCATAAATGGAATTTAGAAATACTTGTTCTAAAGATCTGTTTATGTGTGTAATGTAATACAGGGACTGTTAGGCGGGGTATATAGCTATGTACACACAACTGCTGGTGGTTCTGGGAGCACGGGGGAGCTGACAGGTTCCCTTTAAATTAAAATGTAAATCTATTGTTCAGAGGGTAGTATAATTTTGTTTTTTTTTGGATGTTTTTTGCACTTTTTGATTTAAAAACGCTATCTCTTTACCTTATATTTTTTGCATATCTAGCATTAGTAGAGTTCATCAATGACGTCATTCAAAAATTACGGTGTGCTGACCAATGCACCGTATATGTTTGTACTGTATAGTGACCACATACAGTAGTTGTACATTTGTACATTAATTTAGTTCATTCTGGTGTTCAGTCCTTTTTTTTGTAGTGTAAATTGGGGTTGTGGCCCCCTCCAGGGGTGAGCTCCCTTTAATTAAGATTCGGTGATGAGTATTTGGTGAGCTTTTGATGTTGCAGATTTTCGACAGCATTTCTATACCTATTAGCTAAATGATGTTATTTTCATTTTTTTTTTAATGTTTTTGTCTCGCTTTGGTGTATCATCTACTATATAATTGTCTAAGGGTCACTTCTGTCTTTCTGTCTGTCTTCCTGTCTGTCACGGATATCATTGGTCGCGGCCTCTGTCTGTCATGGAATCCAAGTCGCTGATTGGTCGTGGCAAAACGCCCATGGCCATTGCCACGACCAATCAGCGACGGCCACAGTCCGGCAGCAATATGGCCGCTCTTTCCTCCCCGCAGTCAGTACCCGCTCCATACTCCCCTCCAGTCATCCAGTCAGCCCTCACACAGGGTTAATATCAGCGTTACCGGAGCATTGTGTAACGCACTCCGGTTACGCAGCTATTAACCCTGTGTGACCAACTATTTACTATTGATGCAGCATCAATAGTAAAACGATCTAATGTTAAAAATAATAATAATTAAAAAAAAAGGTTATTCTCACCCTCCGACGTGCGTGCTGTCCTTGGCAGTGCAAGTGGCAGGTTCCGGTTCCAAAGATGCTATGCGAGAAGGACCTTACATGACGTCACGGTCATGTGACCGCGACATCATCACAGGTCCTGCGCTCATACCACCCCTGGGCCTTATTTTTTATTTTGTAACCTGTTATATACATGACTGGGCAATATACTACGTAGCTGGGCAATATACTACGTGACTGGCCAATATACTATGTGATTGGGCAGTATACTACGTGTCTGTGCTGTATACTACATAGCTCTGTGCTGTATACTACGTCGCTGTGCAATATACTACGTGGCTGGGCAATATACTATGTGGCTGGGCAATATACTACGTCACTGGGCAATATACTACGTAACTGGGCAATATACTACATGGCTGGGCAATATACTACGTCACTGAGCAATATACTACGTGGCTGGGCAATATACTACGTGGCTGGGCAATATACTACGTCACTGGGCAATATACTACGTGACTGGGCAATATACTACGTGGCTGGGCAATATACTATGTCATTGGGCAATATACTACGTCGCTGGGCAATATACTACGTGGCTGGGCAATATACTACGTGGCTGGGCAATATACTATGTCACTGGGCAATATACTACATCACTGGGCAATATACTATGTGGCTGGGCAATATACTACGTGGCTGGGCAATATACTACGTGGCTGGGCAATATACTACGTCACTGGGCAATATAGTACGTGGGCTGTGCAATATACTACGTGGACATGCATATTCTAGAATACCCGATGCGTTAGAATCGGGCAACCATCTAGTGTTTTAAATAAAGCTGCTTTGTTTTTGATACTTCCTGGTATTTAACTTTGAAGAAATTCTATTATTGATTCAGTCGTGTGATTTATTTGCATTTTTAGTGCTTAGTTTAAGCAGCAGAAACACAGTAGAAATGCATATTCAGATGCAGATGCAACCTCTATGGAGAAAATTCAAACATAAATCTCAGTGTACTTGCAAGAGAAATTGACTCAATAATATTGCAGATTTCAAAAACACCCTGCATGGAATGAAAGCTCTTGTTTCTCTACCAGATATCTGCAAAACTG
The DNA here is from genome assembly GCF_032444005.1 of Ranitomeya imitator. Lineage (NCBI taxonomy): Eukaryota > Metazoa > Chordata > Amphibia > Anura > Dendrobatidae > Ranitomeya > Ranitomeya imitator. Next base: position 497,252,066 of record NC_091283.1, on the reverse strand, counting down.
AAAAGGCATCTATCTACCACATCAACTACTCAGTAAACTAACTTTGTCCTGTTCCTTCCTTCCAAATATTATCTGCATGTGACTCTGCACCCTACTATTCATCTGTCTCCACACCCTCCATGCACACGATAACTGCACTTGATACTTGACTATTGCACTTAAACACACGGGCTGATGACCGGATCATGCAGCTTTATATGGAAATCCCTATTTATTATAATTGCCAGACCTGAAATAACAAGCACTTTTCACCTATTGTGTCCCCCCATTTCCTTGTAGATTGTAAGCTTGCGAGCAGGGACCTCACCCCTAATGTCACTGTTTAAATTGTCTTAACTTATACTGAATTTATTGTCTGTACATGTCCCCGCTTAATTGTAAAGTGCTGCGGAATATGTTGGCGCTATATAAATAAAAATTATTATTATTATTATTATATATACTTTAGACCAAGAGCAGCTGGACTCACTAGTGTTGGAAGGACTTGCCAACCAATTAATGTGTATGGGATGTTAGTCCTATGTCGGGTTCTGATCCTTAGTTCTCATAGGGCAAAGCCACTTCCATAGGTGTCTGACAATTGATTACTCTTACTCCCCATCATACACATGCACTATCAGCCTAACAAAGCATGTATATGTATGAGGATTTCATTAGGAATAGCTGCCTGATAAACCAACAGGATAAGTCTACCATGAGGGGGATGTCTTGTTTGATAAAAAGATAAAAAAAAATTTTTTTTAATGTGTGTAAAGTGGAAAAAGATTGAGTATATTTTAATTGGATTACAAAAGCTGCCCTGTCTCATCATTGGATCTATCACATCAATATCTCCAATTTTGGCTTTGGAAATGTCTATGTCAGCACAAGAGCAGTAATTTGCCCGAATGGGCATATTTCAACATTTATTTCAACAGCTAAACCACCTATCTTTTCCATCATGACTTTTTCATAGACCAGTCAGTCAGCCTCTTCATAGACATCATTGCTTTTGCGTCAAAACAGTGAGCTCTCTTGCATGTCAGACCCAAGGTAGATGTTGAGGTACTAGCACTGATATCTTGTGGTCGGGAAAGCTTTTGTAATTCAATTATATTAATACATTTACCTTGCACTAGACAACATGTCTTTCAAGTTGGATATCTCATTTAAGTCTTGCAAATTGAGAAGTAAATGCCAATTTTATAGTTACATGGTACGTTGAAAAAAAGACACGTCATCCATGTTCAACCAATTTTAGTGATTCATTAAAGGGGTTGTCCGGACTACAATGGAAAGTTGCAGTCACTCTGTGTGACTGCAGACTTATGAATTCCCCCCAGGTCATGCACTGTACGCTGCGAGGATTCGCTGCTTTCTTAGTCTGGAGCGGTGGTGATGTATGCGATATATATACTCCCGGCCAGAGTCTGTTTAGTGGGTGCGGCCTCACTCTACACACTTGCATTGAGTGAGGCTGCAACCACTAGACGGCTGCACTTTCTGGGCAACCGTGTCTCTTGACAGGTTGCGGGGTCATGCAATACAAGTGTATGGAGCGAGGCCAGGGGTGAAATGTGCCATCTTTGAGACGCGTTCCACCACTACACAGATGATGGAACAGCCCCAGGACACAGGAAGATCTGTAATAAAATCCATAGCAATATGCAGCAATAGCACCAAGGGCACAAGAAATGGTAAGAGTTGCCCAGACAGGAGTTGCCTAGGAGTTTTGTTGCAAGCACAAGAAGGGCATCCGAAAACGAAATTCAAGACTTCCTTACACATGGTAGGGCACCGGTAGTGACATGATATGAACTGCAATGTCTTTTCTGCCCAGCTTGGAGTAGTGCCTTCATTGCTAAACTCGCCTCTAACCATCTTGGATGGCTTGATGTTGAGTTGAGGTTCCTCCTCTTGGTCAGTGGGCATGAAGGAGTGGAAAAGTGCACTGAATTTGTTTCTGCCAGCTGGGTGAAAACGCAGACAAAATCAATACAGGCAAAAAATAGTGACCACCTAGCTTGATGCAGATTCAGTCTTTGCACGGACTGCAAATAGGCCAGGTTCTTGTGTTCAGTATGAATGATGACTGGATGGACTGCTCTCTCGAAAAGCCATCTTGATTGCTAACATCTCTCGGTGCTATGCTCCAGGGCAGAGAAGACCTTGGAGAACAAACCGCAGGCCACCATATGGCCGGAAGGAGACTTCTGAGTAAGAACTGCTCCAGCCCCAGAAGAAGAAATGTTTACCTGCAGAAAGAATTGATTGTTCACTTCTGGCTGATGTAATACTGGAGTGGAGGACAAGGCCTGTTTCAAGGAGAGAAAAGCATTCTAAGCCTCTGGAGTCCATACCTTCGGATTGGCACCCTTATGGATCATGGCAGAAATAAGAGCTGTCCGTGATGAAAAATGAGGAATGAATTGTCAGTAGTAGTTGGTAAATTCCATGAATCGCTGGTTATCTTTAACTAGATGGTGGCCCGATTCTAAAGCATCGGGTATTCTAGAATATGTATGTCCACGTAGTATATTGCCCAACCACGTAGTATATTGCCCAGCCAAATAGTATATTGCCCAGTGACGTAGTATATTGCCCAGTCACATAGTATACAGCACAGAGCCACGTAGTATATTGCCCAGTGACGTAGTATATTGCCCAGTCACATAGTATACAGCACAGAGCCACGTAGTATATTGCCCAGTCACGTAGTATATTGCCCAGCCACGTAGTTCACCTAGTATATTGCCCAGTCACATAGTATATTGCACAGAGCCACATAGTATACAGCACAGAGCCACGTAGTATACAGCACAGAGACACGTAGTATACAGCACAGAGCCACGTAGTATACAGCACAGAGCCACGTAGTATACAGCACAGAGCCAGGTAGTATACAGCACAGAGCCAGGTAGTATACACCACAGAGCCACTTAGTATACAGCACAGAGCCAGGTAGTATACAGCACAGAGCCACGTAGTATACTGCCCTGTCACGTAGTATACAGCACAGAGCCACATAGTATACAGCACAGAGCCACGTAGTATACTGGCCAGTCACGTAGTATACAGCACAGAGCCATGTAGTATAAAGCACAGTCACGTAGTATGCACCATATCCCTGTTAAAAAAAAAGAATTAAAATAAAAAATAGTTACATACTCACCTCCTGGAGCCTCCGGATCGAAGCGGTCGGTTCCCGATGCATGCCGCGCGGTCCGGTCTGAAGAGTGCATTGCGGTCTCGCGCGATGATGACGTAGCGGTCTCGCGAGACCGTACCTCATCATCTCGCGAGACCGCAATGCATGCAGCGGTCACCGGGGCGTCGCACGGAGCGGGAAAGGCTGGTTCCTGATCCGGGGGGGCCACCGGAGGGTGAGTATGTAACTATTTTTTTCTTTTTTTTTTAACATTAGATATTTTTACTATTCATGCTGCATAGGCAGCATGAATAGTAAAAAGGTGGTCACACAGGGTTAATAGCAGCGTTAACCGAGTGCGTTACACCGCGGTCAATGCTGCCATTAACCCTGTGTGAGCTCTGACCGGAGGGGAGTATGCGGACGCCGGGTACTGACTGCGGGGAGGAAGGAGCGGCCATTTTCTTCCGGACTGTGGCCGTCGCTGATTGGTCGCGGCAGCTATGACAGGCAGCTGCCGAGGCCAATCAGCGAATGAATAACTGTGACAGACAGACAGACAGAAGGACAGACGGAAGTGACCCTTAGACAATTATATAGTAGATGCTTTCAGGGCCACTCGAAGATGGAAGGCACCTTCTCCGTAACTATCACTAGACCTGTGTCCGAGATGATATAACCTAGGAAAGGTAGAGAAGATTGTTCTAACACACATTTATCAAATTTAGCACACAGGCAATTCTCCCTGAGTTGCTGCAGAACTTGGTGAATGTTCTGCCTATGAAAGGGCAGATCTGAAGATAATACCAAGATATTGTCCAGTTAAACAACGATACAAGTGTAGAGGAGGTCTCAAAACTTGGAATATAACTGGACATTACTGAGTCCGAATGACATAATTCGGTATCCATAATGACCGTCCTGGGTGTTTAAAACCATCTTCCATTCATCTCCTCAATGTTTCCGGATTAGATTGTATGCTCCTCATAGATCCTGTTTGGTAAAAATCCTAGCACCTCTGAGTCAGTTGAACAACTCCGGAATCAACAGCAATTGATACTTGCTCTTAGCAGTGATCTGATTGAGATCCCTATAATCAATGCAAGGTCAGAGGGTCTCATCCTTTTTCTTTACAAAGAAGAAGCTGGCTCCAGCTGGAGAAGGGGACTTCTAAATGAAACCCCAAGCCAAATTCTCCTTAACATACTCGGACATGGCAAGAGGCTCCGCCTGGGACAGAGGGTAAATATGGACTTGTGGAGGTGATGATCCCAGAAGCAGGTCTATAGAGCAGTCATATGGCCGATATGCATAGGTAACATCTATGTTTCTTTTTTATTGAAGACGTCTGCATGCATGTGGAGCCATGGAAGATAGGAAGATACAGAAGCGGATAAGATGAGCTAGGAAGCATGTAGAAGGCGATCTTCTCAGTGCGCAGTATTGCTATCTGGAGCTCTACTTGCTTGATGACCACCTGAATGGCCTCAGCTAGGGGTTTCCCATCGACAGATGACACCAGCAATGGATTTTGGAGTTGCCGAACTGTGGATCTGATAGTGATCTACCAATGCTTGCTATATGAAGTTCCCTGCTTCCCCGGAATTAAGATGCGCTGTATCAAAGAACTGGAACCTCCACAAGTCACAGATACAGTCAAGATTAATAGCGAAGAGGAATTGTTCTCACCCAGGGCAGCCTCTCCCAACTTCCCTAAGCTTTTGATTTTCCCGGCCTCTTGGGACAAGAGCAAATGAGATGACCAGTTTCAACACAATAGAATGCACAAGCCCTTGACTTGATGGATCTCCTGCAGTTGCTCAACCAGCTCCACATTTCGACATGCATAGGCTCAAGAGATGCTGCGGTCGCAGTAGGCTGAGAAATAAGCGGCCTATGGAAAAACTGGGCCAGAAGAAGTGGTCTTCTTTTATGCACTATTTCTCAGGAGTATGCCTGGAACTGGAGGTCTATATGGATGGTCAGGGAAACTAGATCGTCCAGTGTAATAGGAATGTCTCGTCTTGCTAATTCATCCGTCCTAGAAGGCGACTACCAGCTTCATTGTTCCATCCAAGTTAAGAAGCCAAGGTGTGGAAATAAACTGCGTATTGGCCTACAGACAGACTGGCCTGGCATAGTCTGAGGAGGGATTAGGCAGCAGAAATAACTTGGGCTGGTTCATCAAATACCTTGCGTAACGCCTCTAGGAAGGTCTGCAGATCTGAGAATATCGCATCTCCTTTTTCCCACAAGGGGTTGAGCCACATCAGTAGCTCTCCTCCAAGATGGGACATTGGAAAGGCTACCTTTGCTCGATCAGAGGGGAACTGGCATGACAGCAATTCAAAGTGCATTGATTCCTGGTTGCTAAAAGTTCGGCATTGCTTTGGATCCCCATCAAAATATAGTGGTGCAGACAGATGGGGTCTGGGACTTGAAGCATGACTTGTGGACTGAATGAGAAGGGAAAAAAAAGAAGAAGCTGGCTCCAGCTGGAGAAGGGGACTTCTAAATGAAACCCCAAGCCAAATTCTCCTTAACATACTCGGACATGGCAAGAGGCTCCGCCTGGGACAGAGGGTAAATATGGACTTGTGGAGGTGATGATCCCAGAAGCAGGTCTATAGAGCAGTCATATCGCCGATATGCATAGGTAACATCTATGTTTCTTTTTTATTGAAGACGTCTGCATGCATGTGGAGCCATGGAAGATAGGAAGATACAGAAGCGGATAAGATGAGCTAGGAAGCATGTAGAAGGCGATCTTCTCAGTGCGCAGTATTGCTATCTGGAGCTCTACTTGCTTGATGACCACCTGAATGGCCTCAGCTAGGGGTTTCCCATCGACAGATGACACCAGCAATGGATTTTGGAGTTGCCGAACTGTGGATCTGATAGTGATCTACCAATGCTTGCTATATGAAGTTCCCTGCTTCCCCGGAATTAAGATGCGCTGTATCAAAGAACTGGAACCTCCACAAGTCACAGATACAGTCAAGATTAATAGCGAAGAGGAATTGTTCTCACCCAGGGCAGCCTCTCCCAACTTCCCTAAGCTTTTGATTTTCCCGGCCTCTTGGGACAAGAGCAAATGAGATGACCAGTTTCAACACAATAGAATGCACAAGCCCTTGACTTGATGGATCTCCTGCAGTTGCTCAACCAGCTCCACATTTCGACATGCATAGGCTCAAGAGATGCTGCGGTCGCAGTAGGCTGAGAAATAAGCGGCCTATGGAAAAACTGGGCCAGAAGAAGTGGTCTTCTTTTATGCACTATTTCTCAGGAGTATGCCTGGAACTGGAGGTCTATATGGATGGTCAGGGAAACTAGATCATCCAGTGTAATAGGAATGTCTCGTCTTGCTAATTCATCCGTCCTAGAAGGCGACTACCAGCTTCATTGTTCCATCCAAGTTAAGAAGCCAAGGTGTGGAAATAAACTGCGTATTGGCCTACAGACAGACTGGTCTGGCATAGTCTGAGGAGGGATTAGGCAGCAGAAATAACTTGGGCTGGTTCATCAAATACCTTGCGTAACGCCTCTAGGAAGGTCTGCAGATCTGAGAATATCGCATCTCCTTTTTCCCACAAGGGGTTGAGCCACATCAGTAGCTCTCCTCCAAGATGGGACATTGGAAAGGCTACCTTTGCTCGATCAGAGGGGAACTGGCATGACAGCAGTTCAAAGTGCATTGATTCCTGGTTGCTAAAAGTTCGGCATTGCTTTGGATCCCCATCAAAATATAGTGGTGCAGACAGATGGGGTCTGGGACTTGAAGCATGACTTGTGGACTGAATGAGAAGGGAAAAAAAAAAATGGTCAAAAGAGCGCATGCGAGATGGTGAGTTGATATAAAATCTTCATTTATTAGTTATCACAACGCTTTTCAACGGAATAGCTCTGTCTTCCTCAGGTGGCAGTTATAGGTAGAGTGGGGTGGGAAAAATATATAAAAGGAAAGCTGCCTATGAACAATCAGACACAATTCCACAGACTGCCCATACAGTATAGTTACAACGGGCCAGTCTAGGTATCACTAAGAGAATGTACCAGGGATGATGCAAAGTAAAAGACATAAGTTAAAAAACAATCTAAAATTAATTAAAAGACAAATAAGAACAGTACACATAAAATATACATATACAGTTAGGTCCATATATATTTGGACAGAGGCAACATTTTTCTAATTTTGGTTATAGACATTACCACAATGAATTTTAAACAAAACAATTCAGATGCAGTTGAAGCTCAGACTTTCAGCTTTCATTTGAGAGTATCCACATTAAAATTGGATGAAGGGTTTAGGAGTTTCAGCTCCTTAACATGTGTCACCCTCTTTTTAAAGGGACCAATAGTAATTGGACAGATTCAATAATTTTAAATAAAATGTTCATTTTTAGTACTTGGTTGAAAACACTTTGTTGGCAATGACTGCCTGAAGTCTTGAACTCATGGACATCACCAGACGCTGTGTGTCCTACTTTTTGATGCTCTGCCAGGCCTTCACTGTGGTGGTTTTCAGTTGCTGTTTGTTTGTGAGCCTTTCTGTCTGAAGTTTAGTCTTTAACAAGTGAAATGCATGCTCAATTGGGTTGAGATCAGGTGACTGACTTGGCCATTCAAAAATATTCCACTTCTTTGCTTTAATAAACTCCTGGGTTGCTTTGGCTTTATGTTTTGGGTCATTGTCCATCTGTAGTATGAAACAACGACCAATCAGTTTTGCTGCATTTGTCTGGATCTGAGCACAAAATATGTCTCTGAATACCTCAGAATTCATTCGGCAGCTTTTGTCCTGTGTCACATTATCAATAAACACTAGTGACCCAATGCCACTGGCAGTCATGCATGCCCAAGCCATCACACTGTCACCGCCGTGTTTTACAGATGATGTGGTATGCTTTGGATCAGGAGCTGTACCACGCCTTGGCCATACTTTTCTCTTTCCATCATTCTGGTAGAGGTTGATCTTGGTTTCATCTGTCCAAAGAATGTTCTTCCAGAACTGTGCTGGCTCTTTTAGATGTTTTTTAGCGCAGTCCAGTCTAGCCTTCTTATTCTTGATGCTTATGAGTGGCTTGCACCGTGCAGTGAACCCTCTGTATTTACTTTCATGCAGTCTTCTCTTTATGGTAGATTTGGATATTGATACGCCTGCCTCCTGGAGAGTGTTGTTCACTTGGTTGGCTGCTGTGTAGGGGTTTCTCTTCACCATGGAGATTATTCTGCGATCACCCACCACTGTTGTCTTCCGTGGGCGCCCAGGTCTTTTTGCATTGATGAGTTCACAGTGCTTTCGTTCTTTCTCAGGATGTACCAAATTGTAGATTTTGCCACTCCTAATATTGTAGCAATTTGTCGGATGGGTTTTTTCTGTTTTCGCAGCTTAAGGATGGCTTGTTTCACCTGCATGGAGAGCTCCTTTAACCGCATGTTTACTTCACATCAAAACCTTTCAAATGCAAGTACCGCACCTCAAATCAACTCCAGGCCTTTTATCTGCTCAATTGAGAATGACATAACGAAGAGATTGCCCACACCTGTCCATGAAATAGCCTTGGAGTCAATTGTCCAATTACTTTTGGTCTCTTTAAAAACAGGGTGGCACATGTTAAGGAGCTGAAACTCCTAAATCCTTCATCCAATTTTAATGTGGATACCCTCAAATGAAAGCTGAAAGTCTGAACTTCAACTGCATCTGAATTTTTTTGTTTAAAATTCATTGTAGTAATGTCTTTAACCAAAATTAGAAAAATGTTGTCTCTGTCCAAATATATATGGACCTAACTGTAATTAATATATGAATAGGAGCATGCATATACTACGTAATTTTCGCAATAGTGAGGTTTAACCCTTCAGGGGCCAGTGTGCCAACCTTAAAAATCCAGAAATTCTCCCTTCTTATTAGATTATTATACCGGTCAGGCCAATCATCTGGAATCTGGTCGATGACAGTAAGTTTTAATGTATTCAAATTCTTTTGATGCACTAAGGAGAAATGTTTAGAAAGACTATGTAGCATGAACCCATTACGGATGTTTTGACGGTGCTTGTTGAGTCTAGCATGCATTGTCTGTATCATCCAACTAATGTACTGCAAGCCACAACCACATTCAATTAGATAAATGACGTAGCAGGATTGGAAGCTAACATGGCAGTTGATTTTGAAGCTGGCACCTGTAGTATAGGACTTGAATTCCTGTGTCCCATTCAGTATGAAAGCACAGCACAGGCACTTAGGGGTCCTGTATGCATAACAACCTGGTCTATGGCATATCCGGGTTGTGCAGGAAGATGAGAACTTGAGAGTTATATTGCTGGGGGCGACAAGATTCGTAAGAGTACGATTTTTTTGAAAGATCATTCTAGGTTGTGCAGGTATGTGCGGACTGAATTGCGGACTGAATGGTCACTGTCGCAGCTTGAACTGTAGCGGATGCGACCGTTGTTGTCAAAGCATCCAGGCAGGTATTAAGAGTCTGTAGGTAATATAGGATCTTGTCTTGGTGATCTGTCTCACGGGTCATCTCGTGGTATGGGTCTGAGACTGGAGGGGTATGAGAGTCATTGGGTTCCATGGCCCTAGCAAACTGTTATTGTGCCGAGCGCAGGTCCTGGGAGGAGAGAGAAGCTGGGGGAGCATGGAGTTGTAAGTTAACACGTCAGAGTCCCTGCAGGGAGGAGGAAGGAGACAGGGGCATCAGCACTGTTGAAACAATTATCTTGAGCATAGTGCTGTCTTCTTGGCAGGGTTGATGCAAAAATTTGGTGCTTGACTACTGTCCTAAAAAACCTGTCTGGACAAGTGCCTGTCCAATATTTTCCATTGCGGGTCGATGTTTATATAAAGAATGATTTCTGGAAGTATTTCTGAGCCTTTGTAGTGATTTGCATGGCAGAATCATGTTTGTTTAAATGCACTGTCGCCTGAAAGGCTGAAGATACAATATACAACATCTAATCAGCTTTTTTCACTTGTGCACTTGGATTTCTCTAGAATTTCTGAATTTTTGATGATATTATTTTCTGTTGATGGTGGGATCTTCAAAAACTTGGCGATTTTATGTTGGTAAACAATTTTTGGAAATTGTTCCACAAGTTTTTGAAGCAGTTGTTCATAGATTGATGAACCTCCTACAATCTATGATTCTGAGAGTCTCTGCTTCTCTAACCTGCTCTTTTTATACACAGTCATATGACTTCATTTTAATTTACTAACTTTTATTAACTCTGTCTAAATATTTTTGAGATGTGTTATTGCCAACAATTTCAAAAGCAGTAGATTTTTTTTAACAATACATTTTTATTGAAGTTTACAATCAAGGTAAATATTAACAAACCTTAATACAGACATACACTGCTCAAAAAAATAAAGGGAACACTAAAATCCCACATCTAAGATATCACTGAATGAAATATTCCAGTTATAATTCTTTATTCATTACATAGTGGAATGTGTTGAGAACAATAAAACCTAAAAATGACTAACGTAAATCACAACTAATATCCCACGAAGGTCTGGAGTTGGAAAGATGCTCAACATCAAAGTGAAAAATGAAGTTAAAGGCTGATCCAACTTCAGTGAAAATACCTCAAGACAAGGAAATGATGCTCAGTAGTGTGTGTGGCCTCCACATTCCTGTATGATCTCCCTACAATGCCTGGGCATGCTCCTAATGAGGTGTCGGATGGTCTCCTGAGGGATCTCCTTCCAGACCTGGACTGCAGCATCCGCCAACTTCTCTACAGTCTGTGGTGTAATGTGACTTTGGTCGATGGTGTGAGACATGATGTCCCAGATGTGTTCAATCGGATTCAGGTCTGGGGAATGGGCGGGCCTGTCCATAGCTTCAATGCCTTCATCTTGCAGGAACTGCTGACACACTCCAGCCACATGAGGTCTGACATTGTCCTGCATTAGGAGGAAGCCTGGGCTGACTCTCATCTCGGTACCTAATGGCAGTCAGGCTACCTCTGGAGAGCACATAGAGGGCTGTATGGCCCTCCAAACAAATGCCACCCCACACCATTACTGACCCACTGCCAAACCGGTCATGCTGAAGGATGTTGCAGGCAGCAGATTGCTCTCCATGGCATCTCGAGACTCTATCACATGTGCTCAGTGTGTCCTGCATTCATCTGTGAAGAGCACAGGGCGCCAGTGGTGAATTTGCCAAACCTGGTGTTCTGTGGAAAATGCCAAGCATCCTGCATGGTGTTGGGCTGTGAGCACAACCCCATCTGTGGATGTCGGGCACTCAGGCCATCCTCATGGAGTCTGTTTCTAACTGTTTGTGCAGACACATGCACATTTGTTGCCCGCTGGAGGTCATTTTGCAGGGCTCTGGCAGTGCTCCACCTGTTCCTCCTTGCACAAAGGCTGAGGTAGCGGTCCTGCTGCTGAGTTGTTGCCCTCCTACGGCCCCCTCCATGTCTCCTGGTGTACTGGCCTGTCTCCTGGTAGTGCCTCCAGCCTCTGGACACTACACTGACAGACACAGCAAACCTTCTTTTCACAGCTCACATTGATGTGCCATCCTGGATGAGCTGCACTAACTGAGCCACTTTTGTGGGTTGTAGAGCCCATCTCATGATACCATGAGTGTGAAAGCACAACTAACAGCATGTGAAATTGATTGTCAAACAGTGTTGCTTCCTAAGTGGACAGTTTGATTTCACAGAAGTTTGATTTACTTGGAGTTATATTCTGCTGTTTAAGTGTTCCCTTTATTTTTTTGAGCAGTGTATATTCCATAGAATGCATGTAGGGAGGGGAACAACAAGCAATTGGAAAATAACAGGGTGAGAGGGAAAGGGGAGGGAAAAGAAGCCCAAGGAAGAGGGTGCATTATGTCCCATTCCAAATAAATGCCTCAACCAGAGTCAGGGGAGTCAGGAGCGTTTAACCGAAATACGGGGGGTGGCAAAGGGGTTATGATTGGCATATTCTGCCCAGGGGAGCCATATTTTTTCAAGTTTGTGAACTTTGTCTGTCAGTATGGCGGATAATTTTTTTTTAATCATATACCAGGAGAGACGTTTTATAACTTCAGAGACGTCTAGACTTGTTTTTTTCCATGCCAAACCTATGGTTTGTTTGACTGCTAAAAATATAAATGTAATGAGAGCTTGAGTATGAATAAGGGCCTTGAGAATACATTTATTAAGTAAAGCTTCCCAAGGGTTCTTTTTTAGGCTAATATTTGTAATTGAGAAGATAAGGTGGTATACTCTGATCCAAAATCTATGTACTATTGGGCATAACCACCATATATGGAACATATCTCCTGCCGAGTTGCGCCCTCTAAAGCAATTGTGGGAGTAGTTAGTGACTGCCTTGGCCACTCTAGCTAGCTGGGGTCAGGTATCACCTAGTCAACACTTCATAATTTGCTTCCAACATTAAAGTATTTAGTATTCCTCCAGTAGGGGAGGACCGGATTTGGGACCATTCTGATTCAGCTAAAGTGGAGCCAATATCAGACTCCCAATGAGAAATGTAGTTTAAGCAACGTCTATATGAGGGGGGTTAATATCGGAGTAAAGAAGTGATATAGTATCTGGGGTGAGAGGATTTTGGTGGCATCTTTGTTTGAAGAGTGTAAATGTATGAGGTGGAATAGAGTTTCTTAGTAATGAGGTGACAGAGTTTCTTAGTAATGAGGTGATAAATGTTTGAGTTGAAGATAGCAAAATAATATAATTCTCTGGGGGGATATTTTTCTTGTAGAACTGGAAATGAAATAATTCCATCAGCTTTAAACAGATAGTGGACTCTAGTTATCCCCACTTTGATCCATAATCGAAAGTTCCCAAGTGACTCAGTACCTGAGGGAAACTGAGGATCACCCCAGAGGGGGGCAAGATGCAAAAAAGGAGAGATTAACTTTGAGGAGTATTTCACTGAATGCCAAATTTTAAGGGAATGCATTATAATAAATTTCGAAATTTGCCTACGTTGAGCTGGGAGGCAAATTGGGAGCCTCCAGTGAAAGCCACAGAGGGGGTTCTGAATAGGCATGATATAAGGTTAATTGAGCCAATTGGGCTGCTTGGTAGTACCTGGAGGCAATCGGGAGCCTCCAGTGAAAGCCACAGAGGGGGTTCTGAATAGGCATGATATAAGGTTAATTGAGCCAATTGGGCTGCTTGGTAGTACCTGGAGAGGTTGGGAACTCCCAGGCTTCCTTTTAAGTTGTGTTGATAAAGGGTATCGCTATTAACCCTAGGGAGGCCACCCTTCCAAACAAAAAATGTTAACTAATCACTGGGCTGTTTTAAGGTTGTGTGAAGGGACAGAGATTGGCAAAACTCGAAATAGGTCAAGCAGTTTGGGGAGTAGAGCCATCTTAAGTGCACATACATGGCCTAGCCAGGAAAGATGTAACTTCTCCGAACTTCTCTGAAGTAACACGCAATTTTTACAAAGCATTTGAGGGCAATTGGCTGAAAAGAGATATTCCAGATTGGGTGTCAGTTTCACTCCTAAGTATTCTAGTTGGTTAGTGGCCCATTGAAAAGGGAAATCTTGTTGGAGCTGTGGGATAGTAGTAGGCGGAAGGGATATATTCATGGCATACGATTTTGAGTGGTTATTCTGTAGGCCAGAAATGTATTCAAAGTTACTGAAGGATTGAAGTAGGGTTGGCAGGGAAGTCTTTGGAGCTGATAGGAGAAGCAATATATCATCCGCGAACATAAAAATTTTGTGAGAAAATTATGCAATTTCCACGCCTTGTATACTAGTATTGAGACGGAGATGGATAGCTAATGGTTCAATTGCAAGGAAGAATAATAGTGGTAAAAGGGGACAACCATGATGAGTGCCTCTTCTAGTAGGAAAAAACACAGAGGAGAAGCCATTATAGCGAACATGAGCCGAAGGGGAACTATAAAGAGCATGGATCCATGAGAGAAAATGATCAGGGAACTTCCATTTACATAAGACTGCAAATCGGTATTGCCAAGAAATAGAATCGAAGGCTTTTTTATATCAAGTAATAATAACATACTTGATAGATTATGCTTTTGCAGGGATGCAGTAAATTGGAGATTGTACGTATGTTATCTGAGTATAGTCTGCACGGAAAAAAGCCAAGCTGGTCTCTATATATTAGAGATCCCAGGCCCGAATTTAGATGCTGAGACAGAATTTTAGCTAAGGAGCTTGAGGTCTAAATTAATAAGGGATATTGGTCTGTAGTTACACCACAATAAGTGGTCTGAGTTTGGCTTCGGTATCACGGATATTGCTGCCATTAGAGAGGCTGCCCCTAGTTTGTTACCTTCCCTTAAAGAGTTAAAATAACTAGTTAGGTGAGGGATTAGAACAGGCTCATATTTCTTATAGTAAAGAGCAGTGAATCCATCTGGACCTGGTTTCTTATTGGATTTTAGTTGTCGGATTGCTAATTCTATTTCACAGGGAGTGATAGCCTGATTTAGGAGATCAGTCATATTAGGGCTGAGGGCTGGGAGAGTAATAGAGTCTAGAAAAGTTTCCATCGTTTCTACATTTACAGTGGTAGTGTCATTATATACTTGTTCAATTTTTTGTTGAAATATAAGGGTTATCCGTTATGGGTTGGTTGTAATACCCAAGAGAGTACGTAAACATATGGGAGGGCGAGGTAATGGAAAGCATTAAGTTATTAAGAGCATAAAAGTGCTGCTTCAACCAACGGATAGCGCGATCTGCATTTTTGGAAAGACAGAGGTCAAGTTTGGCTTGAGCAAGGGAGAGGTCTTGGTACGTTATAGGAGAAGGAGAGCTCTTCATCTGGGACTCTAAAACTGACACTCTTTTCTCTAGATCAGCTACCCTGGCACATCTGTCCTTTTTCTTGGGAGAGGCCTCTTGAATGCAGAAAACTCTCAACACTGTTTTATAGGCTTCCCGTAGGGAAATTGGTGAGGAGGCTGACTCAAGATGATTTTTCAGTCTTTGTGCAATGTCAGGGAAGTAGAGCAAGGAGTCATTCAGAGTCCAGTTGACTGAGTGGGGTCGTGGGTGAAGTGTGGAGCAAGTAAGTTGAATTTGGGAATGATTGGACAAAGGAGTTGACTGAATAGTAATATTTGACACATTTGACATGAAAGACAGGTGAACTAATATATGGTCTATTCTGGTGTAAACTAGATGGCGTGGAGAGAAATAAGTGCAGTCTTTGTCTGAAGGGTGTAGCTCTTTCCATAGTCTACCCATTGGTGCTGTGATCGGAGTTTGTTGAGAGCTGCAGAGTCTGCAGAAGGGTGTGAAGCCATAAGGATTGGGGGTTGGGGACCTGTAGACTTATCAAGGCTAGTTTTAAGTATACAATTAGAGTCACCACAGAGCAGCGTGGCGCCTTGGGCATGTTCGGAGACCAGATCAAATAGTTGAGAAAAGAAGGCAGCTTGATGAGTGTTAGGAGCATAGTAAGAGACAATGGTTACCAGATCGTCAAAGATAGAATCAGTCACCATTATATAACGACCTTCTTTGTCTGCAACTGAAGACTTGAAAACGAAGGGGACAGACTTCTTAAAACAAATGGTGATGCCTTTGGTTTTGTTAGGGGCATTAGCTGTATAGAAGAGTGGGTAAGAAGCAGACAGAAATTTTGAGTAAGAATTGGTTGAGAAGAGTGTCTCCCGGAGACAGATCACATCTGCTTGTTTGGATCTATAATAACGGAAAGCCTTGGTACGTTTGTGCAGAGAATTAAGGCCCCGCACATTGTGTGACACAATTGTTAATGGCATAGTAAAGGAGTATTAGGAGTCCATCGGAAGCTCCTCAATTGCGGCCTGTAACTAGGATTGGGGGTAAAGTTGAGGACAGGATCATACCTGTTTAGTTCTCTCTGGCAAGAAAAGGGAGTGAGTAATAAAACGGGCAAAACAAATCATGCAACTTGATGGGGGGAACCAGTAGAGGAAAAAGGGGTAATCTCGAGAATGGCAAAGCACAAAGTGCTGAGCAGCAATGTCTAAGAACACTGTGGGGTCATGTGGAATTACCAGGAACGCATTCTGATGAGATAACTAAAGTTAAGTATATGGGGGGGTTAGGATTAGCTGGGTGTATTAACGTGCAATAAGCCTTCTATAATGGTATTTGCACATGTATATACCAGATTCGTGTGTAAGTATTAAAATAAATTGTATAGGGAGTGGACAGATTAGACCAAAAAGCGGATTACAGATAAGTTCAGGTATCAAGGGAGGAGGGGTTTGGCATAGTGAATATTAAGAGCAACTCTAGGAGTTGGGTTGTAGGGTTAAGTCTCATCAAGCCTAGAGTGTGTAAATATAAAACTTTAGAGGTTATTATACCAGAACATTGGGCCAATAATAGTGCAATAGAGTTTTGAACAAAATCATAAGAATACATATGCAAGGGTCGATTATTACTTGTCCTTCCCGGTGATGCAGGTGAGAAGCAGCTGTAGATCTTGATCCTAGGTAAGAACGGGAACACTCAAGTACTTCTGGGTATACGAGTAACAGGGTTAAACGTTCAAGAGGTATCTGAAACAAAAAACTGGATAACCACGGGTAATATTTCTGCTTAAAAATTCTTTCGGACGTGCCTAAAAAATCAGGAGGTTTTTTAAAGTGAAATAGAAATAGTTGGGAATAAAATATGGCTATAAGTAATTTCCATATCATTGAATACTTTGTTTTCTTTGTGGTTGTGCATTTAGTAAAACGTGGAGCCCTCCTGTCTCATTAGAAAATTACTATGATTCCAAAATTTATCAAAACATAACCTTCTTATTCTTTCTCAGGATGTCCGACTGAATGGGATGGGGTTAATTGTTGGAACACAGCTTCATTAGGAGAGACTGTAACTGTCTATTGTCCTGAAAGTCTTCAGATATTTCTGACGACAAAAGGTAGGTGGTCCATTTTGTGATTGCCTTTATTGGTTATTTTTCTCATGTCTATTCTTTGCTCCTGATATCACATTTTTCTAAATTATGGCAATTTGTGCAGAACCTGGGGGAAATCACACATTTAATGCAGGAGCGTACTGTATATAGGTGAATTCCATAACTTTCCATTAATAATCCTTTTGGATATTTTTAGTCATTTTAACCACTTAGTGACTGCCAATATGCATTAAAATGGGGCCTTATTTCCTCATTGCAATTTTAAAACCCAGAACGGGAATAAGGGTTTAGCGCCCTCAGAGTCAGAAAATCTTTGGGGTCTCGGGGTAGCTGAGTCTCTGGAGAACATGATCTGGGCCGTATTTTACGGTCCCCTATTATTTTGTTCACTGTGATAGATCCTATCACAGTGATCAAAATAAAACAAATAGTAAATCAAATCCCCCTTTGTCATCCCCTTAGTTAGATAAAAATTATAAAATATTTTTTTTTATATTTTCCATTGTTTGCAGTTGGGGTTAGGTTTGGGTTAGGCTTGTGTTAGGGTTGTTTTAGGGTTGGGGTTAAGTTTAGGGTTGGGGTTATGTTTGGGATTAGCATTGGAGTTAGAATTGGGCTGTTTTCAGAAGTAAAAAAATGACGATATAATGGCTAGTGTTGAGCGTAAGTGCTTGCTACTTGAGTTTGTATCGGGTTCTCAGGTATGAACTGAGCATTGCAGATCACCAAATGCTTTTTTTGGGTGTCTAACAGCCACAAAACATACTGGGCGGGGAGCACTCGAGCACCCGTGATTTTTGGTGCATACCCAAGCACCCAATGTAAACTAGAGAAGCGAGCACTTGTGCTCAACACTAATGACGACAAATTCAATAGGACAACCTAATGTTATCAAATTCTGTGTCATACCCGTGGGTTCAAAATGCTCACTATGCCCCTCAATAAAATTTTTAAGGTGTCTAGTTTCCAGAATGGTATCACTTGTGGGGGCTTACACTGTTTAGGCACTTCAGGGGCTCTTCAAATGCAACATGGCATATGATAATTATTCCAGCAAATTTAGGGTTAAAAAAATCAAATGGCGCTCCTTCCCAGCCCTGCCGTGCACTAAAACAGTAGATTTTCCCCACATATGGGGTATCAGCGTACTCAGGAAAAGTTACTGAACAAATTTGGCTCTCACAGACCTGTAAATTCTTCTTTAAGAGGCTCTTCTGTCCTCCACTCATTACCTGTTGTAATGGCACCTGTTTGAACTTGTTATCAGTATAAAAGACACCTGTTCACAACCTTAAACAGTCACACACCAAATTCCACTATGGTGAAGACCAAAGAGCTGTCGACGGACATCAGAAACAAAATTGTAGCCCTGCATCAGGCTGGGAAGATGGAATCTGCAATAGGCAAGCAGCTTGGTGTGATAAAATCATCTGTGGGAGCAAAAATATGAAAATGGAAGACATACAAGACCACTGATAATCTCCCTCAATCTGAGGCTCAACGCGACATCTCACCCCATGTGGTCAAAATGATCACAAGAACGGTGAGAAAAATCCCAGAACCACAAGGAGGGACCAAGTGAATGTCCTTCATAGAGCTGGGACCACCATAATAAATGCTACCATCAGTAAGATATTATGCCACCTGGAACTCAGATCCTGCAGTGCCAGATATGTACTCCTGCTTAAGCCAGTAATTGTTCAGGCCCATCTGAAGTTTGCTAGAGGGCATTTGGATTATGCAGAAGACTATTGGGAGAATGTCATATGATCTGATGAAACCAAAGTAGAACTGTTTGGTAGAAACAAAACTCGCCGTGTTTGGAGGAGACAGAATGCTGAGTTGCATCCAATGAACACCATACATACTGTGGAGCATGGGGGTGGCAAAATCATGTTTTGGGGTTGTTTCTCTGCAAAGTGACCAGAATGACTGATCCGTGTACATGAAAGAATGAATGGGGCCAGGTATCATGAGATTTTGAGTGCAAACTTCCTTCCATCAGCAAGGGCATTGAAGATGAAACATGGATGGGTCTTTCAGCATGATAATGATCCCAAGCACACTGCCAGGGCAATGAAGAAGTGGCTTCATAAGAAGTATATGAAGGTCCTGGAGTGGCCTAGCCAGTCTCCAGATCTCAACACCATAGAAAACCATTGGAGGGAGTTGAAAGTCTATGTTGCCCAGCGAAAGGCCCAAAACATCACTGCTCTAGAGGAGATCTGCATGGTGGAATGGGCCAACATAACACCAACAGTTTTTGCCAACCTTGTGAAGACCTACAGAAAACGTTTGACCTCTGTCCTTGCAAACAAAGGATCAAAGGATATATAACAAAATATTCAGATGAACTTTTGTCAATGACCAAATACTTATTTTCCACCATAATTTGTAAAATTAACCTTGTAATATCAGATAAGGTAATTTCCTGGATTTGTTTTCTCATTTTGACTCTCATAGTTGTTGTCTACCTATGATGTCAACTACAGGCCTCTCTCATCTTTTTAAGTGGGAGAACTTGCACAACTGGTGGCTGACTAAGGCTAGTTTCACACTAGCATTTTGCTGAGCTGCAGAGAGTTGTGGACTTCCTCTGTGAAGCCCCCCACGGCTGCACCTCCGCCGCTCAGCTCCGCCCACTTTCGCATGCAACCTGCCTACCTATCTTTAACATTAGGTATGCAGGTCATGTGGATGTATGTGGATGCCTCCGCATGCATCATTTTGACGATGCAGAGCAAAAAAAATTTCCAACCAGCTGCGTTTGACGCGGGTCGCAGCATTGCCAAAACAACGCATGCGGAGGCATTCGCATACATCCGCACGACTTGCATATCTAATGTTAAGGATAGGTACGCAGGCCGCATGCGGAAGTGGGCGGATCTGAGTGATGGAGGTGCAGCTATGGGCGGGGCTTCACAGAGGAATTCCGCAGCCTTCCGCAGCTAAGCAAAATGCTAGTGTGAAACTAGCCTAAATATTTTTTTCCCCACTGTATTATATGAATGAATGATCTCTGGTGTGGATGTTTTTATTTTTATCTCTATTTGGATAATTATTTTGATCACATTTAAGTTTCTGAGCTTTCTTTTCAACTAGGCTTATTTCATATTTCTTTAACCTAGTTGTGACTTCAGCATTGGTCTCTTTGCATAAGAGTGATAAGGCAAATTACTCTAAATCTTGTATTCACGTGTCACATATTGAAGAAGCAGAGATTGCTTGCTCTCTTCGTTTTTTAAATGGCATTTTTATTAGCCCTTCTGAACAGGTGTAGAGGTGTTTCCTTCACATTTCAGTGAATTGTGAATCATTTTAAAAGGTAGATGGTATACCTATCTGTAAGCCCTTTGGTGTTTGTTTATGAGTGATGCAAAGATCTAAAAATTTGGCACCTATTTGATTTCTAATTTCAGATTTCATATTTGTTTCAAACCAAGAAAAAAGATCCATAATAACAGTACGTGAATCAGCCTGCTTAGTATGGGCTATATCTCTCCTTGTGTCCAAGTGGATTAGCTCCACATGATCAAACAGGGAAGCAATAAGTCATAGTAACATAGTAACATAGTTATTAAGGTTGAAGGAAGACTATAAGTCCATCTAGTTCAACCCATAGCCTAACCTATCATGCCCTAACATGTTGATCCAGAGGAAGGCAAAAAAACCACATGTGGCAAATAGTAAGCTCCACTTTGGGGAAAAAGTCTTCCCGATTCCACATACGGCAATCAGACTAGTTCCCTGGATCAACGCCCTATCAAGGAATCTAGTATATATAACCTGCAACATTATACTTTTCCAGAAAGGTATCCAATCCCCTCTTAAATATAGTTAATCATCTTTATTATTGACAGGCTCTGTACAGTCTCCAGCCCATCTTTCTGGCTTATTTCTGAGGTCACTCTTCCCTTTTATACACACACATGTGAGGTTATTGGGAGTGTTCTCATTTTACAGATTGCCTGCCACGCCAGTTCTTTGCATCATTTGCTATTAGACCCCTCCAATATTTGTGGTGTAATTTTTGTGTATTTCTTGTGATTTTTATACACTTGTGTGCCTTGTTTATTCTATACTATAAATAAAGAGAGTTATATATTTTCTACAGCAATTTTTCAGGCATTTATTATTATATTTTTATTTTTACTAGCTATTATTGGGATTGCAAAGCTCTAGGTTTTTTCCATATGTCTTCTATTGTTGTATAGGAGCATTCAGTTTTAATATGGTCTTTCTTCATTATCGGTTCCGGTATGTCATTATATTGTAGTACAGAGCACAGCCCGCGCAGTGTATAACACAGCTCACGTAGTATATAGCAGAGCCCACGCAGTGTATATCACAGCCCACGTAGTATATAGCACAGCCCACGCAGTGTATAACACAGCCCACGTTGTATATAACACAGCCCACTTAGTATATAACACAGGCAATGTAGTATATAACACAGGCCCCTAGTATATAACACAGCCCACGTAGTATATAACACAGCCCACATAGTATATAACACAGGCCACGTAGTATAAAACACAGGCCATGTAGTATATAACACAGGGCACGTAGTATATTGCCCAGCTACGTAGTATGTAGCACAGCCCACGTAGTATATAACATAGCCACGTAGTATATAGCACAGCCCACGTAGTGTATAGCACAGCCCACGTAGTATGTAGCACAGAGACATAGTATATAACACAGCCCACGCAATATATAACACAGCCCACGTAGTATATAGCAATGTGGGCACCATATCTCTGTTATAAAAAAGAATTAAAATAAAAAATAGTTATATAACCAAAAAGAATGAAAGTAAAGCAGCACAGCTTCCAGTGGAACCCAGTGACAGATGAGTTTAATAAGTACTGAAACTGCTGTTCTCGGGAGGTGCTCACGTGTAAAGGCAGGAGAGAGACTGCTTAATATCAAAAGAACAAAACACGGCAACACTCACCGAGCCTGTGATCAGAATTCGTCTTTATTGCAGCACAAAAACACGTATCTTCATGGCATCTCCATGAAGATACGTGTTTTTGTGCTGCAATAAAGACAAATTCTGATCACAGGCTCGGTGAGTGTTGCCGTGTTTTGTTCTTTTGATATTAAAAAATAGTTATATACTCACCTTCCGGCGGCCCCCAGATCCAGGCGAGGCGTTTAGCGATACTCCTCGCGATGCTCCGGTCCCAAGAATGCATTGCAGTCTTGCGATATAATGACGTAGTGGTTTTGCGAGACCGCTACGTCATCATCTCGCGAGACCGCAATGCATGGCCCACAGCATCGGGAAGGTGAGTATATAATGATTTTTTATTTTTTTTATTATTTTTAACATTAGATCTTTTTACTATTGATGCTGCATAGGCAGCATCAATAGTAAAAAGTTGGTCACACAGGGTTAATAGCAGCATTAACAGACTGCATTACACTGCGGCATAACGCGGTGTAATGCAGCCATTAACCCTGTGTGAGTGCTGACTGAAGGGGAGTATGGAGGAGGCACTGACGGAGAGTATGAAGGGGCAAATTTGCGTCCGGACTGTGCCCGTCGCCTGCCGACCGCGACCAATCAGCGACGCAGGATTTCTGTTACAGACAGACAGAAATACAGACAGAAATACAGACAGAAAGACAGACAGAAAGACAGACAGATGGAAGTGACCCTTAGACAATTATATAGATAGATTCTGCTCCAGACGTTTCTTAAAGGGACACTGTCACCTGAATTTGGAGGGAACAATCTTCAGCCATGGAGGCGGGGTTTTGGGGTGTTTGATTCACCCTTTCCTTACCTGCTGGCTGCATGCTGGCTGCAATATTGAATTGAAGTTCATTCTCTGTCCTTCATAGTACACGCCTGCGCAAGGCAAGATTGCACCTTGTGCAGGCGTGTACTATGGAGGACAGAGAATGAACTTCAATCCAATATTGCAGCCAGCATGCAGCCAGCGGGTAAGGAAAGGGTGAATCAAACACCCGAAAACTCCGCCTCCATGGCTGAAGATTGTTCCCTCCAAATTCAGGTGACAGTGTCCCTTTAAATGTTTCTCCTCACTGCTGATGGTCTGTTCAAGATTAATCAGCTGGTGCTGTGTGAATGAGGTCCTGGGAAAGAGAGGATGAGGGGAAAGAGAGGGAGAGCACTATCTAAGCGTCGTATATGAGTCAATCTTACTTAGTGAGAAAAGTACTACTTGAATCTTGCTCACCTGGTGTGGTTGGGCAAGGAGGCACAACACTGGGAAAAGTTTGCAAACAAGGGTGATCCTTCCACCGGTGTGCTGCCTGCCTATAATAACATGGAGATGAATTTCCTCTAACAGAATTTTTTTTTCCTCCATGTGATATTGTGAATAAAGAAGTTTCAGGGCGCTTCCTTCAGAGGATCCTTAACCCAATTTGGAATAAGAGGGTTATATACAAAGAACCAAGTATCTTTGATAGTGAATCACATGATATTTTATTGGCTAAGTAAAATGCAAAATTTTATAAAAGATAATAAGAATATTGAAAGATTTAAAAACAAAACAAAACGTTTCGGCCATGTAGGCCTTCATCAGGTGTATAATAAAATGATTTTGTTATAAGCTATTTATACCTCATTTTCATTGCTAATGGGTGTGGTTGTCCTAACTGAGGAACCAATCGCTATCTATCAGACTCTTTAGCATTTAAAGTATGTATATTATAACTTCATCCCCAAGAAAAGAATGTTGTACAGACATCTTATATAACATCACCCCTCCTTCACCTATTCAAGGGTTAAAACCGTATATCTGTAATTTTAGGCAATCACACATGTCAATGTACATGTTCACAAAATAAAAAAAATGCACCTGTGCATATGCCTAATTAAACACCTCTCTCCTCTTGGTGCAAGTGGTCAAGCGGTAAACTGGAAGAGATGCAGTCACCAGAGATAATAAAAAGATTAAAAAAATTTTGAAAGGAAAAAAAAATAATATTTTTTTTTAAATATACGGTAGATATTGAAAAAACCCACAAAGCAAAAACAAAGCAAACAGGGATTCTATTGATTGATTTATACGAGATCGGATATCTCGTTCAGTCCATCAGGGTACAAACTGCAAAGTCTGTATATCCAATAGGACTCTTCGGCATTAAGAACTGTTTTTCTTGTTGATGCAGATATTTGTTCTATTGGCGTGACTTTTATACATTCAAAGATTTTGTTTTGTAGAAGAGTAATGTGCTTAGATAATCTTTGTTTCAAAAACCCTATTTTCACATTATGCCTATGACCATGCATACAATTTCATAGTGACTGTGTAGTGCGGCCGTCATATAAAACTCCACACACATAAGTCACCACATACACAACAAAATCAGAACCACAGGTTAATTCTTGGGTACAATTGTATGTGGCATTGCTGTTTTTTATATTTACATTATTCTTACCATGATCTATAATTTTACTACAGTCACAACGTTTTTTTTCCACATTTAAAAATTTATTTTTTCTCATTTTTTGGACACATGGCACATTTACTGGTGTTTTTTTTTTTGTTTTTTGTTTTTTTTTGGGGGGGGGGGGGGGGCGGGGCGGGGTGTAAATAACTAGGTGCTATATAATTTTTAATTGTTCTACCTAGGTCTTTTTGGGATCAGATCTTAGTATTTGTTTTTTTCTCAGTAAGAACCAATATTTTTCAAGAATACAGCGGATGTATTGGTGGACTCTCTTGTAGGTGGTAATGAAGCTGTATTTCCACTTTGCTGTGCTATCAATAGCATCATGTTTTGAGGATTGTTTTTCAGGCAATCATCCTGTGTGAGGCCGGTTTCACGCGTCCAGATAATTTCAGTACCGGAAAAAATCGGTACCGGAATTATCCGTGTCCGTGTGCCCCTACGTTTCTGTGGCACATCAGTGTGGCACACGTGCGGCACACGTGTGCTGCCCATGTGCCCACTGGGTACCACACGCACTGTGCTGGGTACCACACTTACCAGCATCTGGTGCTGAAGCCGCGATTCATATCTTCCCTGAAGCAGCGTTTGCTGCAGAGAAGATATGAATAATAGTGTTTAAAATAAAGATCTATGTGCCCCCCGCCCTCCCACCCCCTGTGCACCCCCCCACCCCCTGTGCGCCCCCCCCCCCCCCGCTGTTCTGAAAATACTCACCCGCCTCCCTCGTTGGCTGTCGCTGCTTCCTGGTCTGGCAGCAGCTTCTCCTGTATGCGGTCACGTGGGGCCGCCGATTACAGTAATGAATATGCGGCTCCACACTATTATTCATATCTTCTCTGCAGCAAACGCGGCTGCAGGGAAGATATGAATCGCGGCTTCAGCACCAGTGAGGGGGACAGCGCTTAATGTAGCGCTGTCTCCTGCACGGCACACGGACTGCACACGGACAACGTCCGTGTGCGGTACGTGTTTTACATGGACCCATTGACTTTAATGGGTCCGTGTAATACGTGCGCTCCCACGAACACTGACATGTCTCCGTGTTTGGCACACAGAGACACGGTCCGCAAAAAATCAATGACATCTGAACAGATGCATTGATTTTAATGCGTCTACGTGTGTCAGTGTCTCCGGTATGTGAAGAAACTGTCACCTCACGTACCGGAGACACTGACGTGTGAAACCGGCCTGAGAGTGAGATTGCGTTGATATGCTGCATGTACTAATTATTTTGGATACCTTGTTTCTTTAAACCTGGAAAACAAAACCTGTGATTGTTGTACATAATCTGTGTTGGAAATACAGTTGTGTATAATACTATGGAATTAACTAGATGGAATATTTGTCTTTTATTTGGAGTAGTGTGAACTAAAAAAAATCCAAACAGCCGTTAGTGTCGACTGGCTTAAAATGAGTTTGTCTTCTGACGCTATTATCTTCATGGTATAATCCTAAATCCAGGAAGATAATACTTTCCTTGGAAATGTTTTCAGTGAATGAAAGCCCCAAATGTTGGAATTGAGTTAGTCAACAAAGAGGGACGCCTATCATTCCATACCGCACCAGATAAGGAACAGATAATCTATATAATGTTAATAATATTTGGGATCTAATCGGCGATAGGGACTCAAATGTCCACATAAACAAGTTTGTAATGATCACCCTTGTATGCAAACTTTTACCAGTGTTGTGCCTCCTTGCACAACCACACCAGGTGAGCAAGACTGAAGTTGTACTTTTCTCACCAAGAAGACACAAAAGAGCACAATGAGGCCAAAAATATTCTGTTGTAAAAAATCACAGTAATAAGCAAGTGCTAGTCAAAAGATGGAAAAAAGCCGGGTATTTAGTTGATATATTTTTTTGCAAAAAAATGTATACCAAGCTGCTCCACCAATCATCAAGTTATACCCATATAGAGCAGTCCTAGCCAATGTATATAATCCCTATCTGATGTATTTAAAAACCTGATCATCTGTATAGTACCTGTATAAGCAGGGTTCAGAGAGGGAATATCCATGTGGACATGCTGAGTGGAAAAGTTTTAGTGCAAATGATCCATAAGGAGTGGTGGACTCCCCAGTCTTGTAGAAACAAGAAAACAATTATAGAACCAGAAACACATGGGCTACTTGCACATTGAACAAGTCTGTAAGAACCTGTTCACACACCACCAAGAAACTTGTAGACACAAAAGAGCACAATGAGGCCAAAAATACTCTGTTGTAAAAAAAATCACAGTAATAAGCAAGTGATAGTCAAAAGATGGAAAAATACAGGGTATTTAGTTATACTAACCTGATATAATTCTGAGAGACCAGCTAGTGACAGGCTTTAGAGATGAGCTGCTTAAACAAGTTTTACAGGAGCCCCTGCATGCTAGGCAGCTTATGACTTTCTCAGAAATTGGGGCTGAAGCACGCCTAAGAGAACAGGAGCAGGGGACCGCAGCATTTGCAGGGTTGGTCCGGACCAGCAAAATACCTACCCCGAACGTAGCAGAGCCGGAGTGGTTCCGCAAATTATGGCAGGAAATGCGAAAAATGAGGGCAGAAATAGGGAGCCTAAAGGAAGCCCTTGCTGCTGCCTTGGAGTCCAATCCCATACCCCAGGGTAACTTATGACAAGGGATAAGAGAAGTTAGAGGGGAGACAGGGAGCATAAGAGAAACTCCAGCAGCAGCCCCAGAATCTAATCCAGTATTCCTATACATGTCTAGGAGTTGCCCAACACGAGACAGCTGATGGGGAAGATTCGCTCACCCCCTAGAAATCGTGCTCACTGGAGAGAATGCTACACCTGGAAGAAATGGTACGGTGAGTGAAGGGGAGCCTCACCTAGGGCAAGACAGAGCCATGGCGTCGGACGCTGAGAAGCAAGGGAGACTGTGTCATTTGCCTGCAGCAAGATTTCTGCATTACCCAAGAGCAAGGAAGTTGAAGATGACGGTGGCCTCAGCGAAGAGACAGAGGTAGAACTCACACCTAGTGCACCATCAGGTGTTGGGGACAGTACACTAATGCAGCTGAAGGAGGTACCGAGTATGCAGGTGTCACTCCATGTTCTAGATGGCTGTGAGGCTGGAGAAAACTGTGAGCTGCGGCCTAATGATGAAGTGCAGTCAGATGACCTAGTGGAGGAGGACATTCAATGCCATGGAGAAAAGCCCGATGTTGAAATTTTGTATGAGATACCTGACGTTCTGAGTATTCCCGATGAGAAAATTCAAGAGGTGCCTCAAAGTGCTCAGTGTGACCACGCTAATGTTTCGCCCTTGCAATACACGCAAAATAATTTTCTTTGGCAAAGCAAAGTGCAAGAGAGGCAGAAATGGTGCAGAAACTGTGGGCATCTAGCCCACCTCTGAAGCACATAAAGGGGCACAAAGAGTCCTCGCCCATGGAATGATGAGCTAAAGGAGAGGGGTGTGTAAGGAGGAAGACCGGACTGCGGGCACCTTTTCCAGACCGGGTCCGAAACTGCTGAGGCTGCATCCCATGTTGTTCAGGAAAGGCAAAAAGGCCCAGACAGGTTCCCTGACCTGGAAGCTGGCGGCGCAGTTATAAGTAAAAGCGTGCGCAGCATTGGGCAGTTTCCCGCTGGTGGTGACAGAGGCAAGGTGCATGTGCAGCGGGCTCTGAGGGGCGTGCAGCCAGGCCGCAATGACATGCGGCTGACCTGATGCCGGGATTCTGCCGGAGCCCACTGCAGTAATAAGGAAAGAGCCAGGAGCCCTGTTCAGCTAAGTGCCGCACGCCAGCCTAAGAGCCAGAGCAGAGTTTAGGACTGTTCGCTGCTGCCCTCATCGTCGGACTGTGGTCTGCCGGACCTCGTTGGAGAAAAATCACGCCAGTTGTTGTTGGCACTTCAGTCTTGGCGGGAACATGCAGCATGCAGCACAAAGAGAGAAGTGCAGCATGCCCGGTGGATAGCAGAGAACGAGGTGCCGTGCACTTCGTGACTGTCGGTACAGCACACGTGCCGCAATGAGAGAAACAGGTACTGGACAGACGTTTGCAACCCACCATACCAGCATACACCTTCGCACCCACGGGAGACCCTGATCGTGCTGCAGCCTTGTTTGCTCCAGCCGCATATGTTCATGGACTAGGGGCTCAGTGAAAGGTGCTGAAGACCGACTGCTGCCGCCAGAAGATGGCCCACCATTGCCAACCGAATATTCTTGGACAAGCACCGCGCCAGTTGTTATTGGTGCTATCAACCCCCAAGTAGTATCTTCAGTCAGAGGAACTTCTGACATTTGCTTTGTTCATTAACTTTCAATTGGACTATTACTCTCCTCATTTAACCCTGCACCTCCCTGCAAGGCGTTAACCCCCCCCGCTAAATTAAAATTGTTATATTTGTTAACCCTTGCTCTGCCTTCTGTCTGATACTGCATCCCACAACCTGCTCACATGGCAACCCTGTAGTCAGCAGTATTCCTAACCATAACTATACGGGGATCATGTTGCAGATAGTGCAGCACTAAGGCACTATATGTCAGGTGGAGCGCCCCCGTGGACAGTGGGGTACTCGGTTCTGGGTCCTTCGGTTCTCAGGGGGATGTCACGGTGGCTGACCCGGTCCATGGCCCGTGGAAACGTCCATGTTAAAGGGAAAGGTCTTTAAAGGGATATGTTCATGACACCACCTGTGGTATTTGGTCAGGGTGACCGACGCTGCTTTAAGGGGTCCGCTGGGGTGATGTTATGGCAGCTAGATGGTATACCTTCCCATAGGTGAAGTATGTCCCCAGGGCTTCCCAGTGTGTAGATGGTGGATGGTGATAGGCGCAGTGAAGAACGAGGACACAAGGTTGCAGTTTCTTTACCTTTTACTGAAGGCTTCAGCCTCCACAGTCCAGAGCACAGATCACAGGGTAGGCAGGATCCGGCCGGTTTGAAGGCAAATCCAGAATCCCCTTATCCAGGCGGAAATCAGTAGCCTTCCTCTAGCACCATGGTGTTGTAGTAATTTACTGCTGAGCCTCTCATAAGGTCTTCACAACTGTTGAAGATGTTACAGATGTTATGTCTCTCTCTCTCTGTCCCCCAGATGGATAGGACAACCTGTATGACCGGTGGCGTGAGGCTTTTTGCAGGGACTCTATCATGCCCCGGCCTCTCGTGGGTGCCACCTTGCCTCCTGGGTATAGGGCAGATCAGTAATGTGAAATTAGCTGTCCTGCCGGTCTCTGGAGCAATGAAGGTACAGATGAATGACCTCGGGGAGACCAAAACATCCAACACCGCGGAGACACCATCACGTGTTTCTCAACGCAGTGATCCAGAACACTGCCCCCATCCCTTATGGGAAATATGCAAATGCATGTAAAGTAAGCTGCGGAGACACCATCACGTGTTTCTCAACACAAGCAATGAATAACCAGGCCTTTCCCGGGGAAGGAACAACCACGGGAAGGGCAGCATCCAATAAAGGAAAACATCTAATAAAGGAAAACCACCTATGCCAAGCATGGTATCCATCCACAGACAACTGTTTTGGGGTTTTTGCCCCTCATCAGTGTGGAGTAGGAAACTGGCTATTAGGAGCAGTGCCTAGTAAAAGGCTGTGAAGGTACAGATGAATGACCTCGGGGAGACCAAAACATCCAACACCGCGGAGACACCATCACGTGTTTCTCAACGCAGTGATCCAGAACACTGGCCCCATCCCTTGTGGGAAATACGCAAATGCATGTAAAGTAAGCTGTGGAGACACCATCACGTGTTTCTCAACCCAAGCAATGAATAGCCAGGCCTTTCCCTGGGAAGGAACAACCACGGGAAGGGCAGCATCCAATAAAGGAAAACATCCAATAAAGGAAAACCACCTATGCCAAGCATGGTATCCATCCACAGACAGCTGTTTCGGGGTCTCTGGAGCAAGGCATAAAGGACTGTTGCTCCCTTGGTGTTCCGGCTACCGGAATCCTGCACCTCTGAAGGAGGCAGCCTGTGCAGGGCAGAACTCCTTCTGGTATGCACTCCTTTGCTATGACTTATTCTCACTCTCTACAATACAGT
Organism: Ranitomeya imitator; assembly: GCF_032444005.1. Lineage (NCBI taxonomy): Eukaryota > Metazoa > Chordata > Amphibia > Anura > Dendrobatidae > Ranitomeya > Ranitomeya imitator. The sequence continues at coordinate 497,221,590 of NC_091283.1, read as the reverse complement.
TCTCTGTTCGTGTCCTTCCTTAGGAACTGCCGCAAGTGCGGCAGGCGCAGTTCCGTGACCTTCCGTCTAGGCCTCTGACAGGCTCTCACCCCTGTCAGGGAACAACTACCTGAGCAAAGCTCAGCTAGCAACTGCCGAACTTCCTCTCCAGGCTAGTGATCTCCTTTATTGCCTCCAAACGTAACATCACTCCCCCCAGAGGGAAATGACATTACTGCCAGGACCAGGCATTACGACCAGGACCCAGGGGCGCTGCACTCACCACCCCCCTCTCCTGTTAAATCCATTAGGAATAGATATACAAATTTTTGAAATGCTGTAAAACAAGTTAATGTAACTGTCCTTCCCTTTATGGGAGGTAAGGACACTTGAACGTTGCATGATAAAACTTACTTACATTTTGGAATGGAACAATTTAGCAAAAACAATATTCCAACTAACTATGAAATACCATTACCCTTACAAGTATACTATCTATTAAGTGCAATTCAACATTTTCTTTGTCTAAGTCACAGTGTAAAGTTTTAACCAACCCCCACGGGTCTACTGTTATTCAAATGCATCACATATAGTGCATCTGCACTCTGGATTGGAGTCTGTGTGCTTACAGTTCTCTGCTCCACTAAGGCACCAGCACATCTGGAGCACAGAACGACAGGTGCTCTTTCAGGGGCAGCTGTTGTTGTTTCTCTCACCTGGCCCGATGGAGGCGGTGTTGGACAATGTGGAGCCTCCGGTGACAACAGCCCCGAGTCCTGAGATGATGACCTTCCTTCATCCAACTCGAGTTTATGAACATGGAGGGCATACCACCCCTTGTCTCCCCAGTGCCTGGTGTAAGTAACACGATCACCAGGGTAGACGTCAATACCAGGGTGGACCTCCATCAAGTACGCCTCCACATCTCGCCTGTTCACAAAGACCTCAGGGTAAATGTCTGGTTCTTTAATGAATCCCCAGCCGGTATCAATCTACTGTCCCACACCTCCAAGGACCCCGATCTCCATGGCCCATCTTACGGGCCCGGGCTTTGGCCTGCAGATCCCGTTCATGCGTGGCCTGGCGCTTAAGTTGTTTCTTCTTCTCCCACTCTTCACGCTGCAGGGCCAGCTGCCGGCGGTTTTCCTGCTGGGTGATGATCTCGATGCTCTCTCCCGCCTGCTGAGCCTCTCCAGGGAACCTGATTGGATCAGTGGTGGTATGGGTCCACCTGAAGGTCACCCACTCTCCTTGGATGCCCACAGTCGGCTTAGTGGGCAACAGCAAGGCGTCGGAGGTCCTCAGGGTCTCCCAGGGCCTTTCCCACTCTAGGTGGCTACACACCCGCCTGGGTGGTGGTGGTGGAGGTGAATCGACTGGCACTAGTGGGGGCAGTGTCCTCAGCTACCAGGGCAGGGTTTGCAGGCTTACCCGCGGCCACGGCATCGCTGCTGCTGGTCTCTTCCACTGCAGGCTGCGGCTCCGTCAGCTGGCTGCGCTGCTGCTCCTGGATGCTGGCAGCTGCGCGGTACCAAGACTTCCAGAGCTGGCGGCACAGCTCCTCCACTTCCGCACTGAGAACCTCCGGGTTCATATATGGCGGCGGAGCCTCCTCAGCTTCCGATTGGCGAACAGCACTGCGGGTATTCTCCCCCTCATCATGGTGACCTCCGCTCGTCATGTTGCCAACCAGGGGAGTGTCTGCTTCCTCCTCCGGTTTCTGCTCCTCCTCTTCTAGAGGGCGGTTCCTTCTTCCTCCACGATCCCAGACTAGGAGGCGGATTCCTTTGGTTGATGGGCATATTTTTCTGACGTAGTAATATCTGTGGGGGTCGGCTTATGTTTTTGCGCCGTTCTTCCAAGCTACGCCCACGATGACACGCCCCACTCCTCCTGCACGCTGCATGGCGCTATAATGGCGGCGGTTTTGACGGGAATTTTTGGCGGTCTTTTGCAATACACAGTTCTTAGTAAATCACAGTTCAAGCACAAATCTGGCACAGTCTCTAAGCACACATGACCTGATTTTCAGGCTTGAGTAGATCCTGTTCGTGATGCCAAAAAGTCGGCAGTGAGTGGAGGACAGGAAAACACCTACAGTGCCCATTTTAATGCCAAAAACATCAATTCGTATTACTGAAGCTTGTCAATCTTAATTTACTTTATAATAATAGTTAGGCAAACTGAAAACTGGGGGTCATTTGGCTAAAGTTGTGGGGGGGTAGGGCTGGCTCAAGATTTTTGTGGGCCCAGGAAACGCGGAATACGTCACGGCGGTGGAGCAGGGAGAGGTAAGTATTTCAACTTTGCAAGTGCTGTGATCCTGAGCAAGCAGTGGGGGCCCACTCATTGGCCTTGGCACTGGCACAGGGCCCCTCATAGTACGGCGGTGTGTTTGATGGCGGGTGGCGCCTCCCACCGGCAGAGACACTTTTGTGTACTTTGAGGGGTCCTGTGCCAGTGACGTTGGGAATGAGTATGCGGTCTTTATCAAGCATATAATACAACAGGGGCAGCCATCTTAAATAGCAAGGGTGCCACATAGTGCACCAATCACCATCAATCACCACCCCCCCACATATAATAAATAACTCCTAGAAAAAACAGACATCAATGTTCCATATATACAAGTATCACAAATAAACAATCTTATAATGTATAAAACACCACAAAACGCCGTCCAGATGCAGAGTTAATCCTGTGTTCATCCTGAATTCATACGGTGTTCCTTCCTGTATATCCGTTTCCATAGGGACACTAAGCCAATCATAGGATCCGGTATCGGTACGTCCATGTCTCCAGGGGCGATCAACCAATTGTGTCCTCCGATCCATGTAGTCTCGCAGAGGTCACCCAATCCAGCACCAGTCATTAGAACAATATCCTATCCGGGTCAATAGACTCCCCAATTAAAGCGCATAAATCCGCGCAGCCGCACAGGCACTGAATGAGACACCGCTCACGGCCCTGCCAGCGACCCGCCCACCGGACATACTGCGCATGCGCAACACAGGCACTCAGAACCCAAGCGCCATATGTGTGCGCAGGCGCACCACGCCGATGTTCGGACACCGCCACAGATCCGAAGACGCCGCCCATTCATGTATCCTGAGTGCGCAGCGGCCACCAAGTGTGCGCACTGCCGGCAGGTGCATAGAAGGCACCAGTGGTGATGCGCAAGCGCATCACAGTCAGGGTGAGCTTCACAAGAGTCTTCATTCTATAAACCGGATACAAAAGGCGCAACCCTCATAGAGGACACTAGCAAAACCCCACTCATGTACAAAGATCATACCGGGAATAACATATGAACAAAAGTAATACAGAACATATGGAAAACCCCACCAATCCCACTACATAAAGGCAACATATCAGTAAATTTACACGGCATTAAATGTGAAATAAAACCACACAAACTATCTAGACACTGAGGCAATCAAATAGCACAATGGAGACAGGAATAACAATAAATATCCATTCATTCATATTTCTTACAAAGGAAATCATTCCGATACTAGAAGATCCATCTCCATCAGCCTTTGATCGTCCCAGTGTCTACAAAATACAAATAAAAACATGACATAAAGAATGTCAAATAAACAAATGTCTATTAAAAACAAACATATACTGACGAATTCACTGCACAAGGGAATAGAAACCAGATTAGGCACAAGATAACAGATTGCAATCCAAATTTAGACCCTTTGGTTGTAACGTCCCCAATGTGTAGATCCATCTCATCTCTTTTTTCTTTAATATTTGCACCCTATCACCACCTCTCCTTAACATGGGGACACTATCAATGACCCGAAAGCGAAGTTGGTTAACAGAGTGTCTCATTTCCATAAAATGTTTAGGGATTGGTAAGTCTGTCAGGCCTGTTCTTATTGTACTTTTATGCTTGCTAATGCGGATTTTGACTGCTGTAGTTGTCTCACCTATATACGCCAGGCCACATGGGCAAACAATCATGTATATTACATAATTAGACAAGCAAGTATACCTTTCTTTCAAACAGATTTTTACCAGTATGAGGGTGATGAAAAGCATCACCCTTCAGCATGTTGTTGCAACAGGCACAACCCAGACACGGAAAATTACCGAGTCTGGTTGTGCCCAAAAGTTGTTGTACCGGGGTCCTCTCAGAACCGACGTCAGACCTCACTAATTTGTCCCTTAGATTCCGCCCCCTTCTGAACGACATCATCGGTGGTGACCTAAAGCCACCAAAGCTTGTCCTCACGCTGCTGGAGTTCATCCTGAGGAGGAATTATTTCCTCTTCGGTGATGAATATTTCCAGCAGCTTAGGGGTACCGCCATGGGGTCCAATGTGGCCCCGACTTACGCTAACATCTATATGGCGGTATTCGAGGACAGGTTCGTGTACAGTTCTACCTTCTGGCGCCACGTCAGAGCCTGGTGGCGTTACATTGATGATATTTTTGTTGTATGGGATGGGGAGTTGAAAGGACTGGAGGATTTTTTGGGGGAGATCAACAGTGTATACCCCGAATTGCAGTTTACCCTTACCCATTCCGTCACTCAGATACAGTTTTTGGACACCTTGGTCTACAAAGAGGGAGGCATGTTGAGGACTGACATTTACATCAAGGGGACTGATAGAAATAGCCTTCTATTGTTTGATAGTAATCACCCTAGGAAAATGGTGGGCTCCCTTCCATGGAGTCAACTCATACGTGTCAGACGCATCGTGTCTGATGAGGAGAGAATAGACCGAAGACTGGAGGAGATGTGTGGAAAATTTCTACAAAGGGGATACCCAAGGACGGTGGTGGATGGGTTTAGGATTAAGGCCCGCGGTATATCACGAGATGGGATTGGTAAGAAACCACCTAGTAGACAGCCTGATGTGCGCATCCCCTTTGTATCCACTTATAACTCTGCCAGTAACCAGATTGGATGGGTGTTGAAGAGACACTGGTCGTTTCTCCAACGTGGCCTGCCGGCCATTGAGGGCTTTAGGTCACCACCGATGATGTCGTTCAGAAGGGGGCGGAATCTAAGGGACAAATTAGTGAGGTCTGACGTCGGTTCTGAGAGAACCCCGGTACAACAACTTTTGGGCACAACCAGACTCGGTAATTTTCCGTGTCTGGGTTGTGCCTGTTGCAACAACATGCTGAAGGGTGATGCTTTTCATCACCCTCATACTGGTAAAAATCTGTTTGAAAGAAAGGTATACTTGCTTGTCTAATTATGTAATATACATGATTGTTTGCCCATGTGGCCTGGCGTATATAGGTGAGACAACTACAGCAGTCAAAATCCGCATTAGCAAGCATAAAAGTACAATAAGAACAGGCCTGACAGACTTACCAATCCCTAAACATTTTATGGAAATGAGACACTCTGTTAACCAACTTCGCTTTCGGGTCATTGATAGTGTCCCCATGTTAAGGAGAGGTGGTGATAGGGTGCAAATATTAAAGAAAAAAGAGATGAGATGGATCTACACATTGGGGACGTTACAACCAAAGGGTCTAAATTTGGATTTCAATCTGTTATCTTGTGCCTAATCTGGTTTCTATTCCCTTGTGCAGTGAATTCGTCAGTATATGTTTGTTTTTAATAGACATTTGTTTATTTGACATTCTTTATGTCATGTTTTTATTTGTATTTTGTAGACACTGGGACGATCAAAGGCTCATGGAGATGGATCTTCTAGTATCGGAATGATTTCCTTTGTAAGAAATATGAATGAATGGATATTTATTGTTATTCCTGTCTCCATTGTGCTATTTGATTGCCTCAGTGTCTAGATAGTTTGTGTGGTTTTATTTCACATTTAATGCCGTGTAAATTTACTGATATGTTGCCTTTATGTAGTGGGATTGGTGGGGTTTTCCATATGTTCTGTATTACTTTTGTTCATATGTTATTCCCGGTATGATCTTTGTACATGAGTGGGGTTTTGCTAGTGTCCTCTATGAGGGTTGCGCCTTTTGTATCCGGTTTATAGAATGAAGACTCTTGTGAAGCTCACCCTGACTGTGATGCGCGTGCGCATCACCACTGGTGCCTTCTATGCACCTGCCGGCAGTGCGCACACTTGGTGGCCGCTGCGCACTCAGGATACATGAATGGGCGGCGTCTTCGGATCTGTGGCGGTGTCCGAACATCGGCGTGGTGCGCCTGCGCACACATATGGCGCTTGGGTTCTGAGTGCCTGTGTTGCGCATGCGCGGTATGTCCGGTGGGCGGGTCGCTGGCACGGCCGTGAGCGGTGTCTCATTCAGTGCCTGTGCGGCTGCGCGGATTTATGCGCTTTAATTGGGGAGTCTATTGACCCGGATAGGATATTGTTCTAATGACTGGTGCTGGATTGGGTGACCTCTGCGAGACTACATGGATCGGAGGACACAATTGGTTGATCGCCTCTGGAGACATGGACGTACCGATACCGGATCCTATGATTGGCTTAGTGTCCCTATGGAAACGGATATACAGGAAGGAACACCGTATGAATTCAGGATGAACACAGGATTAACTCTGCATCTGGACGGCGTTTTGTGGTGTTTTATACATTATAAGATTGTTTATTTGTGATACTTGTATATATGGAACATTGATGTCTGTTTTTTCTAGGAGTTATTTATTATATGTGGGGGGGTGGTGATTGATGGTGATTGGTGCACTATGTGGCACCCTTGCTATTTAAGATGGCTGCCCCTGTTGTATTATATGCTTGATAAAGACCGCATACCGGTCGAAACGTTGCTGGATTATGGCTTTAATAAATTTGTTCTAAGAAAATCTACACCCGGATGGAGCGCTGTTCTTTTTACATTTCTCTGACTATATTGGATCCGGGACGGTTCCCTGGATGTTGAACGGGCGCCCCTATTGAGAGTGCTGTCAGCTGCTATCTATTCTGTTGGGAATGAGTATGCCTCCCCCCACCTGAGGAAGGAAGCTGCACTTTCATCTGCACCTTCCTCTTTGTCCTTGTATAAGGTGGTATAGTACTTGGGAAGGGGAACCTAACTTTCAGCAGGGTCAGGTTCTGGCTGTGTAGAGTGCAAGGGGAATGTAGTGGTCTGGGTCAGTGTACCAGCAGACTCATCTAGCAGTGGCTGGGCATCAGTGCCCTCCATGTTCGATTCATCTTGTAATGGGCTGTTAACAATTTCCCTTTCTAACCCAGGCACGGTATGTGTAAAGAGCTCCATGGAGTAAACTGGAGTGTTGCCTGCCTCATCCTTCACTTTTGGTTTGGGTGAAGAACACAAAGAAGCGACGTGTTCCTGACCGGGAGCATCCACTGACGACTCGCTGCTTTTATATTTGGAACTTTCTGAAGAGGAACCGAAAGAGCTAGAGGCTGAGTCAGCAAGGAAAGCCAAAACTTTTTCCTGCTGCTCCGGCTTTAAAAGCTGTTTTCCTACTCCCAGATAAGGGAGCCTTCGAGGCCTTGTGTAGCCAGACAATGACGCTGGCTCAACACCTCGAGCCTTTGGTGCTATTTTGCATTTCCCACTACCACCAGATGCTCCTCCACCACCACCACCATCAGTACCAGCTGGCAACGACCACCCACGGCCTCTTCTACCAGACTTCCTCATTTTTGGGAAAATCTAACCAAAATAACAACTGTTATATGGTACTGTAAAACAAGGTAGAAGGTGTATATAAACTTGTTGAGAATTTAAATCTCCTTTTTTTGGGGGGAGACTGAACCAAAACTCAGGCCCAGTGTATAACACTACACAATGTAAGTGGCAGAACGTGGCTGGCTGATGTACGACAAACTAACAGAACTGACGTAGATCCACTTTGTGACAATTTAAATCTCCCTTTTTTGGGGGGAGACTGCACCAAAACTCAGGCTCAGTGTATAACACTACACAATGTAAGTGGCAGAACGTGGCTAGCTGATATACGACAAACTAACAGGCCTGACGTAGATCCACTTTGTGAGAATTTGAATCTCCCTTTTTTGGTGGGAGACTGCACCAAAACCCAGGCCCAGTGTATAACACTACACAATGTAAGTGGCAGAACGTTGCTGGCTGATGTACGACAAACAAACAGAACTGACGTAGATCAACTTTTTGACAATTTAAATCTCCCTTTTTTGGGGGGGTAGACTGCACCTAAACCCAGGCCCAGTGTATAACACTACACAATGTAAGTGGCAGAACGTGGCTGGCTGATATACGACAAACTAGCAGAACTGACGTCGATCCACTTTGTGACAATTTAAATCTCCCTTTTTTGGGGGGAGACGGCACCAAAACTCAGGCCCAGTGTATAACACTACACAATGTAAGTGGCAGAACGTGGCTGGAAGATATACAACAAACTAACACAACTGACGTAGATCCACTTTGTGACAATTTGAATCTCCCTTTTTGGGGGGGGGAGAATGCACCAAAACTCAGGCCCAGTGTATAACACTACACAATGTAAGTGGCAGAACGTGGCTGGAAGATATATGAAAAAATACAAGGACTGTAGTACAATTTCAATCTCCCTACAATGATCTCAGGACACGTATGGCAGCAATAAAAAGGACTGCTGCACACAAAAGTGTGAACAAATAAACAAGATAACTGTGCAGAAAGGAGCAACAGGATTTTTGCTTTTAAAAAAGAAGTTGCTTTGCACAGCAGCGTGCAAACAGCAATGCAGCTATCAAGGAGCCTTATAAGGCAGCCTAATAAGCTACAGCGCTGATGCACAAAAATATAGCCTCCACTGTCCCTGCAAAGAAAAGGTGGTGTTGGACAGAGGAAATCGCTACAGCACAAGCGGTTTGGGGGTTAATCTTCCCTCCCTAACTATATCCCTTCTTCTGATGAAGCTGCAGCAACCTCTCCCTATGCTACGATCTGCAGAAGTAAGATGGCGGTCGGCGTGCACACCCCTTTATAGTCCCTGTGACGCCGCAGAAAGCTAGCCAATCACTGTCATGCCCTTCTCTAAGATAGTGGGGACCGAGACCTATGTCATCATGCTGCCCACACTCTGTGTCCTCCTTCATTGGCTGAAAAATGGCGCTGAAAGCGCCATACGAAATGCGACTTTGGCACGAAGATCGCCGACCTCGTGGCCTATCTCATACTAGGATCGGGTCGGGTTTCATGAAACCCAACTTTGCCGAAAGTCGGCGATTTTTGAATTTGCCCGATCCGTTTGACTCAACCCTATTCGTGGCGCCACCTTTGGTATTCGGTCAGGGTGACCGACGCTGCTTTAAGGGGTCCGCTGGGGTGATGTTATGGCAGCTAGATGGGATACCTTCCCACAAGTGAAGTATGTCCCCAGGGCTTCTGAGTGTGTAGATGGTGGATGCTGTGAGGCACAGTGAAGAACGAGGACACAATGTTGTAGTTTTTTTACCTTTTACTGAATACTTCAGCATCCACAGTCCAGAGGACACATCACAGGGCAGGCAGTGTCCAGCCGGTTTGGAGGCAAATCCAGAATCCCCTTATCCAGGTAGAAATCAGTAGCCTTCCTCTAGCACCGTGGTGTTGTAGTACCTTACTGCTAGGCCTCTCATAGGGTCCTCACAACTGTTGAAGATGTTACAGATGTTATGTCTCTCTCTCTGTCCCCCAGATGGGACAACCCGTATGACCGGTGGCGTGAGGCTTTTTGCAGGGACTCTATCATACCCCGGCCTCTCATGAGTGCCACCTTGCCTCCTGGGTATAGGGCGGATCAGTAATGTGAAATTAGCTGTCCTGCTGGTGTCTGGAGCAAGGCATAAAGGACTGTTGCTCCCTCGGTGTTCCAGCTACCGGGATCCTGTGCCTCAGAAGGAGGCAGCCTATGCAGGGCAGAACTCCTTCTGGTATCCACTCCTTTGCTATGACTTCTTTTCACTCTCTACAATACAGTTCTCTGTTCATGTCCTTCCTTAGGAACTGCCGCACGTGGGGCAGGCGCAGTTCCGTGACCTTTCGTCTAGGCCTCTTATAGGCTCCCACCCCTGTCAGGGAACAACTACCTGAGCAAAGCTCAGCCAGCAACTGTCTAACTTCCTCTCCAGGCCACCAGTTTTACCTAAGTGTGAAGAGTGCCCTAATAAAGAGGAGCATAGCTCCCCCTGGTGGACTGGAGTATGAAATGTCTTGTATGTTTGTGTTACCTGGTAAAGAGATCTCCTTTATTGCCTCCAAACATAACATCACTCCCCCCTAGAGGGAAATGACATTACTGCAATGACCAGGACCCTGGGGCGCAGCACAGGCTTTACCATGAGGTCCGAGACCATGCTGTGTTGGAGACTGGGTAACAATGATGCTTGTTTCCCCTGTCCCCTCCCACCAACCATGGAAAACTGACAGGGGAGGATTATCCTATTCATCCGACTGTTGCTCGCCCATCTCCTCTTCCTCCTCCATCTGTTCGTACCGTCCATAACAGTTTGTCTGTTATCGCCAGCCCCCCTCGATTGCAGTAATCCACCCTCCCTTGGTGACAGTCTGAAACTTAGAGACAATATTATACCTTCTGCATCTTCCTCTGACTCCCCCTCTTCTTCTGGGACCACCATCTCCTCCTGCGGGCTATTCAAAGTCTGCTCCAGCAAATAGATGACTGGAATTGTGATGCTGATGATGGTGTCGTCAGTGCTAACCATCTTAGTAGCCATTTTGAAACTGTGCAAAAGGATGACGAGGTCCTTAATCTGTGCCAACTCAATAAACGTGATATGCGCCACATCCTTACTGCATCGGCGCAGGCTATACAACATGACACACAGCGTCAATACTCGTGGCTGCTTCCACAGTCGCTACAACATGTGAAGAGTGGAATTCCACCGTGTTGACACATCGCATATCAATCTTTTAACTGACATTGACAAATACCTCTGTATTGATGCAAGTCAATGACCTGAGGGGTGCAAATGGCAGAAGTGACCACATAGCCTCCGTGCTCTCTGCAGCAGCTCACCAAGGCCAGGATAATGGAGAAAATGTTGTACCACCAGGTTGAGGGCGTGAGCCATGCGAGGCACATGTGTGAGCCTGCCTCACAGTAGGGCCGCCACCAGGTTCGCACCATTATCAGACACGGACATTCCTGGATGCAGGTTCAGCAGAGACAGCCATTGCTCAAACTCAGCCTGCAGAGCTGTCCAAAACTCTTCAGTTTTATGACTGCGATCTCCAAGGCATATCAATTTTAACACTGCCCGATTGTCGTGAGCCCTGGCTACGCAGTACAGAGGTGGTGGGGATTCGCTCTGCAGTGTTGGAATGTGCGCCTCATTGAGGTAGAGGGTGCAAGTGGAGGAACTAGAGGAGATAGAGGAGGAGGCAGAAGCAGTGGAAGAAGTGTTAAATGTAGAGGTTTGTCCTGCAAACCTTGGGTATTCCAAGGCTTGTGGAGCAGCGCCTGCCTCCACAGCCATCAGAGTCACCCAGTGCCCAGTCAGCTAGATGTAATGTCCTTGGCCATGCTTAATCGTCCAAGTGCCTGTGGTGAAATGCACGCTGGAAGACATAGATTTAGTCAAGGAATGGGTGATGTCTGCGACATGCTGGTGTAGCACAGGCACAGCTTTCTTAGAAAAGTAATGGCGACTAATCATTTGGTACTGGGGTACTGCGATGACCATCAGCTTTTGGAAACTGTCTGTATCTGCCAGGCAGAAAGGCAGCATTTCCGTGGCCAACAGATTGGACATGGTGGAATTCAACCTCTCAGCTTTGTCATGCGTAGGAGGAAACAATCTTTTTCGCAAGCACAACTGCGGTACCATGGGCTGGCTGCAGTGCTGAGAGAGGAGTGCTGAGGAGCATGGTGAACCGGACAAACTGCTGGACCGTGAGAGAGGTGCAGGTGGAGATATTATGGTGGATTGCGAAAGTTGTGGTGTGTTCGTTCTCTGAGATGGGTCTAAAACAGCAGGCATGTCGCATCCATTACAGCTGATGGCGGGCTTTCAGTCAGCATGACTGGAGCGGGCAAAGAACCCAAGGTTCTGCAGTCGAAGACCTGTGTATCAATAGTTGGCATGATTACAGAGGAGGAGGAAGAAGCAGCAGATGCGATTGATGGGGCGGCTGATGGTTGTTGAGGTTTGCTGGTCCGCATTTTAGTGCAGTGGGATTCCTAGAGTAATGGATGTTGATTGCGCATGTGAAGGTTCATACATTTAGTAATCAAATTATTGCAATTTTTACCTCTGCTCAGTTTTTTTTTTGCAAAGTTGGCAGATTACATTAGTTGGCTTATCCTTTGCAGTGTCAAAAAAGGCCCAGGCCTCTGGATCAGTCCTCTGTAACACACAGGATGCTACAAGATGCTACAAACTATTCGAAAGTCAGGTACCCTACTGTATGACACTAGGAACAAAAAATTTTTGGGTGGCCTGTGGATCAGGCCTCTATAACACACTAGATGCTACAAACTATTTGAAAGTCAAGTCCCCTACTGTGTGATGCTAGGAGCTGTCACGGCCACTACTTCTGCGGCCGTGCCTGCTGCCGGGACCACCACCGCTCCTCCCGCTCATACTTACCCGCTGCAGCACGCTCCTCCTGCAGGCGTGCTTCCTCTCCTTCATTCTTGTCCACTACCTGGTTCTCGTCGGGTGCGCATGCGCATCGCCTACTCCAGCACTTCCTCTTTCTGATTTACAGGTGCTCTGTATCTCCTCTGTGATCCTGGAGGACCGTGACACGGAAGTCCTTCAGCACTCCATGTATTTAAGGCGATTCCTTCCTCCTTGCCTGTCTGTCATTTGTGCTTCTGTGACTCAGGTCCACCTTTGTCTTTGCTCTGTCTGTTCTGAGTCTCTGCTCTGTCCAGCCAGTTCAGCTTCTCTGCCTTTCCCAGGCTTCCTTGTCTCCTCGTCCAGTCCAGCCTTTCCAGTGTCTGCTCCGTACTCTGTTAGTCTGGTGTCTCTGTCCTGTCCTGCTTCCTTTGTGTCTTCCCCTTCCCAATACTCCTTTGGTCTAACCTGTACTCAGCTCACTCTTGGGAGGTTTGTTGTCATGGATCTGTGGGTCCACTCCTGGTGTTCCAAAAGATCTCACAGTACAGACAGGCCGTAGACCCCACTGGTACCCCGACTCCTACCCAGAAGAAATTGTTCCTTAGGGAGAATCAGTCTAGGATTATGTCCTTTTTGAAAACCTTGGAATCTTGTCTCTCATCCCTGCAGGCCTCCGATCCTGGGAGCGCATCGCAGTTAGCAGTCTCCAACAGGAGCTGGCCCAACAGCGTGACACACAGGCTCATATTCTAAATTTTATGGCTTCTGTGGATTATCGTCTTCGCGCCCTCCAGTCTTTGGCTCCCGTCTCTTCTCTGGCCTCAGCTCCTCACCCACCTCCCCGTCTGGCTAAAGTGGGGATCCAAAATTGTGTAGAGGGTTTTTAAATCAATGCCAGCTTCATTTTGAGTTACTTCCCATGCAGTATCCCACTGACCGTTCTAAAGTGGCTTTTGTAATCTCTCACTTAGAGGGTGAGGTTTTGGCGTGGGTTAATCCTCTCCGGGAGTGGGATGATCCCCTTGTTTCTCAACTCTCCACCTACTTTGATCCGTTTTGCAAAGTGTTTTATGAACCGGGTTGTTTGGTCTCTACCACCGAGTTTCTGTTCAACCTTCAACAAGGTACGCTTTCGGTGGGCCAATACGCTATCCGGTTTCACACCCTTTCATCCGAATTAGGATGGAATAATGAGGCTTTGGTGGGAGCCTTCTGGCGGGGGCTTTCTCCTAGAAATAAGGACGAGTTGGCAGGTCGTGATACTCCAACTTCCTTGGAGGATCTCATCTCATTGGCAATTCGCATTGACTTACATTTTCAAGAACGTTCTCGAGAATCCGCTAGAGAGAGGAGGTTCCCTCGACTTCCTCCTGTTTCTCCTAGCTCTTCCCGTCCTCGGTCTGAGTCTTCTTCTGCTAATTCTGCCCCAGAACCCATGCAGGTGGATGGTCTTAAGCCTGTGGAGCAACGTCGGAAAGAGAGACTAACTCAAGGTCTCTGTTTCTATTGTGGTAGTGCATCTCATCTCTTGCATTCCTGTCCTTTGAGGCCGGGAAACGCCTCCACCTAGGATTGGTAAGTGAGGTCTCCCTAGGTATCCCAGAACCCTCTCAACCCCTCACTCTTTCTGTTCTTTTACATTTGGGTAATAAACGTTTCTGTGACTCTGCTTATATAGATTCTGGGGCAGCCGGAAACTTTATTTAACTCGAGGCAGTTAGTAGATTGTGGATTCCGGTTAGATCCCTGGAGACTCCTCGACAGATTGCGTCAGTCGATGGCCAACCTCTGCGGGAGTCCGTTACGTTGGTAACCGAAGAATTGGAACTCCAAATTGGAATCCTGCATCGTGAGAAGATCGTCTTCTTTGTGTTGTCTTCTTTATCCCACACGTTTCTTCTCGGACTTCCTTGGTTGAGGACTCACAAGCCTTGTATTGACTGGCGGTCTGGCAAAATCTTGCGTTGGGGACTCTTCTGCCAGAGTAACTGTCTGCTTCCTGTTTTGCCCAAAAAACCTTCTCGTCCAATTTCGGTGTCTTCACATTTACCTTCTTCATATTTGTCTTTCCTGGATGTCTTCAATAAGAAAGAGGCAGAGACTTTACCTCCGCATCGACCCTACGACTGCCCAATTGATCTTGTTTCGGGCTCTACTCCTCCCCGAAGTCGAATCTACCCGTTGTCTCCTACCGAGAATCAAGCCATGACTGAATACGTCCGGGAGAATTTATCTAAAGGTTTTATTCGCAAATCCTCCTTCCCTGCTGATGCAGGTTTCTTCTTCGTTAAGAAGAAGGACGGGTCCCTTCATCCTTGTATTGACTACCGTGGTCTCAACAATCTCACGATCAAGAACAAGTACCGGCTACCTCTCATTCCTGCGTTGTTTGATTGCCTGAGGGGAGCCCGAATTTTCACGAAATTGGATCTTCGTGGAGCTTACAATCTAATCCGTATTTGTTCAGGAGATGAATGGAAAACTGCTTTTAACACTCGAGATGGCCACTATGAGTATTTAGTCATGCCTTTCGGCTTGTGTAACGCACCAGTGGTGTTCCAGGAGTTTGTGAATGATGTTTTCCGTGATCTACTCTACTCCTGTGTGGTGGTATATTTAGACCAGGGGTGTCAAACTGCATTCCTCGAGGGCTGCAAACAGGTCATGTTTTCAGGATTTCCTTGTACTGCACAGGTGATAATTTAATCACCTACACAAATAATGAGTTGGTGATTAAATTATCACCTGTGCAGTACAAGGAAATCCTGAAAACATGACCTGTTTGCAGCCCTCGAGGAATGCAGTTTGACACCCCTGATTTAGACGACATTTTGGTGTTCTCCTCAGATCTTGCTTCCCACAGAAGGGATGTCCGCCAAGTGCTGCCTCGTCTTAGAGAGAACCGTCTTTATGCCAAACTTGAGAAGTGCGTTTTTGAGCAGTCTTCGCTACCATTTCTTGGCTATATCATTTCTGACTCTGGCTTGCAAATGGACCCAGAAAAAGTGTCTGCTGTGCTTAACTGGCCATGTCCTCAGGGAGTAAAAGCTATCCAACGCTTCCTCAGGTTCGCAAATTACTACCGGCAGTTTATCCCACATTTCTCCACTCTGGTCGCCTCAATTTCTGCTTTGACTTGCAAGGGGTCCAACCCCCACATCTGGTCTTCTGAAACTGAAGATGCTTTTCGCTCTCTGAAACAAGCCTTTGCTTTGGCTCCTGTACTCCGTGAGCCTGAGGTCAACAAGCCCTTCATTCTTGAGGTACACGCTTCTGCCATTGGTGCTGGTGTGGTAATTTCCCAAAGATCCTCTTCCGGACAGCTGGCTACTTGTGGTTTCTTTTCCAAAATCTTCTCCGCCTCAGAGAGAAACTATGCCATCGGTGACAAGGAACTATTGGCCATAAAATTGGCGCTGGAGGAGTGGCATTATCTGTTGGAGGGAGATGTTCACCATTTCAAGATCTTCACAGATCATAAGAATTTGGAATATATCCGCTCGGCGCAAAGATTGAATCCTCAACAAGCTAGATGGTCGTTGTTCTTTGCCCGTTTTTACTTCGAAATACAGCTTTGTCCATGTCATTTCTCACATCTGATGTTGAGGAGCCGGCACACATCATGGATCCCAGCAAAATTATTCTTGTGTCTCCGGTCAGCATGTCTTCTTTACCACCAGGTAAAACCTTTGTCCAGGTAAACGAAAGGTCTCGAGTCCTACGTTGGGGCCATGCCTCAAAACTAGCAGGCCATGTAGAATACAAGAAGACACTTGCTCTCATCACGCGCCACTATTGGGGGATGTTCAAAGTTTTGTTGCCTCATTTCCTTCCTGTGGAAGAAACAACATCCCCAGACATCTACCCTCCGGTCTCCCACATCCACTTCCAGTTCCTTCGGCCCCCTGGCAGCATATCGCTAAGGATTTTATTACAGACCTTCCTTTGTTTTCTGGTCATACAGTCATTTTTGTAGTCGTGGATCGATTCTCCAAGATAGCTCATTTCATCCCTTTGCCAGGATTACCTTCCGCTCCTGAATTGATGAGAATCTTCATTGCTCATATCTTCCAGATTCACGGTTTTCCGTTTGCACATAGTCTCAAATAGAGGAGTCCAGTTCGCCTCTTGTTTTTGGCGAGCTCTATTCAAACTGATGAATGTTACCTGATTTCTCTACAGCTTATCATCCTCAGACCAATGGACAAGCAGAGTGCACAAACAAAATACTGATGACTTATCTCCGTCATTTTTCCAACGGTCATCAAAATGACTGGTCTAATTTGCTTCCGTGGGCTGAGTTCGCGTAACCACATTAATGAGTCTACTTCCAAATCCCCCTTCTTTATCGTCTATGGGCAACATCCTGGTATAACTCTACCGGTACTTCCTGTCTCGGGTGTGCCAGCACTGATCTTCTGTCCGAGGAGTTCTCCAGGGTCTGGCAGGAGACCAAAATTGCCTTGAAACGGGCACAAGCCAGGATTAAGAGACATGCCGATAAGAGACGTCTGGATCCTCCCTTATACCGGCCAGGTGATAAGGTGTAGCTGTCCTCCAGGTTTATTTATTTAAAGATCCCCTCATATAAATTGGGTCCACGGTACATAGGTCCTTTCGAGGTTTTGTCTCGTATCAATGATGTTGCTTGCAAACTGAAATTGCCCGCTTCTCTTCGCATACCTAACTCTTTTTACGTTTCCCTTTTAAAACCAGTCATCTTCAATCAGTTCCATGTTTCTCCTGCTCAAACTCCTTACCTGTCTCCAACCCAGATGTCTTTGAGGTTAAGGAGATTCTTGCCATGAAATAGTCTCGAGGTAAAACTCTCTTTTTGGTTGATTGGAACGGTTTTTCCCCCGAAGAGAGGTCTTGGGAGCCCCGTGAGAACATATAAGATCCTCAGATTTTATCCAGGTTTCTGTCTGGTCTTAGAAAGGAGGGGAGTAAGGGGAGGGGTACTGTCCCGGCCACTCCTTCTGCGGCGAAGCCTGCTGTTGCGACCACCGCCACTCCCCCGCTCATACTTACCTGCTGCAGCGTGCTCCTCCTGCAGGCGCGCGTCTTCTCCTTCATTTTTCTCCGCTCTCTGGTTCTCGTAGGGTGCGCGTGCCCACCGCCCACTCCAGCACTTTCTCTTTCTGATTTACAGGCACTCTGTATCTCCTCTCTGTGATCCTGGAGGACCGTGACCCGGAAGTCCTTCAGCACTCCATGTATTTCCTCTGTTCCTTGCCTGTCTGTCATTTGTGCTTCTGTGACTCAGGTCCACCTTTGTCTTTGCTCTGCCTGTTCTGAGTCTCCGCTCTGTCCAGTCAGTTCAGCTTCTCTGCCTTTCTCAGGCTTCCTTGTCTCCTCGTCCAGTCCAGCCTTCCCAGTGTCTGCTCTGCACTCTGTTAGTCTGGTGTCTCTGTCCTGTCCTGCTTCCTTTGTGTCTTCCCCTTCCCAGTGCTCCTTTGGTCTAGCCTGTACTCAGCTCACCCTTGGGAGGTTCGTTGTCATGGATCTGTGGGTCCACTCCAGGTGTTCCAAAAGATCTTACAGGAGCAGAAGAATTTTTTTGGTGGCCTCTGGATTAGGCCTCTATAACATACTAGTTGCTACAAAATATTTGAATGTTAGATATCCCCTACTGTATGACACTAGGAATAGAAGATTTTTTTGGTGACCTTTGGATCAGGCCTCTATACCACACTAGATGCTACAAACTATTTGAAAGTCAGGTCCCCTACTGTATGACACTAGGAACAGAAGAATTTTTTGGTGCCCTCTGGATCAGGCCTCTGTAACATACTAGATGCTACAAACTAATTGAAAGTATGTTCCACACTGTATGACACTAGGAACAGAAGAAGTTTTGGTGGCCTCTGGATAAGACATCTATAACACACTAGATGGGCAGCACGGTGGAGCAGTGGTTAGCACAGCAGCCTTGCAGCGCTGGAGTCCTGGGTTCAAACACCACCAAGGACAACATCTGCAAAGAGTTTGTATGTTCTCTCTGTGTTTGCGTGGGTTTCCTCCAGGTACTCCGGTTTCCTCCCACATTCCAAAGACATACTGATAGGGAATTTAGATTGTGAGCCCCAAAGGGGACAGTGATGATAAGGTGTGCAACCTGTAAAGCGCTGCGGAATATGTTAGCGCTATATAAAAATAAAGATTATTTATTTATTAGATGCTACAAACTAATTGAATGTGAGATGTCCCCTACTGTATGACACTAGGAACAGAATAATTTTTTGGTGGCCTCTGTATCAGGCCTCTATAACACACTAGGTACGAAAAAATATTTGAAAGTCAGGTCCCCTGCTGTATGACACTAGAATCAGAAGAATATTTTTTTGACTCTGAATCAGGCCTCTGTAACACAGTAGATGCCACAAACTATTTGAAAGTCAGGTCCCCTTTTGTATGACACTAGGAACAGAATAATTTTTGGGTGGCCTCTGGATCAAGCCTCTATAAGACACTACATGCTACAAAATATTTGAAAGTCAGTTCCCCTACTATATGACATTAGGAACAGAAGAATATTTTGGTGGCCTCTGAATCAAGCCTCTATAAGACACTACATACTGCAAAATAATTAAAAGTCAGTTCCCCTAGTGTATGACACTAGGAACAGAAGAATTTTTTAGTGGCGTCTGGATCAGGCCTCTATAACACACTAGATGCTGCAAATTATCTGAAAGTCAGGTACCCTGCTGTATGACATTAAGAACAGAAGAATTTTTTAGTGCCCTCTAGATCAGGCCTCTATAACACAGTATATGCTACAAACTATATGAATGTCAACACCAATAAAGAAACTAAAAAGTAAATACCAACAGCAAGCTACAACTATAAATCTCACCTAAACTAAAGCTTTTTTAGTTGGTTAAAAAATGCAAACTTTATTTCAATATATCAAAAACACATAAAGAATACATAAGAAACATTTTAAATGGAATAGAAGTACAGGAAAAGAAAAGGTAGGTATGGCATCAAAGTGGCATAATTATATCAGGTGCATATATTAACAGTCTCAATGAATACTGGGGTGTATAATATTTTAAACTATCCATCAACTTAGCCTACAGGTAGTGCGAGTCGAACACTGCATAAATACAAGGTGCATAGTTTAAAGTGCAAAAATGTTAAATAAAAATATATTTTGGTGCCAAAAAATGCATACAACGCAGATAAATAAAGTGCCAGAACACCGCCACATGCAGGACCGAGGTATAAATCGGTAAAACCCTAAGTATAGACCATGAAAACCTTATTACCTTATCAAAGTTGACAGCCAGGGACCCACCACACCCGACACGCGTTTCGCTATTGAAAGCTTCATCCAGGGGTCAACCGATTTATACCTCGGTCCTGCAGGTGGCGGTGTTCTGGCAGAAGAGTTTTTTGCGGCCTCTTGTTCAGGCCTCTATAACACACTAGATGCTACAAAATATTTGAATGTGAGATGTCCCATACTATATGACACTAGTAACAGAAGTATTTTTGGTGGCATCTGTACCAGGCCTCTATAACACACTAGATGCTGCAAACTATTTGAAAGACAGGTCCCCTACTGTATGACATTAGCAACAGAAGAGTTTTTTGAGGCCTCTGGGTCAGGCCTCTATAACACACTAAATGCTACAAACTATTTGAAAGTCAGGTCCCCCTAGTGAATGACAACAGTAGAATTTTTTGGTGTTATCCGGATCAGGCCTCTATAATACACTAGATGCTGAAAACCATTTGAAAGTCAGGTACCCTGCTGTATGACACTAAGAACAGAATAATTTTATGGTAGCCTCTGGATCAGTACTCTATAACGCACTAGATGCTATAAACTATTTGAAAGTCAGTTCCTCTACTGCATGACACTAGGAACTGAAGAATTTTTGGTGGACTCTGGATCAGGCCTCTATAACACACTAGATGCTATAAACTATTTGAAAGTCATGTCCCCCCTACTTTATGACACTAGGAGCAGAAGAATTTTTTATGGCCTCTGGATTAGGCCTCTCTAACACACTAGATGCTACAAAATATTTGAAAGTCAGGTCCCCTACTGTATGAGACTAGGAACAAAAATTTTGGTAGCCTCTGGATCAGGCCTCTATAAGACACTAGATGCTACAAAATATTTGAAAGTCAGGACCTCTACTGTATGACACTAGGAAAAAAAACAATTTTTGATGGCTTCTGGATCAGGCCTTTATTACAAACTAGATGTACAAACGATTTAAAACTTTGTCCCCCTACTGTATGATGTTTAGCAACTAGTGTTGAGCATTCCGATACCGCAAGTATCGGGTATCGGCCGATATTTGAGGTATCGGAATTCCGATACCGAATTCCGATACTTCCCGCGTATCGGATACCGGAATCGGAAGTTCCCAGAATTCAAACTGAACGCAGCAGCCAATGAGGAATGATTGGAAGTGTGGGCACATCCTGTTTAGCATGGTGGGCATGTAAGTACTGGCAAGGCTTGGATTGGCTGCTGAAATGATGTCACTCTGCACTATAAAAAACGCTGCCGCCATTTTGCGCTCACTCTGCTGTGATTTCAGTTAGGGACAGGACGCTGTGTTCTAACTGAGGGCCAGTCGAGCTAGCTAATTGCTTTATTTTCCTTTCCAAAGGCTAATTTAGCAAAACGCTGTGTGTTCTTCACTGTTCACCTTGCTCTTGCCTTGCAGCGCTGTTTTAACAGCGTTCTGCAAGGTCTCTGTGTGTGTGTGTGTGTGTGTGCAGCTCACTCTGTAGTCTGTGTGCAGCCATATACCCGGTTGTATTCAGCTCAGGGGGGGTTCACACTGCCTCACACAGTTGTCCTTTTTTGCTCTTAGTGCAGCCTGCTGCACATTTTTTCTCAAATTTCCTATTAGTGTTTTTCCACCAGTCTCCAGCTCTATTGTGGAAAAACACTACATAGGATAACCTAGAGGGGGGTTTTTGGGCCTTGCAGCGCCGTTTACGGCTGTCTGCACGGTCTCCGTGTGAGCCCAGCTCGCCCTGTAGTCTGTGTGCAGCCATAGCCGGTTGGATTCAGCTCAGGGTTCGTTACTGGCTCATACCTAGAGAAAAATTTTACTTTTTTTCAAATAGTGCAGCCTGTTTAAAATTTGAAAAACAAAAATTCCTATTAGTGTCTTTCCACTCGTATCCAGCTAAATAGTGGAAAAACACTATATAGGATAACCTAGAGGAGGGTTTTTTGGCCTTGCAGCGCCGTTTATGGCTGTCTGCACGGTCTCTGTGTGAGCGCAGCTCGCACTGTAGTCTGTGTGCAGCCATAGCCGGTTGGATTCAGCTCAGGGTTCATTACTGGCTCATACCTTGAGAAAAATTTTACTTTTTTTCAAATAGTGCAGCCTGTTTAAAATTTGAAAAAAAAAATTCCTATTAGTGTCTTTCCACTCGTATCCAGCTAAATAGTGGAAAAACACTATATAGGATAACCTAGAGGAGGGTTTTTTGGCCTTGCAGCGCCGTTTACGGCTGTCTGCACGGTCTCTGTGTGAGCGCAGCTCGCCCTGTAGTCTGTGTGCAGCCATAGCCGGTTGGATTCAGCTCAGGGTGCGTTACTGCCTCATACCTTGAAAAACAATTTCCTTTTTTTCAAATAGTGCAGCCAGTTTAAAATTTGAAAAAAAAAAATTCCTATTAGTGTCTTTCCACTCGTATCCAGCTAAATAGTGGAAAAACACTATATAGGATAACCGAGAGGAGGGTTTTTTGGCCTTGCAGCGCCGTTTACGGCTGTCTGCACGGTCTCCGTGTGATTTAAACTAGCTCTGTAGCCCGATCTGCACCAAAAAAAAAGTTAAGTTCACCAAACACAACTTAACACTTGTGTAGGCCACATTTGAAAAATAATAAAGTTTAGTCCACAATTTACAACATTAGTGTTTCTTACACCTGTTAGGAGGAGCATTTCAGGAATAAGCACACTAAGGCCTTAGTACTTTTCTGCTTATCTTTATCTGTCAACCAAGATGAAGAGGGCAGGGAGTAAGGCACGTGGGCGTGGGCGCGGAGCAGGGAG